>NC_132792.1:109379677-110629677 GCF_048418805.1 Vulpes vulpes
CTTATGTCCCCTTAACTAATTATATGTGGTAAAAGGTTACTTTACCCATTTGCAAGCCAAATATATAGGTATTCAGAAATGAAAAAAATGCACAAAGAGTTTTAGTAAGAAAGATGTTTTATTTGGATTAATAGAGGAGTTATATAATGTTATATATAACCAGGTTATATAATGAGGTACATAGTTTTGGGAGACGAAACATTGGTTGGTGCAGAATGAAGGAAACCTGCATGAATATCCACCAAAGAAGGCTAGATTTTAATTTCATCCATTTGTCCATTCATATCTTCATTCAACAAATGTTTATTGGACACCACCTGTGCTGGTCACAATGTTTTGTCCGTATGAATGTAAAATGACCAAACATTGTTTTGTCTTCCTTGAGCATACATTTCAGCGAGGAAGACAAAATAACAGCTAAGTAAAGTAAGTATAGTTAGTGATACATGCTATGATGAAAGTGCCAGAAAAGAAATAAAGGGGGTGGAGGAGTAGATGTGGATACAGGAAAAGTTTAGGAAGGTAAAACAATAGCCTGAAATCTGAAAGGTAAAGAAACAGGAAACTAATGTTCCCAATTTATAGAGAAATGTGTACAAAGGCCTTAGAATGGCAAAGCTTTGTTTTGCTCTAAGAAATGTTTCATGCCACGGTGCCTGGGGAAGTGGGAGGATAATGGTGCTGGAGAGAGACCACACCAGCAAGGCTCTGTAGGAGACAAGTGACATGATCAGATTCATTTTGTACAGATCTCTTGGTTGGAGACCATTAATAGACTGAGAAGCAAAGAAAATGCAGAGAAGGCAGTGAAAATTTACCACAGAATTCATCTAAGCTAGATTGGTGGCTTGGCCTACAGAAATGGAATGAGATGAGAGAAATGGAGAGGTTCAAAATAAATTATGGTTGTGGATTTAAGAGATTATTCTGAGGAACTGGATTTTTTTTTTTTTTTTGAGGAACTAGTAGACTGCCATATTTGGAGGGGTTTTTTTTTCTTATTATTTTTGCTGTTTGTTTTGTTTTTAGTTTTGTTTTATGCAGAAACACCATCATCAGGACTTGGAATTTAAGGAGCAAACAAGGGAGGTGTAGCTTGAGTTAAGGAATAGAGTGGTTTGTAAGAGATCAGTGTTCTTCCCTAGGACATCTGGCTATGCTTTACTGCGGAAAAGTCAGAGGAGTCATCAGCACTAGGTCATCATCTTCTCAGATTTTACCGATTTTAATATATTACCCGACTCTGAGAAGATTGCTTTGACCTGGCAAAGTATAGTGCTTACAGGCCAGTAATATTTGAGACCAACCTGTAGGGAGATGGGAAGGCACAGAGAAATAATCATGTGAAAAGAAACAAAGTGACTTCCATTCCCAGTAGGTGTCTGAGACTGATCTTAGAGCTTTGTAAGTGAAGACTTTGATAATAGATGAGAAGAAACAGGTACAGCTGTTAAATACCTGAAAGAAGTCTCACAGCAATTAGGCAAAGGGGCATCAGAAACAGGAATCGGGACAATAATTTCCCCAAAGTCAAGGAACTCATAATGTTGCTGAGGACCAGCCTCTCTGTTGACTGGGAGAGAAGGACTTGAACCAGGGATTGTTTATCCTGCCATCTATAAAAGATACATCTTTTATTCCTGTATCTGTTCATTCAATAAATATGAATTTATTGAGCCCCTTCTATGCTCTAAGCTGGTTTCTCTAAGAAGCAGTAAATGAGGTTGTATTCTTTTCAGTTTGGAAGGAAGCAAACAAGGTGGGCAATTTCTCACAAGGCAACTCCATGGGCCCGAGATAGCTTTCTTGCCCACCTGCCCCTAACCTTGTCCCAGCCTAAAGCTCTCTTCTTTCCTGGTTTCTGTCTCAAACATTCAGTGCCAGGTCACATGAAGTGAACAAAGCAGACACTGCCCTTGTCCTTATGAAAGATTTATTCTGAGGGCACAGGGAGGCCGTGAATTAGGAAACACGCTGAAATTAGTCAACTAAACACAAAACTAAATGTAAAATTTCAAACACTATGGGAGTTGTTTTTAAAATTTGAGACTGCCTTTAAATGACTTGGGTTTTTTCTCTAAAATTTTTATAATACCTCAATTTCTTACCTGACATAAAGTTAAGGTTAATAATTGAAGATATATGAATTCAAATATTTCATAATCTTCTTCCTATTCCTAATTAGCCAAATGTAGAATACATTTCAGCAAAACCTTAGATTTTTAAAGAAAAAGCTGCTGTTTTTTTTTCCCCTTTACCACAACATACCAGTCTCTCAAAACTGTAATACCAATGTCTGCATAGGCTGAAAACTTCAAAAGTGTGGTATTGACTCCCTGGGCCATGAAGTCTCAGCTCCTTGCTAACACCTCCAACCATATCGTTGGTGTCATCTCAGGGCTCTGTCATCTTCTCAGGGACCCGCAGAGTGCATAGCTCACCCTAGGACCTCCATGAAAGTCTGGTCTCCAGTTCAAAAGTCAGGAGGCAGCAGGTTTGCGCCTCTGCTGAGCTGCAGGGAAACATGCTGATTGCTGCCAAGAAATAAAGGCAAATCAGTCACAGATCTCTGCCGAGTGAGAGAAAACCTCATGAAAGGCAGGTTACAAAAGCGTATGAGGCGCTAACACATTCACTCCGTGCTGTACTCTTGAGGAAGTAAGAAGTTGGTTTGGATTCTTTGGAAGGAAAGAAGGAAGCTGCGGATGGGCAGAGCTTGCAGTTACCTGCTCAGGGCAATGCCAGGGCTGTCAGGAAGCCCTCCTGGACATCACCCCCCCACACACACACATATCCCAGCTAGGGCCCTCCTCCCACTTGGTCAGAGCCTTGAACTGTACCTGAAGACTAACTGGTTCAAGAAAGACCAAGGGGCTAGAGCCTGACTTCCATGTTTTTCCTGCCGGCTGTATCACAGGTTAGAGCTCTCAACCTTCTTCAGGTTGTAGAGTCAGCATATTGCTTGTAGCCCCCCAAACATATTTCTTTCTCAAGTGATGGCTATTGGCTACTGGAAAAATGGCCAGGCTATTTTGTCTGAAGTGAGAAAAAGATGCCACAGAGCTGAAGGAGCATGTTCTCCTATCAAGCAGGGGAAATACTCTGAAGTGGGGTTAGTGGTTTGGAGTTGTATTGAAGTAGAAACGCTCTGTTGAGCTTAAAGAGCACTTGATTGCCGTTAGTCTACGAATGCTTGGGAGACCTCTATGATGATGAAGAAGAGGATCAATAGAATCGATTCTGTATATTTCAAGAAATAACTCGCCCCACCACAACTAAATCTCCTCTCTGTATTATACTCAACAATTTAAAAGCTTATTCATATTCAAAATGACTTTGTTATCACAAAAGAGTAATGGTAGTTAGGCATGAAATGCCATACTTTTTTTTTTTAAATGTCAGAAAGTAATAGATCTGATAATAATAGTCTTGAGAACTTTTTAAATTGCTCTCTCCAGATTTGTTGATAATTTCTGTCTCCCAAGATACTTTCTCCTTAAGGAGTTGCTATACATAGATTTGCATGAAAAGGGCCCCTTGACATATTCGTGGGACAGCAAAAAAGAGGAGAGGTAGCAAGAGAACATTATCCATTCCAGCTGGAATAGGTAGAAAGGAGCTCATATGCAATGAACGAATAGTAGCAGCTATCCAGAGTGGGGGAAATAACACCATTACAAGAATCTGCCTTTTGCCCCTCATCAGACTCTTTTGTGCTAAGCATATTTCAACTTTAGAGTGATTCTGTTTTAAAGTATCTATGCATCTTTCCTAGCTAGTAAGCAGCAGAAGCAGGAAATGAATTCAGTCCTTGGACCTTCGAGAACAAGTAAGGCATTGATGAGTGTGGGCTCTGCAATGGAAAGCTGCCCCTAGGGCAGCCAGGGTGGCTCAGTGGTTTAGTGCCACCTTCAGCCCAGGGCGTGACCCCGGAGACCCGGGATCGAGTCCCACATCAGGCTCCCTGCATGGAGCCTGCTTCTCTTTCTGCCTGTGTCTCTGCCTCTCTGTGTGTGTGTGTGTGTGTGTGTGTGTGTGTGTGTTTGTCTCTCATGAAAAAAGAAAAAGAACAAGAAAGAAAGAAAGAAAGAAAGAAAGAAAGAAAGAAAGAAAGAAAGAGAAAAAGGAAGAAAGCTGCCCTGGGGTCTTAGACAGGAGGTGGCATGTGGATTTCCTAGTGGGGTTTCTCCAGAACCAAAGTTCAGCTTTAAAAGGAACTTCCACTTAATTTAATATGGGGGTACTATTCTGCAGTCTACAGGGTTGGGTACCCTCTTTCTTCTGCACACAGAGCAGAGGTATTACATGATTTGTTTGAAAAAAAAGGTAGACATTTGAGTTTAACTCTGCAAAGGAGCCTAAAGGAGCCAGAATTGGGCTCTTCTGGAAATCCTTCTGATTTTCCTGCCTGATGCACATCCACAGCTTGAATTGAGTGAAGCTAGAATCACTGCTACATGCCAGGTAATATTTGTTCATTTTTACTCGAGTCTTTTGCATCAAAGGTTGTGTCCCTTACTTATTTTGGTACCTATTCCACCGAACCATTCCTTACATGGTCTTTGGAGACTCTGATCAGACAAGGAAAAGATAAATTAATTTACTTTTCATCCAGAAATATCCTGATTGGGATGGAAGCAAAGGATCTTGAAGAATAACCCAACAGGACAGATTAAAGGACTGAAATTTAGACAGTTGTATACAGGTCTGTCCCAAATCAGCAGCCTGATTTTTTCACATCTAGTTAGTTGGAATTAAAATAATGCAACAATTAAGAAACCTGTCCTCGAAGGAACATTAAAGGCTAAATAGATTTCTGTAATATGCATATAAATAAAAGAATTAAGTATAGTGCTTTGTTCTTCTGTATTGGTCAGAAAATACACACATGCATACAAATTAACACACCAGAGATATGTGCCATATTGAAAATAGGATTTTACTAATCAGTTTGTTCACCTTACATCTAGAATGGAAGCAAAAATAAGCATCCCCTCCTTCCTTCTAGAATCCTTATTATCCAGATGTCTATTCTACATCTTGTTCCCTGAGGAACTTATTTGTTAGTCAGTTGCCATAATTGAAAACATCTGCAAACTTATTTTACATTAAAATTTTAAAGAATAACAATGCAAAGTGCTCCTTTTTAAGTGGGCACCTGAGGTCTTAACACTTCTAGAGTCAAAAGTAGAAATCTCTATTAGGTGCAAGAAAAAGAACGCTGGCCTGGGAAGCAAGAGAAGTACTCCGTTTCAAATGCTGCCTGGAGCTAGATCCATGAACTCTGGCAGGTAACTTAGTTTGCACTGGGTGAAGAAAGAGGAAACTAAAGGAAATGATCTCTCAGATCTCTTTCAGGGATGGAATTCTATCAATCCGTCTTTCCAAATCACAAACACTCTAGGCATCATGATAAGACAGTAGAGATCATAATTTTCACTAGTATTCTTTGAAAATAACCCTACATCTAAAGTTATAAAACCTTTAACATGTTTCTTTGCTCTGCTGTATGTGCTTCTCTCTCTCCTGGTGTTTTCAGTAAATAGATATATGACTTTCAATATTCTAATCACAAACACTTAGCTGTCAAATAAAGCTAGGTGTCCAGTAAATGCAGATTAATCTTTATGTTATATGGAGATACATGTGCCTTCTCTCTCTGAATGAGCTCAGTCTGAGAAATTCATTTAACCTTTAGCTTCATGTTTGATGAACCTGTAGTGACACTGTACTTTCCCTTTCCACCGAATGGTTTATAATAACAATAAAACAAGGGGAAACATTGAAATTGACAAAGATTAATTTATTTTTACTCTCCCCGGTGAGAATCTAAAATGACGGTTGTCACTTTATAAAGCTGTAACTTCACTGCAATATAGAGACAGCCCGAGTCATCAATTGTGTCTTTTCTGGTGAGCAACTGAGTTGCAATGGAAGTTGAACATACACTGTGGAACATAAACCGAGAATTCATTCTTATATTTCACCTGGCAGATCTTGTACTAAAAAAATTTGAAACGAAAGCCAGATTCCTATTGTATAGACAAAACACTGTACATCTCATCTCTATTCTGATACATACAATAGTTTCTCTGATTTGCCTCACATCATCTCATCTTTTCTGATGAGGTTGAGAAAAGATATTTTTACTTTAATTCCCCAGATCTATGCTGTTTCTTAGCATTAGAAATAGAAACCAAATGTTGAATTTTTTTAGAATACCTGAAACTACTTCACTAGTTTAATTTATAGTAAACATACATGAACATTTTAAGAATACTACTTACCAAAAAAAGGAATGGAAAAAATAATTTGTCATATCAATTTGTTACCTATATTGATATTTCAGAATCAATTAATAATTAGAATAATGGGCTTTCCCCCCCTTCTTAAAACTAATTGCTTGGTGATGTTTAAATACCTCCAAACTGGTTCCCATATAGTCTGAAGTTTTAAAGAGAATAGTTTCAGACTTGTTTCCCAGCTAGGACTTCACCCATTTGACTGAAATCATGATTTCAATTCAGTGAAATAGTGTGAGAGGTCGCTTCCGCCTAATTGATACCAAATCATCTTTCACAGGCCATCTCCTTACAGACCAATTGTTTTGACATCATAAGTGCACAGAGATATGCTAAGAATGTTTGATGATTTATAATTTCTGTGGCAGTTCAGGAAAGTGATAGCCATTACTCAGATAAAGAAAAATATTATAGAGCAATTATTTTACACAGAATATTCTTACAAAGATATAAGAAGACTCTCTTCCTTCTGGTAATTTGCAATCTAATTCAAATGATCAGATCATTTCAGAGGCATATGAAACACTTTCTAAACTTAAACTTCTAGTATTCACGTTAATGTGCACACATAAGCATATATGACACAGAAAACAATGAATTGAGACTTTAACTTCGGAAATAGGAAGACTCCTTTCTAAAGCAGAGAATAAATCCTACCAGTTAGTTAAAGTAAGAAATAAACATCCAGCAAGCCATCCAGATAATACATAGATAACATAGTAAAGAGACAGGAGCAAAAATCCTACTGGGATTTTTTAACCCATGTTTCAAATGTAAAATATGCCAGCCATCTTTAATTTTTATTATTTTTATTATTGTTGTTATTGTTATTACAAATGCAAAGGTGTTTAAATACGAAGATGCAAACTGAATTGGATGTCCAAAGTGTTATAAATGAACATAAGATCTCCTATCTCAGAAGAGAGGAATAATCTACATTGTTATTACCCTAAACACTGTACATCTTATATATAGCAGTGACCGTGGATTTAGCTCTGTACAGTGGGGCGGGGGGGCGATATCTTTCTCGGTTCAGTGGGCTTCCTATCTAAAGTAGACTGAAAGCAAAAGGGGACAAAGACAAAAACTAAATCCATCATCAAAGATATAGAACTGATCTTGTCCATTCTACTAATCCAGCTGTATATGGCGATACCCAAAGGTATTACTAAGAAACCCTTATAGAAAGGATGGATATCTTCTGTCCTCCCACCCCAAATCTCAAATATTCCCAGATTTAGTATTCCTTTCTATATTCCCTGGGATTTCATCCCAACAGTTGTGGCTTTTCAATTCCCTCCCTCTTCTCAACCTCATTTGTCACCAAGTTCTGAAGATTGTTCCCAAATGCACACAACTTGCATGATATCCAGCATCTTTTCTAATTGGCAGATGTTCCTTCTGGGCTCATAGTGATTGGGGAATAGAATGAGCAGCCACCCTTAATGGGGGAAGGATGACACAGCCAACCAACCCAGGTGAAACCACTTGTGTGAATAATGAGTGACAGATGTTCCAGCGCCATCAGTATCACATTCAGGAACCATTCTTCTTTACTTTCCTCCACGAGGTTTCTCTGCAGACTGTGAAATCTTTAAGTATGTAGAGGAGGGAAATGAGAGATCATCTCAGAGGAGATCATTGTTATTCATTCGACAAATCCTTTCAATAAATATTTACTGATCTCTGAGCTGGGTCTCTGAGGACAACGAGGCATTTTATCAATGGAGTTAAGTATGTAGGAGGGCAGTGTAGAATAAAGGATCAAAGTGAACACAGCATTAAGACCAGAAGGTGCATATATGAAGGAAAACTGATGAACCAATTTAATTGGAGCAAAGAGTTGCTATCTGGCTTCTATCTTACATTCCTATGTAAGATACTTTAAATGTTATGCAGGTGTGCATGCATATGTGTTCATATTATTATCAGTAAACATGCTTTTGTCAGGCAAACTAATTGTCCCTGGTAATTTTTTTTTTATGCTTATTCCCCTTTTCCTGATGGGCAACTCAGTCTATGAAGGGTATTAAATGAATAGGGGTAGTTAGGGTAGAGGGAGCTAAAGAAGTAAAATGATAAACATGAAGAGAGACATTTCTGAGAAAGTACAGAAAGGGAATGAAGGAATACAGGAACAGAAAGGGAGACATTATCCTCCAAACAACATTTATTGAAGACTTCTCTTTTGTCACTGACTTCACTTGGCTTTCCTTTTTCTCAGTTCCTCAAGCATGGGTCAACAGTAACTGCTCCAAGGCCAAAGGCCTTCTCTTTACCTCCTCATATAGAGTAGTTACAATGTCGCTAACCGAGGTACACATGCATGAAGAAATATAACCACATGGCAGGAAACAGAGGACCCTGCTCCTGCTTTTCTTTTGAAAATTGTTGTCCTACCAGTTGGTCTAGAATGCGTATTTCAGTGGCACTGTCCCAAGAGGAGGTTTAGGAAGCTGGGTCATTATTGCTTCTACTTTATTCCTTTCTCCAGGTACTCCTGTATTAATCCTGAGTTTACATCTTGAATGCTTATGCTGATTCTAAAGCTGCCTGAGCATTATCTACTAGAAAGTCTCCTGCAGGAGCCAATCTGCATCATTCCTGGCACATATTAGACATTCAAGAAGTGTCTGTTGAATATATGAGTGAGTTGGAGTAGAGATGAGTCACCAGCTATAGTTTGAGGGAGGTCCAAAGGTAGAGAACAAAGGGAATGAGAAGAGGCCATTTTATCATAACTGACTCTGGTCAAAATTAGGGAGCTGGCAAAACTTATCTAACCCCCCTTACTTTCCTAGTGACCCTTGTCCCCTCCTTCTACAACTCCCAAATGTCAAGTGCCCTCAACAAAGTAGCAAAACTAGTGTAAAGGAATAAATCTCAATTGCCTTGTGCAAAGAAGGTGTATGTTGTGGTCTGTTTATTCGTTTGACATGAGAGAGTCCCTCCTGCACAGTAGGCAGTCTGAAGATAATGGTCTTCTTACTAAGAAGCCAGGGTTAAAATCCCGACTGTCAAAAAATAAAAAATAAGAAATAAAAAAAAATCCTGTCAATTCTAGTCATGTAACCTCTATGGCATTCAGTCTCATCTTATTATGGTGATAATAATAGCTATTTAATGGAGTTATTTTTATTAAATGACCTAGTGATTTAGAAGCACAGAGAGTAATGTGTGGTACAAAATGGCTTATTAAAAATATTAACAAAAAGCAGTAATGTAGATTCACTTATTAGATGTTAATTCTATCTTATGTTTTTCTTTTTCTCTTTCTTCCTCCTTGAAAATTTACTAAGTTCTCCCTGGAACTTAGTAAAAGGTCTTCTTCTGTGAGTTGTCAGGATATATTTAAACAAAATTGAATGTGTAAAGTAGTGAATGAATGAGTAAGAAAGTGAATTAGTGCCTGATGGTAATATCCTGTCTTCTTTTCCCCATCTACTTGGGAATCTGTAATCACCTTTTGAAGTATTACCAGTCTGACACATCCATCCAGGACCAAAAACCTTCCTGTCATTTTTTAAATGAATTATTCTATTTGGAAAGTAGTGCATTACTTTTAATTCTGTATTTTGTTACATCACAGATAACACATTGTTGAATCCTCTACGGTCTTTTAGAAAAATGAACAGGTGATTCACGTTCTACTTTTGGGGGGATATAAGACTTCACCATTGAAGAACAGTTAGGTTTTTAATCAAATAGATTCTTTGGTCACACAGATAGAAGGCCACTGAAAACCAAAAGACAATGTGGGCAATAAGCATTTAAACAAAGCTAACTACACAATGACTATTGCCAATGGAATTCAGCAAGCTTTGATGGTTAATATTAATTCCAATAGCATAGCTTTGTGAACAGGTAAGAGGCCCGAAGACCTTGAATGTTGAAAGAAGTATAGATCTTCAAAGTCATACACACAAGCCAAAAAAATAAAATAAAATAAAAAGAGTGGTATGCAAAGGAAACTGAATAATGTAAAACCCTTGGTCTGAACATTTTGCAATCATTCTATTTGTAGAACTCCCATGAGAGTATATTTCAGATTTACTTAATGAGCAAAGGGTTGCCTGCTCGAGTTGTTGCTTTTTTGTCTTGTTTTTGTTTTGTTTTGTTTTTTTAAATCTAAGATATCATCACAGTGTCAGATGTTAAGGACAAAGACAAAGTGGAATGATGGGGAGTTCAGACTTTGAGAGACAAAACCAGATCAGCCCTGCACAAGTCCTTCAATGAAAGATTTCTGAAGAAGGCAAAGACTGGGTGCAGAGTTGAAAATGCAGAGTGTAAGGAACAATTATGGGGATGTTCTATCTTGAAGGGAAGGGTCAGTGATGTAAAACAGTTGACAATGGATGTCTCTTTGCCTAATGTTTTGCTTGTTAGTGTTCCTAAAGAGTGGAGGACCCCAGTGTTGGAGCAACTCCAGCATTGGAAGCAGCATCAGAACAATAATTAGAAACAAATGCAAATTTCTTATTATACTCATCTCAACTATCCCAGGAGAGTAAAAAGCCTGTACCATGGGGGGGATAGAATGGATTCATAAATATTTTCTGATGAATATAATAATGTTTTTACTAAAATGTGTTTTTTTAAGTAGCATGTCATATACTTTTCTTTATGAATCAAACTGCAATTGGCTTCACATAAAACCTGAGAGAATTTCTGTTTTAACCAAGGAAAGAGAGAAACATACACTCATAAACACACAAACCCACAGGTAAGTGTGCACCATTCTCAAATTCATCTACTTTCACACACCCAGGGACAACTCTATTGTCTTAATAAGGAATCCCTGGGACAGTCCTTTCTGGAATACAGAACTTTGTGAGAAAATATTATTTTGTGAAATTACTTTTTTTTTTCCTAACAACACTCTCACGTAGACTAAAGCTTATGAAATTTAGATATTAATCTGGCTGAACAATTCTACATGAGCTGAGATACCAATGCTACATGTGAAAAAATGAATACTATGGGTTTTTAAAGGATTGGTGAGTTTTATTGTTTTAGTTTTTATCCAGGGAAGTAGAGACTACATCTAATTTGCTTAGGCAGTTCTGTGCTAAATACCTACTCACCTCTGATGAAAGAAGGTTTCAGGTTGGACATGGGGAATCCAGATTAACACACTAGCTACCGCAGGGCCTTGGAGGATTCACAGTGGTCAAACAGAGACACTGGGTTGAGAGGAAGAGACTTTCTTTCTTTTTTTTTTTTTTTTAAGATTTTATTTGTTTGTTTGTTTATTTATTCATTCATTCATTCATTCATTCATTCATTCATTCATGAGGGACAGAGAGAGAGAGGCAGAGACACAGGCAGAGGGAGAAGGAGTCTCCATGCAGGGAGCCCAATGTGGGAATTGATCCCGGGACTCCAGGATCACGCCCTGAGCCAATGTCAGGTGCTAAACTGCTGAGCCACCCAAAGATCCCCAAGAGAGGAAGGAACTTAAAATCAGGACCCACATACCAGGATGAAGACCCACAGAAATATGAGAACTATTAATACCAGGGATATTAAAAAATAGGTTTATGGGTATTACTCATTTGTAAATCTGAAACTGGGAAACATTAAGAAAATTGCCAATAGTTAAACAATCATAGATTTGCTATCCATGTATACACTGATAAATAGATAACAAATAATACCAATGAATGCTAGTTACTATAGAAAGTTGTTCAAAGATAAAAGATCTGCAGTTTCTGACTTTGAGATGCAATTAGTAGTCCCAGCTCAAAGATAACAGAGGTGCAGGGGAGGCCCATTCTCTATAGCACAAAAGAAAGACAGTCTTCTTCTGGTAGATAAAGCAGAAGGCTTCAGAAAGGAACACAGTAGCACTGGCATTTTCCAGATTAATAAAATAAATAAAATAAAATAAAATAAAATAAAATAAAATAAAATAAAATAAATAAAATAAAATAAAATAAAAGGTGGAAAGCTTTATAATGAATGTAGATCTCTTGTTTGGATGCTCGGTCTCCCAATATGCATGAGTGAATCTTGGTGAAAATCCTCTCCCATCATGCAACTCTAACCACACATCTACATACTCCATTGGACCCTTGTTCTATATGCTGACTGGCTGCTGACCTGCCAGGGGGGCTCCTGGGTATTTCTGGTTCCGATTTGGTTTTTAGGAAGGCTCTATACATCAACTTTGGGGTAGAACTTTCATGACCTACCTACCTCACCTCCCTTGCAACCAAATTGCTTTGAACCTGGTGAGTCTCACATGCTGCTGCCCCTCTTACCCTTGCCCCTTCACCAGCAAGAGCACACCTACTGTAATAACAAGAGCAGATGGAGTCCAAGAAAGCATCTTACCTGTGCCTCTGGGATGGAGAGTTTTCTAAGACCTGTCTACCAGGGGTACCTTGTTGTCTGTGCTCCCTGAACAAGAGGCTTTTCTGTCCCTTGTTTATGGGCCTGAAACTTTCACTTCCTGGGAAAGAAAGGTCCAAAAGCCAGCAGATATTTCATGTATGCTTTTTCTTAGAGCCACCACTAGTTCCTGTACTACCAGTGAAACTCACTCAATATTGGACTCTGCTCCACACTTGCTTTTGGCCTATGATAGAAGGCCCTGGGAAAGATCTTGCAAGTGAAGGTGCATTTTCCTTTTTTCAGGCACCCTCAGCAATACTTAACACTGACTTGCTAAGACATACTTGGCCACTGAAAGTTCTTTAACTTTTTAGCTGATTCTTATCTGCTTGTTTTGTAGCCTGCAAGGAGCCTTTCCTCCTTCTTACTATGTCTTAGGTGGTAGATCACACATCTCATCTCTGTGTGGAGAGACTTCTTTCTCTTAATATTTTATATTATTAGGTGTATATGCCACCTCACTACTCTGATGAGCCTCAGAAAAAAAAATATAATTTTGTCATTTATCTGGATTTTACTCATTATTAAGATGGGAGTGATTTTCTTTGAAGCTACCTATATCTTGAAGAGAAGCAGAAGCCCACTTCAAATATCAAAAGTAGAAAATTTACAGAACTAAAAGGAGAAAAGACAAATGCAACACAGAGATAAGGATTTTACCACACATAACCAGTGTCTAAGAAGATTTACATGCATCTATTTATCTATCATCTATCTATCTATCTATCTATCTATCTATCTATCTATCATCTATCCATCCATCCTACCAATAAACTATTAGACATAATGAGTAAATCGAGCAATTAGGAAAAGACATATTTTTAAAATATTGTATTTATTCATGAGAGACACAGAGAAAGAGGCAGAGATATAGGCAGAGGGAGAAACAGGCTCCATGCAGGGAGCCCGATGTGGGACTCGATCCCAGGACTCTGAGATCATGCCCTGACCCGAAGACAGATGCTCAACTGCTGAGCCACCCAGGCATCCCAAGACATATTTTTAAAACAGCACTTGTAACAGCACTTGTACAATGTCATCAAGTACCTAGGAATAAAAATAAATCATTACCAAGAAAACAAACAAAAAACTGAATGAAAGGAAGCTATATACTATATTGGACTAGAAGACTCAATATTGTAAAAATATCATGTCTCATAATTGAGCTTTAATCAAAATTGTGCTATTCATATTTCCAGCAGATTGTTTTTGTGAAAATCAACAACTTCTAAATTTCATATGAAAATGCAAAAGATCATGAATACAAACGACAATCTTGAGGGAAAAAAGCTGGATAATGTTCACTTACCAGATATCAAGAATTATTAAGGTAGTCTGGTATTGGTTCAAAGAGAAGCTCATAGTCGAATGGAACACAATAAGGATCCCAAAAGCACATGCATACAGTCACTCAATTTATTTTATAGGGATGCAGAGAATTGGATGACATTTCAAAAATACAAGAGATTGAAATGCAAACTGAACAATGAACAAACTATATATAAAAATAGAACTCTAACCCACAACCTGAAAAGAAACCAGCCTGGAAATCAAACCACCCTCTGCAGCAAAATGTTCAGGAAGTCAAACCACAATCCTGTGATAATGGGTACAGAATGGCTGGGATTTGATCAATAACTGACAGCTTCCCAAAGTTGGCCCCTGCTTCCAACTTAGGAGCAAGTAGAAAAAGCCGAATCTGCTCTTCAAACCAATCACCGTTTCTTGTTTTCTTGCCTCCAGCTTCTCTATACTGACAGTTTCTAATCAAGGCTTCAGTCCTTCCCCTTTTTCTACTATAAAGCTTTCCCTCTCCTCTGCCTGCCTTTGAGTCTCTGCCAAATGCAAGCAAGGTGGCTGACTCATTTGCTATAGCAACCTCTGAATAGTCTTTGCTTGTTTATTTCTACAAATATTATAGGATCAACTGAATATCTGCATATGAAAAAAACAATAAACCTAGGTCCCCTTGGTCACAGCCTTTACAAAACTAAATTCCAAATAGATCACTGGGAGCAAGGTATAGCATAATACAAACAATACAGTAATAGTGGGTAATATCTCCCTGACCTTGTGGTAAGCAAATTTGTTTTTTTGAGCTTTACACCAAAGAACTTAACACAAGAATGAAGTCGATAAGGTGAGGGGTGCCTGGGTGGCTTAGGTGGTTAAGCATCAGTCTTTGTCTCAGGTCATGATCCCAGGGTCCTGTGATAGAGCCCCATGTTGGGCTTACTGCTCAGCGGGGTTCCTGCTTCTCCCTCTCTCCTGCTTGTGCTCTGTCTCTAATAAATCAAAAAAAATCTTAAAAAAAACTAAAATAAGATACTAATACACACTTACTGCAATGGTTACCAAAAAAAAAAAATCTGCCAATGTCAAGTTTTCAAAAGGATCTGGAGCACCTTGAACATTCATACAGTACTGATAGGTACAAATCAGAAAGATCATTTTTGAAAACTATTTATAATTATCAATTGCACTAAATATCTGTATAACCTGTGATTGAGAAATTTCCTTCTCATCAAATGTTGGATATATACACCCAACAGAAATAAGTGTAAAATGCCTACCAAAAGACATGTGAATAAAGTCCATAGTAGTTCCATTCAGAATAATTAAAAACAGAAACTGGGGTAGCAGGGGCATCAATAGAAGAATGAGTATAGTGTGATATATTAATATAATGAAATAATATAAAGCCAAGACAAAATGACTAAAAGTGATATATACAGCATGTTCAAATCTCAAAAACAATATTAGTAAAACTAAGCCAGGTGCAAAAGAGTGCATACCTATGATCTCATTTATATGAAGCTCAAGAACAGAAAAAATGAAAGCTAATCTAGGGCAAAAAAAAAAAATAGAAAGCAAAATAAGAATGAAGAAAGAGTGAGTATTGAAGGAGGTTTCTAATGTGCTGAGAATCTTCAACATCTTAATATGGGTCCTAGTACAAGGCACATATATTTGGAAAAATTCATTGAGCTACACACTAAGGGTTTATTCTCTTTGCACATGTAATACACCAATAAACCCCAAGAGAAAAGGCTTTGACAATTGGCAAATTTTCATTGATGATAGCTTCAAGAGTCTGGTGACAACATAAGAGTTGAGAGTTTAGTACAAGTCCCATTATTAGTGGGCTTGTCACTGCACTGGTGGCATGGGAGTCCAACAGAATCAAGATCAAGATCCTTCCTGTGTCATTGTGGCCTGCAGGTTTACTGTCTAGACTATTTTAGTTCTTGCTCTTTTGTGAACATGGATCTCCAGCATTCCCTCGATTCTCTAAGCTACTCAGTAACTCGTATCTTTTCTGCATAAATTTGCTAGAGTTGATTTCATTTCCTTGCAACCAAGAATCTCAATTTTTCAAAGAAAAATGTAACATCTTGGGTGCCTGGGTGGCTCAGTTGGTGAGGTGTTTGACTCTTGATTTCGGCTTAGGTCATGATCTCAGGGTCATGGGATTAAAGCCCCCCTCTCCTGGGGTCAGGCTCTGTGCTCAGTGGGGAGTCTGTTTGTCCTTCTCTCTCTGTTCCTACCCCCCTCATTCTCTCTCTCTCTCTCTTTCTAAAATAAAGAAATAAATCTTTAAAAAAATTTTAAAGTAACCAATTTGAAGTATTGAAGATTACTAGCCCCAAAACATGAAACAGGTTACCTAGTATCAGAGAGAGAGACAGCCTCGAGATTCCAGGCTGGAGTGTTTGAAATACTTATTATTTGAGAGTAAAATGGTATTTGAATCTCAACTTTTGTACATTGGAAGTCAGACCATGCATATACCAAGCACAATCACAACCTAGGAAAAATAAGCGGTACATTGGAATACTTGCTAGCTTCAGAAAGAAACAAAGGTGCAAGTTTAGCCTGATACTGGCTCTTTTGAAAGCAAAAAAGTAAAAGAAAACACATCATTGTTAAGAGAACCTCTTGTATTGTAAGATCTAAAATTTCAAAAGCTGCCTTGATATCTTTGATCCTCACAGGGTCCCAGAGGCCCAAATATGAGCTCCCCTGCCCTAGTCAGATCTGGCCCCTTACTCAGTGGGAAAGACTTCCCACTAAGTTGCTTGCACTATCAGCTGGGCCAGCTGCACCCCACACAGTCCTCAATCTAATGGGTTTCACCTCCCTGCCAACCCTCAAAATTATTCAGTGATGCTAATCACATCCTCCCAGGGCCAGGGTACTAGGGGTACCTCACCCTTTTGTTATTACAAAAGCCTGCTTCCCACAGACTCTTATGATTATTTCTGCTCCCATTTGCAACCCCTGTGTGGCCCTGAGTGGCCAGGGGCATATGTGACTAATAAAATAATGTCAATTTCATCCGCCCTGTGTCAGGGGCCACGTGTTCTTCCATCGTACTATTTAGGGACAGGGACCCTCTCCATCATCAATATGTTGAGTAGGAAGTGATCAGCAGAATTCCCTGCCTGTAGACTGAACCAAATGACTCAAAGTCTAGACATCTGAAGTCCAGAAGGACTAGAAAAGCCCAATTGTCTTCCTCTAGTTAAGATTTGCATAAAGAAAGTCAGGCAGTAAATGACATGACATAATATGGCACCATCCGAGCTTAATACAAAGGTCTTTCCAAGCATTTCCTATTGGTATTCTTTGGCTACAGAGATGACAGCTGCGCTCCTTAGAAGATGCAAGAACGACTTACCAGCATCTCTGTGTTGCATCTGTCATTGTGAATCACCTAACGGCAAAGGCTGTGCATGATATAGATGCTCTTAAAGTCAGGCCCTCAGAGGTGGGCAAGGGCTTTGAAACCTTTTCCTTAGGAGACAAAGATCTCTGGACTCAAGTACTCTGATGAGACAAGAACTATGGCTCTAGCAAAAAGACCAGGTGTGTTTCAAAGGCAGTTAATTCGCTCTGCTAGACAGTTTGGTGTCGAGATACGAAAAGTTTGAAACCACTACTGCCGTACCACCATTATGAAAATAAACCTGACATTATAGAAGACGGAGCAATGGGTCTAGAAGAAACTGGTTCCTTGGCATCTTTAGCTACTGAATCAAACAAATTCTGAAACCAGCCTTATCCCTGGTCTTCTTATGTATGGGGGACTATAAATCCCCTTTATTGTTTAAGTCAATTTGAGTTGTTGGGTTTTTTTTTTTTCTATAACTTGTTCTTAGTTATATAAGCATTCTAGTGAGGAAATCATAAAGCAATACTTATCTAAACTACTAAAAAAGATGAGATTATAATTATTGGGATATTTCCAGACACCTTAAGATTTAAATTAGATGCCTGTACCTCTGAAATGTTTAACTCTGGATGGTTTTCAGGGAAAGGAGGGTTCACACTATGGGATAGATAAAAACTGAAGAGACTCAGAGGTGGAAACGAGCAATAATGGTAAAATAGCAGGGAAGATAGGGGACAGTTAGGACCAGGAAGAAGTCCAGAGGACTGGCACCTATGAGGGGCAAAAGTAAGATAGAAATATTCAGAGATGAGCTCATATATACAGAAAGACTTACAGACACAAGCCAGGAGATAGATAAGAAATCTTTTCAAGAGCACCATATGAATTCAGAATGGCATAGCCGTAAGTTACCCTTTAAGAATTTTGGTCAATGGGGCGGCCCTGGTGGCTCAGTGGTTTAGCGCCACCTTCAGCCCAGGGCGTGACCCAGGAGACCCGGGATCGAGTCCCACATCAGGCTCCCTGCCTGGAGCCTGCTTCTCCCTCTGCTTGTGTCTCTGCCTCTCTCTCTCTCTCTCTCTCTCTCTCTCTCTCTCTCTCATAAATTAAAAAAAAAAAATCTTTAAAAAAAAGAACTTTGGTCAATGTTTCTAAATCTTTCTTGACTTCTATTAGAGTTATATTAACTAAGAAGGGGACTCTGATTCAGGAAGAACACAAAAATGAGGAAAGTTATTATCTATAATTCTGTTTTTCAAAACAATGAAATAACTGGGCTTAAATTTGGTACATTTATATTCTCTTCTTTGTGACTTTTTTTCCTACTTGAAAAAAAATTTTCTCCATTTCTTAAATATCCATAAGAACTCTTTTTATATCTATAAAGTTCTATCATGGACTCAAGGAATCCTATGTGTTCTATCTCATCCTACTGGTGGGCTTATCCAAATACCAAATGAATAAATTTGTATACATCCCATGCATAGGACTTCCTTAATAAATGTTTTAAAATTTTTATTTATTCATTCATGAGCCACACAGAGAGAGGCAGAGACATAGGCAGAGGGAGAAGCAGGCTACTCACAGAAAGCCCGACATGGGACTCAATCCCCGGACCCACGATCATGCCCTGAGCTAAAGGCAGACACTCAACCACTGAGCCACCCAAGCATCCCAGGACTTCCTTAATAAATTTTGAAATGAGCCCAGAAAGGACAAATGCTAAAGGAGGGCAAACCTTATAGGTGCTCATTATATAGAGCAAGGGTTGCCTGAAAAGGATGGGGTGAGTACCCGAACCACATTTCTGCTCATGGTCTCAACAGCTTCCCATTCCCTACAAACTAAAATTCAATTATGTGCACACCATATAGTCATATATACTCCACTTACCTGACTAACCCAGTTTATGGCCTTTTTTAAAAAACTTGACACATCTACGAAGATGAAACGTGTACTTTCTATAAATATATACCTCCTCATTGTCTTAAAATGTAATGTCATCTTTATTTGTAATGCATTTCTACCTACCTATTACTTATACATACTTATATGTAACACCTTCAGTAAAGCTTTTTTTTGGAATATCCAGCCTGGTCTAAATATCCCAGTATTCCTCAATTATCTTTGTATACCACCACATTACAACACCATAGCTTTGAATTTTAATCCCTTGTTTATGACCCTGACCTATGGACAGGGAACATGTCTTAGTTATCTTTATTCTCATGGTGCTTTGTACCAATTGGGCTCAGAATACCTGTCATGTGAATGAATGAACGATTCAGAAAGTCCAGCTTTATCAACTGATAGTAAAATGTATTGGTTATTTTTATGTTCACTATAAAATCCTTCTAAAACACAAATAATGTTCCTATTTAAATGCAGAAATTTAAATATCAGAATTCTATTCTT
Organism: Vulpes vulpes; assembly: GCF_048418805.1. Classification (NCBI taxonomy): domain Eukaryota; kingdom Metazoa; phylum Chordata; class Mammalia; order Carnivora; family Canidae; genus Vulpes; species Vulpes vulpes. The sequence goes on from NC_132792.1 coordinate 109,399,469, forward strand.
AGTTTAATTTATGGCTTCAATTCCTGTTAAATATAAATGATTTTTGAAAAGGTAACTCAGATTTCAGTTTCTAGGCTATCCTAGATTTATTGCAATAACAGCTAAATTCACTCCTCTGGATGTACCTACCACTCTCCTCTGATTCCCTTTGGTCCAAATATGTTGCTTGGGGTGGGAGTGGGTGGGTGGATTGATCAAGCCCTGTGCAGAGGATCCATGTTTTGATGAATGATAGTTTTTAATTTTCTGATAAATTGCTAAAAGTTCCTTAATGATGATGAGTACAAGGGCACATATACCCCTGAAAGAAAAGGAGGGACTTCTATGAAACAAGATTGAAAAAATTTTGGAAACTCAAATTTCAAAATTTCTTGTACACTGAAGGTCAGTGTACCTGTGTGGAAAGGCTTATTGATGGTAGGTTTCCCTGTACACAATGAATCATGGTATTTTAACTGACTCACTAAATGATGGAAATAAGGAAATTCCATACAGAGAGACTTGCATGTGAGATATAATAAATATTCCAAATGAAATAATATCAGATGTTAAAAGACGACCCAAGTAACTCTAATTGAGCCTTTACACTTTGACTCCTGTTAGTTTCTTTTGTTTGCTTCCTAAGTGGAACAGACATCAAGTAAAAACCCTTTGATAGGTTTCCATGCAGAGAATGGATGGTGATAGCATCACAAAGCCCTTACCAACAAGGCCACATTGCTTATCACAGCCAGATGAATTATTCACCATTTCAGCCTTCTTTCAACATTGGGATATGGAAAGAAGGTGAACTTTATAGTCAGCTTTGCACTTCTGGGGTCAGCCAAGCACTTATCTTCAGAGCAGCAGAGGAACGTTAATTTTACAAGGTCCTCTACTCGATTCTCCTGGAATGGAAATCCAACCAAGACCTTATCAGCCCAAGAGATCAGCCTTGGAGCTATATGAGAATAAACTCACCTTGAAAAGAATAAACTCAGGCAGGGAATGGGATGGATTTTATTGCAGTGAATTTGCAGTTTCAGATATGAAGCTGCCTTCAATTTGTGCATAAGTATCTTTTTTTTTTTTTACCTTTTCATTGAGGCTTCCTGTCTTTCTGCTGCACCTCAGAAATACTGAATTCAAGGTTTCCTGTTTCTCTGACTCCATTACCCTAGGATGCTAATAATCCCTTAGCCATTATACTTCCCTCAACTGCAGGGTGCATTTAAGGCCCAAGTATAACATTTGCCATATCTGTCTTACATCTTCCTCTTTGTACTGTTTTCCCCATACAGGTCCCATTGTCTTAGTGGTCTTTGTTTTAAGCTCACCAGCAGCTCTCAGCAAGTGAAGTAGTGACTAATTTATAATTAAGTTAGAATATTCATAAGATTTTTTATCCATAAGGAATTTTTATTTAAGGAAGGCACAATGCAGGAAGTAACCCAAACAGGTTAGGTTCTTGATAATTTTTTTTTTAAGATTTATCTATTTATTCATGATAGACACACACAGAGAGAGAGAGGCAGAGACACAGGCAGAGGGAGAAGCAGGCTCCATGGAGGGAGCCCGGTGTGGGACTTGATCCCAGATCCTGGGGATCACGCCCTGAGCCGAAGGCAGATGCTGAATGGCTGAGCCACCCAGGAGTCCTGGTAATTTTTTTAATTCCCTCTTTCATTATGTTCATCCCGAAAACATTAATAAAACTCTTCCTATGTGTCATACTTGGTAGAGTGAGAAACTCAGACACTGTCCTTGAGGAATGTAACTTTCAGTGAAGATGCAAACATAAGATAATTATGAAAGATGATTGTTTATCATAACAGAGAGACAAAGGGAGGCAGACCAGGGTATAGGGACAACAGTCTTTCTACAGGGATTTTCCCACTTCTCTGGGATGATGTTCTTCCTAAGGGTAGAAGGATTTGGAGAGTCAGATAGCAACTTCTAGACTCTCAGCACTTTATATGTCATTTGCTTGGAAACGGAGCTTCCTCCCAGGTTTTCCTTTTTTGTCTACCTCCTCGCAGGGATTAGTTCTCTAAAAAAGAAAGGCTTACAAGGGCGTATTATCCTCAGGTAGCAGAACCTATGTCCAGGACATCAAACAAAGGAACAATTCAAAATAATGTTTTCGGGGCGCCTGGCTGGCTCAATCGGTTGAGCGTCTGTCTGCCTTTGCCTCTGGTCATGATCCTGGGGTTCTGGGATTGAGCCCTGCATCAGGCTCCCTGCTCAGCAGGAAGTCTTCTCCTTCTCCTTCTGCCTGCCGCTCCCCCTGTTTGAGCTTTCTCTCTCTCTCTGTCTCTGTGTCAAATAAATAAACAAATACAATCTTTAAAAGTAAAAACAAAAACAAAATAATGATTTCTGGCCCAAGAAAGTGAGATTCTGTTGAGTAAGAAATCTTTTACAAATCAGGTGTTTTGGGATCCTTGGGTGGCTCAGCGGTTAGCGCCACCTTCTGCCCAGGGCCTGGTCCTGGAGTCCTAGGATCCAGTCTGCATTGGGTTCCCAGCATGCAGCCTACTTCTCCCTCTGCCTGTGTCTCTGCCTGTGTGTGTGTGTGTGTGTGTGTGTGTGTATGTGTGTCTCATGAATGAATAAATAAAATCTATATAAAAAAAAAAACAAACGAATCAGGTGTTTTCAATGAGTCCCTTTCAACAAAATTGTAGGAAGACTAATTAAATTCGTGGCACATAGAGTATTAAAAAATTTTTTTTATAAAACTATATCTTCTTTATTTTGATTAATTTCAGAACACAATAAATTAAATAACTCAATACACATCCAGACCCTTTGTCAAATATGGGAAGGGATAGGGCTTGAGGTTCTTGTCTACTGCCTCAGACATCCTGTGTGTGTGTGTGCGTGTGTGTGTTGTTTGTTTTCTTATCATCCATAAGGAAGTCAAAGATCTGAAAGACACTTGTTTAACAAGTCTTTCCATTCCAATCTCTGTATGTACGTGAACAAGATTTTTCATGCTTCATCTTTAAAAACTAAAACCAGAAAGAGAATTTTTGGTGAATCTTGTCTCATCCTAGAGATGATTAATATTCATAACTAGTTGCATGAATTTGAAGTTAAAAGCGAGAGCCCTTTTATGTCATTAAGAAATTAGTTCCAATAAATTTCACTTTTTCTATTTGAAATATTTATCAAAATGTAGCACAGTATCCGTACCATTTTGACCAATTGTATACTATCACGGATAATTGTAATGATAACTAGATCCAGAAAAACTTCAACACTCAGAACCTATGGTCATTTAGAACCTATGAAATTACTTTTTAAGGTACATTAAAATACTATTTATTTACTTATTTACTTACTGTTTGCAAAGAAATGTGAGAGAGTGATCAAGAAAAGTTTTTTGTTTAGATAATTTAGATAAAATCACATGGTGGACATGAAATGGAAATGTGAATTCAGGGAAAGAAGAGCTTGTAAATACACACAAAAATAGGATTAATCAAGATAAAAGGCTCCAGACAGGAGGAAATGAAAGTAGAAGAAGAGAGCAGTTTAGGAAGAGGGCATGGCAAGTACCAAAGTATAAATTCAAGAAAAAGCTTCGCAAATTGAGGAGACTGCAGGTGATGATCAGTGAGGAATTTTGGGGGGGTGGGTAGGGTGTGGAGCAGGAGGTGAAAGAATGGAGCAATCAGCTTGCCACTGAAGTCAGTGTTGCTTGAAGGTGGCAACTCATTAACATTTTTGGAGTGACTCTTCCCTCTATCAGTGAGAGAGACTGAGTTCTCCTAAGACTTCAGCCTCTTCCCAGAGTGCTCAGCCAGAAACATTCATGTTTAATTCAAGTCCAGTGATTTTGAAGCCTTGGCAAAAAGCCAGATGAGTTGAGTCTGGAATCTCTCAGGCTCTCTTGGGCTTAAAGTAAATTCCAAGGTTCAACTGAGAGAGCTAACTATCCCAGCAGCCAAGAAAATTAAAGTTGGTAGTGGCCAGAGAGATGTTACAATCCTGTTTCCATTCCTCACCTGAAATCTTTCCAGATGATCCAAATCCAGCTAGAACATGAATTGGAGAAGAGTTAAGTGGGAAGCACATTGTCACTATTGCTCACCATGAAGAATTCTACCTCATATGTAAAAGACATAAAAAAGAAAAAAGAGAAGATAAAGTATTCCGTGATGCAATCCTTCAAGACTTGGGTCTTCCAAGTAAAACTATGGGCAAGTGAATTTGTGTGAATCAGAATAGCGGCTGGCTCCTAAAGACACATTTGGATAAAGCTACAGCAGAACAATGTGGAAGACCAGGCCAAAACATTTTTACTGGTTATATAAAAAAAAGCTCCAGGCAAGTTTGTTAATTTTTAACTCCCACAATTTCAATTGTAGACATAGATATCTACATAAAATCTGTAATTAAAAAGAAAAGAAGAGGAAGAGAAAGGAGAGAAATCACTTGAAGAGATTTTAAATATCTGAAATGTAGAGGGTTCTAGCTTAGGCTACAGATATTGAATTTATTATCGTGGCATCAGTCATCACAGGTATACCTTTTTTCTCCAGGAGCTCTACAGTACTGACAGGGAGTGGGGAAGGATTACGTTAAGTGGCACCGAAGCTTTACAGCATTGACTGGGATGGAAAAGTGAGAGGGGAAGGACATGGAGGTGATGGGCAAGAGAATGGCCCAAATAATGGACCCTGGGATGTGGGCTGCCCAGAGGCAGAAGTTGTGGTTACAGCTGGGAGGCACAGACTCACGGCCCTTGGAGGGTGGAAGGCAAATGGGCAGGTTTGCAGGTGACAGGGATTACAGGCCCAGCAGCAAGACTGGTAGAGAGAGAGCTAGAGTAAGAGGAGTACAGCCGGAAAGTGATGTTTGGGAACTTGGACACTAGATTTAAGGCATCAGATAAAAGCAAAGGGAGGAAATATTTTGGAAGTGTTTTGAGACAGTGTGTCTGTTAATTTCTACCTCAAAGAAAGTGCAATTCTCTGCCTTGCTCTGACCACCCCCATAGAAAGCTGGCATGCTATTTTATAAATGCATCTTAGCTCTTTCTACATATGCAAGGTCAAAAGCAAGAGCCCCAGATTTAGGTTGTATCCACACAATAAAAAATAAGGAAAAGAAGAGAGGGAGGGGGAGATGGAGGGAGGGCAGGACAAGGAAAGCGGGTGGAAAGGGAAGGACAGGAAGAAGAAGGCAAGTAGGGGGAGTGAATAGGAACCTAATTCTATGGATTCCTTTATAGAAACTAAACGATAGTTAAATTATTTTTCAAGTCACCTTGACCCTCTTATGATCTTAAAAGAAAACAGAAAGGACTAATTCTAGTCCTCCTTTTAAAATGGGAGACAGTCACAATGGTGAAAGGGCTGTCACTAATCTGGCTTAGGTCCTCCCCTGCATAAGCCCATAAAAACAACACTGTGATGTTTTACTGAGCATCTTCTATGTGCCAGGCTCCAACAATACCTAAGCACATGGAAGTCTGAGGGTCTTTCCCTCGCATACCTATGTGATCTTTGTAACGAAGTGCATTTTTTTCTCCCTAGAATATACTTTCCCTGCTTTTCCTCCTGAAATATTCCTAGCCTTTTATCAAAACCTAACACATATCACATATTTTATGAGGCTTACTCTCTTAGGCAGATGAAGATGCATTTTCCTCTATTAAGTTCATTATTACTGCTATTGTAACATAGCTGTTGGTATCATTTTTCTAGCCACAATATCATGTTTATCCCCCAAACCAAACACACTCTAAGGTGAATAGAAGATATTAAATGAATATTTGTTGAATTAATGATCTGATACATAAATCAATTAATGAATGCATCTGCACCAATATATTCTGAACTCTTCTGTACCAATAAATTACTACACACAAAGGGAAAACTTTGGGCTCCAGTCATAATTTCCAGGCAAGTAATATCTTTTGCGTTTTAAGAAGCCCTTCCAAAGTCATCCTGCATTATTTGTATTATTATCTAATATTGATAGTGACAAGAGTAGTATTTTTACTACGAATTTCAGGAACCTTGAAACCAGTAACACTGAATAGGAAATATAAGGAAAGGAACCAGATGAAAAAAGTGGTTGTAATAAACATTAAGTGGAGGCTCTGTGTTTCTGCTTCATACTGCATCAGCTCTTATTCCCCCTTCTTTCCTACTGACTCCCGCCTCTCTTGCTTGTTAGGGTGTTGTCTTCACAGTGTTCATAGGACCAACCAGATATTGTTGGAAATGACACTGTAAGTAAATTAAGTACAGGATAGTATAGGCTGATGAAGTCTTGTAATTTAATTTTGTTGCATCAGTGGCAACAGTAAATAAATGCACAGCATAACATGCTGAGATAGTCTATTGATCTTTTCAGTCAATATTGGATGAAAATTCCTAACAAAACATAAAATTACAATACTGTTAGAAAAGATATTATTTTCAGCTTTTAATACTACCAAGTAATTGTTTCATTTTACACATATCTACTATATATGTAGATAACCAAGAACTGAATTCATAGTTGATTCTATCACATATAGTAATAATACATTTATCCCAAGGTTACTTATTATATTATTTCCTAGAAGTAGTCAGTCTAAAGGGAGGATAAGCTTGAATGTTTATGTTTAACCAAAAAGATGTCACAAATTCCAGAGACCCAAAGAAAGCTCAAAGGTTTCCCTCAGAGACAAAGCATTTCCTTCTAAGAGCCCACTTCCAATTTATAATCTTAATTATCTACTTAACACATTATACATACATATACATGTGTACACGTGTATACACACACATGCACACACACACACATATGGATGAGTTGGGTATTAGAGAAGATTTCCATAATGATAAATTGATGGTTGCTTTCTTGAAGTAGAAGACATGTTTCAAAAAAATATGGGTAAAAACAATCTGAAAAACAAGCAAATAACTACAGAGTCTTTCAATACAGGGAACGTTGTTTCACCTACCTAAGCAGATGCTTTGAATATTTTGGATTTCAGTCTGCCTGGAAAATAACTGATAATAATTCTCTCTTCATTGGGAATCAAAACTGTTTTTAAATGAATACAAATTTCACCTGAAAATGTGTCATATCTAGAAATAGACATTAATTTTCCTGTCTTGGTGAATCTTTGACTATTTTGAGATCATCTTCACAATTTAAAAACTTTTCAATTAAATTCAACCAATATATATTAAATGCCTACTATGTGTCAAATAGTATGATAGGTACTTGAAGAAATGGAGTGATGTTTGGCCTGCAACTCCTATATTATGTATTGAAAATTTTAGTGGGTCACTTCATTTTAACTGGGAGTGACCACCATGCCCCTTAGGGGGTCATATGGAGAACTTAAGTTATTACAGGTTTTAAATAGGGGAGTCAGAAATATATCACAAGACTAAGTGGTATCAGTTTTGAAGTATTAGGATTATTTTTTTTAATATCTCAAATAGAGATTTTTGTTTTCTTTTTAATTGTAATTCCCTCTAAATGCTAATATTTCCCCCTCAGGATGTTATATATGGTACATCATTTAAAAATCCTACAGCTTTTTTCAAGAAGAAATTTTATTTAAATAAGGCATTTAGCTAGGTAATTTTGAAAAGAATTATTGTTGCGGTTAAAAATTAAATGATCTCCTCGAGACATTTTTCCCCCTCATTCTCCAATATTTCTTCTTCCTTTTTGACATCATTGCTTTAGTGCTTTGGATGTTAGAGAAAAAGGACTAGTCCTTCTATATATGAGGTGGGATTCTGAATCAAAAGTGAATTCTGAGCCAAGGCATATTGGAAGCCTACATACTTTGTCTAATGGGATAAAATATCCATGTGGAATACCATATATATTCATTCTGGGATTTTCAGGCTCCTTAAATTCTATAATTGCAATAGAATTAAGCTCTCCTTGGTAACTCTCGCTATAGAACAAATGGATTAATCCTGGATTAAAAAGTAGCTAACTTTTTATTAGGGAAAAACATGAATGTCTATGAATATAAATAGTAAAATAAAGCTGTTTTTTTTCTGTTTATTTTTCACACAAGTTTATTAGATACAGAGAGGATCAGAGATCTTAGAAATGTACTCCATGATGAGAAAGTGAGTACAAAAATCAGGGAAATAACCCTCTGAAATTGAAGTCCATCAAAATCAATCTAATACACACCAAAAAATGAATGAATACAGTCATATCTGGAAACAACTTACGCATCTACCCTAAGGAAATGTTTTAAATAAAACTTTGAGGAAATAAGAGTACATTCTCTCCCCCAACCCAATCAGGCTACCTGGGCTTATCAGACCGATGAAAACTATAATTTGTGTTTTTATGCCCTCACTGATCTTGAAAAGGCAAATATATTTTGATGATTGAGAATGCATTTAATTTAATAATAGAAACTTGCCAGGGCTTATTTAGCACCACCCAAGAAAGAGAAATAGTTCAGAAATTCATACAATTCTATTTGCTCTATTTTTATGCCAATTGCTTATCAGTTTAGATTTCAGGATACCTTAAAAAGGTGTTCTGGTTAAATAATGCAAAGTTATGGAACAGAATAGCTGTCTAGTGAGTGCTTACACCAGAACCACTATAAATATGGCACTTGGGACTGGGACTAGGTCAGTCATCACTACAGTCCTTGGGTACAGGACCTCATTCTTATGTTTTCTTCCCTCCTAAAACATGTACCAAGGTTGTTATGAGAATAAAGTGTCTCAGGAAGAAAACCTCATTGCTGGCTACCTAATTATTGCTTCTGAAACACAGATAAAAGTCTAGAGAGCCCGAATTTGAGACAGAATTGAAAACTCCAAGGCCTACCCCTGATAATCAGTAAATCTAAGAGAATAAAGATAAACAGAAGACCATGAAAAATCATTTGATAAAGTAGTTGGGGAGACTTCCTCTGCTGAGGGAACCACTATCCACACATGAGGACAAAAAAAAAAATTTTTAAGCCATTTGATTATAGCTTAGTATAGAAAAAAATAATCATCATTAATGAAACATAAACTCAATAGGCAGATTCACAGTTGGCCTGGAAAATAGGTATGAAAACCTCTACTTTCCCCTGCTCAGGAGAGTGAGAAGCGATTTTCTGTCACCATTCTCCTCCTGGGATGACCAACCAGAAGACAGATGTAAGGTCAGCATTTGCCCAGCATGGACTGAGCTCTACATGATTCATCCAACACCCGAAGGACTTTATCAGGCATCTCAGTGCTTCACTGACAACCGTGACCTCCACTTGCCACTGCCTTGAGACCTCAAAACTGCACCGATATAAGAGGCGTTCATTCTCATGCCTGATCTTCCTTATGCTCAGTTCAACTGTTCTACGGGGAGCATTATGCTTGCTACTACTGAGACTTGTACATTAAGGACAACGTTAATAGCTACACTGATACCACAAAACTGTTATACAGGCTATCTTTTATATGCTTTGATGTGTTCTCAGTCTATTTCACTTTAATCCTCATGATGAGTCTGAGCAAAGAAGATAGTGATATTCAACCCATTCAACAGATGAGAACATTGCCAACTAAATACTTATTTGGATTTTCTTTCTTTTCTTTTTAAGATTTTATTTAGTTATTCATGAGACACATACACACACACACACACACACACAGAGAGAGAGAGAGAGAGAGAGAGAGAGAGGCAGAGGCATAGGCAGAAAGAGAAGCAGGCCCCCTGCAGGGAGCCCCATGCGAGACTTGATCCCAGGACTCCGGAATCATTACCTGAGCTAAAGGCAGATGCTCAAACACTGAGCCACCCAGGTGCCCTGCTTATTTGGATTTTTACCAGCAGGTTAGGAGAGGCTGGAACAAGATCAGAGGACTCCAGTCTCTCCTTCAGAGGCATTTCCTGCTATTAGTCACAACCAGGCACGTTGAGTCACCGGAAATGCTTTCTTTTAGGCAAGTGGAAGATGACTCTGGGGGCCTAGAGGGAATGGCACAAGTTTAGCTTTATTTCTGTCATCCTCTTCCTTACTACCCTTCACCCTATAAGGCCCTTGTATCCAGATGAAAATTAGCAAATAAACGTTATTTTATTTTATTTTATTTTATTTTATTTTATTTTATTTTTGTAATTGACATAAATCTTCATTCTATTTATGTGACTGATAACTACTGCTCCCTATCTTCAAGGTGGTCACTCCTAGGATGCAGACAGTTCCAGTCATATACACAGAGATATACACAGGGATGGGGGAAGGAAAACACAGAAAGTAACTATAGATCCATACAGAAAAATAGAATAAATAAAAAAGAAAGGTGAAGATAGGGGATCCCTGGGTGGCTCAGTGGTTTAACACCTGCCTTCAGCCCTGGACATGATCCTGGAGTCCCAGAATCAAGTTTCATATCGGGCTCCCTGCGTGGAGCCTGCTTCTCCCTCTGCCTGTGTCTCTGCCTCTCTCTCTCTCTCTCTCTGTCTCTCATGAAGAAATAAATAAAATCTTTAATAAAAAAAAAGAAAGGTGAAGATAGAAACAGAGATGGCACATTAATATACTTCTATTTATCTAGATCTTCTAAGAGGAGACAATGAGAAGCTTTTAAGTGTTTGGGGAAGAAAAATGCAAGGGAAATTTAAAAGACAAGAAAGAGCTAGAGGATGATTTTTAAACAGTACATTTTAAGTGCTTTCCTTTTGAAAATGTCTGAGAGAATTATTCCGTATGTGCAACCAAATATGCAATTCCCTTGGACATTCTTTTTTTTTTATTATTACCTTAGCAGCCAGTCATGAAAAAGAAACAGACTCTAGCTTTTTCATTCTAAACAGAAGAAAGCAAGCTTTGAGGACTTGAGAATGCAATGTAATTGGAGAGAAAAAAATAATAACAATTAAAGAGGATGAAGTATTGAAGGGCCCAGAAGAAGAGAGCTTAGCAACTCAGGATGTGGCAAAAATTACTGTGCCTAGCAAGAGGAGCGTTGGTGACTTCACTATGAAGCCCCCTGAGAAGAGGACATTTTCTTAGTCACTTTTGGACTGCCTCCTACTGCTATTGAAACACTTTGAATTTAATAGACAAAGGTTAAACGTATGGCTTGGTTGCTGACCTGAGGCTATCTTTCCTTCTGATGAATTAGAAACTACCATTGCTCATTGTCTACTGAATTCCTAGAAATACAGGAATGTAAGACCTTAGAAGTAATTTAATTCCACTACACACCTTGTTTAACAGTTTTGTTTTGTTTTGTTTTGTTTTCTCTCTGGCTCTTAGCAGAATGAAGAGAGAGCCCATGACTACAAAAAGGTGGCAAAGAGCAGAGTCTCAGCTCGGTCTGACTAGCTGCATAACTACTCTGTCAAGTGATCAAATCTGTCTGGGGTTCATTTCATGTAAATGTATAGGGAAGGCGTTGCATTCTATATATGCTTGTATTAGAGTTCCTGTCCAAATCACTCGACTGTCAGTGGAAAATAACCAAATACACATTTTCAACTGCCTTAATAATTGATTCAGTGGGAATATATACATTTCTCGTAGTGACGGCTTGATTTTGAATACAGTGGAAGTTACTACACAAGCCAAACTACCCTCTTCATTCCTACCATTCATGAACTCAAGCAAAGTTGCAGGGGTTGGGGAAATACTGCTTCAGCCTTCAGTTACAAGCATATATGAAGGATTTGATATAACTAAAGATCAAATGGCAAGTATCTCTTTTCTTTTTGACCTTATTCTTTATAATATTGAAGATAAAATATATGTAGTCATCTGAGAATATACTTGGTTTCCCTGATTACAAATAGATTTGCAACTATTAGTATAGCGTTACAACTGAAAAATCTAGAGCAATTGTCTTCCCTAGTGTTTAGGCTCTAAGCTCTTCAAAGTAAGACGAGTTGTTGTACTGATTTCTGCATCCATAGCATGTACCCCTGTCTCTGGCACTGGAAATACCCTCAAAATGTGTCTATCATCACCTGACTTCTAGCATGATAGAATATTTCTGCCTGCTTTTGAACTTTATATGAATGGCATGTTACAATATGTACTCTTTCATATCTGGCTTCTCTCATTCATTGGAGTGTTTGCAATATTCACCCATGTTGTTGCTTGGACCTCCAATACAGTCATTTTCACTGTGGTATATTATACAACTTGTGAATAAAACACACTTTTTCTTTTAATCACTGCTATTATTGATGGACATTTGAGTAGCTTCCAGGTTTGGGTTCCCATAAAAACCATTTCTGTGAACATCCTGGTATCTTTCCTTTGGCATAGAATGGGAATGCATTCTGGCATGTGAATGCATTTCTGTTGGGTCAATACCTAACATAGAATTGTGGCTTTGATTGATAATCTTTTATTCAGGTTGGTAGATAATTATAGGTTGATTCCCAAAAATGCTTGTGCAAGTCTGCACTCTCTAGGAGTATATTACAGTTCTAGCAGCCCCACATCCTCACCAACAGTGCATTGTTGTCAGTCTTTTCAACTGTAGTCATGGTGGCCAATGTGTGATGGCATATCATTGTGGCTCAATTCACTCTTCCTTCATGTCCAGTAATTGTAAATACCTTCTGTTATCCTTCTTGGCCATTAAGATATGCTTTTTTGTGAATTTCCTATTTAAGTCTTTCACTGGTATTTTGAATAGGTTGTCAGTCTTTTCCCTTATTTATTATAAATTTATGTATAAATAATTTATGTATTATGAATACAAGTTCTTTGTCAAATATATGCATTATAGGTATTTTTCTCACTCGGTGGCTTGCATTTCTACTTTATTGTGTCTTAATAAAGAGAAGTTCTAAATTTTAATGTACTTAGTCATTTTACTCATTCATTGAAAAAGTTAGTCTTTTCCTGTCTGTCCTGTAGTAGTTACTACCTTTTCGTAAATCAGGAGTGAATTTGAATCTGAACTCTCTATCCCATTCCAATGGCCTACTTCTCTGATTTTATACTGATATGGCATTACTAAATAATGATCACAGACGGGTTGATTATCTTATAGTATAGATTCTTCTTCGCAATTCTATATTTCAACATTAGAAATCTTAAGTCTTCTTGGCCCTTTGAATTTCTATACATATTTTTTAAAAAGTTTATAATTTTCCACAGAAATAAACTGCTACAAGTTTGTATTGTGATAGCCTAACTGCACTGAATATTTACATCAATTTATAGAGATTTCACTTCTTAAAAACATGGCCATTTCTAATTCATTTTGTAACAGTATTTTATGTTTTGTCTGAAAAGGTCTTGCACATCTCTCAATAAGTTTCTTCATAAGTATTTAGCTTTTTGTTAAGACTATTAAAAATAGCCTGGTTTTAAAATATTTTTTAATTGCTGTTCAGTATTATTTAAAAAAACAATTGAGGGACAGCCTGGGTGGCTGAGCGGTTTAGTGCTGCCTTCAGCCCAGGGCCTGATCCTGGAGACCCGGGATGGAGTCCCACGTCAGGCTCCCTGCATGGAGCCTGCTTCTCCCTCTGCCTGTGTCTCTGCCTCTCTCTCTTTCTCTCTCTGTCTCATGAATAAATAAAATCTTTAAAAAATAATAATAAAAAAATAAATTGATTTTTGTAATACTACTATATAGTGTCCAAAACTTTCTAATTTTATTTATTGACTGAAATAGTTAATCTGAAAATATGAGAGTATGTGTGTGTATGGTCAATTCTCATTATTCACAGGTTCCATATTTAGGAATTCACCTACTCACTGAAATTTATTTGTAACACTGAAATGAATACTTGTGGCACATTCGTGGTCACTCTTGAATAAACACAGAGTGGAGAAAAATTTGAAACATCAACACATACATTCTTGATAAGATGAAACAAGATGATACTCTGCCTTCTTGTCTCACCTCTCATACTATGAACAAGTGTCCTTTCTGCATCTATTTGGTGCAATGCTTTTTTGCATTTTTGTGCTTTGTGGGGTGATTTTACTGTTCAAAATGGGCCTCAGGCCTACTGCTAATGTGTGTTGAATGGTGCTCAGTATAATTAGACTGTGATATACCATTCAGAAAAGATACATTCTTCAATAAGCTTTGTTAGGCATGAGTTGTTGGACATGAATTCAAAGTAATGAATCATGAATATATCTTAATATTTGAGATATCTCTCTTCTACATAGTGTGTAAATATATATACATATTATAATATATATTATATAAAAATATATATTTAAATATTTTCTGGCAATATTTGTGATTTAATTGGAGTTTAAGTCCATTTATATTTAATGATTATGATTTGTGATTAAATCATGATTTAATGATTACTCATAGTATGTGATTTGACTACAGGTTACTATTTATTTTCTATTTGTATCATAGATGATTCTTTTTCCTTTGGGTTAAACAATTATACTATTTTAGCCTGTATTAATTTATTAATTGTAAGTACTTTTATTATCTTGGTGTCTTATAGATCACAGCATACATAATTGACTTATACAAATCTACCTTAAACTGGAACTTTTACTACTTACCAGAAAATATAAGAACATTAAACTACTTTAACTCCACTTTTCCTTCTGCATTTTGTAAATTTTTTCATATATTTTAATCCCGCTTAAATTTTGCATCCTATACTATATTATTATTGTTGCTTTAACCAGGGTTCAGTAAACTACAGCCTATGAGCCAGATCTAGGCTCCAGTTTGCTTATCTATGGCATATCTATGGCATATGAACAAAGAATATTTTTTATGTATTTTTTTAAATGTTTAATGAAAAGAAGGAAAAATATGCAATGGAGGCCATATGCGGCCTGCAAAGCCTAAAATATTTACCAGCTAACCCACGACAGAAAATTTTGCCAATCCATGCTTTAAACTATCGATACTAATTGGAGCAACTAGCAGGTTTACCTTTTCAGATATCTTCTGTCTTTTTTACATTATAAGGTTCTGTCTTCCATCATTTCTTTCTGCCTGAAGAAGTTCCTTTAGCATATTCTTAGCTCAGGCCTGTTGGCAATACATTTTCTCATTTCAGGTAGATATTTTTGCTTCATAAAAAATCCTAGCCTGTCAGTTATTTTCTTTCACCTCTTGTCATCATTTCTTCTTTAAAGTCAGCTATATGTCTTATTATTGCTCTTTTGAGGGTAATAGATTTATTTTCCTTCTGGCTGCTTTCACAATTTTTCTCTTTGTCTTTGGTTTTCTGATACTGTAATATGCTGTAGCTAGTATTTTCTTTTCTCTTTCTTTATTTATTCTGTTTGATATTTGTAACATTCCTTGAATCATCAATTTGATGCCCTGAAATAGTTTTGGGAAACTCTCAGCCAGATTTTCTCCAAATATTGCTCCTAGCCCATTCTCTGTTTCCTGGAGCTACCATTATGTATAATGTTACAGATTTCACCAAGTTGCATATTCTTCTTATGACCTTTTAAATTTTCTATTCATCTTCTTAAGTTTCAGTATTTTCTAATGATCAATCCCATATTATTTTTATTATATTATTTTTCTCCTATATCTAACCTGCCATTAGGCTTAATTAAACTTTTAAGTTTCTATATTTTTTTACATTCCTAGGATTTCCATTTGCATGCATCTATGTATGTATGTATGTATGCATGCATGAATGTGTATATAGTTCAGTTCTCTGATAAAATTATGTTTTCAGATATAGAATTTTCGTTTTAGATCAAATGTGTAGCTTGTTTGCAATACTTTTTTTTCTTGAATATTTTAAGCCTACTTATTTTACAGTTCATGACCATTAATTTATTGTGGATATCCTGCTAGTTTACTTACAAAAGTAAGTTTCTAAATAATGTTTATTTTTCATTTTCCTGATTATTTTTGACTGAATACTAGACCTTGTATGGAGATACTTTGAGATGAAGGTAAATGTTATTTTCTACTAGAAAATATTTACATTTAATTCACATAACTGTATGGAAACTAGCAATTCTAAACAAATTCACTTTTATCAGAGATGAAGGTGATTTTAATCTGAGATTAAATTTTTGTCAGGCCAGGCTATTTCTGGCTAAAAGTAGTCTCATCTCTTTGGGTTTCCTTTTCACAGATTTTGCAGTCTCTCTCTTTCTATTTATATATAAGCTTTCTGAGGCCACTCAATCATTTTTAGTTTTCGTTTTGGTACAATTTTCTAATTTTCAGGGGAATGTCATTATTATTATTATTGTTATTATTATTATTATTATTAATCACCTATTCTGTCATTTTACAAGCAGAACTCCTATAAAGGTATTTTAAAAAATATTATCATCTAATATTTCCAAACAGAAAATTAAGATCATAGAAAATTAAGAAAAACTTTTGCAATGCATATATAGTCTGGATTTTTAAAAAGAGTACAAACATATGGATACTTATCAGCCTATATGTTTGTCTTTTTGGTTATTGTTAATATATATAACAGTACTTGCAAGATAAAACATATGAACCAGTAAACCATCCCCCTTCTCCTGAAAAGTTATTCTGTGGAAGGCATACCATTTGATTTAAAAATTTAAGGGAAGAAGGCTCAGTTATGAGCTGCCACCAACTTCTTATAACATTAGATAGGTAATAATTTAAAAATAAGAGGAAAAAGAAAATAAAAAAGACTATTTTTTGAACTTGGGACCCTAGCAAAAACTGATTTAAACAACTGGTCTGTTCATGAGATGTTTTGAGATTTGACTGGACTCTTACACTCCACTTGAACAAGACATTAAAGACGGCAATCCAGTAGTGATCAAGATTTATCTAAGAGAGTTACTGTTCTCATAGCCAATAACATCCTCCTTAAAGAGGACATTTAAGAGATCAGAGGACATCCATTGGTACTGTTACTTCCCTTTTTATATACTGCCTTCCCAGGAAATAACTGCCTGAAAAAACTACCTGTTATGAATATTTTAGGGGATTAATTTGTGAGAAGAGTTCTTTATATTATTGAAGTAGAACTTGTTATGAGGGGATCCCTGGGTGGCGGTTTAGCGCCTGCCTTTGGCCCAGGGCGCAATCATGGAGACCCCTGATCGAATCCCACGTCAGGCTCCCGGTGCATGGAGCCTGCTTCTCCCTCTGCCTGTGTCTCTCCCTCTCTCTCTCTGTGTTAATAACGTAATAACATAAATAAATTAAAAAAAAAAAAAAAGAACTTGTTATGAGTTAAGCATTAGTCCTGGCACTTACACTACAGTAAAGTAATACAAGGAGGTCTAGGGTTGTATGTTCTGACTAAAGCAAATATCCATAGTGGAACCCAGAGATACACAGGAATTCAGGATATCTATATGATATCAGATATGGAGATTGAAATTAGATCATAAGGGGGAAAATGCATGTGGAAGGATCATTTAAATGTCTCTCGCACCTTTCCCATACCTGTTGGGTGTGACTCCCCAGATATCATTTGTGTTTCATTTGTTCTATGCCAGGTCATCTTTTTTCCTTTCTCTGGTCAATTTTCATTCATCTGGAATGAGAATAAAAGTGTGAATAGATGAAGAAATACTCACCATATTCACTCAATTTCCCACATGTGATTCTAGCAAGAAGTTTAAACATTCATGTCTATTATGTTGATTTATTGATTTACAATTATAGTTAAGTAGATGATGCAGCATACCATGTATATCATCATGAAAGAGGAAATGACCTGTAGACTTGGTGGTGTTTAACACTAAGATAAAGTGTGGTCTGTAGCTGGGTCTATAAAATTACCAGAAACCAGACTACACCATGGTCAATACAAGCAGAATACTATGTTAAGGATAGTAGTGGTTGTTAATTGCTATTACAAATGCTAATAGCAACAACAACTGGGATAAGCATCTTCCTGAAGTTCTAGACAAAGGATGAAGGTAGTGTGTAGTGTAGTTCAAGTACCTTCCATTAAATAAGGAAGTACCATATTTAGCATGCCAAACCATTCACACAGAGAATTTTTATGTTATAGAAGGGTAAGTAAGTGTTAATTAATAAAAACTACTCAAACTGAGCATATAACCATTGAAAGACACTGAGTAGAAGGGTGGGAATAAAAACAGAAATGGCTTCTTAAAACTGTTGATTCAAGTTTTTAAAAATTGTGATAGAGAACTTGGTACAATGGAGAACAAAAAATGATCAAGAAAAAATAAGCAGTGGCTCAGTTTGAAGAGATATCAATAATGTTGAAGAATGACCAAAATCATTAAGATAAAGAAAGGGAATTGAAATGTGTGATTACTAATTTGTATGAGTTTGGAGAAGGTGAGATTTGGATGACCAGCTGTGATTACTATTATATAATATGAATATATGCAGATAATATAATATGTCTGTCTTCTACTACACTTAAGTCAATTTGGCAGGTCATTTTAAAAAATACATATCTGTAATAATCCTACTTGAATTTGTAAGAAAACCCTATTTTGATTAAAGCAATGTATCTCGTAGGCTGGAAGTCCCACTTGATTTCAAATCTATAGACATTCTAGAGGAAATTGTTACACAGTGATATGTAGAGAATTCCCTTACATTAGTCACTAATGGTGGTACAGTGGTCCATGTAGACTGTACCTTTTTTTTTCCTTACCTACACTGTGAAATAAATTTACATAAAGATTTATAATAAATGGTATGGATTTGTTTTTGTTCCTATGTTTCATTACTTAATAATACATTTCAGTGAGTTCCTCTGCCTATCTCATCCTGAATCTTTTATGTGTCCCATGAAATGCTCATGCCATTCCAAGAATGGCAAAGCAGCTGTTGGAGGCACTTGATATTGCTCAAACAATGTTCCAGCGCGCTCTGTAATTTCATAAAAGTCAGTCAAGGGAGGGTGGAGCCCTTAGACATGCATAATGGGAACTTTTCTTGTAAAGAAAAATGGGCACCATTGCTTTGCCATTTGCATATAGATTCCCCCCTACTGCTACCTGAGAAAATTAAGAGCTTCCACCCTATCAGTTTCTTAAACATGTTCTTAAGAATGTCCACATTTATGTCAGCACTTTTTCGACATCCTAATGATGCTTTTGCGAGGACTATGGCATCTATATGGCTTGTTACCAGCTTAATGAAAAGTTGCTTTAGGTGTCAAAATAAATCTAAGAATGTTCTACACTTTAGCTGACTGTAATATATCATCATGGCCTGCTTAAGTAGTATAAACTGCAACATGATAAAGCAGCTAACAAAAACCTATGAGAACCAGTAGCTGGGATAATGGGCATTCAGTGTAAGGATAATATAGCAGCAATAAAAATTTCAATAACCAAAGGTTATATACCATACTTTTTAATGGAGTTCTTGGCTAACTGAGCTTTCTTCAACAGTAGACACCTGGGTAGGGTGATTCATTACAAGCATTCCTCTGACTTTCTTCCCACTTGGAATAATATTAGTGAACAACTTCCTCAGGTCTTGAGATTCCTTTTTATTTAAGTTGTACTTTTTGGAAATTGGATTGAGTCTTAGCTGTACTTAAAGGTAAAGCTACAAACTGGTTTTTCCTAAAAACAGTAGACTCAGTGGGTTTGTATTTTTTTAAGTGAAAATACTATTTCCTGTAAACTGAAAGACAGAGCTCTAAGACTGATGGGTGGACACATTCCATGTTCACCCACATTGACTTGTTTGATGATTACTTGATGACTTCTTTCTCTTAGATTAGGGTCTCACCACTTCTGAAACTCACATTGTAATATCCTGCCAAGGCACTTGACATCATAGTACATGATTTTTGTTATAACTCCCCTTCATCATCACAACCTGCTGACGTCCAACCAATTTGTTCTTTTCTATCCACTGCCTGTATTAAATGTCATTTCTGTGAAAACTTCTCTGATAACCTCAGCTAGAGTTTTTATCTTCCCCATATAAATGCTTATGGAAGAATATTATAGTGATGCTAGTCCTACAGTCACTAATTTGGTCAGAGTCTTCTTTCTGCTCTAGAGAAGATCTTTTTAACCAACACAATACTTGTGGTTGATTTGCTAATGGAAAGTTAAAGTATGGGATGATTTTTTTTAAAGAATATACTCTTTAAAATCTTTATTATAACTTAAAACTGAGATACATGAAATAATTCTATCTTTTGGTATTGCTGAAGCCTTTAATTTGAATATAAATCTGGTTTTTGTAATCTGGTAATTTTTCTTGTATGAACTCTTCCCTAAAAAATCATGTATGGTTTTCATATTGAGACTCTTTAAAGATTTGCTTATTTAATTTAGAGAGAGAAAGAGTGTGCAGTGGTAAGGGGCAGAGGGAATGGGAGAGAATCCTGAGAAGATGCCCCACAGTCAGTGCGAGCTGGATGCAGGGCTTAAACCGATGACCCTGAGATTGTGATCACAATCTGAGCCAAAATCCCGAGAGTCAGATGCTGAACTGACTGTGTCCCAGGCAACCCCATATTGAGAATCTTTAAAATGGAGCAACATCTTCTACACACTCGTGTAAAAATCTGAAGGAAAAACATGCATATACTCTTGGATTTTTTTCCTCAAATATTTATCATTGTCCTGCCTTGACTAAATTTGACAGCAGCATTATGTGGTGGCTCTTTTTGTGACTAACAAATGGACTCGATGACCCTTTCTAAGACCTTGTATTGGTTTTCTATTGCTGCATAACAAATTACCCCAAATTTAGAAGTTTGATACAACACACATTTACTATCTCACAGGTTTTGAAGGTCAAGACTTCTGGCATAACTTTGTTGGCTTCTCTGCTCAGAGGCTCACAAAGCTGCCTCAAGTAGTCAGCCAGATTTATTCTCATCTGAGGCTTAGTTAGAGAAGAACCCTCTTTGAGGCTTCTTCAGGTTGTTGGCTAAATTTATTCCTGTGGCTTTGTGACTGAAGGCCCTGGTTTCTTACTGGCTGTTTGCTGCAGGAGACCCCAACTCATAGAGACTGCCTACAGCTCCCTGCCACAGAGCTCTGCCCATAGGTTATTTACAACATACTTCTTTGCTTCTTTAAGGCCAGCATAAGAATCTCTAGCCTGCTAAGATGTAGTTTTGTATAATGTAGTCTAGTCAGAGGAGAAACATGCTATATCACCTTTGCCATATAACATAACATAATCAAGGGAATGGCATCTCCTCATCTTTGTCATATTCTGTTGGTCAGAAGCAAGTCACAAGTTTCACAATCACATAAGGTGAGGGATTATATAAGTGTATGACTCATTGGGAGTCACCTTAGGGTATGTCCATCACAAGCATTAAAATTAAATTACTTCTCTTAGAAATAATAACACTCTTTTTGTATTCATCTTTAGTCAGCTTATCTAATACATAATTAAATTATATAATTAGAATACCATATTAAATGACATAAGCTGATTTGGGAATAAACACAGCTGAGTCTTGGGAAGTACACAGCTCCATTGATATAAGAGGAAGTTTTTGGTCTTTGTAGGATTCCTCAGTGTGTTTTACAGAAAGAATGGACATTGTCTATACAGCCAGTGAGTCCATGTAAATGGAATTGCTTAGAAAACTTCAGTAAACTGGTTTGTAATCCACTTGAGGTTCTTGCTTATGATTTTATGTGCACACACATACTATACACACTGTGCTTTGTATATAGCAAGTGCTCAATAAATAGGAACTAGGTGAAGGAAGCCAGTCATGCATTGCAATACAAGTGCCATACAAACGATTTAGAGGAGGTAATTGCAAATGCAAAATGATGAAAATTTGATATTCTACAAGTAAATCATAGCATATTGGAGGTAATAGAAGTATTATGTGGCATGTATGCTAGTTCTCTCTTTTTGTAAATATGGAAACTTAGACCAAAAGAGATAACCAATGAATTGATATGATGTGTCTATTTTATTTATAAATTCACCGTTCTAAGGGAAGAGAGAGATTTAAGCAAAGTGCTGGGAGATAATGATGAACACATGCATGGTCAGGTTGAAAGTGGAGATCTGAGGGAGGTTAAATGTACTATAGCCGAGTCAGAAAAATTGAGATAGAGAAAAGGAGAAAAATAAAGGAAAGCTTAGTTTTGATGAAAGACACAGAGTCTGCTAAGGCATGAAGACATGGAAGTTTTATAGTTTACTCAGAAAACAAAAAAATGAGCATTCTCAGTTCTAGAGAAAATGATATTTTGAAGGAAGTTGATATGTAAGGTCCAGGTGAAATTTTGAAGAGACTTAGACTCCATGCTAAGTGGTAAAAATAATATTTTCTAATATATAGTCAGGATTCATAAGATGTTTGTAGGTTAGATATAATCATGGATGTTAGGAATGCATTTATAGATATAGTATATGAAATGAACTACACAGGTGTTGTATGGCTGAATTACACACCAAACATGGATGCGGTCCTCATCTTGGATGACCAAAATAGAAGTTGACAGGAAATACAACTGGAATAAAACTCCAGGCCCAGAGTTTTTATAGGAGCATTATGGTGAATCCTCACAGGATAAAGACAAAATAGAAATGGGCTCAAGGAGGAAAAAAAAACCTCCACTGACATCATGGTCATAATTTGGACATCAATCAGTGATGGTGACAGGTAATGAGGGTAGTATATTTGGAGATGGGCTTTCAAGAAAAGGTGGTCAGGAAGAGGAACCACAGGGTGAGTAACATCCAGGGAACAGTCATGTGGACCCATGAGAATTTCTAGCTCACTTCTGGCTCTAGGAGATTGCCTAAAGGAGAATGAAACGCTGCCACTTAGAGGTCAGAAGAAATGGTGTTCTCAAAAGAAAATTTAAAATTATAGTATAGTTGAAGAGTGGAAGTAATCCTAAGAATAATTGAGAGATACAGGATATTCTAGGATATTCTCTGGGTAAAGAAAGAGGAGATCCCTGAGTGTATGGCACAGGGTTAGAAGTTGAGGCAGATAGATAAGGTAAAAGAAATAAATAGCTGTGAATCTCCAAGCTCATAATAGAATTGAGGTCCTCTCACTATACACAAACATTATATCAAGTAGTTATATGGCCTATAGCTAAAGGTAAATGTCCATTAATTGTCTCCTCACCACAAAGACATACAACTTGTCTAAACTTCAACTGAATGACATCATTAAATTAGCATTAGTTCATTATCATGTTTCTGAAAATGTGCTTTCTTATTGTGAAGTCAGGAAAGATACTAACTAGGATATTTCATGTGGAAGCTCTACATACACACTGCTCAGTCAAACCATCTCTTCTTCATAAGCTTACCATATCTAAATGTAAATCCATCACTACTTGCTCAACAAAGATGGTATGAATTTCTTTCATGAGATATTGAAGCCATCTAATGATAGAGAAAGCTCAATCCCAAGCCCTCTTCTCCACTTTAACTCTTTCTCCCTCCCAATCCAATCTACCCTTTCTGTATTTCCATTAAGCTTTCCTGCTCTCCTTCATCTTTATCTGATGACCCTTTACCACTCCTTCAGGACTATGTTCATCAACAATGCCCTGTTTCATGATTTTTCTTTCAAGTTGACTTCTCCCTGTCAAAGGAACACACCAATTCATTTCTCTCACATTTTAGAAAATTCCATCTTTAAACATATTGCTTCTTTTGGCTCCACTGTTTTCTTTTTAATTTTTTTTATTTATTTATGATAGTCACACAGAGAAAGAGAGAGAGACAGAGACACAGGCAGAGGGAGAAGCAGGTGCCATGCACCGGGAGCCCGACGTGGGATTCGATCCCCGGTCTCCAGGATCGCGCCCTGGGCCAAAAGCAGGTGCCAAACCACTGCGCCACCCGGGGATCCCTGGCTCCACTGTTTTAATATTCAATCATTCTTCTTGAAAGAGCTGTCCACACTTGATTATCAAGATTTACTTTGGTGTTCATCTAAAGTTGTTTCTCTCAGTGAGGTGGTCAGAAAACATTATATTTGGAAAAAGCCAAGTCTTCTCTTGATAGTTCTCCATAAAACTTCATCATAAGGAAACCTTTATTTTTTTTACTTTTTTTTAAAAAGATTTTATTGATTTATTCATGAGAGACACAGAGAGAGGCAGAGACATAGGCAGAGGGAGAAGCAGGCTCCATGTAGGAAGCCCGATGTGAGACTCGATCCTGGAATTCCAGGATCATGCCCCAAGCCAAAGGCAGACGCTCAACCACTGAACCACCCAGGTGTCTATAAGGAAACCTTTTAATGATTTTCATCTACTTTCTGTAATTGTTTTCTGTCCCATTGCCCTAGAGCATTTTAAACTTAGAATGGATTAATACTGAATTTTAAAACTTCCCTATGTTTTCCATTTCTCATGAGTTGACCCTTTTATTCTAGTAGACCTGAACATAAAACAACTCACATTTATTTTATACAATTAGACAACTGTTTGCCCACATTCTGCCTTGACACCAGTAAATGGGATGCTCCCACAAGAAAAAAAGAAAACATTCTGGTAGACTTCTGAGGAAATGAGAGTGGGGTTCTCAAACTATAGTCAAGGTCTCGCCATCTTCCAATGCACTGTGGTAAATCACATTATAGTTGTCTCTTCATGCATTCACCTGACTTAATTCTTCATAACCTTTCTTTTTTTGTTGTTGTTGTTGTTTATTGATAGATCTGCTGTCTCTAGAATAGCACCTAGAACATGTTAGGCACCTGATAAATATCTGTTGAATAATGGAATAAACAGATTTATTTTCCACTCTATTTTCCCTCTTAGCTTAATAGCCTTCAAAACTAAAATGATAACTTTCATTAATTCTGTAATAAGATATTGCTACTTTTGAAAGCTCACATTTTGCTACTTCACTTTTATGAAAGATCTACATTAGAACCTTTTTTTTTTTCCTAATGGAAAGAAATCTGAAGAGGATTTTCACTTTTACAAGAAAAGGTGAAAAACAAAATTAGCATTCTGCTTTTGTTTTGCAGGAAGCAGTTATAGAGACAGTGCACACCTTGAGAAGAAACAGTGGCCCCCCCAAGCTCCTTTCCCAGGAATTACACTCAGCATTTCAGCATCAACCACCAGAGCTTTGAACTGTGTCTGTGAGCATCTGTGCTGTCTCCATTGATTTTGTGCATCTGTTAGCAAGATGTGTCCTAAGGTATCAGAAAGCTGAAGGGAGGTTATTTTGGGGGGTCCCAGAACCTCAATATTTTTTCCATGTAAATTACGATTAATTGTTTCTTTGTTTTATGCTATTTTGGCTTAGGAAAGTTTTCATAGGAACACTACATCTGGATAGCACGGTAGACCTGCAGTTTCAACTTTCAGATTCGTCTTTTAATCAGGTTGGTTTGACACTTCTCTTTATGTTCCTGGTTGCTTTGTCGTTTTCCAGGAGGGTACTTTCACAGAAATAGGATAAACTCTCAGGCTTCTTGACTCTACTTCTCAGGTTATGATACCCCTTGATCCTCACAACCATTGATTATATTCTCTTTCATTGAAGAAATTTAGGTGTGGCGGTGCTAAAATAAAAGCTATGTAAATAATTAATGGAATGGAGACACTTGGATGCATAATTCAATTGTATTAGACAAATAGATCAGATATGTAGAGCCACAGCACTGGCAATAGTTGGGAGACTTCTTCAGCACTACTAAAATACAGAGCCCAGAGAGGTACTGGTGTTACAAGTAGAATGAATTACTGCGACCAGCCGTGATATAATAACGGTATGAATTATTGAATTGGCATCTTCTGAGACAGCTTTGGTCACAGCCTTGCTATGTTCTGGAGATGATAGAAGGAGATTTGTGTGATGTAAATTTATAATCAAAGGGTGTTCAGGATGAAAGATGACCTCCAAGGTTATGAACCTGAGCAGGAGACTGCATCATCACATGAAAAAGGCACTGTAAAATATGAAGCATTCTTCAGTTAGTAGTTGAAAGCCAAAGAAACTCTACTCTCTTGCAAATTTAACTCTAAGAAAGTTTCAAATAGGCAGAGATGAATGTAAGATGCCAAGATAATCATGCTTTTGGAGACCAAGGTAAGAAAAGTAGATCTGGGCAATAACAGCTTCAGCATGTTTCCTGAAATTATGCTTAAGGAAGAATTAGCAACTAATTAAAAAATTTGGGCTCTGAACTGCACAGAGACCTATGGCTATGCACACATGCACACACACACACACACACACACACACACACTTGCTCCTCTTCCCTGGCAAATGGATGATTGGGATCCCATATGTAGTTAGAATAGTTTGTTAATATCCAGGTTGTTCCATTATAGCTAGATCAAGGGGATGTCTTTATTTTGGAAAGTGATATGACAAATATGCTTCTTACCCTAATTACCCAAAGAGTCTTTTTTCTTCTTCTGAGCTCAGCTAGCTGTGCAAGAGGAACCCAGACACACTGGAAGCACTTGCCTTTGTGACCATTGCTTGACATGCTGAGTGGTGGAGATGGATCTGGGAGACAGAAGCTCCTTCCTGAAAACAAAGTAGCCTTTAAAAAGGACTGTTAAACTGCTGTCTCGTGTTTGATTATTCTGTCCTCAGTAAAGTCCTTTATTTTTTACTACTAAGCGGTCATTTTTATGGATGACATTATTTTAGTCCAATGACTGTTTCAAGAAACAATAGGTCAAAAGCAGCAAAGTATAGACCAGAGCCAGGGCTGTGGAGAAAATTACCCCAAATAATAGACCATGGTCAGTTCAGTCCACGAGAATATCCTCCAGGAAATTGTGTCAGATATTCAGGGAAAATTTAGGAAAATCTCTTATAGATATGGTTTTAATTTAATATAATGAAATAGTAATGCATAGATTTATACCATGCAATAAGACATTTTTATGTCTATACATAATTTCAAATTACATATGAAAAATACAGTAACTCAAATTAATGCATTTCTAACATATGATCAATTGCATTGCATTTCCTGGCTGTTAAAATTGTGTTTTATAGCATCAATAACAAATGTAATAAAATGTATTTCCTTATTAGGTCCCTCATCTTTTTTTTTTTTAAGAAAGGCAATAACCTAAATTGTTATCTTCAAAGTTACTTTTTTTTTAAAAAAATGACTTAATTGTTCTTATATTGTGTAATAAAGAGAACAGACGGTATTGACAAAATTAATTCAAAAAAAAAAAAAACCACACGCAATTTTCTTCTTTTATTTTCTTCTAAGACAACAAAGATACATCAAAGACAACTGAAAAATAGTCCTGGAGAAAGGAATTATTATTACTTATAGAGTGTCAGAATCAATAAAATAGTATCTCTTGGTTTATTGACCTGAAGATATTTAAAATCACTGCTCTTTTATTTTTAAATAATTAATTATTTTCAGAATTTTATTTACTTAAATAGAAATTGTTTAAATCTTATACTCAAAGGACTAGTATTTAGCTGTGTTCTGTGGTCTCCAGTGTAGGTAAGGCTTTCCTTTCTGTAACACTCACAGGGGCTGCCAGCTGTACTTTTATTCTACCCCTTTGCAGTTCTCCAGGCTAGTAACAAAGTGTACTTTCCTATGAAGGAAGAGGGGAGATGATTCAATAAAATAACTTGCAGTAGAGGTTACAGATTTCTTGCTCCTAACTAACTGGGGAATCAATTTTGATTTAGATGAGAATCACACTGATTTTTTAATTTTGTTTTTGAGACACTGAATGCTTATTCTGTGCAACCTATGACTTGCTCGCATTGTCATGTCATCTACTGAAATATATGATTATGACCATTATGAAGTAGGTAAGCATCCACAAAAGCTTCTTTGTGCAAAAATTCCAGAACAAAAACATATATGGCAAGAGATGCAGGACTAAGTATTGTACACCATAGTTCCCTAAACTTTAATTCTATACACTTTTTTAAAAGAAAATCAACCTGCCATTAAAATCTGCCAGGATTGACTTAAAATGATCATTCCTGGCTTATACATGTATGAGGTTTTAGTGATGGCTGTCATCATAAGTATCAGTGAGCTTGTGTCCTGCACCCACCATAGGCAGTATCCAATATTATATGCCAAAATCCCTGCCTTCTGGAGTGTCAAATCCAGTTAAGAGGAAAAAATATTATACACGAAAAGACAAATAACAATGCATGGCAATGGATGCTAAAAGTCATAATGAGGACCAGGATAGGATACATAAGATAAAATTTGTTTTAAACTCTACTCACTGGAAAGCAATTTTCCTTTTCACTCTTATTTTTTGTTTCCAATATGTAGATTTGTGTTTGGAGTATTTCTTTTTATTGGTGCATAGTTTTGAATTGCAGAGTGTATGAGGACACATTTGCTCCATGCACTTATTAAGGGTAGCTAACGTGCTCACCTCCTAGGAGCAAACATTTTCTAGATTGACTGGTTTCTCAGAAACCCATGGATGAGCCTGGCAATTGACATCTTTAAATTACTGATGACCTGTAGTATTAATCCTTTCACCTTGCTAAGGCATGCCTGCTCGGCCATGGTAATCAGGCTTTTTTTGCTCATCATAATCCCATTAACAAATTGAAAGATAGAACAAGAATTTTTTTACCAATCCCTCTGACAGGAAGCAGTGCAAAGGGGTTATAATTATGGATTATGTCTTTTATTATACATTGGAGCAAGCACACATTAGCCTAATTAAAAACACAGTGTGAATATTCAACTGCATCGAGCTGCAAATGTTTAAGGGCTGTCTGTAACAGCTGAAAATATATTTTGGTCTCATAGCAAACCTCGTCAAGTTGTATGGAAAACTGAGTTCAAGAATGGAGGATTGCACATTTTTGTGTTGGCAGATTTACTGAGACCTCACTATGTAAAAATACTTGCTAATCTGGGTCTCAGAGAGAGAAAAAAAAAAACATACCTGAAAGAACAACATGATTAGAAAGTGAGGCTCCGCTGAGGTTTACTAATGTAAAGTCAGATATTCAGCTTCACTAAATATCACAATCTGGTTTGGACTACCATTAGAAGAACCCAGGAGTGAGCAGAAATCTGTCCTAGACCTGAGCAGAAAATACTGATTCAACATCTTAAGAAGCTACCTTGTCAATTTCAGAGAGATTGTCTTGGAATTATAGAATTGTAGATCTAGATTAGCATATATAGACAACACAGTCCAATTCTTTGAAATTAGGAAATCCAGCAGATAAAATGACTTATGTAAAGGCATAGAGCAGACAAGGGGCAGAACCAGACTAGGCTAGCCACAAACATTTGATCAAATTGCTCATTGTATAACTTCAGAAGTGCCAATCATGAAAAGTATGTTAGATAATCTGCAGAGCCCCATGCTGTAGCCCTAGCTGTTTCTATGGTGTATTGTCCATTTTTGGTGTATTGTCCATTTTATGACTCAAAGCCTTCTTACCCACCCTACTTTAAGCACTGACTTTTGTTTTTCAACCTCTCATCAGAAAATTCTTTTATATCTGACCTAAATTATTTTTATTATGATTGAAACTATATTTTCCTTGTCTATGGAAGGGGCTTACCATCAGGTACAAAACTTTAAAATGTGTTACTGTATTATGAACCTCTACTGATAAAAACTCTTTCCTATTTCAGATAAGCTGTGAGCCCTGATCCAGAAAATACACCATTATGATTTAATGTCAGTGCACAGGTATAAATTTGTCCATCATATGTGGACACTCGCATCTGGACCAAAACTAGACATGAGATCACTGAGCAATGATCAGTAGAAATATATCCCTTCGAGCATGTAATAGTCTAACAAGGAGAGCTCTAAGAGTATGATAATGTTGTCATCTGTATTAGCAACAGGGCAACTGGGCCTAGGTCATGGCATTAAAACAGAGTTGGATCTTCCCTAAACATGCTTCCTAAATATATATCAAATTTCACTCCTGCTTTACATCTCTATTCTGAGCTACCATCATCTTTCATCTAGATAACTCCAACAGCCTCCACATTGATCACCTGTTTCCACAGTTGCCTACCTTTAACTCATTCTCCACAAAGCTGCCATAAAATATTATTTTTAAAAAAGATTTTATTTATTTATTGATGAGAGACACACAGAGAGAGGCAGAGACATAGGCAGAGGGAGAAGCAGGCTCCCTGTGGGGATCCCTTAGCGGAACTCAATCCCAGGACCCCAGGATCACAACCTGAGCCAAAGGCAGATGCTCAATCACTGAGCCACCCAGGTGCCCCTCATAAAATATTCTTAAAACACAAATCTCATTAGATTGTTTTCCCATTAAAGTACTTCAGTTGCTTCCAAATCACACCAAAATGGATACCAAGCCCTGTACCATTGCACTCAAATCAGGCTGGCTCTCCTGACCTGGTGTTTGTCTGCTTTGTTCCAACTACCCTGGCTGTCTTTCTTTTCTACTTATGCACTAGGAGATTTCTGGTCTCAGCAACTTTGGATCAATAATTTTTTCTTCCTGGAAAGCTTTTCCTGTTGCTTCTGGAATAATCCACACTTCTCTTTATCTCACAAGCTTCAGCTTAAATGTCATTTCATCAAGGAATTCCTGTTTCCATCTCACAACTGTGATCTACGTTCCAGGCAAGCCAGCATGTAATCTGCTTTCTGAGGGGTTCTCATGATCCTAATTTATACAATTTTCTGCATGACTATTAATTTAATGTGCATCCCTTCCACTAGATTAAAAGTTCCATGAGGTCCCAGACTCAGTCTTTTTTTGTTTGTTTGTTTCATCACCCTGTTGACAGCGTAGAGCATAGTGCCTCCACATAGCACGGAACATAAAAACGTGGTGTGGAATGAGTGAATGAATGGGCACTGGGTAGCATCTCATATCAGCGACGCACATTGGATAGAAAGTTAATTAAATCACATTTCTTGGACTGTAGGGTGCTTGCACACCCTGTTCCATCTGCTTGGAATTACTTTCTTTCCACTTCACTTTAGCTTCTGTTTAGCCTTCAGAGCCTAGTGCAAACATCACTTCATGATGATTCACACCCTTGGGCTAGTTTCTTCCATTGTACTCAGGTGGTATCTTTCTATTTCCACTTATGACATTTTAAAATAATTTTACATTTAATTGTGCAAAAGTTTGATCATTATCTTGCCTGCACTTAAGCTTACTGATGTTTGGTTCTCAGGATACTGACTACTACATCGTAGGCTCTAAGAAAATGTTTGTGAAATGGATGAAAAGATGCATGTTCAGGAATTTTCTTTATAAAAACATCTTTCAAGATGTCCACTATGAGAAGAGCCATTACTCCTATAATAATGGTCATGTGCGTGTGTGAGTGTTTAAGTGTTAACACTAGCTAAAGCAGTCTAGATCTCTGGTTTTAAATATATACATCAAAGAATCTTTATTCAGTAAAAGAGTGAACTTTCTGCCTGAGATCTAGACTGCTTATATTTCTTATGTTGACTCAAGGTCTGTTTACTGGCTTAGGCTCCTCAGGGGTCTGTGGGAAGGGTCACTTCTTTTTGTTCAATCAGAACTCACATTTGGTTATTCACTAACTTACCTCACTTGTCACTTGTATCCCTGGAAGGATATAGTTCACAGGCAAGTATATCCCACAAACATTCTGACGGTCTCTGTAAGGCCAATAGACAGAAAGGAAGCTGCCACCAGGTCATATTAATGACTTCATTTACACATGGCCTAAACAAGAAAACTAAGAAAAGCCATCTGGCTTAGATGCTGAGAAAATGCCTCAGGAGATCATAATAAACCCTCCCTCGGTATTCTTTTCTCCAGGCTAAATGACCCAATTCTTCCAGGATTTCTTAATAGAGTTTATTCTAGGGTACTACATTTCCTGGCCACACTGTTCTGAATTGTAGGAATAAGTAGTTCCTTCCAAGCCATGTAATTTTTATCTCTTATCAAAAAGGAAGGTAGCTAAACACACAAAATCATGAACTATCAGAGCTTTAATGATATGTAGAGAACAGCTAAGTGCTTCTTCCCTTTAATAATGAGGAAACAGAGGCCTAGAAGGGCTGTCTGAGTTAGATGAGGTCTCCCCAATAGGTATAATGATTGCCTTCCAGGTACTCATGCGTGTGAGTATAACATCTCATAAATCTCTGTTTCTATGAAGAAAAGAAGAGATGTTTTTGAAATCCACCAGGATCTCTAGTTTCCTGGCTGTCGTTCATTTGGCAATGGTATTTTTAATGGTATCTGTATCATTCCTTAATGACCAATTGGCTAAAAGTTATTTAAACCGGTGGTGTCAAAAATCTGTCTGTGATTCTGTTAGATAGTAATTACACTTACTTATCTTTCCTTACATATGCATGCTGATAAGCCCTGCCTGCCACTAAAAAAATACCTATTGCAAAATGCTGAGATATAGGTTTAAAAAAAAAAGAGGCTTATGATTTTCAGTTTTGGCTATTTTAACACTCAATAAACAACCCTTTCGGGTACAAGTATATATCAACTACTGTCATTATTGTTTTAACATGAATATTATTTTATGACCTTTTTATCATTCTAAATGGCATTTCAATATGGAATTTAAGAACTTGAGGATGCTTCAAGACTGGTGGCTTTTAATGTGGCACTGAAGCTGGTCCTTCAGGAGAATGAGACTATGTGCAGAGATTCTTGTTAAGAGAATATCAAAGGTTAGCTATCCAGGCATAGATACAGATAACCAGATTCACAACTGGTATTTGAGGGTTCCTTTCACAATCCCCAGTTCTTCCTTTTTGATGTCCTATCATAAATAAGATAGATGCTCCATTGATAATATTAAGTAAGTACAACAATTGCATAAGCCACTTCACTGATGACTGTGGCCACTGTGCTAAGTGTTATATAGAATTATCTTATTTAAATATGTGATGTGAGATCAGGTGAGGTAAATGTTATTATTTTCCCCATTAGAAATAATACAAACTATCATCCTAAAACATCATATAATAATTACAATACTTATAAACATAAAACATCCTAACTATAGGAATTTGTAATTCTCTTTAATAACTATTATTTCAAAAAGAAATCACCGAATATCTAGGATACACCAAAACATGTAGAATTTCATGCAAACTGAAACCACAATAAGATACCACTATGCACCTATTAAAATGGCAAAAGTTAAAAAGACTGAGTATACAAAATGATGGTGAATATGTGGAGGAACCAGAACTCTTAAACACTACTGAGAGGAGTTTAAATAATGTAATCCCTTGGGGGATGATTTTGTCCGTTTCTTAAAAAGTTAAACACACCTGTGAGAGGAGCAAGCCACTTCACTCCTGGGTATTTTTCAAAGAATGAAGGCTTATGTCTACAAAAATGCATACGTGGCTGTTCAAAGCATCTTTATTTGTGATAGCCCCATACTAGAAACAATGTAAATGTCCCTCAGCAGATGAATGGATAAACAAACTGTAATATATCAGTACATTGGAGTATTACTCAGCAACAATAAGAAATGAACAACTGATAACATACAACAACATGGATGAATGTCAAAATAATTGCATTGAGTTAGATACTGGACATATTAAGAAAGTACATGCTATGTGGTTCTATATATATATAATTCTAGAAACTACAAACTAATGTATGGTGACAGAAAGTATATCAGTGGTTTTCTCAGGAAGGAGGGGAGAGAGTATGGGGTGGGGCAGAAAGGAGGGATAGAATGGGTTATAGAGGCCTAAGGAAGCTTTTGGGGAGTGATGGAGATATTTATTATTTCCATTGTGGTAATTGTTTGCAACATATCCACTTATACAATTCAAATATCTATTTCCTGTCAATTGTGCCTCAGTGAAGCTGTTAAAATAAACTAGTTTCATAAAACTGCAATTATTATTAAACAAAAAATATATGAATTAATCAATCAGCTCAACAGGTTAGAAAGTGAGGCATTAATTTAGTGCTGTCAAAATAAATGAAAGAAAGAAGTATGAAAGCTGAAATGAAAGAATTATACATTTTTGAAAAATGAAGTTGATAAATAAACCAGAAAGAGAGTCTTTGCATTAGGGAAAAAATACTTCCAATATGCATAACAAAGAAAATGTTAAAAAGTAGCAATACATACGAATTAACAAAAAGGAAGACAGCATAGTTTTAATAAATTAGTCATAAGAAAAAAATTTATCAAACCCTTTAAAAATCATGTTGGAAATGTAAATCATTAAGATAATATTCTAGGAAAGTTAAAAACAACAAAATTGACTTCAAAAATGATTTTTAAAATGAAAAGGCAAAATTCAACCATGGGGAAACAAATCTCATAAAGAGCACTTTTTTTTTTTTTTTTTTAATTAGGGCTAGTTTGTTTTATTAGTGATTTTTTTCAAACCTTTATAAAACATGCATTTCCTATGAAATTTTTACTTTTTATAAATATATGATAAAACCATAATAATTTTAAAACTATAAGATTGGCCAGGAGAAAATAACATATCAGTGGAAGCAAATACTGAAGGTACTCCTATAGACAAAGAAAATAAGTCAGTTGCAAAAGGAGAAAGTTATATGGACAAAATATACTTGAGATTAAATAAATATTTTCACTCTTTGAGGAAACTATATACTATTATTTCACATTCACTGAATTAATACATAATAAAAAGATTGACCAGGTTTTGTGCTGTGTGTGACAATACAGGATGGGATACCACCTACACTCTTAATTTCTCGTACTCTTTATGGGACAGTGAATTAGTACATTACTAGAAGAAAATTTGGCAAAATGAATGTGTTAAAATCTATGTATATCTTTGAATCTTAATTTCACTATTAGCAATTAATCTTAAAAAATATTGTTAGTAAGGTGCAGATATAAGGGTACACATTTGTTCATGGCATCATAGCATATATTTGCAAAAGTTTAGCAAAAGACTAAATACCTTCTAATGGGCATTGGTATAAATTACAGGAATCCACAAACATTGGGATGCTATATAGCCATTAAATCATGATATAGATATGCATTTTATGGGTATGGTTAGATGTCTTTCGATAATAGCAACTGAGGGCGCCTGGGTGGCTCAATTGGTTAAGCCTATGCCTTTGGCTCAAGTCCATGATCTTGGGGTCCTGGGATCGATCCCCACATCCAACTCCCTGCTCAGTAGGGAGCCTGCTTCTTCCTCTCTCTCTTCCCCTCCTCCAGCTCATGTGCTCTCTCTCTCTCTCTCTCAAATAAATAAACAAATTTAAATAAAAAAAATATTTTAGTGAGAAAGGGTATATTTCTATTTTTAAATATTATATGAGATGTGTACACACATACTTGCTGATTATCTTAAATTTCTAATATGTTTTAGAACAATAGGAAGGTGGTTGTAAAATATTTTCAAAAAAGTTAACAGCGTTATAATAATTGATAAGGTTAAAGTAATACTTCTCATTTCCTTTTTTTATACTTTTTAGTCCTTTAAAAAAATAATGACTTAAAATACTTCATATTGTCATGGGAAAACTATTTTATTTGGGGAACCATTAAATAATATATTTGAATAACCTCTTACTCTCTGAATAAACTGGAGTAGTCATTTCTGAGTTCTGCCCACAGGGGTAAATAAGTCTGATTTGATTTTGTGCGTCTTGTTAACCCATCCATGGAATTAGCAAGCCAGCACTGAGGAAAGGGAGCTGCTAGGTGTGGAGGCAGCAGTCAGGGGTGAGGGTTTGGTGGAGATTGCTACTTGCTGAAAGGCACTAATGCTACACTGCTGAATCCTCCAAAAGCATTTGAGAGAAAATGAGAAAAAAATAAAGTTTAAAAAAATTTCTCTCCAAACCATGAATTTATCTAGGTTTGTGAGTATATGGTGTTTATAGAAATTAAAGTTTCCAAGCCACTATTGATTATGAGTTATTTCTTCTTCCTTTGAAATCCAGTGAACCTACAAGTATGGGAATTGGTAGAAACATGTAAGAAGTCACTGTGACATGCGGAATAGGGTCTACTTGAAGGTCCATTAAAAAAGACTTTGAAAGCTACTAGCAGATTCTGATCCCATGGTTAAAAGATTGCCATTTTATTAACCAATAATCACACATTCTAAACCCAAGCTCTAATTGAAATCAGACAGTCATTGAATATGATCATGTGCTTCAGTTATAAAAACAGCCATACAGGTGAGCACAGGGAGAGGATCATTCTTTGTTATCCTATAGATGTGGAAACATGACCCACTTACCTGAAACAATTAGAGAATAATGCAAAATAGTGTGGTAAGTGTTCAGTGGCACAATTTAGTTAAGACATGAATTCAAAGAGTTAATAGTATTAAGCACAGTAGACTCCATCCAAAACTTGGGTCCAGGGATCCCTGGGTGGCGCAGCGGTTTGGCGCCTGCCTTTGGCCCAGGGCACGATCCTGGAGACCCGGGATCGAATCCCACATCGGGCTCCCGGTGCATGGAGCCTGCTTCTCCCTCTGCCTGTGTCTCTGCCTCTCTCTCTCTCTCTCTCTCTCTCTCTCTCTCTCTCTCTCTTGGACTATCATAAATAAATAAAAATTAAAAAAAACAAACAACAACAACAAAAAAAAAAAACAAAACTTGGGTCCTCTAGAAGGCCTGTAGTCTCATATTTCCAAGAGAAAAGCACCAACATTCACCCAGAGAATGGCCTGATGGGGAATCCAGGACTTTATTGGTGACTGCCTACCACTTACGTACCAGAGTTCATTGGCAACAACCCAAAACTCCATGTGTCTCAACACCTTAACTTGTCTTCATCACCACTGGTGGTATTTGTGTTTAGTTCTCTCTGAACTTCTGCAGGAACTATTGACACTGTTGCCTAACTGGTATACTTGCCTCTTGTTTTGTCCTGTCCAAATCAGTGGATCCAGTGTGACCTTTCTAAAATGCAGCTCAGACCCAACCAATCTCCTCCCTAAAATATTTCAATGACTTTCCATTTCCAACAGCATGAAATTTAAACCTCTTAAGATGACACACAAATTTCTTTGTAATCGATCCTCTGCTTGTCTCTGCAGGCTCATCTCTGTTGGTCCCCTGACACTTCACACTTCATCTCTTCATCCTGAATGATTTGTTATTCCAGGCATGTACCAAGGCCTTGTCACCTTGAGGCACTTCACACATCAACTCCCTCCTCCTCCCACTCCCAACAGCTATCCCCATGCTGCCTTTATTACCTGGCTAACTTCAATTCATCCTTTAGGATTCAGCCCAGATGCCACCTCTCCCTGGAAGATGTTTTGTCTGACCTCACATCTCAGGGGTTGATAGCCTTCCATCTCTCCTGTAACACCACATGTGTATCTCTATTTTAGGATTCATCTATGTAACAGTTTACCTGTTACCCAACATGCACTATCAACTCCCTGAAGTTGGGAATTACATCTTATTCATCACTGTATCTTAAGCAGATTGTATCTTAAGCAGATTGTCACCCTGTGTCCAGTATATGGTGAGTACCCAAAATATCCAAACTGAATGAATACCCAATTCCAAACTGAATGAACGAGTAGTGAAGAGATTACTTTACTGTGTGAACAAAATCATTAAAATGTGCATGCCATCATGAATATGAAATGACTATGAAAAGGAATAGTAGGGATACTTCAGTGGCTCAGTGGTTGAGTGTCTGCCTTCTGCTCAGGTTGTGATCCCAGGGTCCTGGTATTGAGTCCACATCAGGGTCCCCGCAGGGAGCCTGCTTCTCCCTCTGCCTCTGTCTCTGCCTTTCTCTCCCTGTGTCTCTCATGAATAAATAAAAAAAAAAAAATTAAATAGAATAATAAAAAGTTAAAATTAAAAATTTTTAAAAATGAAAGGTAATAGCAAGTGATAAGAAAAATAAGACTATGAATTGAACACCAATAAAAAATAAATTTATTATTTAAAAAAATAAGACTGTGAGATCGAACTTTTTCAAAATTATGTTTTATATAGTGTTCAATCCACACAAATTAATACTCCTATTTGCTTATGTGAACATATAGGCACATTTTATATATACATATACAAACATATATAGACACATACACTTCCCATCTTCTTAATGTACCTTGGACTGGGTGCCCATCAGAATGATAACTCAATATACCAAGGAAACTTGTAGTTTAAAAAGCAGTCCATATTGTTCATTAATGTTCTCTTATGTTTAAGTCATTTCAAGATTCTTGAGGTTAGAATCTGTTATTATGGGATCCCTGGGTGGCGCAGTGGTTTGGCGCTTGCCTTTGGCCCAGGGCGTGATCCTGGAGACCCGGGATCGAATCCCACGTCAGGCTCCCGGTGCATGGAGTCTGCTTCTCCCTCTGCCTATGTCTCTGCCTTTCTCTCTGTCTCTCTGTGACTATCATAAATAAATAAAAATTTAAAAAAAAAAAAAAAAGAATCTGTTATTATTCTTTGTAGTGTCAAGCATTGTGTTAAACCCTCAGTAGTTACATTTATTTCAGGAAATTGACTTGATCTCATGGGTAAAGGAGTGATTTCGTTTTCGAGAAGCAGAAGTGTGGCTACCTGGAATGCAGAGAAGGTCCAAAACACAGAACCTGGTATTTCATGAATTTAGGAAAGTTTTTCGAGAGAAGCTTAACACACAGGAGTTGACGTTTTATTAATAATTCCTTTCGTGAGGGACTCATGCAGCTTGGGCTGTTTTCAGCTCTTTCAAGTCCTCTCTTCTGCTGATGTAGGGAGAAGCAGCAAATTCAAAGTAAAACTAAAAGAAGCCTGGAAGCTCAGCCTCTGGGCAGTCATTTTCAGTATTTATGAGTGCCTGTAAATGGCTAGTGAGCTGGTGGTAGCACCATTGATTCTATTTTTAACAGTTGACTTCCTCACAATCAATGGGATTGACCAAACCAACTGTCAAGTCAGCAGCAACCAGGCGATGGCCACACTGTGGTCCATTAATGTGGCCTGTGGTTCCAGGTGGGTGTATACCTCTAATAAAGTCTTGAGCCACGGAACACATCCCCTGGCACCAGCTTGCACAACCTCTTTTCTCAGTGCCAGCGGGCCCCATTACCATAGAAACTTGTTGGGGAGAGACCCAGAAGTAAATTATGCAGCTCTTTAGCACCCTCTGGTGTCCAGTCATCCAAAAACCCAAAGTTCTCCTGGGTTTTTAAAAATTGGGCAATGATTATTCCTCCCCAAAACTGTGTACTTCCTTATGATGTTCAGCATCCCAGAGTGAGAAATTCTTTTATCACATGACATCGCCATCCTTGTTGGCTGAAGAATACTCCTCATGGGAAAAATTTCCTCTCTATTATCTAATTAAGGGGAACTAGGATTGCCTAGACAGTACATTTTGGAATAGGTAATATGAAAACTGCCTGCTTTAAAATCTGAAATTAATTTTAGGTTATAAAAAGTAAAATTTTCTAGAAAATAGTTTCTTTATGTAAAAGTCATTAGCTATTCGAATTACTTCAACAAGAGGATGGAAGATGCACATAAGGAGATACTCACCAAAATTACATTGATTTTCCTCTTAGGACTTTTTCCACCATCCTTATCTCTGGTCACATGTCATAAAGGAGAAATATTTTGGAGTGGGCATCAGGTCAGGGCCCTAGGGTTGATGAATCCTTCAGGTTGAAATGTGACTTTGCATAAGTCTCAATATCTATGAACCTCAGCTTTCTCAAATATAAAACAAGAATATAAGTACAGGATATTTTTCACATCTTGAGGAGGAAATATGGAACTCTCAGATGCTATAAGGTTGTTAGGGCTCAGGTGTCTGCACTATCTGAAGATGGCTGATGGATACCTAGATTTCATTATCTACTCGTGCGTAAGTTTGAATCTTTTCATAATAAAAAAGTTAAACGACTTGCGGTTGGAATCAATTTTCCATGTTCTCCTGAATATCAAGTTAATGAGACTCTATACCAATCCTGACAACATAGGAAGAATGGTTGATTCTCATTTTAGACTCTCTCGTGATTAT
Source organism: Vulpes vulpes (assembly GCF_048418805.1). Classification (NCBI taxonomy): domain Eukaryota; kingdom Metazoa; phylum Chordata; class Mammalia; order Carnivora; family Canidae; genus Vulpes; species Vulpes vulpes. The sequence goes on from NC_132792.1 coordinate 109,439,237, forward strand.
ATATTTTAAAATCAGTGTTGGTGATTCAATAAAATCTCTCCTTTTGTAGAGTGGCCTTAAGCAATGTATGAAAAGAAGCAAATTAGAAAGAAGGATATCTGCAAGAAAGTGCCAAGTGTTCTTCATGTGTTTTTATCATAACTGTGCTCACTTATTAAGATCCTACTAGGTACCAAGAGTTTTAGATACCTCATTTTATTTAATCCTCCTAACATTCTTGCAAGGTAGATTTTATTATTCTCATTTTATAGAAAAGGAGGCTAAGCCTCAGAGATGCAAAGCAATTTGTTCTAGTTATCACGCAACCTGTAGAGCTAATATTCAGACCGAGTTTTTTTTCTGAAGACAAGCCACATTTGGTTTTTGGTTTTGCCCTCCACCCCCAATAGAAGTAGCCTCTTTTCATTTACAAAACAAAGTGGGAAAGGGAAGGAATTCCTGAGCCCATTGCGTAGAGCTCTTCAAAATTTCTTTTCCTAAAAAAGGATGGTTGTAAGAAGTCCCAGAGGCAGGCAATCCAATGGTCCTGCTCTGTGTCCTTGGCAGTGAGAGACATGCAGGCTGATGAGGGGTCCTCCCTGTTTAGTAAGGCATAGTCGTCAGGGGAGCAACTCCATTGATTCACCTTTCCTCAGGTTTTAATTGAGCATCTACAACATGCCAGATATTTCCAGGACAGTAAATGAAACTCGCGTTGTTTCTTTAAAATTCTTCATATCAGAAGAAATATCACAGGTGCCTCCAAGGAAATAAGGGAGGACTTGCTAATTGCTCCCCGCCTTAAAAGAATTCACCACATTATGGATCCAGAGATCAGCAGAGTCACAGGAATTTGTGTTCACATCCATCTGTCCTTCCTCTACTACAGAACTACAGATAAGTTAGCTCTTTGGTCCCACACTGCCAACAGGTGAGCTCCAGTTAGGGTAAGAAAGAGTTGCAAGGTACATCTTATAGAGAATGAGAGGAATCCTGTGAGCAAAGTGTACATAATTACTGTTCAGTTATAGTGATTCATTACTGAGAAGTCTGAACACCTGCTTGGGTTTCAGATTGTCCCTCTGTTCTACGTCCTGTACCAGCACGCCTCACTCGAACTCACCCGATGGGCCTAAAGAGCCAGATGGTCTCAGACCAAAGATGACTCACTTTGTATGCCATCTCTGTGGTTTGGCTAGTGAAGAGAAAATTAGATAGATACCTGTTACCTAAGATTTCTTTTTTTCCTTTAGTGGACATTTCCCTTTCTGGTGGTTTAAAAGATTCATCTCAATAGCCCAGAAAATAAGAAGTCAAAGGCATTCTCCACAGTCTTCTGGAGCCAGGGCTGCTATTGTGCCTTACTACTGGCCATTTGGAAAAGAAGCCACTTTGTTGTCAGGAGTGCTGATAACCACAGGAGGAAGTAAACCCTGGAAAGAGAAAGCCACTTTCCCTGGGCGATGGGTTAGAAATTCTTGGCACAGTGGGTCTTTAGCATTTCCAGAGTTGGAAATTCTCTCATCACTTACAGACCTAGAACTCAGAGATAAGAAGATAAAGAAGGAAACAAAGATGACGGAAAAAAGAGAAATGGACACTCTAGCAGGAAAAACACAACTAGGAAATTGAGAATGGATGCACAAATGCAGATGTACAGACATTCTTCCTGCGAAGCTCTGGAGACATTGAGAATTCTAGCTTTTAGTAAAGCAAACTGTGTTATATTTAAGTTTTTTCTTTCATTTTTTCTTAGCTTATACTGTCCCTCCTTTTCCCTTATAGTTCTTTATTTCAGGATCACTGGATTCTACTGTGTTTGAGGGGGGAAAAAAAAGGAACTATAAACCTAAATTATAGCCAATCAGATTGTACTCACAGCTCAACTACTAGACAAATTGCAGCTCATGAAATTTGCTATGGGTCAGGAGACTGAGTAATTTTATTTTAATCAGTCTTATTTGAAGCTGGAATGCCGTTGCAGCAAATCCTCTGAACAGGATTTCAGAGGGGATATAGACTGGTCTTTTTTCCTCTCATCCCCCTTTTTTTCTTTCTTCTTAGTAAACTGTTTCAGGTCTCTGGGAGATAATGAGAAATAAAAGTTGAAGATAGTCAAAGTTTATTCCGGCTCTGAATGAAAGCGTGTCTGGAACTTATATTGGCTCCAGCCTTTCTTATAATGCAGGATTAAGCTGTCCAAATCCTGTCCCCAGCATTCATTTACATGGAGATGTCCCAGGCGGACCTTAGGTCCGGCCCCAAGAACTGCAAACACTGTGCTGATCTGTGCACCTCGCTGGCGGTTTGGATTTCTGGGACATTATTCCATGTCACAGGAGGCCTCGCAGGCTGCTGTAAAGTCGGATGGGCCGATATCGCTACAACACAGCTGCCTCCTCAGCAAGGGGGAGCAAATAAGACCCTTTCAGAGTCACCGGAGTATGGGATAGAGAAAGCATTAGCACTTCTCAGCAATCCCTGGGATTTGTAATGCCATCTTTGCAGCAGCTTAGATCACAGAGTCAGACCTCCAGAGAGGGGCGGGCAAATAGTGCCCATGTTAAGTCAAGAGGCAGGGTAAGGATATCATCCACTCTTCTCTGAATCTTTGCAGCCCAGTTTGTGGAAGCATCCATACAATGGTGAAGTGTGTGAACAGATGGTCTGCTTTCCAAGGAAGAGAATTTAACAAGAGTCTAATCTGCTGCCAGACATCAGCTAGCCCTATGTGAAGTCCCAGGAAGGCTAGTTTTGAAGACCCTTACCTTTAAATGTCCAGGCACATCCCATACACATAAAGATACTTCTGTGTGAGTCACTAAAGGTCTGGTACAATCTGTGCCCTTCCTCTTCTCGGTGATGTTCTCCTTTATCATCTCCAACTCACATTTCCTCACTTCCATTTTAGACCTAAGGAATTGATAACACTGGCGGGAGTAAACGGTGATAGCATGATAACTCTGGCAAACTAACAAACATCCACCCAAAATACCAGTTTGACATTTTAGGAAGCTTATCCATATACTCATGTATTAACTTAACAAATGATTGTGAGTCTCCTTTTCTGGACCAACACAAAGGATAGAAAAATGAGAAGACATTGTTAATGATCTCAAGTAGCTGAGGCCCTCAGCTGGCCCATTGTCTGAGGTAGTAGGGGACAGACCAGGAGTAGCTCTGCCTTTCTGCTGAGATAGAAAGTGACAAGAGATCTAGCTGGAGAAAGTCCATTATCATGAGATGATAAGACAATGTAATTCAGTAAGGTCAGTCCTTCGACAATGCTATCAACTAACACTTATTTAGTACTTATTCTGTGCCAGAAACTGGGTTAAGTGCTGTACACAGGTAACACATTTAATTCTCACAGCAGTGTTGTGAGGTTGGTACTGGAACACTAAATCAGTGTTGCTCATGGCCTGGTTCTCTATCCACTTGTGTGAGGGAACCTGAGGTGTTTGTTCAAATACAAATGCCTCGGCTTCTACTGAATTAAAATTACTGATGAGTAGTTCAGGAAACTTCATTTTATAATAAATCCTCCAGCAGTTTCTTACGAACACTAAAATGTGAGAACCATTAACCTTGACTTTCAGAAAGGACTCAAAAGACATTGGCAGTGAGGGTGGGATGTCTGCAAAGGCTGGAAACAAGGAGGATCTGGCCCCAGGGGTGACCAAGTGGGCTTGGAGGGATACTCCACTGGGTGATAGCATTGCAATTGTCAAACCCATTCTTAAAAGTAATTCAAATTTAATTATTATTTGTTATTTTTGCCCCTTGGGAGTTCAGAGTTTTTTAAAACTAGTTTAGAAGCAAAAAAAAAAAAATTAACAACAACAAAAAAATTATACTGGCTTAGATATTTAGCCTTGAGTTCCATTTCTAAGGAGCGTAAGAACATGATGAACTTTCTTTCTTTCTTTCTTTCTTTCTTTCTTTCTTTCTTTCTTTCTTTTTGATGACCTTTCTTGACATTACTCTAAGAAAATAAAGCTTTCCTTACTAAATTTAAAGGAGCTTTCCATGTGAATCTGTCTAAGTCCTCAAAGGTAAAGCCCAAATTTATACTCTTTAATGAGTAAATTAGAATAGCCATCTCTATATTTTAAACTCACTTGTTTTTAAGCTTAATTGGAACTCCCTGGAAACTAATAATGGTATATCTAATAAACTCTCATAATTTTCACTCCATGCCTGTGTTCTTTTATCTAAAGTCTGGTTTAATAAAGAGAAGAGATAAACAAACAAAAAACCAATGTCCAGGAACCATTTCTCTTTATTCGTTCACTTTTTACCAGGAAAGACATATAGGTTGTACTAAGAAGGTTATTTAAAAAAAAAAAGAAGAAGAAGAAGTTTTCAATGAGTTTTTTAAGAAATTGATTTTATCACAAAGCAAGTAATTATCACCAGCATTTAACAGTAGCTCAAATGATTTCTCTGCTTCATTGTAAACTCCTGAAGGATACATTTGTTTATGGTAGTCTGAGGCAGACATTACAAGATGTATAATCCTCAATTTGTGTTTCTCCCAGCATCCCCCAAACACAGGTTTCCTCTAAAACTTTACTCACTGCTCTGACGTGTTTTGTTGACTGAAAATATTCTCTACAAAAACTTCATGGAGTTCGTGTTGAATTTCTGCAGTGAATGCATTTTTCATGATTAAAAGTCACAGCATGCTTGTCTGGGGAACACAGTTCTAGGAGAGCAGTCATTCTTAGTTATGAGTTCCTAAGTCACAGTTTTAAACTTTGATTCACTTCAAAATACATGGATTTAGCAACAAAATTATGGCACTATGAATTTTGGACAAAGTATTTACCTTGCAATTGTATTTTTATGGAACTTTTGTAGGTAAGTAAGGCATTCCAGATTCACCCGCATCAGCCAGAATGTCAGTAGGAAACAGATGGCATACTCAATTTATGGTAATTCTAAGAGGATCTAATAAAAAGGTGTGAGCTGGTGTAGAGGAAGCAGGAACCAAGGCCTGGCTCTAGAGTGACTGCTACCACTACTACTGGCAGGCCTATGGGACAAGGAGAAGATGAAGTTTCCAGGATTCAGAGGACAATGTTCTACTAAATAGGCCACCTTGGGAAAAGCAGTGGTCGTCTGTTGAGGGACACACATATTCCAAGAAGGCTTGACAGGGAAGGAGCCAGGTAATAAATACTCTGCCACCTTCTCCCTCCTCTTTCTTTCCCATCTTCTCTGGAGGCTTTTATCAGTTAAAGTCAAATGGAAACCAGATGGCATGGGAGCTCTTTAATGTGGTCCGTTACAGATAAGCCTTGAAGGACTGAATGGGAAGGTGGAAAGAGCTTCCAGAGGCAAATGGAAGATATTTGGCGCAACCTGTAATACTGTGGTCCTATGATAAGTGTCTGACCCATTGGTTTCAATATCTGCTCTGACATTTAACACATGAGTTACTTTAGGCAAGTTACCTGGGCCCATTAAACCCTAATTTCCTCCTCTGTACTATGAAGACTCTAATTAGTGCCTTTCAGGGATTAAATGAGAGAATATATATGCATATCATCAAGCCCAGTGCCTGGAAAAAAGAAAGAACTCAGGGAGGATGAGTTCCTTACTCTCCAGTCTCTTTCCAAGTGGCAACTGTTTTTTCTACAGCTATTCTTATTTTCTTCTTGGTTCCTCCTTTGACAGATATCAGCTGTAGCAGAAGGAATGTCTTAGTAAGACATTAAGGAAGTTGAAGAAGACACAAATAAATGGAAAGATATCATGTGCTCATGGATTGAAAGAATCAATGTTGTTAAGACGTCCATACTTCCCAAAACAATCTACAGATTCAGTGCAATCCTTGTCAAAATCCATTGGCATTTTTCACAGAAATAGAACAAATAATCCTAAAATTAGTATGGAATCACAAAAGACCTGAATAGTCAAAGCAATCTTGAGAAAGAAGAAAAAAGCTGGAGGCATCATGCTTCCTGATTTCCAACTATATTATAAAGCTATGGTAATTAAAACAGTATAGTTCTGACATAAAAACAGACACATATATCAGTGAAGCAAAATAGTGAACCTAGTAATAAACCCACACTCATATATGGTCAATTAATTTACAACAAAGGAGCCAACAATACACAATGGAGGGGAAAAGTCTCTTCAACAAATGGCGTTGGGAAAACTGGACAGCCACATGCAAAAGAATGAAACTCAACCTTAATCTAACACCATATATAAAAATTAATTTAGCACAGATTAAAGACTTGAATATAAAACTCATAGGAGAAAATATTGGCAGTAAGCTCCTTGACATAGGTCTTACAAGTGATTTTTTTAATCTAACATCAAAAGCACAAGCAACAAAAACAAAAATAAATAGCTGGAACTACATCAAAAAGGCTTCTGCACAGGAAAGAAAACCGTCAACAAAATGAAAAGGTAACCTACTAAATAAAAGAAAATATTTGCAAATCATATATCTGATAGCGGACTAATGTCCAAAATATATAAAGAACTCATTCAACTCAATAGCTTAAAAAATCAAATTTTTAAAAATGACAAAAGATACAAATAGACATTTTTTTCAAAAAAGACATATAGATGGCTAACAAATAGATAAAAAGACGCTCAACATTATTATTCATCAAGGAAATGCAAATCAAAACCACAATGAAATATTACTTTTCATCTGTTAGAAATGGCTTTTATCAAAAAGACAAGAAATAACAAGTGTTAGTGAGGGTATAGAGAAAAATGAACCCTTGCGTACTGTTGGAATTGTAAATTTATGCAGCCACTATGGAAAACAATATGGAAGATCTTCAAAAAATTAAAAATAGAACTACCATATGATCCAACAATTCCACTTCTAAGTATTTATCCAAATAGAATGGAAAAACTGCTTTGAAAAGATATATGCAATCCTATATTCACTGTGTCATTGTTTATAATGGCCAAGATATGGAAACAACCAAAGCACCCATCAATGGATGAATAAATAAAAAAATAATTTAAAAAATGGATGAATAAGTAAGTAAAATGTGAAATATACCTGGGTGTGTGTGTACATAAATGTGTGTATATGTATATATACACATGCTTACACATAATGAAATATTATACAGCTATTAAAAAAATAAAATTGTCATTTGTAACAACATGGATGGATCTCAAGGGCATATGTTAAGTGAAATAAGCCAAAGAAAGAAAGACAAATATCATATGATCTCTTTTATATGCAGTATCTAAAAAAACAAACAGAAAAAAACCAAGCTCATAGGTACAAAGAATAGATTGATGGTTGCCAGAATGGGGGTAAGTAAGGTGTATAAAAAATGAGTGAAGAGGATCAAAGTTTAAAAACCAAAAAAAAAAAAAATTCAAACCCATGACTAGTTCCTTTAAATCAATCCTAAACTAAATGAGTAGACCATCAGTGAGACAGTGTTTTCTGATGATGCATATCATGGAAGTGAATCCAATCAGACACAAGTTGATAACCTTGATTTTTGTTAAATACATATTTTCTATAGTAATGGATGACATGTTTCTCAGAGATTTCTAATTAGTAGTCAACTGATTATCATAGATTATTGAAATGGAAATCCCTTTGTTTCACTAATGGATTCTCATGGAGAGAGACAAATCTGTCTCAGCCTGCTGCATCTCCATTCATTTGGATCTTTCTAAACCTTGGCTGTTTTAATACCTTGGCTGTATTTACAAAGTGAAGCTAAGTCACCATCTTAAGAAGTTATTCAGTTTAGACAATTTTTAACTGATAAAATGATAAGACATGAAAAGAATAGTTTGAGAGGCAAAACTGCGAAAAAGGTAAATTCGTTACCTCAGCCTTCTTAATATACACCAATAACTGTTTCTTATTTGTACCCTAAAATTGCAATTGCTTATAGGGAAGACTAATTTATTTAACTTCAATCCATTCATAATAACTATAGCTCACATTTCTTAAACACTTAAACATTTATCCAATTAAAAAATATATATTATCTTTGGATGCCTGAGTAGCTCAGTGGTTGAGCATCTGCCTTTGGCTCAGGGCATGATCCTGGAGTCCGGGGACCGAGTCCCACACTGGGCTTCCTGCATGGGACCTGCTTCTCCTTCTGCCTGTGTCTCTGCCTCTCTCTCTCTCTCTGTGTGTGTGTCTCTCATGATTAATAAATAAAATCTTAAAAATATATATATTATTTTATTTTATTTTTATATATAAAAAATATATACATAATCTTTGGTAATCTTCAGAACAGCAAAATTAAGCAGATATATATCTGCTTCTCTTTACACATGAGGAAACTGGAGCTCACAGAGGTTACAGAACTACTCAGTAACAAAACCAGGTCTTGTGGAATAAGCATAAAGTATGGAACATCATTTTAACATTCACTCAAATTTTGATTAGAAAGTTACTATGAGGAGAGACTCCTAACTCTGGGAAACGAACAAGGGGTGGTGGAAAGGGAGGTGGGGGGGTGACTAGGTGATGGGCACTGAAGGGGGCACTTGATGGGATGAGCACTGGGAGTTATGCTATATGTTGGCAAATTGAACTCCAATAATAAAAAAAAAAAAGTAAGTTGTTATGAGCCAAACATTGTGCTGGGCATAAAGGTTAAAAAATATAATGAGTAAGCCATCATCACCTCTTCCCACAAGTAACATGTTCCCAGCCCTTTGCTAGGCACTAGATAATAGCTAAGAGCAGAAATACTTTCAGCCTAAACAATGATCAATTTTTATGTGACTCTGGATTCTTGTTTACTTACTTCATAAACACACACACACACACACACACACACATACACGCAGAAATTTAACTGGTCTCTAGGTTGAGGTAGCACAACCAAATCTCACTCTATAACCAACCACAAAGAGAACTTAAATCCCAGAACAATCACAAGTACTTATAAATTTAATTCCCTCTTACATAGCTATTTTTCTTCTTCCATCTCCTTCTTTTACCCTTCCTTTCTTCAATATTTCATATTAAAAATATTTATAGTGCAGTGCCAATTCTTTTATGGGTTGAAATCAAATGTGTTGAAAAACAAAATTTCCATCTATGAGAAGTTTTCAGTTTACAAGCAAAACATGCAATCAAATCAACAGTCAAAAAATATAATTGTTCTGATATTTAAGTACAGGATTCTGTGGTAGCATAAATAGGGTGAGTTACTGCAGGAGATGATCCTCCAGGGTATTCAAAAATTGAGCAGGAGTATTCCAGGGGAGAAGAGAGCATCTGTAGATAGAGCAGAAGAGACAAAGAGCTCTCTGAGTGGTTGGGAATGACTGCTGCCTATTAATGAGTGGTAGGAAGATGGAGGGTAGGAAGGTAAACAGGAGAAAAATACTGAATAGCCTCCCTTGTTGTTCTGCAAAAACATGAATAACAAAATGTAAAGTTCCGGGGCCTTCTACAGCACTAATATTAGCTTAACTGGTATTAGATTTACTAATAAAGATGCTGAATTGTGAGGTGCTCAGAGAAACATACGTGATGCAGCAGGACTATATCTCTGAAGGATGGTTTAGATTTATTTTAGATGTACAAAGGAGTTATATTTGAAATTGGAACATCGGTATGGCATGGGTACTGCCATCAGAACAGATATGTGACCAATCTTACTAGTTGCTTGCAGTAGATACATGCTAAAAATCAATACTGGTTTTGTAAGAAGGAAAAATGCCACTAAGGACTTGGGATCACTTCTCAAATCCTCCTGCAGAATAATTCTGAATGTTGTGAGGAAACAGGAAGGAAAGAAAAAAAAAATCAAACCCTTACTATTGCTGTCACTGTCTTCATCGGTCTTCCAACTGATTGATCACCTGGCCTTTACTACAAAAGATGCTTTCCTGAAGCACCGAAGTTCAAATGTGGCTCCATTAGTTAACAAATCCCTATAAAAGTCCTCACTCACTAGTCCAGCACAAAAAGTCTCCCTTGACCGTGTTCAATTAGATCATTTGAACCTACCCCTCCATGTGCTTCCACTCCATAAGCAATCAGGTCAGATTAAATATGGCCCGTACATCTTCAGTATTGAGAAAAGTTGGTTTAGCAGAAAGAATGTGAGCTTTGGTTTGGCATAGTTCAGTGTGAATCTTATTTCTAACTCTGTGACCTTGAAGTCAAGTCTATTTTTTCATTTGGAAAATGAGATGAATAATAGCTACTTTGCAGAGCTGTTGTGAGCGTTAGAGATTATTTTATAAAATGTCAAGCAATGTGCCTCACACATAATAACTTCTCAATAAATAGTGGCTGTTATTGTAATTCCTTTCTCTAGGTTCCTATTTAGCAGCTCCCATGCATTTCTGTACTCCCCAAGGTGCTGTCCTAGTTCCTGTTCTATGTTCAGTTTATGTCAATTAATTCTTTCGAAATTGTTACCTGGTAGGGAATAAAGGCCCTGGCTTTGACACTGCCATCGGCACACTTAATTACCTTGAACAAGTCACCTATGTTTTCTGGACTTTGGTTTGCATAGCTGTAAAGTAAGGGGTTTGATTACATGATTTCTAATGCTGCTACCAACCCTGTGATTATGGATTCCATGGGATTAATTGGCCAGGAAAGTACCCCTTGTTGATGCCTTGTGAATTTCTTGAGAACTATAATAATTTCCTATATTTAATTGTATCCTGAAAGTCCCTTACATGTCTAATCTTAATTAATTTATTACTTTAGTGACAATTACGGTAATCAGTGAAGCAAACCATTGACTTTCCCCAAAGTCATGTTGATAACAGACAAGTAATGGAAATGGCCATATGTACATGCCTTTGGTGTTTGATTTGGATCTTTCCATATTGGTCCAAAAGTACCTTCAAAGCCATGGTGAGGATATGAGGATGGAACCAAGGAAATAAAGGGAAGAAAGTCAGTGTGTTGTCTTGATGAAATTGCAAGGCCCTTTATTTTTGACCTCAATATATTTTTTTAAGATTTATTTATTTATTTATAATGGACAGAGAGAGAGAGAGAGAGAGAGAGGCAGAGACACAGGAGGAGGGAGAAGCAAGCTCCATGCCTGGAGCCCGACGTGGGACTCGATCCTGGGACTCCAGGATCACGCCCTGGGCCAAAGGCAGGCGCTAAACTGCTGAGCCACCCAGGGATCCCCTGTCCTCAATATTTTGCAGACAGAAATGAAAAGGTCCAGAGTGCAGCCCAAAACTTGAGTTATAGCGATTGGTTACCCAGTTGGGTTCTAATAATTTTGGCAAGAACCCCACAAATGTAACTACTGGCAGCAGGAGTAAGATATGCATGATATAGAGACAATTATGTCTGTCAATTGGATTGGGAAGAAATAAATAGCTACTACCAATGTCAACATGGTTGACAACAAGGAAATAAATTACACAATCTGAAATAAAGACCAAGATCCGAACAGAGCCACTCCTAATATCACTTTTCCTCATTTGTCAGATGGGACACTCGTAGATCCCAGACTCTAGGCCATTTTCAACTGTCCAGGGCTTATATAGCCTGGATCAATTTGTTCCATAGAATCCAAAAGGACACTTCACCTCCAGTCAACATTATCTTTTGGGCCCAAACTCACCAAAAACTATATACTTTTCTATCTACTTTAGTATACTAAGTGCTTGTAGCAAGTTTGTTTTTAATCTTTAATTTAAAATTTAAATTAAAAATGTTATTATTGCTTTAAAAATTTTGCTTTAAATGGGAATTAAAAGTTAATTTAGACTTCATGTATTACATATTTGAGATTTTTTTGCAAAGGTTTATTTCTATTAAGATCATCTTCTTGTCATCATCTTGATAATCCAAATAAATGAGTGACACATAATTCAATAAATGAATATTTTTAAATGTTTAAATATTTTTAGTATTCATGAATTTAAAATGTGAATAACTTAAAATATTGAATATTTTAAAATATTGAAATATTAAAAATTCAAATAAATATTTTTGAATGAATAGATGAATTACAGAATGAGTTACATTGTGGTTATACAACAGGGAACAAAACCAGCCAAAGTCTCTTCTTTCATGGGTATTTTGGTCTAGTAGGAAAACCAGAAAATAAAGAAGCCCATAAAATGAATAATTTTAAAAGAGTTACTATGAAACAAACAAATGGGATACTGAAGAGTAACTAGCTCCTTAGCAGCATTTAACAATGTTTTAAATAGGCTGCCCAGAAAAGCCTCACTGATAAGGTAATGTTTAAATTGAGATCTTAAATCTGAAAAGTGGCTAGTCATGCAGCAGCCTGAGGAAGAAAGCATTATGAGTCCTTTGAATGGGATCTTGTGCCAAGAGTGAGGAATACCAGGAGGTAAGTCTAAATTCCTGATCTCAGGAATGTCACCATATAAATGGGGAAGTGGGATATGTACAAGATAGTAAAAATCAGTCCTGGGAAGGTTACCGAATGTCTCATCAAAACAAATGTGAGAGGTCAGCAAAGACACTGGCCAACACTGAAATAGCAGAGGCAGGATTATGACTTAGGGAAAGTCCAAATTTCAGTAAGAGGGAATCATCATTCAGTTTTGTTTTTTTTTAAGAGAGAGAACAAAAAGGAGAGAAGGATAGGAAGGGGGCAGGAGGTGGGGCAGAGAGAGCAAGAGAGAAAATCTAAGCAGGGTCTATGCCCAGTGAAGAGCCCAACATGGGGCTTGATCTCACAAACCTGAGATCATGCAAGACTTGAGCTGAAATCAAGAGTCATGAGCCATGCAAACTTCTCTCAGAGATGATTTTTAATTAAAGGTCTGATTATAATTTAAAATAGGATGTGTATATTGTCTCTATCTATAACATCTCTCCTTTATTCCAACTTTAGAACCAGGAAGGCAGTGTAATTTGTTTAGTTATTTGTTTGTTTGTTTTATTGCTTTGTTTATAAGTTCAATTTCCTGTGGAGTGAACTATTCACAGTGAGCAGTCAGCAAGTGTTCTCATTTGCTTACCTGAAAAGCTTAAAGCAAAGATACACAGTCCAACCACCCTTGTTCAATGCAATTTATAAGTGAGCTGCATGAAGGACAAAGTCCTAAAGAGGTAAGTTGAGCCCAATTCCAATGGGTCCCAGAGCTGTCTCATAGAGAGTTGCCTTGGAATGACTGGTGTAACAAATAACCAGAGATGAGTTGATAGGTCAGTGCAAATTAACTGCTGCACTTTATTGAAAATCTCCATATATGAAGAATAATACTCAAGAGACCTCAATTAGTACAGTCACAGGATGAGAGGATGAGAGGAGTTCTCTTAGACTTAGAGTACAGAAACCCCCTTAGAGTACAGAAACCAAATATAGTTTGGATGAAAAATCTATCACCAGCAGTCTTGGAAGAGATATCTTAGCTATGCTAACACTTCTTTAAAAGTTGAGACAAAAACCAAACAGAGCATTATTTTCCTGTGCTGACTTACAACTCTACACAAGTCTCCTTGAATATTTGAGGAAGGGTGGTGAAGCCTGTACTTAAAAGTGCCTAAGTCCACAGGTTGGTTAGGTACTATCTCATGATTAAAAGTGGATCCTACAAGCAATTGTTTGGCTGTAACACATTTCTGGATTTAGAATTTTTTTCAAGTGCAGTTAGAATGTTGTCACATGAGAGCTGCTCCTAATTCTGCACAGTGGCCCATATGATTCAGGACCACAAAAGGGTGATTGATGGGTGGTCAGGGTTCACTTCATTATGTCAGCATTGAACAGCTAAACTGTCCCTTAAGAGCCACACATCTCATCAAGCTGCCTGTAAGCTCCTCTTTGTTTCTCATGAGTCTGTTTTTGTTTTTATTTTGGATACCATGTCAGGTTATAATGAGAGAAGGCAGATCCTTTTTATTAGATATAAAGCCAATTCTCTGCATTCTAATGAGCATCTCTTGATTACAGTACCTAGAACTTGTTGAACAACCCATACATTGCCTTATAATTTTTACACATTTGTGCATTAATTTGATGAACATCAGGATGACCGACTACTGTCACACAAAACCTCTCGCCCCTAGCACCAGACTGGTTGTGCCATCCATTGTTTATCTCAGTTAAGGTATGTTGGTCTCTATCAATTTCTTATTTAGATATAAACATCTCATGGAGATCTAAGTTACTTTTAGCTAGTCACTTTTTTTCAGGTTATTAGTTAATAAGATCTTCTCATACAATACAGTAGAGCCAAAGACCAGAACTGAAGGGCTGAAACATTTGATCTGGGGATGAAGTCACTGGGTTGGGCTGCAGCCCTAAGAAAGCGTATCAGGACTACATTTGGTACTTGTATAAAGGAAAACAGTTGGGAACTAAGAGTTTTTTTGGGGGGTTGAAGGGACTTGGGGTTTAGATGGGATAAAAGGGGATGGTAAGAGAAAAGGGATGTAGGAGAAGACAAATACTAATCACAAAATCTGCATGAGGTTGACCACTCCATCAGTCCATGAACCCAACTTCTCAACCCTACTTTCCAACAGGAATGAATCTAAGGCTCTCTCTCCTCTCTTGCCAAAAATCCCTGGGATCATTAACCCTTTCCTCCCTTGTCTCATTTTGTGTGTTTACCCTTCTCCATTCCTGTGTCCAGGGAGCTCTCAATCAATATGAAAGATTTTTCAAAATAAATGTGAGATCATTCAAAACATAAAATCTCTAAGAAGATAATAGGATTTTAAGTGATATCTTGCCTCAGAATATGCAACAGTCTATGTGGGTGAAGATAGAATATGCAAATCTATGCAATCTCTATTCAAGTATACCCTTGGACCTAATAAGCTTTTACACCTACAAATGGGCATTCAAGAAGAGTTGAAAGAATGTGTGGCTTTTGCCATCCTGCATACTCTCCTACCCTAATCTTGAAATAATAGGTCAATCCTGCAGCACCATGCCAAGAGAGAAGCCACAAGCAAATTTTCTTTTGTGCTGCTGAACTTTTCCAGAATTGGTGGGCAGTTTGCTTAACCACATGAGAAAGAAGCATGAGCCAGATGCAGACACAAGCCAGCAAGAACCCAGGAACACCATTGCAGGCTGCTGGAATTCACAGACTCCAAATCTGCAAAGGAAAGCAGTGTTAGTCCATCCAGCTGCGCTGACAACAATGTTAACGAAATTCCCTTTATACAATGGTTTTGCTGAGGTCAGGTGATTACCTCACTAGGCCCTGCTTGCGAAACTGCAGCAGTCAGGAAAATGTGGGTTGGCTAGAAGCTCATCAGCTGGATAGCTGGGAGAACCAGTTTCAGAAAGCTGTCAGTTGAGAGATGTTTTCAACATATCAGCGATATGATGTCCAGATAGCAGATTGCATGACAACTAGTGCAGCAAATAGATTGATTTTTCTGCCCCCCTAGAAGAAAATGTTTGACACAAAGAGGCGACCCAGTGCTTGGACAGACTTTCTGCATGAGGATCATGCTGGACTTAGCACACTCGAGTGCCAAGCAGAAGGCGGAATCCAAAATGCCAGGTAATCTCACTTTTTAACTGGAAATCAAAGATTAAATCCAAAATACAAGAATGTGTTTTTCAACAAATACTCTTTTAAATATACCAGTCATCTAATATCTTTAGGGATATACATAAAATATAACACCTTAAAATATAACACTTGTTATATGTCTTTGCAATATATGTTTATCTTGAAAATCTATTTTTTCTTTTTCTCTTAATTTTCTAATATCACCTTACTTTATTTTTTTTCAAATGAGAACGTAATAATATCAAACTTCAAATAATGACATCTTTAATTCTTTTCAGAGCTATTTTTTATTGCATAGTTTTTTAGACAAGTTATGGTGCAGCACAGTTGATAGAATTCTAAGAAATTAATTAATCAAATTAATTAAACTGCCAGATGCTTAAATATGAAATTCTGTAAATTAGATATTGTTTTTGACAGCCACCAAAATAGAGTGTAATGATCAAATGAAAAATGTTAGTTCTTTTTCTTCCCCACCTTATCTGTTTTCGAATTTTTAGTGTACAACTTTGGATTTAGTTGGGCCAGAAATAAATTATTGGATTCAATTATGGAAAAAGTCATTTTCAGCCAAGAAGCCTATATGGTGGTAAAATGCCAGCTGTATGTCTCTTGGTTGAGTTGATGAAAACTGACTCAGCAATGTTCTTCAAAGACACTTAGAATCATGTGTTTTAGAGCTGTAAGTAATTTCAAGACTTTTTCTAGTTCACTGTGCTACTTTCCACAAGTTAAAATAATATTTCTGTTTTATTGCACCTCAGGTTCAGAAAGGTTAGATAAGCTCCTGGAGGTTTTAAAACTATTCTAGAGAGACCTAGAATCCAGGTTTCTGCTTCATAATACAATATCTTTGTGGTATTCCGATATAACAAATAGGTATCATATATGTTACCACTCTCTTTATCCATATGCATGGCAGTCACTGTTAATCAGTGATGACCTGCTTTCCTACTGAGGATAGTAGCAAGCCCAGAAAACATCTTGTCTCATCAAAATAGCCGAGCAACCCACTCTGGAGAAAGGTTGAAACCAGTGTTGAACCAAGCTCCCTTAAAGGACATCCTTGAGGGGCTCAGAGTCAAGTCTTGTGACAGGAAATGTTTTTAACTAGGTCAAAAAAAAAAAAAACAATCAAGCTTATTAATTGCAACAATTGTACCACAGTAAGTGTAAGATACTAATAAAGAGGAAACTGTATATATGGGCAAGGGCTAGAAGCGGATATATAGGAACTCTCTGTACTTTCTGGTCAATATTTCTGCAAATTTAAAACTGCTTTAAAAACCAAAGTCTATTTTTTTTTCTTTCTTAAGTCTGTAGATGAACTGACCTATTCCTATTGTTGATCTTTATGGATCATCACATGGTAGATTCACACATGGCCATTACTAGGAACCATAAATGCAACTGTGATGGACAAGTTAACCATACTTGCATTATCTGTTGAGTGTATTTTGAGGATGTGTTTGGAACAGGAAGCCTAAATACACATCTTTCAAATTAAACTGCCTTTGATGTGTATCCATGGTGCAAGTATTTTTTTTCCTTGATGATGGAGTAATTACCAAGGCATAATAGTTGTTGTCAAAATACTTTTTTTTCTTGCAGTTTCCCTAAAATTAGCAGACTTAAGCTGTGTATTACAGAAGACAGTATACTTCAAGTGTGTGTACTATGATTCAAGGCTAAATAGGTCCCATAGGAAAAGTTTAAGAAAGTGATGTTGTTTAGCTTGGCAAAGAGGAGACTAAAGGGTGCTCTGAGAGTTGTGTTTGAAATATGATGATCTATTAAATGGAGGACAGTAACCAGCTGTTCTTCATCTCCAGTGAGAAAAGAATAGGGAATTGACTCAATGGAAGATGTGGGTTTGGGTATAATAATCCTTCCCTAATTAACCCCACTCCCTCTCTGAACCTTATTTTCTTTCATCAGATACTTGGATCTTAGCATATAGTATAAAATTCTATGTGTATTAATAGTCTTGCTTTGTCATTTACCCAAGATGTTTTAGGTTTTATCTGTCAGAGAGCATGTTATCTGCTATGAGCTAAACATAGTATATAAAATTTCTTACCAACTCTTCAGTAAGCCACCTGATAGCATGAACCACTTTCCTAAGAAACAGGTTAATAAATGCTTATGGCCTATTTGGTATACTGAAACTTTCTGAATATGAAAACAAACCTAACCTTACTTAAACCTTCCATGATGGGAGCAAAGAATTATCACAAACATATCTTCTCTATTAATCACACCACCATGCCCATCGCATATATGCCCCACAGAGAGCTTTTACTCATTTCCTGAGCTTTAACGTATTACCACATTTATCACTCATGTACCATATTCTACCTCATGACAAGTATTTCTTCAGGACAGAAGAGACACCTTGAATATTAAGTCATATCTTTGTGTAATATTAATTATATCCAAATCATATCATTGAGTAAATACACAGCAAACCTGTTATGCATAATATAATGGTAAAATATAGATGCAAAAAAACCTTGATGCTTCCTTTTCAAGAGTTTACCCTTTAGAGAGGAATGAAGAAACTCAGGTATACATATCTCAGTTTGAGGCAGAGGTGGAGTAGGCAATGGGGCTTTTCTGAAAATATAATTCACCTTTGGAAACAAAGTGGAAATCATTGTGAAGAAACCCCCCCTGTAAGTAGGATCAGCCCTAATCCAGAGGCAGCCCATCCAGGTGCCTTCCTGAAGTTTTAGCAACAAAAAGCATTCTGTTTGTGATAAGAAAACCATTTCCCCCCACACCCTGATTGGAATGTCCCTGAATAGGTTCATGTTGACCTTCTGAGAAATCAACCTGGATGCTATGCGACTCCCGCGGTTCTTTTGTCTTTAAGCGAGTTTTTTCCTTTTGCCTTTAAAAGATACCTGTAATTGCTAATCGGGGCTCTCTTCCTCTTCGGAGGCGGAGAGCCCGTTTGCGCAAACGTCCAATAAACCCTCTTGCTAATTGCATCTGCCTGTCTGGGGTCTGAGTCTCTGGGGCGTCCGCCGGGACACGTTGGCACCCGTGAGCCAGGGTCCAACATTTGGGGGCTCGTCCGGGATCCGAGACGCCCCAGGCTCAATCCTAAGACCGGTAGGAGGTAAGACCGAGCTCGCTAAATGTCATATCTGTCTCGTCTGTTTGTCTGACTGGCCGGGTCTGTATTGTGCCGGGTCTGTATTGTGCCTGCAGGACGCTGTACTCTGTATTTGGACCAGCGGGGGAGGCAGACGTGCCCGAGACCCCTGGTCCCCCTCCGGAGTCGGACTCTGGAGTGGTCTGGAAGAGGAACGGAGCCCGGCACTCCCTCCTCTTCGGGGAGGGTCGTTGTTCGCGACCGCTCCCATCTGAATCCGCCGTGCCAGTCCTGTCATCTGTGTACGTCTGTCTGTTCTGTGTCTTTCTTCCTGTCCTCCTCCTCCCCGCTCACCTCTTTTCTACACCCGCGGGGCAAACTGTAACCACCCCTTTAAGCCTCACTCTAGATCACTGGAAAGAAGTCGCAAGCCGAGAACACAACCTTTCGGTCGAAGTCAGAAGACGAAAATGGGTCACCTTCTGCTCCTCAGAGTGGCCGACTCTCAACATCGGGTGGCCCAGGAATGGAACTTTTAATATTGATATTATCTTGCAGGTGAAGGCCCCGGTCTCTCAGCCAGGACCCCATGGGCACCCTGATCAGCTCCTGCAGACTCTCCTCACCACAGAGGAGAGACAGTGCGTCTACAGAAAAACGTCCCGGGGGCGGATGGGAGGCCGCCCCAGCTGCCTAATGAAATAGAGGATGTTTTCCCCTTGGTTGGCCTGACCTGGGACTACGACACTGCTGCTGGGAGGGAGCGGCTCCGTCTCTATCGCCAGGTACTCCTAGCGGGTCTCAGAGGGGCAGGGCGATGCCCCACCAATTTGGCAAAGGTACGTGCTATAGTGCAGGGAAAAGATGAGACGCCGGCAGGTTTTCTGGAAAGATTAATGGAGGGCTACCATATGTATACTTAGAGAGAGAGAGAGGAAACGCAGTAAAGAACTGACTGGGATACTGGCCACCGTAGTACAGGGCTCAGGGCAGAGTAAGTCAGGATAGAGTAAGGACCTGGGAGACAAAAGAAAACCACGGGTTGAACGAGACCAGTGTGCCTACTGCAAGGAAAAAGGACATTGGGTTAAAGATTGTTCAAAGAAGGGCCTAACGCAGGGACCTAAGAAGAAGCCCATTCCCGTACTGTCCCTAGAGGATGAAGATTAGGGATGTCAGGGCCAGGAGCCCCCCCCCCCCCCCCCCCCGAGCCTCGGATAACCCTTAAAGTGGGGGGCCAACCAGTGACCTTCCTGGTTGCTACGGGAGCTCAACATTCAGTTTTAACTGAGGCAGAAGGACCCTTGACCTCTATCTAGAAGATGCATTCTTTTGCCTAAAGTTAAGCTCTCAAAGCCAGCCTATTTTTGCCTTTGAATGAAAAGATCCTGAGACGGGATTCTCAGGACAACTCACTTGGACAAGGCTACCACAGGGATTCAAAAACTCCCCCACCTTGTTCAACGAAGCCTTGCATCAGGACTTGGCAGACTTCCGAGTTGGCCATCCGGACCTCGTTCTCCTGCAGTACGTGGATGATTTTGCTCATAGCGGCTAAGACGGAACAGGATTGTGTAAAAGGTACGGGGGCCCTGCTCGAGAGACTGGGAGGACTGGGGTATAGGGCCTCCGCCAAAAAGGCCCAAATAGGCCAGAGACGAGTGACCTATCTGGGATATCTCCTGGAAGGAGGCCAGAGGTGGCTGACGGAGGGCCGCAAAAAGGCTGTAGTCCTGATCCCAGCACCCACTAATGCCAGAGGGCTACGAGAGTTCCTCGGCAGTGCCGGGTTCTGCCGCCTCTGGGTACCCGGGTTTGCAGAGCTGGCGGCTCCCCTATATCCTCTCACGAAATCCAACACCCCCTACCACTGGGGAAAGGAGCAACAATTGGCTTTTGACAAAATAAAAAGGGCCTTATTGACTGCCCCTGCCCTGAGCCTCCCAGATGTAACCAAGCCATTTGCGCTATATGCTGATGAACACCAAGGAATAGCCAAAGGGGTCCTAACTCAGAAACTGGGACCCTGGAAAAGGCCCGTGGCATACTTTTCAAAAGAAAATTAGACAGAGTGGCTGCAGGATGGCCAATGAAACAGCACGAGCCGCTGCACTAGGCCCACAGGAGGATGGACAGAAGCCTTCCCCACCAAACGAGAAATTGCCCAGGTGGTTGTCAAGAAAATCCTAGAAGAAATTTTCCCCTGGTTTGGACTGCCCAAGGTAATAGGGTTGGACAACGGCCCTGCCTTCGTCTCCCAGGTAAGTCAGTTGGTGGCCAGATTACTGGGGATAAATTAAAAATTACATTGTGCATACAGACCCCAGAGCTCAGGGCAGGTAGAAAGAATAAATAGAACAATTAAAGAGACCCTAACCAAATTGACATTGGAGACTGGCACTAGAGACTGGGTCCAACTCCTCCCTATGGTTCTGTTCCGAGTCCGGAACACTCCCGCGCGCCATGGGCTAACTCCTTACGAGATTCTCTATGGAGGTCCCCCACCAGTAACGGACTTACTAGATTCTGCTATTGACCCTCTTGCTAACACTCCCGGTTTACAGGACAGGCTAAAGGCGCTCCAGATTATCCAGCGCCAGATCTGGAAACCCCTTGCGGCTGTCTACCGCCCCGGAGACACAACCGACCCACACCCGTTCCAGATCGGTGACTCCGTCTACATCAGGAGACATCAGTCCAGGACTCTTGAGCCCCGCTGGAAGGGCCCATACACTGTACTACTGACCACCCCAACCGCCTTAAAGGTAGACGGCATTGCTGCTTGGGTCCACGCCTCACACGTCAAGCGCGCCCCATCAACGAGCACCGCTGACGCCAGCCAGGACGGACCGGAGGAGCCACCTCAGTGGAAGCTCCACCGCACCCAAAACCCGCTCAAGATAAGACTTTCAAAAATTGTTCAATGACAGTTGTTATATTCCTACCTCTCCTAGCGCTCTTCACCTCCGCCAAAGGTGACCCTCATGCCCTCAAAATGTTAACCTGGCAGGTACTAACGTCTGGGGGTGACGAGGTCTGGTCTATAACTAAGACCGCCCCCGTGGGAACCTGGTGGCCTAACCTATATCCTGACCTATGCAAGCTAACCATAGGGGCCCCTAGCCCATGGGACCTAGAGGGATACTTGGACACCTCTAGAGCCCCTAACCGAGAAAGCCCTCCAGGGCAACTGGGATTAGACCCATGGGGAGGCTGTGGCACGCCTGACAGAAGGGCCATGCTAAGCACTCTTCCCTTTTATGTCTGTCCCGGGTACCACAGAGATCGCAGGCTAAATCCCACCTGTGGAGGAGGGGAATACTTCTATTGTAAAAATTGGGGGTGCGAGACTAGGGAGACACAGGATGAGAGGCCCTCCTCCTCCTGGGATTACATCACTGTCAAGGCTAACTATACTCACCCGGGGTTACCAGGAACTCTGCAATACTACCGCCCCGATTTTAGGGACTGACTCTTACCTGGAGCCCCAGCCGGGAACTTGGTGGGCATGCAACAAAGGCCTCACCCCCTGTGTGTCAGCTAAGGTTCTAAATAGCTCAAACGACTTCTGTGTCATGGTGCAGATCATACCCAGGGTGTTCTATCACCCTGCTGAAACTCTAGAAAATCAGTATGATGAACATCCCACCCGTTTTTGGCGCGAACCTGTCTCCCTAACCCTAGTCGTTATGTTGGGACTAGGGGTCGCTACTGGGGTGGGTACAGGCGCAGCTGCTCTGATCCAGGGCTCACGACGTTATATAGAACTCCAGGCAGCTGTAGATGAGGATCTATGGGCACTAGAGCAGTCCGTTTCTAAGTTAGAACAGTCCCTCACCTCACTTTCAGAAGTAGGACTTCAAAACAGGAGAGGCTTGGATTTACTACTCCTGAAAGAGGGAGGACTGTGTGCGGCCCTGGGAGAGGAATGCTGTTTCTGTGCAGGCCATTCTGGAGTCATCAGAGACTCCATGGCCAAACTCAGGGATAGGCTAAATAAAAGACAAAGGGACCGGGAGGCCCAGCAGGGCTGGTTTAAAAGCTGGTTTAATCAGTCTCCCTGGTTGACCACCCTAATCTCTACCATTATGGGGCCCTCTAGTTATCCTGCTCCTGCTGCTAACTTTCGGCCCCTGCATCCTTAACCGGCTGCTCCAATTCATCCGAGAAAAATTGTCCATTACCCAAGCTCTGGTATTAACAATGTCGGGCCCTCCAAACTGAAAAAAATAAATGTTCCCTAAGATTTTAAGGTTAAAATCAGCCCAAACAAAGAGGAGGGAATGAAGAAACCCCCCCTGTAAGTAGGATCAGCCCTAATCCAGAGGCAGCCCATCCAGGTGCCTTCCTGAAGTTTTAGCAACAAAAAGCATTCTGTTTGTGATAAGAAAACCATTTCCCCCCACACCCTGATTGGAATGTCCCTGAATAGGTTCATGTTGACCTTCTGAGAAATCAACCTGGATGCTATGCGACTCCCGCGGTTCTTTTGTCTTTAAGCGAGTTTTTTCCTTTTGCCTTTAAAAGATACCTGTAATTGCTAATCGGGGCTCTCTTCCTCTTCGGAGGCGGAGAGCCCGTTTGCGCAAACGTCCAATAAACCCTCTTGCTAATTGCATCTGCCTGTCTGGGGTCTGAGTCTCTGGGGCGTCCGCCGGGACACGTTGGCACCCGTGAGCCAGGGTCCAACAATTGATTGCATCTTTAGGATCAGAGTGAGGCCTTTAAAAATAAGGGACTCAAATTGTTTCTTCCAAAGGCAAGACAGGAGTCAGGGACTTTGGTAATCCTCACACTCAAGAATTAGATCCTATGGCAGAAGCCCATTTCAACACAACTGTCAAGTAGAAAAGTAGGCATTATTACAAGAGCTTCAGAAATTAGGACAAGCTTATCCTTCTTTGTATTTCTCATTTTTGTTTCCAAAGTCTGTCTTCCTATACTCAATAAAACCCATAATGTGAAAATAATTTGTGTGCTTTAGAAGCCACCAGAAATCAGAACTGAAGGAAAATGTATCCACAGCCAACATGAGACCTAGGAGAAAGAAAACCATGGGAGAGAGAGAGAAATGTGCTGGGTGACACAGCGGATTGGCGATGCCTTCGGCCCAGGGTGTGGTCCTGGAGACCCGGAATCGAGTCCCATGTCGGGATCCCTGGGTGGAGACTGCTTCTCCCTCTGCCTGTCTGTCTCTCTCTCTGTGTCTAACATGAATAAATAAATAAAATATTTTTTTTAAAAAAGTAAAGAATAGACATAAACGGTGTTGGATCATTTGTATAGGAGACTAGTTGAAGAGTATAACACTTGTGCTAGTGCTTGAGAATAGTCTAGATCTAAAGCTGGCAAGGATGGTGGTGGATAGATGAATTTTCTAAGATCCCAGAGTTGGGAATCTATCTATTCTGAAATGAGACCTTACCCATCGTCACCCTGTGATGGCACAAGCAGAGATGTCCCATATGGATAGGCCCACCAAGAAGCAACCAATAGGAACAGGTGGGCAGATGTTGTCAGACAACTTAATCATTTTTAAAACAAATCTATTTTTTCCCAATGCACTGAAATGATTAATTTATTTGAAAACTTGTTGATTTCTTCACTGCTTTGCTTTTTCTATCATTTGAGAGCATTATAGGAGGATATTTAACTAACTGTTAAATATATGTAATTGACCACTGAGTACTTTTTTATCTGATTCTTATCCAGAAAGTTTATATATACATACACACTTATGTACACACGAGTTCTATATTCAAAGTCACAGTGAAGAGCTGGACTTTTACTTGATTTCCGATCTTCTCCCCAAAATTGCAGACATTGTGGGCAACATATTTATTATTGTCTTGACATGAGCATAGATTTTTAGAAACTCTAAATCTTGTTCTAAGTATCCACCTGGGTCAAAGCACTTGACTTAGTCTTCATGTAGGAAACAAAGGTGGGAGGAAATGTAGATAAAATTAAATGTTCTTATAACCTGCAGCCCATTGACAAATACTTGAGGCAGTCAGTATAGGTTCCTCCAGGAAGTTCCTAGCCGTCTTCATGTTAATGCCTTGCTAAGGGTAAAACAACCCTTGTTTTACAATAGGAAGGCCTCTGGTATCCTGTGAGTCTTCTTTAGCATATGAAATCCTTTTGGAATTTCCCTTACCTTTACTTCTCCCAACCCCAAAGTATGTAATCAGTTGCTCCTCACAATAACAGGGTAGCCCTCTTTCTGCCCAGGGGTCCTGTCCCCATGCTTTAATAAAACCACCATTTTGCACCAAAGACATCTCAATAATTTTTTCTTTGCTATTGGCTCAGGACCCCAGCAACACACCAATCTCACCAAAACATTCAAAAACAAAAATCATTCTCAGTCTACACTTCCCTTATAGGTTGACATTTTACAGATTAACCTTCTTTCTTGTCCTCAACCTTAGTCAAGGTCTTTTTTTTTTTTTTTTGGTGTGTGATTGATTTTAGGATGTGAGTCAATAGCCGAGTTTAAGTGCATTCCAGGCTCCCCGCTCCCCTAGTGTCCTTGAGCAGGATCTTGTTAGCACCTGAAAAGTTTGGCACACACTAAGGCAATTAGCTTCCTTTCACACCTAAATTTACCTCCACCCCATGCAAACTTGCAGCTGTTCTCTTGCATTTGTTACTCAAATGATCTCCCTGGTAAACAGTGAATCATGAGGCTGAGGCAACATAACCGTATTGGCCTCCTAGGGAACTGGTCCTATCCCTTTAAAATATTCTCTTCACTACTTTTACTTGGGGAGTCATTTTCCACATTTAGCAGGAAAACTTTGAGCATTTTCAATAATGCTTTTCAATGTAATAATAGTGGAAAACAAATGAACTCCTTTAAATTGTTTACTTCTCAATGTTAGATTTTTCATTTCTTTTTAGCTGGTGATTAGCAAGTATTTATTTCATCAAACATGTATTTATTTAATAGTCAATGTATTACATACCATGTACAAAATAGTGCATTTTTTATTATGTGGAATAAAAAGTAATTAAAATCTTATTTTTTACCTGTTAGATACATAGGTATATACAAACAAACTATGCTTACACACAATATAAATAGAACTGTTGGACCCTGGCTCACGGGTGCCAACGTGTCCCGGCGGATGCCCCAGAGACTCAGACCCCAGACAGGCAGATGCAATTAGCAAGAGGGTTTATTGGACGTTTGCGCAAACGGGCTCTCCGCCTCCAAAGAGGAAGAGAGCCCCGATTAGCAATTACAGGTGTCTTTTTTTTTTAATTTTTTTTTATTTATTTATTTTATGATAGTTACAGAGAAAGAGAGAGAGAGAGAGAGGCAGAGACACAGGCAGAGGGAGAAGCACCGGGAGCCTGATGTGGGATTCGATCCAGGGTCTCCCGGATCGCGCCCTGGGCCAAAGGCGGGCGCCAAACCGCTGCGCCACCCAGGGATCCCAATTACAGGTATCTTTTAAAGGTAAAAGAAAAAAACCGCTTCAAGACAAAAGAACCGTGGGAGTCGCATAGCATTCAGGTTACCGATTTCTCAGAAGGTCAACATGAACCTATTCAGGGACATTCCAATCAGGGTGTGGGGGGAAATGGTTTTCTTTTCTTTTCTTTTTTTTTTTTTTTTTCTGTTACCATTTTATTTTTTATTTTTTTTAATTAACTTTTATTGGTGTTCAATTTACCAACATACAGAAAAACACCCAGTGCTCATCCCGTCAAGTGTCCACCTCAGTGCCCGTCACCCATTCCCCTCCAACACCCGCCCTCCTCCCCTTCCACCACCCCTAGTTCGTTTCCCCGAGTTAGGAGTCTTTATGTTCTGTCTCCCTTCCTGATATTTCCCAACATTTCTTTTCCCTTCCTTTATATTCCCTTTCACTATTATTCATATTCCCCAAATGAATGAGAACATACACTGTTTGTCCTTCTCCGATTGACTTATTTCACTCAGCATAATACCCTCCAGTTCCATCCACGTTGAAGCAAATGGTGGGTATTTGTCGTTTCTAATTGCTGAGTAATATTCCATTGTATACATAGACCACATCTTCTTTATCCATTCATCTTTCGATGGACACCGAGGCTCCTTCCACAGTTTGGCTATTGTGGCCATTGCTGATAGAAACATCCGGGTGCAGGTGTCCCGGCGTTTCATTGCATCTGAATCTTTGGGGTAAATCCCCAACAGTGCAATTGCTGGGTCGTAGGGCAGGTCTATTTTTAACTCTTTGAGGAAATGGTTTTCTTATCACAAACAGAATGCTTTTTGTTGCTAAAACTTCAGGAAGGCACCTGGATGGGCTGCCTCTGTATTAGGGCTGATCCTACTTACAGGGGGGTTTTCTTCAGAACAATAGCTTTCATTGTGATATTTGACAGAGCTATATAGAGTTCTCAAATGGATCCTAAGAGTTCTAAATTAGGTAATATTTTTAAGGATTGAATCATCAAGTTTGGTCAAAGAAGAAACTGAAGAAGAAAGGTCTAGGCCAGACCTTGAATATGAAGATATTTGCTCATTTCATTTTTTTTGAGGTTCAAATTCAGCATCTTTAGTTAGATGCCTACAGGCCATGAGTGAAATGTGGAGAAGTGGGGCATTCTAAGCAAAAGGTTGGTTTGAGTGGATTCATTTAGGTGGAAATCTAAACTAGTATAATGGTAAGAGAAGTAGACATAACAGCAAGCATCAACTAATAACTCAGTATGAGGAAGGCTTTCCTGCTGGTGAATGTTCAAGGGTGAGAAAGTATAAGAGTCAGAAGATTTTTAAGATATAAGAATATACAAGGAAAACCAAAATTAGAAACCTTGACTATCCAAGAAAGGCATAAGGGTCTCTTAATGTCTGAGAAGGGAATCACAGGGTATAGCTTTCCATGGGCTTTGAACAATAGCAGAACGTTATAGAATCAGTGACTAAATGCTACTCTTTCTGAGAAATCACTGCCTAAACTCTGTCAAAAGTTTTAAATTCTATCCCTGAAGGCCTTGAAGACTGTTGGCCTACTGTAGTGTGTCAGAGTCTATAAATGTATCCCTCTTATCTAATTTTCTGTATTAAGTGAGCAGGGTTAATCATAGCCTCTTAAGCAAGATTATAGGTACCAGTGTAGAGGGTATCTAAAGTTACTAAATTTACAAAATATAGTAGTTATAAGGATGGGGAGTCTGTAGATAGTGAAACTAAAAGGCAGTAAAGAGGGTGACTGATAATACAGACTATACAAGCAGTTGAAGGTAAGCTGAAACATCAAACTTAAGAAAGATTCAGAAGTTGTAAACACTGTATTGAAAACTCTGTGTCATTAATTTTTACTATCTTAAAGAAATTTATAATTACATGTGTAATAATGTCCATAAGACATTCCTATATCTTTTTAATATTTGTTTTATATGAATCATTCTGTATTCATATAAATTTAAGTAACTAATTTGCTACAGAGGTTTATAAGCAATGCATTGAAAAATGTATTTTATATATTCTCAGAAAAAAGGTTATTATTACCTTGTGTCAATCTTTTCCTCTATCCTATCTTCTTGTTTTCTCTTTCTTCCTCTCCCCTCCTTTTCTTTTTTCTTTCATTCTTCGCTTCTTCTTCTTCCTTTCTTTCTTTTTTGTTTCTTTCTTGTTTTTCTCATGCATGAAGTATAACAACTCATGTTTTAATTCTCTTATTTTAAACACCTAGCTGAAAAGTAGGTTAATATGCATGGTAAGAATTTAAAATTTCTTTAAGACTTGTAATAAAACCACAGCTCCTTTGCAATCCTGAAAATTATATTAGCCTTTCTGTGTCATCCTCAGACCTCTCTTTCTACATTTATAGCTGTCCTGAGTTTCTTCCAGGGAAGTACAAAGGCAAAGAGAATAAAACTCTAACTCTGCAGAATCTAGCCTTAAGTATAATCCTTGTGTTATATCTTTTTACATTTGAAATACCATTAGGTTAAAGCTTAAACAAAAAATCCGTATCACCCTCCCTGTTCTGAATTATGGTCCCTTTATCAAGCTTATTGCGGAAATTTCTTCATCATAATCAACATCCTCACTTTTCTCATCTGCAAAGACACCACATAAAAATTACCACACATTTAGGAGCTTAAACTAACACACACTTATTATTTCAGACTTTGTGTCTCCAAATACTGGCCATGGCTTAGTTAAGTCTTTTGCTTTCTTTTCACAAAGTTTCAATCAAAGTATCTTTTGGCTAGATTGTATTATCACCTGGCAGCTCAATTGGGGAAAAATCCACTTCCAAGCTCACTCTGTTGTTGGCAGAGTTCATTGCCTTGTGGTGGTTATATGTGACTGAGAGCCCCAGCTTCTTGCTAGCTGTCACTTGAAAGCCATCCTCAATTCCCCAGCTCCTGCCCTGTGGCCTTCTCCAGAAACAGTTCACAACATAACTCTATGCTTCCTTAGGCTAGTAGGAGAGTATGAACAAGTCCACTAGCAAGGCAGAGTGTATATGACATAACATATTCATGGGAGCGATATCCCATCACCTTTGCATATTCAGCTGGTTAGAAAAAAGTCAACATGTTACATCCACACTCAAGGAGAGAAAATTATACAAGAGCATGCACATCAGGGGTTGGGGGTCATCAGGTTGCCTTAAAATCTGTCCACCACAGAGTGGGTATGGTTTAACATTCAGAGAGTCTTCAATCTTGGAAAACAAGCAATCAGCATGGTTTCATCCATCACAGCCCAGCTGATCATCCCATCCATTTCACAAAGATCCCCAGAGGTAAGAAATATAGTGCTATAAAATAAAGATGATATTGGAGGGCAACCTGTTAGGTGACTGGTGAGTGATGAAGTTGCTGTTCATCTCGCCATTATTTGTGGTATGAGCTTCTGACTTCTAATCCTAGCCATGATTCAGGGTCTATTAATGATGACAGGCCTAATTCCTCTTTAACTTCTTCCCCAACTTTCAAAATGTAGATGATGATATACATCAATCTTAGAAGGGCAGTATGAGCTTTAGCATGTAAAGAATTCAGCCCAATTTTGTATAGAAATACTTTTGAGTAAGAATTCAGCAGAAAGCAGCATAAATCTTTAAAGAACTGGCACAAAACAGTGTTGGGGAGGAGATAGAGTTCTAATTTAATATAGAGAAGTGAAGGCTAAGGGGTGATTTAATTGCAATCTACAAATATAGGAGAAACCTTTGTAAGAAAAAAAACTATTTTGCATATTCAAGGAAGCCCAAATTAGATTAAATTAAAGAAATAGGGGATTTTGTTTAGCCAACACATTTTTTTTTAAAGGCTTGAAGAGATTCTACAGTCTTCTTCATAAGGTGGGCTTTTTTTTTTTTTTAGGTGGGCTTTAAATCTAAGTTTGGCATGTGTTTTAGTATGAATTGGAAATGTCCTTGACATTTTTTTTGTCTTTTCTTGGATCCTATTTATTAATACATCACCGAAAGTGTAAATTTCCTTCTAAAGTAAAGAATTAAGCAATTTTTAGTTCTTTATTCAAGAAAAAATGAGGTGAACTGTTCTGAATTTTGATGATATGAGCCAGTTAGCTTGAAGAGTGGTGTCATATTACCCAAGGGAAATAGCTGAACCTAAAAAGGTATAAAGGTACCTTTTGGTACCCAAATTAGGTCTGGGTTCTTTTGTTTGCATCAGTGGAACATTTGAATTTGTGACTGTACTTTTATATAAGATAGATAACTGTAATGAAAAGGCTTAAGTTGAGCTAACAACAATTTAGGAAACATAAATAGAAAGAAAGGAAGAGAGGGAGAAAACAAACAAATGAGTTATTATACCAGACTGGTTAGTAAGTGGTAAGACTACTAAATGTCAAATAATGCTTAACATCATAGACTCTAACAAGGAAGGTCATCTTGTCTAATCCAATCTCACAGTATATGCATGATTCACTTCAATACTCTTGACAACACTGATTTTTTCAAATCATTTCATTGGCTAAAGTCTCATCAGTTAATTTGTTCCAATGTTTCATGCTGAGAAAATTCTTATGTTGATCCTTACTTTTTTTTCATAGCACTATTGTTTGTCCTCTGGACCAGTACATAGAGACTGTTTTTTTTTTTTTTTTTCTTTAGCATATATACCCCTTGCATATGTGAAGATGGCCACCAGGGTATTTCCTTAATATTCTCTTTTTTTGTCACTCAGCATCTAGGATTCTTCAACTGTTTAACTTATTAAGCAGCCTTAGGTTCTTTCAGGAGCTTCCCCCCAGCTCTGATACTGCATATTCTAGAGAAGAGATGGGATCATAATGGCCAAAATCCTTAGCTAGATATGAATGGAGTGTTGACTTGCCTATGAATTTAACTTCAAAACCAGTTGCTTAATCAGTTCATCACAAAGACACAGACTGGCTCATAAAACAACAGATGAGTGAGCACACAATAAAATCAAAGCTGCAAACGGCCATTAAACACTAAAGATATATTGTAGAGTAGAACTTGCTTAGGTAAGAACTTCCTGCCCAGTGCCATGCCATGATGATTAATGCGTGCATATGTGAACTTTATGAAAAAGATAATGAATTGATTGTGTTCTTAAATGATGCCATTTTAGACCTGTTTGGCTTCCTCTCCTCCCTCAGGAATCAACTGACCACACTCTGTTAGTTTAAACAAATGAACATTTAATGTTGGCCATTCTGCCAACCAAGTTGGGGGAAAATGAAATCATTTATCAAGGGAAAAAAAAAGAAAAATAATGAAATGGCTTCTGAGAAAAAGGTGAAGACCAAGAAAGGGAGGGTACTACAGAGACTGATTAAAGATATCGTAGAGGAAGTCTTGTTTTCATACTGTAGTTTCTGCCTATTTTGGTATCAGGGAGCCAATTTTAATCATATCATGAGTCTTGCTCCTTAGAAACAACCTTCTTTGGCAACTCTAATTTTAATACTATCTCCTGTGAACACATCATCTTCTTGATGGTCATCTAATGGATTGTGACTGATACAAAATAATTAGGGAATCTATAGGTGGAAAATGCAATTTGAGGGTCATCTGCTCTAATAGATTAAAGGCTACTTTGGTCATATATCTAACATTTAACATCAATCCATCGATTGACTAATATTTATTGTACTTAGTACTATTCTAATAACTGAGGGAAGTACAAGGAAAATACACGTCATGACCTCTGTCTTCAGGAGCTTTTATAAGGTTTAAGAAGAAAAAATATGTGCCTAATATATATTATATTATTAATTTTATGTATTTAATGTTGATATATATCTATAATACATTTAATATACACACATATATATACATATATACACAAAATGACCTGAGTATTATAATAATGAGAGCTATGGATTAGGAGAACTGAGAGAACCATCACTGTTGGACAAAGTATATTGTAAAGTGGTCTTAGAAGGCTGAGAAGGAAACCAGTCCTGTTTTTTCTGTGTGATTTTACTACTTATGTTAGTATCTCTTAAAGCCATCATGAATTACACATACATAATATATTCATATATTTATAATACATTATACACGTATAATTGATAAAAAAATAACAAATCTTTCAACATAAAGATATACTGCCAGATAGAGGTTTCCGTTCTAGCACAGTCATTGTACTCACACTCTGAGGATGACAGGGAGGACCAGGTGAATGGATGGGAAAGGGAATATTAGTAGATGGGTGCAACTTCTTTGGTGGTAGGTGATGATGTATCACCTTCAGCTGGCAAAAACGGTAGGTACAGAAATTCCCTTGGAAAGTTTTCTGATGTTTATTATGTACTGAACTCTCATGTGCAATCTCACATCTCCTGGGAATAAGGCAGCTTGAATGCCAACTCTAAAGCCAACTCTAGATTTCAGTCCTCTAACTACTAAGTCTTATCCATGGTCTTGCCTTTATGAGAAGTTAGCTATAGGAGAGAGGGAATAAGGTCTGGACTAAGCTGGAGTAAGTTGTTTTACTATTTACCATGGATAGAAAGAGTAGAGAACGGTTTCAGTGTTTCAGAGGCGGACTTTAGTACAGCAGTAGTGGGAAAGCATTAACATCAGCTAAATTAGTAAAGCCAAGAGAAGCTAGAACTAGGAGGAAAGAGGACAAAACAACCAGAGAAAATTAGCGAAACTGTGTCAAGTACAAGACCAAGGGTATCCAAACACATAAAATAAATCTGATTAGGTGATGCTGTAACTCTGTCAAAGCTGCCCCAGTATGTTCTCCTGTGTTTCCTTTATAAGCAACCTGCCAGTTCTTACAAGGGTGTGGTATAGTTTTAGAGGAACTAAAGAAAGACAAATGAATTTTATTTTATTTTTTTAAAACATTTTATTTATTTATTCATAGAGACACACAGAGAGAGAGAGAGGCAGAGACACAGGCAGAGGGAGAAGCAGGCTCCATGCTGGGAGCCCAATGTGGGACTAGATCCCGGGTCTCTAGGATCATGCCCTAGGCTGAAGGAGGCGCTAAACCACTGAGCCACCTGGGCTGCCCGACAAATGAATTTTAAAGGATCTATACTTGTGTCTCTAAAAGAAAAAAATGTATTAACATATGCTTATCTTTCAGTATACTAATCACACTGACGTAAATTGAGTGTAAAGACAATACAAGAGAAAATTATATTAAAGCTATGTATTACAACTATATTTATAATAAGAAAATATTGGAAACATCTTTATATTCAACAAAAACAAAAATATCAAGAAAATGATGGTATAGGCCTATAACGTAAATCACAAGATTAACATATTTAATGTCCATCTTTCAGTATAAAAAATATTATTCACCTAGTACCAAAAATCTTTTGAATATACACTTGCTTTCTCATGAAGTTTCTTAAATGAATAGAGTAATAATTAATACATCATCATTGCTATAGATGAATATTTTCCTCCCATATAAAATTAGAAATTTCTGGGATCCCTGGGTGGCGCAGCGGTTTGGTGCCTGCCTTTGGCCCAGGGCACGATCCTGGAGACCCGGGATCAAATCCCACCTTGGGCTCCCGGTGCATGGAGCCTGCTTCTCCCTCTGCCTGTGTCTCTGCCTCTCTCTCTCTCTCTCTGTGACTATCATAAATGAATAAAAATTTTTAAAAAAAATAATAAAATAAAATTAGAAATTTCTTGTTGGCAGGGATAATGTCTTCCTCATCTTTCTACCCTTATAGGGCCTACTCTGTGTCTGATACACTGGACTAAATTGAACAATTGAGAATGCAGGAAATGGAAAGTGTTACAATAGTAGGAATCTTCTTTTTAGTTCTAGATTTTAGTATATTTTTTAATCATACTCTGTTAAAAGCTATCTGGTTTTATTTTCTTTGCTGATATCTTTACTTGTATTCACACCAGAGGTCAAAGAGGAAGTTTTTTCCAGAGATATAAATGATCCTTTATTGGTTTTTGATTATAGAAGTTGCATAAGGATTGATCAGTTATTTTTTTTTCCCTTGAAGACCCATTTGGCTATCATTTTTATAGTTGTGCTTCTGAGATGGAGTGTGAGAGAAGGAAGAAAGGTGGGTGATAGCCAAATGTACTGGAAAGGGTTTTCTAATGGGCAGGAGGAAAATTGAGGAAAGACAAAGCTGCTTATATTTCTAATCTGAGATGGATGTGTTTGAGCAACATTTACAGATATAGTGATCTTCCAGGCTTTCCCAGAACCAGTTTGTCAAGCTTATCTAAAGGCCTGTTACGGGCTCCAGCCCTGTCATATCTCCCTGACCCAAGATGCATAGCCATTGTAGTCTCCCAGTGGTCACTTAACCCCTTTTGAGGCCTGCCTTGGCTGTTAATGTAAGACTGTTTCTACCTCCTGGGTTTCTACTTCTTTCTTTTTCAAATGACTTGAAAGAAATCCAGATTCTATCATTTATTTTTGCATTCCAATATGCCTTGAATATATATTACCGATACGTATTCCTCTATTCTCCAAGGGAAGAAAATGATTGTTCTCACACAGAAGGTATAGAGGAAACTCCCACCACAGTGTACTGTCATATCAGATAATCATTTAATCACTGACTAAATCTAAGACACTGAGATCAGAGGATTCAAGAACTCTGGGAGACTTTAAAAACCTTTCCAAATTAAGCATTTATTGTTACTTCAATGCTTTCTTGCTACTTAATTTTCCTGAGTCTCATTTTAGGAGAAATTTGCTCCTTTAGCCTTGCACACTTCATCTCAATCAATACGCTATTCTCCCTAGAGGTCCCAAATTATTCTTTTCAAATGTCTTTTTTATCTACCCTTGGAAACAACACAAGCAAATGGAGTCTGACTTCCAGCTGTCAAATCAAGTGTTGAGGCAAACCCTGTGAGCGCGAATCACTCCATCTTGCCTTGTTCAATCTGGGTAATGTGGCACAGTCCCAAAACCTCCCCTACCACCAAGAGAGAGAAAGGAGTAAAAGGCAGATTGAATAATTTTCAAAAGTTGGAAAATTTGTTTCTCTCTTTTAATTATACATTATTTATTCACACATAAACTAGTTCCTAAATAGTGAATCCTCATTTATGTTCTTTGGACTTCTTTGGGTTAAGATTTGGAAATAGGATGTTTTAAGTGGGCTACCTTGTTTTTGTTAAGAATTGAACTCAAACTTCCATATGTTTCCATCCCGGGAATCCATGCCCTGGAAAATGTGGTAACAAGGTCTCACTGATTCTTTAAGGGACTAAAACTTCCTGGTTAAGACAGGCTAATAAATGTAAACTATTGATCACATTGTTGACTATGATAAAGAAAGGTCTGTTTTCACAGCAGCATTATTTGGAAATTGTAGGGATAATTATAAATGTTGGCTTACTTATATCTTGACTTATATGTTGCTTCGGTTCAAAACAAAATTGTATTTCCTTTAGGGCCTAATTTCAAGGCAATTTAATGAATTTTTCACACACAAATATACACACACGCATACACACATAAGTGTTAGTATTTTATAGTCAAACCTAAAGATCAAGTCTCCCTGCTTTGTTTGAAGGTCCAATTTCTCCCATTCCTGTGTAGCTTTCAGGAGATCCTATACTGTGCAAGGTGCAAAACAAACAAAACGTCTTCATTTTTACCCTGATGATGATTGTAGAGCGACAGTGATGATGTTGGAAGTTTTTAAAATAAAAATACCTAACCAGGTTGAGACATTACCCAGATATGTTTTGTGTGCTCTCCATAATATATTCACATTTAAAAAAAAAAAACAAACTGGTAAAACAGGGACAGCAACTCTTTATTTTCCATTCTTCACTGTCCCAGACCCTTGGACTCCATCAAAGTGCACCTTGAGCTCCACCTCCCACATTGTGTTCCCCACTGGTGCCAATCTTCCAGCTAACTCCATTTCCCCTTTGTAAACGCTCAATGTGCTGACCTATTTAAAAATATAACTCAGGTGCCTGGCGAACCATGATGCCTGCCAGCTCTTCAGATAAAGAGGATCCACTTATTAATCTGCTCTGTCTCCATCTGCCCGCTCAATTGGGATTGACTGCTTGCTGTCCAGACTGATACCAGGGAAATCTGATTGAGGACAAGAATCTCTTTGTACGTTTCCCCCACTGATACGGCACAACAGGTCTGTTGCAGCCAGGGAGTTAAGCTAATGTGACATGATGTCAGATGGCCTGCCATTGTACGTCAGAAATTAAAAAGAAAATATTCTTTCAAACTGGAATTCCTTATGTGATTTTTATTTCCTTGGGCTTTGAGCAGATTGAGTATTGAATTGCTTGACTGGAGCCCACGGATAATTTAATACCTGCAACATTCATCCCTGGGTGAATTTCAGCCACATTTGACTTGTTCAGCATGGCGTCTCAGTTCTAACCATTTCTTGGAACTCTTGTAAATATTGATTGATGAAATCCCAAAGAAATACTTTTTCTAGCTCTGATTCTGAAATGCTCCAGAAGGAAAGACTTGATCTCTGTTTTCGATTTTCCTACTCCGTATCTTGTGGTGTGAGAAGTAAATAAACATTTTGGACCTTCTTTTATCCTTCTCCAGTTAGAACAGTCAATTCTTACAACTTGAAAAAGAAGTGATGTGATCTGATCCACCAACGTGGGACTAACAAGAAAGCAAGTAAGCAAGAGTAGCAAACGTATAGACTCAAACCATATCAGTGGAATCAAAATATTATTGAATATTTCCTGGGAAGCTTTTTGAGTCTCCCAATTTGAGGTATTGGCTACATAAGGTTAATTATCCAGAAGAATGTAAACATAGTTTATGGTTAAAGATGAATGTAAACGTAGCATATAGTATATGGAACTACATGGTTAGCATCTCATAAACATAGTATTCAAATTTTAGTATGTGGTTGTCCTTTTGTTAAAAAAATCAAGTAGAACCATCTTTAGGTCACATCTAGAATCAAAACTGAATGGCTTATAAAATTCCTAAAAGTCATTCATTAATAAAAAATCAAGAGAGAAAAGAGACACACAGGTAAGAGTTAAAGACCTTACAGAAATTCAGGCTCAGTAACAGGGAACAAAATATTATCACTTTCTTAATATTCAGCTTTTACTCTTTAGTCAAGGCTAATCATTTGTTAATTTGTGTAAGCTCCAGTGCTTAAAAATTCACATGTGAATGAAATATGTGGCTGATCCTTACTCTTTATAATAAATTAAACAGTATGAAATGTAAATACTATTGGAGAAAATAAAATCTCATTCATTCAATGTAAATAACACTGAATAAATTAATAAATTGACTATCTTCTCTATTAGTCATGTGATGAGAGTGTATGTGTGTATTTATCTGTATATGTTTGAACATTAAGTATTTGAAGCACTGGAGAGAAAAAGAACTTGGTTAAACAGATATAAGAGAGTAGCTTGCTACAACAAAAGTTTTTTTTATTTTTTTAAATCAAGAAATTTGGGGCACCTGGATGGCTCAGTGGTTGAGCGTCAAGAGGCTTTGGTACAAATTGTGGTCCCGGGGTGCTAGGATCAAGTCCTGAATCAGGCTCCCCGCAGGGACCCTGCATCTCCCTCTGCCTATGTCTCTGCCTCTCTCTGTGTGTCTCTCATGAATAAATAAATAAAATGTTAAAAAAAATCAAGAAATTATCTTAGCAGTAAGAAGTGTATTATAGATTATTTCCTTAAGTTGACATAGTAAAATTTCTTCACCATAATTATTTTAGATACAAATATATGAAGAAAAACAAATCCACAATAAGATTAGGGGGAGAAAACAATTCTGTTTTTCTGTTTTGTTTTTATTAAGGTAAAATTGACATAATATGATTTTAGTTTCAGGTGTAAAATGTAATAATTTTACATTTGTATATATATTTGATCATTGGCAAAATAATCACCACAATAAGGCTAGTTAACAGCTGTCCCCACACATAGTTACAAAATGTTTTTCTTATGTTGAGAACTTTTAAGATCCACTCTCATAGCTACTTTCTAATATGTATTATTAATGATAGTCACCATGTTGGACATTATATCCCCATGACTTATTCATATAATAACTAGAAATTTGTACTTTTGACCTTCTTCAACCACTTCTCTCCACCTGCACCCTGGACAACCAGCAATCTGTGTTCTACATCTATAAGTGTGTATTTTGTTTTGTTTCATTTTCATTTTGTTTTTTTTTTTTTTAGATTCCACATATGAGATTATACAGAATTTGTCTCTTTCTGTCTGACTTTCTTTGTACTTAGCCTAATACCTTTAAGGTCCATCAGTGTTCTAAACGGCAAGATAGGGATCCCTGGGTGGCGCAGCGGTTTGGCGCCTGCCTTTGGCCCAGGGCGCGATCCTGGAGACCCGGGATCAAGTCCCACATCAGGCTCCCGGTGCATGGAGCCTGCTTCTCCCTCCGCCTGTGTCTCTGCCTCTCTCTCTCTCTGTGACTATCATGAATAAAAAAAAAAAAAAAAAAAAAAAAACCGCAAGATATTTTTATGGCTGAATACTATTCTATTGTGTGTATGTACCACATTTCTTTATCCATTCACTTATCAGTGAAAATGTAGGGTGTTTCTATGTCATGGTTATTATAAATAATACTGCAATGAACATGGGGGTACAGATATCTTTTTGAATTAGTGTTTTCAATGTCTTCAAATAAATACCCCAGAAGCAGGATTGCTGGATCATATGGTAGTTCTATTTTTTATTATTTTTAGAAAACTCCATACTGTTTTCCATAGTAGCTCTACCAATTTACATTCCCACCAGCAATTATAATAAAATATTTCTTTTATTCTCTATACCTGGCAACACTTGTTATTTTTTAATATTTTTGATAATACCCATTATAACAAGTATGAAGTGATATTTCATGTTGTTGTTGTTGTTGTTTTTCTCATGTTGCTTTTGACTTCCATTTCCCTGTTTTAATCTCACCATATTGACTGAAAATTTACTTGGATGTTGAGTTTTCCTTATCTCCATAGATCTATGTCCATTTTTCTCTAATCTAGAGTAGAAAAGATAATCCATTCAAATGAATATTCTTTATACTAAATAGGAGTTGGGTAATGCACTCATGTACCTTTTCTGGATAAATTAAGCTGAATGGAAAAAACATGAAAGAAAATTATCCTCTAGAGTGATACCTAAATTCATGTACCCGAAGTCCACTCCGAGTATGCAGGTTTTCATTTGTTTTCATCCGGTACCTGAGTCAACAGAGAATCCCCAGTGAAAACAGTATCAGTCCCCAGCTGAGGAAAAAAAAAAAATCACAAAAACAAGGACAGAGAAGTCACATCCCTGGAATCATGGAATTCTATGAATTCTCAGGAAAGCAGAGGTCTGTGACCAGGAAAGAGCATTTAGAATGTTCTAGAACAAAAATCTTCATATTGCAAATTATGAAAATGCATAAAAACCTGTAGGACACAAAAAATGTACTTGTATTTTATAGGATGAAGTTAAAATATGGTACGTTGTTGGGGTACCTGGGTGGCTCAGTCAGTTGAGCAGCCAACTCTTGATGTCAGCTCAGGTCATGATCTCAAGGTCTTGAGATCTGTGATCTAGCCCTGAGTCAGGCCTGTGCTCAGCAGGGAGTCTACTTGAGATTCTCTCCCTCCTTCTCCATCTGTGCCTCCCCCCAACTCTCTCTCTAAAAACTAAATAAATAAATCATTAAAAGATACATAGTACGAGGGCAGCCCGGGTGGCTCAGCAGTTTAGTGCCACCTTCAGCCCAGGGTGTGATTCTGGAGACCTGGGATTGAGTCCCATGTCCGGCTCATTGCATGGAACCTGCTTCTCCCTCTGCCTGTGTCTCTGCCTCTCTCTCTCTCTCTGTGTCTCATGAATAAATAAATAAAATATTTTAAAAAAAAGATATATGGTATGATGTTAATTATAGCACGCAAAAGTAAAAAACTTCATCTGTTTCACATTGTATGCCATATATAATTATGCACCTTGATAGTCCATAAGAATCAAAGACTGGCATGAAGGACTTGACATGACAAGCTTCTTTTTGAAGGCAGGGACATACCAATTTAAGCCAGGTAAGTGAAACACAATTTTTTACATAGATCTAGAGGAAAGTTTATTTTTCAGATTCCTAAGAAATGGAACCGCTGAAAACAAGTAAATGTTATTTCCTAGAAAGGAAGAAGAAAAATGAGGAAATAAAGGTTGTTCATTATTAATTTGCCTTTTGCTTCAAGGAAAATATTTACAGGCAGAGTTGCTTGTATATTAAACTGAATATTTTTCTCATCCACATTGTAATAGTCTTATTTTTTTTTCCAGATTATGTTTCTTTCTTATCAAAAAGCTTTCTTGAAGCCAGTCAAGGTGGGAGGCCAGAAAGTTGATAAGGAGGTCATTATAACAACTCATGAAAGATATAAAACAATCCATTTCAAAGAGTGGGGACTATTTCCTATCAACATTTGCAATATGAGTGATTGTTTAGCAATTCCTCTTCCCGTTTTCC
This sequence comes from Vulpes vulpes, assembly GCF_048418805.1. Taxonomy (NCBI): domain Eukaryota; kingdom Metazoa; phylum Chordata; class Mammalia; order Carnivora; family Canidae; genus Vulpes; species Vulpes vulpes. The sequence goes on from NC_132792.1 coordinate 109,479,735, forward strand.
TCTATTCTTGTCCCCCACATGCTCTGTAGTAGAAAACTTTGACCTTGCTAGGAGAAATAATAACGTATCTGCACCATCCGTGTGATTAATACCGCCCTCTGAAAGGAGCACCTCAACTGGCAAAATACAACTAAAATGCATGAACACGCTGAGGAACTCTTTGCCTTGTTCACCTTCTTTCTAAATAATTCATCAGTTTAATGATAATGACATTCAAATATCATAATTACAGCCGACTCTTTAAAAAACATCAATTCCAAGGCCAAAAATGGAGTAACCAGCCCCCACTTCTTTTCTCACCATTAGCTGTTAATGCCAAAATATGATCTTTATTCATTTCACTGACATAATATAAAACCAATGTAGATTTCCCATTTTTCATAAAATTTTCATCTGCACTATTAGTTTCAGTGATAGCAGACTGCAAAATGTTGTTAAGCTACAAGATGGAAGACACTGCGAAAACCTCAGCATGTTAAGAAGCCATAAAATTTTATTCAGTTCATTTACTGCTACAGTCCAGTAACCCTATAGTAAGAGTGTGCTATTTTTATTGTGTATTTATTTAAAGGTTGAATATTTTGTTCCCCAGACCAGATATCTAACTGAGTTAATCTGGACCCCTCATACTCTGCATTGTATTCTACTTTGGGGTTTATCATCTCCGCGAAAGTGTTTTTGTATTTCAGCTGTTGGGAAAAGAGATGGTAACACAATATTGCAAACAAAAGCTTAGCTCTGGATAAGGGGTCATTTGTGCTCGGAATTCAACCACTGGTGTATGGGTGTCACGTGATGCTGAGGAGAAAGATTTGCTTCGCCCTCTTCTTCCATCTTATGTCTCTTCCAAAGCAAATCTCAGGGCAGAGTGCAGTGAAGCACAATGTAATAGACCTTGTGTTGGTTGGTCTGGAAGTTGGCCAGGGCTGCTTAAATGCTCACAGGATCCTGCAGAAGTCAGCCACATTTTGCATTTATTGTTTTGCTAGTATGTCTTAGCAGTTTGACATAAATAGGTAAGATCTTTTTCGGACAGCATGATGCAGAACCTGTTTTAGGTCTACACTTGAAACCATAGCCATCTAAAGCTAGCTTATCTGTGTTCATACCAAGTTATATCATATCATAATCACAATCATAATCATATCATTACATGAAAGTTGCAGCATGAAGACACAGGATCCTATGCATATCTGTTTTGCCAACATTTGGAATCTATCTCAATATCCTGGACTTCTCTAACCACAGAGCAATGACAGTTACACCAGTGGTAGCTCTACTGTGAAAAAAAAAATCTATCAAGTAAAACACAAAGCAGAGTAAAAGGGGCATTTGTTCCTGCTGGCCTCTCACTTAGGACCAGAGTATTGGTTGTACTAGGTTTAGCAAACTCGAAGGAAACCCATTGCTGTGCATCGTCACTCGGGCCCCAGGAGGAACTATTTCCTACTCAGTCCCAATTAAAGGCCACATGGAAACTCCAGGTGCAATAAACAGATAAACTAGCAACAGAAACTACAATGGCAAACAGACCAGACAAATGATCTACAACATCCATAATATATTTTCACTGTGTCTGTGACTTGTTAGGAACCTAGAAGACAAGGCTGTCCTTACTTGGTCCCCTCATCCATAATACAGGTTGATAAGAGAACCTATGCCAGTTGTAGTGTTTTCTCTTGAAAGTGCAAAATATGGGGTTGATAAAAGCAAAGTGTGCATTTTTAAAGGCACATGAGAGATTTAAATCACCTGAGATATTCTGTATTTATTCATTCCAAAGAGGTACGAAGGCTCTGTCTGGGTAGCATTAAAGAGTAAAGGTTCAAAAGGAATATGTGAGAGTCCCCAGGAGACTGGAAACATAAGAATGCATTAAAATGAGATGGAGAAAGTGTCCCAAAATAGCCAAATAATGACTATTCCTAGTTACTATCTTGTTAGCATCGATTGCGGAATATTTGAGGGCCTGGGAGAATCAATGTATATGGTAAACAATCACCTCCTAAACTGAAATGTCAGAGATACGATACAGAATAATGAATATAAAATCTAGACAAAACTAATGACCAAACAAGATAAACAAATTAAAGCAGATAAGCCACGAAGGGTGAGTGACTAACGATTCAGTTAGGCCTAATCCCAGTGAAAATCTGTCCATTTGAACAGCCTTTGCTATGTGGTATCAACACAGGCTGACAGCTGAGCCCCACATGCCTCCCTTTAGCTTCTGAGATATGAAATCTGGGCTATGGATGTAAGATGCTGGAGCCAGGTATTCAGGCAGTGGTGGGAAAAGCCATTTCCAGATTTTACAATTTCATGATCATCCATCTATCATTCCCAGAGACAAAAGGTTATGTTTTTCACTTACTATGCACCTGGTGCAGAGGTCTTCCACTCAGACTCCCCCTAGAAATGGTTTCCAGTTTTTTTTATTTTTTCTTTGCTCTTTGTTTGTTTTCGCTTTGCTTTATATATTTTTTTAAAAAGGAGGCTAGAAGTCTTACACATATCTCACCGTTCTCTGTAACTTGGTGCTCCTTGCCATTTTTCTATTTTGAATTGGTCTGTGAACCTCTCTCTGCAGCTAAATGAGTCAGCAGAGATAGGGTGTTGGTGGATCTCATTGGACATGGGTCAACATTGTTCTGAAATAAAAGGAGCCAGAATGCTTTTTTTTGGTATAGTACATCACAGAAAAAGCTGGGCTTCCAGACTTCTGTCATTTAGCAACTACTTAACTCCCAAAAGAGCATTATTAGGCAACACTGAGATGTAGACATGATCTGGTCTCCACTGTGTCCTTCTACCTCCCCATCCCTTCCCCTGCTGGTATCTTGGTGTCTTGTGTCCTTAACCTGTAACTTCCACTGTCCTCCTCTTCCCCATCCCATGCCTTCCTCTACTGTCATCACCACTCCACCTGACCTTCCTCTCTTTTTTCTGGTTTCTTCAAAACTGACCTGTTGAGGTTCTCATTTCAGAGGAAATTTATTTTAAAGGATATTTGCTTTAAGCAAGATTGTCTCCCTTATACAGACATAGATATAAGCAAATTACAATGTATAAATATATACACCTTTACAAGTTGTATATATATATATACATATATATACATCCTAGATTTAGATATAAACACATTTGTATCTAAAGGTGGAAATTTCAGACACAATGCTATGTAAGTGGCAGGAATGTATTTAGATCAGAGACGCTTATCTGCACACCATGTGGGAAAATATCTATTCTGCATACAAACAGAACTTTCCCAACTTGATATTCTGTAAAATGTTATTCTCTCTCTCTCTTTTTTTTTTTTAATAAAGGGGCCTAGGGGTTACAAAGGAGTAAGACTTCTACTTAGTAGCCTCGGCAGCAGGGAACTTTAAAGTATAACATTTAGATGGCAAATAAAATATATCATTTATGATAGTCTAGGTTGGCATTATTCTAGCAATTTCATAAGGAGATACAATTTTGAAATCTTTCATCTTTGGTTATGAAATCGTGGCTAATAGCTAGAGAGATAACTATCTTCTATCTTGTTATTTATGTGCATCTGCTGGGTGTTATATATATATATGATAGGGGTCATCTAATTAGAAAAAGGGGTGCAAAAGTTGTGCCTCACCTTACCTGAAGTGATCAATGACACCGCCTTGGCCCTAGGAGGCATTTAGGTCAGCCTCAACTCATTGGCCATTACTGTGGATACTAGAATTGGAGTACAATACTTCCTTACAGGTCAAAGTGGAATCTATGCAATCACTAATAAAATCTGTTGTACCTACTTTAACGCCTTGGGCCAAGTAGAAAGGTCAATACAGAGACTTAAGAAGAAAGCCACCTGACTTTCTAAGGTAGACTCCAATGGTTTGATCTTTGTTTCACTGGGAACAAGAATGGGGAGATACAGTTGAGAGTTGTATATTGCAGATTGACACCACCTCTTGCTTGGGATCCCGTTGGATTCCTTAAGTAAATGCTTTATGACATAAACTGAACAGATTTGGCCTCAGCCTCTGTCGTTTGAAGTGGTTGATGGAGTGGTCTTCTGATGGAAAAAAAACTTCCAGGAGCCGAGATGGCATAAAAATAAAGGGTATCTATCCAGGGGAGAATTATTTTCTCCATGGTTCTCACATATTTCTGCACGTATAATGAGCAAGCACACTGATTGCCTCTGTTCTGGATTTTCTTTTTGGGGATGTCTGTATAGTGAACTATTTTGGAAGACAGAACTGGTATCTGCCTCCAGAACAAAGGACAAATTTTCTTACTGCCTTGGAAGACAGAGATAGTGTCTCCCTCCCAAGCAAAGGGCAGTCATGCTTCCTGCCCAGTATAATAAAGATAATGTCTCCCTCTGGGACTAAGGGCAGACTTGCTTAATGTCCATTATAAAAGACTTGGCTTCCCTAAGCTAAGGGTTTTCCTCCAAAAATGTGACCCACTGCATGTGTAGAGGTCACTTGGCCCTCTTTACATCACCCTATGGGAATTGAGACTTAAAGAACCATCACAAGACTTGTTGATCTTTTCACTGCTGCTATTTCTGTGAGCAAAAAGTCTTTTGTCTCTGGCGCAGGAGTGACATGTCTTCTGCCCATATCCTTAAAGGTATGGCAGGCTACCTTGTTAGCTTGCAAATCAGGTAAAATCACATCTCTTTTACAGTGCTTGACAGCCCCTGATGGGATAGTATAGGACCGTCTGCTTTCAGCAAAGCTCAGTCATTTTAAGGATTATTAGTATTTCTTATAAGCTGGGGCTTCTATACTGGCAATCAAGGGATATCCAATCTGGATATAATTTTGAAGACCATCCCTCATTCTGCAAATAAGAACAATTGAGGCTCAGGTGTATTTACCTAAAATATTTATTTAGTGGCAGAATTTGAGCAGGTGCTCACTTTGTCTTATTTCCTGTTTGATACTTTGCCCAGCATATTTCATTAACTGTATAATAAAACTGAAACTCTAAAGTCTACTTTAGTCACAAACAGATATCTGATAATTTTTTAATGAAAAGTTTACACTTGAGTGTAAAAACGGTGAAAGCATATTGCCTATCCTATCTCATGAGAAAGTAATGGGTTCACTTATATCTTAGGTTGGCATAGGCCTTGGGCTGGATCTAGCAGTGATTTTCAGATCTTGGATGAAAACACTTTTGACAAGGCACATTTTCCTCTTGGCTAGCTGCAGCAACATTTGCAAATGCTCTGAAGTATTTGTTGGGCCTTAAATATGTCATGTGCATGGACAACAGGAATTAGCACTTTCTGTATTCATCCAAAATATAGGATTAGTTTCAGCCATCCTTTATACTCTTGGGGAAATCTTCCTTGAAGTGACAATAATTTAACCTCATTTTTCATTTTCTTTTGAGCCTCTACACTCTTATCTCTGAAAGCCAATAGCTTATTTTATGTTTTCTTCTCTTGGTTACTGTACTCTTCAGAATAGGCTATCTTATGTATGTATGTGTAACAAACAACCTCCAAATCTCAGAGTCTTAAAACAAATTTTATTTCTTGCTCATTTTACATTTCCACCACAAATTCTTCTGGAGGTTTTGTCCTGTTTTTATCCTCACTCTGGGACTCAAGCTGACTGAGCCTCTACCACCCTGAACATTGTAAATTGTCCTGGCATCAGCTCTTGAAACATTTGTCTTGAAGTAATGTCACCACAGCTCACATTTTACCTGCCACAGGTAAAATGGTCACACCCAACTTGAGGGGTCAGGGAAGAACAATACCGTCATATGCCAGGGAGAAGCAGAACCCTATGGCCAGCAGCCTTAAGGACCACCACACTTCTCTGGACTTTGACCGCGATATTTGCTTAGGGCTTGACTGAATGCCCTTTCTCCTTCCAGAGCTTCAACTCCTGTTTGGGCTATTCTCCCTACTTATGTTAAGGACCTCTTTCCTTGCTTTAAAATGTTTTGGTATAATTGCAATGAGGAATTATTGTATGATGCTGTTGTGTAAGAGAAGTTTGGGTAAAGATTTTTAAAATGGTGAAGTCAGAGGTGAATGGAAAGTTAGAAAGAGGACTGCCAAACAGCAAAGGGAAAGGGTGATAGTAAAGGAGATGTAGAGAAAAAAGGAATTAGCAAGAGGAAAGGGAATGAAAAGAAGGGAAAGGAAAGAAAGAGAAAAGCTTTGAGAAGAGGAAATGTTGAAAGGAAAGAAAGCCAGTGGGAAATGAATACTGAGAGCAAAACTTGCACATTTCAACATGCTTAGAACTCCCTGGGAAAAAAAGGTATGAAAACCTATAAGACATTATTTAAATCTTATGATGTTGTGCCCCAGGGCTGAAACCAAGTCCTGGGCTCATCATCTCCAGTTCCCTGCTGACTTAAAGAGAAAAAAATATTTTTTAAAGTGGCAATAGAACAAAAGTTCTGAATCTCAAAGCAACTAATGAAAACACACACATAAACTCTTCAGATTTCTCCTCTTCCCTAGGGCTCATTTTTTTCTTAGAAGGAAAAAAATGTGAGAACCCAGCTGAGATCTGAATTTTCTCCCCAACTCTACAGAAAAAGAGGTAGAACATTGCTGGCCCCAAACTTCAAATACCAGGAGACCAAAATGACACTTCAATAAGTGGAAGAATTCTTGAATATATTTTTTGGTTGCAGAGTTTTCTTCTCTATTAATCCTCTTTATCCCTCTGATGGGTAGCTTTTTAGGTATGTCTGCCTGTGTGTTTGTGTGTGTGTGTGTGTGTGTGTGAGAGAGAGAGAGAGAGAGAGAGAGAGAGAGAGAAAGACAGAGACAGAGATAGAGACCCAGAGAGAGAAAGAGAGACAGACAAAAACAAAAATTGAGGGGATGAATGGTGTCTGGAACCTACTCAGACAAACCTGAGCCAAACTAGCTATGGCGGAAGTATTTACACCATGGAAATCAGCAATGTCATGAACACAAATCAGGATGGTTGGTTTGTTTTTCAGACAGTTGTTGTATTACCAACACATCCCTGGAAGAGATAGACTATTAGACAAAAAGAAAGGAGAAAACAGAGCCTATCTGAAGAAAGAGAAAAGAGGGAAGGGAGATCTAAGAAGGAGAAAGGAAAAGGAGTGGATTTAGATTTGGAAGAAGAATTTAAAAAGTTGGGCTGCCCTAAATTCTATCCCAGGAAAGCCTTCCTTTTTTGTATAAGTAAAGATTTGTTTGTTTATTCTGAAAGTTTTGGGTTCTTCTTCTTCTTTTTTTTTTTTTTAAACCAGTAATAGGCAAGTGACCATCAAAACAAAAAACACGCCTTCATGAGAAACAGACCCAGCCCTCTGCGGATACAAACTGGGGGCACAAAGGAGGCCTATTCCTGAAGGGTGAACATGAGGCAGATCGTCTCTGCTCTGGCTGCATGGTCCCGGTCTGAGTTTTAGAAGCATTACTTTTTCCACCTGAAAGACAAACAGGTTGCCCGCTCAATCTGCTTTCAGAAACACCACAGCTCAAGTTCAGGGATGTTCATAAAGCGCCATTGAAGCTTCTATTCTTTAAGGATTTGATCTCTATATTTAAAATGCAAAAATCTGACTCATTAACACTTTAAACATTTACTTCTAAGTTTGAATAACCAGATGATTTTTTTAAAGATAGGGACAAAAGAGGATGGAAACATCAAAATGCCAAACTTGCTTGTTTTATTTTCTTTGCCCTAAATCATTCAGCACCCCCCCCCCCCCATTTTTAAACATCAAGGGATAACAAAAGGGAGGGAGATACATGTAAACCTACAGGAAGCTGTTGATTTTAGGATTCAGATTAAATGAGTAAAAAATAAAGAAATTGTAGGTTCTTGTTTTGTTTTGTTCTGTTTTCCTTCAAACACGCTGAGGAATTTCATCAAGGCCAGGATTAGGGATGGGGAATGGGACGGGCCTCTGAAGGATGTGTATTTTTCCCAAATCTCTCCTGACTTGGGCTCATTGAAGTTCCATTCTGCAGGTAAAGACCCTCCCAATTAAGAATTATCAGAGGAAAGAAGCCTAAAAATTCTTACAGCTGGAGCCAGAAGACTTCCAGAGTTTCTGAAGGCCAAAGTTCTCTCTCCCCTTTGGAAAACACGGAGGCATCTACTCCAGGACCTAGTTCCTAAATTGGGCTGTGTTCCCAGACTAGGGGCACAAAGGAGACCAGAGCACTGTAGCTGGCCATTTGGATTAGAACAAAATAATAAGCACCGATGGCCATGGATTCATATGAAAGGATTATCAAATCTCCAAACCAAAGGAAGCTCCTCTTTGGTTCTAAGATTCCTGCCTTACAAAAGGCAGCTACACCAAATCTCATTTTAACCCTGATATTTTGGGCTCTCTGCAGGATGAGAAGTTAGAAACATTTGTGTATTATTATTACATATACCGAAAATGTGGGTAAGAGCCACAGCTTTGGGGTTACAGTGATTTAGAATCACTTGAAGGTCCTTTTTCTTTGCTTCGAGGCTGGGCAGGTCAGCATCAAACCAGAACAGCAACAAAAAAAGGATAGATTTTATATCTTCCTCTACTAACCCATATCAATGTATAATGACTTCCATATATTTTTTTACATTTTCTTTCTTGCTTTCTTTTTATTGCAAAAGCATAGTACTCATGCTTTCTTTGTTATTGTTTGGAGAGGTACAGGGAATTCGCCATGGACATTGTTTGGTTTTTTTTCAGTAAGTGTATTTGAAGGAGGTGGTAACTCACACAAAGCCTCGTATAAGAGTGGGTTATAATAATACTAAGCAATCCAGCCTGAACCTTTGCTCCTGGAAAGCTATTTGGATTGTTTTGATGGTCTCTTTCTCATTCTGGGATTGGCTGCCACCCTCTACATCTCCACTCCTCCGCTCCCACCCAGGCCAGTCTCCCAGTGTATCATCTTTTTCCATTTAGATGCATGCACACAAACAGGTTTTCCTCTCTCAACCATTTGCAAGGGCCTCCGTGCACCCCCCCCTCCCATTTCCAAGCCCTTGTTCACAGCTCTTCTGCTTTCCTATGAACCCTCCTGGAGTACATTCTCTACTTAGAACTAATTAGCCACTGGGGCACCTAGGTGGCTCAGTGGTTGAGCATCTGCTTGATTGTGATCCCAGGGTCCTGGGATTAAGTCCTGCATCAGGATCCCCATGGGGAGCCTGCTTCTGCCTCTGCCTATGTCTCTGCCTCTCTCTGTGTATCTTTCATGAATGAATAAATGAAATCTTAAAAAAAGAGAACTAATTGGCCACCTATATTCTGCCTTGAACTACAATTTAATTCTGTCTCTATGTAGGTCTTATCTCCTTATTTCCTTATTTCTGTTATGAGAACCTCAGGAACATTTATTCATCTTTGGTGCCTTGCATGACTCTAGGTATATAGTAGATCTGTAACAAACAGTTGATGAAAGAGAGAAGGAAAGAATCAATTCATCACTCAGATAATCAAGTCTTTAAGTGGTGGAAGGTTACTATTTCAAAGGTATAATTATTGTCTCTCACACAGTTTTTTGTGGAGAGAGTATAAAATCTCCACGTGATTAGGGAAGTATTTGTCCCACTTGATTACTTATTTTGAATGAATTTCACATCATTTCTTCAGGTCTTCTGCTCAGACTAGAGCAAATTCAATTGGCACCTTGATTTACAGACCTATTAGGCTCTTCCTTAGTGTTGGATATTATGTATACAAAGAAAAGTGGGAAAGTCTTTACCCTCAACAAAGTCAGGTTGTAATGTGGAGGATAGGAAATAAATTATTGCAGTCCTACAAAAAAGCATGTATAGCAAGCTGTTGGAAACAGAAAAAGGGACACTCTTCAAGATATGTCTTAGAAAGGGCAAGAGAAATACTCCAAGAGAAAAAGTTAATCATTTGTTTATATTCTTTCCTTACATATAAATGACATAAGCATATAATAAATATATCATTTAATGAAAGAACTAAAATTCTGTAGTCTTTACTGGTGATTAAATAATTTTTATTTTTCAAATATGTAGCCCACATGTGTAAGAAGTAAGAGCACCCTGATTAGATTAGAAGAAAGGGACTTTCTCCTCCTGCCCCTTCCTCTTTTTAGCCTTGACCTTGGAAAGGGGCCTAGAAGCACACTTTAAAAACCATTAATTGAATAAATACTTAAGAGTGGTCATCTAAAAATTCTATTAAATTATGAAGACTGAGTATTTGAAATTAGAGCATGTCCATGTAATATATCACTAGAAAAATAAAATCCTCCCCTCGGTTATTATGAGACTAGAATAATGTTTAAAAATTAATAAAATATATGGAGGAAATTCCTTTGATCATTAGGAAATAGAGGGATAAATCTCATAATCCCAAGAAGTAGTATAAAGTAAATAGTGAGATAAAGTAAATAGTGAGTAATAATTACTTTGAATAAGATATTTGCAGATAATAACACTAAAATGGATCTTCAAGGAATAGCTCCATAAGAACAGCCCTCCAAATATTGAGCTTGATGCCAAGAATAACAATCATTTCCCTAAACGGGGGGATGACAGAGTGATAGTCCACAACTCAATGAACCATGGAGCCAACTTGGACACATTTTCTGTTTCTGATTGCTCAGAAATTGAGAAATTAATATTAAACATGGCCACAGTTTTTTACCCCAAGCTGAAATTTTCCTTGTTTGCATGACATGAATTTTAAATGAAGTTGCCTTTTCCTGTGAAATGGAGTCAGTCAGAATACAAGTATGTATAAGTCACATGTTAGTTTCAGTTCTTGTCCTCCCAAATCCCCTCTGGGTCCCTTTCAAAGTTTTAGATGAAGAGTTCAAGTTGGATTGGGTGTGTACATAGTTCATGAGGTTCTAAAGGAATGAGAGTTGTTTGTGTCCTTTCTTCAAACTGGAATTAATTATATTCATTGGAAGGTCGTATGTATTTGAGATTTTGTCCCATTATCCTGTAATTAATAACTCGGGGAAAAAGGCATCAAGATGTCAGTCTGAAAGTGAAAATTACTAGGAACAACTGCCTTTTTTATATTCTCCTGTTGTGTGAGGTTAAAAACAATAACAACCTATATGGACTCTTGAAAAAAGAACAGGAGTAACTGAAAGAAGCTTGTTCTCTGTAGTATAAAGTGCCCAAAGGCTCAGCAACTGAAAGAAGCTGGGCTTTTTCTCCTTTTTTTTTTTCTGTTTTGTTTGTTTTTGTGTTTTTCCCTTTGGGCCATCTGCAAGTGAACCAGTCTAAATTGGTTTAATCAATCAATAGGAATTTGCAATTCTATACTAAGTGCAATGAGAGATAGTAAAGGACTATAAAATAGGAAGAGGTATTCTGTGAAATTGAGGCATGCATGAGGCAGGCTCCAACTGATCCTTTGATCCAGCTCTTAGACATGTCCTAAAGGGCTGAATACCAGACGTGTCACCGCTTCCAATACTTCAACATTAGCTACCAGAGAGGAAAGATTACACCCCTGGTTAGTAATTGTAATCTGGATCTTTAGAATTATAGGGCTAAGTGATAAAGATCCACAGGTCATCTATAAAATGAAAAAAAAAAAAAGCCTTTTTTAGGTAACTAAGAAAAAGCTGCTCAAATGTCATATTCTTTTGGCTTATGTAAAATAACAATTTATTGGTATAGGAGAGGAAAAACAAATTTCTACCTTTCTAGGTTCTTTGGACTCTTCAATTAATTAAATTGACATAAGACGCATTAACAGGAGAAAAACAAATTTGATTGCAAATATACAGAAGCCTAATAAAAAATATCATAACTGAAGACAAGTTGGTTCAGGTTGAGGCTGAGCCAAGGAATGGAATGGTGACCTGGGGCTTCACAGGGGAAGAGGACAATCCAATACAGGGCAATTCACAGGACAACAAGATGAGGAGCAGATGTTTGATAGTTAGATGTTTCCCTTGCCCGATAGATGGGTCCCTCAGAGATAAAATTTATCTCTGATAACAGCTCTTATTTTGAGAAAGACCCCTAATTTAGATTCTTCTAGGTAGTTAAGGGAGGGCAAAAATGTCTTGTGTGCTTGTAGAAACTCCAGCTAGTCAACGTGCCAATGGCATATTGTTGGGAGACCTATTCCAAATCCCTTTAGGGAGATATGGCCTTGAACTGGATATTAACTTTTCATTTATAAAGATCATCTTACCCCAACAAGTATGTGAACTCACTAGAGATAGGACAATACCTTCCACTTTGGATTTCCCACTGTCCTAGGCACTGTGTGGCTTTTTTCATGAAAAGAAAGTTAATGTCTTGGAATGCCTGTGAGAGTTTTACAGAGAAAAACTGAAAGTGTGAAATAGGGTCTGGAAATCACAATAACACATACAACTAAGCCCGTACCTATTGTGTGCTTTTATTATCAATGATTGCTTTAGGCTCTGTGGGCCCCTTTTATCTGAAAAAGAGGTGGTAAAAGCAGTGTTTTTATATCCCACCCAATACATGTTTACTTGAAAAATTCTTTTAAAAATTGGACTGAAATAAAAATACATCTTTTGAGAGTTTAAGACTTTTGGTAATCAGTCCCCTTCAATTTGGACTTTCAGACCAAAAACCTCTGAATAGCTACATCAGTACAATGAGTATTGTAGACATTGATTTTGTTAATTTCCTCCTTTAGAGAAGATCTCGTTAGTTTATCGTTGTTGTCTTTTTATTTTATTATTCTATTATTGGCTAAATCATCAGAGAAAATCTGTGAGTGCATGAGAGAACTGGAGATGTATTCAATTGAATCAAAGTCTAAATAACTTGGAAGTCTAGGAAAACAATATGTACACACACACACACACACACACACACACTCACAAGACTTAAGATTTTATGTAGAATTATTCATATATATGCAGGATGCCAGGTGTGGTATCTTTGAGTTTTACAAAGAGGAACCAACCTTTGGAAGTTCTACTCTCTCATTCCAGTGCTTATACTCACTAGTCTTGTGACCTTAGACAACACATCTCTGGGATCCTCACTGTATGATAGGACATATAGGAGGCTAAGTGGTTAGCTAACTGTACTGACACCACAATTCAGGGTAAGTGTATATATATATCTGTATGAATAATCCTGGTTTCTGAAATCACATTTATGGAGAACACTTATGGATTTTGGCTGAATATATTATTGTTACCTGACTTCACTGCAAAATCCTAGGCTTGCTACTTATTTTCATATCACTTCCTTCAAAACTAGAAAAATAACCTTTTTTTCCCTTTGACTCTTGGCATGACTGCTGGCGACAACCCATTGCTGAAGTGCTTGAGTAAATAGAGAATAAGAGATTTCTTAAACAAGTGAATTATTTAAATCTGCATATGCAATGAGACTTGTTAGGCAAAATTTCTGCTCACTAAGACCCCCAGGCTCTTAAGAAGATATTTGATATGTAATTTCCTAAACTGCTTACTGTAGTTTTTGCATCTTATTGTTTATTTTGCACGAAATTGTATTGTCAGTAGGAAGGTTCCCAGAGAGAGTTTTGATTGAAATATGCTTGGATGAGCATTAGGCTTTATTTTTTTGTGTGTGCATGTAATAATATTAAATCTCCAAGTTACTGCAAGTTGAATATTTGCCAAGATTTGAATCAAAATGGTTCCTTTTCTTTTTTGTGTGTTTTCATTACGTTTATTTCCTATAAATAATGCACATTTTCTCCTTAGTTAAGCAAAAAAATGTAAAAGTAAATGAAATGTATTTAATTAGTAGGCACAAGCATTTCTAACATATACCTGCTCTAAATCTGAGATAAGAAAGGGTCCCCTAATTTCCTTTGTCCTTCCAGCTTCGCTCTCATTTGTTTTTAGGTTTATCTTTAGAGTCAGTGGCTCCTGGCCTCAAAGTCAACTCATTTTGGGTCAAAGGAGAGCTGACACAGACCCTGTATATTCAAGTCAATAGGTTAGCAGATACCAAGCACAGGCAAAAGGTACAGAATTGTCTCTGTCACTATAGGGAAGCCAAAAGACATATGGCTCTGCTCTTCCTGTTACAGTGAGTAGAAAAGGTTTTCACATGTGAGACTGGTTTTCAAATACAACTGGCCAAACAGTTGTAAAACCAATTGTACATAGGTGAAGGATCAACTAGAGAACTTCCAACACACACACACACACACACACACACACACACACACACTCATAAGCACACAGAACGTGCATCTAAAACACAAAAATTCATTCACAGAAAAATGAAATATTCCAAATATCCTGACTTTTTCTGCTCCTCTACTTTTATTTTTCCTCCTTTCCTATCCTTTGATTTCCTTCCTTTCTTTCTCTGTATCTCCACCTCTGTTTCTCTATGCTTTTCTCTCTGCCTCTTCTTTTTCTTAGGAAAATTTTCAGAAGCCAGTTTCTTAAGACTCCAACTAGTCTGGGCCTTTTTCTACACAGTTTCTTGATAAGAGCTGAATTTTGGATGATATCCTGTGTATCCTACAAAAAGCTAATATGATAAAATACACTCCCTGGTGAGATTATGCTCCAGATGGTCTTAAACTGGCCTGAAAACTTGGAGCTCATTTTTCCAAGTTTGTAGAGAAAGTGCAAGGAAGCAGGAGGAGAAAAGGATCTGCTATCTTGCAAAGAGTTTAATTTCAAGTCAAGCTCAATTTTAGTATTTTCAGCTTCTCTGTTCTGTGGTAATCTCTCTATATGCCTCCCTTTGATTTGATAATCCATAGTTCATAATAAAAAGAATAGGCACTTAACTAGTCTATGATGTGCCAGGTATCTTAGTCTTGACCCAACCCACCCCTACAATAGAATATACATTCTTTGGAATGGAAAGGAAAGATACTATGACCTCTTGAGTCATGACTAGGCCACATTTAGGAGCCTACTAAAGACTCATAAATATTTTCTGAGTGATTGTTAGTTCACTAATGTCCTAATTACAAAGGTTTTTATATTATGAGTAATATAGGAACAAATATACTAAGCCAATGATCCTTCATCCTCTGCTTTAGAGTCCTAGGTAGACAATTAATTTCTAAAGAAAAAGGAAGCTCCCAATGCTCTGCTCTGTTTCCATAGTTTACAATACAATGGCTCCTTTGCTCCTCCACCAGGAGAGATAAAAAGTAATAACCATCTTCATTTTAGCGTGGACCTCAAGCCCCTCACAGTTGCATTTCCTCTCTGGGAGTAGGTCAGTTTTCTAGATGACTTTAAACAAGAAAAGATACTTAAACAAAAACCTACTTCTACTCTGGAGGGACTGGAGAGTTTTAAAAATCATTTGAAGCAAAGTATACACTTAGTTTGTTGCTAGAATTAAAATACTAAGAAATGGAGTGAATTGTGTTGAAATTTGAATATTGTGCTGATTAGCTTTAGGTTTGGGTTATTTTTTTTTTTTAAGATTTTATTTATTTATTCATGAAAGATAGAGAGAGAGAAGCAGAGACATTAGGCAGAGGGGGAAGCAGGCTCCATGCAGAAAGCCTGATGCGGGACTCAATCCCAGGACTCCGGGATCATGACCTAAACCAAAGGCAGACGCTCAACCGTTAAACATCCAGGTGTCCCTGGGTTATTCTTGATTAGGCTCTTCTCCATTACCCTGGTAATTGAACACCAGCTCCAGTAATAAAGGTGCAAGGTTGTTGTCATCCAACAACAAGCCAGGAGGAAATGAAGCACTTGGCAATAATGATGTACCTTAGAAAGTCCGAATTTTCCATTTTGGGGGTCAGCCTGATTTTTCCTGGGATTGGGAATCTATGGTAATTTTTTATTATGTGTTTTTCTTTCACTGTGAGTTTTAAGACTGCTCGAGTGAGCTGTTCCAATATTCTCATCTCCTGATCCCTCATTACTTTGAGCCAAAGATTTATTGTTCTTTACTTTGGAGGGTGTTGCTTGTATGCAATTATGCTGGCTTAATTGTAGTTCATTCTTCCCTATATATTGTTGTGTGACCTCGTGCTCACTTTATTGTGGGCTGTCGCTGTCAGGCCTAATCCCTGGAAAGATGTAAGTACATCAGAATTCATTACAAAAAGAAAGAAAAACACAAGTTGGGGTGGAGAAAAGCTCACAAATGGGGAGGCAGCTTAACTTGCTGCTACTGCCTTTAGAGACAGAAGAACAAAAGCCCGAGATAAAATGGTCCCCAGTGCAGCCCTAATCCAGGTCTGCGACCCAGTAGTCACCAGTGGAAAGTTCTATCATGGAAGAGACTCAAGTTTAGTTTAGACTAAGCTAGAAAAAAAAAATGGTAATGCATGTGTCTTCCTGCAGTCTCTCATCCTTTTCTGTTCATTGGTTTCTGGACTTTCCCTCCTACCATCCACGTTTGCCCTTTGTCTCATTATAGTCCACTCTCTGCCACTGGCCAGCTCCTGGCGTTGGAGGCTTTTATTCTAGCCCTTTCTCTATAACGCCAAAATCTGATTTCAGGAAAGCATCAGAAACTCATTGACTCTTAGGTGAGAGTCTTTCTGAAGAAAGTGACAGTGGTGGGTCCTGATGTAGGAAAAGAATGAATGTCTTGGGGTACAATTTAGCAACAGAAGAAGACAAGGAATTTCTGGGCAGAGAGACCTGACAAGTACCTTCCTGTCCAGAGCCTGAGCTGTCATAGAGCAACACCTGGACTCTTCCACCCTACTGCCCCATCACAGACAAGAATAGACACACACCTCTGGACCTGTAATCAAGATAAGGGGAAATTAAGGAAATAGGGCATTGTGATCTGATTTCAGAGGCCACTGAAGGCCTTGATATCTCCATCCTTCAAACTTATGGGGTTTTTTTTTCTTAAGATTTTATTTAATTATTCATGAGAGATACAGAGAGAGAGGCAGAGACATAGGCAGAGGGAGAAGCAGGCTCCCTGCGGGGAGCTCAAAACAGGACTTGATCCCAGGACCCCAGGATCAGGACCTGAGCCAAAGGTAGATACTGAACCACTGAGCCACCCAGGTGCCCCCAAATTTATGTCGCTTAACTAATATCTGAAATCGCAGTGTGCCATTTATAGTTTCTATTGACAGATAACAAGAAAGCCTAGCCTAGTGTTTGGCACGTAGAAAGTATTCAACAAATGAATCACACATAAATGAGTGGATTTCCTTATCCCAACGCTTCTATTCAAAAGAAATTGCTTGGTGTTCTTAGACTGCTGGCACCTAAAGGGGGTTTTGCTCACATGTCAGCGTGATGAAGGCTCTGGGAGCCAGTTTTGATATGCAATGGTTCCTTGAGGGGTATCCAAGGTAGGGGGAGTGGGAAAAGACAGGGACTCAAAAGGCAAACTTTCAGATCTCATAATTTGCTTGCAGGCTTACCTCTCCTGTGGTCCCCAGCCGTCACAATCCTGCTCTGGTTTCTGTCTCCTCTGACTTGAGCCTGAAACTGTGCCAGTTAGCCCTCCAGCACCTGTGTATGGTTGCTGAGTATATGATCACCAAAACACTGATTAATGTTAAATAGAAATGATATATGTGAAATTTCATAGCATAGCATCTCAAGAGGCACTCAATACTCCCTTGATTCATTTGAATCAAGTCACTGTCTCTTGGGATTGTTGCAAATCCAGTTGTCCCCTAGATTGTATTTTTTTAAATAGTTCTAGTTCCAATTTAATCTGTGAGCTACTTAGGGGGAAATTCCCAGAATTGAGCCTAAGACCCAATAGGGGTAAGGCAGGAGGGAATAGAAGGTGGAGGCATAATACACCACCTTCTGGTCAATGATGACCAGCTAGTTTAACCACCCAGAAGGCTGCCGGACCTCACCAATGGTCAAATGAAAAGCAAATAATAGATGCCATGCTAAGCTCATTCACAGGATATGGGGCTGTGGGAACTCTTGCCTCAACTTCATGAAGCTTCAGTGCAGAGATGACTGGTCATTCTCAAACACTAAAAAAAAAGGTCTTTTATGCACTTTCTCAGCTCATTCCTTTGTCTCCTTCCCACCCAGTACATCATCATATGAGCTCAAGTCCCACTCAGGCTCATGACTCTACACATCACACAAGTAATGCTACTCTTCCCTTTTCTTTTGCTCTAAGTTTTCTGACTCCAATATTTCTATACCACAACAACTTTATTATCCTCTCAGATGGATCATGTTCCCTTTCTCCTCTGTAGTTTACCAGTAACAGCTCAGGTATTCCCCCTCAGATGTCATTTCAGGATGTAACACCTCCCCTTCCATTTTATTGTTTTCTCCTTCATCTGTTAAAACTCTTTCCCACTTAGCATGGTTTATTTTCTTGTGCTCCTCATTTTCTTCCTCATTAACTTTTTTATTCTCATCTTCATTCTTGCCATCATGATTCAAAAAGTGGGATAATCATTGTTTGAGATTTTGAAGTGTTTAAAGTTAGTGACATACCTGTTTTAAGGCAAGGCCATCATATGGTTTGAAGTGGAATAATTAGGAAGAATCAAGAACCACTGCCAATAACATATAAACCCTTGAAAAGACTCCTAAGTCTCCACCAAAATATCTGTAAAATCATTACCTATTTTTTAATTCTCTAATTAAAAAGCTATGCCTCAGTATTAGCTTAAAATACAGATAACAAAAATTTATTATTAAAAATTGTTTGAATTTTAGCATTTTTTGTTCCATTGAATTACTAGTATTGTAAAAGTGTTGGACTTTATATTATATAATTTTATTTTACATTGTTTCATTTTGAACATACAACTTAATGGGTTAACTAGGCATTGGAATACTTTCCCAGAAATCTCAATCACTATAATAAATACTGTCCCAATAGAGAAATATAAAAGATTTTCAAACAACTGATTTATAAAGAAAATTTCAGTAAATAATCTCTTAATAGGTGTTTTCTGTGGAGCAGATAGAGCTAATTTTCTTGATATCCCTTTTGCCCTGATTTGATTGCTCAAAGATTTTTTTTCTTAAAAATTAGATTATATTTTATGGTATAGATATATTAATGATTTTGGACAAGTTAAGTATTAAAAAATACAATAAAAGCAAAGAAATTATTGAATAAGAAATGTCTTTGACTTCTTAGTTGCCAAAGATAAACTTATAGTTGGAATTTCTCATGCATCTAGAAACAAGGAAGACAAATTCAACATGAGCAATGGATACTCAAAGGTACTGAAGAAAAGTGAAAATAGATTTTTAGAATTTAATGGCCAAGATAGGTCAGAATAAATAATATGGTACCTGTGTCTCAAAATGAAGTCCTCACAATAGCTGCAAAAATAGTATTCACCAAGCAGTTCCCTATCATCTTGAGTTTAGATGTTCCCACAAAACTTGTAGGAAAAGTAAAAACACTTTCAGGTGGAAATTTTAAGGGCTAGCAAACACAGTTCAACACATTCTCTTTCCTCAGGTGAGGTGAATGGTAACATCTCTGCCTTGGTCCCGGAGAATAATCTCCAACTGACCTATGTTGTGTATTTTGTCAAACAGAAAATCAGCTTTGATTGGAGGTTTGCTTATTATTGCTGTGAAAACTAGCATATCTTGACTAATAAAAATGCTCATTTAAAATATAAAGGGGGGATGAATAAATAAATAAATAAATAAATAAATAAATAAATAAATAAAAGACAGATTTCAGGGGCCCATACCAAACCTCTTGAATCAGAATCCTGAGTTGGCAAAGCCTAGAATTCTCAATTTTTAGACAGAATATTAGCCTTCCTAAATTTTTTATACTATTGGCATGTGGAGCTAGCTGTTAGTTTTTTGTTTTTGTTTTTGTTTTTTTTTTAATCCATATGAGGGACGTCTGGCTGGGTGGCTCAGCAGTTGAGCATCTGCCTTTGGCTCAGGGTATGATCCCAGGATCTGGGATTGAGTACTACATCCGGCTCCTTGCGGTGAGCCTGCTTCTCCCTCTGCCTGTGTCTCTGCCTCCCTTTCTCTGTGTCTCTCATGAATAAATAAATAAAAATCTTAAAAAAATCCATATGAAATGTATGCCAGGTTCAAATGGTAAAAGGTCTTACATGCTAGACTCAGGACTTTGGCTTTCATTTTGAGGACAGTAGAAAGACTGTATATAATTGAGTGTTCATGAGGTATTGCAGTAGAGAGTTCAAGTGCAAAAACTAAACAAAACAAAAATAAAAAAATAAATAAAACAAAACAAAAACCATAATTTGAGATGATAGCCAGAAATCAGGGTAGAATGTCACTAGGGGAAATGTTTTAACTTGTTCCTTGATTATGAGGCTTTGAACACAGAAGAATAGCCTCTTATATAAACATACATGTTAGAGATATATCATGTGCAGAGGCTACCTTATCTGGGAATTAGACTGAAAAGTTAAGGTATAAACTGAAAAACAAAATCTCATATAGTGAAATCTATTGGAAATAGCTTAAATAACCAATCACTGGAAGCTGAGAACTTGGATACTGAGAAGTATTGGATGACCTTTTATTTTTGACTTTGGTTTTAGGCTGAGGACTATATTTCCTTAGGATAGTAGAGGCCAAGTTGCTGGGATAAATAAAGGGATAGTAGATGAGAGAGAGAGAGGGGGGAGGGGAGAGAAATGTATCTTAGTTTATATGTTTCTATACCTTGGGTTTTCCAAATATGAAGAAGGAAATTAAAGTAAATTAATTGTAAACTTAGTCATTCTACCGTATCAACAATGCACACTAAGCATAATTATGTATAACTGATAAAAAAAAAAAGACCTCTTCCTTCTTTCTAAACTCTCTTTTCTGAAATTCTGTTCAGTTTGGATGATGCTGATGCACTCTCTATCACATCCCTACCTCTATCATGTTAGTATTTGACTCAGGCTTGGCCAATGAGGGTGTTCCATTTTCTTTCCACAATGATGGGTTCAGAATAGGCATAGAACCTGCGTGGGATCACATTGAGTCCTGCTCCTGACTTTGCTAAAGCTGTCAAGAGAGAGGAATCTTCTTCACTTCAATGTTGATGATGGATTTTCCTTTTTTCCTAATGTGGTTACTTTTTTCTTTTTTGTATGTTTTTTATTGGAGTTTAAATTGCCAACATATAGTATAACACCTAGCTCATCCCATCAAGTGCCCCCCTCAGTGCCCGTCACCCAGTCACTCCATCCCCCTGCCCACCTCTCCTTCCACTACCCCTTGTTTGTTTTCCAGAGTTAGGAGTCTCTCATGTTTGGTCACCCTCACTGATATTTCCCACTCATTTTCATTCCTTTCCTCTATGATCCCTTTCACTATTTTTTATATTCCCCATATGAGTGGTTTCTTACTTTGCTGAATTTATATATATTCTATTCCCCTGGAATGAAGAGAGTATAACATAAAGGAAATTCATCTCAGGAACAAAGGGAGATTTAAAAAAGCCTTAGCTTCTAGGAAGAGGACAGGAAACATGCCTAAGTGGTTCAACAGGTTGAGCATCAGCTCCTATGCACTCTCTCTCTAAAATAAATAAAATCTAAAATAAAAAAAGGAAGAGGACAGGAAATAACAAGTACATTGTTATTGCTTCCTACCCCTCAAATAAGATTCAAATGAGGGAGGAAATCCTTTTAAAACTATCATGAAATTTGAGGGGAAAATCCAAAGCAGGAAACGCTTGCATCTTGTCTCCCATTTACAATTGGTGGGAGAGATTGATTCACAAACTGCTTGAAACCAGCATTGGATGGACCAAACAGTAGTGCAGTGGAAGAACATGTCTGGTAAAAGGGAGCTGGCTCAGCACTGAACAGGTTTATACCCCCAGCCTGTGCATAACATGGAATAAACTTGGGTGAGTGAGACAGTAGGGAGCTGGGAATTGAGAATCAACAGCCTTGGTCAAGCAGACAAGGGACATCCTGGCCAAGGCCAATGAAAATAGCATGCAAACCAGCCACTTCTACCTATCTCCTTAAAGATTCATGAGTTTTCCCTATAACCAGGCACCATTTAGGGTAAGAGAAAATAGTTGGGCCAATTTCTGAGTTGAGAGAAATGTTTGAACCTCAAATTTGATTGAATATTTTCTGAAACATCTTGAAATACTCTAAAATAGAGTGGTGTCCAGTGCCAGAGACTTTTTTTTTAATCTTTTTTTTTTTTTTTTTTTTACTTGAGGATAGTTGATACACATTATCATATTTGTTTCAGGTATACAATGTAATGATCCAATATCTCCATACATTATACTATGCTCACCACAAGTGTACTACCTACCATATGTTACCATACAACCCCATGATAATATTGTTGACTAGAGACTGTATTATTTTTATTAAGTGTGTGTGGAGTGGGAAGAAGTGCCATGTTCAGCATTAACAGAAACTCCAGAACAAAACTAGAGTAGTTACACATGCAACATACTTTTAATTCTTTGCATCTCTGAGAGGCTGTCGTGTCTATCCCCCACAGCTATAAGCTAGGCTGATAGTGACTTTCTTTGCTATCACGTAGGAATATTGCCTGAGAATGAAGACCACAGAGGAGAAAAATGATCAAGGAATGGAGAAAGCAGACTGAATCCCAGTGACATCTTTGCCACACTGGGGACACATCTGACATTGGACTGCTCATGTTCATGAAATAATACATCCATATTTTACACCAAGCTGGTTTGAAATGTATTGCAACTTATTATAAAGGCAGTGTAACTCTTCACTAGCTGGGTAACCTCAGCAAATTACCCTCCTTTTTGAGAATCAGTTTTCTCATCTGTGGAAACATCCCACAGTATTTTTAACATGATAATTTAAAACTAGATAATTGATGCAAGTAATTTAGCATATTACCACTTAATTTATAGTAATTTCATAATTATTAATGATATTCTGTTATTTACCAAGACATGGTTTGATTTTTTTGTTTTTATGATTTTATTTATTCACTCATGAGAGATACAGAGAGAAGCAGAGACACAGGCAGAGGGAGAAGCAGGCCCCCTGCAGGAAGCCCAATGTGGGACTCCATCCCGGGGACTCCGGGATCATGCCATGAGCCAAAGGCAGACGCCCAGCCCAACCGCTCAGCCAGCCAGGGGTCCCCTAAGACAAGTTTTGTAACAGATATAACATTCCTTGCATTCTTCTGCCAAATACACATAACTTCTAGGAATATCCACTGTTTGCTTTCTACTTGAAGTAACTAGTTGGTTGATAAAGATCTGGCTAAAATGCTTTTTTTTTTTTTTCTTTTAGGTCAACCAAACTTTCTAGTTACCATTCCCTGGATGTTCCTCTTGGCTAAAAAGACTTTCCTGCTTTCTTGAGAATTCAATGTTTTTCCATATCACTGAAATCTGAAGTGCATTTAAAAAAAAAAAAAACAGTTTAAAATCGTTTTTTTTTTTTTTTGGCTTCTCACTGCAATAAAACATAATTTGGCTGAAGTAATGAGATTCAATTGCTCATAAGTAAACTACAGCTTAAACAATGACAGTTGGGCAGTATTTGTTGTCAAGTCTCCTGTTTCAGAGGCAAGCTTTGTTATTGACTCATTTTTGATATACTTTCTACAGATTAAGAATTTGGGGGAGGGGGCCAAGAAAAAAATGCCAAAGTGCTAAACAGACTTCTAATGAAGTGCAAACCCTTGTACATTAAATTCTGATTTCCCTTTCAAGTACTTCTCAACCTTAATTTACTGACACTAAATATCAAATATTTTTTGTATCATTTATTTTCCAGTTATCCAGGTCCTAGGCTCAAATATTTTGATCGGCATAAATTCCAATTAAGTCTGATTATGTTTCTTTGGAAAAGTTAATTAAATTATTCCTTTTAGTGTTCTGGAAGGCAAATGCCAAGCCATGTGGATTGCAAATGACCTTTAGAACATTTAGAGATTTGCATGCATGCAACACAACTGGTTTACTGACATTCCCCATCCCTGCTCTCTTCAAGACATAGAAAGAACAAGTAGATTTCACTCAAGTGACACTTCTAAGTGAGGAGAAATCATTTTCATCACCTCCAGTCTCCTTTTATGAACCCATTTCTCTCTTTTTAAACATCCTGATCATCTTGTCACTTGATAGCCATTCTTTTCTGGAGTGATTATAAAAATCAGAATTGAGAATCCTTTCTGTAACATCTTTCTAGGAAAAAAACAAAACCTGTAAGTTTGACTAGGTAAATAGGGAGTAAGAACCTAAAAACTACATATGGTAGATGAACATGTATGTGGATCTTTGGAGTCCTTTCTTGCCTCGCTGAAAGGGAGAATAGACCTGGCTTCGTTTCTTATTGATGTTTATGGGCATCCTCAGAGGTTGTGGTTAGCGGTGGGTGAGATTTTATGTTAGAAAAATGTTAGAAATGGCCTTCATAGGCAAAATAGCTGGACATGTTTACAAAGAGGTGGAGAGAGTGAGGACATCCCTTTGGTACTCTACCCGCTTTCACTCTCACTGTGACTTCTGATGTTGGCCCTTGCAGACCTCTACCAAGGCAAAGACTGTCTTTTCCTCTTGTCTCAGAATTCAACTTTCTTTCTGAGTAAAAGCTAACTAGTGTTGAAAATTGATTTTCTCTGATAAAACAAAATATACTTTTTTTATTCAGATAGTGATAGATACTAATAATCTGTCTACTCTTCAAAGTAGAACAGATTTTATCTTTCAACTTAACTTTCTCTGACTATTTAGTGTAAAGTGATCACCCTCCCTCTGTGGACCTCTATAAGGCTTATTATGTTCTATCTTTCTTACATGCTGCTTCATATTGTTACTTAATATTTTTGTGAATGAAATAGGCTATGTCACTATTTTTTTAAATCAAATCAGAACTTACACCTTCAAATGATTATTGTCCCTTGAGCAATTATACAATTATTTTAATGATGCTGCTATAGCTCAGAGGCTGTTTGAACTCTTTCTTTTGGAATTTTCTTCAAAGCCTTTAGCACTTTTTTTTTTTAAGACCTCGATAGTGGTAAATCTTCATCTCTTACAGATGTATTCAATTTTTGGAAATAGCTAAAAGTCATTCAGAGCCAAGTTTAGTAAATAAGTTGCATGATCAAATTGGGTAATGTAGTTTTTGGTTAAAAACAAGATCTGATTATAACCTAATGAGATGTATGTACTTGTGTGTTCATACACTGACACTCAGAGGAATTCCTAAACAGATGTCTGAACGACCCAGGGCAGTTTTCTTTAAATAGTTGGTCAGCCTTTGATGGTGACTAGACTCACACTGGACACTCAGAAACTGTGACCTAAACACCTCCTCTATAGATGAAATAACTGAGGTTGAAGGAGGTGGATTCAACTTGCTCAAATTCATAGGAGAAAGAAAAACAATGTCTGATAACTGCAATAATCCAATAATGGAATAAGGTATCTTTGGAGGTGATGAATGATCACTTCTGAGTGTATTGATCAAATTGGAAGGATGGATTAATTATGTTGTAATAAGTCAGGCATGTTTTATATCTATCTATCTATCTATCTATCTATCTATCTATCTATCATCATCTATCTATCTATCTATCTATCTATCTATCTATCTAAAGGGAATGTTAAGACTTTGGTTGGGATGGAATTTGAGGAACTCCCAAACCATTCTCTACATACAAATAAATCATGGATCTGGCATCCAGCTCCAGGAGTCATCTTGAGTGGAGAAAAATCTCACTCAAACTCATCAAACCTCAACTTTAGAAGGAACCATGGAGTTTATTAGGCTCAACTACTCACCTAGGGGATCAATCTGATGCAGTATTAATCAGATTCATACTTTGTCTATTTTAAACATTCTAGTGTTGAACAACATAGTATATTGAGACATATACTGTAGCTCCATTTATTAAAATTTTCTTTCTTCCATTAAGCTCAACTTGTGGTATTGCCCAGGCATTGTTTCTACTTCTGACCGCTCTTTGACCACCAGGTAAGTTCAGAATAAATCTAATCACTCTTCTATATATTTGAAAAAAATCACTGAAAACTCCCTAAGTCTTCTTAAAGTTGAATTCTCTATTATCCTCAAATATCCTTCGTATTAAGTAAAAACCTTATTCCCATATGAGTGGCTTTTATAACTTGAAATTCTTTTAGGAATTTGATACATTAAAATTGTTATGGCCTTCCTCAGGGTAAAAAACAGTTTCTCCGTTTGTCTCTGGAAATATGCAGACTCTGAAACTGGATTGCATTTTCCTTAAATGGGGATTGTATCCTCTATCAATGCAGGGCATTCCAAAATGACCCAAAGAATCGGAATCTTTTCAAGAATTTTGCCTTGTATTTCAGGGCTTTGTGTTCAATAATATTGAAGGCCAACCAAATTCTGACTCTGGCCTCTATTTCATAATATTTTCTTTGGATTCATAGTGTTTCCTTTCCCAAACACTATATTATTTTTGAAAGGCTTCATACTTCTAAAAATCTTTCACTTGCGATTTCATTTGATTCCATTCCCTAAGAAAGTCAAGTGATATTACCTTTTTTTTCTTTATGGATAAACTATCTAAGAGTTGAGAAAGTGGAAGCCAGCTATCAGAGGCTGAATAAATTGTGTATTATTATTCATGTGGTTAGTAGACACTACTTAAAAAAGGAAGGCAAAAATATAGCAGGTTTAAATTGAAGAGTTTTTAAAAATGTATTTTAAAATTCTTGTTCTCAGGACTTTGTTTTGATACTGCATTGGGAATCTGAGAATGGGATAATATTATGCAAAACCTCGTTTGAAAAAGCTACTCTAAAAACAATTTAGCTGTATGTGCTATATAGCAGAATAATTTTTGTTGTTGTTGATTGCTCTGAAGTTTTAAAGTTATCTTTATATTAAATCAACCTATAGGGATTACTTAGCCTTTCTGGACTTCTATTATCTCCCCTCTAGAAGAAGGGTTTGAGAATTAGCTCTGTTTCACTCTTTATTTTTATAGATTGATTCTATGTAATCTGCAGTTGACTGGCTAGAGATAATTTTTTCAAAGGCAAAACTTTTCATTTTCCCACAAAGTTATTTCTAAATCTATTGACAGATTTAGAGAATAGATCTTTTTTTTTTTTTTTTTTTTTTAGAGAATAGATCTTTACACAACATGGCCTGTAAACATCTCACTAGATTCCAAACTTCAAATTTCTATGCTTTCACTGAATGTTGTATGTTTGCTATGTTCCAGACACTATTCCAGACCCTGAACGTATATCAATGAAGGAGACATGCAAGAGATGCTTACTGTCCTTATGGAGGTAACATTTCTATGGGTGAGACTGTGGGATGCATTGCATAAATCAGTAATATTTGGTATGATGTAAACAAAAGAGCATCCTGTGCACCTTTTTATTGGGGAGCAAAAATATTTCTCTGGAGAATGGCATTTAACCTGAGATAGGAATGATATGAAAGAGTCAGCAAGGTAAAGGTCTGAGAGAAATACAGATAAATAAGAAACATTTTTAAAATGCAAAAGGATAGAGGGAGAAGTTGTTTAACTTATTTTATTTATTGTCTTACTGCTATTCATCTACATATTAGCTCCCTTTGTATTCATTTCTAAGAACACATTGACTCAGAAGAGAAGGAAGGTAGCAGCCATGTCTGGTCATGCATGCTAAAATTTCATATTCAGCTATTGAAAAATGCTTTATTTCTGATGATGTTGGTATGGTCTCTCTCAAGAGAAATAGGTCCACAAAATTTTTGGCTAAATTTTCTTTCATTTTCTTTCTCTATTCTTGTACAGACCTTAATTCCATGAATATCCCTGGCACAAAGCCTCAAAGTATATGTCGCCTATGCCATCTCTTGACAATTCCATTATTGATGATTTCACCAAATTCTTCAATTGTATCCTGTTATTTGGGCCTGTAATGGTTAATTGTATGTCAATTTGGGTGACAGTGCCCAGATGTCTCGTAAAATATTATTCTGGATGTTTCTCTGAGGGTATTTTTACATTAGATTTATATTTAAACCCATGGAATTTGAGTAAAGCAAATTGCTCTTCATAATGTGGGTGGGTCTCATCTAATCAGTTCAAAGGCCTGATCAATCCTGAGCAAAAGGAAATTCTGTAGCAGACTACTTTTGGACTTCAGCTGAACAAATGACTCTTCCTGGTTCTGCAGAGGTCTGACTTTGGACTCAAACTGCAACTTTTCTTGAGTGTTCAGACAGACAGCCTCCTTCATCAGATTTTAGACTCCGAAGGCCTCCACAATTACATAAGCCAATTCCTTAAAATGAGCCAAATCTATTGATTCTGTTTGTCTAGAAAACCCTGACTGATAGAGTGCCATCCAAACTGTAATGCCAAACCCAAGCCTCTTCTCAAAAACAGAGCCTCTTATCCTCATTTGTTCTTTCTACTGACTCAAAGTAATCCACACTTGAACAGATTATAATAAAAGTGAACTCTTGATATGAATCTTAACCTGTTGCCATTCTCAATAGTATTTTTATGATAAAGTTCTTGGTAGAGAGGGCTAAGCTCTGTAGAAAAGTCATACAGCAATGACAGGACTGATGAGATCCATGCTCCAAGTTCTGTTTTTAATTAATTTGTTTGTTTGTTTTAAATATACTTCGTATTTTTAGAGAGGATATGGAGATTTCCCATAAACTTCCTGCCCCCACACAGGCATAGTCTCTCCCGTTATCAACATCCCCCACCAGAGTGAGACATTTGGTACAAATTGACACATTGGCATGTCACCCAAAGACCACAGTTTACATTAAGATTTATGTTGGTGTTGTACATTATATGGGTTTAGATAAATGTATAGTGACATAGATCCACCATTATAGTCTCACACAGGTAGTTTCACTGACCTAAAAACCCTCTGTGCCCTATTTATTCATTTCTCCCTCCCTGCCAACCTCTGTCAAATATTGATCTCTTTACCGTTTCCATAATTTTGCCTTTTCCAGAATGCCATATAGTTGGATTCACACAATATGTAGCCTTTTCAGATTGGCTTCTTTCACTTAGCACTATGCACTTGAAGTTTCTCTACCCTTTTTCATGGCTGATAGCTCATTTCCTTTCAGCGCCTAATAACATTCCATTGTCTAATGTACCACAGCTTATTTTTATTTATCCATTTGCCTTACTGAAGGACACATCTTGGTGGTCTCCAAGTTTGGGCTGTTAGGACGAAAGGTGCTATAAACATCTGTGTGCAGGTTTAATGTGAACATCAATTTTCAACTTTTGGAGGTAAATACTAAAGAACATGATTGCTAGATCATATGGTTAAGAGTATGCTTAGTTCTGTAAGAAGCTATCAAACTGGGGGTGCCTGGGTGCTTAATCAGCTAAGAGTCTACATTCAGCTCAGGTCATGACCTCAGGGTCCAGGGATTTAGCTCTGCATCAGGCTCCCTGCTCAGCAGGGAGTCTGCTTCTCTCTCTCTGTCTCTCTCTGCCCCCTCCCCCATGCTCATGCTCTCTCTCCCTTTCTCTCAAGTAAATAAATAAAATCTTAAAAAAAAAAAAAAAAAGCAGCTGCCAAAGTGGCTGTACCATTTTGCACTTCCAACAGCAAAAAATGATTGCATCACATCCTTGCCAGTATTTAATGTTGTCAATGTTCTGGATTTTGACTATTCTAATAGATGTGTAGTGGTATCTCATTGTTTTTTTCATTTGCACTTTCCTGGTGACAAATGATGCAGACTATCTTTTATATGCTTATTTGGCAATTGTATATCTTCTTTGATAAAGTGCCTGTTAATGTCTTTGGCCTATTTTTTAATAGAGTTGTTTGTTTTCTTCTTACTGAGTTTTTAGAATTTTTGTATATGTTACCCAATACTTATACATTAAGTATATATTGGGTAACATATATTGCATTGGATAATATCTGCTAATTAGATATGTCTTTTGCAAATATTTAAAACCAGTTGGTGTCTTGACTTTTTGATGTTGCATAGTGTCAGACTTTCAATTTTGTTCTTGTCTTTCAATATCGTATCAGCCAAGATCTGTTTTTAAACCATACCTTACTGGCCAATGCTTATCAAACTGAGGCCAGCCTGACAATAGATAGCATCTTTATGCATAAAACAGAAAGGATACTAATGAAAATACAGTGACTTTAAAATTTTAGGGCAATGCCTTATGTTTTTAAGTGAGATTTGATATTATATAAATCTAGGTGTATACTTAATGCCTGAGAATACCGGTCTATGTTTCTTTTCTAGATGACTATATGGCTTAAGAGTGGAGGTTAGGAGGGTTTCTCTGTGGAAAGGAGAGGGAGGGTGAGACCTCCTGATATCTCAAGAAACAAAGATTCATGGAAGATAAGTGACTTGTTCAAGATAACTTAGCTAATGTGATGCCAGAACCGATGCTCAAGTGTTCTGTGGCCTGTCCTCATTCTTTACTCTGCCATGGGAATGGGAAACACTGGACATCCACAGAATAAGTAATCAGTTTAAAGTATATTTAACCAGAAGGTACATTTTTTTTTTAAAAAAAGAAAAGACTCCTACTGAAAGGGAAGAGCAGAATGCAATCCATGCTGTTCCCAGACTAGCCAGACACGTACAAGACTTTCCTGGCAGGCATTAAGAACCTTGTGACTTGGGTGATAACAGAGACCAAGGGTTTTTGATGTGCACTTCCCCAGGACTGACCTCACCTCCTTATAATCACCTCTCCAATCAATCCTCACTGATCCCCCGGCACTCTCCATTCCCTCCACACACAGGTTTTCAAAATGGCTGAGTGGAGACAAGGCTCTAAGTGGAAACATTGCTTATGTGAATCTTATTTGTTTCCTTAAGGATAAGTGCTGGATGTGAGATTGCATAATGATTCAGAATCTAGCAAATGGGCTTAACTGAGCAGAGAAGGTATTTTTATCCCAAGAGAGGTAAAAATAAAGATAAAAATGCAAGCTGAACTCTGGGGAAAACTCTCTCCAGCTACATACCAATCTGTGATACTGAGTCACAAAAATGTAGACCAAAAAATGATTTTCCAGCCTGGCCCAATTAGTTCATGGTAATGGTTGTTACCAGATGTGAAATTCATATAATGTGCTAGTTACTGTGGTAATTTTTACATAATTATCTCATGTAGTCCTCACAAAAACCCTAGGAAATTAAAATTATCATTTTGTTTGTCTTACTACACTTCCCAGCTTCCTGCTAATTATTACTTTCTTTTGGCCGCTGATATAGATTTCTTCTTTGAACATCTAGTGCCCCCATAATGCCTGACATATGATAGGCTCTCCAAAAATATTTAACAAGTAGATCAATGGATTGCTTATCTTTGAATTAGGAGATAACAACATATTCAGTGAATTATTGGAGAAAATGTTCAAATATTTGGTTTGGTGGACAAAAATGTCAGAATTTCTTCCTGGTTGAGAATTAGCCAACTGTCTCAAAATGTATGAGGCCACCTCATACATTCTATCTTTCTAGAATATTAACTTCTCATGGTTGAGACATTTAAAGATACAATTTAGGCTCTAGGAAATGTCCATTTCTAATGGACCCTGCTATGGATAGAAGGTAGGTGTTTTATACTGTTTAAAAGAATTGACTAAATGCCTTTGCTATGCTCTGGCTGTGTTAAGTACCATAAGAAGTGTCAGAGGAGAGATGGCATTGGACTGGTATTTAAAGAGTTTACAAATAATTTGGAAGATCAGGTTTACACAATTGAAACAATGATATACATTCTAATGTAAGAAAGTTCAAAATATGTCAAATATGTTTTTTAATTAAGGGATGTTTCCAAAACATATCAAGACTATCAATCCAAATTTTACCCTTAATTCAAGACCTTGAGGCTCATCTAGTTCATCAAGATGTTTTGAATTAATTGTATTTAATATAAGGTCCTTGCACTGTGATGTTCATCTTCAATAGTTCACCTCTAGATGAATGAACAACAACAACAAAAAAACAATATGATTAAGTTTCAAAATTTAGTAAGATGACTTAGAGTGTTTAAAAATAAAACTGAAAAGATTACCACACATCAATAAATAAACCATTGGACCGAGGGTAAAAGTTTAACTTTTCCCTGAAAACTTTGAAAATGAATGATGGTTCATAAAGAATCCATGTTTAACTTATGGCTTTTAATGTTTCCTAGGGCACATAAATTCCTTTTTGGATGCTTAATTTAATAGTGTAAATTTCTGAAATTGGCCTATCTCTAGCACCTTTGGCCAAACTCTAAAATGTGTGAAAAACTGAGCATTTGTGGTTTGGTTTGCTTCTGAAATCAAGCTCTGTGGTTAGTCTCTGAAGTCAAGTGCACCACAGAGATTTTGTGAATTCTCCTGAGCTTTTCTTTTCTAGCTAGAAATGGCAAATCACATCATATTTCACGAATGTTATGAACTAACATTTATTGAGATTCTAATGTATCTTACACATCATAACTAAGGGATTGTAAAAATGATATGATTGGTAACCTTTGAGAAGCTCATATCACTGGACTTTAGCCAAGCAATTTGCAGTATGGGGCAGTTAGTGCTATGATAAAGATATTGACAGTAGGTCATGAGAATCCAGAAGATAGAATGACTCAATGTCAAAAGAGCTATTTTAAATCTCAAAAAATAAAAACAAAAGCAACAACTGTAGAAGCATGACTTTCAACCCCAGTGGTTCTCTCTAGGAGTGTTTCACTGTATCCAGTGGAATAAGAATTCTGATTTTCAAGTAGTCAACACAAATCAAATATATTACATACATTACATATTCACTACACACCAGGCACTGGGCCAGACTTCAGGGGTAGAGAGTTTCAAGGTAAATAATGTCTTCATTACCTCTTCAACCTAACAACCTAGGTAAGACAGTTAAGTACTCATTATTTGACCAGAACTGTGATAATTGACTTTAAAAAGGAGTAACAGTGAACCTGACTTATTCTAGAACATTGGTAAGGTCCTCTTATGAACAGGAGAAAATGATAATTGAGCCGAGTACTGAAGGTAAATAAGAATTGCCTTGGTCAAAGTTAGGTTGGTAAGGAAGAAAGTAAGGGAGTAGTAGTAGGAGAGCCTAGTGGAGAAAGATCATTGCAAAAAGAGAATAAACCTGAGGGGAAATATGATCCAATTAATCACTAACTGATTCTTAGCATGAGTTTGTCTCAGTTGTCATTTATCCACTCACATTGTCTCTACTCTTCAAAATACTCTACCTCAAAGATGGGTGCTGGTTTAGATGAGCAAGGAAGGTATAGTGAAGTTATTTATCCATCAACCCTGCAGGTGTTAAATAGAAACTGTATGAAAGGGGCACCTGAGTGGCTCAGCCTTTTAAGCGTCTCCTTTTTGCTCAGGTCATGATCCCAGGGTCCTGGGATCAAGCACTGTGTCAAGCTCCCCGCTCAGTGGGGAGCATGCTTCTCCCTCTTCTCCCTGCTCATGCTCTCTCTCATTCTCTCGGTCTCTCTTGCTCTCTCCAATAAAATAAATAAATCTTAAAAAAAATTTCTTACAAAGAAATTGTATGAAAGAAGTGGCACATGTTTACAGAATATGGAGTGAGAGACATGTGTTGGCATCCCAAATTACCCATAGGTATTTTCTATGTAACTACAGTGATCTTGTAGAATCAATCCTAGATGCTGGGAATAGAAAGACACCATACAAAAGAACAATTTTATTAGCTGACAAATGAAAAAAATAGAGTAGCTTGGGTAAACTGAGGTACACAAGACCTATTCGGTCTTAAAGCAGACCTCAAACTAGGAGCCATATTTCTTGTACTCTTAATTGCATGTACCTATTGTACAATGTAACTTTCTGAGATGATAAAAATGTTGCATAGCTGCATTGTTCAAGGTGGTGGACACCAGCCACAACCGTCATTAAGCTTTGAAAATATGGCTGCTGTGACTGAGGACCAATTTCTAAACTTTCTTAAAACTTTAATTAATTTAAATGTAAATAGCCAAATGTGTCTAGTGGCTATTATATTGGATACTGCAACTCTAGAATATTCATCTTATTTAAAATAAATTTAAAACAAGAGAGTTATTTCCATTTTAGAGTAAATGAAAAAAATCAGATTCATTCACAGGATTATTGTAAGACTGTAAGGAAATGGAAGCCATGCAAAGACTACTACACATGTTCATATTATTTTTGGTCATGTCAACAGAGTCCATAAAAATAGCCATTTATGGCAACTAATTTTAGCCCCATCAACAGTGAATTTCAATCACAGTATTTAATTGGCATGTGACAGACAGTATATATATTTAAACTGTTGATTTTTTTAAACATATGTGTGCATCTATGAAACCATCACTGCAATCAAGATAAGAAACATATGTATTACTTTAAAGTTTTCTGATGTCTCTTCATATTCTCTCCCATCTGCCAGTCTTCATTTCCCCTCCCCGTCTTCTCAGCACCTAGATGGCCATTTCTCTGTTTTCTGTTGCTATAGATTGGTTGGTTTTTCCAGAATTTTACATAAATGGAACCCTACAGATACCCTCTTTCTTGTCTGGTTTCTTTCACACAGAATAATTATTTTGAGATTTACCCATGTTTCCACATGTCATGATAGTTTTCCACTGTATGGATGTATTACAATTTGCCTATTCATCAGCTGATGAACATTTGGGCTGTTCCTAGTTCTTGGCTATGAAAAATAAAACTGCTATGAACGTTTGTGTATAGTTCTTTACATGGATGTATATATTTCCTTTTGCAGTTATATTAGTCCCTGCTTTCCGTATCTTGAGACTTTTAATTAACTATATAAATGTTTATACTTGCTATTTCCTCCTAATTAGTTGACTCCTTTATTACTATGAAATAAGTCTCTTTATATTTGATAATGACCACATTTAACATGGATATATCTTTATCCATCCTTTTATGTCTAACTTGTTTGTGTCATTATAGTTAAAATGGTGTTTCGTAGGTGGCATATGTTTTTGTGCAGCTTTTTATCGAACTAACACTCTCTGACTTTTAATTGGGATGTTCAGACTATTTCTATTTATGTGATTATTGATATGATATACCTCTACTATTTTGTTATTTATTTTCATTTGGCCCACATGCTTTTTGTTCTCATTATTTCTTTCTCTGCCTTTGTTTGCAATAATTGAATATTTGTTTATGATTTTATTTCATCTCTTTCATTTCTTATTAGCTGTAACTCTTTGTTCTGTTAGTTTGGTGGTAGTTTAGTTTATCTGTAGAATTGCTTACCTTAAAATAGTCTTCCTTATAGTGATATTATAACCATACAGAGCATAAAAATAATTCAGCTGTATAATTCTATATCTTGCCTTGCGGACTTCAGATTAGTTTTGTCATATATATGATTTTTACATATGTTTTTATTCTATAACATATTATTGTTATTTTTGCCTTAACACAGGCCAGCATATTTAAAGAGAGTCAAGTAATAAGAAGTATTTCTATTTATCCAACTTATAATTTCAAATCTCCTTTATTTTTTTTCTTTGTGTAGATATAGATTTTTCTTCTACATATAGGGCTTCCTTTCATGTTTGTTATAGTACAGGTATGCTGGTGATGAGTTCTTTCAGCTTTGTATAACTGCAGAAGTCTATTTCTCTTTCATTTATGAAGAATTTTTCCACTGGATTAATATTTCTAGTTTGAGGGTTTTTTTCTTAAATGTTTTATTTTTATATTTTTTAAAGATTTTATTTACTTATTCATGAGAAACAGAAAGAGAGGGGGGCAGAGACACAGGCAGAAGGAGAAGCAGGCTCCTTGCAGGGAGCCTGACGTGGGACTCGATCCCAGGTCTCCAGGATCATGCCGTGGGCTGTAGGCGGCGCTAAACCACTGAGCCACCAGGGCTGCCCCTTAAATATTTTAAAGTTGATGTTCTTCTCTCTTGCATTAGTTCCAATAAGAAGTTTATTGTTCTTCTATTCAAAACATTCCCTCCACCTCATCCCCCCTTGTTAGCTACTTAAAATTTTCTCTTAATTAACGGTTTTGAGCAAATCTGGTTATGATGTGACTTGCTAGCTTTTCTCAACTTAGGGGGCCTGGGGTTCATCAAAACTCATGGATTGTGGCTTCTTTGTTCTTTTTTTTCTTATCAAATTTGGAAAATATATGAACATTATATTTGTTTCTTTCTGACTCCTTAAGGAATTCTAATTAGAGTTCACCTATTCCTCAGTTTCTTAGCTCACTTATTTCTGTTTTTTTTTTTTTTCATGGTTCTTGCTCTCTCTCTCTCTCTCTCTCTCTCTCTTTCATTTTGGAAAGTTTCTATTGTAAAGATTTTAAACTCAATTTCTTCTGCAGTGTTTAATCTACCATTACTATAATTTAGTATATTTTTCCTTGTGGATTTTGAATTTTCACCTCTAAAAGTTTCGCCTAGATTGTGTTTGTATCTTTCCTATCTGTTTAATATGCTGCATATTTCCTCCTGCCCCTTAAACATATGAGGTACAACTGTGACTGTTTTAGTGTCCTGTTCTACTGCTTCTATCATTTGTGTAATTTGTGGGTCAGTTTCCCTTGCTTGATTTTGATCTTTGTTAAGAATTGTATTTTCTGGGATCCCTGGGTGGCTCAGCGGTTTGGTGCCTGCCTTTAGCCCAGGGCGTGATCTTGGAGTCCTGGGATTGAGTCCCACATCAGGCTCCCTGCATGGAGCCTGCTTCTCCCTCTGCCTGTGCCTCTGCCTCTCTCTCTTTCTCTCTCATGAATAAATAAATAAAATCTTAAAAAAAAAAGAAGTGATAACCTGTGGTATTGGTCACAATCTTAAAAAAAAAAAAAATAAAGAATTGTATTTTCTTTACATCCTTAGTAGTTTTGATCATATACCAGACAGTATAGACTTTAACTTGTTGAGTGCTGAATTTTTTTTACTCCTTAATGCTATGAATATGATTGAATTTTGTTCTGGGATACAATTAACTCACTTGGAAACATTTTAATCCTTTCAAGTCTTGCTATAAAGCTTTGTCAGGTAGGACAAAAACAACATTTGGTCTAGGGTTCATTCTTATTTACTACTGAGGTGAAGCCCTTCTCAACCTGATGCCTGGTGAATTATTATCAGGAATCTCACTGATGAGTACACAGACTATACCTGGCACTATAAGAACTCTATGTGTTGTTCCTTCCAACCTTTGGAGTAGTTTTTCTGAGCTTTAGGAAATTGTCTCACATTCGTGAGCTGATCAACATCCAGTTGAAACTCCAGTTTCCTCTGCAGAGCCCTGGATTTGTCTCTCCATATAGTTTTCTCCTCTCAAATATTTTGCCCTGCAAACTTCAGCCATCTGAATTTTCTGGACTTTCAGCTCATTTCCTGCACTCAAGAAGTTCACTGAGCTCCCAGAGTCCTACTGCCTGTTCTGCAGCCTGGAAATTCTCTCCTAGCAGGGAGCAGGGACAGTCAGAGGGGTCATGCCACTTAAAGTCTTAACACACTACCCTTTGTAAGTTAATGCTCAATACCTTGAGAACCATTGCTTCATATAATCTCTCTTTGGTTTAGGTTGCTTCAGGTGGAAAGGTAAACCTAGTTGCTATTAGTCCTTCCTAGCTAGAGGGGAGAGCACACAGATCATACCATTTTTGACATGGCTTTTTGATAACTCACACCCTAACTGGCTCACAAATAAAATCAACAGAACATTTTTTTGGTTTGCTAATAGGTTGCTGTATTTGTCATCAATTTGTTAAAGTATTTTTTTGGGGGGTGGGGAGTCTGCTAGACAATGAGACTGGTGTCTGTTGATAAAGAATTACTTTTTTCTCCCTCTCTCCCTTCCTCCCTCCCTCTCTCCTTTCCTTTTTCCCTTCTTTTCTTCCTCCCTGCAGACAAAGCTCTAATGTAAGGGTAATGGTTAAAAAAAAGAAAGAAAGAAAGAAAGAAAAGAGAGAAAAAGAAAAGGTAAATTAATGAATGGCTGATGTTGTATTTTCCAACTTAAAAAGATACCTTTAATGTTCTAGGAAAATGAAAAAAAAAAATGGTCAGACAAGTGAATGCTTGAGAGACAAAGAGGAATATAATATGGAGGGTTTAGACTGTAAGAGGCCTAGGGAAATGGGAAAGGTAGACACCAAAGCCATAGAGTGAACAACAGACCTCAATCTTGCTAGCTAACACAGAACTTGGAACTTGACCTACATTATTAAAAAATCCATAGTACAGTGAAGTATTTTGTAAAAGGATTTACTCCTATGTATTTCACATTTCCTGAGTCACAAGTTCCTGTAGTGCATAGATGGAATCCAAAAAAGAGTTTATTAAATTGATTCTGATCTGCACTAGGAACTCTTTTCAAACTTAAAATCTCTCCAAATAATGACTCCCCTGTTCTTTATTATTATAACAGTGCCTTGAAAGGTAAGAAGGGGATAAGTCACTCACCCTTGGCCTTTTGTTCTTGGGAGGTCTAAAGAAGTTGCTAGTCCTTGTTCTCTCTGCCTCTTGCAAAGTATTACCTCAAGCCGCTCCTGTTCTAACATTGTTCCCACCCTCTATCAATATAGCACATTTTGTGGTTGTCAGCACGTGCATGCAAATACAGGGAAGGAGACATGTGGAAATGATGCTCAGCACCACTCATCTTGGCTTGGCTGAACAGTTATCCTGGGCAAGCTGAGGATCACTGCCCTCAAGGTGGTTTACCGGGCTCCCTGGACTATCATTATTGTGTCCCCAATAGGTGTGAGTTCTCTGATCGGCTGGGGGGAAAAATGGAAATCATGGCAGTTTATTGTATTCCATTCATCATGTCATGCTTGTTAGCATGCTGTTTTATAGCCACATTGCTCCACAGTAGAACCATTTTAGTGTGCAAACTCTACATTTTACTTTAATTTGCAATAGATATGATATAAAGATAAACGAGTTTATGTTTCTCATTCACCAACAGGAATTGTCCCCAGTAGTTTACAGGTGATCAATCAAGATGGGACAGGAATCCTCCTGATGAATATTAAATACCATACTTACAAGGAGGGAAATGAACTAATGAGCAAGTACTACTAACAAATGTTCAATTTCATTCAACTTTTTTATTAGACAGGGAGAGTGCCAGTGGGAGAAAGGGGCAGAAAGAGAGGGAGAGAGAATCTTAAGCAGGCTCCACCCTAAGCGCAGAGCCCAGTGTGAGGCTAGATCTCATGGACTTGAGATCACGACCTGAGCTGAAACAGTCAGACATCCAACCAACTGAGCCAGCCGGGCACCCCAATTTCATTCAACTTTCTAAGTTTCAGAGTGACACAGCTGAGTGGCCATGGACAGATGCTGATGCTTCAAAGACCAATCATTGCTAGCTCTTGAACACCCAATGAGGATGGGGCATGTCACTTTTTAAAAGGTGCCTTCTGTGTCATATGCTTTCTGGTCAAGGCCCAGTTGAAACCCTTCCATTCTTTTTTTAAAGGGCTGCATATTTTTGTGAATTTCAAGCAAATTGATACTGACAGATCAAATCTTTTCCCCCATTTAAAAAAAATGAACAAAAAAGACAGTTTAGACATCTGCTATTCACCTTTGTAATTGCTTTCAAAACCATTACATCAGTCAAAAAAGTATTTATTAGCTCAAATGTGCACACCAGGCAGTATAAACTAAAAGTGAAGTAATACCCATTGAGCCTCTCATTTTAAGCAATGTAAAAAGCAAGAATAGCCACACACTTTTGACAATGAGTAACCATAACAATTTATTGAATACATATTATTGCCAGACGCTGCATTGTAGACATTTTAAATTTATCTTTAAACCTCATAGCAAGTTTTAGAGTATGACAATCCTCACCTTATAAATGAAGAAAATAATTAGTAGCAGTGGTTGGGTAACTTGCCCAGGCACATGGTCATGGGATTGAAGAACCAAAATACAAATTCCCATCTGTCTATTGCTCAAGTATAAATTCCACAGTAACTCTTTGTATTCATTTTCTAGAGTTGCTGAAGCCAGGTGTCACATCTTCGGGTATTAAAAAAAGGAAATTTATTTTCTCACATGTCTGGAGACGAGAAGTCTGAAAACAAGGTGTCAGTAAGGGTTGGTTCCCACTGGAGGGTCTGAGGGAGATTCTTTTCTCCTTGCTTCCAGTGGTTGCAGGTAATTCATGGTGTCTCTTGTCTTCTGGATGTCTAACTCCAAACTCTGCCTCTGTCTTCATACAACATCCTCTTTTGTACGCATCTGAGTCTGTTCTCCTCTTACAAAGGAATGAGTCATCTTGGAGTAGGGTGCACCTAATCCAGGCTGACCTTGTTTTAACTTGATTACATCTGCAAAGATCCTATTTCCAAACATAGTCATGTTCACAAGTACTGGGGATTAGGAATAAACATACTTCTTTGAGGGACAAAATTCAACCCATCACATTCTTCAAATATGCTTTATGCTGCATTCTTCAAATTCATGGTTAAATTGAAAAAAATGTCAGAACTCTTTGAAACTCTGAATCTTGCATGTAATCAGAGCTCAATAAATTCATGATGAATATCATTGCTTCCATTAACACAACAGATTCATGCAATAGAATTTGAAATTAGTCCTAACATATCTCCTGAATCTATGACTGTGAAGGGAGATCAAAAGGTTTTCCACTGAGGAAAAAATTTAGCTTATATGCCTATGATTCAGTCCCATCACGTTGAGTTAATTATTCAAAAATAAACGAACAATTTCAGACTAAATTCTGCCCACATGAAACACCATAAAGACACACTAGGGCAGCCTGGGTGCCTCAGTGGTTTAGCACCACCTTCGGCCCAGGGCGTGATCCTGGAGACCTGGGATTGAGTCCTACATAGGGCTCCCTGTATGGAGCCTGCTTCTCCCTCTGCCTGTGTCTCTGCCTCTGTGTCTCTCATGAACAAATAAATAAAATCTTAAGAAAAAAAGACACAATAAAGAGATAGATACACATATAATTGTATTATCACAAGACTGACAAGTGCTATAAAGAAACGCATTGTAGTGGTCACAATGAATAATGGTGCTGGGTCACAAACCTTTATTTAATTGAAGAACAAACTTTGAGGAGAAAAAATAATGAACTGTGGCATGAGAGAATACAGTAACTTAAATATATACCAGAATTTGAAAATGATCTCTATAGAATACCCCAGAAAAGTTTATTATTGCAATTAAATACACCTCATGAAATGTATCTCCTGACATATTTTTGATGATTTGTAACAAACTGAACCATTAGAACTTCACAAAAGCCTCATATTGTTGATTTCTTGTGCAATTAAATATCTACCCAAAGGATTTGCTTTTGGTTTTGTTTTCCCACTACAGATTGATTGTGGTTTCAAATAAAATGCGATGGCAATGCAGATGTAAGCCCATGTTGGATTTTTGACATCCCGAAATACAGCAAAACAAAGAGGGCAGAAAATAGGGGCAAACATGATATTTACTGTTAAGTAGAAAGGACTCTGAATTAAAATATGCAGTAATGCCAAAAGCATTTTGATCTTATTTTGTGAGTCTAAAAATGAATGTGATTGAAACAGATAATCACTAAGACTCTTTCAGCTTAAATATTGCATGACTAAAGTTCAATTATTCTAATTAAAGGACATATTATTTGTCTCATTGGTAATATCATCATCATCATCATCACCGTCAGCATCATCATCATTATTCTTAAAAGAGAGACCAAGGAAGAATGGAGGGAGTGGGCAGTTCGAACATGGAAGGTCTTCAAATCAAAAGATAAAGGACGGAGCCGTCAACCAGGAGAATGCAGAGCATTTAGGGGTGTCAATCTAGTCAGGTTCCGAAAAGGCAGGCCCTACTTTAGGTAGTACAGAAAAAACTTGTTTGTTGTGGTTGTGATTTTGTTTTAAGCATACTACACAACAGATGTTCCATTACACTGCTCTGTCAGAATGTCTAAATAAAGAGAATGGATTCTGCTTTTTCCCTTGCTATCTCAATTTCAGAAGTCTTAATTAGGACATTGGAGTAGAAGTTTATTTTCTGTGTTTGAGATGGAATTATCACGAAACCATTCCCAGAGGTCCTCATACTTGCCTCAGCTGCTAAGGAACTCATGCCCAATATACACTTCATTGCAACATGAAAGACATCACCTCATCCCCTGGCAAAGAGGTGTCAAGCCATGAAGTCTCATCTAAATAGTTCATCATCTTCCTGAAAGTCTCTGAAATCTCTCCCCATGTGTATGATCACTGATTTTGTATCCACCAAAATAAGAAACATGATATAAGCAGTTGTTCCTTCAAGGATTTAGTCTGCCAGCAATTGGTTTACATTCCATTCATTTCTTAGAAATAAAAATACAATGAAAGATTCCAATCCTAGAAATGTTTCACTAAAAGACTATGTTCACATCTCATTAGGTGATGACTTCTGTGAATGGCTCAGAGTATCAAATAAGGTAGGAATTGGAGAATTTGTGTCAAAGTAACATAGCTACTCCAAGTCTGTGCTTTCCCATTCATAATATGGGGAGACTTAAATGATAATACTGTGAATTCTGTCTCAGGGACTGAGCTATTCAATTAGGTTAGCTCTATTAGATCTATTCCAACTATTTCCTGTTCTACCAAATAGTACCATAAATGTGGAGTGTTTCAACTACTGTGCTTATACTATGGAGGTGATGGAATTGATACGACTATAATCATTACTATATCATAGTTTTCTAGCAATTCATCTTCGTTATTTATAGCTCTCAAATTTATTTTCTGCCAGGGCTGATTGGATGATACTACAAGTCTGGCAAACTGTATTTTTTTAGAGGACATAGCCTTGAATGTGTAGACTCAAGAAAGGAGTTACTAGCTTTGCAATCTCTAAAGAGTCACACCCCTGCACACTGCTACGTAGTCTTGTCATGTTCTAAATACGTATTTATGTTTAGGAATCAGAAAAAGTAGGGGCACTCGGTGGCTCAGTCAGTTAAGCATCTGACTCTTGATTTTGGCTCAGGTCACTATATCAGGGTAGTAAGATGGAGCCCCATGGCAGGCTCTGCTCTGGGTCACATGAAGCCTGCTTAAGATTTTCTCTTTTCTTCTCCTTCTGTCCCTCCTCCCATCCTGAGCATGTGCATGCACGCTCGTTCTCTCTCCTCTCATTAAGGAAAAGGAATCAGGAAAAGTAAATCAAAATTCCCAGGGATACTCAGAAATTCTTGAAATCAGAGGAAACTCTATGTTTTTATAACCATTTACATCGGTAATATTATAGTGACCCACAATAATAATAAACAAGGAATCATTTTTCTATGACAGAGTTATATAAAGTTTTAGATAATTTTCTACAAAAAAGGAAAAGATAACAATAATTGATGCATAGTTTTGTATTATTACGAGCCAATATATAGTGGAAAAAGTATATATTTTAGTAACACATAAAATGTTATCTACTTGATATTGTCATTTGATAATAGGAATAAATAGAAGAAGTGGCTATTAACAAAATAAAGGTCAAATAAAATCATTTGAAGCATTGAAAGACAGCACAAATATTTAAAAGCTTTTCTTAAAAGTAAATATATAAATAAATAAAATATATAAAAGGGAATTTTGAAAATTCCCTGCTCCATATTCTTTGCATGTGACCGATGTTGAAGATGTGGAAAATTTCCCTTCTTTTTTCATTGACTCTATGGTTGGACTTTTAGAGTGAATTCAAAAGCATCTTCATATTGTTTCATATAAACTCTGTATTAATTTCCTATTGCCACTGTAACAAATTACCACAAAATTATTGGCTTAAGACAAGTTTATTTTCTTACAACTTGTGAGTCAAAAGTGTTACAGAGCTAAAATGAAGGTGTCTGTAGGGCTACATTCTTTCTGGAACCTCTAGGGGAACATCCTTTCCTTAGGCTTTCCCAGCATCTGGAGGCCACCTGCATTCTTTGGCTAGTGGTCCTTTCATCATCTTCAAAGGGAGCAGTGCAGCATTTACAAATCTTTTTCTCTCTGACCTTCTGCCTCCTTCTCCCAATGTTTGAAGACTCCTGTTATTAAATTGGGCCCATTTGTATAATTCAGATTAACCTCCCCTTCTCAAGATCTTTAACTGAATCGCACTTGCTAAATCCAGTTTGCCATAGACAGTAACATATTGTGCGATTAGGAAGCAAGCATCTTTGGGGGCCATTATGCTGCCTACCACAAAGCTCATTTCCTTTTTTAATGATAAAAGCACTGGGTATGCTTTACAAAGAATGGTAGCTTATAGCAAATATTCAAATACTAGCTAACATCATTGGGCAATATTTAATAACATAACATAGGGATCTCCCAGCATCATGAAGAATACCACACAAACTCACCTGTCAGCGTTGCCAATTTAAGGATTTATTTTGCTTCCCAAATTTATTTCTTGAAACATCAATTATAGGATTTGTATAATACATAAAATGCATGTAAACTTATTAATATAGGTTTTATTTGCAAGAATGACTCCTCATTTATAGCAGACAGGGCCACAAACACATACTTATAAGATAGTGTCAGTTATAACAAAGTAGATTGATTATATTGTGACCACTTCTCTCCTATGTGCTCCTGTCCTGACTCCCAGAGATGGCAACATTATTCTCCTGCTGCAAGTATCTGTTTCTTGCTTTTGTTTTGAGTTGACATTAGCAGATTCCTTTGAATTAGGGAGGTCTTAACGCTGCTTGTTAAATTTTAAATCTCACAAAATTATAATACTTTTCCCTATTTTCCTAACTTCTTTTATTTTTTAAGATTTTATGTATTTGTGAGAGAGAGCACGAGGAGGGGGCAGGGCAGAAGGAGAGGGAGAAGCAGACTCTCCACTGAACAGGGAGCCCCACACAGGGCTCTATCCCAGGATTCTGAGATCAGGGCCTGAGCCAAAGGCAGATGCTCAACCAATTGGGCCCCAAGGCATCCCTATTTTCCCAACTTCTTACCAGATTTTTCTTCAAATACAAGTCAGGTAAATATTCTAAGAAATTCGAGGCTGGAATTCCTACACAGAAACACTGATTACCAGAGCAGCCAAATCCCAGGGTTGACTGGGTTGTATGGAAGATCCTTTATGGCACAC
The DNA here is from genome assembly GCF_048418805.1 of Vulpes vulpes. NCBI lineage: Eukaryota > Metazoa > Chordata > Mammalia > Carnivora > Canidae > Vulpes > Vulpes vulpes. Next base: position 109,524,681 of record NC_132792.1, read on the forward strand.
AGTAAATTGTTAATTCTTTTGTAAGAGTGTCTTCCTTCATTTGAGCTAAATATTTGGATATCTCTCCTCTGTTAAGTTTCCAGGACCATGGGAATACGATTAGTAGAGGTGTTTTGAGTCAGCCAGAAATGGGTTCATATCACCTCCCTGCCGAGTAACAGAAATAGTTTTTTTTTCCTCAGTATCTACTGAAACATTTAACAATTCAGCACAATGTAATGTAATAATTAAGGGAATAGGCATTGAAGCCAGATATCTTTAGTTCAGCGTAGGCTTTACCCCAAATTACTTGTGCAATCGTGGGGCAATTACATTATTTCTCTGTACCTTCGTTTCCCCACCTGTAGAAAGAGGGCAATACTATTATTTGCTTTCCAGAGATTTTATTTTTCAGACATATTTTATAAGAAATAAAATATAAATACAATAAAGTAACAAAATAGAAAGCTCTATTTGGCTCCCTTCTCCGAGGTAATCACCATCTTAAAATTGTTATGTAATCTTCCCAAGCATTTTCTTTTATGTTTACTGTGCATCAATAGGCACAAAAGACCTGTCTGGCATCTTTTAAAATATGACACACATATTATATTGTTTCAGTTGCCATTCTCTAGTTTGATTTTATTTTCTTTTTCTATTTGATAAAGGAAGATCTCATTTATTCCTTTTAATTAGTGTATAGTATTTCCTTGTTGGATACAGCACAACTCTCACTTTATCCCTGGTGTACATGTGCAAATGTTTCTCTGATAGACTGAAAATGAGTTTTCTCACTGTCAAGTATATGGAAGTCTACATTTACCGTGTATTAACAAATTGCTTGTGCCTTTTCATTTACATGGATTCTCACCCATGTTTGATTATTTTTTTTTTCCAACCTGTTGGGTGTAATTTGACAGCTCACTGCTGTCTAAATCTTCATGACTCAGTCACTGGCAGGGGTAAGCAACTTTTCATAAAGTTTATCAATAATTCAAGTTTCCATTTTAGGAATTATTTATAGACTTAGAACTTTTTTCTGCTGTTTTTCTTCTTATTATTTTTATCTAGGAATTCTATTTTAAGTAGAGATGCCCTGAAGTTTAACTTTGGCTTCAGAATTAAGAAAAAAATATAATACTTAGGTTTAGCCTCAGCTTTGAAAGACAAAGTAGCCAACTATCTCCTTTTCACACCTTGGTCATCTTCCTACTCCATGGCACTGTGGTCATACACATTCCCATCATCTCTAGTGCAGTGATATCAAGGATATGAACATGGCCCTCGATTGATTGTTAACATCTGAATGTTCATTAGTATCCATTTTCAAATTTAAGCAAGCATTCTAGATACAACTTGGAATGAAAATCTCCATGGGCTAGGCTTCTTATGCAGTTGAAACATAAGCATATTTATTTATTACAATAATAAAATTCTTGAAATAATTATTTTTTTAATTCTTGAAATAATTAATGTTGATTTTGAAAGCTGTTAATTTGGTGTATGAAAATTATTAAGAACTTTCAAATAGTTAAACAATATTAGCAGTTATTATGAATAAGAGAGAGTGCATTAGATAGATAACATTAACAAGAGCATAATATCCGTTTTGAGCCAGCAAATGTTTATAAAAATTTAAATGCTAATAAAAAGGCAGGATAATAGAAATTAGATTATATCACAATGCTAATCTTTAGAAGCATTAAGAGCTATATTTAATTTTTAGTTATTTAATTCAGCTTAGGCCAAGAGTCTTTCAAGAAAAAAGTCCTATTTGAGAAGACTTTATATCTCGTAAGGATGAATTAAAAGCAGATTTTCAACTCGGCCACCTCTAAATGTCATGAGGAGGAAAAACTGCAAAATCATGTGCAACAATATCCATGATAAATCATTTTTTATCTCGACATGGTGAAGGATATAAAGAGTAGAAGAAAGAGTGGAAGGGAAATAAAAAAGCTCAAACAAATTTTCTTCTCACTCATCCAACTTCAAAACAGCATTCTTTAAAAGCACACATTAACAAGACAATTCCCTATCCCCCTTTGAGTCTATGGAGGCCAAAATCCTAAGCATCACTGAAACAATTTTTAGAGACAGTTTTCAATATCTGAAATTGAAAGATATTTGAGATGTGCCCAAGCTTAAAAGAAAAAGCCCTTCTAGAAATGTTACTGATTTTTTTTTTTTTTGCCACTGATTGATGTTCTGGTGTGTGTAAATACCTTAGTGGTCCCATTGCCTGTCCCCTGCAAGTAAGCTTCACTTTTAGAACATCAGTGTGCCCGGAGGAGCTGTCAGTAGCCAATACTACAGAGAAATGATTGTTTCTCCACCAGGATGTCCAACTTTTAACGTTGCCCATTCCAATTCTCAGTGAGTAAATTGCCACACTCGTTTATTTTTGCCAAGAACTCAGATTTGATCATATACCTAAGAAATCAATTCTATGATATTTGCATTCAAAGTGGGCCAAATATTTGTTTTTTAGCCACAATGTGTATTCAGTCAACTTCTACCCAATAGAAGTCCAATTGTTTGTTCTGTTTTCAAGTATCTTTTTCCAGTCTGTTAGCTTACTTTAGGATTTGTCTATAGTATCTTTGGGGTGAGCTTCAGCACTCAAAAGCTGCAATGCCGTTATCTTCCAGAACGGTTATAGCTACAGAGACCTTGGCTATGGGTATAATTTTAATTCCATGGTAGATAATCCAGAATCAGTTCGAAATCAGGTCTTGCATTGGTAACTTCGGGTTCCTGCACTCCTGGTATGTTTTGGTAGTAATGAAGATTGGTATTCTTGTTTCTTACCTGTTTCTCAGTGTTCTTGTGGGGATCCAACATTCTCTTACTATTTCTGGGATTCCTCAGCCCCTGACTATGGTGCTCCTCTTCTGTTACTGTATAATTCCACTTTGCTGTCCCTTGTGCAGATGAGAAATACAGCCTTGGTCTGCAATGTTCTGGGTACCAATACTGTCCATTGCAAACATGAGTAAGAAAGGGGCACAGCCTTCCATGCCACATAACCCATATAGGTAGGAATGTGAGAAACAGTTACAAATCAATGTATTTTCATTCAAGTAAATGTAAAAGTATATGTAACTATGATACCTTTTCTGTGTATGTAAATACAGAATCTGATTCTTAACAGATTGGGAAAATTAGCCATTTTTGGTACTTGGTCTGATTCATAAATACCTGCATTTGAAAGGTTTTATTTTACAAAGATCTCTGAGAATTTGAGATTTTGCACGAGCTGGAATCTGGTCTCAGACTGCCCCTTCTATGAGTACCTCTCTCCCAGCCCCCTCTCTCTGCGAAGTTGCCAAGCCTGAAGCCCAAGTTGGCTTAAGGCAGCCTACTCTAGGGAAATCACCCTTTGATACCCATTCTTAAGTAGCAAATTCTAGGGCTACTTTATTGTACTCCATTGCACTTGGGGAACAGTTTTACCCTTACAGAGTTTCTATGGCAGCCAGGGAGTAGGGGATAGAGCTTTAAAAATGTTCTGTAAAAGTAACAGAACTTCTTGTGTCTGACCGATTTCACAATTACTGTAGGGTAGCATCAGCAGCTCAGTGTCCTGATAGGGAGCATTAGGGGCTCCTAGAAAGCCTGTACCTCCTCTGGGAATATGTGCCTACTTGGAGATGCCTTCCTCATGTCCTTTAAAGTTGGCCTGTTGCTGTCTTTCCATCAGTTATGCCTGTGTCCCGTTTCAGCAATCACAAAATACCCTAGCTAAATGGAAGTTACCTAACATGATGCCCAAGAGATAATTCTCAGTAAGTACTATGGAAATAAATATTTAATTATAATAAGCACAATCAAAATCCTCATCATTATTAGATTAAAGAAGCTTGAACATGATGCAATAAAATTTCAGCTGGACAGTGGGTCATTTACTTGAGGACTCTCTTTCCGAAGGCCACGTGCTGTCATTTTGGACAGCTTTTACTGTTAGAACATTCTCATGATTATTTAGCCAAAATCTGCCCCCTTACCATTCTACCACCACATCTCATTTTGCCCTATATGTTTTCAGAGCAAGCCCAATTCTTTTCCCTACATGAGTCCTTCAAATGTCTACGTATAATCATCTTTATCTCTTCTTCTCTATTTCTTTCTTTTGTTCTTTTGTCATTTGTCATTACAAGATGCATTTCCCTTACATTTTATTGGTCCCCTTCAGAGTACACCATAATCCCCTAATCCTTTTCATAATATGTGTTATTGAGAAGCTAACAGCATCCCTCTTCTGCCTGCATGAGGACGGTGGGATCACCTTCTCCCTTGTTCTTTCCAAACACTGTGCATCCTGAAATGAGTCTCAGTTTGCATTATCCACTATGATTTGCCTATTGATCACTAATATTGATCTTTTGCTTTCACCTGGCATTTTGAACATGCCTGTATTTTCTGCTCCCCATGCCATACACTAACTCATCCTCAGTTTGCATAGCAATGTGTGAGATCATTGAGAAGAGAGACAGCTCAATGTCTCTTTTTTTTCCAGCTTAATGTGAGGCACCTCTCAGGTCATCATAAAGGCTTCATGAGTACATAAAAATAAAGGAATAAATGAAAAACCTCGCTCCTTCTTATATAGAAACCGTTTTTAGTATATTACTACTATTCTATACATGCAACTCCATTTTCACTCCTACATACAGAATTTTATCATTTTATTATTTTTTTAATAGACCTGAAGTGCACAGAATTGAGTTAATCATGCTTGGCAGTTCGTGGCATACTATTGTCATTGGCCAAGGTCAGACTTTTCATTTGTTCCTATCAAATTTTAGCATGGTGTCTTGCACCCATTACTCCTGCCTATTGTAATTTGTACTTCCTGTGATTAGCTATCTCAAACAGCTTTGTATCATTTGCAATTTTGTTAAGCAGTGTAAGAGGATTAAGATACAAGAAACAACAACAAAGAATAGATGATATATTAAGCACTGAATTATAAGCTACAGACTTTAAATGCTCTAAGAATTTGGCAGAGAGGAAGAGCTCAAGCATGTGAACTAGATAAGAAAAGAGTAGAATTCCTGAGATGTGAGCTGAGTCAAGAAGGCTGGGTGGGATTTGGATAAGTGGAAAAGACAGGAACCTGTGAGCAAAGGGAAAATAACAGCTCCGTATGTTTGCCAGATGAAGTGGGGTAGGATATATAAAGGGAAGTGGTAGGATATTCTTTTTTTTTTTTTTTGGTAGGATATTCATTTAGAAATCTAGAATCAGGATTCTTCTTCCTTCTTAACCTTTCTCTATGAAGGCAGATACATAAGAGATATTGCCCAGATAGATTTTGCATTTTCTCAAGGTGTTCTTATAAACATTGTGTTAGAATTTTTGAATTGGTATTAGGAAAAAAAAATTGAAAAAAGAAAAGGTATGTAGCATATGAAGGAGTAGCAATGATCTATGTCTCTTGTTGCTATTTGCCCTCCTTCTTCCATTCCAGGCAGATCCAGCATCTAGGAAAGACCCCATTTCCACTTTTTATCCCAATTCATATCCACCTTCCCAAAGGCCTGAGGACTTTTCTACTTGGGAAAGTCACACAGATGGCTATTGTATCTGGAATCTTGAAAATCTCATATTTGGCTGATCCTGTGGAGAGCTCATCATATCATATTAAATCTTTCCTGATCAACCACTGTGATGCTGCTGAAACTTTTTGCTGCTGGATTCCATCAGTTCCACTGTATCTGACATGAATTATCTAAGTAACATGGTTTGGTTCTTCACACTGATTGATAAAACGTAGAGAATTGGATTTGTTCTTCTTTACAACCAATATTGTTATCACAATATAATCCATATTTTAGCTTCACTGCCTACATTTCCTTGGCCTCACTCTTGTATTACTTTTATCTCATTATTATCATTATGTCAGGGCACAAGCCCCCAATCTGCCTCTGCACCCCAGTCATATTTGAGAGCCACTGATCTAAATAATTTTGTATAAAATACGGGCATCAATCTAAACATAGTGTTTGACATGTGGCTACAATAAATAAGAATTGACTAATCAAGCTACAGATGTTAAATTTTTATTAACATCAATTTTAAAGCTCCGTTTTTTTATTGCATTGTATTTGTATTGTATTACATTGTGTGAATAATTTGCAAATGATTAGCACAATTAAAAAAGAGCTTCTGCAGGGCTTTGTATATACATATGGAAATATTTTCAAGTGCTAAAATAATAAAAATAAGAGAGGACTTGACATATATATATATATATATATATATATATATATATATATATTCTTTTCAGCTTACCATACTTCCTTGACTATAATCAAAACCAATATTCTAGAGTTGAGTTTGTGAATTATATAATGATGACATAATCAGAACCCACATGGTTTCAGAAATGGATGAGTCTCATCCAGATTCCTGATTTTTTCAGGGCATTGTTGGAGACAGTCAGTAACAAAGAACACTGTGATAGCTGGTTTTCTTTCATCGAAAATTTCCATGCAGATTTTAGATACACACAGTCCATCTAGTCCAATGCATGATAAAGACAGAAATGGACTTTTAGAGGATGTTCTGTTGAGCATAAAATAAAACATAATGATAAAACACTCCTAATGTCTATATATTTCCTTGACATCTGAAGTAGCTGTTCAACATTTGAGACTATTCAAAATACCACTCGATAGTTTGATTGTTTCCAAGTAGTGCAAATTCTGACTTTCCAGTATAGAATTATAGTAAAAAAAAATATCTAAGGCTGTATTTTCTGGCTTCCAGGAAGCTGGAGTGAAAATATTTTTAGATTCTACACCAATCAGATGTTTCTTTACAGAACTGATTTGTAATTAAATTATGTAAGGAAAGTAAGTGAACAGAGAACGCATTTTTGCTAGGGTGCATCAAAGCAGAGTTAGTGGGGAAGAAGTGGCATTGACCCTGGCTTCCTGATTCAGAAACTACCTGCCCTTGACAGAGGTGATTTTTGGTGGGTCAGTATAGAGTCTATTTCTTTCTACATGAGCTAGAGGAAGACAACAGCAAGAAGCATCTAGAATGGATCTATCACACATTAATTTATCTGAACAATCTTAAATATGTCTCTGTTTTACCTACTTTGGGGTTTAATTTATTATATTCCCCACTAGAAAGGTAAATGTATGACTGTTTTTTCCTCCATAATGCCATCAGAATTTAATGAGACATACAGAATAATTTATACATTTAGACCCATAAGATGTGGACTGAATTAAAGAATTTAAAGAAAAGTATTGGAGAGTATTTTCATTATAAGTATATTTTGCTTCTATTATACCCTACAACTACAACCCAATCTTTACATTTAAAAAATTTAAATATCAACGTTCTCTTCAAGCAATAATTATTATATGCACAAGTGGACACAGTTATATGAGGTAATTAGACTATACTAAAGTAATCTATAAATTAATCAATAATCATTGATGGAGCACTATTGTGCAACAATCTTGGCTAAGTACAAGTAGTCCAATACATCATCCACTTTACATTCCAACTGGAATATTCAATATAAATAAAACCATAGTTGTGGCAACACCACTACCAAAAGGAGAAGCAGTTGACCACCCTAAAAGAGAAGAGGATGGTTCTATGCATGGCTCCATCACTTATAAATTTCATGCTTTGGAGATAGTATGCTGAATCTCAACTGTGACATTTTTGAGCCGAGAAAGATATGAGACAATGTTTGAAATACCATTATATGTTCTAAAATGGCTTTTCCTCAATTCACTCACCTGCAGATACTTTACACAGCAGTATCAGCCCAATCTAGTTTTTAAGCCAATCTTACCCCCCCAACCCATGATATTGTTACATTATCATCATGAAGACACAGTGGGGAGTGTGATTCTCCTCAACTACCAATCCCCAATACTTGGCTATGGAGAGTGAACTTCAGACATTTGTTTGTTCACCAAGCCACAGCCTTCACCTAAATACCACTGTATTCACTTTGGATTCCTATTTGGAATTTCATTGCCATCCCCTGGGGGTTGGACCCCAACACCTCTATTTCTAGCCATGGATGTGACCCAATGCCAAAGGACCATCTGGAACCACAGTGCTTCCATCCACCTGATTGTCATTATGGCCTCTGCCTGGAACCTCCTGCTATATGCCCCAGCAGGCAGGGCTGGACACCCTCAGATATGGATATTAGCCTAAATCAAGCCTGAGATAATGACACATCTTGGAGCATTGCAATGGATGCTGCTAGCTCCTCAGGAGCTAATCTAATGAAAATGCTAATATTTATTAAGTACTGCTTCTGTGCCAAGTGCTGCTCTAAATATTTTGTGTACATTTTTCCGCTTAATTTTATAATAACCCATGAGTTAGATACTATAATCATTACCATTTTTTATACGTAAATAAATCTGACCAAGCATGCTTGGTAATTTACCCAAAAATCAGGTTTGGGGCCTAAATACAAGCTCTCAATGTCTAGGCCATGCCAATTAGTACATCTCTTGACCTGTGTTGATTTAGTTTCAACCTTATTCTTTCCCATGAGCTGGTGGCTGAGATTTTAGCATTCCATGAGTGCTATGAAAGATATTTATTACTATTATAATAGAATTAAACAAAGCAACATGTATACACTATAAAATTTTAAAATTTTAAACCAATATTAAGAAAAAACCCATTTCAATCATGTATTTTGTTCAGATAACTAAGATTTACTTTTCTAAGTATCAAAATATTTTGAACTATTTTGGTTTGAAGTTTTCTAAAATAATTCACAACTTCCCAAAGTAAAAAAAAGGAATGATGGACATAGGCAGTATTTTCTTCCAGGTAAGTGGTTTAAATAGATCTTGAGTTGAGAGGATCTTGTGAGGGCAGGAGACTGTAGGTATTTACAATGTATTAGTTATTAGAGGTTGTCCTGACTATTGTCCTGATTATGTTTTTTTTTTTTTTCTAGAAAATTACTAAGTAGGAGAAACATCAGCAGCCACGCCAGTGCAAAGCGGGTACCTTGAGAGGAATGTTCTATGTGTTAGGGAGCATCGTGTTTCTTACTCTCCCTTCCTTTCCCCTCCATCTACCGATCCCTCCCTCCTCACCTACTTACACACTCTGCCTTCTTGTGCAGGAGAAAGGATCTGATATGCACTAACAAATTGATCTTTAAGCCCAAATAACCATATCTGAGTAAACATTTTGATGGGAAGATATGAACAGAATCAGAGAGTAGCATGTTCTCCTTTCATTTGATTCTTTGTGCACTGTGGGTTTTTTTTTTTTTCCCTAGTTTTCTTCCCCTTTCTTTTATTTCATGATATCAGTGAGCTACAGTGAATCCTGTGGTATCTCTTATGTTTGGCTACCCTCACCCTTTTGGGATCAAATGGAGGAAAGGAATGGGAGTTTCTTTGGACTAGGGCTTTCAATAATCCCCTAGGCCTACATTTAGTTTAGTTAAGAAGCAAATGATGTCCTCAAGGGCCTACCTGATGCAAAAGGATAAAAGTTTAACTTGAGTTTGGAGGCTAATATCTCAGCTAGTAATAATATATGATTGCCTTAAGTCTTCTTTTTTATACATCTTTTCTAATATATAAAGACGGATTGCAAAGGAGATAGCATAAGATTCAAATTCTGGTCATCTTTCCACTTTGTAAAATACTAGATATCAAAAAATATTGTATTTAATACATGCCAATGCCAAAGGCGTACTACAGGCTCATGCAGCCACAGGATGATCCCTGGAATCTTGATGGATTTAAAAAAATTAAAAGACCCAGCAGGCATGTGCCATGAAATTGACAGGCACATTGGAACATGGGTGTGAGCCACAAGATCATTCTACTCAGGAAAATTTAAATTGAGTACAAGAAGCATTAACTAATAGAAAACCAAGTTTATGATCGAAACTGATAAAACAAGAAGAAACACAAAAGAGGAACAAGAGACAAAGAGATGGTATATGGATCTTGACTGTCAGACAGGGAGTTTCAATGGTATCTGACAGCATGAAGACCCAGCTATGTTAGGGCTCAGAAGCAAAAAAAGTTAATACTTTCTGAGCAGACTCAATTTCTGAGTCTCATACTACCATGGAGAGATTACAGACCCTTCCCTTGCTACCTGAGCTTCTTCCACATTATGTTAAATCATGCCTTTACTTCTCTGTCTGCCTCATCTCTGGATGAGAAATGTGTCTATGTATCTTCATTTTCTGTACGTCCAGCTCTATCCTTCTGTCTGGAATAGAGTAGATACCCAATGAGCCATTGAATGAAAAAAGTACTGAGATCCAAACAGTGTTGATTCCTTGTGGGCCAATGGGAATTTCCCCTTTTTAATTTCTCCCAGAGCACAAGTGGCTCTGGGGTCTGGGCAGGATTACAACTATAGGCCAGGATAATGATCCCCACTATAAAGTTTCAGAGTTCTAGATAAACACACCCTCTCTTCATGGAGAATGTATACTGTGGAGACACACAAGAAATAATGAGAAAATACCTGTACTCTAAAATGGAATACAGTCTGGATTTCTAAAGACAGAATGTAATACTAAACCCTCAACAAATATTTTCCACATGAATAAATGACCCTGTCCAGAGGGTTTAGTCATTGAAATGCTCAGAGGAGACATCAGCAGGCCCCTGAAGGACAGGCAAGATTTGAAGAGTTGGAGAGGAGGGTGTCAGGGAATGCTAGACAGGATCAGAGCCAAACTTAGTGATTCAGCATGGCACAGCATTTACTGTCAACGTCCTCCATGCCAAGAGCCATATTACCATATGGGCGAATTCAGTTCTGATAACTTTTCCCAAAACTTCTCTGTTCCCTTGTATTGATGTTTTATGCTAACTCTGTCCTCTAGGTACCGTGGAATGCCTTAAAAATAAGATTGTCTTATTAAAAGCCTGCTTCAGACACTGGGGCTTTTATATCCTAGGATGGGGATCTAAATAAGACATAAACTAATCATAAAGAAATATGACTTCTTTTCTCCCATTTTTTTTTAACCAAGAAAATATTATTGTTATTGTTGCTCTTTGACAAACAGGGAGATTAAACTTGCTCCTGATAAGGAATCTGGAAGTAAATCTTCTGTGGCAGGCAATAAAGAAGAACGTTTCTGGACACACCTCACTCAAACCTTTTCTTTCAGCATTCCACTCAAACAAAACATTCTCCTTTGTACCATTAGTTGTCACTAATTCAGCCGAGCCGAATAAGACCCTTCTTTGCTCCTGGTACTGTGGTCCTTTGTAATATAGACACTACATTCTTACAATAGGGGAGAGGTAGAACTTGACCAGCCCCAAACAACATGGGTCCTAAGAAAACACCTAGATATAGCTTGCATAACGTCTTGAACCACCAAAATCTTTTAATTCATTATGTTGCTTTTCACGATGCCTTGGTATGAAATGTGGAATGAAGAATCTGTTTTTAAAGAGAGACCATTCTAATCTCTCCATCTAGGCACCCTTTACTACAAATATTCTTAACACAATTGCCTCCAAGAAGTTTGCAAACAAAGGCAAAGACAGACAAAGAACATATGCTAAATTGATCATCTTTGTGTCTGAATATTCACTGTTTGAGAGACAGGAAACTGTTCAATGTGATCTGGGGTATGATTATACTGGAGTCCAAATTGAAGTGTCTGCGGAAATGGATTGGGCGAGCTTCTCGCTTGTCAGTCATATCACTTATGCGGTGCACAGTGAGATGAGGGCACTCATGGGAAACAGTAGAAGTGGTTCTGCAAGCACATGTCTTGGAGAACTGGGTTGGGGAGAAGGAAGCTTTGGACATGACACTGCAACACAGTGAGAGAAATAGGGTGGAAACCTGGAAACACTGAAATAGTGGAAGGTGCCAGGAGCACTTTAAGACAAAAGAAAAGTAAAGTAAACATGTGCTGCCTCAGAACGCTGTGCAGAAGAGGATTTCCGGTGAGAAATGATGTTTCTGGAATCGATCCTCATCACTTACCAAGAACAATTTAAATTATATGTGTCAGTTTTAGCAAGAGATGTCAGGACATAATTGGGTTTGCTCTCAAGGCAGTGGGTGCAAGATTCCTTCTTTGCTTCTCTCTTCCCACCTGTTTCAGTCCAGGTTCTCCAGAAAACAAACCAACCAACCCAGAACCGATGCAGGTGAAGCAAAGAGAGAGAGAGAGAGAGAGAGATTGATTAAGGAATTAATTCATGAAATTATGAGAACTGTCAAAGTTGAAGTCTGTAGGGCAGGTCAACAGGCTGGAAACTCAGCAGCATTTATATTTTATAATCTTGAGGCAGAATTCCTTCCTCTCGGGGAAACCTCAGTGTTTTCTCTTAAGGCATCCAGCCGATTGGATGAGGCCCACACACATTATTGAGGGTCATTACCTTTATTTAAAGTCAACTGATGTAAATGTTAATCACATCTGCAAAAGACCTTCACAGCAATAGCTAGACTACTGCTTGGTGAACTGGGGGTGTATCACAGCCTACCATGTTGACATGGAAAAGTAACTGTCAGAGGGATCCCTGGGTGGCACAGCGGTTTAGCGCCTGCCTTTGGCCCAGGGTGCGATCCTGGAGACCCGTGATCGAATCCCACGTCGGGCTCCCGGTGCACGGAGCCTGCTTCTCCCTCTGCCTATGTCACTGCCTCTCTCTCCATGTTTCTCATGAATAATAAATAAAATCTTTAAAAAAATAAAAATATAAAAAAAAAGAAAAGTAACTGTCAGAGTACACACACACACACACACACACACACACGTGAGGCAGTATATGATGCCCAATAATCCCTTAAAATACATTTCTGCTTTAAATGACCCCAATTTTCCCTCCATTCCACTATTAACACTTGTAATGTTTTCTTCTGTTAAATATTTATAATAGTGGTTCCACATCTTTCATTGTGTTATTTCCGTTATAAAAATGGGCTCCCCCATCCATTTCCTGTTAACATTCTCAGGTTCCCCACACTCTGAGCCCACCCAGCCTCTCAGTCTTACTGCCTGGCATCCCTCTAAAACAAGTTTTGGTCCGTTTCTTGGTGCCCTCTGATGGAGACTCTTTCTTGCTCGGCTTTTTGGATCTCTCCATCAAGAGAACTTTCACCTTGTTTTCAAATATTGGCATTTTTACCAATATTTTACTGTGGATTCTTTCCTGATTGGCTAAGTGCAGATTTGTTACTCTCAGAAGCCCTGGTGTATGTATGTATTTGCTCTAATCATTCTTCTTCCGAAAAAAGGAAGGACCACTCTCCCTGTCCCTGTGAATTTGGGCCAAGTCAGGTGTCTTGCTTTGGCCAGTGTAATGCAGGAGAAAGTGGCATGCCAGTTCCCTCCTCGAGAGTACCTCTTTTGTGCTTCTCTTCCCTCCTCGAGAGTACCTCTCAGTGTTTCAGACAATGGAGGCTCTGTAAGTCAAGTTTTGAGTAAGTAAAGTTTCAATTTGATTCATGTTTTTATTTGATTCATAGGATTTGTTTTAGTGTTTCTTCCTGTGTGAGCTCTGTGTTAGCAGAGGCTAGAACTCAAGAGTGAGGCATGGATAGTTACTTTTACCAAATATTTGTGAATTCTCTGACACTTGCTCGCCTTCTGACAATTAGATATTATCAGGTGACTGGTTCTAGTTAAGGGACTGTAAGTAAAAGGTGATAAATCTCCCTTCCAGGCAAAATAATTTAATTGTTGGTAGGCAGCCCTGCAGCCTCTCTTCCCCTTTGGTGTGACTGAGGAGGCTGTGTGTTGGGATGGCAGAAAAAGAAGATGGAAGCCGCCTGGGTTGCTAAGTTACCACTTGGAAGATAGCTGCCTCGTGGAGCTGCTGGGCTTATGTTAGATTTGCATGAGCAAGAAATAAATTGTTATGTGTTAAGTCACGGAGATCTGGAGTCATTTGTTACTGCGGCATATGCCTATCCCATTCTTCCCCCAAAATGAAGCATAGTGTGCATGTGTAATAGTGGGGGTGCATATAGGTGCCAAAGGAACAATGCACAACAGAAGGGAAATGAAGGCCTTGGTCCCTCAGTACAGTGAGTTTTCTTTATTTTTTGTTCTTTTCTTTTTAATTTAGGATGGAAACATACCAAGAAAAATCTTCATCTGCTTTGCTATTTTTCCTAGGGCTTGTCTCGAATACCAACCTAACGGAACCATCTTTTCTCCCTGGACAATTTGCACTTCAGAAAAGCATTTGGAACTAAGTTTTCATAAGGTAGAAAGTAATTTAATGTTGAAAAGGTAGAGCCAACCATACATGAATAAATGCATATCCATTGCATATTAATAATGCAATATAATAATCTACCCTTCTCACTTTTAGAAGACTCCTCTGAGCCTTTCCCAATGTGAAGGCAGCTCTGAGCTCCAGGCCAATTCTGACTTTTTTCTCCTTGTTTCTACGGAGTGTTCAGGAGAGTTACAAGCAGACTCCAGGAAATCCATTTGAAATGGAACACTGACAAAGTTCACCTAGACTAGAGAGTGTGGAACCAAAATGTGTGTAGCTATGTCCTATCTGAAATAATTGAATGAAAAAATGGCCTTTTTTTCTAGATGAGGAAGAACTTAAAAAGAACATGATTACTGTTTTGAGTTATGTTAGAGGGTGTCGTGTATATGATTGTAATAGAGAAACCACAAACAGTTTGGGCTTATTGTTTGCTTCGGAGCAATAGCAACTCGTATATTGGCAGGGCCTAAAGTAAAGGAGAAATCTCTGCCTCTCAGGGCTAATGAAAGAGAAATTTCTATTTTTGAAACTCTGTGCTTGGTTTAATGAAAAAGTTGTCATCTACTATTGACAGGATTTATTCATTATTTATTCAACATACATATGACCAGCATTGAGATCAGTGATGTATTTATAAAGATCAAGGAAGTTTTAGTCCCTGACTTCAAATAGCTCAGATAACTCGTATTCTAGTAGAGGAAACAAATAGATGACCAAAAATTCTATGACAGAGGGAGAGACCATGTATAGTGGCATGTAAAGAGAGAAACATTAATTCTCCCGAGGGTTGCTAGAGGTTATCTTTGAGAAGGTCACACTCAGGCTGGGATTCTAAGAAAGACAAGATCAAGAACAGACCATTATCAGAAGAGGAAATAGAGCATGCAATAGCACTGAAAATGAAAAATATGTGTTTTATGTGTTTTGTTTTAGAGAAATGTAAGAGATTCTGTACAGGTAGAGCCTTCTCATAGTGTGAGAGGAATTTGGGACAGTAGAGAAGCCAGGATGTGGAAGCCTTGAGTTTTGGGGATTTTAGAATAATAGGCAGTGGGGAACCGTAGGGAGCCTTGGAGTCAACTTTGTACAATCCCAAAGTTCCATGGCTCTATGGAACTGTTGCTTCTTTTTAACTTCCACAGTCCTTGCTATATTCATCTCAGTAGTACTTATCTTTTTCCTGCCATAATTGCCCTTAATTTTGAAGCTCTTTTGTTCCATTTTTTCCACCAACACAGGAGTGTCCTTAGTACAAGAATCATATCCTCTGTCTTGATATTTCTTATGGTGCCTAGCATATACATTTGCCTATAATAGATGTTCAACAAAAGGGTATTGCTACAATTCTATGATTTAAACCTTAGGGAGATCTCTTTATGTCCCAGAGAGGATGCCAGAAAAGAAGTATAAAACTCTCATAGCAAATTCTGAAGCCACAGCAAGTATTCAATGAGCATGCAATTTAGGTTAGAATATCTGAGATCAATATCAAGCCACTGCCACTTACCAGGTGAAGTTATTAACAGATCTGAGACTGGAGTTCT
Organism: Vulpes vulpes; assembly: GCF_048418805.1. Lineage (NCBI taxonomy): Eukaryota > Metazoa > Chordata > Mammalia > Carnivora > Canidae > Vulpes > Vulpes vulpes. The sequence continues at coordinate 109,540,450 of NC_132792.1, forward strand.
TCATGTGTAAAATGGGTACTATAATTATAATATTTATCATACAGGGCTTTTGTGAAAATCAAGGAACATGATATAAGTAAAAATGTTGCAGGAATTATGAAATAGCATAAAATTGCCCTCAAAATTGATAATGACAGTGATGTCATTGGTGAAAATAATGACAATTTTTATGGTAGCCAGTCATACAGAAATATTCTATACTCATATAATTCAGGTATGAGTACTTGAGGAAAAAAAAAAAAAGCACATCTTTCTTATCATGTTAAATCCAGAAATATTTACTACCTAAATAATTTAACCAGTGGTTTTCCCCTCCCAATACAGCTTCCATTTAGAAAGTCGTATTGCATATTGATGAAAACAGAATGGGAAGTCAGAATGATCCTGCTGACAGTGAGGTGCTGCTCGTTCTGGCTCCATAACTAACCACCTTTTTTGGCTTTCACAGCCATGAAATGGCTAGTAATACAATTTTGGCCCCTTCCACTGGAGGATTACATTGCTGGTCAAATTAAAGAATGTCAAAATGCACCACCATATTTATGCAAAGAATATGCTATTCCTAGAAGCGGAGTACTGCATGGTGCAATATGGTACTCATCTGGTGATTTCTGCGGGCATATGTAGCCAAGAATGGTGAAGCTGGGGAACTCACAGTGTTGGCCATCAACTACATCACCTATAGTCACCTACTCTACCCCACACTTGTTCACCCGGGAACTTTATGCATAGAAATGGTTTTCCCAATCACAGGGATTGTAAGAGCAAGGTTATTGCAGCTGCATGGGCACATAAAAAAGGCAGGAAATGAAATGTCAACAGCAAGTGTAATACCTTTCTAATATATGTCCTTCACTTATTGAGACAGTTACCAGGATGTTCTTGAAAGAAGAATGATTTGTTTATAAACCAGGTACGTTATTTCAGCTCTTTAGAGGAGGGGAAAAAATGTCTTCATCATATTTTCCTCTCCTCACATCATCCAACAAGATATTTTCTACATTTCTTTGAATATGCCATTCCTTTATTAATTCATTCACAACTAATTCCTGGACACCTACTATGTGCTAGTTACACTGAGAATATTGAGGCTAAATGAGTTGTCCTTGTTCTCAAACACTTTTCCATTTAGTAGGGAAAGTCAGGCAGGCAAACAAATCAGAGCAATAAAATATTATAGTTGTTATGATAGAAGTATATGCAGCATACACAGGGAGACACAAAAGGGAATGTTTAATTCTGCCTGGGGAGAAAGAAAAGACTTTATGAAGGAGGTGGTGTTTGATGTGGTTCTTAAAATGAGTGGTTTTTACAGGCAGACAACAGAGAGAATAGCTTCCTTGGCCAAAGACAATGGGGAGCTAAAAGTAGCTCACTGTAGAACAGGTCAGAGGAGGGGATGTTCAGCTTCCTGAGTGAACTGTGAAGACAGAGTGTGCAAGGGCGGATCATGGAGGATGTATGGAGTCAGATGGAGGAAGTTAGACTTTATCGTGTGAGAAATGAGAACACTAGTGGAGATGTTAAGCCAGCGAGTGACAATGAGCAGTTTCTCATTTTAGAAAGGGGCTGTGGTGGTTGGTGGAATAAGAAGTGGGAGTAGGCAGTAGGACACCAGTGAAGAGACATTTGCCATGGTCCACGTAAGTGAGGATGGCCTCCCTGGCCAAGACAGGATGAGCTGGGGGAGGGACAGCAAGCTGCCGAGTTATTCCCACTCTCTTTCCTACATCTTCAACCTCTGCCCTGTTCCTAACCTGTCAGTATTTAAAGATACTTCAGGACCTCTCATCTTAAAAACAAAACAAACTTTCAGCTACCACACCATTCTCGTTTCCTCACTGCTAGAGTTCTTCAAGATTTGTGTGTTTCTCAAAAAGGGGGCTAGAGTGAGCTACTGCTGTCTTTAAAAATGTCATAGAAGAAGCAGCACTACAATAAGACTTTTAATAATAAGAAAGCTATTCAGAGAAACAGCAAAATAAAGGCCTGTGTACCAAATCAGTCTCTAATGTTACTTCTATAAATATATAGAATTTTATCCACATTTATATCACTGTGCTAGGCCCTCTGGGAAGTGGAAAGATGCCTAGGATATAGTTTGCTGTTCACAGAACATAGCTCATCCAGGAGGATAAATCATATTTAAAATAATTTAAAAGTAGGAGTGCATGGGTGGTTCAGTCAATTTAGAGGCTGACTCTTGGTTTTGGCTCCGGTCATGATCTCAGGGTCCTGGGATGGAGCCCCGCATTTGGCTCCATGCTCAAGATAGTGTCTGCTTGAGAATTCTCTCTCTCTCTCTGCCCTTTGGCCCCTCCCTCCCCACATAAATAAATAAATCTTTAAAAAATGATTTTAAAATAAGTTCAAAAGCCCTGGGTGGAGGCACAGCCATAGTCAAGTATCTAGATATGGGATATAACATTCAGTAGTACACACTACAGTGATCCACCTCTGACCCTATTGTTGAGTGTTGAGGCCATAACTCAGTTTTCCAAACTACAGACATACTTCCTGTTGTGTACTTGGAGAAGAGCGTCATAGTTAATTCAGTCATTAGACACAGGTTTTCGTTTGTTTGTTTGTTTATTTGTTTGTTTGTTTGTTTTAGACACAGTTCTTATCCCACTTGATTCCATCGTCAGATTTAGAGACTCATCCTGAACAAGGGTCAGTCCTCCTGTAAGGCATGTGTGTCTATCTAGCTGGTGTTACAAAATTTGCATAGTCATCATTATCAGAACAGAAATTAGGTCACACGTGACAGTCTTTTCTAATGGTTGGGAAGTAACATTGCCTAGAGCTTCAGGGCATGGAGAGTCAGACAACAGGAAGCTCATATTCAAACCCTAAGTGTGGGATCAAGGGAAAGACCCTTTACTTTCCTGTGCCCTAGTTTCTTTATCTATAAAGTGTAGATAACAATAGTATCTGCCTCTTAGAGTTGCTATAAGACATCTAGTATGTGGCAAAAATTAACTTCTGTCATCATTATGATTCTTATCAGGTAAAGATGGTGAGATCTTGTCCCTAGTGCCTGGATAACTGGGTCAAAGCTATTTATGAAAACCTCATGCGTACCAACGACTCTGCCCAAGCACTTCAAGCAAAGTATCACCAAGACCACAAATGAGAATTTGACTTGGACTTTCCTAAATGGTTAGGTTAGGTTTTTATCTAAACATTTTGGTTTTCATGCACTTAAATGTAAAAGGAAATGGCCTATATTAAATGCTGGTCAAAGCATTTTTTTTTTTTTTTGATTCTTAAAACAAAACAAAACAAAACAAAACAAAACAAAACAAAACCCACACTCTCCATGATGTTAAATTACTTAAAATTCACATACAAAAGTAGTGACCTTTCTCCTATAAATAAATAAAAAAATCTCAGCATGGAAATGCATTAGCTAAAATAAGTGTTTGATCCTTTCAACCAAAGCCCATTTCCTTCTTCCATCCAGAAAGCCTTGAAGTGTGAGTATTACACTACTTGCAGATTTCTATGTAAGCAGGGGATAAATAGTCCGCTTCTGTAATTAATAACTATTAAAGCTGTTTGACTGATCATATCTTTGGGCTCCTGAAATCTCTTCTGTGCAGGTGTGCATTAATGGAATCCATTAAATTCATATATTTCAACAGATAGTAATTTACGATCTTTTATAAGATCTGTCAGGAGCCGCAGCAAGAGATACAGGACTGTCTCAGGGCATTACAGAACAAACCAGACTCCCTCTCTCAGAAACGACTTGCTGTTGCGTACCAAATATGAATGTCAATGCACTGGGCAGTCACATTAGGTGCATTCTATGCCATTCGCTGTCTGGGAATATGCAGAATAAGCTTTTTATCACTGGTGAAGCCCTGACCAGGGCTGAACAATTTTCAGAGATGCTGAAGGAAGAGTGTGTGGGAGTTCTAACCACTTTATATTTACCATAAAAATGGAGAAATTGAGAATATAGCAGGGCTCTGGGAAAGTAATGGGTTTTCCTAGGAGTGAGTCACCCTCAAAAAACCAAATAGTTTGCAAGCTCTCTTAATGGGGCAGCCTCCCCATTCTTTCCCTGTTTCCAAGGGAAATAAAAGTCAGCCTTGTCTTCAGCCTGAACACCTTCTGGCTTGGCCCAAAGAGAAGCTCTGTCCTCTCAGAGATGGGATATTCTTTTAGCAGGGCTGGGGTTCTGAATAAGCAGAGTAGTCAGTTGCATTCCTAGGAGCTATTTGAGAGTGGCAGAGCTATGTTTACAATGTGAAATTCTACTTGAGGAGTTTTCATAATTAATTGAAAGCTGAAAACAAGCCTGAGAAATCCAGTTATGTAGATGTTATGTAATTATCTAGTAGAATCTGAAGGTATGGTTAGTGGACACCTTGCTGAGAGCCAAGAGTGGGTGAATGAGGAAGTTGCTCTGAGCCACAAAGGGCAGAACGATGGGATCAAGTTGGGAAAGTAGGAATGGCAAGAGCCTTAAAAGGTGTCTTTCATACTTTTTATGAATGAAGCAGAATTGTTTTCTGGTGATTTGGAAAAGAGGGACAGACTTGAGTTGAGATCAAAGCCCATAAGATTGCAATGAACCTTTCCTATTTATGGAATGCTTTTATCACTCAAAGAATTCTGTGAGACAATTAAATGAGACTGGTTGTCTCTACTTTAAAGCAGGTAGCTTCAAAAGTTAGTTTGTGTCTTTCAAGATGAAATTAGAATTTGTCCTTTTCTGGAGATTTCTAAAGAGACACATACAGAGATATATGCTTTCCGGGCTTAGCCATGCCATGAAACTAAATCCAGAGTGACAGTGTGAGTGCATATGACTGTTACCATTGGGGGAAGAGGGATGTAAAGTTTTGTTTGCCTCTTTGTTCAAGATTTCTTTTTAAGTTGGCTCCCCACCCAGCATGGAGCCCAACATGGAGCTTGAATTCACGACCCTAAGATCAAGCCTGAGCTAAGATTAAGAGTCTGTCACTTAACCAAATGAGATATCCAGTTGCCCCTAAAATTCTTTGTTTTTATACACCAACCTATTATAGAGTTCTGTAGATAGTCCACACCCAACATTTTTCTGCCCCCATCTTTAAACGTGGGCTTGTGAAATATGACTCCGGCATAAATATGGAATAGAACTATGAAGTAAATCTAAATAAATTAATATATTTCATATTCTGGCTATGTTATAATTGGAATTTCTTTAACCTCCTTATTGCATTCAAATACTTTGAGAGATATTATGGATAAGATTAATCAGTGTTAACTACTTATATTAATGATTCAGGTTAAATCTTTCAAACAATAATTTGTCAAATAAATATTCTAAGACACATGTTAAGTACTACGTTTACAAGGAAAAGTAAAACATGGTCCTTGGTCTTGAAAAACTTACTATTTAGTGAGAAAGCCCAGGAGCCAATAATTACAAGACAACTTGCTAATACAAACGAAGGTGCACACACCGATGCTATGGGGATTTAAGGCAGTCAGTGATCTCAACAAGGATGGGGTTGGGGCTTCAGAGTCCTGAGGACATTTGATCTGAGTCTTGAAGAGACTTCATTCACCCAACATGTATTCATTAAGTGTCAATTATGTTCAGATGCTAAGTGAATAGAATTGAATTTTGTAAAAAGGGAAGGTCAAAGTGGGAAGATTGTATCCAATCTGGAGCTGACAAATTGACAGTGAAAGAGAAGGAAATTAATATTTGCTGCACATGTACTGTTTGCCAGGTATTTGATCCTCTCAGCAGGTCAGTTTTAAGCACTTGTATTCCCACATTACAGATGAGAAACCTGAGTGTCAGAGAAGCTAATCTGCTCGTGCAGGTTTATGGAGCTAGTATGAAGCTGAGCTGGAGTATAAATGTAACTGGGCTCCTTCCAGGACCACGGTCTTCCCATCTTCATGACAGTTGTCTTCTTGTACATTCTTAGAAACAATAAAATGAGATGAAGGGAAGGTGAGAAATGGCACCAGAGTCAATGTGATTTTGGTAACTGAGATATTTTGTGCTTTAGCTGGAGATGGAAGCCTTAGAAGAAGAACATAAGAAAAACATTGGCTTTAGAATCAGAATCAACTGGGCTCATATCCTGTTGTTGGCTCTGTTGTCACTGATTCCCAGCTTAATCAGACATGGAATGGGGATAATAATATTAATTTCATCAATGTGTAGTGAAGTCCAGGGTTTATTTTAAGTAAATATAATACATAGTAGTCATATGGCTAATATTATTTCAACTTTCCACTCTGCTCACCCTAAGAAAAGCAATTTTTTAATATTTTGAAGCAGAGAATTTCACTAGGAGAATGAATTGATATGAAGCAAACAAAAAGGGGTTCTTCATATTTATTTAGGCAATGAATGATTCTTGCTACATATATCGCTGACCAAATTCCATATGCAAAGGATTAACGGGACTGGTTTTGCTTCCCATGTGGACTTTCTTGTTTCTTCTCCTGTATCTTTATTTTGCTTTGTTCAGGACATTGTTGAGAAAGTCTAACTGCATTCTAATTCCAAAAGGTCTATCCATATCCATCCATCACCTACTTTTAGAATGTTTATTGGTCTTGACTTTGAGAAGCCTTAATAGTCTATACTCATATTACTTTCATGATATTAAGATTAATTACCTCCATTGCATTTAGACCACTGTTTCTCATTATTTTGGTTAAAGCTTAGCTGACTTGAGCCTGTTTTAGGAACTTTCATTTCATCCTGATTCACTGGTCTCACAGTGCTTGCGGTGGGTCTATCCAGTGACCTTGGCCACAGTTGAGAGCACCTGCCAACTCCATGGGAGCAATAATCAGAAGTTGTTTCTGACTGAGCATGTCATATGATGGCTATATTGGAGCACTGAGATAATTACCTTAAGATCAAGCCAGTGAACTAAAGGAAGAAAAAGAGGATCTTTAAATTGTTGGGTAGTTGTGTATAATCAGATTAAGTATCTACTTTCTCATGACCCATAGATAGACTAAATGGTGAGTGTTAAAGACAGTGGGCACATAAATGCTCCTAACACAGAATAAAAAAATACAACGTTATAGAGAACTTCTTTACGGTAAGCCTAGAAAGTAGAGTAAAAATGAACTGAGTAGTATTTCTATGAGATTGGCTCAAGTTGAAAAGCTGGTAGAATCAAAACCAAAAGAGTAGAACCATCCAATTGGAGAATACTTTGAGTGAGATATAATCTCTTAGGTGATGGTTAAACCCAGACTGGACATGGCAGTAGCAAATGCACTCTAAGGAACAATTTTGGCGGGAGGAACAAGTTGGCCTTATTGCCTTAATGGATCATCCCTTTCTCTATCTGCTGTGATATGAGAGCTGATGAGATCCTGCCCGAGGCAGCGGGACTGTCTCAACACAGATTGTCTCTCCATCCACAGGGGTAAACACTATACTGGGAGATTTAAAGTGAAATTTAGAATTACAGGGAAGTACCTAGGAAACGAATATTTTTTTCTTCAGTGAACTCTTAAGAGGGCTTGTCAGTAAAGTTCAAGCAAGCAGGTGTGCTGAAAATTGCTTTAAAACCAAAGAGACAGTAGGAGGCATGCATATGCCAGAAATCATAGCCCCCGTGAGAGAGACAAGCCCATTTTTCAGCAGGAGCAGCTGTTGGTGCATCTGCAGACAGGTTGTTGTCAGGAGTGTTGAGCAGAGAAATTTCAGGAGAAAGGCGCTCATGAGGGGGGAAGAGGCGCGAGGTCTCTAGTGAGACTTTAGATTGGAGTTTGTTAAATCCTGAGCAATAAAAATTGCAGTTCACTCTAATGAAACTTCCTGGGAAGACTATTAGTATTAAACAGGGTGACTCTCCCCCCAGAAATAATGCTAAATCACAGTCACAAATAATTCCGAGTCCAGTTCTGCACAAGGCAGAACATGATTGCACTTTTTAAATTAAATTCACTCTTATTGCTTTGGTGGTGGCCGTTTTCTGAAATTAATAGGAATTGCACACATGAGCCAAAGGGCCAAGGGTGGCCATCCTGCATAGAGGGCATGAAGGTACAGATGACAGAGATGGGTGGGCAGGCAGGGTAGCAGCCATGATATTTTATTAGGCATTTACTTGAAGGGAGTAGGTAGATTAAAATGTCTTTAAAGTTCTAGAATCACAGTTTCACAAAACCGTTGTTGGTTTTAAGGCTCAAAATAATGCTCTGTGTTGTACTATATGAAAGTAAACTGTTTCTTTTAATATCACTGTGAGCATCATGTGAACCAAAATTATCTTCTTTATATGGCCCATAGTTGGTAGCAATTGCTGTCCACCAGGTAGGCACTTACCCCTTACTTTTTAAATATATATATATATATATATATATATATATATATATATATATATACTTTTTTTTTTGAGAGAGAGAGAGAGAGAAAGAGAGAGAGAGAGAGAGAGAGAGAGAAACTCAGGTATGTGAGCAGGGGTGGGGGGGGAGGGGCAGGGGATTGGGGAGACAGAGAATCTTAAGCAGGCTCCACAGTCAACATGGAGCCCAAGCCCAAGGTAAGGTTGGAGCTCATGAACCTGATATGGACATGAACTAAAATTGAGAGTTCAACACCTAACCAACTAATCCACCCAGGTGCCCCTCACTCCTTACTTTTTGAATTACATGGTAACATTCAAAGTAAGTCTTTGAGACTCTAATTTATTAATAGTAATCATCTTTATTCCACAAGCCTCAATGTGAATCATTTATTGAAATTCAATAAGCAAATCATTTATTCATGAGTTTAGGAAATATTTGTTGTGTCTTCTCACTCAAAAAGAACCAAGTGATTATTTTTCTGATACAGAGATAAATAGCACATGGTTCCTACCCTCAAGGAGCTCACTGTAGAGTGACTGAAAGGGATAACAAAATAAACAATCACAATACCAAGGAGTAAGTACTAAAGTATCTGTATTTACCAACAGTGACAAGGAGGCTAGACCTCAGCCTGGGGACTAGGATTAGGAAACATTGCTAGGAGGAGGGGATACTGGTTTGGGGAAGATGAGTGAAGACCAGCCAAGTGGGCAGGGTTGAGCAGGGTTGTAAATGGCAACAGCATGGGCACAATGGGGAAAAAACAAAACAAACAAACAAAAACAAACAAACAAAACCCCCCAAAAACATGACAGTTAGGGATCTGAACATGGATCAGGAGAACCAAAAGGAGAGAGGATGAAAAATCATGGATTGAGAGTAGCCTGAAGAAACAAGTTGGGGCCAGAGGCTGAAGCAGGTTGTGTGAAGGTGCATGAAAGTAATTACAAGTCATTAGAATTTGAATAGCAGTAATGTAAATAGATTCACACTTTAGAAAGGCCTTTTGGTGGCACTGTGGAGGATGAATTAGAGTAAAGTGAAGCTGAAGGCCCAAAGGTTGTTTAGGAAATTATTGCAACATGCCAGATGAACTAAGGCAGCAGAGTAGATAGCAGTGGGGTGACCTGAGGTATTTGGGAAATAATGTTAACAAATCTTGGAGAAGAATAGGATGGAGGTGAGTGGGGAGGGTGAGGATAGTTCCAGGAAACATTCCTGTAAGCACATTGAACATATTAACCTATTTAAAATCACCAAGAGTCCAATTCATTAGGTACTAATGTTAAGTCCATATTACTGATGAGGAAATGGAAGCAAACTCAGGTAGGTTAATTCATTGTACTATACTCATCAGGGTACCCTTGTTGTAGGATTTTTTTTTTTTTTTTTTTTTTATGATAGTCACAGAGAGAGAGAGAGAGAGGGGCAGAGACACAGGCAGAGGGAGAAGGCAGGCTCCATGCACCGGGAGCCTGATGTGGGATTCGATCTGGGGTCTCCAGGATCGCGCCCTGGGCCAAAGGCCGGCGCCAAACCGCTGCACCACCCAGGGATCCCCTTGTTGTAGGATCTTGCTGCAGATTGGTGCATTCCAAATAATCAGGGAAAAGAGTCAGAATCAAACTCAGCATGAGTGTTCTTTCAAGTATACGCTTGGACACAGCAATTGGAAATGCATGAAATCAAGGATGAGGGTCACATTTCATATAGACCTTGTTGCACTAGCTAGGGGATGAGGGAAAGAACACCATAGAGAGAAACAGACTCTAGTCCAGATGACAGGTGAGTCCATGCCTACCTATCTCTGTCCCTTTAATACTACACATGTTTCTGTGAAGTGTTTATTGCAGGGGATAGCCTTGGAACAGTTACTTATAAGTAGGGTTCTCAAAGATGAGGTGATAGAAATTGAGGGCAAGCAATATTCAGAACACAGTGGCTAAATTTTTTATAACAAAAACTCTCAAGTTCAAAAAATTGAAAGTTTAAAATGAATATTTTTGGGGGGAGGGTCTTGTCTCCATTTTCTCATCTGTAATATGGTCATCACATTGATACGTAACTTATAGAAGTCTTCTGATATTAAATAGATTGATATTTTCAATGTGCTTGAAAGAATGTTTTCTGAACTTATCTTTCTCCTCCCTAAAACCCTATCCTGTCACTCTCCAAGCTTTGTATATGAGATATACAAAAAAGAATCCACCCGTGGACAGATAATAGTAAAAATGATAAATATTAAAGTTTAGAAAAATTGAGGGGGAAAAAGATACATTACGAAGAGATACCAATTGGGCTGAAAAAGAACTTGTCATTGCCCTTGGGAGATGTCACTAAAGAATGCAGGTCATAATATCAAATCGATTGGTGAATAACTCATCAGTCTAGAATTTTATGCCTAACACAATGGAAGAGTGAACAAAACAGCTCTCTTTTATATAAATGCTGAGTTAACTACCTGCCAGTCTTCCTGGAAAGCTCAGGTAAGAATGAACAATGAGCAAAGGTAGAAATAGGGTCTGAGAAAAATGGCAAATATTGAAATGGATAAAATATATTAGTAAGCCATTTAATTATTATGTAAAAAATAAGTAATGACTACTTTGCGTCTTTTAAAGGAAACACAAAAAATCTAAATAATAAATAATAAGAATGGGAGGTGATTATCAGTCTATAATTAAAATTTTTTCTTGTCATATTTTTAAAGAGAAACCAATGAATAATTTATATTTTAATAAAAGATTATGATATATATGCAGAGATATACGATTAAACAATTGAAAGAGGAAAAATAACATCTGGCACTTTTCACAGAAAAGCAATATAAAGAAAATTATGATAATCAAACAAAAACTGGGATAATAAAAGGGTGTCAAAGAAACATAATCAGAAAACACTAAAAAAACACTTTAGTTTTTTTTAGAAAAAACTAAAATACTAAGTATGGTAGAATTAAGATAAAATATATCAACAAATATAATAATTGTAAAAAGATTAAGGTTTCTTATTAATATCAGAAAATGTAATGTGGATTTTAAAAATCCATTATGCTACTTGTAAAAGATAAATTCAAACAAAGTGACACAGAATGATTAAAAAATGAGAGAAAGAAAGAGATATGGAAGGTAAAAGTAAACAAAGGAATGCTTTATGATATAGTAATATTAAACTCATAATTATGATGCATAGCAAACAGTGTCTAATGAAGAGAAGTAATGTAGTGATAAAAGGAACAACCCTAACAATATAGAACAATCATAAGCATGTATATTCCTAAACTAATTATGTTAAAAGATAGAAAGCAAAATTTAACATAATTAGGAAAATCAAAAGATAAGTTAAACTGAAGAATTTAATACATATCAGACCAAACATTTGGAAAATGTCAACATCAAAATGACTGGAATAAATATATTAAGAAGTTCGAATATATCTACCTAAGTCTCTATTTATTTCTACTTCTATTCAACTATGTATAAAACTCTGTGCTTAAAAGTAGACTGTTTTCAAATACAGTTATTTTTTAAAAGCCTATATCCTAGTGAAAAAAAAAATAGCAGTCTCCATATATTTTGAAGAATCAATGTCATATCAGTCATATTTTCTAACACATTTCAATAAATGCATCAATGATGTAAAATTAGATAATAAAGAGTTTGGACTTTTTCTGAAGTTTATGTACTTATATTAGTCCTTGAGTAAAAAGTAAAAAGAAATAATATTTAGAAGCAACTAGCAAATAAGCCATTAAACATCAAACTTTATGAGGCAAAATGGTATTTAAATTAAAATTTAAATAGAAATATATGGATCTAAATTACCTGCTTAAAAAATAATCATCGATATATAAAAAAGTTATGTTATAAAAATAGACTGATAAATTATGAGTAAACTTTCAGCTGATAAAGCCAGAAACATATTATAGTTAATACAAACAGTAAAAAAGAAATAATAATAATTAAATCATATACTAATGAAATAGAAAGCAAAAACCAACACAAAAATGTAATATTTAATAAAATTAAAAACTTCCCAAAACAGATTAACAAAAAAAAATTTTGAAAAACTCTAGTAAGACTGTTTGAGAAATAACAGTACCTCAGCTAAACAATACTCTGAACAAAGAGATATAATTACAGAAATATTTTTTTATAATTACAGAAATAATATTAATATTTAAAATGCCTTAGGTATTTTAAATGAACTGGGTTTTATACTGCAATGCAAGGATGGTTTAATGTCAGAAAGTCTACTGTTATTTTCAACAGATGGAAGGACAACGATATGATGAACATTTAAGTAGATATATAGAAGAATTGAATAAAAAAAAGTATTTATAGATGATAAACAAAAAAAATTATAGCAAAATGAGAATGGAAGAGCATGCCCTTAACCTGATGAAGGATATCTATGAAACAGCACAGCAAACAGATGACTTAAAAGTTAATGGTAAAGCATTACTGTCTGTTAAGTGCAAGAGAGTCCACAATTTGTTAGAATTAATGAAAGAGTTCAGCAACATTGCTACATACCAGTTCTATCTTCTAAAACTCTAACATTTCTTTATAATATTCCTCATCAGCAGTAATAAATCTAAAGTTAATAGCAAAAGATACCATTAAGTATTACAACAAAAATGAAAAGGCACTTAAGTATGAATCTGACAAAAGATGTAATAAAAGACCTAAGAATTTAGAAATTAAGGGAAAAGTTACAAGCAATTGGGAATGCCTGGATGGCTCAGTGGTTGAGCATCTGCCTTCTGCTCAGAGTGTGATCTCAGGTTCTTGGAATTGAGTCCTGCATCCAGCTCCCTGCAGGGAGCCTGCTTCTCCCTCTACCTATGTCTTTGCCTTTCTCTGTGTCTCTCATGAATAAATAAATAAAATCTTTAAAAAAAGACATATATTATAACTAGGGATGTATGAAAATTGCATAAATATGATGATTTTTAGTTAGAATTTCACATATATTCAATACAATTACAAACAATATGGTAACAGAGTGTTTTGAAGAACTTGACCCATGAACCATCTGGAAAGTTAAAGAGCAAAGAATAATCTAAAAGTAAAGCAGCAGAAGAGGTAGAATAAAGACTGTCTTATTATTTTCCAAGATTTCTTAAAACACTGTGCAGGTGGAGCAGTGCAGACATATTACACTACTGGAACAAAATGGAAAACCCAGATTAGACCTACTCATATGTGAAAACTTGATGAGTGACAAAAGAGGTATTAAAAACCAGTGGGAGACACTATAACAAACATTGCTTGAAAAGTAGCTGTTCACAGGGAAAATAAGATAGATAACATAGATCCCTAGGTTATAAAGAAGAGTTAGTTTCAGATGAAAAAAAAAAAAAAGCCTATATGCAAAAAGCTGAACTCAGGAACTTTCAGAAGAAACTATAGGAAAAGATCTTCATTATACTAAAAATTTCAAGAACTTCTTCAACAAGTTACATAAAATCCAACTATAAGTGTATAAAATTAAAACTTCATATGGTAAAAGATATTTCAAAGAAATAAAAAAATGCCACATTATTAGGAAAAATATTGACAGTAAATATATACATGACAAAAGATTACTTTGCACAAGGTGTAATTTATACTCACAAGTCATTAACAAAAAAAAGAAAAGTGTGCAATTAAAAAAAAAATGGAAAAGGATCTAAACATACAGTTCCACAAAGACCAAAAACAAATGTCTAACATGGAAACTTACTGAATCTCCCTACTTATCAGGAAAATGTCTATTAAACAATGTGGTATTTAATAACCACCATATTGGTAAAATTAAAAACCTAGTAATTGCAAATATTTGGATGGATGTGGGTAAGTGGGAACTCTTGCATAGGCATATATAAATAATGTTGGTGAAGCTATCTTGGAAAGCCATTTAGCAATACATACAAAATTATACTCCACCCAATTTCCAATCATTTAGGGGAAATGGACAAATGATTCTTAATCTTACAATGGAGTACTCTCCAACAGTTAAAAAGAAACAACTAAACACAATGCTGAGTGAAAATGCAATTGCAAAGAACCTGTAAAGGATTTTTGTGATTTATTTTGAAATGAATTTAAAAATTAATATGGATTAACGGGTGGATAGAGAGATGAGTACATGGAGAGAAGCATGATAAAGCAAGTGTAGTGAAATATCAATGATGAAATCTAGGTGATAGCTGTATAGGTAGTGACTGAAAAATTCTTTCACTCTGTGATATGTTGAAATTTTTCATGAAAAGTTTCATGAAAAAAGAACATGTTCAACATAACAATATTTTGTAAATACGCAAAAATTATATTATTGTCTGTGGAGAAACACATAAATAATAAAGTTATAAAAACATCCATGGAAATGACACACACCAACCTCAAGATAATGGTTATACTAAGGGAGGAAGGAAGGGAAGGGGCTAGGAGGTCTTGAATCCTTCCATTAAAGAAAGAGAGAAAGAGAGAACTCTGAAACAAATACAGCAAAATATCTGCACCATCAAAATTATGTTAAAAGGATTATAGTGACTAGAAAAACAGGCTAAAAAAATTATTTCCATGGTGTAATGCCTATTTCATAAGTTTTGGGGTTTTTTTTTTTTTTTGTTGTTGTTGTTGTTCCATAAGTTTTTAAATACAATACATTCCTATATTTTGCATGTGGATATAAGCATATATAATAAAAGTATAATAATACAAATACAAAGATGCTCATCAGATTAAAAAATATTGGTTACCCCAGGGAAGGGAAAGAGCAAAATGGGTTAGAGAGTGGTAAAGGTCATTTCAATTGAATTTGCAGCATCAGAGTCCTCAAAACAATTTCACTTTTGACAAATCTGGGTAATAGAACACAGTTTTTCATGTTTTAAAATTTTCATGATACATAATAAAAAAGGAATCATAAATCTGTAGAGTATAAAAGAATGACCCTCCTTCTCAAGTCAGAAACAGCAACACAAAAGATTCCTATGATGCATGGGAATTTGCTAGCACATTTCAAGAATTATTTTTCCGATTAGTCTATGATATTAGCTTAGATCATGATTTATTAATTATTTTTTATTATAGCCATTGGTTACTGTACATATACTATACATCTGCTTTATGGCCATTATTTTATATATCTTCCATTGCATCCCGAAATTATAAAGTTTAAAGAATTCTTACTAATTGTGAGTACAACCATCTAAGTAAACTAAACATTCACCTGCATCATTCTGGACAGTTCTCATTCCCTTTTATTAAGGAGCGGAGATCACAAGAACTAAGAAACTCCCTGGGGAAGTTGCATGTCCAAAAGGACTCTTTAATTCAGCATCTAGCAAAGCACAATTGTTTAAGACAAGGACATCTTTATTAGATTGAAACTAGAAGGCCTACAATGGTTACAGTTGAACTCTTCCAGGTCTATATTTGACTTTACCAGCTAAGGAAATCAACCCTGAAGCTATTGGCATCCAGAGTGACCAGAGCAATGCAGAAGATTCTAGAGCTGCGATAGGGTTCTTACAAACAGAAACCAGAGAAGCAAAGGGACACTGGAATTGTTATAGGACAAGAGTGCCTAGAAGTCGGATTTCTATTTTCTTAAGATACAACACTGGACTGAAATTCCCCTCCATGGGGTTAAGTGTTCCATGGCTAAACTCAGGGTAACTGGGTACAGAGCCTTTGAAGGATCCTTAAGGCAGATGTCTGGTCATTTCCTTTCCCTTTCTTTCCCTTCCATAGTAGTACAAAATTTTTTCCTGCTGAAAGAGCACATTCACAGCCATGACAAAGCCCTCCTCTAAATCCATCCATCAATTTGAAGTGGTTTCTACTTTACAATCTCAATCCACCCCACTTCTATCTCCTTAGAGGGAAAGTACAATGGAAGTGCAAAGTGCTAATAACATATACATCCTCAACTCTTTCACAAGGGTATTGTAAAGACTAATGAGTTATTGTTTGAAAAGACCTTTGTGGCTCTCTGATGAAAGGTGGGATATACATACAGTTCTGAATGTTTTATTTTGTTGTCATTGTTGGTGTTATAATTACAATAGTTGTATAGTCTGTGAGGCATACCGCCAACCAAGCATCTCCTTCTCTCTCCTTCCTTGTTTATGCTTGAAAAGTAAGCCTGCCGTGCTCAATAGGTCTTGGTTGTGTTAATCACTTTTTACTCTGCTGACAGACACCACGGACCAAACTTTGGATTATTTAGTTTGCTGAGAGGCCAAATTCAACATTTTGGAAACTGCCCTGAGCTTTCTAACGTTCTCCTTTCCCCTTTCCCATACCTAAAGAGTGTCTTCTCAAGTGTGCCATCCTTTTTCTATTTGGAGAATTTGTCTAATCTGCTACATTTGGTTGGGGAGATCTGGAAAGCCCTGGTAAGCAGCAGGGGAAGATATATTTTGCCCCCTTGCAAGATGGAAGCTGGTCTTCTTTACAGATTTGTACCAACGGATACACGAGCTCAAAAGCATCACTCAAGGATAATTGTGCATAGGGCTTTGTTTCTGTGCAAACTGATTCCTCTAGGTCCTCTTTGACCCTGGGTTCTGGGGGGCTGCTTTGCATTTACTGAATGGTACACCTTTTCCCTGTTGCCCGCCTCTCTCTTGTTATGTATGGGCTGTCTCTGTCTAAAATCCCTTATGCTGATTTTCCAGACACGTTTATTTATGTTCACTCACTAATTGAAAATCTCATATTTGAAGTTATTATTCTGATTGATGTCTGTCATTTTGATCAAGCAGTAGCTCACAGATGCTTTGTTAGAACAATTTTACAAGTGAGTTTATCATCATGCCTTTCTCTCCTGACCTTCTCTATGGCTGGTAGCAAAAAAAAAAAAAAAAAGAAAAGAAAAGAAAAAGAAAAAAAACAGCAACAACAACAACAACAAAAAACCAGTGGAGGCTCAGAGAGGAGATGTTTGGCAAGCCTCCCGAATTCAAGTTTCATTGTGTCTCTACTACTGAAAACAATTCTTCTATTTCAGACATTGTTGACAGGTTGACAGTAATGGAGGAGAAGTGTAGCAGTCAGATTCAGTGCAAGGGAACAAAAATAAGTGGAATAGTGACCTCTCCCATGGGTCAGAACTACCTCTCCCAGTCCCCAAGCCAAGCCACCTTCCCACTGTCCTACATCGGTAACTTCTGGGATTGAGGTAGGGGGAAAGTTAGTTGTACCTGCTATTAAAAGATGCATCGTGATGCACCCTTATTATAAATGCCCTGACAGGCTGAGCATCCTCAATCAGCAGATGGCACCCCGTATCTTGATACCACAGAGTTTGATGCTGTAACATTAAGAGGTCATATTTATGCCTAGGTCCCAGTTCCATCGTTAGTAGTTCTGGGACAAGAACAAGCCATTTTATCTCCCTGAGCCTTAACTTTCTCTCTGGCAAAGTAAAGATTATCATGTGTGCCGTTTATTTCTAGGTTACAGATTAAATCACTTAGAACTTCATTTTGTAAAAGTTATAGGAAAATGAGCTGGTTTTCTGTTACTGTTAAAACCCTTTATATGGAATAATCTCCAAAATGTATTTTAGATTATTTTTTAAAATGCAAACACTGAAAAAGGCTTGATTATTTTCCATGATAGGTGAAGTTCAGAGAAGTTTGAAATTCTGAGTTACTTCAGATGAGAAAGGGAGTCAGAAGAAAGAGGTGTGGGACAGAGTAAGCAAAACTTTCAAGCACTTTGCACATTTGCTAAGTCCTACTAACTTATTCATTTTGTTAGGAAAAACTGTTTCCCGAAATATTGAAGTTGCTCTACAACCAAATATATTCACATTCAAATAAATCTGGTTAAAGCTGCAAATGATATTCCTGCTTTGAAGATTAACAATACCCACTCTCATAGTTAAGTTCATTCCATCAAGAAGCTTATTTCGATTTATTTTATTCAAATTTCTCAAATGCAACTTTTTATTTATCACAAAGATTCAGATCCCAAGAAACTATTACTTTCTGAAACAGTTTTAAAAACCATGCATTAGACCATAGGCCTCCTGTGATTAGGTACTTCTGTCTGTAGAATCATGAGCCATTAGTGTTGGAAGGACTTTGAGCTCATTTAATCCAACCCTGTGTCTAATTGCATGGATTTTTTTTTCCCCTGTAGGAGGAATTCCTCTTAACACATGAGCACTCAGACTTTGCTGAAATATCTTCAAAAATCCTACCTCACGAGGCCAGAAAGACTAATGGAGGAAAGCTTGAATTTTTGGAAAGTGATTCAGATTGAGTTAAAATTTTGGTTTCTGATTACTTTAAATGAATGATTAAAATTTCTCTTGGGACTCTCCTTTCCATTCTTTTACTTATTTATTTTTTAAAAAGTATCAAAAGCCTTTTTTTTTTTTTTGACAGGCACTCTTTTAGATATTAGGGATATTTCATTGAATAAGACTGACAAAGACTCTGCCCTTACGGAGCTTACACTCTGTCTGAAAACAAAGCAAGAGTATTCACACATAATATAATGTCAGGAGATGATACATAAAATGGAGAAAAAGCAATTTTATAGATAGAGAAGAGGAGATAGAGGGAACGTGGTCAGGGCAATCCTCTCTGAGCAGACAGCCAAAGGAAGTGAGAGGAGCTAGTGTTGCAATAGGAATGGGGAGCCAGGTCTCAAGGGCATGAATAAGTTGGATGAGTTAGAGGAGTAACAGAAAGGCCCTTGGTGAAAAGGGAACAAGAAGAAGATGAGGTTGGAGAGTTGTCAGAGACCAGAGGGCAGGAGTGTGGATCCCAGGGTAAGGCCTGTGGATTGTGTTCCAGGTGGGATGGAAGCCACTGCAGGATCCAGGAAGCAGAGGGATGGTATTACTAGCATTAGGTTTTCAAAGGGATCACTTTGGCTGCCCTGTGGAAAATATTGTGAGGGCAAGAGCAGAAGCAGGAAGACAAGAGTCCACTGCCCTGGGTGAATATTCCTCAGACTCCTCATCCTTAGGTGATCTGATGCCCATCCTCTGAGCCCATGTTCCTCTGGACATCCTCCTACTGTAGCCGTAGCTATTTCCAGTGAAACTCAGTTCCTTACAAACTCATCCCACCACTCCTGATAGACTGTCAGCCTGGTAGAGGCAAAGACCATGATTTATTTTTCCTCCTATCCCCAGAACCAACTGCAGTGTGGGGTACATGCATACTTAAATGAAGTCAGACAGAATTTCTCTACTCTTTCTTAACTAGTGTCAGCCTTAAAGGTCTGCATCTGAAGGCAGTTATGTTAATTTCTTTACCTAAAAGTCACTTCAGGTCTGTCTTCCCTTTCCACATCTGTCTCCCCACGCTCACATACCAAGTGAAGGGTACCTTCTCTTCCAAGGCCATTTCTAACTTGGTTTGTGTGACCTGTGTTACCAATGCATTTTCCTACTTTGTTTATAGTTTGCCTTATCAGTAATTACAGTGTTGACTGTTGTTCTCCAGAGTTTGTGATCATAGAAAAGATGTACATGCATCCCTTATCTCCAGATCATAGTGACTAACCCAAATAAGTAATTAAGCAATGTTTGCAAGGCAAGGAATTTGAGAAATTGAGCAGGTATGCACAATTTCACATTAGGGTTCTTTAATTCAATGAATAATTCTCTTCTAATTTTTGAAGATCAAATAATATTGCAGTGTTTCACAATAGGCGAAAGAACTAGCATTCTGAAAAAAATGGGGGCACATGGTCAATCTATGTAGATGAGGAAGCAAAAGCATAACAAAGACTTCTTAGTATTAAGGTTTTGGGAGGTATGAAGAGAGGAAACACACTGTGTGGTATTTCATAAATTTGATATAGCTTGGGAAAAAAAATCCTTCCAAATATTGACCTATTCGACTTAAAGCAGTCTCCCTTATTCATGACTTTGCTTTCACATTTTTAGTTATCCATGGTCAACTGCAGTCTGGAAGCAGATGATGCTCCTTTGGACAATATCATCAGAAAGTCAATAGCAACCTATGACTAGATCGTGATACCTATGTCTTTCTTTTCATTTCATTTCGTCACTAGGCATTTAATCACCACAGGTCATCACAAGAAGGGTGAGTACAGTACAATAAGATATTTTGAGAGACACATTCATATAATTTTTATCATATTATATTGTTATAATTGTTCTATTTTATTATTGTTGTTAATCTCTTACTGTGAATCATTTATAAATTAAACCTTATCATATGTGTGTATATATACACACATAGTATATATAGGGTTCAGTACTATCCATGGTTTCAGGCATCTACTGGGGATCTTGGAACGTATCCCTCATGGATGAAGGTGAAATATTATACTTACTGGAGAATAGGTATAGTTCAAGAATCAGCATTATTTGATTCAGATAAATGGTCCAAAGTAAGATCAGAGGTTACAAGTAGTGTAAATCAGAATTATTAAAAAATTAGTTTAAAAAAAAGGAAAGAAAAAGCCTCTTAAAACACGGGTTCAAACATCAGGAAGGATTTTCATTCAGTAATTTAGCTTTATGAAATTTTAGAGATTGTTCAAAAACTAGAAGTTTGGATAGGAAAGGTATTGTGTAAGAAAAAAATTAAGATGAAACAAAACATCAATAACATTTGTAGTCCCATTTAACAAGATTCTAAATTCACTGGGCACTTATGCTAACCGTTTCTTTTTGGGGGGGGGGCGTTGGTTTTTTTTAATTTCTCAGGTTAAAACCAACCTGAGCTTTTAAGCCAGTCAAGGGAAAGTATATTATTTCCATCCTCTTTTTAAACACTCTATAAAGAACTCTCTCGTTCATAATAGCTTTGTTTACTGCGTAGTACAGCATGTTCTAATTATCACCCCTGCCTCACTAACCACACGGCTTATGTTCCCACACTCATCAGTTATTTTTATGCCTCCTGCAGAAATGAAGAGAACATTAATAAGAATAATACTTGGGGAATAACATTTTTGATAAAACCAGAAAAAAATGTGTTGAATAGTTCAGGAAATCAGAGCATTTCAGTGAAATTGAAATGACCCGCTACCAACAGCATACTTTCTTTTCTGTTGTCATTTGCAATTTGCCATCAGTCCCTGATCTGATCTTTTCCTTCTTTTCTCTAATACTTTATTTGGTTATTATTCAATGTTGCTATTTATTTTTCCCTGTCGTTGACTTTGCTTCATTATTTTCCCATCCTTAATTTAGGAATTGCTTCCAGCTTTCTTGTTCTTTCCATATTTTGAAATTCTCTCTTACTTCCATTTTCTTTTGCTCTATATTCTTCTCATTTTATCCTTTGCTCTTTTTAAAAAATATTTTATTTATTTATTTATTTGGCACAGAGAGAGAAAGCACAGGCAGGTGGAGCGAGAGAAGGAGAAGCAGGCTCCCCACTGAGCAGGGAGCCCGATGCAGGGCTCTATCCCAGGACTCTGGGATCATGACCTAAGCCAAAGGCAGACAGTTAACCACCCTTTCTTTGCTTTTTTAATTTCCCTCCTTTTCCTCTCTCTTTCTTTCTTCTACTTATAATAACTTCTCTAATTATGCATGGAAAATATCTTTTTTTTAAAATATCTTTTTATACCCTTGACTGGCAAGCATGTATATACATATATATTGATATGGGAATTAATACCTTTTCAGCACAAGAAATGAGACCGGCAGGAATGTCAAATAGAACATTAAAACGTTTTAGAATCACCACATAAGCTGAGTAAGGCTTAAATAATGTTTGCATGGCCAAGAGTCTAAATAAAGGAGCAAGAACAACTAAGTAATAGAAAGAAATAATAGCCATAAAAGTGATTCTTGCAAAAAAAAAAAAATCTTTTGGCACAGAATTGCAAGAATCTTTCCAATCTGTGAAAGGTGGAGTCAATATGCTTTTTTTCACACGATCTTTCTTAACATTTAAAAATATGTACATGAGCGAATATTTCTCATGAGACTGAGGAGGCAAGAGGTCTCACCTCATTTAGGACCACATTTGCTGTGCTGCTGATTTCACCATTCAAATAGTGGTTACTGTTTGTAGGAATCTTTTCTAGGCTAGAAACCTTAAATGGATAGGAAAGAAAAAAAAAACCCACCACACACACAAGAGGCGAAGATTGCTAATTAAAAGGGAAAGAAGCAGCAAGGCGAGATACAGCAGACTGTGGATACAAACATTTTCAGCGATGACTCAGGAGCACGTTTGGATAGATGACGTCAACCCTTCCCTCAATAGTTGAATATAATCATCCCTGTGAACTGATTGAAGTTTGAAAAAATAGCAACTAAGACTTCTTTCACATGCTTATAATCAGCTCTCTTGGAAATATTCCACTTTAGATAAAATGGTTTACCAAGAGAACCTTGGTATGATGAAGAAATATTTCAGATGAGTACGTATGGATTAATCGCGCTTAGGGCTGAACTCCCCCAGAAGGCACTTATCCCAGCCCCTAAAGGGGCAGCCACTTTGCTGAAGTGGACATCTAATCCAACGGTGCCTTTGTCCTCTACACCCATGGCCTGGTAGGGCACCAGCTCCAGGTCTGCTTCCCAAGGCTCATGGTGCCAGTCAGCCTCTTCCTTCTTCCCTCCCATGTGAGCATTCCTTGTACAAAGTAATTGTGATGCAAAGGAAAAGAAAACAGTGTCTCTTCCTATCTCCCAGGCTATCCCTGGCCCAGACCACTGCCATTTTTCCTTTGCTTCCTGGCAGCATCTGTCTCAGAAGAGACCCTACTGTGGAGCCCGAGGAGGTACAGTGGAGATGGACAGACCACAGGCTGACTGTAGTACCTCACTTCAGTGCAAACAGTGGGCGGTTCATAGTTGAGGCACAAAACTAAACAAAAGCTATTTTGTGCTTTGATTTACTCTCTGCCTTCTCTGAGGAGCAAGGTGTCATGGTGCCTCAGCTCCTATGGTCTAAGGAAACAAGGGAGAGCTGAGATCCTCAGAAAGCCTGTTAACCAGGCCACCTGCCTGACCTGCCTTCCAGGCCAGGACAGCTGTATTCCCAAATGTACCCGTGGCAGGTAAAACTCTCAGACCTCGTTACAGAACATGCACTCAGCACAGCAAAACCATGCAATATTCAGGAGATAGGAAGATAGGCGCCATCTAGCTACATTCCTGCCTTGCCAGGTATTTCTCAGTGGGTGCCCAAGACGGATATGCTCAGTTCCTAGTTAGGAGGGGGGGTTTAAGAAACAGGGCTAGGGCTAAGCAGGTGTAGAATAGAACTAAAA
Source organism: Vulpes vulpes (assembly GCF_048418805.1). Classification (NCBI taxonomy): domain Eukaryota; kingdom Metazoa; phylum Chordata; class Mammalia; order Carnivora; family Canidae; genus Vulpes; species Vulpes vulpes. Next base: position 109,564,011 of record NC_132792.1, read on the forward strand.
CCAGTTTTGTAGCTGAGGACAAAATAGAGTGAGCTGTTAATGCATGCGACTTACAAGTGCTCAGGGTTCCCAGGGAATCAGCACCTACATCAGCTTGTCACAAAGGAGAATGGGGACATGTTTGCTTGGGGAAGAGGGAGATTGCAGAGATGGGAGGTGTAAGGGGGTGAGACATTGGCCTAACAGCTTCATCTAGGACCTTGGCTTTTGTGCCTGAGCCAGGATGTGTAATTCCAAGTTACACCAGATTTAAGCCAGTGTAGAAGCACAGGAGGCCATTGAGACAGTACTTAGAATTCTTTTCAAGCATTGCTTAGAACTGAATCTGTGGTTATGAGAGCCAGTGGATGACAAAGGCTGGAGAAAAATGCAGAAGCTGCCAGGGTCCACCGTCTTAACATGTGGTATGAAAAGGACAAATTACATACCACACCCATAGCTTCCTCTTCCCTTGCCAGCTTGAAACAAGAGTCCCTCTCAGGTCCCATGCTGTATTTCCTGCCCTTTCCCAAATTAAGACACTGGAGAAGAAGCTTGTTGTTGCCATGGTTACACAAAAGCTAGTGCATCAACACTGTTGCGTTCCTTTGAAAACATCCTCAACTGCGACCCTTTGGACTGGTTTGCCGACAAATCTATAGCACCTGAAAGAAATTTATGGAAAAGAAAATGTTTGTGTGTTCATGCTGGTGATGCAATGTTCCTTTGCTCTGCTTTGTGTTGGCAAAGAAAACCATCACCCGGTTGTATGCACAGAGATAGAAGATTTCTCTTGTCACGGAATCCACGTATCATCAGTCTGGCAGAGCACAGCACATGCCCCTTTGGCTAATGGCTGGTGTGTTGAGGGAGGTGCATGCTGCTTAACCCAGATCTGCGTGTTCCTGACCACTCTCGATGGTGAAGACCATTAATGACATCATGGCCTTCTTTCCTCTATCTTCTACTCACTCAAAATCATTTTTTGACCTACACAAATCTCTCCTTGTGAATGCTAGAACAAGCAATTCTTTTTTTTTTTAAGATTTTATTTATTTATTAATGAGACACATGGAGAGAGAGAGAGGCAGAGACACAGGTAGAGAGAGAAGAAGGCTCCATGCAGGGAGCCCGATGTGGGACTCGATCCCGGTACTTCAGGATCAAGCCCCGAGCCAAAGGCAGATGCTCTACTGCTGAGCTACCCAGGTGTCCCTAGGACAGAAATTCTCACGCTAAAAGTCAGAGGATAATCCATTCTGGTATCTTAAATTAAAAGGCTTATCAGGGAACATTTTCAGGGCTTATTTTCAAAAGGAAATAAACGCATCCTCTGTAATTTCATATACTTTATATAAATATATAGAATAACCTTCAGTTCGCTCTATCTGTATGCAAAAACAGTCATTTGTAAAAAAAAAAAAATATTCTCCTCTGTTAAATAGAACTCCGTTGCTTTAGGTTTTTCCCCTTTTTCTCTCCTCAGGTCTTGCTGTCAGCTGTTAGTATCAGCAATGATTAAACATAAGCAAGCATTGTGATTCATCAAGAACTGATAGACTCATCACTGATGTAAACATTCTTTCGTCCCAAGGTCAGATCAGGTAGGGAGCTGAGACAATTTCATATGGAGATGTATGAACTTGAGTTTATGTAAATCCATCTATTGTCATATCATTACCGAACCACACACACAGGCACACACAGACACACGCACATGCACCTAAACGTCCATTTTATGGAATATAGACGTTTGGAAAGAAATTATTACTGAGGCATAAAAATATTTGCATTCCTAACTTCTTAGAACTTCAAAGAGACTCTGAAACTAGTACTTTATTCAAGTAATTCAGCCTGCTAGCTCACCAGCTTCCAGAAGCTCACATGGAAATCTCCCAGCAAGAGCACCACTGCATTATATGCTGCCTCCGAATAAGCATACAAAAAGCTTAAAGCCCAATGAGATACATAGAAAAATATTTTCTCTTCAACACGAGAGAACAGAAGAGAGCTAGCCTTGGGACCATATATTGGAAAGTGCAAACCTGCATGAATCTGCATAAGGAAACCAAGAGTTTAGAATCCTTCTCTGTGACTTCCATCACCCTTCTGCATCTCAAACTGTCAAACTGAGAGATAAAGAATTTCTGTGTACTTTTCAATACTGGACATTCTTTTGAATCTCTCTCTCTCTTAGTTTCTGTGACTCCATGAACACTACCAATTCACCTCTTACTCCTTCTTCTACTACTAATTTAATATTTTATATATGCTCTGTGTACTAGGTTCCAATTGCTGCTGTAGAAATTGACCACAGGGGTGCCTGCGTGGCTCAGTGGTTGAGCATCTGCCTTCCGCTCAGGTTGTGACCCCGGGGTCCTGGGATCAAGTCCCACATCGGGCTCCCTGCAGGGAGCTGGCTTCTCCCTTTACTTAGGTCTCTGCCTCTCTCTCGATGTCTTTCATGAATAAATAACTAAAATCTTTAAAAAGAAAAGAAAAGATATTTACTATAAACTTGGTTTAGAACAATAGAAATTTACTCTCTTAAAGTTCTGGAGGCCAAAAGCCTGAAATCAGTTTTCACTGGGCTAAATTGAAGGTATGAACAGAGCTCGTTCTTTCTGGAATCTCTGGGAATGCATCTATTCTTTGACTCCTCCACGTTCTTAGAGGTCTCTGGCACTCCCTGGCCTGTGGCTGCAATCACTCCAATCTTTGCTTTCCCTGTTGTGAAAAGCTTCCTTTTTTCTCCAGGCAAGTCTCATTCTGCCTCCCTCCCTCTTACAAGGACACTTGGGATTTCATTTACAGCCAAAGCAGGATAATATCCCCTTCACAAAAGCCTAAACTTAATCCAATCTACAGATACTTTTGCCAAGGAAAGTGACCTTCATGGATTCCAAGGACTAAGCCCCGGTCACCATTGGGCACATTATTAAGCCTACCCCCATCCTGGTTCCTCAGATCATTTATTTTTGCCCTTTTGTGGTGATATTGTGACAGCACCTGCATCAAGCTTATGCACTCCTCACTTGCTGACTAAACTCCCTTGGTCTATAGCAGAACTAACCTACTTTCCTTAAGAGTTGCAGACCACTGGCTTTGAGGAGCGAAGGACCAATATTTACCAGAAGATAAGACCTGAGCACATTCAAAATCAGCCACCACTGATGCCAGCAAGTCAGGTCAGGTTTCTGTTGACCTCCAACTAACCGCCTGACACCAGCTTCTCCTCACATAGCCCCCATCATTTCCCGTTCCTTCTCTTTTTAAACCCTCTAGCTTCGCCTGGACACGGAAGATGGTCTTTAAAACGTTAGTCCTGGGGATCCCTGGGTGGCGCAGCGGTTTGGCGCCTGCCTTTGGCCCAGGGCGCGATCCTGGAGACCCGGGATCGAATCCCACATCGGGTTCCCGGTGCATGGAGCCTGCTTCTCCCTCTGCCTGTGTCTCTGCCTCTCTCTCTCTCTCTCTGTGACTATCATAAATAAAAAATTAAAAAAAAAATAAATAAAACGTTAGTCCTCCATCTTCCCAGGCTGCTGGCTTCCTGGATAAAGCAACTTTCCTTTCTCACCCTCACTTGTCTCTTGAGAATTAACTTTTGAAAGGCAAGTAGCTGAACCCAAGTTCAGAACTGGCTCTCTGTCTAGTAACTATATCTTCTTGACCCCATTGTGCCTTCTTTATTCAGGAGACTTGTATACTAAATCTCCAGTGGAAATCTTAGATTTAACACCCAAACCTGACTTTCCAAGTAGCTGTTGCACACTTCCACTCAAATGGTATGGTAGGCTCAAAGCAAACTGAAAATGCCTGAAATTTAACACAAAGACTCCTTCCTCTCTTCAGAGAGATAAATGAGTATCCACCTTATTTGATTACTCATATTTGAACCTGCAGGAACATTGACTGAGACCTTTCCCTTCTGCCCATAACTTCCCTCAGTTGTCTAGAGAGCCTTCCTTTGATGTTTTTTAGGCTCTCCTTTTGGTCTTTCCTAAATCTGCCACAGTAGACATTACATTGTTTTATTGAAATTCCCTGCTCCTAGTCTCTCCCCATTCCAGTTTATTATACATTTTGATTCCAGTACAGTCGCTCTTCCAAACTACTTTGGTTAGTGTCATTCTCTTCCTCAAAACATTCAACAGGCTTCCCAATGCCCCAAGTCCACATTGTTACATCTTCATCAAGCTAAGTAGCCCCAACTTTTTTCAGATGCACACTGTTTTCTCCTGTATGATAATCTCTACGTTTTAGAACCACGCATCCTCATCCCCTTTTTTATGGATTTACTGATGTGATTCTTTCACCCTGAAATGCCTCCTCATCCATGATACCACCCCTGGTGACTCAAGTCAGCTACCTCTTTTCTTAAAGTCAAAATTATTTTATGACAGACTTTCCTATGTCCATGTATATGAATGAGAGGTATTCAGAACACATGTGTTAAATGGATTAACCAACTTTTGCTGAGAGGAGGGAAACAAGTAAGGTATGATTCACAAAACCTTTTTTTTTTTTTTTTTCAAAATTTTGCAGTGTGCATCTTTTTTGAAGAAGCCAGATGTAATTTTCTCCTGGGACTCTTGAAGCATTCTCTCACCTGACTTTTTAAAATTATATTTTAATTTTCTCGGGCATCCGTCTCTCAACTTACCTTGGTCCTGCATTTCACAAGCAGGACAGAAACTTTAAAAAAATGGAAGTTCTGCCTTTCTTTTCTTTCGCACATCATTTGAGTTTGATGGATACCAGGAGACATATATCAGGTCCTGAGCAGGATCCCATTGAGAGTTCCCACGGCACTTCAGTCACTTAGTCATGATCTATGCTTTCAACAGTTGAAGATAATGACTTCAGGAACAATCTTTCACGGGTTTCATATTAAATGAGACGAAAGTGCAGGCACGGCATTAAAGCACCTTGTTATTTGCAGAGTACTTAGAGTAACCTTAAATATGGAGATGATCAAATTTCATGACCTTTAGTTTTAATTCTTCCATCAAATCTTCTTGTGCAATTCCTCTTTTTAATAAAGATGTGTGTGTGTGTGTGTGTGTGTGTGTGTGTTTCTGCCTAAATCAACCTAGCCACTTAATACAACATTAACACTTTAGCGTTAAATATGGAAGCCAGGAGATGACAATATAAATATGCTTATTTTTATTGTAAGCTTATCTATATTGCCTTCATGACCGTATACTTTTAAGAGACTGTTATTTTTAAAGTGTGCTAAGGGCACATTATAATGTTAAGAGCCTCCACCTTTGATTTTCATTCTACTGATTTGCATATTTCAATTCATAATAAAATGCAGAGCTCATTAAGTTCTATTTTTGACAAGATGTTTTCCCTTTAACTTGAGTCACTAATAGAAAACTCTCCTGTGACAACAATGGAAAGTATCAGAGTCCTCCAAAGATGGTGGAAGAATTGGAAGAGAATAGTACCTAAGGGAATGAATGTGTGCTTATTTGCCCAGAAAGAACCACTTATCCTTGTTAAAATCTATAAACACAAAGCAAGTGAGCATGTGTTATCAGAGAAACTGATATCTGTAGGTCTGCTCAGAATCAACAAGAGAAAGTATCATGCCACACGCCTGACTGAGGAAAGTAGTATTCCTCAAGCCCCATTCCCACTGAAAACCTGGAGATGTGGGGCCCCTAGATGGCTCAGTCAGTTGGGCATCTACCTTTGATTCAGGTTGTGATCCCAGGGTCCTGGGATCAAGTGTCATATTAAGCTCCCTGCTCAGCAGGGAGTCTGCTTCTCCTTCTGCCCCTCACGTTACTCATACACTTTCTCTGTCGTGTTCTCTCTCTCTGAAATAAATAAAATCTTAACAAAGAAAAAAAGAAAAGCTGGAAATGTGACCTTCCCTAGGAAAATCCTGGAATGAGTACCATCTTGTGTTTGATGACCTTTCTGACTAAATCTACCTATTTTCTAGAAGTCACACAGTGCTTGTGATAAGTGGACTCTACAGCAGCACTCTAGTTTGTACAAAGTGTGAATTCAAAGAGAGAGAGGGAGAGAGAGAGAAAAAATGAAATAGAGAAAGGGAGAGAGAGAACAGTAAACCTGATTTGACCTAAATAATATTTTTTAATCCTTCCGAAGTGGAAACTAGTTTGGCTGCCTTCTTGACTTTTAAATAAGATCCAAGCAAAGCTATCAAAGGTCAAATGCCTCATGTCTTTTGTGTAATGTGGCTCATTGTTTCCCCTCTCCGTTTTGTGTTGCTATCAGAGATAACCTGATAGATGTGTTTTATTACTAGGCTTTCTCTAAGTAAATTAATGGTGGGAAGGCATAGGTTGTGTGTTTCAGCTCAGAAGCCCCTGTTTCTTCTGAGAAAGCCATTCCAATATGCTTTCCATTATATATGGACCTTAACAATGCCATTATCAATTACCCTCAGAAGTGTGCTTGTGATTTTTTTCATACTTATTTGTAAAATTTTCTCAGTGTTTTTATGCCCTTTTCATATTTGTTTTCTTGTTTTGCTATTAAAAATGTAAGTTCCTTGAGGGAAATCACTGTAGCCTGCGTTCCTTTTGCTATTCCGGGCTTTATCAATAAAGGGTGGAACAAATATATCATTTGCATGCAATGAATGTTATTGACTGCCTGGCAAGCATTTATTTCCTGAATAAAAATGTCACATTCAGAAACAGCTTCAGAAAGACTCTGAAGATTCCTCCTGAAACTTGGCAACTCCTCCAAGCGAGTACAGCCGTGTCTATAGGAGTCTAGGTACACAGCTAATAAACTGCCCAACTCCTGTGCGATTTAAAGATCTTCCGAAGAGTGGTTCTCTTTGGGTCACCACACTTGCCAGTTTGGACTTTTGAAACCTACTAATATGGGCTGACATAACAAATTAGCAACAAGAAAAGTTCACGGAAGGACAAGTGTGAGAAAGTGTGCCAAATATATTAGCATTCGGTTTGCAACCTTGTCTCCAGTTTGTGTGAAGTTGATGGTTTGAGGTTACGCTTTCATTAAAAATTGACAACATTTTAAATGCTAATCAAAACTGCTTGTCCTTTCTACTTCTATTTATCTTGGAAGGAGAAAAAAAAGAGAGAGAGAGAAAGAAAAAAAAAAACACACACAGCTTGCTTTGAACTGCAACAAATATTCTCTCTTCATTGCCCCCAGACCCTGTTACCTCCTCCTGTGTAGGATAGATAAGAGCTATGCAGATTGAGTGTCAGGACCTCTGCCTGGAGTGTGAAGGCGCCACAACATTGAGTTAGAGATGTGCCTTCCGAAGAAGAGAGATTGTGTGTGTGTGTGTGTGTGTGTGTGTGTGTACGCACCCCGCATGCATAGGATGGCCTTCTCCTTTGAGACTTTTTTTAAATTTTTTAAAAAGATTTTATTTATTTATTTGAGAGAGAAAGAGCACACACACACACACACACACACACACACACACACGAGCACGGGGAGGGGCAGAGGGAGAGGGAGAAGCAGGCTCCGCACTGAGCAGGGAGCCTGACATGGGGCTCAAGTCCAGGACCCCGAGATCAGGACCTGGGCCAAGGGCAGACACTCAGCTGAGCCACCCAGGTGCCCCTCGTGTGAGTCTTTTTAATGAATGTTAGGAAGGAATGGTGGAGATTAAAGTTGGTTTTTCAGTGGGCAAGAGAGAAAGGAAATATATTTTCTGAAGAGAAGAGCTGTGTGGTAAACAAAAAAGTAAGAACTTATACAATTAAAAAGAAAGAACTATCTGTGGATAGCAAAACACGATTGGCAAGGAGCCTTCAGAGATAGCACACTTCATTTCAGATCATTCTTAGGAAAGGCTGAAGGGCATGAAGGAAAATGCTTGACTCATATTCCCTTTTTTTCTCACTAGCTTTACTGAGATATAATTGACATTTAACATTGTGTAAGTTTAAAATGTATAGTGTGTTGATTTCATACATTTATATATTTGCAAAATGATTACCAGGATAGCATTAGCTATCCATCCCGTCACATAATTAGCATTTCCTTTTTTGAGGTGAGAACATTTAAGATTTATTATCTTGGGGCACCTGGATAGCTCAATGGTTGAGCGTCTGCCTTTGGCTCAGGTCATGATCCCAAGGTCGGGATCAAGTCCCACACTGGGCTCCCCACAGGGAGCCTGCTTCTCCCTCTGCCTGTGTCTCTGCCTCTCTTTCTGTATCTTTCATGAATAAATAAATAAAATCTTTTAAAAAACCTACTATCTTAGCAACATTCAAATATATGAATCAGTATTATTAGCTATAATCACCATACTATACTTATTAATCACATAACTGGCAGTGTATACCCTTGGCCCAATATCTCCCCATTTCCCCCACACCCCAGCCTTTGGTAACCTCATTCTACTCCCTGTTTCTCTAGGTTCAGCCTTTTTTAGATTCCACATATAACTGATATCATATAGTATTTGTCTTTCTCTGTCTGACTTATTTCACTTAGCATAATGCCCTTAATGTTTATCCAAGTTGTTGCAAATGGCAAAATTTTCTTTTTCCCATGGCTGAATAATATTGCACATACCACATTTTCTTTATTCATTCTATTGACTGCCACTTAGATTGTTTTATCTTCGTTGTTGAGAGTAATGCTACAGAGAACATGGGGCTGCAGATGTAAGTTGGGTGTGCACAGAATATATCATCCAGTGTCCCATATGGAATTACTTGATTGCTCATCACTTTGTGAGTTTCCATGAAGAGGGCAGAAACACAATTCAAAGAGAAAAACAAGTCTACACTTAGTATATACCAAAAGACAGCCTATATTTATAAAGAAAATTTACTCAATTGGATTTTTGATCAGATCAACTTAGAAAACTATATATATTTAATTTCTTACTAAATTAAAAACTCATTGGATCAAAGAGTTGAATTGTGTGTGTCCACATGTGTCTGTGTTTACATGTATACATTTGTGTGTATATGTCAACAGAGCTCAGTAATTTATAATTAAGCGGATTAAGTCTGGAATAGTTTTCTTCAATGCAGATCTATGGTCTAAGTCCCTGTTTCTCAAAAGGGGCCCTATTTGCATTCTGAACAATGTAACTCAGGGTTGGGTGGGACTGTTCTGCAGGTGTCAGACATATACATATCCTGACTAGGATATTAAGCGAGATTGACAACACATCAACCTAGAAAGATTTCATAGTATTCTTCTGCCCTCTTTCTCCCTCTCTCCCCTCCTTCTTCCTCCTTCCTCCTTCTTCCCTCCTCTCTCTTCCACACCCGCTTTGTCTTCATCTTCGTCTTCTTCATTTCCTTTATTTTCATTGTCATCACATGCTACCTTGAGGTTAGCAAGCTTCACCTCATTTCATCACTCCAACAACACTAAAATATAAGTACAATGATTATCTCTATGGCACAAGGCAAGTTGGAGCTTTGAAGGTTAAGTCATCTCTTCAGTAAGGGCTGTGCTAGAACTTCAAACCAGGTATGGATGACAATAATGCAAAAGTTCCCAACCATTGAACTAAACCTGAACATTCCTTAGTAACCCATTACTGATCTTTATTCAGAAACGAGTCTTTGTCTCTGTATCTATTTATATTTTTAATGAATAGGAGTAGTTGGGATAATGAGTTCCGTAAGTTTATCCCCCACTGTGTTAAAAAATAGTTCTTTCCATTTATCCTAAATCCTCCTTTTTCAAGCTTCAAAGGGGGCCCTTTGTTCTGGAATTTGATGAATAAGTCTATCTCAATCCTCTCTCTATTCTTTTCAATTTTATAGACTTGTAGACTTTGAGTCTATTCAGCTTTGATTTTTACAGACTGAAAAACCTGATTATACGATGCCCCCAAAGAAAATATTTTCCTTCATTTGGTCGCTTTCATTGCTGTGTTCTCCAAACTTTCTCTAACTATCTTTGAAACAAAAGACGGTTTAAATATAACACAACCAAGCAAAACATGGCTAATTCCTGAAGTGGAGCCTGGCCAAGTGGACTGGGCTGAGCTTCCATCTCACTTTTCCAGTGATGCAATATTGTAGCTGACCTCAATTCATGACTGCATAGGAAGAATGATTTTAAGTGACAGGGAATTACCCAGTGCAGCATTCTTTCCTAACCCCACCCCCCAATTCTGAAATCTGGTTTAAAAGTTGTTGATCTATTTCAAATAGATCTATTGCAAATGAACCATGAGAAGGGCCATGTATCACTGTTTCATTTTGTTTTTATTTTTTTTTAAAGATTTTATTTATTTATTTATTTATTTATTTATTTATTTATTTATTTATGAGAGAGAGAGAGAGAGAGAGAGAGAGAGGCAGAAACATAGGCAGAGGGAGAAGCAGTCTCTATGCAGGGAACCTGATGTGGGACTTGATCCCAGGTCTCCAGGATCAGGCCCTGGGCTGAAGGCGGCGCTAAACCACTGAGCCACCGGGCTGCCCCTTGTTTTGTTTTTAATCAATAAAACCTCAACATGATTTTGGATTCCTGGAGCTGGAGCCCTGAGTCGTAGTGTAGTATGGAGAGTGGACAATACATTAGGAGCTCTTGGGCTTGCCTGGGAAATTGGATGGCAGAAAAAACCTCCCCTGGCTCTTCTGGAAATAAGACAGTGGCATAAAGCTATTAGACTTGACAGGAAGTGGAAAGTTTGCCAGGAGCAGAGTAAGAGCCAGTAAAGGTAGAGGTAAAGGTAAAGGTAAAGGTAAAGGCAAAGGCTGAGTCTACGCAAGACTTACATTGTCTGTCTCCCTCCAAGGCAGCCGAAGGTGCAGACATTCCTTCTAGATTTGCTTCCATGTTTGTATGCTGCTATCCCCTGTGCTAGGCTTAAAATCATCCATGCTTGAGTTTTCTTAGCTCAAAGACCATCTGATACCTGGATTTGTATGAGGAAAACAGCTTGGAAAAATTACTGGGAGGTGCTTTGCATCAATAAATGCAATTTATATGCTAAATAATCACATCAAATAGATAAAGTCTCCTTCCACTTTCTCAGTTCTATCATAATGTTTAAATTTCAGAACCCCAAATATAGTGAAATATACTTTTTTTAGTGCTTGGTGAGAAGGAGGGCTTAGAAACAGTACATGGATTCTCTTCCTGACATTGTAATTGCAACAACAAGCTTGTGCTGTTCTAATCACCTCTTACCCTTCTCAATGACATGGTACGTGCTATCATTTCATTAATATAATTTTATAGATAGAGAAACTCGGGATACTGAGAGGTGAAGCCATTTCCCCAAGGTCACATTGTCCATGCTGGGAGTAGAGCTAAGCAAAGACAACTAATTCGTAATTCAAAGAATACTATTTAGGCTGATGAGATATTCCTGTGATCGATAAAACGGGGGCCCCAGCTAAATGTGGACAACCAGAGTGTCATGCCAAGATAGAAGTGAGAGACACAGTGGCGGAAATATCCTGCTGCTTATGAAAATAATGGAGGGCAACATCAGCATATTCTGTAACTGGAAACTGTTCAATTAAGTATTCATTTCATTTCACAGTCATTTTTGAAAAATAAATCTGTGTTTCTTTATACCTTTAAGCTCAGTAGTTTTATGCATTAGGTTGACGTGCATAACAAAATGTGGACTATTTTTTAAATTGCCAGATAAGAGCTAGTATGTCGTTACTATTTATATATTGAAGTTGTAACAATCATGTGCTTTTAATTCATTTCACCTTCAAAGATCCGAATGTTTCCAGTTTGTAATATATTGCAGGATGTATTAGGTACACTGAGTCTGTCTGATTCACAGCTTTCTAATCGGCTATTTAGAGTTTAGACCAAGCAGAAAATCAATGTATTCAAAATGTAGTAGCTCTCTTGTTAACTCTAGTCATTTGCTTAAAGAGTAATGTCAAGCTGATAATTGAAATATGGCTTAAACCGTGCATTTTAATTCAAAAGAAAAAATGTTTGAAATATTACTCATTTGATCTTTTCCTATTCCAACCCCAAAGGGCATATTTTGTCTGCCTAGCTCCACAATTGCATTCAGGGATAGCTAGTCCTTACACAGTTGCTGGCTGATGCTCAGGGTCAGACTTGACCCCATCTCAGTGATGATTTGGCTGCAAATCATTGGGGCTTCTAGAAAGACTAGTGATCTGACTCTCTGGAAACTGGTTTATATTCTGTTGGTGGGTGGGCAGGTTGCCACACTGAGTTTATGGAGGTGGGTCCCACCCTTTACAAGGATGCTTTAGTTTTCTTGCTGTGTTAATGAGCATGAAGTCATTTGCTGTTGGGTAGTAACTGGGGTCTTATGTTCGAATTTAAATGCTCCACATTTAGAGACTTAACATGACCTTTGAAGTACACTCTATGTGTAGAAATAGAGATAATGTGACACTTGTTAGCTAAACGGCCAATTCTGTGTTATATAGTCAGTTTAACTCTGCAGCACCAATCATAATTCTGCCAGAACAATTTACATAACCTCATATAAGCCTGCACTCTCCGCTTGGAATTTGGAGTATGCTTTTGATTTCCGTTGGCTCCGTGTCTCCTGGATTGCAATCTGTAAGATCTCAAATAAATGCTTTTGATTACTTTATAGCCTCATCTTCTTCTTGGTTGACAATGCTCAGGGATTGTTTCAAAGACTTGATCCAAAACCAACATGATGGAGTGCAGGCGACAGCTGATATGTGAGGTCTTTTCCAATCATTAGACCAGGGTAGGTGGTGCCTGTGCTCTGTGTTCTCTTACTGTCTTGTGCTCATTGTGAATCTATCCTTTGCCACCTTTTACTAAAATTTTTGGTGTCCACTGTAGTGCCTTGTACACAATAGGTACACAATAAGTGTTTATTGCCCTGGCAATTGGAATAGAGGGAGTAGAAAAGCAGATGCTGCTGATAGCGAGATAATGAGTAAAGTCCTGGAGAGACTACATCACAATTTATTTTTACAAAAGCCACTGCTACTGGTCTAGTAGACATATAAGCAAAGTTGCTTATTGCTAGACTCTGTTCAGATTTGTGTTAATTCTTTCAAATGTTGAATGTCAGCTATCTGTATAGTCAAACAGGAAAGTGCTAACTGTGTTGATCTTTCAACAATACACATTAGGGCTAAGAAGTAAAGGGGAAGAATGCATCCCATTGAATTTTCAGGAAGCCAAAGATAATAGAATGTAAATATCACATATGTAATATGATTAAAATATTGAAGTGAAAATTTCCATTCCTGTTTAGTGGGTCATTGGATCTGTACTCTGTAAAAAGTATAAAAATGACAACGAAACCACGTTCCTGGCCCTCTCTCAGCTTTGAGTATATCCCTTCCAAATCCTACTTTTCATTTAGAAGAAAGGACGTACCAAAGAAGCAATGTGAGCCAAACAAGAAAAGAGCTTTCTTCACAGGCCTAATTTATGACAGCTCTCAGCAAGAGATAATTTTTCCCTCCTGAATAAATTTGGCAATATCTGGACATATCATTGATTGTTAAGGTTGGGGATAGGCATGCTACTGGCATATAGTACACAGAGGACAGGAATGCTCTTTAACATCCTAGAATGTACAGGACAGCCCCTTACAATGCAAAATCATCCAGCATAAAATGTCAATAAGGCTGAGTTAGGAAATCCTGGGTTATAACTATGAATGTATTTTATGTAATAAGGAAGTAGATGAGAAACTATCCAGATACTACAGGTCACTAAATTACTTTTTCTGGAAAAAAATACATACAAGTCAGTTAATTAGGGGACTGTTGGCCTATAGTACTTGGGGTGCATGTCCTATTTTGACATTCATTTCTTTTTGACTCTGAAAATGAAGACACTAAAGTGAAATAGAAGATGGGATAAAAGATCATAGGAAAGAAGTGGGTAAAGAGAAAAAGAGTAGGGGAGTAGTATACAAAGGAGGAAGGGAGAAGCAAAAGGAGAAAACAGAGAAGAAAGACTGCAAGAAAGAAATGGAGGAAGTGAACTAACAATATAAATCAGAATTCTATTTTTATTATACTGAACATTATGGATAATCTTTAATTATTAGAAGAGTGTCAAATTCTCTTTTTCTCTCACTTCTATGGCTCCTTCAGAGGAGCCAATTACTATACCTGTCAACAGGAATGAGAAGAGATCTTCCATTTTGAGTTTATAAGAGTACAGTGCCAATATATATTAAAAATAGGGCTTCATTCATTTTAAGCTGGTAAGAGCAAGTCATCCCTGTGCCCCATATCTACAATGGCAGCACATCTCCATCACCAACTTTTTATTTTTTTTTTAACATTTTATTTATTTATTTATGAGAGACACGCAGAGAGAGAGAGAGAGAGAGAGGCAGAGACATGGGCAGAGGGAGAAGCAGGCTCCATGAAGGGAGCCTTATGTGGGACTCGATCCCAGGTCTCCAGGATCACGGCCTGGGCTACAGGCAGTGCTAAACCACTGAGCCACTGGGGCTGCCCACCAACTATTTTTAAAACTCAACCCCATCTGATATGTTCCTTATTATTGTGTTGGTTTTAAAATCAGAACTACATTGAGATACATTTTGCATACCATACAACTTATTTATTTATTTATTTATTTATTTATTTATTTATTTATTTTTAAAGATTTTATATATTTATTCATGAGACACACACAGAGAGAGAGAGAGAGAGAGAGTCAAAGACACAGGCAGAGGGAGAAGCAGGCTCCATGCATGGAGCCCAACGTGGGACTTGATCCCAGGTCTCCAGGATCAGGCCCTAGGCTGAAGGCAGCACTAAACTGCTGAACTACCAGGGCTGCCCAACTTACCCATTTAAAGTGTACAATTCAATAGTTTCTTAGTATACTCATGTATGTACAACCATCACCACAGTCAAGTTTAGAGCATTTTCATCATGTCAAAAAGCAACTTATACTTTTAGCTATCTCCCTCCTTTCATTCTCCCATTTCCAGCCCCAAGCAACCACTAATCTGATTTTTCTAGATAGAATTGCCTATTTTGGCAACTATATAAAACTCTCAAACTATCTTCTGAGAGTTTTATAGTTTGGCCCTTGCATTTAGGTCTTAAATACTTTTTCCTTGCCAATCTGGATGACTTTTACTTGTATTTCTTGTGCATTTGCCATAGTGAAAACCTCTAACATGATGTTGAATAGAAGTGCAAGAGCAAATATCCTTATTATGTTTCCAATCTTAAGAAGAAAGCATTCAGGGACTCCTGAGTGGCTCAGTTGCTTAAGCATCAGACCCTTGATTTTGGCTCAGGTCATGACCTCAAGGTTGTGAGATTGAGTTCAACACTGGTCTCCACACTGGGTGTGGAACCTGCTTATGATTTTTTCTCCCTCTCCCTATGCCCCTCCCCACCTCTCTCCACCTCTCGAAGAAGAAGAAGAAGAAAGAAGAAAGAAGAAGAAGAAGAAGAAGAAGAAGAAGAAGAAGAAGAAGAAGAAGAAGAAGGAAGAAGAAGAAGAAGAAGAAGAAGAAGAAGAAGAAGAAGAAGAAGAAGAAGAAAGCATTCAGTCTTTTTTCATTGAGTATGATGTTAGCTGGATTTTTTGTTTTTTAAGATTCCCTTTATCAGTTTAAGTACATTCCTTTTTTCCCCCTTGTGATTATATTTAATCATGAAAGTTCATTGAATTTTGTCAATGATGTTTCCACCTCTGTGGAGAAAATAATTGTTTTTAAAATTATTTTATTGATATGATGTATAACATTAATGGATTTTCTGATGTTAAACTGACCTTGCATTTCTGGGATAAATCCCTGTTAGACATGGTATATAATTGCTTCCATATGTTACTGGTATCAGTAACTGCTAGTGTTTTGTTAAAGATTTTGCAGTCCACTTTCTAAGAGATATTAGACTGTTGTTTTATTTATTTATTTATTGGGAAATGTTTCTACTATTTTTTGGAAAAGCTTTTG
The DNA here is from genome assembly GCF_048418805.1 of Vulpes vulpes. Taxonomy (NCBI): domain Eukaryota; kingdom Metazoa; phylum Chordata; class Mammalia; order Carnivora; family Canidae; genus Vulpes; species Vulpes vulpes. Next base: position 109,579,885 of record NC_132792.1, read on the forward strand.
AGGAACTATTATTAATTCTTCTTAAATGTTAGGAAGAATTCATCAGTGAAGTCACATGGGCCTAAACTTTCCTTTGTGGATAATCTAATTCATCTTTTTTCTTATTGTTGGTCTATCCAAATTGTCTCTTTCTCCTTGAGTCAGTTTCAGTAGTTTATGTCTTTCTACAAATTTGTCCATTTCAACTATGTTACCTAATTTATTGGCATAAAATTGTTTACATTCCTTTATTATTTTTTATTTCTATAAGGCTAGTAGTATTGTGTCCCTTTTCTTCTGATTCTAATAATTTGAGTCTCATTTTTGTGTAATCAATCAGTTAAAGGTTTGCCCATTTTGTTATTCTTTTCAAAGAACAAGATTATGGTTTTACTGACTTCCTTCTTTTGTTTTCTATTCTCTATTTTACTAATACCCACTCTAATTATTACTAATCTCTTCCATTTGTTTATATTAGATTTATTTTGCTCTAATTTTTCCAGTGTCTTAAGGTAGAAAGACAGGTTATTTATTTTAGGTCTTTTTTTTTTAACATAGGCACCTACAGCTACAGATTTTCTTGTGTGACCTGTGTTAGCTGTAGCCCATAAGTTTTGGTATTTTGTGTCTTCATTTTCATTCATTTAAAAATATTTTCAAATGTACTTGGTTTTTCCTTTGACTATTACTCATTTAGGAATGTAATGTTTAATTCCTACATATTTGTGAACTCCCCAAATTTCTTTCTGTTACTAATTTCTGATTTTATTTCATTGTGGTCAAGGACAAGCCTTGTATTAGTTCTATCCTTTTAAATATATTGAGGTTTGCTTTCTGGCTTGACATATGACCTGTCTTGGCGGATGTTACGTATGCACTTGAGAAGAATATATTCTGCTGTTGTTGGGCAAGGTATACTGTGGAAATCTGTTAGGTCTAGTTGGCTCTAGTGCTGTTCATGTTTTCTAAGTGCCTGGCTTTCTTTTGTTCTGTAATTGTCTTCTTTTTGAGGCAAGCAATTTATTTTTTTATTCACTGCTAAATTCTTAGCACCTAGAACAGATACCATATCGTGGGCCATCATTAAATGATTAATACATTCATATTTTATTAAGTGTATGGCAGACCTTACAAATGAAGGAACAATTAAAGGCAAATTTGAGTTCCGTTTTAAAACTTACACCAACTCTAATCACAAGCTTACACATCAAATTTTGACCATCCGTCTCCTTAATGAATGTTATTGACCATAAAGAGGACAAGCACGAGACAAAAAAGCACCACACCACTATTTGCTGGAGTGACAGAAGCATGAAGCCCTTGGGGACACATGTTGGGGATGTCTGTGGTAGTAAGGACAGCAGGGATTTCAGTGTAAACCTTGAGTGTTTCAGGTCACTGGAAATGCTGCAAAGAAGACAATCAAGGACCAGGAGTTTGTTTTTGAGGCTAGATGATAATGGATGTTCTAAAATAAAGCATAAAACCCCCAAATTTGCTTAATTGTACAATATTATACCAGGAGGGGAGATTTCTTTCTGACCTCAGCTGGTGATCAGTTTATGCCCTGATGTATGCGATTTAATGGTCTGTATCATTTTTATCATGTCACTGCAGATGTTATTCTTACTCATATGAATGCCTAATCCTCTTGTTGGATACTTATCCCTGCTAATTATCTCTACCGTGTCTGAAGCAAGCCTCTCACAGCCACAGCTTATGAATGGAAGTGCCTCCTCCCTGCAGCCAAACCAGAAAAAAAGTGGGGGAGAGGACCCTCAAAGTTTATGTAAAAAATACACCTTCATTTATGGTATAGAAACTCAAGATAGAATTTTGGCAAAGATGAGGTAGCTTTATTAAAGGAAGATATTCTCTTTGTTTTTATGTTGCCTTGCTTATATCATGCTCAGAGAGAGAAACCACATTCTAATTTCTCAAAAAACTGAAATCAAGTGTGAAAAACTTCCATAAAAAAAAAAAAAGTAAGAAAGATACCTACATGTCACTTTCCAGGAAAGTCAAAAAAACTATCAAATGTCCACATAAACAGGCCTCCATGAACTCCTACATATGAGGTGCAAAGAATGAAGCACTGAGGTCTGGATAAGATCAGGCTTTAAAAATAGCAATTAAATATTCAATATGTGCCTCTAGGACCAATAGATAATACAACCTCATGCTTGCCCTATATAAATATGCATGCAGCGATGGTTGATTCCATGTTCTACCAGTAAGTTTGTGGGAACCTGGGAGAGTCATTCCCCCTGTGCAGGTCTCTAAGGCCCCTCAGTTCTAAAATAATGAGATTTTATTCAATTTTAAAGCTTATGTATCAGAGCTTATGTATCTGGCATGAATATAGCCAAAGGAGCTATGAAACAATGAAGGTATCCTTCCATGTAAGTTAATTGGTCAAACCAAATTTTATCAAATGTTCCCTCTTAATTCTAGATGCCAAGGAAATGTTCCCATAAAATCTCATTTATGAAGGGAAGTTAGAAATCAGCTAAGTTCAAAGTTTTCACTTATTTGTGAGCGTCTATTCTAAATATTCTCTGATATGGATTCAGGTCATGCTGAGAACCTCCTCAGAAAAGGGACATTTTCCATCTCACCCTCTAGCTCTTTCCAATATCCCAAAACACCATCAGCAGGACTCCCTGTTAATATCATCCAAGAACAGGGCAGCCCCGGTGGCGCAGCAGTTTGGCGCCGCCTGCAGCCTGGGGTGTGATCCTGGAGACCCAGGATCGAGTCCCACATTGGGCTCCCTGCATGGAGCCTGCTTCTCCCTCTGTCTGTGTCTCTGACTCTCTCTCTCTCTCTGTGTCTATGAATAAATAAATAAAATCTTAAAAAAAAAAAAAAAGAATATCATCCAGGAACAAATAATAAACCTAGAACACGATCTCAGTGAGAACAAGAAGAAGCAGCTGAGAGCCAGTGGAAAGCAGAAGGGATCACAAGGGGGAAAAAATGCAGTATTTAGAGGAAAATGAGGGAATTAACACATTTTGAGGTTTCCTGGGTGCCAGACTTTGTAGTGAATCTTTTGCTGACACCAGGCCAGGGAGGCAAATAAGATTTGTCTACTTTATGTATAAGAAAACTGTATCTAGAGATGGAATAGCTTGACCACTGGCACAAGATTGTAGGTTGCAGAAGCAAGGTTTAGTTCCTTGGCTCTCTGAATCTCCTGAGCACACTACATACTGCTGCCTCTTTCTACTTATTTTGTCCTCATCTGTTGCCTAATTGTGCTATGTAATTGAGGGCCACTCATTTAACCCTGTGGGGGCTCATTTTCATCTAGCTCAACACGGGTGACATTCCCCCACCATGAAATTGTAATGTATAAGTAAGACCCAAGTTTATCAGGTGTACAGTAGTTACCACTTCAAGAGTCCATTTCAGTGTGTCCAGTCAGCCCAGTGTAATTCCCATTCCGGGCAAGGATGACTTACCATGTCTTAATAATATGTGGCCAAGATAAAACCACAGATAACCACAGATGATGTGTTGGCACAAGAGATCCAAAATGGATGGTGCCTATCATTTATTCAATACCAGTGGCCAGTTCATCAGGCTTTAGGGCTAATGTTAGATATAGTAAAATAAAAGTGGTCATTGTAAATTTGAGATCCGTTATCATCTAATAATATAGTAATCTCTACTCTGACATGTTTAAACAATCCTCATGCATTGTGAGGTCTGCTTCTGTGTATTTTAAACCATATGACACACCTAATAAAACTGCTTTACAAAAATAAGCTTTACTACTGAACTTCTGTAATTAAATACGTTTATTGTAATAGGGATACAATTTACTGGAGCTCTGAATGCTAGTCTGTATAATTAATAATGAAACATGTTTTAATGAACATTTATTAGCGGTATGAAATACAAATATCTTGTAGATCAGCTACCATCTAGGAAAACTTCATTTATTCTCTGAGATTAAAAAGCCCTGCATTACCACTGTCAGTGTTGCAGGCTTGACAGCTCAACAATCTGCTCTGTAGAAACTCATTAATTTGGACCCCCACAAATATGGACACTGTGATAATTCAGAAGGTGGTGGGACTGAAGTTTGCCCTTGTGCTATCTATGAAAAAGAGATTGCTAAGTAAATTAATCATGTAAACAAGATTATATAAAGGTCTGTTTAACCACTTAAAAGAATTTTCTTTCAAATATCCTAGCACCATGCATTTGCATACACACAATTAGTATGCCAATTACAAATGAGTCTTACTTATTCCTTCAAAGGGACTGAGCCCCTTGCTTACCAAAAAAATGGCTGAATGCATGTTGCGAATATAGTTAAGTATAAAATGATGTATTAAGAACTTGAACAGATACAAAAAATTTAGGAAGTGAGCAATTCTCCCAAGAAGGTTGCATTCTAAATCAGTGGTTTCTAACACTGGTTCTATAGCAGAAACATCTGTGGGTATTTTAAAAAATATTAATGCACAGGCTCTACCCCTAAGAACTCTAATTTAATGAATCTGGGTTGGAGCCCAGGCAAACATTAGAAAGTGATTATTTGGAGTTAAAGCATTACAGTTCTTCGAATGGAGTCTTTTAAAATGCAAAAAGTTCCTGTGAGTATTAGTGTACTAAGTTTTATTTCTTGTCCTCCTGAACATGCCGCTGAGGATGCTTTCTTTTAGCATCTAGGTACTGCAGTTGGCAAGGATGTGCCGGTGTGACTCTTATCGTCAGGGTGAGCATACGTCTTTGGTGGCCTAGGACCATTCTGGTTGATAACTATCATACTGGCATAATTATTGGGGGGTACACCCTCCATGCCTTGGTTTGGACATTAAATTATTTGTCACTTGAGCTCTCCTATCAATCTTTAAGTCTCTGTTAATCATGTCAAAACCCCCTCTTCCTGTCCACCCTCACAAACTCTTCTAACACAGGACCAGACTATCTCTTGCATCCAGCCTCATCATTTCCCAGTACCTCACCACAAGAGCCTCTCTGCAATTGGTCACGTTACCACTATTCCATTAAAATAAACCTTACACTACTTGGCATGGTCAGTCGGGTCCTCCAATGACTTGTTCTCTGCCTATTTTCAGAACTCATCTCTAGCTCCCCCACCCTTCCATAGTCCTATAGGTGGATCCCTTTTTCCTTTGTTCTTCCGTGCCTCAAGGTACTCTATATGCTCTGCCCAGATTCACTTCCCTCCCTCCTCAAATACCAGCCCCATGTCCTGGGGGAGCACTAAACACAAAATTCACATTCTTAATAAAGCGTTCTTTGGTTTTTCAGGGAACAGCCACTGTAGGTTTTGATCAGATTCTCCTGTATTTGTTCATTTGGTTGTTTTTGTTTATTTTTTATATGCCAGTATCAACCATCTTTATTGAGGAATAAAATACGTATTTTCCCCCAACTTCTGTCTCAGGGTTTCTACTTAGTGAATATATCAATAATATTGGAGATAAATGCAAAATACTACACTAGCATCATAGAACGTGCTGCACGAACCCCTGTTTACCCTGGACTCTTCTGTATCTGATTGATAGTGTGTGGAGTACTTAACATTTTACAGTGATCTTGAGTAAATAACCTGTCCTGTAACCAGGTTTAAATAACCATCAAATAGACACTTTAGTGTGCCTTATATTCCTCCACAGTGCAATAGGGGCATATTCATTACAAACTGTTTTGAAGATGATCCATTCCAGAACTATGACAATTATTATAAATATTGCAAGATATATAACCGTTATTTCTAGTTCCCATAAGATCCTAAACAAAATAGGAACAGTAAGATGAAAGGTATGCCTGTTCACACACATACAAGTGTCTTACATCTCATCCTAAAATACATACTGATTGGTGATAATGAGGGTATGTCATTCTGGCTGATGGCCTCTTGTAAGATTTTTGAAAAATATCTTTATTAAAATAGTTTTAGGAGACCAATTCTATTAAAACCAGAACTAACCTTGGCTTCACGTCAAGAAATTCCAAGCTCAAATGTTGAGGTCTGTTGAAGAAGTTGAACTTTAATTGACTTCATATGATTGGTCTTGTCATAAGGGTCTTCACTTAAGTTTATTATACTACTTAAAGCCACATTCTAATAAAAAGTTATTTCCAGAAAATAACAAAATAAGAATAGGTTTATGGTAATTATTTAAATTTAGCTCAATTTTGTATGTTACTTTTATAAATGATAGAGGGATTGATTCAGAAATAAAGGAAATCTGATATCCAAATATGAAACAACCTATGTTATATTGTAGACTGCAAAATCTTTAAGGACAAATTAGTTTTGTGATGTCCATTGTAGTTATGCAAACATTTTATTTGTTTTTAGCTATTATAAACATATTAACTAAAACCTTTGATAATCACTAATATTGGAAGCACAGATTTTGCTATGAGACTATGTAGGCTTATAACAAGAATCTAAAATTTGAAAAGAAGCAGAAGATGTAGTGAGCTGGTAATCATTGTACTTGGAGAAAACAAAAGCTGATCATTGAGTTAGCTGGGCATATGTCAGAGTAGATAAGTAGGTGACTTCACTGTGAATACAGACTGTGGCCACACAGTCTCCAGTTTCTGTCTATAGTTTGGACCCAAAATATACAGATCATCACAGAATTGAAATTAAAACATTTGATGGAAGTCTTGAGGAGTTTGGCAGGAGGTTGCTAATTCTTGAAACAATCATCTTGAGGCCTCATATTTCCTCATTGTCATACTGTGAGGCAAATTTACTTTCCTGACTGAGCATTATCAGAATGCATTGATAATAAGACAGGACGTGAAAGCTATGAACTCAAAGCAGATCAACACATCCTGAAATGAAAAAGCACATTTTATGAAGTTTATTAACCACTCTTAAATGTGACTTCAGGAACATTGAGAATCTCTTTCCTAAGTTACTCTCCTGATTCCTAAACCTAAACATTCCCTGCTTTACAACGTGAACTCTACAGGATAGATGCACTGCTTGATCTTTTATCAGCCTCAGAAAACTGAATGTGAGTAAGGAACTAGAGAAATGATGGCAAAGGAAAAGGAGATGGCTGGAGAGAGAGTAAAATGTCACACAGATGTCTGAAATAGGGATGGGAAAGAGCTGGGAGCTAAAAACACACACACACACACACACAAATAAAGCCACCCCCTACCCCCCACCCCCCAGCCAGTGGAGTGAAAAGACAGATTTGCTATCTTCACAATTCTGATGTGTTAATAAACTAGTAAATGGATAATGCCCTTGCCCAGAGGTTTCATCTAAGATACATAAACACCCTCTTTCAAAATCTGCAAACTTGCCAAATAATAAATTGGAAAATAATAAAATAATAAATAAAATAATAAAATAATAAATTGGAAGAACTACCATTTTGCTTTACAAATGTCCTCAGAAGTGGCGAACATTCCTTGGTTTATTTGTTTCTGGCCAGATGACATTACTGTGGCTGTGACCATGGGAGACAAACACTATTTCCCAAACCTCATCCTCCCTCCCCTCAAACCCAACCATGTACTCAACGACTTTCAAACAAACTACATGTTTACTTTCACCTGTGGACAGTTCCATTTCTAGAAATCTAGTGAAACAGGAAAGTGGAAGCCAAAGTGTTGGACCTGGAGAATTTCCAGGGTTCTATTCCAACAGCAGGTTGTCATGTCAGGGGACTCAGCCATTATCTACTTCCAACTAACAACTGTAGAGGATTAACAGCAAACCTTCCTACATAATTCATTACCTTGAGGTACAGACTCCAATTAAAATTTCTTGAGTTGAAGGATGTCAGCTGGGGGCCACACAGCCATAAACAGTGTCTACTCAGTGCTCATAATGGAATTGCCTATCTCTATATGCCTTTGCCCATAGAGACCCCATTTGTTTTGTGGGTTTGTAAAAAAGCTTGTGAGGGATTTGTATATATATTTTAAAGCTAGTAGACTGCCAATTCATTTATGCAGAAATTATCTATAGCGTAGCCATACTTGCAATTATCCAAAGCAACATCACAGGAAGCAATTTAAATGAACAGAAAGAAAAATCAACCCACATTACATTTTCAGATTACAGATGGCAGCAGAAAGCATCAGGAAACCATGGTCTTAGGCCAATCACCAACTCCAGTGAGAGAGACTTTCTCTTCCTCAGTCGGTGATATTTCAGCCATGTTCTTGGTCACATGTCCTGCTTCCCAAGTACCTCTACCAATTTTATATCCTGACAGTTTCTTTATTAATGTCCTTTAAAAAGGTGAAGTAAAGGCCTCTTGAAAATACAAATACTCCTTGCATTTAATCTCCTCTTCTGAGCTTCTCTAGCAGGTTCCCCTCTAGCTCTCTGGAACATGTTTCTCTGTTCCTTTGCCCAGAAAAATGGAGTTGGAGGCTGCCCAATAATACTTGCACACCAAGTAATGAAGGTAAATGTCATTATTTTTGCACAAAAGCCTACAGAAGAAAGAGAGGGTTAAAATCCTCCTACTGGGGCAACTCACTTCACAAATTTATTATAATTTAGTTTTTTCTATAGTTTACTCATTGATAAGCTTTATATCTTTTATTTGTCAGGTGCTTGTAATTCTGCTGCTGTGCTCAATAGGTGGTTTTGTACTGTTATCGTTGGGAAGGCATGAACAGGACCCAATTTAAGATACAACTTAAGGCAATTGGTCAAAATTCAGGCCCAGTTTCCAAGTTATTTCTGACCTAAGAGTTGCCTTTATTCTCAGATATTTTTCACTGTGGTTCCGGAAATTGGTCTTGCTACTACAAGGCTAGATCTATCAGGGGCTTATTATCAACATTCATAAAATCCTCTCCAGAATCCCAGCAATTGATGCCCACATGTATCTCCTGTGCCTAGAATTTCATTTCATGTCAGGCTCAATTCAATGAGGTCATCTTGACTAGCCCAGCCTCCCTTGGAGATGAGGATGACCATTCCCCTAAGGAAGAAAGGAGAGAACTGACTGCTTGCTGGGCATGCACAGGTGCCTCACATAGACATTTGGACATGTGATGAAGTGTGCTTTGGCTTGATTTTTACATTATAAAGATGCAAGGCAGATCCTCATTTTATCAGGTAGAGCACTGAATTTATTGTGCTGGGAAGACAATAAATATCTATCCCAACTCTACATTCAGATGCATCCTTATTCCAGCTCAAGAGGAAAATAATACTTGGATTTTCTCAAAAGAAGACATGCCGTGAGCCTAAATCAAGAAAGGGGTTTTCTGCAAAAAATGGGAGCTTAAAAGTCATTTCCTCTATCCACAACTGACATCATTGCTATCAACTTAATCATATTTTAGATCCAGAGAATTTCGGTTGTGTAAGAAAATAGTTACAGATCCAGCCGGTAGCTTACCTATAGACCATGTACTGCACTCAGGTAGTTAGCAGGTCTCTGGTCCCCGCTTTTCCAGAGAGCCTTTGCAGGAGACCCAGCTGTCTGTTTCTTTGCTGTAAACTAGTTAGTTTAAAAGCAGTCCTAGGAATGGGACCTGTTCAGGAAAGAATGGATTTTATGCCCTGCTTATTGCCTTCCAAATGCCAGGAGCTTTTCAGAGTAATAGCAACTGGTGTAAAAAGAGAATTTGAAATAAAAGAAGCTTTTATTGCTCCAGAAAGAGGCTGCCCATAAACTTTCCACCTGCCTTAACCACTGGGGAATGTGTATGTGTGTATATATATCAACCATTTCTGGCCAATAAGAATTTACCTTTCCTATTAGCCTCATATCCTCTGGAATAATGTACATGATAAAAACAGGGGAGGAAAACAGGATCAAACCTCTTTAATTGCAGTTGTCAAATGTATTCCAGTTTAACACTTCATGCATTCTGTCATCAAGAGGACATTTTACTGCTGGTGCCAAGGCTTTACCCTTATGCAAAACCTTTCATCTTGGAATATCAAAGATTTCTGCAAATACTAATTCATTAATTAAGCCTCTCGATGACTGTTCAGAGAAAGAGAGAAGAAAATGTATTTCAAAAAGAAAGAGATTTAAAATTCGAATTGTTTGGGTAGCAGCTTCAGTGAACAAAGGATGCCATTTCACTGTGTCACTGTGACCGCCCCCCCACCCCCACCCCAATCAGTCCAGAACGGACCTTTTTCTATGAAGATGCAAACATTTTTCAGGTGAATGTTTCACAGGTTTGTCTTCAGCTTTTAATGAACCTTCTTTGTGACACTTGGTCACATCATTTGTCTCTAATTCTGTTGTTCCTTTGTTCTCCTTCTCTAATAGAATGTGAAACCTTGTGAACTTGCTGAGATTTATCGGTTTGCATCAGAGTTGCAGTTGAAAACTGTGGTGCTAAAACCCCACCCCAGGGAGAGGGAAACCTGCTTTGGATCCAAGCCAGGTTTTCAAGAAACTGTTCTCAAATGCAAAGCCAATAACAATGTTTGACTATTTTGGTCTTAATTAGTTGAAATGCTGAAGCTCAAAATAAATCAAAATAAAACATTATCACCCCAAACCAATATATAAATAAAAGAGACAGGAGAATATTTTCTACTCTTTCTACCACTCAACAGGTGTCATCTAAATAAAGTCAAAGCCAATCCAGAACCAGTACATAGCCTTCTCTTAGGATTTTTGGAAGTGTAACTTGCTTATCTTAATACAGGCCCCCTACCTCCTTTGAAAGGACGAATGACATAGTTTAGGGAAAAGTTACTAGCAATGTATGACCAGAAACATACCTGCAAGTCTGATCATTACATGTCTGAGTCCATCTAAATGCATCTAAGGGTTACCAGTATTATCATTGGTGATGTCAGGAAGAATTTAATGAATCAGCCATGAATATTGTAGGGAGTAGTTTATAAATTGACATGTACAGCCATTATGACCAAACCATTCAACCAATAATTAGTGAGTATGAGGTACAGACACTGTGTTGGTGCCACATTTGATTCTTTAGAAATTAAATCCCATGTCTGCAAAACACATACTAAGATTTAATTATTTCTTTGGACTTGTTAGAACAGATCATACTTATCACATTGTGTAGAGATTTGGAACCTTCTTGAAAAAGAAGACAATACCAAAAAAAAAAAAAAAAAGGACAATACCTCGAGTTCAGCCGAAAATACATTATGCAAACATCTTCCTACATCAAAACCTGTTAAAACTGCATACATATAACAAGAGGAAAAATCTAAACAGTGCCTAACAAGCAACATTGTATTTTTGAAAATAAGCAGATTAGAAAATTCAGAAATAATAATTAGAACTGCTCCCTCCTTATGTAATGCCTTCTGCAGTCTAGCATTTAAGGCAAAGATCAAATCAGCCCGAAAGGAGACACTTCCCAAATCTATGACAAGGTCCTTTCATGGTCAAGACCCCAAGTCTAGTTTTTTCCTTGCCATGGTGATAGACAAATCTTTTTCAGCTTTGTTACCATTTATCAAGCATTCATCGAGTGACTTTTGTTTACTTGATTCTTCATTAAAGCATGCTAAGGAAAATTCAAAGTAGAAGATCCCTTCCTTCAAACATTTTATGTTCTCCTTGGGCTGCCAAGGTACATATTTGTGAAAAGCTCCATTGTAATGCAGAATTATGTGTGATTAATCTCAAAGGGAATTGACTGTTTTTTCCTATGAAAATTCAGAGGAAAGAATAAGGACCCTGTGGAATGTCCTTGAATAGAAAATTTGACATTATGGAAACACATGATATGAGCTTTGAAAGTTCAGTAAGACTGGGAGACTGGGAGAGATAGAGGAAACATTTTAGGTACATAAAACAGAGTAAATCGCACAATCAGGAAACCAAATGGCCAATGAATGTGAGGTCTGAAAGATAAGGGGAGGCTCTACCAGCCTATGCAAAAACAAGCAACGTTTGTTTGGCATAAACAAAACACTTTTTAGTTCCTTGGACTTCACATCAAGTATAATCATCACATTCTGGTGAAGAGATTTGCAAGATTTAGATGGGATATTTAGAAAAATAATAAGAGACATTTGACTGCAAGATAAAATGAGCCAGGAATGAGGTATGTGGCTATTTTAACAAAATTTGAGTTACATTGATAGAATTATGGCACCTTGAAATCAAAAGAGTAATAGACCATGGTTAAAGAACTTAACTTAATTCTAGATATCACATTTTAGTTACAAACCAAATCCATCAAAAATGAATCCAGGCAAGACATTGAACTAGAAACTGATTTTATAATTAAGCAACTAGAAACTCTGTCTTCTGAGGAATAGTTGAGGTATTTACTAGGAAACAAGTATCTCAAAATATTTTGAGGGTTGTATGTAGAAGAGGAATACATATATAGTGAATACTCTCAAAGAGAGTAAAGGAGTGTGCTGCAGGAATCTACTGAACTTCTGTTCTCAATGCAAAAGAGCTTCTATTACTTAGAGCTATAACAGGAGAGAAGATGATGCTGCTGTAGCTAATGTCATAGCTGAACCAAATGGCCATATTTATCTGTGCCATACAAGGACTCCATCCATGCTAGTTGAGAAATTGCACTCTATGGATCCTAAGGTCTTTCTTACAACATACACTTTTATTCACATTTTAATTTCATCTATCAAACTGTGATACTCCTTTGCACAATTTTAATCAAGTGCTAAATTGTGGGGCTGACTTCCACAACATATGCTTGCTACAGGAATATTAGGGAATCTTTCCATTAGAAATCTTCTATTTGCTTTGGAGGACATTGTCCATGTTTTCTCCACTTGGAAAAGAAGATAGCTTCTGAATTTGAACCCAAATCAACAAAGAGTTAGGTTTTTAATCATGCTATCTAATACTTCTTTCCAAAGAAGTTAGAAGTTTGAAATACATAACTATCTTCCTGCCTTTGCATTTTTATGAAAAAGAGATTGCACAATGGAGTTCTCTGTCAACTATAAATAAAATGTTTCCTTTTTATCCCATTTATAAGACTTCCTAATAGTTGTTGAACTTGTTAGCTTAATTCCAACATCTTCAAATTCAAATGGTTTTATCATTATTAAAAACAGAACACCTATTGGTGAATTGAATAATCAAATAATGGCTATATGCAGTAATGAAGCTATTGCATTAATTTAAAGTCATTAATGCAAATGCAAATGACCCAAGGCTGCAAGTCTGAGTTTAATAAAGCAGCAGAATAAATCCATGCAGTCTAAGGATGTTTGAATTTTCAGCCATGCACTGATTGGGACTTCCGTCCATCTATCAGGCATGGCTTCTAGTACCCAATTTTGCATCTTTTACATGCTACTCTACAGGTAAATTTTCTTGCTTCTATTTCCTACATTTTTATCTTCCTTGTGAAAGTGTTGGCTTATGTTCCTGTGAATTAAGTTGTGCTGGTTTTCTTCCAGCTCATATGGTGACTTATAGAAAGAAAACAGTTGAGTTATTTGCATGACCTTTTATATTCATTTTGCATGAAATGAAATCATGTGCTTTTCTTGTAAAAGATACTAACGCCACTCAGCAGTGTATAGGGTTAATTGTTATTTTAATGAGAGTGACATGCAGCACTGGGTAAGAATATGATTTTAAAAGCTACAAGCTATAAAGGTCACATATCAGTGGAGTGGCAAGTTTTTATGGCATATTGCTAGGAACCTGGTCCATTCTATGCTCACAATCATGTTATTCTTTGCCTAGTGCAGGCCATGTGCTTTGACAGCATACTAGAATTTTTTACTGGAAAACATTGTATCTTAAAATATTTCCAAATAACTCAATGTTCAACCATGGGATTATGTGATTGGAACAACTTTAGATGTAGACAGCATATCAAAGATTAATAATTATACTAATAAAGCTATAATCTATGATAGAAGTTCAGATCAGATTTCATTAAATATTTACAGAGACAATACCATTGGGTAACCATCATTGTCTGTGTGCTCGTAATTCCAAGCAGCACTGAGTGCTATAAAGACTGTACCTAGGTTTATGTCATAGGTAGTGACATTCAAATGGTGGATCAGAGAAGGGTTCCCTGAAGAGAGAGCATTTGAACTAATACTGAGGTAATGAGGAGCCAGGAAGGTTAAGCTCAGGCAGAGGGAATAGCAAGTGCAAGGCCCAAAAATAGAACTAAAGTATTCTATTTGAAAAAATGCAAACAAAGCCAGAAAGAGTAGAATATAATAGAAAAGCCAGGGAATTGCTCATCATGAGGCCTAGGAGGCCACAAATACATGGGACATGAAGCTGGATCTCATTCTAGGGGAAATAGAAAATCATTGATGAGGTCCAGGCATGAACATGATATAATTCAAAGTAGCTGTGTTATGGGGAAAGGATTGTAGGCTGGCAAGAGTAACAGCAGGGAGACCGATTGGAAGTGTCTTGATGATGTCCATCTGAGAGGTGATGGCATCTAAATTGAGCATCAGTAGAGGTGAAGGGAAGTAGACAGGTGAGCAGTAAATTCTGTAGTGAAAGCGGAAAGGGCAGTGGCTGCATCGCTCAAACCAGCACAGAGTTGTACCCCTTGCAAAATGAAATTCTGTGTGTCAGTGTTTCAGCTCCTTTGACCTCTTGGACAAACTTCTAGAAGAAGAGATGACATGATTAAGAATCAACATTTTCCTACCTGTCTTCAAAAAGAACATAAGCAGGGTATCCCTGGGTGGCTCAGCGGTTTGGCACCTGCCTTTGGCCCAGGGCGTGATCCTGGGGTCCTGGGATCGAGTCCTGTGACGGGCTCCTGGCGTGGAGCTTGCTTCTCCCTCCTCCTCTCTCTCTCTCTCTCTCTCTCTCTCTCTCTCTCTCTGTCTATCATAAATGAATAAATAAATAAATCTTTAAAAAGAAAGAACATAAGCAGAGTCATCCCAGAAAGATAGATATTTTACTTCAAGAATACGTTTGCAATGGGAATCTTTGTCCACAGGAACCATAGTTTTAAATGTCTCAGTTCTATAAATTTTAAATTAACAATCGGTGAGCTTAATGATCAAGTTATAATGATTTGTACTTGAAGATCTTTGGGGAGATGAGTTTTGCAGAAACTAACCTAGGAGCTGCCATATATTCTACAGTAATGATTAGAATATAAAAATAAGAGATACTGGGGTGCTTGGGTAGTTCAGTGGGTTGAGCATCCAACTCTTGAGCATCAGGTCATGATCTTGGGGCCGTGAGATCAAGCCCCGCATCTAGCTCCGTGCTCAGTGGGGAATCTGCTGGAGATTGCCTTTCTCTCTCTTTCTCTCTCTCTCTCTGCCCTTCTCCTTGCTCTCTCCCTCAAATAAATTAATCTTTAAGGAAAAATAAGAGATACTTTAACCACTGCCTTTAGTGAGGGCATCTTCCCTTACTTGCTCCAGGCAGAGGCTCTGAGGAGTCACCTGGCTTTGCTTAGTAACCAAAAGAGATTTAGATTTGAAATCAGATGAAAAGATAACCATAACTACATGGAAAGACTGACTGAGGCTCAGGCAATTGGCACAGAATTACTGGCTGCTTGTTATGTAAGGATAATTTCATCTGCTTTAAGGCAATAAAGGAGAAAACCAGTCCCTGCTTTTGTGATTTGCCAATATTCCTTCTGCACAGCCTGCTTAGCCATTGTCTGGTTATAGGAGTTTGAAGCATGTGTGAAAAATCAGCCCATTGCTGGTCCTTTCTGGATAGTGACATTATCTTCTCCACACAGGGGCTGTCACAGGCTTCTAATAGAGCCCTGTGGATGGTGGAGATAGGAGGCTATTGGACCAAAAACCTTGTTTCTTTTAATTCTTTCCTTTTACAAATGATTAAAGATAAGTTTCCTTTTTCTTTAAAAGACAGAATCCAGAGAATTTCTAATATGTATATCTGACATTTTTTTTCTTGGCTTTTTTTTTCTTTTTCCACTGATGTTTTCTTTAAATCCTTAACATCTTGTGTCATACTTCTCTTGTACTCCTCCTACCAATAGTACTATTAGTAATGTGTTCGAATCATGGATTACCAAGCCTGAGGGAATACAGACATGAAATGAAATGATTAGACTGGCTAGGTGTCCACTGGAAGAGACATGCAGGAGGCTTAGGGGGAAGAGTAACTTGTGAATTTTCACTGGCCCGTGGTCTTCTACCTAAAAATTCGGAGGGGAAAAAACATCCTTCAGGGCAAAAGTCAGAACTGAACACGTCTGATGCTGCCTGCAAGAAGATGCTTTCATAAATCATCTTGCTGGACCACCTACTGAGTCTTTCTTCTTGTCAGTATTGTCTCTCAAACACTTGCCTAAATTTTCTAACAATATTTTTTCAGCTGTTGAGTAAGGAGCTGTCATCAGGAACAATGTAATTGGTCAAGTATGTGGTGTCCACGTCACTAGTAGAGTATTTGACAATACTACCCTCATCTACATGGTTAGAGTCCATCAGCTACGGGGCCATACATAGGTTTAAGCCAAAAGTAAACAAATGGCACAAGATCAGATAAAATTGATCAATTGTTAAATGTATAGGACAGAATGGTTGTTTTTTATGCTAATGGGGACTGATTGCCTGCTCAGAACTAGAATGCATGGCCTTTCTCTCTTTGGATGTGGTGTAGTCAACTTCATAGAGGCATCTTCTCCTGCTGTTACTAGAGATCATCCTTCCCACAGAGAAGGCATTGTACAAGCTACTTTATCTGACCTTTGCAAGTGCCAGTGTTTGAACCAGAACAAATCCAGTGACTTCTGGAATGATCTCTCCTCAGACAATCAGCAGTGCATACTGGAACCAATTTATCATGAACAAAGAGCTGGAGGATATGCCTACTTACATACATACATGTGCATATATATTCAGACACATATATACAAACACACATGTACATATACAGAGGCGTATGCAGGACATACCCATATAGACATGCTAAAAGGCTTTCAGCATCTGAAACCCTTAAAAGCTAGAGATCTAAGGTAGGGACACAAATATGAAATAGAAATAGGTGAGCGTTATTCATCCCAACATAGTCAAGTTAGCTTTACAAATTCACAGCCAAGTGTGTGTTTACAATGTTTTATAGGCATTGTGACATCACAGTATGTATTTCTGATTACTTGCCATCTGTGTGATTGCCTTTGTCTCCATTCGTAGGCCTTCAAGTGCTTGTTTCTAGAAATAACGCTTGTCTCTCAGTTTAGTCTGGGGGCTCCTGGAAAGCCGGGTTTTCTCATATTTGCTACCTAATGAGGTCTTGTGCAGTACCTGGCATTCAGTAGGGTCTCAGTAGTCGCTAAATGAATCACATATTCCACATACTATTCAATGCTTTAATTCATTCTGAATTATTTCTCATTTTTTATAAAGATTTTATTTGTTTTATTTAAAGAGGGAGAGAGAGAAAGAGAGAGCAGTGGGGAGGAGCAGAGGGAGAGGGAGAGAGAGAGAGACTTTCAAGCAGACTCCCCACTGAGCACAGAACCTGATGTGGGGCTCAATCCCACGACCCTGAGATCATGACTTGAGCTGAAATCAAGAGTTGGATGCTTAACCAACTGAGACATCTGCACACTCCTGAGTTCTTTTTTAGTTTTGAAGACAGATTCATTTATTCACCAAAAATTATTAGCATATGCTATTTATGTGTGGTGGTTCAGAAGGGGAAAGAAAAAAGAAAAAAACCTCATTTGCCTTGAAAATTTTATTTACAAAGATTGTGTGTGTGTGTGTGTGTGTGTGTTTTGTGTAAAACACTGGGAGAATAGGTTGATGGGTCTTTAACTATGGCTAAGATTTCATGCATTTTTTGCTGTAATAAAATTTATAAAATGATTTAATCTATATTAATTTGGATAATATGGTGTATTTTTCTAAACCCTGATTTTGATCATTACCCCCAAAGAGAAGTTCTTATATTTTTGTTTTTAATAACATAACTTCATTATTTCATTATGGGGCAGAAATCAGGCCGACTATACTTAAAACTGACTTGGACCTTTTTAAAAGAAGGTTACAGGGTTATAGATGTTGTTTGTTTATGTTTTCCCATTTTATGCATCTTGCTCATCCCTGGTCCCTGTGGGCAGCTGGAAGGAAAGGTCAGGTTACTGTCAACTGTGAGAAAGGGCTGTTTTGGAAATGTTTCCAGCTGAGATCTCCCCGGCGATGTCACACCTTGACATGTGAAATAATGTCTTAAGGAGATGCCTTTAAAATTCATATATAAATATGTTATGTGATTATATGCATGTGAGTCTTATGTTTGTATGAGTATGTGGAAGTATGCATGTTATGTGCGTGAGAGCACATGAATCTGTGCGTTTGGTGTGTGTTTTGTGTATGTCCATATGTGTCACGGGTAGTGTGCATCTTTGTGTGTGGTGTATTGTGCTTATCACATGTGTGTGTATATGTATTGTGTTTAGTTGTGCATTTCTTGTATAGATAGGTAAGTGTGAATGTGCTGTGTGTGGCAGTTTTGCATTTTTTTCATATATACTCAACGAAGTGAAAGAGAAAATGTGTCATTATCTGTGGAGAATACAGCCTCAAATTAAATAGATTAAAAACAACCTTTCCGAGGCTGTCAGAGAATATGTTGAAGGGTTTTCAAAAAGGGAAGGAAATCTCTCGGGCAACCATATCTATATTTGCATTGCCTGTTTCAGAATAAAGACAAAAAAATAAACCAAACACATTCACGCCACACGCTTCTGACACAGAGTCATATTTTGAAAAGTGCTGGCTGGTAGCACCTCCGTGATGGGCCTGCCTGTGACATTTTAAGATCACAAATTGCTGCTAGGAAACACTCCCTCTTTTCATATTTACACTTAAAAAACCTTTTCTTCTTAATGGTTAATTAGGTCACTAATCAAAAGAAGCTCTTAAGAGGAAAATGAAATGTTGACATTTTGCAATTATTTGCTACTGTGAATAATACATAAACATACTACTTATGGAGAAAGTGGCTTTCAACCTCTTTTTCTGCCATGAGAGCTCCTGCTGACAGCAGAATCCCTATGCTTTGGGTCACAGATTGACACACTACCTCTCCCCCTTCTTGCATTCATTTTTGGGTCATTTATGTGTCATTATACTGTGCTTTTCCAAAATACAGAATCACTGGTTAACCGTGTGTATGTGTGTGGTGGAGGGGGGGTGGGGGCATCTGGGCGCGCATGTGTGGTGTGGTGTATTGTTCTCATCTACTTCCAGTTACGTCATGAGTGTTAACATCCTGGCATAGCACTAATGACTTGGAGTAGAAATTCCTTCAGAAATCAGTTTAATCAGGGATGTCTGGGTGGTTCAGTGGTTGGGCATCTGCCTTCAGCTCAGGGCATGATCCCAGGGTCCTGGGGTCGAGTCCCACATCAGGCTCCCCACAAGGAGGCTGCTTCTCCCTCTGCCTGTGTCTCTGCCTCTCTCTCTCTGTGTCTCCCATGAATAAATAAATAAAATATTTTTCAAAAAAATCAGTTTAATCAGAAATTGATAATAGATAATCTAATAATTCCAATAATTCAGCCCTGCTGTAAGCTTTTCCTGAGTTCTTCAGGACCAGGATTATGCCAAGCACTAGTGATATGAAGATGGCTGGGACACAGTGCTGTCCTTCCAGGGTGAATGGGAGATCACTTACCCAGCCACATCCAAGGACTGTCTTAGAAAAACATACATAAAGTGTTTAGGTTCTTGTTTTGTTTTTCCTCTATACATCAAATGACCTTTTCTTCTACCTCACCTCAATCATCTAACCCCATTGTCAAAACCAACACCAATAAGTTCACCCCTCCAAAATCTCAACTTCAGACACGCTTCTCTCTAAATCTAACCCTTTATCATTAAAGCTTACTTACCTCCAGGACTTGCTACCAGTCCGCTGTAAAGCAGGCCCCTCCTACCCCCCACTCTTTACCACCATCTCTACCACTAACCAGCCATGTCTGTGTCTTTTTCCCTCTTTGCATAAGGAAGTAGTTATTAAATTTAAGGGCACATCTCACACAGTATAACCTCTTCTAAACTAAACTAATTATACACCTGTAAAAACTATTTCTGAATAAAGTCACATTATGAGCTTGTAAGCGGATATAAATTTTGCAGGGACACTAT
This sequence comes from Vulpes vulpes, assembly GCF_048418805.1. Classification (NCBI taxonomy): domain Eukaryota; kingdom Metazoa; phylum Chordata; class Mammalia; order Carnivora; family Canidae; genus Vulpes; species Vulpes vulpes. The sequence continues at coordinate 109,599,923 of NC_132792.1, forward strand.
TCAACACCACTACAGTGGTGACTGAGTTCCAACAAAGACACACACATTCACAAACATGAGGTCATTCAAACTCTCAAAGACTAAATATTCTCATTTTATTTTTTTAAAAAAAGATTTTAAACCACTGAGGCCCAGGTGCCCCTAAATATTCTCATTTTCAAAGGGTGTATTAAACTTGCCCATTTTCCTCACTGAGTGATCAAGAGTATTCACATGAAACATTTTGAGGGAGAGCAGTTGCTTACTGCAAGAGTCTATACTCATGTATCAAATACGTTTTTTATATGGAAAGCATCTTGAGATATATAATGTTTTGGAATATGCTCTTATGTGTATAAATAAGAAACAAAACAAAATATTCCTGCATATAAAATTTTGAGTGTAATTCATGATACGAATTCCACACTCAATTTCTGGTAATATATAGTAATTAATTATCAGTGTTACACATAATTGGAAAGGTTTTTAAGACTATTTCTCATACTCCCATATTTTAGAGATTGGGCAACTGAGAAATTGAATTACATATCCAAGTTTGTCCAGCCCATTGCTTGCAGAATGAGAACCCAGTTCTTACTTCCAAGTGAAATTAATAGCTAATATAAGTCAACTGATCTGATTGGCTCAAAATCTTAGTCTCTCCTCCTTGTAGATATTCTGCTGCAAATGGTGCCTTTAATTGGAAGGCAGCAGGTAGACACTGGAGTGAAAAAGGCTGGTTAGAATTCAGCTTAGGTATTGTCTAGTCACTTGACACTACTTGTGTTTCTTAATTTCGCTCATTTGGTTTCCTCAGCTGTAAAATGAGAACAATATTCATTCAGAGTTAAAGTAAATAATATTCATTTAAAGTTAATGAATCACTTTTAACTTTATGTATCTATATGCTACATTTATTAACCTGACGTACACCCACAGACTAAAGGAGATTAACTATGTGTAAGTACGTACACACATATACAAGTGCACGTGGGATAGTATGGTAAAAACTCACACTCAGTAAAGGAAAATGAGGATGAAGATGATGATATGATCAAAATAGTAGAGAAATGATCCTGTTTGGGGGAAGCAAACATAGCACATATTTTTCTCAAGAGATTAATAGAAAGTAATATAATTTGACCTTGCTAGGTCCTTTGCTTATGTCATCTTATAAAATCTGCTCAACAACTCTAGATAAAAAAGATCACAATTTTATGATGAAAACATTAAGAATCAAACATTTAAATAAGTTGCCCCAAAGCACTGACTTAATATGAGTGAAAGATGGATTTCAAAAAGATATCTGTCTAAGGGCCTAGGTTAGGATCTGCCTTGAAGCTGATATATATAGACTAAAATATTTAGAGATGCAGAAACTGGAACTGAAGTATTATAGTTGTTTAGGAAGCCTATTGACATCCAGGCACTGATGGACGAGTCAGTAAATGCATGCTTCTGTACCTGGCGGTTTCCAGACACCTTCCAAGCTCAGATCCTGCCTCCAGTCTGCCTCTCAGGATGACTGCTTGATTAATGAGCTTCTGTTCATAAAGCTTTCTGATGAGGAATATGCACCATGGCTGTAAGTGGCAAATCATATCATTGTTTGGATTGGCATTGAGACATGCCGGCAAAATCTCTACCCCTGTGGCTAAGGAAATGGAGGGATAATATAATCAAATCTGTGGATTCATACACGACAAGCCTGTAGGCTTATCGTAGGGGGCCACTTTGAGTAGAAGTCAGTTGGATTCCTGGCTAGATGTTATGTGTTCCAGTTCCCTATGTTTATTAAGTATTTTCAAGATTATATCTTAACCTAATCCTTTCCGAGTCTTTGGAATTCATTCTAGTTTAGCTCACAGATGAATGAAACACAGCAGAAGTTAAAGAAAATGCCAGTGTGTTGGTTTTCTGTGAATATTTTTGAATTGGGGCAGAATCTGGGCAGGAAGGATACATTTAAAATATCTTCAAGATATAGGGGAAAAATATAAAAATTTAAGCATAACTTCTTGTGTGTGAGCATAAATAAAGAACTTAAAAGGGATGTTTTGTATTTATTAGGCTTTCAGTGTCTCAAGGTATATAGCTGAGGGTACACCCATTTTTTTATTTGCCTTCTTACTTCTCTGAAATCTCTAAGAGTGCATCTGCCCAGCTCTAAGATAATGAATTGATTTTTTAAAAAAAGTCTTAGTTAATGGTCGGGTTTGTGTGTGTGTGTGTGTGTGTGTGTGTTTAGGGTACTAAACAACTTACTTGATTTGATTTGAAGCGCAGGAAACAGTCTGAATGAAAGTTAGGTTATTGGTTTATATTTCTAGGAGTTAATTTTTTTAGTTATTCAGGAGTTTTTCAATAACCCTAAGATTTATGTACAACATATATTTTCCAAAGAAATAGAAGTACTTTTGCAAAATAGAATATGCTAGCTTATAAGGCCAGTCTTGAAATTTGCCCATTTATTCATTCATTGTTGAACAGATGTTTTTAGAGCAACTATTATATACAAGAGGTACTGGTAAGACTCATGAGTCTGCTACAGGTGGCTGCACAGAAGACTCAGCCTTGACTCTAGGAGTTTCTTTAGAGCCCTCTGGTGACAGACAGGCATGTTCTCATTTCATTGTCTCACAGATTGCATCTAACAGGTGCCACATGAATAGGACTCGCAGAACATACACTTAAAGAAGTTTAAAGAATTCACTAAATGAGGTCATGGTTTGATATTTTAGTCCTTATGTTTCTCGTGTGCCACCTGTCTCAAGGTCTAAAATGCCACCATGAGTGAACTGTAACTTCCTTAATCTTAAAGGGGATCTAAAAAAAATCTTAAAGGAGATCTAGCCTACAAGATCATTTTCAGTCAGAGTACAAATATCCTTCGACAAAGTAAAATAAGCAAGGACTAACCCCCCTTCATGACATCACACCCTGGATACACACACATAAGCACATATACATACTCCCTGAGAATATATTTATAGACTTGTCAAAAGTACACAATATTTAGTAAATACAAAAAAAAGAGAAAAATAATAACACAGGAGAGCAGTCTTTTAGACATCATGTTAATCAAGAGATCAAAGTGAACCTCATCAGTAATGGAACAAATCCCCACCACGTGCAATGAGAAATACCCAGCAGGTTTGTTTATCAGTGAGAGTCCTGCCAAGGGGATGCATAACCTGAATCTAATCACAAGGAAACATCAGAAAAATCCAAATTGATGACCATTCTACACAATAACTCACCTGTATTCTTCAAAAGTACCAAGGTCATGAAAGTCAAGGACAATCTTTCATGGAACCTTTTAAGATTGAATGTAACTAAGAGTTTGGCAGCTAAGTAGGATATAGTATTTGGAACTGAATCCTTACAGGACATTTCTGGGGCAATTCTAAACATTTATTTGGGGTCTGAGGATACATGGTAGTCATATAGCCATGTTAATTTCCTACTTTCGATGGTTGTATTATGGTTTGTAGGATAAGGGCTGACAAACTTTTCCCATAAAAATCAGGAGAGCACATGTTTTCAATTTTATGGCCCACAAGACGTCTATCATAACTACCTAACTCTGTCATTGTATAAGGGAAACAATCATATATGATTTGTAAACAAATAAATGTGCCACGTTCTAATAAAACTTTACAAAAACAGGCACTGGATATAGGCTTTAGCCAGTGAGCTGCAGTTTGCTCACTTCTAATTTCTTCATAGGAAATATACAAGAAAGTTTCCAGGGGTATTGACACGTCACATCAACAAGATACTATCCAATGACTCAAGAACAGAAAAGGTATTGTACTGTGCTTGCAACAGTTTGAGAATGTCTCAAAATTAAAATACATATATACAGAAAAGTGCTCTATTTCAAACATCTATAAAGACGGTAAATCTTGGAAACTTTGAGCATCCAATGATTTAATGTGTAGCTCTAATGAAGGTGATAAAGTTAGTGTCAAAGTTGACCAGGAGCTATTTAAATAAAAAATGTTTTCATACAATTTGATAATAAAAAACTGCAATATTTCCAAAGAAACACATTTAAAAATATGTAACATTAAATACACATGTAATACTAAGCTTTAATCAATTAGACAGCTTTAAGTAGACATATGAATATTTCAGCAACAGCCTTAAATGTTTACCTTTGATTTTATTCAAGTTGAGCAAAATGTTTTATTTGGCTTTGTTTTTCATTGAGAAAACAAGTAATTATGACCACATTCAGTTTGCCTGATAATACCTATACATGAATGGTGTCTCCCACTCTATGTTTGATTGAAGCAGTCAAGAGGAGCAGAAAAGTCAAGCTTTATGACTCTGGGCAACTTATCTAATACTTCTAAGTTCTAGTTTCTTCAGCTATAAAATTAAGTTATAATGAATATGGAAAAAAATGGTCATTTTTTCTTAGCACATACATATGCTCAATTAATATTAGTTTTCTTCTATCTCTTTCTGTTACATTATTTAAACTTAATTGAATGCTTTCTAGGACCAACAATACCCTAAAAATGCTATAGATTGTTGAAGGTAGAAAATTTTTACATTCCTTCCTAGAAACCCATGCGGTACAAAATATAAAGATTGGGGTGGGCAATTAGTAAATATTTGGTGACAAACTGATCCAGTGAATTTCTCTCAAAATTTCTCTCATTAGCTCTTTCAATATGTGTTCTTTTTACATATTGTCATTATCCTATTCTGCATATTTGACCACTTCAAGCAAGCACTATAGGTAAGCAGAATAGATTTATGTTATTTTAATAAATTAATTTTATTTTATTTCCACTATATCCTATGTCTTGGGGGTATAACATAATAAGAAAATTACCACCTCTTATTAGGAATGTATCCTTGCCAAAACTCATACCAGCCTCCCCACAGCACCTTACATACAATACCTCTTATTATATAGTTATTTCAAATTAAAATAAAACACAGTTCAATGTTATAAACACAGAGATACAAGCTTTCATACACACATACACACAATAGAAAAAGCCATACCCATTAAACATACCCATTTTATAAATTATGAAACCTACTATCTTATAGTTAAACTATACTTGGGCTTTTAATTCTGTCCCTTCCATCAGAACATTGTCCTTTACTCCTATTGAAATAATTGGGTCACTTCCATTGGGAAGATTTTCTTAAAGGAGAACATCTAATCATTCAAATTCATTAATATACAGTAGCAATGGCCTCTAGTAGCCATAAAGATTAATTGATTGAGATTTTCATTAAAACTATTAGCTTTTAAAGGGGCTATATGAAGTACTGATGGTATTTCCCAGTATGAGTACCCAAAAACTAAAGCACCATTTAAAAAATTAATTTAGCAAATCCTTTAGTTAATCATACATATTGTGTGATCAAATATGGAGGTCCAATGAGTTCTGCATAGAAATTATAGAGGAGCATGCAGGCCCCCAGGAAAAGTAAGGCATATACAAGTAACAAACATAAGAGCAGCTACAACACAAAGTAATCCATTATCAAGGTCTTAAGAGTGGCACAGAGCATTCAAGGACCTCAGAAGATAGAGATAATCGTGTTCAATGGAGGTGATCACAAAAACCTCAGGGATAATGTAGCCTCTGACTAGGATCTAGAAGCAGAAGAAGAGAAGGGTTTCAAAAAAGCAATGTCCAAAACAATGAGCTCTATAAGTCTGTAGGTCTGTACTTATGCTGATTTCCTGCCAATGAGTTATTTGATTTCCTTTGAATTCCTTATTTGGATTACACAAGCAACTTTATCCACATTCTTGAAAGTAGAAACTTGTGTTTTGGGTAATATTTCTTTTTTTAAATTTTTTTTTTTTTATTTATGATAGTCATATATATAGAGAGAGGCAGAGACAAGGCAGAGATAAAGGCAGAGGGAGAAGCAGGCTCCCTGCACCGGGAGCCCGACATGGGATTCGATTCCGGGTCTCCAGGATCGCGCCCTGGGCCAAAGGCAGGCACCAAACCGCTGCGCCACCCAGGGATCCCTGTTTTGGGTAATATTTCTTATGAAAGTGAGCATGCTAACTTTTTACCCTCTCATACTGTGTTAGAAATAAATCTATGTGAGTGATTCCAGGTGTCTACATTCAAGTCCATATCATTCCAGGCAACGATAGTATGGATAGAATCCTAAACAACAACAACAAAAATTCTAGGAGGCAACACAATTTCCTTTTGCATTTTCTCAGGAGCTTTGGAATTCAGGTAGTACCAATCCTTGCATTCCATGATCCTGTGCTTTCCTTCTGTCTGTCTTGTGGCTTCTAAAATGGTCAGCTTTTCCACCCAACTGTGTTCCCACCCCTGTGGGAGGGACCCAGCCATCCCTCCTTTACCTGAGTCAGGAACATAAACATCACCCTAGTTTCCTGCTTTGACAACACCCCTGCCACACAATCAACCAAAAAGTCCTCTCAATTCTGCCTTCTTGATACCTCCAAAGTCCATTCAGTTGTCTCCTTTCTTAGGCTACCACTATTTTGGCCAGAGCATGCCCACATCTTTTTCAGGTTATGAATTCTTTCCTCCAACTTGCCTCTTGGATTCCAGGGTTGCTAAATCGGCTTCTTTGTGAGGACTATATTGATATGTTGGTATGATATTTCTAAAGTTTGTCATGGATTATACACTTTAGCACAACTTTCAAACTTCTTGTTATGATACAGGCAGTTCTAGTTCTTCTTAATTTGTACCACTCACTTCCTTGCATGTTGTACTTTGGCCTCGATGAAATATCTTTTGTTTTCTCAGGGTCTGTCTCTTCTTTTGGTCTTTCTCCATGATGGTTCCCCTGCTGGAATGACCAGCAGTCCTCCAAACCTTTGACCATGGGTCTTCCTTTCTACAAATCCTTGTCCAGCTTCTCTTTCTTGTTGGATGCTGTGCTCCTTCTTTCGGTTCCTTTGGAATTCTCCCTATATTTCTATAAGATCACTAACCACAATGCACTGTAGTTTCCTGTTTGGATCCTTTTTCTTAAAAGCTCTTAAGTTTCTTAATGGAAGCAGTTAGCCCTTTTTAGTATCATTATTTTTTTGACGTGAATAGATGGGCCTGTTCAGAAAGTCTGTGAGACTCCTCACAGATCCTCATAGAGCTTGACACATTTGAGGTACTAAAGAAATGTTTAGAGCTAGTATTTTAGTCAATGTTCTCAAACCAGAGGGACTTCAGTGGTACATTTCTGATAACATGAATTCTGACTTTAAAAGAAAAGTTAGGAATATTCAATACCAAATTTTAGCTGATCACATTTTATTATAATTATGTATGCATGACTATTTAATGATCCCCAAATATGTTATGAGTGTCTTCTCCCAGGGTAAGAGTTCTATCACACTAATAGAGTTGACGTTCATTAAATGTATTAAATGAGTAGCCACTCAGTGTGGAATGTTAAAACAGAAGTCTATTAATTTTTAATCTCATTTTTCTGTTGGTTTGCATTATTATTATTATTTTTAATCTCTGATCAGAAAAGAAAGTAGCTAGCTATTTGTACAAATTTAACCTACAGTGTTAAATTCACAGACCAATTTAGGAGTTCAGGCAAGCCATAGTTTGGATTGAAGGTAAGGACTCTTGCCACCTTATTCATTTAAATAACTCTAGATGTACAGTCTAGCTACAAAGTAAAGAGAACACAACTTGGCCTCCCTAGGGAAAAGAATATGGACACAGACCTTCCAAGGATATGAATAAAAGTAAACAAGTTTAGGTCCACCAGAAGCAACCAGGATTCTGGGCATCTTTCCTGGAAGACATAAAAAACTAAAACCAAAAAGTGTTAGTTTTGAGTCTCAGATTCACTCCTTACTAGCCTTTTTGCCTTCATGAGCCTCAGTCTGAGAATAATGAAAAGACAACTTTCATGGGATTGTCATGAGCAATAAGAGATGACATAGGAAAACAAACTTTAAAAAATTAAAGTGCTCTAACAATATTAAAGTTGTATTCCATAATGCAATAGTTCTTAGAGCTGCTTTTAGTTTTTCTAATATGTAAGACATGTATATTTCCTGTTTATTTGAGGGCAGGAACTAGCAGGTATCATTGTCTAGAAAATACAGTGGACTGCAATTTAAGGATTTTGAATTCTGTCATAACCAGTGGTAGACACTATGTGACTTTGGACAAGTCACTGAAACTCACTAAGAGTATGTCCTCAAGGGTCAAACAAGATTTCCCCCAGCTCTCCTACTCCAAGAACCCATGTGTTTATTTTTCAAGTGAGTCCACTACCTTTTTCTCTTCTGTTGTCAGTTCAGTTTTAAGGCAAATCTAATCCAGGAAATTATTTAGTCAGAGTAAAGGACTGAGACATAAAAGACAGGAAGTAAGAAAATGGATTGTGTTTCCTAAATGCAAATTATAAAATTATAGGTCACAAAAAATTAGTTTTTACTCTACTTCTCTCAAGCACATGAAAGCACTCACCACCAGCACAGTTGCAACAGCTTGGCCGCAGCAGCTGCTCTGGAAAAGGAAAACTAGAGAAATGAGTCATTCTTAATGATTTTTGCCAATGAAGTATTAACTCAAAATATAGCTAGACAGAGCAGGGGGAGGAAATTTTCCCTTGGTTAGAAAGTTGTCAGTGACCTAGAGAAAAGGACACTTGGAACTCCACGAATACCAGTTACATTTAGAACAAAACAAAAGAAACATTCTCCTCTGATGTTAAAAGCTAGTCAGTGAACGGCAGCAAACACACTAGAAAAAATAGTTATAAATAAAAATTCGTAGATGAAGTGCCACAGGAACGCTGGGTGCTAGGGATGGTATGAAGAAGTCTGAGATCACCTCTTCTCTCAACAAATTTATCATCTAGGAGAGAAGAGAGGTACACGTAGATGTCCTGAGTCCCATAGGAGGGCCATGATCACTTTTGTGCCCACTTGGCTTGATTCTGCAAGCCGCCAGATCTCTGACCTAAATAGCTATGGTAGATGCACATTATCCCAGAGTTGCCTTCCTCCTTCACCCCCGCACGCGTGCATTCAGCCAAACCACTCGCCCAGCCACCAAGAGCTCCCCCCCTCCCCCGCCATGGAATCCTCTGTCCATTCCAGCTTAGGTCTGTACATGCCTTATTTTCATGCACTCTTCGGATTCCTGCTTTAGGACATGAGAGTGGGCTGTGGGAAGAAGAGAGAGCTGGGAGAAAGAAGAGAAATGGGTCCTGATTATCTACTAGTTGCCCTTTTCTCTGACATTGTCTTGTTTTCCTGACCACAGCCTTGTTCTGCTAGATCTGTTTCATTTTCTGCATGATTTCATCTGGATGGGCATTTCAAGCTGTGATTTCCAAGTTTGATCTCCCATTGTAGACTCTGCCATTGCTGAAAAAGAGGCTTTAAAGTTCAAAGTCAGTTAGAATGAGCAATGTCTTAAAAGTTTGTATCTTTCTGATCCTTCTCTGCTGTTGGCTGCTTCAAAGAATGTCAAATTATTATACATTGTATAGCAAATATCTCCAATGGGCATTCTTTAAAAATGCACTCAGGAAATCAGTCTTCCAGCTCAGAGGTTTGATGGTGAAACCTCTTGTTGTTGATGTGAAAAACTCATTCTGTGAGCAGAACTTCAGCGGCATGCATTTCTCCCATAAGGCTCCCAGCTCATTATTCTTGTCCTCAAATAGTGACTGGGGTGATCTGATTGTTTCCAGATTATTTGAGGTAACAATTGGACTGTTTTATCCACATGCGCTGTTTTATCCACATGCACCCAACCTCCTCAGACACCAAAATGCTCCGAAGATGCTTTTGTGTGCCCTTCCTATTCAATCCTGGGCATGTCTTTAAAGCAAATGAAACAATTAAATCTTCTTTGACAAAGCATACATATTCACCAGCTCTCACTCTTCCAGAATTCTAACCATACACCATTCTTAAGGGAGTATTAAGTTCCTCTGGATCTGAGCTAACTAGATAAGTACTAAATTACTAGATAAATATTTTATATAATTTGGTGAATAATGATTTTCCACCTTTTTAGGGCTCTGAAATCCACACTTAAGAGAGTTTTGGAAATACATGCAGAAAGGAGAGTGTTTGATTAACTCTATAAGATTAAACAATTGCTTTCTTTTGTAACTCGCATTACATTAAGTATTTAAATTTAAGCGTGCCGCATTGGATATAATTTATAAGCAACTTAAACATTCGACATCATATTATGATTTGCATGTAAAGTTAAATTTCCTAATTGGAAAAAGAAAATGTATTTCACAAATGCTGATATTGCAAGCTGATAAAAGCAAAAGCAAACAAACAAAAGCGCAAAAATAAAAATATGCTTAAAGTAGATATGCATAGAAACCTCATTACTTGTGGACCTAACATATTTTAAACATGACTACATAGATGCCGACTAGGCTGAAATTGGCCATGGCAATATCTAACAATAAAGCTATGCATTTTTTTTTTAAGATTTATTTATTTATGATAGACATAGAGAGAAAGAGAGAGGCAGAGACACAGGAGGAGGGAGAAGCAGGCTCCATGCTAGGAGCCTGACGTGGGACTCCATCCCGGGACTCCAGGATCGCACCCTGGGCCAAAGGCAGGTGCTAAACCACTGAGCCACCCAGGGATCCCCAAGGTTATGTATTTTTGAATGCAGTTAACATAAATGATGTTGCTAAAGTAGAGGAAAAATAGGTATCTCCTCAAAAGTAAATTGTTTCAAGCATTTGGAAAGTTATCAGCATGTTTATTTTCAAATGTTGGTACAAGTGAAGCACTAGTTATAATATTTCCTCTCTACCTTTAAAGGAAGTTCTTTGAGGACCTGTTGGCAAACATGAAAACACACTGACTCATGAAAAAATTAGCACAATGTTTTATGGTGATCTGAGCTAACTAAATTATTTAGTGATTTTGATTTAGTCCCAACTATATAAACATTTTAAACAATAGCTGAGAACACCAAGTGTTCCTCTACTGTTTTAGAGAAATTAATTTGGCCTTTTGTTTGTTTGTTTGTTTTGTTTTGTTTTTAATGGTTTATGGTTCCACAGATAGTGGATTGTTCAGAGTCACACTAGGTTTTTCTTACTCCAGACTAAACTGCACCCAGGCAAAAACTTTTGTAAATCCCAGGTAAACTTAACAACCCCATCTCAATGTTTGTGCTGAGGAAATGTACTCTCATTTTAATATTTTCTTTAATAAAACATTACTCATTTCTTTTTCTTGCTGTGGACTTATTTGCAAATGAATGGAAAAAAGTTCCCTTTCCTCCTAGGATATATAAAAAAGTACAAGTTTTCCCTTCTGTCTCCCACATCTAATTATGTTTAGAGTTCCTTCATCCCTGGGGAAAATTCACACCTTTTTGTAATTCTGAATCATAGGAATAAAAAAAGTGCAAACTCAAGTATGAAAATCCTCTAACATTGATTTATAGGTATGATTGAAATAATACTGTTGAATTATCTGTAGGGCTGTGGGGGCTGATGCTTCTAGGGGAAGATGCTGGTGCCAACCTGGCTTCCTAGAGCCTGAGAAGGGAGAGGGGTGGTGGGTTCTCTGATTGGCTGTCATGCTTATGCTTCATAGAACACCCCGTCACAGCAGGACAGAGGTGCCTGGGCCTGGAGCATTAAGCATCATGGCTTTAGGAACTGCTGTGAAAGAGGTGAGTGCCTCCACTTTCTCTTGGACCATGGGGGCTAGGAGCAAAGGAAAAAAAAAGAAAAGCTTACATTCCTAAGAGATGTTTCAGAGCTGGATATGATTTTATTCAAAAAGATAAAAAGTGTGTCATTTTGTTCATGACATTCACATACCTGTTACTAAATTACTGTAAAATAAGTATCTGAAACAAAAGTTCTCTGCCTTAGAAAATATAGAGCAGCAGTTTGGCCAAGATTTTTAAGTTATTATAACAAACTTCTATTGATTTATTAAGGATGGGCTTAGTGCCTAGAAACTATTAGTTTTGCAATACACTTTTTTCAATGCTGCCTTGACCCATTTTTAAGGCTGTGGCTACCTGGTTAGTTTACTTTCTTGAGTAGTGCATTAAATCGACACTCTAACCACCTCCCATGCCAGGTTGTCACATACTGGGCCACTATAACCCCACCCTCAGCACCCCAGGGCCTTGCATGAGAACCAGGGACAGCCCCTATGTCTCACAGCCTGCTCCAATCATTCCAATTGCCAATCCTAACCTTACTTAGCCTGCCTCACCCATTCATTCCCACAGAAACCACCATGAAAGCTCTTGCCAGCAGTCCCCTCTCTTTCTCTGCTTCATGACTGATCCCAGTGCTTCCCTTGAATGTCCCTGGTAGTTGTCATCTCCCAATAGATCTATGAGTAACAAAACTGTAGAACTCTTTCTGTCCTTCTCCCTCCACATGCATCTGGGTACACTCCACCTCAACTAAGGTAATATGGTTAAAACAAGTTTCTTGTGCACTTTCACATTCACCACTGAACCCATTTCCCTGTGCATCTGAGGTTGGGAAATGGGATCAGTGACCTTTTAGTTGGGCCCAAATGAATTCCAAATGATTACTTCTTCTTCTAAAATTCCTTCTCTTTTGAAGCTCTTGCTATTTGAGTTGACCATTCTCCATCTCACCTTATTTAACCAAGACATCAAATCCAACTGCACTCTTTGTTCTCTTCTTCCTCCAAGTCCTGACATTATTTTGGATGACTTCACCACCCATATGTCTGTGCATTCCACAAATATGAAACATTTTGCTTCATGTTTGTTCTTTGACCTGTGTGTACCTATTGACCTTCACACTTATTCATCTTCAACCCCTTGATCCCATACCTTTAAATGAATATGCTCCATTTCTAAAATCAATTCTGAAGGTCAAAAGTCCAAAATCAATCTCCTTGTACTCTAGTCAAAAGGGCTGGTTCTGGGATGCCTGGGTGGCTCAGAGCTTGAGTGCCTGCCTTTGGCTCAGAGTGTGATCCCAGTTTGGGGATAAAGTCCCGCATTGGGCTCCCTGTGAGGAGCTTGCTTCTTCCTCTGCCTGTGTCTCTGCCTCTCTCTTTCTGTGTCTCTCATAAATAAATAAATTAAATCTTAAAAAAAAAAAAGTCTGGTTCCTTCTAGAGGTTCTAGAAGAATATCTGTTTTCTTGCCATTGTTAGCTTCTAGAAACTTCTCAATTCTTTGGCTATGATCCCTACTTCCATCATCAAAGCCAACAATATACCATTGTCATATTCTGTCATTGACTCTGCTTCTGTCATCACATTGCCTTCTCTCTAACTTACCTAAAATGATTTAATTTGGGGATTCCAATTCTGGGGGAACTGGAGTAAATAGATCCCTTGGTATCTCTCCTGATGAATACAACTATCCCTTCTAGATAAACTCTATGGAGCAGCAATTTAAGGACTTGCAAAGTAAATGATAGCAGGTCAATTGGGGAAGGAAACAGAAATTTAGAATTCCACTGAGTTCATGGTGAGAGTCTAATATCACTTCATGTGATATCAAAGACATCTTGAAACCCAGAAGTATACAGTAAGTATGGACTAGAAAGAATTTCAAAATAAGCACTTACTTCTGGCCTAAGGAATCAAAACATGGTTCCTCAAACTAAAGTAGATAAGAAGAAAGGATCTGGTGTGGAGGGGAGATCATCATTATTTTACTGTTATTTTTATTTTTCTTCATAAGGAGGTGTCAGCCTGTCAGGCATCTAAAACTCAGAGGAAAGACACATGTTCTCTCTGAGAGAGGAACTGTGGTCCCAAAGCTTAGATCAACCACTACCACTCACCTTTTTCCATCTGTCTGTCAGCTTACTGCTTGGACCTAGATGCAGACATAGACTCTGGAAATACATGACAGAGCAAGGAAATTAAGCCCTCAACGTCTGGCTGGACAACAGGGAAGGAAATACCCAGGAAGTGAGGAAGTATCAGGGAGAATGCAGTGAAAATGATGCAGAAAATGCAGAAAAAATGCAGGAAATGACCTCATATTCTTGTATTAAATACACGAGTTAATGCCTGAGTTGTTCATTCAGTAATTCAACTGTAAACAGCCTACCATAGCCTTTGGGACGAGGTACAGAGTAGGTCTCTACCCATGTCTCAGGTTGGCTACTGGTTGTTTGTGTACATCAGGGTCTGACAAGAATAACAATGCAAGTACTTTTAAAAAACTGAACTGAAGTTGGAACCAAGCCCATAAAATTTGGATCAGAACTTGTACCTTGAGTGTAACATAGCCAAATGTGTGCTAAAACAAAACAAATCAAAAGCACTACAATGTTCATCATAGAATTAAAACGAGACCCAGACTACTGTAATTGTCAAAATGTTTAGTAAGCAGTTATATTGTGTGACACATAAAGAAAAAAGAACATCTCAACTCACAAGATAAAGACAACTAACAGATACCAATCCAGCAATGATGCAACTATAGGTTATTAAAAAGAGGCTGTAAAGCATCTATTATAACCCTGCTCCAGGAAGTAAAAAGAGACATTCTTTAAATTAACAAAAATATGGTCTCCACAAAGAAATAGACAGGATAAAGCAGAACCAAATGGAAATTCCAGAACTGAAAAATACAATAAAGGAAAGAAAATTCCCTAGTCGGGCTCAATAAAAAAATGGAGCTGACAAAGGACTCAATAAACTCAAAGATAGATCAATAAAGATTATCTAATCTAAAAACAGGGAGAAAAAATAATAAAAGTGAACAAAGTCTTGGTGATCTGTTGGACAATACCAGAAGATCTAGTATTCACATCATTGAAGTTCCAGCAGGAGAGATGAAAACACAAACAGTCTTGGACAGCCCCAGTGGCACAGCGGTTTGGCGCCGCCTGCATCCTGGGGTGCGATCCTGGAGACCCTGGATTGAGTCCCGCGTCGGGCTTCCTGTATGGAGTCAGCTTCTCCCTCTGCCTGTGTCTCTGCCCCTCTCTCTCTCTATGAATAAATAAAATCTTAAAAAAAAAAAAAAAGAAAAGAAAACACAAATGGTCTTAAGAAAATAATGTATGACAACTTCCCAAATTTGATGAAACACATAAACATATTCAAAATGCTTATCAAAATAATCTATTTTTCAAAAGAAGTCTCAAGAAAAATTAGAAAATAGTTTAAACTGATTGAAAATGAAAATACAACATATCAAAATTTATGGGATAGAGCCAAGTACTGTTTAGATGAAAATATATAGCACTAAATGCTTTTATTAGAAAAGAGGAAATGTTTCAAATCAACAATTTAGGCCTCTACCTAAAGAAATTTCAAAAAAACAAAAGAGCATTTTATACCTAAAGCAAGTAGGAGGAAGGAAACAATATTGAAATCAATAAAAATTGAAATATAATGGACCAAAAGCCAGTTTTAAAAGATCAATAAAATTAATAAATCTTTAGCCACACTAAACATAAAAAATAGAAAAGATATAAATCATCAATATCAAACACTAAAGAGGGATATAACTGGAGAGCATACAAGCGTTAACTGACAATAAGAAAACATTTGCAAATAGATATGACAATTTAGATGGGTTATATGAATTCTTTTAAAAATAATAAATTACTAAAGTTCACCCAGAAGAAATAGATAACATTAATAGTTCTATTAAAGAAATTAAATTTATTATTAAAAGCCTTTGGAAAAAAAGAAATCTTTAGACCGAGATAGTTTCACTGGTGAATATGTAAAGAGAATATAACAACAAGCCCACACAACTTCTTTCAAGAAATAGAGGCGGGAACACTTCCCAAATCATTTTATGAGATGAGAATTACCCTAATATCAAGATCAGGTACAATCAGTACAAAAACAACAACAACAAAAAAAAACCCTACAGATAAATTTACCTCATGAATATAGACATAGAAATCTTCAATAAAATACTAATAAATCAAACCTAGCAATATATAAAAAGAATAAATACCACGACAAAGTGGACTTATTCTGGGAATGCAAGGCTAGTTAAAATCTTGGGAAACCAAACAATGTAATCTACTGTATTACAGATTCAAGAAGAAGAGCCACAGGATCAGATCAACTGATGCTCAAAAAGTATTTGACAGAATTCAATCCACATATATGATAAAAACACTCAGCAACTTAAGAATTGAAGGGAACTTCCTCCACATGATAGATTATCTATAGGAAAACTACAACTTATGATACTTCAAATGATAAAAACCTGAATTATTTCTCTCAAAGATCAGGAATAAGGCCAAGACATTCCTCTTACCACTCTTATACATCATACTAAATTTCCTAGTCAGTGCAGTAAGTTAAAAAAAAATAAAAATAAAAATAAAGAGAATCCATAAGATATACAGATTGCAAAGGAAAAAATAAAACTATTCATAAATCATGCTATTGTCTATATGGAAAATTTCATAAGAGCTCTAAAAAGACAACTGGAAACCCAAGTTAGAAAAAATCCCATCTATAATAGTTTTGAAGGAATAAAATGTTTAGGTATCAATCTAAAACAACAGGTATAGGATTTGTATGTTGAAAATTATGAACATCAATTAATGACATTGAAGAAGCCATAAGTAAATGGCAATATATATCACATTAATGGATTGAAAGACTTGATATAGTTATGTTAACTCTCTCCAAATTTGATCTACAGATCTAATGCAATTCTGCATAAAATCCCAGAAAAAAAGAATTTTTAACATACAAACTGATTCTAAGTTGTAAAGGGAAAAGCAAAAGACCAGGATAGTCAGAACATTTTGAAAAAAAGAAAAAGGAAAAGGAACAACGATGGCATACTCACACTGTTTGATTTTTACAATTATTATACAATTACAGTAATGATGTTAGGGTGATACTGGTAAAGGTATAGTTACATACATCAATGGAACAGAATAGAGTCTAATAACAAACTCCTTTCTCTCAAAATATGGCCAGTTGATTTTTACAAATATGAAAGGCAACTAAATTGCCAGAGGATTGTCTTCTTAACAATAGAATTGTGTTAATTGGGCCTCTATATGTAATAAATAAACAAAGAGGTCCATACAAAAATTAAAAATTGTACTTATCAAAATTTTAAAAAATTTCTCCTCTACGAAAGACACTGTTAGGAGAATGAAAAGACAATATGTAAACAGGGAGAAAACATTTGCAAACATGTATCTGACAAACATCATATGTCCAGAGTATATTACAATCACTGTCATAAATACCTACACTTTGTTTAGTAATGCAGTGGAGAGAAATACATAAAATTATTAACAACAACAATGACAAAATGATAAAATCTCAATAGTAATGAAACAAACAACCCAGTTAAAAATAGGCAAAAGAATTGAACAAACATTTGCAAAGAAGACATACAGAAGAAAAAAAAAAACACATGAAAAGATGTTGAATATCATTCATCACGAGGAAATGCAAATTGAAACCACAGTAAGGTACTGTTACACATCTATTAGGATAGTTATAGACAAATAGACAAAAGAAAAAAAAAAAAAAAGACCCTGACATTATACTAGTGCTTGCTTGGATGTAAAACAACTAGAATTCTTGTATCTTCCTGATGGGATGCAAATGCTACAACCATTCTGGAAAAACAGTTTGGCAATTTATCAGAAAGTTAAACATATACTTATTATATGCTACTGTGATTTCAATTCTAGGTGTTTATCTTTGATCAAAATTTACATTCATATAGAAATCTATGAATGTGCATAAGCAGACTTAGTTATAACTGACCCAAAGTGGAAACAACCCAAATATTTTTCAACATATAAGTGAATAAACAAACTGTGGTGAATCTATACAATGAAATACATAGTATATTCATACTAATAAAAAGAAACTACTGATACATGTAGCAGCATCAATGTATTCCAAAGGAATCATGCTGAGCAGAAAAGCCAAGCTCCCAAGTATTCATACTGTATAATTCCATCTATATGACACTCTGGAAAACTAGATCAATGAAGAATCGACAAGTGGTTGCCATGCTTTAGGGACAGCACATGGGAAGTTTTTGTGGATGCTGAAACGGTTCTCTATCCTGAAAGTGGTAGTGATTACCTAAATCTGCATATGTGTGAAAAGTCAGGGTTGTACATCATCAATAATAATAATAATAAAAAAGCCAACGTTATGGCTTCTATAAATACATACAAACAGTGGAATATTACTCAGTCATAAAAAAGAATGAGATCCTACCATTTGTGACAACATAAATAGACCAACAACACATTATGCTAAGTGAAATAAGTCAGACACAGAAAGACAAATACCCCGTGATTTCACTTATATGGGGAATCTAAAAAAACAAAACAAATGAACACAGAAACAAACAAAAAAACATACTCTTAAATACAGAGAACAAACTGGTGGTTGCCAGAAGGGAGGTGGGTTAGGGGTTGGGTGAAATAGATAAAGGAGATTAAAAGATTCAAATTTCCAGTTATAAAATAAATAAGTCATGGAGATGAAAGTGCAGCATAGGAAATATAGTCAATAATATTGTAATGACATTGTACGGTGACAGATGGTAACTCTACTTAATCATGGTGAGCACTGAGTAATGTATAGAATTATTGAATCAATATGTTGTATCCTGGAAATGAATATAAATTGTACATTAATTTTATTTCAAAAAAGCCAATTTTAGCGTATATTAATTTAACAAGTAAAATTTTGAAAATATCTAGGCCTACAGAGAAAATTTTTTTTAAAAAGCATTTCATTTGCTCCCAACATTTCACTCACATTCCAGGCACACACATCTGATATATTTCAATGTTATTTTGTTTATATCCAATATTGTGAGGAGAGCAGGAATATGGACAACAGTTGTCTTATGATGAAGGCTCAAGGGCTAGCTCAACACTTCTTCGTCATGAACAGAACTACCATTTTGCACACCTCCAGGGGCTCATGTTAAAACAACAGTGATGTTGCCCCTTGGAGTGCCCCTGACTATGATAGCCTTGCCATAACTAAAAAATATCCCCTACCTTTACCCTCCACACACAAATTGCTTGTGCTAATTCAAGTTTCATGAGTAGTGGAACTTCATTTATTTAAGGCTCTAATGTTTATTTGAAATGCCAATTTTGGAAGAGGTCATACTCATTCCAATTTATTATATTGATATGCGTATCAAGTAATGTGTGTCTCTTTAGAAGGCTTTTTTTCATTTTATTTTTTAATGTGAGAGTGACATGACTATATGCATGGAGAGAGTCAAGTGGGCTGTTTTGACTATAATAGTGTCTTACAGAACTTAGAAGCTTATAGTAGCTTAGAAGTCTAAGCTATCTGTCATTTTCTTGTCTGCAAAATGATGATAACTACATACCTAATAGGAATGTTGAGGGTCAAATTAGTAGGAATAAGTGCTTTGTATGCTAGGAGCTTCCAACATAGAAAGTATTTTAGTGGGAAGTTAGAGGCATGGGAACACTGGGAGAATTCACAGTTTTTACTATTTTATTTTGCTTAGGATTGGAACAGTAAGTATAAACTAATCCAATTGTAAAGAGAGCTCTATATTCCATGGCCTCAGGTAATGATTGTTAGATCTGCCCCTCGTCTTTGTAGTGGGCTGGTGGCTATTTGCAAAGCTAACTAAGTATTATTTGATCCTGAAAATTATTAATTTAAACAAAATGTCTCTCCCTGATTTGTAACCCTACAAGTTGTGAAATCTTGTGCAGACTAACCCTGAAAGTGATTCCCATAGTATGGTACATAGTAGAGCAATTAACTGATTACTGCTGTTCAGAAATGTAGTCTTTCGCACAATAATAGCCACCTCCTCCCAGTGAGACACAGTCTTGTTTATCATTATTGGTTTCAACTCTTCTGAGAGTCTTTGATGCACATGACAAGGCTCATATCCAAGCCAATTTGAATTAATGTCTTCCATAAGATCCATGAAAGACTGGCAAATGCTTTCCAAAAATCAGAATCCCTTACATCTTCCTCAGTGTCCTCACTTCTGCTCCCATTGACATTATATAGAATTAAATATCCATATTGACCAGAAAACAACTCTTTATTCAGTTATGGATGGTTTACCTACTGAAACATCATTGGGTAGAATAAGAGAGTCCTAGTTATTTTTTTTTAATTTTATTTATTCATGAGAGACACACAGAGAGAGAGAGAGAGGCGGAGACACAGGCAGAGGGAGAAGCAGGCTCCATGCAGGGAGTCTGATGTGGGACTTGATCCCGGGACTCCAGGATCACGCCCTGGGCTGAAGGCAGGCACTCAACTGCTGATCCACCCAGGCATCCCAAGAGAGTCCTAGTTTTAAAGCTAGAAGTGATGAAGCAATTTAGGGTTTTATTCATGGATTGGAAATAATAACCATTTCTTAAATCTATTTTCTTTCTTTCTTTTTTTTTTAATTTATGATAGTCACACAGAGAAAGAGAGAGAGAGAGAGAGGCAGAGACACAAGCAGAGGGAGAAGCAGGCTCCATGCACCGGGAGCCCGATGTGGGATTCGATCCCAGGTCTCCAGGATCGTGCCCTGGGCCAAAGGCAGGCGCTAAACCACTGCGCCACCCAGGGATCCCTTAAATCTATTTTCTAGTAAAGATCAAATGTGGTTTCTTCCACTTTTTAACCAATATACCTTGCTTAACCTACCTTATCTCCTTCTTCTCCCAAATACAAGCTTTTAGCAATAGTACCTAAATATGTAGTCCACACAGTGTTTCCTCATGCAATTACCTTTTAACTTTTGAAAAAAAAAAAAGAAAACCATTTTACTTACCCAAATTTAGAGTAGCTTGTCCACCTCTGGTCTTCTATCAACATCACCCAACTAGACCACCTTTTCATGTATATACTTCATTCATTAATGAGATCAGATTTTCAAAGGAGGTGGCTTGATACAGAGTAAAATGACACTTTTATTGGAAGAATATTAATTTTGTGGTTGATTCCTTACTTCGCCCCATTCTAAGAGTATAAAGGAGGACAAGCTATGTAACGTCTTAGAGCCACTTTTACCCAGTCATGAAAAGAAACAGAATTGTTATGGTGGCTGATAATAGTAGAGGTACCTAATGATGCTTGTTCCTTCCTGCTATCTTAATATCTTCCCAAGAAGGAATTTTATAGAGGTGGCTCAAATCTACCTTAATATTGACAGACATAGTGTTGAACATTATGTGCTGAATGCTTTTAGACCAGGAATGCCTCTCCAGTTTCTCCATGTCCTTACCACTCCCCACTGCGAATACATGGTCACCATATACTGTCACTCGTGGACTCTTTGTAGGCATTTGCATTTGGTAGAATCCTTAGATCAAGTGTTTCATATCTAAATACCAAATTCAATACATAAATGAATAATTGGTGAAGAGGAATCACTTTCTCCAATGATGCCTGTTTCTCTTGGTGTGTAGGGCCACATTCGTTAACCACCAAAGCAATAGGTATTCCAGGACAGTCACTGATTTCATTTGTCACTTTATTGTCAGAGTCAGAGGAGTGAATTAAAGCGGGAGCTGTCATTGTCATTTTTTGAGAACATTCCTTTTCCAAGTCCAGTTTATTGTTTGCTGTTTCACTGGATAGAAAAGCATTTCTTAAGATAAAATGCGGTCTTTGTCTTTCCTCATGAGCTCCCCTTTTCCTGATACATCAAAATATCTTTCCTACAAATGGAGATCTTCAAAAGATGCATCCAGGACCAGACCATGTATACTATGCAAGGTATAAAATCACCTTCTTTTATACATGACACCTATGTTCAGTTAGAGGAGACAATGGATCGCAAACCAAAGGAGTTTGCTTTGTGTTGACAGAGCTGCCAGGAATGGAAAGTGTCTCTCAACTTTTCAGGAATTCCTAATCCTATGGATGTATGTTTAGCAAGGCCACTGATAGTTGATAAGGTATTTTAGGGTATCTTGGTGGATACAGAATGACTTGGCAAACTAAGGTCGGGCTAAATTATAGTTTACACACATCCTCTTGGTCAGTGGCTAGTTTATAGTTAAGAACCTGCAGCAATATACATGGAGGCTCTAGTGGTGAAATTATACATATTTTTTATCTTCATATCTTCTTTATGCCTTTTTTGTATTTTAGCTTTTCCTTTTTTCTCATCCAAGGAGGTTGCTGTCTCTGTGTTCAGGGAAGAAAACCAAAAGAACTGCTAAAATAAAGGAAGATGTATTCCCATACCAATACCCCCAATCTTAAGGCTTGAGAAAAGATGGTCCTGAAAGGAGTCATAAGGAGAATGAGATATAGTGGAGCAAGGCAGGGGGTAGAGACCTGAACAAGGATATGGTTGGGTTCCAGTGAGAAGGGCTCTGAACTTCCTGGGCAGATTCCTGGGAGGACAAAGAAATATCAAAGAACAAATAGCTGCGACTAGAGCAGAAAGGCTATTTACAGTCTCTCAAATACCCTATAATTTTGTTGGGATAGTAGCAGCAGAGATTCCTGCACCCCCAAATAAGATCTAGAAACTACAGCGAGTGGCCATGCTGGCAAGCATAAAGAGTATCTCAGTGGTGACCTCTGTGGGTTAATGTCTAAAAACCAGACCCCTACTCAACCAAAAAATACTCTTCAATACTAACACCTGCTGAAATATGGTTCAACTCTAGGAAGTGAGGGTCCTGGGAAGTGGATCCCAAAGGATTGTGGCTAAAGTTTCTATCAGTCCATCAGGATAATACCTAAAATATACTAAAATGTTAATTATTTGAAAACTAGATGATATCCAGACACATCTTTGTCTTTGGGTGGCAGCTGTCATTATCTAGACAATCTAGACTGAAAAATGATTATCAATACGTTCCTGCCATACTCCCTGCCCATATCATAGCAGGGCCCATCTCAGAGTGTAGGCACCTGGTTTGCAGACAGGATAAACTCCAAAAACAAGTAATACTTACTTTCCTGTGTTTTCCTCTCCTTCATAGTAATATAGTCTTGGTTACTATAAATCAAAAGCTAGGCTTAGCCAAAATAGGCAGTGTGTCCTTGGCCAGCCTGTGGAAGGGATGTGGTTGGGATAGAGGATATTTCAGATGCCACGGATATGCCACAAGCTTTCTTTTCTTTTTTATTATGGTAAGAACCCTTAACATGAAATCTACCCTCAACAAAATTTTAAGTGTCCAAAACAATATTGTTAACTATTGGCACGATGTTGTATAGCAGATCTCTAGAATTCATTCCTGCTGCGTAACTGAGATTTTATTTTTTCTGCCCTCAGGCTGTGGTTACAGCCACCTCCTCTTCTGCTTAGAAGAAAGGTCTGGCTTTAGCACAAAATACAAACCCCATTTCAGTTGTCTTTCAACCCTGTCCTCTGCCACCATGTCCTGGCAAGTTTACATCTTCCTGACAGGAAAGGTCTGAAATGGCTTCACATGACTGCCTGCCACAATGTGGGTATTGCAGAATTTGGAATTCTGGAATATTTCTCCAAACTTCTCTTGCAGGCAGAAAAAAAGATTTTGTTGCTTTTCAAAGTGACAGCCATTGCAAAAACTCTACTGACCTAGTCGTAAAAGGCCATGGGCTTGGTGGCCAGAGAGAATTTGTTAAGTGGTGTATTCTCTGCCCAAAGCCAGAGGTGGCCTCTAGGTGACAATCATAAATACTGGGCTAGATATGTACCTGGAAAATACATGAAAACAAAGTGAAAATCTTTACCTCTTTTTCTGACTTCTCCCTTCTTTGCCTCTGTACTCCCTAGCAAGATGAGAGGGGAATACAAAGGATAGGGGTGAAAATAAGTAGAATTTCACTATCTCAGACTGTATGTTTCCAAGCGAGTTTGAGGGATTGCATCCACTCACAGCATGAAAACATATTGTCTGGACCAAAGTAATTTAATTCCATCCAAATTCAAGCCAGGGCCCTGTCTGATGAGGTTTCAGCCTCTGTCAAAAGAGGAAGTGACAGCTGGGGGAAGTGACCAGGTACTCAGCTGAATCACCACATTTCCATAAGAATGGATGTGGCTAAAAAAAAAAGAAAGAAGGAAAGAAAGAAAGAAAGAAAGAAAGAAAGAAAGAAAGAAAGAAAGAAAGAAAGAGAAAGGATGTGGCTTAGTGATTTACAAAGTACCAGAACCTTGCCTTGAAGATTGGGGGGGAAAGGAGAGGGGGCGATAAATATGCAACGAAAACTGTGTAAACAGAGAGAGAAAGGAATAATCTCTGCTCCTCACACTCCTGCCTGGGTGTAGGGGGATTCTGTTGGCTTGCAGGCGGTGTGAAGGCGATGGTTTGCTCACAGAGCTCTTGTTGCCCTACACGGAGACGCAGGCGAGGCCAAGTTGCTGAGGACACAGCAACAGCACATTTTACTAAGTCTGTGAAACCTATCATTGTTCATAATGTCATACCATGGAAAATTGGAAAAGCAGAATAAATGCGGACTTTCCTAGAGAAATGTCTACTGTCCTCGAGAAGAAATTGCATAGCTGAGGGTATCCTGTTCCAAAGAAATACAAAAGATCACAGAAAAATGTAGACCCCTTAGAAGATATCCAGCAGTTCTCTGTATGTGCAGGCAAATGGGATAAATAATATTTTATTAATTTAGCACTCTCTTTTCCTTTTTTCTCCCTCTGTCTATCTTCCTCTCTCTGTATCTCAGTTCTTTTAAAAATCATATCTTATGGGTTTTATGAGAAAAGTGAAGTTTATGTTCTTCGGAAGCCTCTTGTGTGGTACCTAATTTATTGTCACGGAAGTACACGCATTCTACTATGCCATTTTAGAGTCATAATGCCAAACCTAATATATACATTTTCTCACCTGACCCAAAGTCCACTGCAATTTCCGGTATACTATATAGCAGAAATGTGTTTCCCTTATGGTCTAAAAGTTGCAAATCCCACAAAGTTCTGTTTTAGAGGAAATGTGTGGAAAGATAAGGTCCTTTTGAGATCAAATCCTTGTGTTGTGCTCCATTAGAAACAGATTTTGTTTGTTAAAGCAGTGATTCCTGGCAAATACCACCAGAAGTCAGTCTCTATGGAGGATATGGAGTCAAATATGGACACCATCAGCTGAAAACTATTTAGCAAAAACTTACATATTCTTGGGAGCCTGCTGAAGTATTTTTCATCTGTGCAAACTTCTGACTTGACTCCACGGGAGTCACATGTGAATTTGGAAGAAAAATTTAAAAAATAAGGACAAGAGACAGTGGGAGGTGGGATTATCACAGGATGTAACACTTTCCTAAGGAGAGAAACGAGGAAAGAATATCTTACAGAAGAGGATAGCTATCCTTCCCAGAAAGAGAAAGACATTTGTCTTTGTGTTTAGACCATAAATAATTTCCCTCCAGTTACTTATTTACTCTTTAGTCTTGACAAATTTGATGAAGACAGTCATTGAATATCTGTTTTTTAGTTTTGGACTTCAGATGATAAACTATTTTCCTTATTATCCTTGTTTTTCTCAAAATTATATGTTTCCTATTAAAAATAAACCTTCTTGTGTTCCCAAATATTGTGCTATTTATAACAAGCATACTTAATTAATTAAAAAAAAAGTGATAGCTTTTGGTAGTGAATAATCGAAGACTCAAAATTCCTAAAATATGTAGCGGAAAGAGTCCACATGGCCTCAGCATCTGGCTCATGGATTTTATAATTCCCAGCAACACTAGTTACTCTGGTCACAGCAAGAATGGAACCCTCTGGAATTTTGCAATGTGGTCGCCCTGATCATTCTGAAGGAAGGGTCAGCAAATTATTGTGGGTATTATGACCATGGCTTTAAGAGTTAAAAGCCTGAGTCAGCAGAGAGTCAGCAGAGATGGAGAACTAGCCCACTACCTGCTATTTCCCCCTACACATTGATTTCTGCTTTAGGGCCAGTGTCTTGAATTGTTCAGAAGGAGTAAAGGAACCTCTCTATGTTCTAGATTGTACCTCTGGGTCACCTGGGCCTCTTAGGTGGAAACTCTCAGAGCAGAGAAAACCCTATACCAAAGAAGAAACTTGGTGAGTGGCTCAACCAAACCACATTTAGTTTTCCAGGGATGATGCAGGCCCAGACTCTGTTTGTCTTAGGGAATGGATACATGAACATTCAGCAAAGGGGTTCTACATGTCTGCCATGTTCTGATTTAGAGAAAGATGGCAGTGCTTAGAGATGTTTCAAATTATTTAAATCAAAGCCATTCATCTCTGGCCCAGTCAGATTTAAGAGCCTATTTGAGTGTGGCATTATCTAATTGCTCAGAGTTTTTGGTTTCTAGGGAACACTGAGCACATGGAAGGCACTGACTGGATGCCTCCAGTAAGGTTCATTAAGCAGTTTGAGAACTAGTCATCACAACAGAACACCATGAGTCCACCACAAGTGTAGGCCCTTTCATTCAGTGTCTTAAATTTTAAGACTTAGGGAAGAGAAGTACTTTTTAGACCATTATCTCACAGCATTCAAGATGTCAAAGTCAGAGAGGAAATGATCACCCACATTCTCGAATGCACAGAAAGGCATTTATGCATAACTTACTTAGCATCTTGTGTGGAAAACAAACAAACATAAATACAGTTCCCTAATTGGGATTTAAAAAAAAACAATGGAAGAATTTAGTGTGATAGAATAATAGGAGAGCAGATAGTTTTAAATTTTCTCTATTTTCGGATCCCTGGGTGGCTCAGCGGTTTGGCGCCTGCCTTTGGCTCAGGGCATGATCCTGGAGTCCCGGGATCGGGACCCACATTAGGCTCCCTGCGTGGAGCCTGTTTCTCCCTCTCCCTGTGTCTCTGCCTCTCTCTCTGTGTCTCTCATGAATAAATAAATAAAATCTTTAAAATTTTTTTTCTCTATTTTATGTTTTTGTAATCTTTTAGAATTATTTTAAAGAAAAAAGTAATAATATGAGAGAAACAAGGAGCAATCAAGATCTCTTAGATATGAAGCAGCTTTGAAAAGGCAACTCTTAATTGGGGAAGTATAAATGATTACAATTATAGTGTTATTTTTCATGATACGTCTACATAATTTTTAAATGCAACTTGGAAGGTGAGGGCTCAAGAGATTATTGGTTGCTTCTGAGGAGCCTCTGGAGCTATTGCAGTGATGATTTCATTGACCATATTTTTTTGCAGGACAGTTAGCCTTTCCGTTCTCAATATAATCTGGAGGATTATATATAGGTAACCGCCTATCCTTTTCTATAAGATTATAAGAAATTCAATGAATTAAATTCTGTGTGTCACTGGGGATAACATTTTTCAATTTGAAAATTTGGAGTTGAAAATCTTATTCTGATGTGTGAGTTTATTTCCATGTTTCAATATGGAGAGTCTTGAGAACATCCCCAATTTTCTTTTGTTCTCTTTTCTTTCTCCCTTCCCTCCTCCCTCCTCCCCCTCTTTCTTTCTTTCCTTCCTTCTTTCTTGTTGTATTATTTAGTCAATATAAGACTTTGTAGGACCTCTGTGCATAACTCTGAATCTGACTTCATAAGAAGCTTAAAAAAAAAAAAACACATAAAAGGTAACTCAGAGGGATCCTATCCCAAAATGAAGCCTAGAGATGATTTTCCTTCTAATGTCTATTAAGTTCAGCAACCATCACTTCTCACTTTGCCTCCTTATCCTTCTTTTCTTTTCTTTACTCATCAAAACTTGAATCTGAAATACAAATAAATCTAGTCAATTGGCAGTTTTAATTGAGTGTTTCAAATTGTTGAGTTTTCATCACAGAATACACTGTTATGAGCCAGGACTTTTTCTTTTTATATAAATGACTTTAAACATAGATGAAATCAAGATATAGGCCACATTCTTGAGTCTTGGCCTGTCAGTGTCCCTCTTATAGTCAAGGAGATAGTATCTGGGGAGAGAGGAGAGAATGGGTCCCTACCTCAGACCAGTATGGCACCGTTTAAAGCACAACTGGAGCAACCTGACATTGTGAGGGTGATTTGAGGCACGGGGAAGATATTATCACTTTCAAAGCCTTTCTTGCAATGATTTTATATGGCTAGAAACATACTCCTTTATCTTAGAATCTGTAGCCTTTGGGTTACAAATGTGCCCAGAAAGAAATATCAGTTTAGCTCTGGTTCTAAGGTTCTGCCTGAGAGGAAACTTTTAAGGGCTGGGAAGGAACTATGCATATACATGTTCAAAGTCTGAACAAGATTGGGCAAAAGGGTGGATTACTGGTAAGGAGAAAGAGACTTATCTCGTATGTGTATTTATGGCAATGCATGGCACTGGCAACCCTAAGCATAGTCAGAAAAAGGAGAGAAACTTGTTTTCAGCACCCTGTATTTCTCTTAACACCTTTCTTCTACCATCAAATGCAGACAAACAAGGGTCCAGGCAATCACATAACACCCTTGATTTCCCCTCTCTCCCCCACCAACTTGGTGTTCCTGACCACCACGGGCCTATATAATACACACACATACCCCCCAACTCCCATCCACTAACTTGCTTAGTTAGCTAGCTGATAGGCTACATGGATCTAAGAGCAAAATTCTCACTAAATAGAAAACAAAACAAAATAAAAATTTCTTCCCCATGGTATTTCCATTTGCCACATGAAGTCATCCGGTGACAGGACGAAGTTGTATGTACTCTCTTTAGGCAGATGGAGCATCTTTTTCATCCTTTAGAGCATACTCAGTCCTTCAGCTGCGCTCAAAGTCCACTGGTGCTGATACTTACTGAACAACAGGAAAACAGGGTGACACATGCAGTCACTGCAGGTGGTAGCTAAAGTGTAAGCAAGCATGTTCATTTTCTCATATTCATTAGTGATTTATTTGGCTCAGGCTTGGCCCAGATAAATACCTCAAACTTTGCCTGTTAGGAGTTTGGTCTAATTTTATAAAAACAGGCTCCCAGTTTTTAAAAGTTTGTAAATATTCAATTTAAAAAGAGTGCTGTGAATTTGGGATCCTCTTGAATGTGTGTTTTTGTTTGTTTGTTTTCTTTTCTTTTCATTAAGAATGGCCTTGAGCGTATCAACCAAATCTTCAGTCAGCAAATTCTATAAGGGGCTTTAAAAATCTATTTTCCCCATTGCAGCTTCCTTTAAAGCTAAAAATGCCTCTACTTATTATCATTCCAGGTTCTTCTCCTATTTTCTAGGGTAAGTCCAAATGCAGTGTGCATTTTCATGGAAGCTTCATTTTCTGTGGCGAAAAGAACAATGGTTCATAAGATGGTACTCTACCACAACCAGAGCTGGACCCTGGTCCCTTGCAAGGAGTCAATCTCTTAGAAATTTTCTTGCCCTTTGCCTGTGCTTCTACTGTAATCCTGTTCCTCCTCTCTCTTGAGCTCAATGCTCCATCTCAGGGGATGATCTCATAGGATGGCTTTGTTCTCATCCCACATGAGAAGGCTACGTGAGTAGTCACTGGCCTCTTCATGGTGTCCAGGACATAAGTGGCTTTGGCAAGAGCTTTGTTGCTGGTTGTAGCCAGAGGACTTGGGTATATGAACAAAAGGCATAGAAACCTGAAAAGAGGTGACATCTCTAGATCTTTTCCTTAAAATGGGCCTGCAGGAGTGATGTTTGAAGATTCTCACCAGCACATTCCTTTTCCTAACTTATTATGGTGTTTATTTGAACTGTTGGAGCTACTTGCCTTACCTTCCTTGCTAGTCAGTAATTTCTTTGGGTAATATTGTAATATCCAGTGCCTAGTACAGTACCTTTCTGACAGAACAGGCTTGATAAACACTGAGGGAACTAAATTTAATAAATTGAGAGAGCCACTCATTTGGGTTTCTAATACAAAATGGCCTTGGCTATTCTGTTTTAAAATATTTAGCAGTTCAGTTAAAAACGCCCCTGTGAATCTTTTATGACATCATTTATCTTTCTATTTCTTTTCAGCTTTAAATTGTCCTGCCAGATTTATTTGCTGTGGTATTAGGTTTCTGTGTCTGCCCAGTCCTAGTCCGGCTCTTCTAATGCAATTCAGCCTTTTTACTGCAAGACTCAGACTCGAATATTAAATCAACATTTGCCATTAAGACTCCACATTTGTCTATGGGATGATGATTGGATTCATCTTTTGGAAAGGAATCTATATAAATACATCTTCTCTAATAATTTCCAAAGATAATCCACCCCACTTCATGATTCTTAAAAATGTAGACTCCAGGACTGAGAGTTGCTTTCCTCTGGGCTACCCTAACATCTACTGTCATTTCATTACCTTCACCTTGTGAGTTTCTGATGTTTGCTGTCAAAAAAAAAAAAAAAAAAAAGTTTTAGAGCAATGCTGCATGGTGTACCATTTTTATTAAAAGCAGAATCTGATCAATGACATTCCAATTATGAAGGTAAAAGAGGAAAAGATAATCAGACTTTGAATTAAATCACATCTGGACAGGCCTGGAGTTGAGGGCACTAATAATATATTACATATGTATTTGTGCAGAGCATGCCAGAAGTGAATTCCACATCATTAACAAAGTTCTCTATCGATCACTCACAATCTGGCAGCTGGAATCAGCAAGGTGCAGAATCAAGTCTTCCTCGCTACTGAATATGTATCAGCATGGCCCATGCAAGTCCCTTCTCTGCCTACGGGGCCTGCCAGCCTCACAGCTGCGGGAAAACAGAATGGAGGTTTGCATTAAGGCTCTTCAAGTCATTTCTCTCCCAGACGGAGATCTTGCATTTTAAACACTCCTGCACACAGAGCTTGAAACTCCTTCCTGGAGTCAGTTGTCTTGGTTCACTACAGAGAACAGAGAGAAATATGTCACCCCTGAAACCAGCCACAACCAGTCTTCAGGAAGTCATGGGCTGAATGAGGCATGTGCAGAAGCTACCAGCTTTCTCTGCTAATGGTGACGGGAAATGTCTGGAATGCTCAGCTAGTGACCCAGTAGGGTCAGAGGGAGTGGGAATATAGCATGGACCAGTTTGGTGAATGAGCTTTTGCATTTTTTAAGGTACTCTCAAAATTCTTTGTGCCATATTTTAAAATAAAATGTGTTCAGCTGTTCTTCATGTAACACAGGTTTTGATCCTCACAACAACAGTCGATAAGAGTCTGTGCAGGGGTTCAAAACATGGGCACTGGAGCTGGCCATGCTTTCTCATTAAATTCTAGCTTGACCGTCTACCGGCTCTGTGACCTGCAACAAGTTTTTTAACCTCCCAAGTTTCATTTTTCTTATCTGTAAAATGGGAGGACGAGAGCGTCAGCCACCTAGGGTTCCTGTGAGAAATACATATGTAAATACACACAGAGCACTGAGGGACAGACCTGGCACAGGGTACGCCTCCACAGCAAACATTATTGGAATTTAGGAGACCTAGGGTTACTCTCATCTGATCTCAGTGATGACTGAAGTTGGACTCTCATTTCCCCATGATCTTGTAGCTAAGTGGCAGAAACAGACATTGATGTCTGTGCACAAAACATTGTACCATAATTCCGTGAAGGGTTGGATGGTAAGCCTTTGCTGCAGCAGATGCAGCAACCTTTAACAGATTCTTTTGCAGAACTACAAGGAGTCAAGATCTATTAGCAAACATACTGTTCAGTCTTTGTTAGATTATCTACCCTAAAACCCATTTGGATAATCAAAATTATTATCAAAGACTTATTGAGTATCTGCTATGTGCAAAGCCTTGATAAAGACTCTGAAGTGAGAAATTGAAGTGTTACAACATGGGTCCCATCCACCTGTCAACAGTTCTGCGTGTGAACAGATGTCCCTGACAACAGGTGCTAGATAGAGAGCACAGGGGTCCTTTGGGGAGGGGTCAGCCCTCCCGAAACCTGTGTCTTTTCCTGGATGCCATGGAACCAGAAATGCTGTACTTAATCTAATAGAGGACTGGACACCGCAAGGCCAGGACAGTGCTGAAGATGACGGACTTTGATCCATTATGGAAATAAGCATCCACAGGGCTTCCTAGGGGCCAGAAATTTTCCTAGAAAAAAATATTCAAAGCAATTTACTTCCTTCTGTATATAATACATATCGGTCATGCTGTCAAAAATGGCAAATATTGCTGGCATTTCATGGGATAGACAAGTAATATGAGATTCAATTCCCTATACCAGACAAGCCTGTTGTCTAATTAGAGAGCTGTATCACTTATGAGTTTAAAGACTCCAAGTATAATACAGAAAAATGCACCTAACAAATATCAATTTTTTAAATAAGTACTATGTTAGCTAAGAAATAATGGAAACACATACATCCCAAATCAATAGAAATTCTCCCCCACTTCAGAAATCCTCCCCAGAGAGCAGGGGAATGTGGGAATAAAGGAAATCTTTTTTCAGGATGCAAGAGGTTCCTTAAGTGAACACGTAACAAAACCAAAAGCGTGCAAGCTTAAGGATTCTCTCTGCTTCTCAATAGCCTCTTCTCTGCCCCATTTTCTGTGGTACCAGGTCACTCCTTGTCACTTTAAGCCCAGCCTTTCACCATTAATTACCCCTCTAGGTTTTTTATTTACTTTTCATTTTAGAGTCAGGAAGTCAGGGATTTCTTGTTGGGCAGTTCCTTTTTTGCAGTCCATGCTACAGACTACCAACACTGCACCACCTGCCTGAGGGATGGAACAAAGTGGGGGGGGGGGGGGGGGACGGTGGCAAGGAAAATAAAGGGGAGGAGAAAAGTGGTTAAAAACTTAATTTAATATACTACACTAAAGATGCTGAAAAATGCATTTAGTTCAGAACCTCCACCACTGAGTACTGTGAAGTAGCATTTAGCTCTAATAGGGTTTCTGCTTCATCAGCTACAATAATTATTTTCCTTAATTTGCCTTGGACATTCTGTATAATGATTTCCATGTTTGGGGGTAGGGGCTCTTTTTGTAAGCGAAAACAAAAAGCAAGTGTGTGATTTGCTTCACCTCCTGTGTCTGGCTTGCCTTCCTTTTCACAGGCCTAAAACGTGTCTTCTCCCTCTCTCTGTCATCGGCGTGAATGTCTTGACGTTAGAACCATCCATCTCCACCCTCCCATCCCTGTCCCCACCTGCAATCTAATTGGCAATTTGCCACCTCTACCCTTTTCTTTAAAACTAGATCAGCTTCCCTGCCACTTGCGAGAATATTCTGTCCCCTGCAAGAAACCCCAGAGAGGCTGATCTTGAAAATGTGCAAATGTATTATTTAAAAAATGATATTGAGATCAAACTGCGATGTGTGTTTATATCTTTTTGATCTCTATTTTTGTCCTTTATTAACTATCCCCTTACCCTGTTTCTCCAAGTGTTAGCTACAGATTTTCAATCACACCCACAGGCAAAGCCAACCCGCAGGGAAGCTCTCAGCAGTGCCCTTCCAGAACCAGCCCAGCAGACGAAAGGCAGATGGAAAATTCCAGGGGTTCCGATCTGAACATTTAAATGATCATCTAGCGTAACACAAATCTACGAGATATGTATTTTTAGTTTCCTATGCAGAGCAATAGAATTGAGACAATGCAAAGGACCCTGGTGAGTATGTTGCACAGAAAATGCTTTGTAGGAACTACAGTCAGCAGAGGGTGAATTTGGAGAGACCCTGAGAGGGACTTAGGGCAGCAGAAATGCTATTTATAATCATTCCTTCTGCTGTTTGACATTGTATCATTGCAAATTGTACTCAACACCACTATTTTGTTCTGTTTCATATTTTAACTTTCCCCTGGGTACGGGAATCCTAGTAAGACCCCCTGGTTTTGCAATCATTTGATAGATCCTAAATGATTCAGGGCCCAAAGAAAAATGGGTGGTGATGCCTGAGCCAGCTCTCCCACCTCCAAGGAAGCTTCTCTTTGCACTGCTTTGTATTCCAAAATATGCTTACGTATCACCTAGCAAATAAGACTACACTTGGGAATACATTCATTACTTCAATATTTAGATACCATTCAAGGACAAAACTTGAAAAATATTTTAATATAGCCGTCAGTAATCTCGATGCTAGACAACAGATGATTACATATACCATAATATATGATTTATGCTATTTAAAATTCTTCAAGGTGTACTTTCCGCATCCTAAGATGAATAAGAGAGAGTCACATACACCAGAAGTCATTTAGATGTCTGCAGCCTCCCAGCAAAGTCCAGTCCTGAGTGACTATTCTCTGCCACACTAAGCAACCCATGACAAGTTAAAACAGATTTTCCCAGAGCCAGACTCCTTGTCAAGGAGTAAGAACACC
Organism: Vulpes vulpes; assembly: GCF_048418805.1. Taxonomy (NCBI): domain Eukaryota; kingdom Metazoa; phylum Chordata; class Mammalia; order Carnivora; family Canidae; genus Vulpes; species Vulpes vulpes. The sequence goes on from NC_132792.1 coordinate 109,634,055, forward strand.
TTAACACATACAGAATATCAGAAGGACATTTAAAACAGAGAAGATGTTACATATTAAATCCTATTTTCATTTTCACAATAAGAATACTCTGGCATCCAAAATAAAGCCAGATCTTACTAATGGGGAAAAACGGGAGGAATTTGAATCAGGTGCCGATTATAGAATATTTGAAGCTGTATTTGTTAGTAGCTTGTTTGTTCATAGTGTGGAATACATACTTTCTTCTTGCTGTGTACATGTCTTTATTTTTTTTTAGTATTTCACTGGTTTGGGTCTTTGGCTCTTGTGTTCTGAGATAGACTCCTAAAAAGGGGGTCATTGAAATGTGGAGGTGTCATTGAGTAAAAGGAATTTATTTAAGAGAGGGACATGTCACACCTCTTTATCCCTTCTCATATTTCAAATCTTTCTATCCATCCATTCAGCTAATCCTTTAGACCTTTCAGATATACTTTTACTACTATGAAGGTCTCTGAATTATGATTACAAATACACTTGGCTACACATTTTGGAAATAGAAAATGAGTAGCATATGATGACCATCTCCACGTGGCAGGTGTGAGGCATAATCCTTTACATGTGTGATCTTATTGAATATGCACAATAATCACATGAGGTGTGTGCTGTTTTCTCTGTTTTTTTGGTGATAATACCCACCTTTCCTCTTAACTTCCTAATGTAGATAGGCAAGAATACACAATATCACCTTTTAAAATTATTTCTGTCACACTTTTCTATCTAAGTAAATGACATCATCACCAACAATCCAGGTGCTCTCCTTGATACCTCTCTTTCTCTCACCCCCCACATCCAATCTATCAACAATCTTATCAACTCCACCTCTGAATATGTCCCAAATATTGCCACTTCCCTCCAGCTACTTGGGTACCATCCTGGTTTAATCCACCATCATTGCCCGTCTGGACTTACACAGTAGTCTTCTTCCCAAAATGCCTGCTCTATTTCTGTCTCACTATAATGGAAAAACGTAATCTTTTAAAATATAAATCAAATTTAATGTCCTTACTATAAACCCTATAATGACTTCCTATCACATTTGGAATAAAATGCAAACCCCGTATCCTGGCCTTAATGATCTGGGCCAGGCTAATCTTTAGACTTAATCATTGTCTTCCTTGCTCTTTCTTTCCCGAGAACTGTGTTTTGTAAACCCTCCAAGACATCCCTGCCTTCACATCTTAGTGTGTGCTGTTTCCTCTTCCTGGAATGTTCTTTAGCATTTTACATGGTAAATTTTATCATTCCAATCTCAGCTTTACATGTAAACTTAAGAGGCTTTCTCCAGTCACTGAATTTAAAGTTGCCAGCTAGGAATTCATAGCATTTATCACTGATGTTTTCCTTTTTCACTTCCTAAATTTGCTTGTTTATGTTCTGTCTCACCAGAAGAGCAGGGACCATGTTTATTTTACACACCACCAGGACTGGCTACATAATTTCCAGAGCTGAGAGGAAAATGAAAATATGGGCCTCTTGTTAAAAAAATCATTAAGGATTTCAAGATGATGGTAAGAGGACATTAAGCCAAGTGCAGGGCCCTTCTCAGCTCAGAGTTCATGTGGATGTGTAGGTCCCAGGCCCATAAAGTCTATTCACCACTGGACTCCAACCACATAATAGCTGCCCAAATTACTTTTTTGGAAATTTTTGAATAAATTATTTATTCATGTATTTATTGAATACATGAATAAATAAATTAATGAATGGAATTAAGGAAACTGAGCTAGATATACCAGACTTGTTAATTCAGAGAATAAAATGCAGAGTTGGAATGGAAACTTAGGCAGTCTGGTCCCACATTTCCTATTAGCCACTGTACCACACTGCACCCCAAGGCAGATAAAATCCAGTCTCTGGGACAAAAAACAAAAAACAAAAAACAAAAAACAAACCAAAAACCCATCCTTAGCCTTCAGTGAAATTTAGTATCATATAGAAATGAAGCCACAATTCAAAAGAAGTGGGTGCTAAGTATTCTAAGAAGGATATGAAAAAAGAACTAGAAATGAAAGTGAGGTGAGTGGTTAGAAGTTGTAGTAGAGGTGGGCTTTGAAGGCAGATAGGAGTTTGGTACACAGGCCATGAGGAAAGATCCACTAGAGGAAGCACACAAAATATCTAGACACGTGGTAAGAAGCCTCGTATGACTGAGGAAAGGCCATATGAAGAGGAAGAAGAAGGAATAAGATAGATATATCTGATGGCTCACTATTATAGTGGACGTTTAACACTTAAGGACTTTACTTTTTTTAAGTAGGAAAAGGAGGCCAGAGTTGTGCCATTATAAAACAGAACTTGAGGAAGATGACTCCAGTTCCAGTAGACATAGTGGGCAAGGAGAAGAAGCCACAGACCACTTGCATCAGCTTAACTAAGGTACTGGCCACAGGGGTTCCAAGAAGAAAAAGATAATGGGTATCACAGAGAAAATAAAAACCTAAATGATTAAGTGAGGTGCATAAAGAGTGGAGATTCTAAGCGACAATTCCAAAGTTTGAAATTTCCAGCATATCTACTATGTGCTTGCCGATTTGCATGCATTATTTCTAATCTCTATAACAGATCTGGGAGGGAAACTTTCTTATTTATCTACAAATAGCAACAAAGGTAAGGCAAGGCTCAAAGAAGTGAATTAGCTTGCTGGAGGCCACACAGTAGGCACAGGAGGTAGGAAAAGAACTCACATATGTGTTATTCTACTATATTCCACCTTGGTCAATGGGAAAATGAAGGTTAGAAACAAGGAAGTCAGGACTTGGAGCTGGTTGGGAAAAGTAGGTACTTTATTTATTGTCTTATAAAGCTCATACTTGTTTCACATGTATACATAATGATCCTTTTTGTTTTGTTTTGTTTTGTTTTTTGATCTAAAAAGTGTCTTTATTTTTACCTTGTGCATTTATAGTAAATAACACAGGTCTAGTCATTTAATAAACATTCTATAAATTCTTTATGAGTATTATACCAAATTGCAACACATGGTTGGAAGTGAAAAATGCCTGAATGTCAACAGAACAAGATCTGATCTGATAATAGGCAGGCAGGTCCAAAGACCAGAGAGGGTCCCACAGGACCAGTCAAGAGGGTCCTTGGCTTTCTGCAGGATGGAAATCAAACATGATCAGAGAGAAAGTAAGGGTAGAGTTTATTGAAGACATAGAGAGAGCAGATACAGACAACATCTAAGAGACTTGGAAAAGGAGCATGAGTCTTGTCTTTACTTGGTGGTCTGGGGTTTTTATTGAGGATATTGGTCTGGTGTATGTGTCCTTTCAGGCATCTAGAACGAGTGCTCAGGTGTCCTCCATCAGTTCTATATCCCCTGGGGCCAGGAGTCTTGAAATCAAGGTGTTTGCAGTCAGTGGCTTTGGAGAACATCCATGATGACCTCCCCTGGTCACTCCTTAAATGTTATCTATTGTGCTGGAAGACTCCAAAGAAATCCTTAAATCCTTGACCTTTACATGAGGACATACATTAAGGCAGGTGTAATGTAGGGGTGCAGGTGCTAACAAGAATCAAAGCAGGACAAGGAATAAAGGGGAAAAAACAGCTTTTTTTTTTTTTTCCCATGGGGTCTCTTCAGTTTCCCTGTCTTAATTGATTTGCTAAATTAAAAACCAGTGTTGACTAAGAAATGGGGGAAATGTCATTTTAGTAGATTCATGATTAAAAATAAAGAATTCTTCTTTCAAACCTATTATTTAGTCCCCAGAGGTATACGCAAATGATGAAGAAAGGCAAACAAACACCAGCAACATTTACCTGCAGTTAACATTCTTCTTGGCTGAACATTATACTAAACTACCTGCCATGAACACACCATGATCTTTGGAATGGGTTTTTAATAATATTGCTCATTAGACCAGCACATCAATTCATTTCCTCCCCCATCTCTTATCAGAGACAATTCCAATTTATTCAAGAGTTACTTGCTTTGGAGTAAGCCATCATCCCATCAGAATGTGAAGTATGTCTCCCCGTGGGGATCATATGACCATTCTGTTTAATTTAATTTAGGAAAAAAAAAAAACGAATTAAATCTTGTTTTACTCCCCTGGGGGAAAACATGCTTCACAAATGAAGAATTCTCAGGCAAAAAAATCTCTAAGTCCTATATCCTGTCAAAAAGTTCATTTACATACACCCTCCTTCATTCTATTGACATGTGAAACTGAGTTTATATTTATCCTCCACCCAAACACTCCTCATTAAATATCAATAGCTCAGACAAGATGGTGAGAGCCATTTCCTCTTCTTACTCCTAATGAGACCACCTTGGAAATTGAGAAGAAAAGGAGTCTGGTGCAATGAATTAAGTGATTAGTATACCTAATCAATGCCTGGGATAAGATCAGTGAATCAATGGAACTGCTTTTGAGTACCTTCCCTTTATAGGGCTATGTGCTAGGTGCTGGGGAAGAGAAGGGACAGAGTGGAATATTCTGGCTTTCAAGATCACCGCCGTCTATTTAAGAAGGTGACATAGCCATTAGAAAAAGTAATTATTGAAAACAAGAGAAATAAAATTTTGTATGCAGAGAAATAACATTTTAATTATTTGTATACTCAGACTGCAAAGCTGATTCCACAGTGTGTCATTTTGGATGTGAGGAAACAGTACAGAAGGAGTGAAGATTCGTGCAGCACCTGCAGAAGGCAATTGAGCATTACCTGTCATAAATACAAATGCATTTACTCTTTGGCTTGGAAATTCCTTCACAAGATATTTATTCTACAGATATACAGTCAAACACTCAAGAACTATGTGTGAACAAGAAAATTCCAGGCCTGTTTTTTATGTTTGAAAAGATCAGAAACAACCTGTATGACCATCAATTGGGGACTAGTTAAATATATTATGGCATGTAATCTGATGGATTTTTGCAGCTATTAAAAATAATGGGGCTGCTTTTTATATATGATCTGGAAGGATCTTTAATGCATGCTGGTTAGTGAATTAAAAAAGCAAAGTACGCAACAGAAGGTATAGTTTGATATATAGCATTTCCTCACAAAATATATCATAGATGTCATATATAAATATGGAAAAAGTAAACTATATATAACATATATATGATGTACATACATAACATTTCTCTATCTCACACAGACACACACACATACACACACACATCATATAAATGCTTAAAACACTTAATATAATACGTTTGACAACAGTGTTTGCCCTTGGGGTGTGAATAAAAGGACTAGCAGTCAGAAGTGAAAGAGAAACTTAATTTTAACTGTATATGGTTTTATATATTTACAATTTTGTCTTGAGTGCATATATATTATCTACTTAAAAATTAACTTAATACAGTAAGTTAGTAATAGAACACAGAATATAATGAACCTGATCAGTTGAGTATTCCATTCTCTGTAGTTGGGGCTCAGTGAAGTGCATGTGCACCCCAAGATGAGGTGCTGAGAACTCGGTGGGGGTACAGGCCTGCTCTCAGTGTTGAAGTCAGAGTAGTGGTTGAGTGTGAAAGTGATTTCATTTACCTCCATCCCCAGAAAAAGAGTGAGTTTCAGTTGCTAGTAAGTCCACCTTCTAGACTAACAAAGTTAACTCTGGAGGACCTGTAGGAGGATAGAAGAAAAGGCATACCCATTAGAATGTATAATCTTCCATGCCAAGAAGCTTCTCTTATCCCTCATTATTTACTCAAATCCATCCTGTAGAGATTGGGGGTGAGTAAGAACTCAAATTAAGCAGTTCACCGTGTTAGTAGTCATCACCCAAGCATATGACTCACTGATATACATCTGAAGAGGCTCATGACTAAGGTTTTATTAGACAGTAATAAAGGACCTTTCCCCAACAACAGCTAGCTTCCTCAAGGTCCTGGAAACCTTGCTTCCCAGATTCCCTAGTGACTTATGTTATCTCCAACCCTTTTAAAACTTGAAAGTATACAATGGGCCACTTCTCATGACCACAGTGCAGCTTTTTGTCCACAGGTCCTGTCCCCATCCTTTAATCAAATCATCTTTTTGCACCAAAGACATCTCAAAAATTCTTTCTCAGCTGTTGGCTCCAGACTTCACCAACTTGCCAAAATTATATCATGTGGTGACCATGAAGGGACCCCTCTCACTCTAGAGAGCTTTCTTTCTTCACCTAATGGTATATCACTGAACCCTTTTGTGTCCATGAGATTCATTCTTCAACTCTGGTGAGACAAGAACCCAAAAACCCTATAACATTTGGAAGAAATGTATATTGTTACATGGAAGACAAAATGCATCAGACAACGAAGAAGATGATTTGATTTTGGTTACTGAATATGTAAAACATCCATTAATATAGAACATCTCAATGAAAAGAAAGGACACCTGGGTTCTCATAAAGACAGATACATAAGGGAGTGATCCATGAATCTCATGGGAGTCATATAGAAGAATGATGATGGGTCGTATCGTAAAATATGTGAGGGCAAAGTTGACTTTGTGATTACCCAAAACCCAAAAGGTAGAGTGCTTTCTTAAGTATCACCTGTTTTCCCATCAGCACAGGGCTCAGGTGAAGTTTGACATCATCATTTGCTTCCACTTCAAACACAGTCCTGCACAATTTTCCCAGCTCCTCCAGTCCCATCTCTTTCCTTTCATCTTTGAATCCTCAGTTCCCAACTCCAATTCTCCTTTGATTTTTCTCAGTATGGTCTGCTTATCCAGGTAAGGTGTTCCTGATATAACTCTTCTCTTCCTTCCTATTTCATCTAATTGATTCTTACTTCTGTTTCTTCTCTTAGTATCCTGAATGATTTTCCTTGTCTTTGAGGAACTATTTTCAGTACTCAACTAACTTGATAGTCTTTCACTTACATGTTCTTTAATAAATAGGTCACCTTGCTTCTCCTTTCTCACAGTGAAAGACTATTTCCCCAACTCTGGACAAAGGCTGGCTGGACCTCTTGCCACAGAGTCTATCTGGAGTCGGGAAGAACCATCATACAAACAAAATCATCAGTTATAAAGCAAAATAGAGAGTTTAACTGTCCTCTAGTTTCACCAAAGACAGACCAGGAGGAAATGAACAAGGAGGAAAAAAGAAAGGATTTAAGTGATGGAGACTGAGCAATAACTGTTGACAGGAGAAAGGTTATTATTAAGTATTAGGACAGGTTATCAAGAATGGTTATGAAAAGTGAAAAAATTTCCAGGCTGCAGGAATCCATCACCTTAAGCAAGCATAATATGTACTGATATTTCTTTAATAAAATATATACAGAGAGGAACATATTTGTTATACAGAACTTCAACTGTAATACAGTAGTTTTTCACTTCTCATATCCCAGTGACATGATCTTACTTTCCAATTGCATCAACGTGTTTCTAGATTCCATGCCTGTATTGCTTAGAAGCAGAAGATGTTGAATTATGAGCAGAATTCTAGCCATAGACTTAAGATTTTAGTTTACTTTCTTTTCTTTTTTTCTTTTAGAGTTTAGAGTATATTTAAATATTGTTATCTTGCTACAGAAGGGGTTCTTTTATTGGATAAATGTTTGCTATTATTATTGGTGTTGTTACTGAGTAGGGCAGCTTTTTACTTCTATTTTATTATTTCAGTGCTAACACATGGTGTCTGCAAAATGCTGTGCTAACCTCTGAATATGCCTCTGTGGCCAAAAGGTCTTTTAACATGTTCTGAACCTGTGTGTTTCTGAACTTTTTTATTCCTATGCAAATAAAATGCAGCTACAAGAATGCACACATCTACATCCACAGCTAATTACACTCCTAAGGACTCTTCATTGTCTTCCATTTACGCATAATTAAATCCCCTTGCTCTTTATCTGCTCCTGTAAGCTTTAACATAGAAATACAGAGAAGAAAAAAACAATGAATGCCACCCCACCCCCACCACACACAACCCCCGAACCTGCTGGGTTTAAAGGAAAATCCCTCATTTGCTCTAGTTGGCTATGCCAAGCATTTTGCAGTGAAACACCCCTACAGTGTGTTCCAATGGGTTCTCATTTGGGGAAAGAGAATGTTACAGAGGGGCAATGACACTTCCCATGCCTGTTCCTGAGCCATTTAAAGAGAGTAAAACATGCAGGAAATGTTCAATGGATTTTATAGCAAAGCATCATGGTGCTGTTATCAGCTTCCTTGCGGGAAATGGTAATGTGTATTCATATAAACACAATGGGGTTGAACATCACCTCATATCCATTCAGATGCCTCCCAGTACCCAGGCAACTCACACACAAATGCCTGTTTGCTCGCCCCATAGCTCTCAGCAACTAAGGCTCCCCAACCCTCACAGTCCCTGCTGCTGCCCAGCAGCTTGATGAGCAATTGAATCTTTCTTTTGGAAGCACATTCGAACTCTTACCACTGACCGGAAATTTGTTCAGTTTTCATTCTTAATTGGAATATTAGCAGAAAATGATGGTAAAGATGGCCTTCTTCAATTTTTTAACCCCATAAACACATATGAATGATAGCTATTTTCTCACCACCTCCCCCCTCAATTCCAGAAAAGCAAGGCAGTGGAAAATAAAAACAAGACAAAGCAAACTATGGGATAACAACAAAGAAATGAGCACTATGACACAAGTGCAATGGATAAGGAGAGAAAACATAGATTCAGATGCTCAGTTAGAGTCCTCATTTGATCATGTGGTGGTGTAAACCTCCATAAGGAGGTTAACAAAAAAAAAAAGACACTAGCTGCTCAATATCTTAGCTTGTTCAGATAATTGGGCTGAATATTCAGCTGTGGGTATATGACCTTCATATGGCTATGGTGGGCTGATTTTCAGACCATGATTCCAATTACTGGTAGGCTAGTCCTGCTTATTCCACTACCAAGTTAATCTGAACAACAAACAGTAATTGACTGTAGAGACTAATCTTGATACACTGACTTCCTGTGCAAAATGTCATGGTCTATAAAATGAGTATAGCTGCATCTGACCTAATATCCACCAGGAATTTTGGAGAAAAATCATATAAAGTCAATTAAATGCAGAATCTATCCCTCTATACGTATGTTAAGCCATTCTATAACTAGAATCTTGCATATGGAAAGGATTTGAGATACGGATATTCCAGTCCTCATAGATCCAGGCTGATCTTGTGATTAATCAAAAGAGAAAACATATAGTAAGATGATCTTCAGCCTGGAGTAAATACCCACATTTCTGTAACAGCTAGTTTTTGAATCACACCTCATGGATCTCTGACTGCCTTGGCTGATCATTGTTTTATATATGTTAATTTTTGGTCATCATATATACCTAAACTCATGAAAGCAGGTACTGACAGTGTTTGGTGTGTTAATTAATTAATTCATTAATCAACCATTTTCTGAGTAATTATAGTTTTCTCTAGCATTGACTATATAAAGATGAAAAAGTTGCTGCTTTCACCTTTAAGGTGCTCAGATGTCATTAAGGGAGAGAAGAATATACATAAATTGTTTGATTATGGCTGATAGCTGTTTTAATAGACTTGCATAAAAGGTACAGTGATAGCCTAAAGGAAGAGATGAATACTTCTCAGGGCAGAGGATAGAGAGAAGATTCAAGAAGGATCCATAACCAGATGAGCAATTAAGATGGGTATCAGAGCATAAGAGTTTGATATTTAAGAAGAGGAAGATAATTTGCATGTGCAGAGAGAAAGAGTCAAGAAATAGCTTAGTGTGCTTGGATAACTATAAAAATTTTTTTTAAAGGCAAACAGAGTGGGAAAAAGGTAGAAAATGAAGTTATATAGGTTGAGGATACTGAAAAACATAGAAAAGTTTAGATTGTATCTTTGATGAGAAGAAAGCACTAAATGAATGTATTTCACCTCTTCCAAGAAGAGTGGTTTCTAGGATGTATCCCTACACTGGTCATTCCTAGGAAGATATGGAATTTTCAGAAGCAAAGTCATGGTCTCCACACCTCTGATCATCTCATCTTCTTTATAAATGTGAAATCAAGTTAATTTTTACATCAAGGAAAGTTATGCAAGCAAAAACCACAACTAAGGCAATTGGAAAATTATATGAGAAAAAGAGAAGAACAATTTCCCCTCATGCTGGAGTAATGAAACTGGTGACAAGGGGCAGTTTGTAGGAGTACAAGTTTCAGATCATTGGGACTACCATAGTTAACCAGTTGATGGCCTCTATCATTGGCACCCACGGACCTCTTTCTATCTGAGGGATCAACTTTGCACATTGCTTGGTTCTACTTATATACCCAGAAATAGTCAGATTATTAGGTTGTCACACAAAATCCCATTTCCCTAAGAGATAAGCCAATGATCCTCTTGAATTAGAGAAAGAAGAAGAAGAAGAAGAAGAAGAAGAAGAAGAAGAAGAACTCTAAAATATCATATAAAATTTTAAACACCCCCTTCCCCAAAATGAAGTGTAAATTGGAAACCAGGGAGGTAATGGATACAAAAGCCCAAAAGCCTGTTTTAATCCCAAATGTATCAGCCTAAGTCACAAGAGGAAGAGATGAGGCATGGGCTAATTCAAGGTGGAAAGTCTAATAGAAGACCACTCCATAAAGTCAGGCACCTAAAGGGCTCCACCCACTGTGTAAAAGGAAAACTTAAGAAACTTGCCTGTCTTGACCTTAGCATTGTTAATGGGAAAGTATCCCTTGAGAATTTATAATCATAAGCCAGTTTTCTTATAGATTGGTTATAAACCCTCCTTCAACGACTGTAAGTAATTGTAATTCATCTGTGGCAGAATGCTACTTTTACTAAGGACTCAAAAATTCCCGCAGATAATATTCCTAGGAAAAGGAGGAACTCATAGTAGAAAAAATTCTATTTATGTATCTATCTCGAAGCACTTTATCAGTTAAAAATAGCAGAAACAACAAATACTAAAGTCAGACTCATAAAAACTTCAGATAGAATTATCAAACACAAACTATAAATGAACTATGTTTAATATATTTAAACAAAGAAGAGATGTTTAAAAATAAGAACAAGACACAAGAGATTATATATTATTAACTAGATTTGGAGTAAATGAAATTTGGAGAAATAAAATAGTTAAATATTTGAAAATAAAAACTCAATAGAAGATTAGACACTACTAAAAGGAAAATTAAAAACATGGAAAACAGACAGGCTTCTTTTTATTAAAATCTGTAATGCAACTCAGAGAGAGACAAATGATAATAAATGACTCAAGAGTCATGGAGGATAGAGTAAAAAAGTTTAACATGAATGCAATCATCAAGAAGATATAGTAGAAGGAGGAAGAAAGATATGAACTCAGAAGATAGAGGGGCTGGAAAAAAAAAACAGATTTGTTGAAAGACAAAAATACTTAGGTCAAGAAATCCCAATGAGATCCAAGCAATATACATTTTCAGATGCCTTCTGGATTTCAGATCAACATCTTCACATTCAGACATCTTAAATAACATTCTCCAACACTGAATATTCCAAAATACCCATCTTCTTTACAGCTAAAATACATCCTTTGTATTTCATTTATTCTTATATTATATATTCTTATATATATTATATTGGTAATAGAATGATTCTTAAAATTATTAATAAAGATCACTTAATTTTTAGATTCCAGAAAGCCAGAAGTTAGATAACAAAGGCCAGAATTCCAGAATATCTAAAAATACCATAAATATCTATAAAATCTTAAAATATGTAGAAAGAGGAAAATGGAATTATTTGAACAGATTTCTTTCCATCCTTGAGAAGAACACACTTTTTGTTGTCAATGGCCTGCCTGTTCTTTCCTTCCTACTTTGTTTTGCTGGACAGTATGGAAATAACAATATGTTGTCCTAAGCAGTTTTACAAAATTGATCAGGCAAGATAAATATAGACCTTCATCCCTAGTCATTCACCATTACAGAAATTTGAAGCTAGAAAAGACCAAAACTTGGTACACATGTCCTTTTGGGTTCCAAGTGAGCAAGGATTTAGGGATGGAAGGTAGGGGGATCTTTCATTTTTGGCAGACTAAATCACTCCTTAAAAGAAAAACCTGAAATGGGTGTTTCCAGACATTAGTTTCCTTAAGAGAGCTAGATATTTGCTATAGAGAACAAGATAACTACCAGATAATTTTCCTTTATTGTGGAAGCTGGGAGAATGGAGGAACAGAATAATTAGTTGGAATTGTTGATGGATGATTTTTTAAATAAAATGATATGTATTTTGGAATTTCCAAGTCTAAAATAAGTAAATTCCATATCCTAATTATTTGGCTTGACTCAGCACCTTTTATTCAAAAGCATGCTTGGTTCTTAGCAGAGTGTCAGTTAAACAAGGCTTGCTGTGTTCATATGTATCTTTCTTCCTTTATACTCAACCTTAAAACTCCCATCATTCATTCTATCACATTCTTCTGGACTTTTCCAGCCTACATTGATTTAATGTTCTGAATTTCTGTAGTACACATTTTTTATACTATTTTTTGTTGTTGTTGTCTACATTTCACCTTATTTTTAAGCCCTATTCATTTTGAGTACATTTTTTTTAAGATTTTATTTATTTATTCATGAGAGATGCAGAGAGATAGAGAGAGAGGTAGAGATAGGCAGAGGGAGAAGCAGTCTCCATGCAGGGAGCCAGACGTGGGACTTGATCTCGGGTCTCCAGGATCAGGCCCTGGGCTGAACACAGATGCTCAACCACTGAACTACCCAGGCGTCCCTTGAGTACATTTCATACGTGAAATCTTTCACATTCTTTGAGACTAGAAATAGTGAATACTGGTTTAGACACTCTGTAGTGCCTAGGAAGGGGCTGTACATTAGGAAGTACTCAGTGCATTCCTGTCTCAGATTGTGCTGCAATGATTTATGGAATGTTTTACTTTATTTTCAGAATGAATGCATAATATAAATAACAGATCCAGTTTTATGAATATTCATATTCCTTAAGCTGAAAGTTACTACTGCTGAATGATCACAGACCCAAATGTTTTTCTTAGGAGAATTGTGACTTTCTGTATAAAAAGTCACTAAAAATAAACAATATCTGCCATCAAGAAATAGACAAGTTAATTAAACAATATCATCAGTAACATACATGTAGAACATAAGGGCAGTCTATTATAGAACCAATAGATAATCCAAAAGGGATACTTTAAAATTAAAATGGGTTTAAAAAGTTTTTTTTTTCTAGTTTCACATTTAAAAAATATGAACTAGTGTTACCCAATGTTGCCCATAATTAAAGTAAATGAGAGAGCAAAAGCAATTATTTGGTTCATCAAATGATTGATTACACCAGTTTGAAGTCACCAAGTACAGGATTAAATTTTCTCTGAAAGTATCAGAGTTGTATAATGAAGGACTAGAGAATGTTTATAAACATGTATTAAAATCCAAGTTATATCAATTCCTAGTTACCTGATTTTGGATAAAATGCTTAATGATTTTAAGTTTTAGTTTCCTCATCTCTAAAGTGGTGATAATAATAATTATTTTGCAGAATCATTTTGGAGATTAAGTAACCTGTTGAAAGTAAAGGTCTCATCACTACCTGTACATAGTAGCCACTTAATACATTCATTACCACACAAATGAGCCATCTCTCTTAAAACAGATAACAAGGTAAATGTGGTCCATCCCTTCCTTTTCCACTACATGTGTCAATCATGGTGGCTTCCATTGTCACAGCCTCTTCTGAGAAAGCTGATCTGCTCACAGATCTCTTTGAGGGGGGACACCCAGCCAATCACGTTTCGTACCATTCCCTAAATATAACTTTTTGGATGGGAAGTGCCCTAGACTCAAAGGCAACTAATCCTTAGGCTATTTGACGATGCAGGAGTCGCCTGATATGAACTCTCTGTCCAATGGTGAATGAGCTGGGCAACTAGATTCTTGCTTTTAGGAAGTTGAATGGAAAAGCACAGGAGGAGAAAGTCAATCAGTTCTAAGAGGGCTTGCACAGCATGTGGTTCATTAAAATAGGGAGTGAGGGACTGTGAATGAACTTATATTAAGAGTAAGCTAAAGACAAAGGAAGTAGAATTTATAACCAAAGAGACACAGGAAAAGGGAGACTAAAAATTAAGAGGTAAAGCTAAAGAAGCAAGAAACAGAGGGAAAAGAAACAGAAAAGCAAAAACAAGATATACAGAAAGAAGCAAAAATTGATAGAATGGCCAAATGGAAAACTAGACAAAGATCCACCACAAATTCTTGCCTTGTGATTCCTAGAAATGCTATGACTGGAATTCCTCCATCGGAGAGTCTCAGTCTCAAATATTTCTTTCTCTTGGAGTTCCAAGTGTAAATTATATACCCTCCTTCTTCCGATCCTCCCCACCCTACTATTTCTTGAGCTAGCATAAACGGGTTTCTTGTTAAATGAGTTTCTTGTAACAAACTAAAACTTTCAGTGTAATTAAATACCTTTGAAACATTTGAGGCCATAGAAGAAGATCTATGGAGTAATAAGTGATTTAAACTAACGAAGGAATGTCATCATTAACTTGTTCCCCCTGGGCCCACGTGATGCATGCATGACCAACTTCCCGAAATTGCTATGTTGTCCCTCCATATGGAAAATGACTCTTTCACTCATCTCCAACTATTTAAATTCTACCTGTTTATAAAATGTCCAGTTGAAGTTTCCTATTTTCCTGAACATTCTGTCTGCATAAGGATCTCTTAACTAAATTCCTAGACCACATTTTCAGGTTTAATGCTATCATATCTCATCTCTATGCCTAAACTCTGCATTGTTAGTTAATGCATTGTCATTTTATCTATTCTAGGGGTATATCTAATCCATCCTCCAAAAAGATATAAGCTTTTTCAACTCAGGAACTGGGGTTGATGCATTTTTAAAATTCACTTTACCTTTATCATGTGATATCCCCAAAGTAGAAGAAAGAAAGAAAGAAAGAAAGAAAGAAAGAAAGAAAGAAAGAAAGAAAGAACAAAAATCAAGTGAACAAAAGAATGAATAAATTTAGTGTGGTCAAAGGCTTATATAAGATTTCTCAGAGGAACCGTATAGGAAAGTTTCCTATTTTTTAATGAGGGAAGCAATAGCATTTGTACATTAGTTCCTTGGAGATTGGGTTCTTCAATTTATCCTACAGAGGCTGTTACAATTATGTTTATCACCATTTTAAAAAGCATTAGGTGCAAAAAACATCCATTTTATGTGCTATATCATAATAATTGCAGCCTATTAGACCAATGCAAGAGTATTTCCAATTTCCAATGCCTTTGGTTGTGTTAAAGAGGATGTCCCAAGGAACTGACTTACTACTGCAGGTCAGCAGACAAGATGGGACAGAGGAGTTCTTGGCACAAACTGACATATTCAATGGGAATTGTTTGTTTTCAGTTCTTTTTAATTTCAGGGGAAAATAATCTTTCATCTCCTCTCTACACTTGAACGGCAGGTGGGCAGACACTGATTTTTTTTTCAGGAGAGTGTGTGGGTATGTCACTTGGAAGAAGTTCAAACATCATGTATATTACTGACGTTGACAAGTCTAACTGCAGGACATGGGGGACGCAATCCTAGCTGGGGTAGAGTTGGCATTTTCAGGGTATTTTTAAAAAATATAAATGCTCTGACACTGATCTAAAACCCTAGCTCCTGAGGGCTTTGGTGTGTAACAGTGATGTGTGAGGCCAGGCATAAACAAAAGCTGGGATGGAAGATTTCGCTCCAATAAAATTGGAAGCAGCTTATATTTTCTGCCACTTCTCAAATCAACTGCGGCTTCTTGAGTTGGAAAACATCAGATTTGCTATTCATTGTTTTTTTTTTTTCCCCTTTTTTGTTCCCATTGCTGTCTTTGCCTTTCCAGGGTCTATATAAAGTGAAACGTGTTTCAGGAGCATAATGAGTAGTTCTGAAAAGCATTTAGTTGACTTTAATGTTGCTCTACTAAGTTTCCTGTCACATATGTCCAGGTACCCATGTGTGCGCATGTGAGTGAATCCAACTCACCTGCAGATGGCTACATGCATTGTTTTCAACTAGATATATCAGCCCAGTCCAAAAGTAATTGTTAAGATCATTTGTTATAAACATTGGAGCTAAAGTTCCAGAAAAGGAGCAGGGAGGGTGTGAAATTAACTAAATTTGTTGCAAGAAAAATAATAAATGTGTTGTAAGGACTTTGAGGTATAAAGGAAAGACTTGTGGACAACATTTTTGGGGAAAAAAAGGCTGTCGTGTGTGTGTGTGTGTGTGTGTGTGTGTGTTTTGTTCTTTTACCCACATTTATTTTAATATTAGTGTCCTTAAAAATGGCTTTAATTCATAGAGAAGGCATTTTATATACTTTTGTAATGCTAATATAAAGAAATTAAATAAATTATGAAGATGTGGACATATTCAAATTGTCTTTCCAAACAAAAGGACATCCACTCCGGAATGTTTTGATAGCCATAATCAAATTTCTCAATAATTATAACTAAAAATGGAGCCCAGTGGCCTCTGCAAATTTGAAACTGTTTACTGGCTAGAATAGAATGGCAGAAATTCTCATGGTGAGTCAGAGCCATGGGCTCAAGAGACAAATGTCACTTTATTTTTGGGCTGTCATAACTTTTTCTCTCCTCTCTCCCTCCCTCCCTTCTTCTCTCCCTCCCTCCCTCCTTTCCTTCTTTCCCTCCTTTTTTTCCCCTCAAGTTATGAGGAAATCTTTCTCACTTCAGAACTCATCTTTCACATTTATTGTACTTTGTTCATTTATACTTCGGATTAACTTTGTTTATTTTACTAAAAAGAAGAACCCCAGCATATCTGAATTAGATTTCAAAATTCTGACTTTAGAGACACCTGGATGGCTCAGTGGTCAAGCATCTGCCTTTGGCTCAGGGCGTGATCCAGGAATCCCAGGATCTGTGAGAGACACACAGAGAGAGGCAGAGACACAGGCGGAGGGAGAAGCAGGCCCATGCAGGGAGCCCGATGTGGGACTCAATCCCGGGTCTCCAGGATCACACCCTGGGCCAAAGGCGGCGCTAAACCGCTGAGCCACCCAGGCTGCCCCAAATTCTGACTTTAACTCTATGGATAGTGCTATTTAGCTCTTTTCTGCTGTAGAGATGTATGTTGTCTGGAAATGAAGAGTTCTGTGTGAAAAACCAGGGGAGATAATGGTGCAAGAGAAAACAAAACATGGAGAAAGAAAAAATATGTACATGTTAGCATTAGTTGCAGAGTTAAAGTTGCTGTTTGGGAAAATAAAAATATATTATGTGTCTAACGGTTAACTCTTTAGATGATCTTATTGTCATGAATGGGTTGATAAGCTACAGTGATGGGATGATATAGAGTCAAAATAATTATGGGGAAAGAAAGGTGTGCTTGTGCTTTCTCTCTCCCCTGTAAAATACGCATCTCTTTGGGGAATTGACTTTTCCTATCACTCAGTTTCTCAGGCATTCTCCTCCATCTTGTCTTCTCCACTCTCTTGGATCCATTACAACCCCAAAGTCCTCATTCCAGCCTGCTATAATTCACTCTTTGCATGTAAACAGCTCGATGAAGTGAATTCAACTTCAGATATGGCACCTGATAGACCAGAGTCATTCAAGGGGAACTCTGGAGACAGTGGTCCAAAACCCTGATATTACAGTTGTTCGAAAATGGGGAGGTTGAAAGGGACCTGACATTCTCTTCAATCTCAATTTAGTTTGGAGGCAGATTACTTTTTGGAATGTGAACTCCCCTCAGTCCTCCCAAAGAGACACAGATATGCATAATTTATTTCCTGAATTGGGAGTTGTGAAGTAAATGGAAGAATTTGGATTTCAATTCTTCCCTTCCTTAAGAGTGTGTCCTTGGGCAAATGTAGATTCTTCATTTATTTATTCAACAAGCCATATGTGTATCAAGCACTGCTTTTGTTTTCGGACATGTTAGAGGTGAGCAGTGGTGACAGGCCCATGTTCTCATGGAGCTTATATTACTGGAGGAGTACAGCCCATACAAATATGCATTTATACACAAGAGGAAATCAGGAAATGTATATGCTACAAAAAATTAAGAGAGTGATGTGCTAGGTTAGTGGATTTCAAATATTAATGTGAACACAAATCAGTTGAGGATCTTGTTACAATGCAGATTCTGATTTAGTAGTCTTGAGTGTGGCTTAAGATTCTGCATTTCTAACAAGCTTCTAGGTGATGCCAAGGCTGCTGGTCCCTGCCCCAAGCTTTGAAAAGCAAGTCAATAGCTATTTATTAGTAGCAATTTTCGATTGTGCAGTAATGACAGGCTTTTGTGATGAGGCTATGAGTAAGTGGAGAAACCATTCATTGAAGATCTGTTGGAAGAACATTTCAGGCAGAGGAAGGGGTTATTTCAAAGGCCTTAAGAGAGAAGAGAGATTGGTAAGTCAAAGGAATAGAAAGAAGGCCTTTGTGTCTTAAACATAGTGACTTGAGGGGAGTGAGAGAAAGAGTCAGTCATGTCATGAAATACATGGTAAAGAATTATATTTTATTCTCAGCATTAAGTGAAGTCATTGTAGAGTTTAAGCAGAAATCCACTTTACATTCTCTGAGACTATTCTGGACATGGGGTGGAGAAAGGAGCATAAAGTAGAAACAAAGAGACCAGTTAAAGTCTACTGGAGTTGTCCAGATGAGAAATGATGTTGGATACAATCAGGATGATAGCAATAGAAATAGAAAAAATAGGTAGATTAAGAGAATGTTTTGCTTTTGTTTCTACTTGTAGATTGATTGGCTGTAAGAGGTAAGGAAAAGAAAGGAAGTAAAAATGTCCCTCAGTTTGTTAGCCAGGGTTGGTGAGTAGATGGTAGTTCCCTAAGGAGACTCTCAGAAGCAGTATTTGGAGAGTCAAGAGTTCCACTTAACCCATGATAAAAAAAAAAGGCATGTCCAAGAGGCATCTTAAATCCTGAGTAAAGGTGAAAAATAGAGATAGACATTTGGAAATTATCAGCATATAAATAGAGCTGGTTACAAATACTTAGGGAAGAAGGATAGACAACAAAAAAGAGACCTCAAGCCTTAAGCTCCATACCTTCTACTATTTAACGTTTCCAATCAGAATGGAAGAAACTACCTGAGTATCTTGAAATTATGTGGCCATTGAATTAAGATAAAAGCTATGAGTGTGCCATGTAGAAACCAAAAAGTAGGTTTCAAAGTGGTAAGTTTTCAATATAGCTGAATAATTCTGTGTAAGCATGGGACCTAGAAATGGGAAGGTGAGTTGTTATCATGCACATATATGTGTAAGTACTGTGAAGGATTGATGTGAGGATTAGAGATAATGAGTATAAAATGGTGAGAAATAGAGAGGCAGAAAACTATTGAGTGTCCTCTGTAAAGTCATAACACAACAGTAGTGGAGGTAGTACTTCTAACCAAGTCTCTCTGACCCCAGAATGTCTACTCTTTCCATTCTACCTTTGTGTTTCCAGATCACATCAGCAGCCATTCAGATTGGGTGGGAGAGTGAGTTTCAGCCACAGGCACTAGGTGCATATAGACCGTTTCTCCACAAATATGTCAAAATATAGCCTTAAAAATTAAAAATTAGGGCAGCCTGGGTGGCTCAACGGTTTAGCACCACCTTCAGTCCAGGGCGTGATCCTGGAGACCTGGGATGGAGTCCCAGGTTGGGCTCCCTGCATGGAGCCTGCTTCTCCCTCTGCCTGTGTCTCTGCCTCTCTCTCTCTCTCTCTCTGTGTCTCTCATGAATAAATAAGTGAAATCTTTAAAAAACAATTAAAAATTAAAAATAGGAAAGTTGGAAAAAAGGAAGAAAGGAAGGGAGAGAAAGGATCATGAATAGAATTCAGGGTCTAAGTTGTATATAAAATCTTAATTCCACAAGCTCAGAGAATTAATCCTTTCTAAGTTCCTTCAAATCCAGCCCTCTCCAAATAAAATCCAGGTGCTCATCTCCTCTGTTAATTTTACAGCAATTTCACTTACGTCTGATGGACCTGGCTTACCTGAAGAATAATCCTAAATCACCCCCTTTCCTTTCACTGTGTATTTCATTATATAGGCTCAAAAACCTTGAAAAAGTACTTTTTGCATTTTGGAAAAAATCAAAAGATATTTGTCTGGAGCTCAGTTATCTTTGGATACTATTCTTGATTGTCTTATTACCGATATGCACTCAACTTGAGATAATGCACTCTACATAATCCCCCTCACTTCCTTGAATATTCTTATGTCCAGAATTAGTTTTTCTTTTTTTTTTAAGATTTTATTTATTTATTCATGACAGACACACACAGAGAGAGGCAGAGACACAGGCAGAGGGAGAAGCAGGCTCCATGCAGAGACCCCGATGCAGGACTCGATCCCAGGTCTCCAGGATCACACTCGGGGCGGAAGGCGGTGCTAAACCCCTGGGCCATTGGGGCTGCTCAGTTTTTTTCTTAATAGTTTTTTTCCCAGAAATCTTTCCCTATTCCCATCTGGATATTCAAATTCCACCTCATTACAGTCCCCACTTGAATGCCCCTTTTGCAGGAATCCTTGCCTGGCCAAACCAAGTCAACCTATTGTTTTGTTTCCTAGAATTGACATAACACATGATACCTCTGTCATTTAGCAAGCTAACAACTATTTTTCTGTTAGCAAACTAACAACTATTTTTCTGTTAGGTCTACCAAAATATGTATTCAATAAACTTTTCTTTGACTCCCATTTAATACCCACTGCCATGTTAGGGCCAGACAGGTCCTAAAGACTCACTAGCCTCCTCTGAAATACTACAGAATTTCTTCCACTGCTATGTTTTAGAAAACAATAGCAAAACATAGTACTCATTCTAAGTATATAAGGACTGATACGCTAAATGACATATCATCAACTGTCCCGATGTACAGGATAGAGAGAACATGCACAGGTCAGCTAGGGAGGATGAAATCAGAGACCCTTTTCCCCTGGCTTCCCTGGGCTTCCCTTGGTGTCTGGCATTGTTTGCCTGCTGATTAGTGAGGTGTCTCTAGGTACATTAATGTGGAAGGTTGGATGTGTTTGACAATAAGTCAATGATTCTTTTTGACACGACTTTAATAGTACTGAAGAAGTGATTGTAAGATGATGCCTTTTAATGGGATATAGATATAAGCGACCTGCTTTTTATGACAAAGGTCAATGGTATTGATGGGTAGTGTAGAGAAGATAATTTCCTTGGCATGGTAGGAGACAACTTGCATGATTCATGATTCATGAAGGTATCTCGCTCTCTCTTTCTTTTCTTTCTTTTTTTTTTTTTTTTGAATATCGCCCACAAGGAGGAAACAAGAGAGCCCCTGCCAATTCCTTCCAGCTGCCACTTTATTTGAAATAAGGAAAAGGTAATATCCCGCAATGAAATGAGTCACTGCTCAACAATTTATGGTAACCTCTAGCTGGCTGAGGCCTTCAGACCTTCAGAATTTGACAATCATATATGGAATGAGTTTTTTTTTTTTTTATGAAGGAAGTGGATATGTGCCATTCCAATGGGACAGACAAGCAGTCACGGAGCAAAGGCTGAGTGGCAGAGACTGGAGGAGGGCTGATGGCACAGATGAACACCAGAGCGCATCCATATGTGTCTACATGTTATTCGCAGGTCGAGCAATAAAGTACAAGGATCAGCTTTGCAGAATTACACTTTGTTGAAAGGTCATGAGCAAGCAGAATGAAGGGTACCCTGTGCACAAAGGGCTGCTTCTGGAAGTAAAGCCAGCTGGCCTTGGGCTGAATTGGAACAACTGGTTAATCATGGGTCAGGGAGAGAACATTGTGGATACTTCCAGACAGTGCTCATAGCAGGTCAAAAAAGTCTCAGCAGATTCCTCAGCCGCAGCTTTATATTCCTGCACCTTATTGAATCTTAGTTTGTTATGATGGTGGAAGAGACAGGAAAAGGAAAGAGTGTGGAAAAGACAGAACAAAAACAGAGAGGGGGAGGGCAGGCTGAGAGGGAAAGGGGGTGGTGGATAGGATCGGAATGAGATAAAAAGCAGAGACAACAGAATGTGTACATGTTGAGTGTTCTGGAAAAAAATGTCCTGCAGTTGTGCCTTTCCTATCAGAGTAGGATTCTCTCCTAAGCCCCATTAAGGTAGTTTCACCAGTAACCTTTTCCAGAAAGGATGCATGTCCCACTCTGACTCCTTGACACTCTCTCCATCCATCAGGACATTGTAGGGCCTGCTTACTTTGGAAAGGTTTGGCTAGTTAGTCTTACCTACAATGCTCCCTACTCCTCAATAGAAGTCCCTCCAGTCATCTGCCCTCTCTTGGATTTTTATTCCAGGATTTTAATTCCAAACTGAGCTGCATTTTCTCAGCTGATTCATGCCTCTTTCCACCAACTCACTGCATGCTTGCCTTTCTAAACTTTTCTCCATGGGCTGTAGCTGTCCTATCCCACAGTAAACAGGGCAAGGGCATGGCTAAAACAGTGGTTGTGGACAGTGTGAAGAGCAATGTGGGGTAGGAAAGTAAGATGTTATGAGCCTTGACATTCAGGGTTTGTTTTGTGTGTGTGTTTTTGTGTTGTGTTTTTTGTGTTTGTTTTTGTTTTGCCAGCCTCTGGAACTTGGGGAAGGATAGAGCTTTGCCACCACTCAAATGGCATCAGTATCACTCATTCAACTCACTCATTCTTCAGTTTCTTAACATTTTCATCTCAGTGAATAACTGCATTCATATCAGCTACCCATTCCCAAGGCTAGAATATAGACTTTGTCACTAAAACCAAAACCTAACCACACTAACAACCCTGCTCCATGCACTTCTGAAATATCAAATTCTATCCCATTCCAGTTTATTGTTTTTCAGCCCTCCTCCTTGGTTATTTTCACAGATATATCTAAATTCCAATCTCACTGATACTCTGGCATGTTCACCTGGTTAGATTTTTGCTATCTATCATTCCTGTCCTGTTCCTTATCATTCAGTCTGGCCTCTGTTGTCCAACATATCAACACTGCTATCCATCCAAGAGTTCAAGAGTTCTCTTTCTCCTCTAGCCCATTTCTAAAAAGTGTTGAAAAAAATCATTCAACATCATAGGAATATAAATTCATATCCAGCCACAATTAAGACCTTTGTGCTGCTAGATAATAATAGAGCTATTTCCAGCATTGTTTTAAAACATGTCTTCTGAAACATTTGGTCCCCTCCACTCCAGCCTTGGCTCCATATGTTACATCACAGAAGAAATAGAAGATATTCATTAGGGACACAATCTACTTCCAATGCTTATCTACCAGAGAGCCTTCTAGTACTTCATCTTTTGTATTTGGAAAAGTCCCCCACCTCCATGTAGAGCTAATCCTTCACTGTATGCATTGGATCCTATACTCTCAACCTTCTTTTAGTCTAATATGTCTTCTCTTAAATTGCTTTCTACTTGACATCTGACCCCAAGTATTTAAACATGATCTACCATTAAAAACAAACTCTTACAGACCCTTCCCTCTCTCTACCATACTGTATCTTTCAGCTATATAAACCCACTTTTAAAACAATTTGTCAGTTTTCTTCACTTCAAAGTCCCTCTTTAGCCTATTTCCTTTTGAACTCTACTCCTATCATTTCATGAACTAATCCTTGCCAAGGACATTAATGGCACTGATATTAAATCCATCATCTGCTTTCTGATCATTTTCCTTCCTAACCTCTAGGCAGTTATCAACTTCAACAATGATTGTGCTCTAGAAATCTTCTATGCTTTTGGCTTCTACAACATCATGCTTCTTACATCTTCCATCAGCTCTCTAGATGCTTCTGCTCAGGCTTCTTTGCACTTCCCTTCTTCCACATGGCCTGTAAATGCTGATAATTCTCAGAAGGCCAAAATGTTCTAACTTCACCTTCCAATAGATCTCAATTTAGAAATCACTCCCTTAGGCGACCTTCCCAAGCCTCCACGTACTGGGTTGAAAACCCTCTAAGGTACCCTTCCAAAGTACCTCAAGCTTATTTTCTATTTGCATTTATTACAATGCTTGCATTGCTGATTTACAGGGCGGCATTCTCATGATACTATGAACTCCTTAGGAACAAGAATTGGCTTACTTTTGGTCTTAAAACTTCAATGCTGAATCCCATGCCTCCCAAACCTTAGTCACATTACAAATATGTCTTGAATAAATGAGATTGCTTATTTTGGCTATAACTAAAGAGACTCGTTTTCTGAAAATTTCGACTATCTGGCATATATTAAATAAGTGAGAATAACTAAATAAAATAAAACACTAATACTAGTATATTAGTGGGTTAATAGGACTGGTAAGTTTCAATGGCAGTGTAGCATAGTGCTTTACACTACCTACTTTTGTTCTCATCTCATTACTGTGCTTGCTGTGTGATGGTGAATAAATAACTCAGATCCCCTGTATTTCTTCTTTTTTCTTTTTTTAATTTTCGTTTAAATATTTAAGTAATTAAACTACTTGACTTGATTTTTTTTCTTAAGAAAAGGGCTTAGGAAAGGGCTTTGTGATAAAATTACATATGTAGACATTTTAGATTTTTACAGTGATTATAGATTTCTGGCAACACAAAACAAAGTATGTGTCTACATGTATGTGTCTATCTACATATAGCTAGGTAGAAGTCAGTTGACATTTTGGTTGATGAAATGGTAGAAATTACTGATAATGATGAGGCAGTAAACAGTACACAAGAGATTCTATTGCAGAGCAGAGAAATGAGCAAACTGATCAATTATTTTTTGTCTTTTTTTTTTTTTTTTGTCTTTTAATATAAATTAAAAAGTTAAATCTCATTGGCCTAGTTTTTAACATTGATCAAACATGATAATGACGAATATGTGCTTTAACTGTCATCATTGAATTTCTACTAAAGTATCTTGCCTCTCATTTTAGGAAACTAGTTATTCAATGAACATTTTAATTTGCTAAGAAATTTTAAGCCCAAGTTGAGAGATCTCACATTTTCTTTAA
The DNA here is from genome assembly GCF_048418805.1 of Vulpes vulpes. Lineage (NCBI taxonomy): Eukaryota > Metazoa > Chordata > Mammalia > Carnivora > Canidae > Vulpes > Vulpes vulpes. Next base: position 109,658,977 of record NC_132792.1, read on the forward strand.
GAATGGAAATGTAAACAACAATAAATATTTATAATTATTGTTTCTCCTTAAGCCAACAAAAGATACCATTTGAATAGTTAAATGATGTGATTGTGATGTTAAATGTGTTTAATGCCATAGCAATTTTCCAAATATAAATCTTGGGTAATGGAATTGTTTTCTCCTACAGAAGAGAATGTTGATTCATGTGTTCATGAATACTTTCATGTTTTCTTGTGAGGTACCAAAAATTCATAGAATCACAGACTCTTAAAGCTGGAAAAGGCCTTGGTGATTGTAGAGTCCGAATGCGTCATTTTACACATGAGAAAACTGAAAACTGATTTCCCTGTCTCCACAAAGGGAACTAGAAAGTGCTTTTTAGTTTCTTCTGCCACAGAAAAATCTATTCCATCCTGCAAAGCCAGCACCTTCCACCTTTTCTAATATCCCATTTTCCATCTCCTCTCCAGGCAAATGCTGAGCTCAAGGAATGCCCAACAACATGCACTGTCCTGGCACAACCTCACTCTCTCTTCTGTGACTTGAAACATATTCATCCTTTTGTTCGAATTCTCCCTCTTATATATTTCCTACTTTAAAACTCAGCAAAAGTGTTGCCTTCTCCAGGAAGAGCTCTATGATCTGAAAGGCTGAGACGAGTTATTTCCAATATCTTCTTATTTCTACCACAGTATGTATATTATTGAATCATAATTGTGGACCTGCTTCTTCTGCTTACTAGGTTACCAGGGCCCAGAACAGTCTTGGCTCATCGTTTCATGAATGAACAAATTCAGGAGTAGGTGCCAAGGACTCTCACATGCTAAAATACAAGTACAAACAGAAACAGAGCAAGAAATGAAAAAAAAAAAAATGGATCCTACTGCTAATTTCTCCAGACAGCATTGGAAATTCACTTATAAACTTTATTTCACTTAGCTACGCACACAAACATATGCATGCATGCATACACACATATATGCTATATGAGAGAGCTTGAAAGGGAAGAAACATATTCAGCTAAAATTCTACCTAGGTGACTAATCCTTGATCTCTTTGGAACAATTCTTATTGGGCTTCGTAGGGCAAACACCATAAAAGAGGGCCTTGATAGACCACATACCCTTCTGAGGGTGCTGCAGATATGCTGACCAAACACCAAAAACCACCATCAAAGCACATGCACTGGGGATGGCCTACCACTCTGGGCTGCCTCTTCTGATGGAAGGTCAGCCTTATCTGGGTCTTTGAAAAGCACTTACTGTTCCTTGCTGGTGAGCAAACCAAAACCTCTATCAGTTTCTTTGAGAAAAAAAAAAAAAAGCTACATGATCCAGCTGACAAAATGATGTATTTTATGAATAATAAATTTCTCAAGGGCTTCAGTCCACGTTATTTACTAGACAACCATAATTTGTAATGTTTACTTAAACACTGGCTCTCAACAAAACACTTAGAAACACTTAGCATCTTGTCCCTGAGCAGTTTGTATCTGAAGTCTGGACTTTTTAATTATATTGTGTGGAAAGAATTTTAGAATGCCACTACCCCATTCACCAACAAGGCCGCCAACACCAGCCACATTTACAGTCATAACCAGACTGTGATGTCTGAAAAAACACACCAGTGGAAGCAGCAGCATCACTACTATTGGGGCAATGCGAAGTCTGTCTGAAACTACTGCCTGGTCAAAGTCCTCACCATGACTCCAAGAGAGAACATGACATATTTTATATATAAGTAAGGAAGTCCCAGCTGGAATACTTTCTTTAACCTCAAGAGTCATATTTTTTTCATCATCTGATACACTTTACTGGTTGCTTTAGTATTTAAAATGAATTAAGCACTATTAAACCCCATTTTTAGGTAGTTTCATCAGTACAGCCTAAGGGGATATAAAGCAAAGAGATTTCTCTGGCAGAAATCCAGATACTAATGGTGTTAAAATGCCTTCTTATTGCGTTTAAGTCAGTAGTTAGGTCAAGTAGACAAACATATTTTAGAATATGTTTAAATAAGCACTCCATTTAGTGTTGCTTTTCAACTCACACGTTTTCTCTTCCTTATTCTCTTTCCTGGCTAATACAAAAGGTGACACAGTCACAGGCATAGTGGCTTTGTGCCCTGAACAAATTGAATTTTTCGGTTCCGATCAGAATATCTGCATCTCACAGCAATGATGATGATCATGATGAGGACATCGAGGAAGCCAGTAGAATATTGTAGAGGACTAAAAGGATGATAAGGGTGGCAAATCATCACTGTGTAGACATGTATCAAGGAGACATGTGTCCTTGGACACTTGACTACGTCTCCTTTGCAGAAGTAAGAAAACTGGTCACCGATTGTGCACATAAATTTAAACTGTGTTTGGTCTATGAAGAAAATGAGTCTCGAATCTCATTTACAGCTACCATAGTTTTGGCAGAGAATGTTATCACTAAAGCAACTTTACAAGGACAGTGGCATTTTAATTGTAAGCATCTAACTATAAATGAAATTGGGATATATATTTTTGCAGAGAGTGGAGAGACTCAAAAAAGGCAGGAAGTGAAGGCTGTAAGGAGAGATTTTTGTTGCTAAAATTATGCATGCAAAGTGGCACTTCTGGACAAAAATGAGAGATTAGGCAGTCTTAAGTTATGATGTAAAGGAAGCAAGGTGGCAAGTGGATGGAATAAAAACAAAGGAATTCTTGGAGCAAGCAAATTATGCCAAGAAAAATTAATCATAATCATGTAGTAGGAAATAGGATAAAAATTATCAAAAATGTGCATTTTATGTGATTTTTATGAAATGGTAATGAGTACTATGAGCCAAAGGGCAATTTTGAGTAGTTTTTTGATATGTATGCCCACCATTTTGGGCAAGGAATAAGGGCTCAATAAATGATTGTTCAGTATGTACAACGTGTCCATACGGGTGGATGAGTGCATGGATGAGTGGGATGGACACTGTCTATGCCATAGTCTGTATAAATTTAGGGATAAACCTTAGGATTTGGGAAGCAAAAGAGGTGAGTATCCTAAGGTAGAAAGTTTTTAGTGCCACACTGTCTCACACAAATGCTTAAATTAAGTTGATGTAGCCTGCATCATCAAAGGGGAATTGTTATAAAGATGTTGCCCATTGACAGGTCTTGGTCAGCATCTGTTAGGTTGTCTTCTGAACATGTCCTAATGATTCATCCTTTTACCATAAAAATGGGTTGAAGGCCAAATATAGGATGTATTTCAGAAGTAGTTGCTTCATTTAGAAACAGATGTGTTCAGGTGATCTTCTCTTACTGGGTTACACAATTATTTGATACGCCAACTTAGGATCTAGAATTTCTCCTTTCTCTCTTTGCTGAAACTATGCAAAATAATCATGTGGCCCTGCATATACTAACAATATTAGATATTATATTAAATATTATTCTTGTCTTTGAAATGTGCTTTGTATCCTCTTTTATGTTTATCAGATCTTCCCTAAAGTCTTCCAGTTTTATTATTTGTCTGGATATCACTATCTCAAGTCTTGCCCTCCCTCCACCCCTACTTCCTCACTCTGGCTTCTCCCTATCTTATGGGTATGAGCTTTTCCTTTTTATTTACTTTCTATGACCCATGGTCTTCTGGAGCCATAGTAGTGGTGGCCGTGTTTTAAGTTTCTCCTATTCTATGTGCTACCTGCAGCTTCTTCCCTGGTGGCTTGGGGAATCGTAAATGGTATGTATCTATTTACTTGACCATAAGAGAAGCATTCAATATTTTTTTCTTCCACATCTTTGTGTATTTTTTGGGAACCAAGATATTTCCATAAAATTATAAAACTCATGGTCATGGCACAGAAAGAAAGTTGAAAAATATTTATAATAGGTTCTTGGTGGTTTAGCTGGTGAGTATATGTGTGACTCCAACTGTATGTCAGTCAATTGTTGTAAAATTCCATACGCTCTTTAGAACCCTAAGGCTACATTTAGAAAATGATTTTATGTGGACCAACATAATCCATTTGTGAAATTAAACTAGTTCTTCAAAACTATACAGATAACACTTGAGCTTTAAGAACAAGGGGAAATGGGTGGTTCTAGTTTGAAGATATATTCTGGAAAGCGAGGTCAACAGACTTGACCTTCACATTCACACAGCAGGCTAAGGTATATTTGAGATACTTTCAGTGGGGTACATGGGCATTCAGCAGTTTAATTCTCCTGGAGAAGCAGAAACTTCAATGTGCACAGAATTCATTTTCCCCCATTACGGTAATATTCAATTGGACTAAATTATCCTGTAACAGCATTTGATCGTGCAGCTACTGGATCTGGCTTCATTTACTTTAAGGTTAGTAAAGTCACAGCTTAAATTGCTTAAGAGTTGGCAGCATCAAAGTTCTCTCTTTTCTTTATTAACTTCTTTACTTGTAAAGAGTTGAAAACTGGCACAGAAAGTGGGAGGTCAGTCTGGAAGAAATATTACAGGTCATCACCTCTACTTTGGAAAGGGCAATGAGACAAGGATGTAAAAAGAAAAAAAAAAAAAGAGAGATGTTCAAGACTTTTCTTGTTTTAAGCCAGTTAATCCTCAAAGGAAAACCTAAATCATATTAAAAAATATGAAAATGGTAGGAATAGTTAAATGAAAAAATATTCAGTTAGATAATTATTTTACTAAGTATAATAGAAAATCAGGAATGGCATACATGTTTGTGCTTTAGAAAAATATTATCATAGACCTCATTTTCATTCAAAGCAAATTGAGATGAGTGTTCTAAAGGACATGAAGAGAATTATCCTCTTCCTGGTAGAACTTGGACTTTCTGGAGCCAGCCTTAAAACTATGAAGGTTCAGGAGATAGGAGAATCATGAAACCCAGTTAAATGAGAAAATCCAGGGATAATAGGGAATCTAAAAATGAAAGGTGGTGTCACAGAAGAAGGGCCTCAGGAGAATTCTGAAACCAGAGGAGGGAGGCTGTGGTAAGAATGTTCTCAGCTAATAAATGTCAGACCTGAAAGCAAGTTGGGACTACAGGCAGGGAAGATCAGGCAAGGAGGCCATGCACGGTTTAGAAGCCAGAACAGGAAACAGATCTGGAAGGCAGCTTTGAGAGGGCAAGAAAGTTTACTCCTTTTACAGATAACCAGATTTAGAATCTGGTAAAGTGATTTTAGTTATTCCTGTTGGAATCTGAATGAGGCACTGGGTATGAACAGCCAGGAAAGCAAAAGTAAGCCAAGTGTGTGTGTGTTTCTGAAAACACTCAGGAAAGGGTACAGGGATGGGGGTGAGAAGTTGAAGAGTGTCTTTCGGGATCCAAATCCACACGGTTCAATTTTCTACACCCTCTCCTGTGCAATCATGGGGGTGTTATATTTTATGCAGCATTTTTAGATATTTAAAAATTAGCAAGCAGTCCCATTATCACCAATCATAAACCACATCCGCAATTCAACCACTCAATATAGCCAGGCACATAAAACAGACGTGTACTCTCATAAAAGACGTGGTCTCTTCTCCAGGCAAAGGTGATAAGCAATCATGGATCATGATGAATACAGACAAGGAGAAACTGAAAAGATTTTGTTCAAGAGCCTCAGGCCAAAAGCCTGCTTGTGGAAAGTTGTCCAGGACTTTTATTTCCTGCATAGAACACGGAGGATGGTAATTTTGAAGGCGCCATCAGAGAGACCCCTTACTGAGCCATATCGCAGTGGTCTATTTTAGGACAATAAAGGGTTGAACTCCCTTTCCTGGGATTTAAAAGTTGGGTTTCACTGAGTGTAGCTATTTCAAACCTGCAGCTGGCAGGCCTTGGAATTGATACAGTATAATAACACTGTGCTTCAGAACTGGGAGTTACTTGGGATGGAAATGGCACCATCGTACTCTTCAATGAGCAGCTTAAAGAAGATTTTAGTAATACTGAGCTGCAATTGCTCAGTGACAAAGGTACTCTCTAGCTGTACTTTTGACAGGGTTTAAACTCATGGGGGTACAGTTCATAGAACATAATGCTTCCTTCTGAGTTTAGAAAGATATAATAACATGCACAATCACAATCTATTATTAGGAAAGGCTGAATGACAGGTGATGTCCAAAGATAGACAGAAATGATATCGAGTACAAAGCAACAATCAAGAAGCTCCTCTTAAACAAATTGTATAATTGTGTGTATTTTTATATTTCTTTTATTAAATTCACTTATAGCTTTATATATGGCCTTTGGGGCATGGGGATTAGAGAAGATTTCAAGGAAGAAATAATGGGTGCTTTGCTTTGGTTTAACTACCCTTAAATAAAAAACTTCTAAAATTAAATCTACTAGTTAAATAGAAAGATATTTATTTAAGGAAAAATATTGCTCTTAAAATTTTTAAATGCCCTAGGGCTCGTGCTTGGGATCCTTTATCTCCTCTCCATAGGTAATCTCATCTACTCCCATGGCCTCAAATTCATCTATATGATAATGACTCCCAAACAGTATCGCTAGCCTTGACCTCTTCCCCATCTCCAGGAGAATATCTCTCAGGGATTTCTAATATGCATCTCAAATGTACCATGTTCGAAACAGAACTCTTCGACACCTTCCCGTCCCGCACCCTCACTCTCCTCTTTCCTCAGTTTTGTCTCATCTCTGCTAGCTGACTCCTCTACCAACCAACCAACCAACCAACCAACCAACTAACCAACCCACCCTATTGCTCAACACAAAACAAAACAAAAAACAAAACAAAATAAAACAAAGACATCCTTGATTCTTCTCTTTTCTTCTCTTTTGACGTAAAATTCACAAGCAGGAGCTGCTGACTCTGTTTTCAATTCACAAGTGAGATCTGTTCTCTTCTCTTTACCCATTTTTCTGCCAATATCATCTGTCCGCTGGGTACTTCAGAGCCTCCCTATTTGTTGTCCTGTTCCCTTTGGTCCATTGTCTCTCACAATAGCCCAGGCAGTCTGTAAATACTGTAAATAAGATCATGCCTTATGGACTTAAGACCTTAACAATTTCTTGATGCATTTAGAGTAAAATGTACATTTCTGACTCCTGCCTATGAAGACCCACATAATCTGGCTGCAGTCTACCTTGGATCCTATTTAATGGCCCTTTCCCCTGGGTCAACACACTCAAGCCATAGCACATTCTTTCTACCCTTGGGAACATGCCAATATTGTTCCCACCCTAACGCTTATTATATTTGAAGTTTTATCTACTGTCTTCTAAATATTATGTGGTTGATTCCTTCTTAAAACTTAGGACTTTTTCATTTTAATTCTCTGCATTATCAGTAAATCAAAATTTCTGTTGAACAGGGTATTCACCTTATTGTTCACTATTATATGCCCAATACATAGAAAAAGTCTCTCACAGGGTTGATTCTCAGTAAATATTTGGCAAATAAATGCCCTTCAGAGTTCTTATGATGATTCTATAACTACAGGTGTTATTTTGTACAAAGCGATTAACTTCTTCAAGAGTCACCTTCCTAATTTGTAAATTGACAAATTGGGACTACAACCTGGTCATTTAGGCTTAATGCTATAAGAATTTGGAGTCTATAGTAATTCCATAACCTGCCTCTAATAAAAATAACCAGATTGGGAGGGAGGGAAGTGAAAATAAACCAAAGATATAAATTTGCCCAATATTTTTGTCTATCTTGTGATTTAATTGACCATTAGATAACTCTGCTGCTAAGCTATAGGTAATTCTTATGGTCCAGATCACAAATTTTTTTTAAACTTCATATTTAATTAAAAAATGAAGATTTGTTGATTTTTTTCTGTAGCAACTGAACTTTAGATTAAAATAACTATGTATAGCTATTAAAAAGTATTAAAATAATATTATTTTATTTGATAATATGTGGGAAGCATTAGCAGGGCAGGTATTTGCTCAAATTCTACCTCTGCTCCTCAATAGTGGTATGACTTTGGGGGAAATTTTAACCTCTCTGAAGTGCAGTTTCCTGTTATTATAAATGATAAGGTAATACTCAAGTCATAGGATTATTATGAAGACAAAGTTTCCTGGGCAGTTCCTCACACAAAATAGAAACTCAGATCTAATTCTCTTTCCTCTTTTCTTTCTTCTTGTTCATTGCATACACTTCTATTCAAAGATCAAAGCATTTTATTTTTTCCTTGACATCAATGACCTCTCATTCTAATGGTGCTTCTGCAACCAGGCTGGAAGAGAATTATCACAATGAAAAGAGTTGTGGATTAAACCTTTTTAGCACTTTGCTAAAATGTCCCAGGAATCTTCTGGTACCAAAGCCTCCCCGCGATGCCCCTGCACTATCACAACATATGTCCTAGCAAGACAGTTTGAAAGTAGCTTAAAAACTAAGGGAGGGAAGGACTCCCATGCTTATATTTAGTTTCTACCAGGACAAGAGAATAGATAAAAATTACACATAACCACAGAACTCCTTATCTTTAAGAAACCTTATTGTCTTTTGCCCAATGAGGAAGAGAATTTTCTCAAAATTGATTGCTTCCCTTGTCTTATAATTTCTGCTCTTAAGGCACTCAACTCTCTTCAATCTAATCTATGTATTGCGTTTGCATAAATTTGTTCCCCTACCAATCCCCCAGTCCTAGAATTCATTTGCTGGCTCTTTAGATTCCCATTTAAAATAACTTTAAAGTTTAAAATTTTCAGTTCTATCAGAAAATCATCTTTTAAGAAGAAAACAGAATATCAAACCTAAAATAAATAACAGAAATAAAATGAACAAAAATAAATAACTCATTTCCTGTATATACCAACAACCTGTGAGGTCAGGTAGCACAATTTGTTAATGTCAGATTGGTGACTTGAATTAAATTCTACCAATTCCTACTTGATGTTTTTAATCACCATGCCATGGGCTGACTTCTATTAGTGAAGTACAACATACAATTTTTGTGTGTGCAAAAAGTGTAATCCTGGTGTGTTTATAGTGCATTTTCAATGTTGTCTCAGACTCAAGAATGCTGCTCTTGGTGATGGAGGGCTGCAGTTGATAACCCTCTACTCAGTGAGCACAGCAACTGGAAAAAGAGAAAATCAGAATAAATCTATGATGATCTAAGGGATATAATTGCCATTCAATTAAGAACAACCATTTATTTTATCAGGAAATACAACAGCAAAAATATCTAATGCATTTGATTCAACAGATAACTATAGAGCAAAATATGAGTAGTACAGTGCTTAGTCCTAATAAGTGCTTGGTAAATGTTATTGTTATTGTTATTTCTCTGGATCCCATGTAATATATAATTTTATGACATTTTTCCTCATTCAGTCCTCTCAACAATTCGTAGGACTGTTAGTAATAGCAGTAGTACTGTTGCTATTATTACCATCTCTAATTTACAAGTGAGTAAAAAGAGCAAGCCATAAATATCTCTGCCTCTCTGAACCAGTAAGAGTTTGGTGAGCAGTTATAGATCACCTATTTGCATCATGCACTCACTTAAATGTTCCCCTCTATAACTTTTAGCAGAGATCACACCATCCCCACATGAACCCTTCAGGTTCAGAGACCAAAACAATACCGTGCAGCCAGTTTTTTGTTTTACTCACTGTAATCTTCAGAGGAGTCTTAACGTACGGGGTTCAAATTTCTCTTTCAATGACTTCTACCCATTGGTATTATGTTAAGCTCTCTCTGGAGCTTCAAAAAATAATTTTAATTTCGCTCTTATATGAGTAAAATGATAGAAAACTGCCATCATAGGTCTTCTCCTCTTCTGCAGATTAAGCATCTAATTACTTCAACAATGTCACATCTGATACATCTTGCACTTTCCTATCTGGGTTGCTTTTCTCTCTGTTGCACTCCCATTTATCAATGCCTATTTTTGAAAGTGGCAGTCACAAAATCATAAAATACTTGGATCATTGGCTAGATGGTGCAGAACATAGTAGGACTATTAATTCCCTTGATCCTCACCCTATAAAATTCCTGTGTGACTTTCAAGTTTCAGCCCAAATATTACCACTTTAATATAAACATCTTCACTCAGCTGAGAAGCAAACATCATCATTTTTATATTCATTCATATAACAAATATGTGATCTACCATATGAGACCTGGTCTGGTTATTAGACATGGTGTGAAAAACAAAGAAAACTTATTTCCTGCCTTCTTTGGTCATATAGAAGCCAGACATTAAAAAAGTATATACAAATTCATGTATAATTACAAATTTTGTGGAGGTGAAGAGCAGGTTATTAGGATAGTAAATAGTATTTAGGGGGTGGTATTTTATGTAAGCTCTGGAAAATACCTAGAGTATATCTAAGGCATATATATAAGTATTTGTGTGTGGATTTTGGTGGGGCTAAAGTATGTGGCAGGCAGTGGAGGGGCTAGGTGGGTAGAATGAGTTTTTAGAGAAAGGAAATACTAATTTCAAAATCCTTGTGAGTCTTGGAAGTTTTGAAGATAGAACTAGAATCCAGCATCCTTGGTGTCATGAAGAAGAGGGGAAAATGACATGTGAGAAAGCACAGAAAGGAGACTTTCTCATGACATGACACATTTTGCCTTGCACACATATCTTATATCCCCTGTAGAAATGCATTCTCTTTAAAGTTAGTGAACACACTTCATCTTTAAACCCTCGCGATATCTAACAAAATGCCTCATATACCTGGGGACAATACAGATGTGTTGACTTAAAATGAATAGATATCTTTAACTATCCTTCATAGCTATGTACTACTTATAGTTTTGATAAGCAGTATGGTTAGTTAACATACTGATAAGACTATTGAATAGGAGTGACCAAGTATAAAACTACATATCCCAACAAAATGACATGTCTTCAGGTTGATAGTGTTTTATTTATGAATACTTTGCAGATACGGTTGTTTGACCATCTTCATTCAAGCCTCAGTTTCTCCAGCTTACATATTAAAGAAATCCCCACAAATTTTTCATTTGTATTGGTGAAAAAGCCATTAAGGACTTCTTCAACCTGATGAAGAATATCTTTTAAAAATACACAGTTGTTATCATACTTAAGACTCAAAGCTTTTCTACTAAGATCAGCTACAAGGCAAGGATGGTCCTCTCTTTCCACTCCTTCTCAATACTGTAATAGAAGTTATAGCTAGTGAGAGAAGACAAAGGAATCAATAAAATATATACAAATTGGAAAAGAAAAAATAAAGCTTTCATTATTCACAGATGACATGATCATCTGTATAAAAATATGAAAGAACTGGCAAAAAAAAAATCTCCTGGAACCAATAAGCAAGTATAGAAAGGTTGAGAATACAAGGCTAATATACAAAAGTCAATCACTTTTCCTATATACTAGGCATAAATAAGTATAATGTGAAATTAAAAATATAATACCATTTATATTAATACCCCAAAGAAAAAATAATTGGTTATAAATCTAACAAAATATATACAAAACCTTTATGAGGAAAACCAGAAAAAAACCTAATGAACAAAATCAAAGAACTACATAAATGGGAGAAATATTCCATGTTTGTGGATAGGAAGATTTCATATTGTCAAGATGTCAGTTCTTCCCAACTTGATTTATGGATTCAATGAAATCCCAATCAAGATTATAACAAGTTATTCCATGGATATATAGACAAACTGGTTCTAAGTTTTGTATGGTGAGGCAAAAGACTCAGAAAAGCCATCACATTATTGAAGGAGAAGAATAAAGTTTGAGGACTAACACTACCCAGCTTTAAGACTTATTGTAAAGCTACGATAATTCAAGGCAGCGTGGTATTGGTGAAACAATAGACAAATAGATCAATGGTACTGAATTGGGAGCCCAGAAATAAACTCACAAAAATATAGCCAATTGATCTTCAAAAAAGGAGCAAAGACAAAACAAAGGAGCAATGTTAGTCTTTTCCATAAATAGTGCTGGAGTAACTGGATATCGATATGCAAAAAATAAAAGAGAGAGGGAGAGAATATAAAAACATAGGCCTTACACTCTTCACAAAAATTAATTAAAAATAGATCACAAACCTAAATGTAATAATCTATAAGACTTCTAGAAGATAACAAAAGAGAAAATGTAGATGAACTTGGGTACCGCAACGCCTTTTTAAACAAAATACCAAAGACATAATCCCTGAAAGGCATATTTGGATAAGCTAGACTTCATTAAAATTAAAAATTTCTGCTCTGCAAAAATCAATGTCAAAAGAATGAGAAGACAGGTCACAGACTGGGATACAATATTTGCAAAAGACATATATGATAAAATACTAATATCTAAAATATACTGAGCCATCTTAACACTCAACAGTAAGAAAACAACCTGATTTAAATAAATGGACCAAAGACCTTAACAGACACTTCACCAAAGAACATATTCAGATGGCAAATAGGTATACAAAAAGATGCTCCACATTTAATACCATTAGGGAAATCCAGATTAAAACAACAGTGATATAGCACTACATACTTACTAGAATGGTCAAAATCAGGAATACTGACACCCCCAAACACTGGTGAGAATTTGGAGCTATAGGAACTCTCATTCATTGCTGGTGGGAATACAAAATTGTAGTCACTGTGGAAGACAGTTTTGCAATTTCTTACAAAACTAAACATACTTTTACCACATAATCCAGCAATCTCACTCCTTGGTATTTATCCAAAGGAATTGAAAATGTATGTCTACACAAAAGCCTGCACAGGTCTGGTTATTGAAGCTTTATTCATAATTGCCAAAACTTGGAAGACAACAAGAAGTCTTTCAGAAATAAACTGTGGTACATCGAGACAATGGAATATTATTTGGCACTAAAAGAAAATGAGCTATAAGCCACAAAAAGCCATGAAGGAGCTTAAATGAATATTAGTAAGTAGAAAATCCAATAAAAGGCTACATACTACATGATTCCAATTATTTGACATTCTAGAAAAGACAAAACTGTGGAGACAGTACAAAGATCAGTCGTTACCAGGGATTATTAGGGATGGCGAGGATGGATAAGTAGGCAGAGAACATATGATTTTAATTAAAAATCTTTAATTTAGTAAAAATATTATTTATGATACCATAATGATGGGTACATGTCATTATACATTTGTCCAAACCTATAGAACGTACAGTACCGAGAGTGACCCATATTGTGAACTATGGACTTGGGTAATTCTCATGTGTCAATGTAGGTTCATCATTTGTAACAGATGTACCACTATGATGGAGAATGTTGATAATGGAAAAGCTATACATGTGGGGGAGAAAGGGAATATGGGAAATCTCTGCATTCCCCCCTCAATTTTGCTGTGAATCTAGAACTGCTCTAAAAAAACTAAGGTCTTAATACAAAAAATTTCTTAGACCACTAAGATGGTTTTTTTTTTCCCCTTTTTTTAACCAGTAGTTTTCTCGAATTTTGTATCTATGAAAAAAGGCTAAAAATATTGAATTTATAAGTCAACTGGAGTTCATAACCAATTTTCTAATATACAACATGGAAATCTTTAAAAGAGCACACCTCCTAACCTTTGCTCCATAGAACACCCCTAAGGACAAACATTGAACAAAATTTGACAAACATTGCACTAACTGCCCTTCTCAAAGAATTCTTATGTTGTTGAGAATGTAAGATTCCCTATGCAGGCTATCAAGCAATAGGGTAAAATGATATCTAAAAAAAAAGTAGTAAGATGAATATTGCTGACAATTAGTGTTAAGGGAGTCAGAGGAGGAAAAGGCTTCAGGAGTGATGAGATATTAAATTTGGGGTTTCATGGAGGAAGAATGTTTTGAGACAGTTATATTGTAAAATATGAAAATTACCTTTAGCTCTATCAACAGTCTCTAGGTCAAATACGATCAACATGATTCCCAGATCAGGAACTATGGCTGCTGAAACTAAAGACACTTTTCTCAGCCTTCATAAGACTTAACTTTTCCAACTAGAAAAGCATATTTTCAAAATGTCTGTGAGAAAAAACACTGAGAAACACTGAGAGCTGCTGATGACAAGTATCATGGTTTAAAAGCAGTGATTGTTATAGGCAGCAGGCCTTTAGAAATCAGTGGGTGGATTGGGCCCCTGTACAGTATGATTTGAGAATCATAATCTACAACTTTTGTTCCTAAATATAGAGACTCATCCATTGGATACAGAGGATATTTAGGTCATCAAGAGATCACCATAATTTCAGTGCATGATAAATATGACCTGTTCTACAAATTCAGAGCAAGTACATACTTTGATTTTTTTTACCTTTTTATAAACTGCCCTTTCCAATTCCCTTAAGGACAAGTATTTTTTGCCAATCACTTCCCTTCTGGAATTTCTTAAGGACATAAGCATTTATCCAACCAAATGTTTCAGTTCCTTTCCAAACAGCCAAGAGGAAATAGATTAGTTCTTGTTTTTTTGGTCTCAAGGCATCACTCTGCAAAACCAGGTCTCCTAATTCAGGGAAATCCTTGATGTTCACAAGATGACTCATAGTATAGGTCTGCTTAGTTTGCCTAAGTGCCTTGTATCATCTCCCTTCCTTCCTTCCTTCCTTCCTTCCTTCCTTCCTTCCTTCCTTCCTTCCTTCCTTCCCGCCCTCCTTCCTTCCATCCTTCCTCCCTCCCTCCCTCCCTCCCTCCCTTCCTTTCTTCCTATTATATAATTTCACATCCAGTCATGGAGTCCACCTAGAAAAATAGGACATTACTAAGGGTCTCAATCTGTTATACTGGGGCTGGGCCACCAATTTAGAGTCTCTTTCTTTCTGGTAACTATATTTTGGGGAACAGTTTGATTTTCTTTGCTACCGGGTAGAGGAAAGGAGCCTGCTCCTCATTTCCAGACCACTGACTCATTATCCAACTTCATCAACCCTACTTCTTCCCCTCCACCAATAGAAAGGCAGATTTGCTAAGCTTCTCAAGAGAACAGAGCTGTCATTCACTAACATTCTCTTAGACCAATTAGTAACTCTTGCCTTATAATTATGGTACTAGAAGGGACATTCCAGGGATTCTTCTCTGATCAGTAGGTCTGTTTGGGGTTCCTTGTAATCCTTACTTCCTACTTAAAGGAAGGAGTGATATCATTTCACTCTCCTCTCAAGGAGCCCTCTTTAATTTGAGCTTTAAGAGACAACTGACACAAAACTATTACTGAAGAAATAATAGCTTTATTTTCTAAGAAAAAAAAAAACAACTTTGGGAAGCTTAGAAGAAGGCATAAGAAGCTACAACTGAGGGGCACCTGGGTGGCTCAGTCGGTTAAGCGTCTGCACTCAGGTCTTGATCCATGGGAGCAAAATAAGGCTATATGAAAATAACTTACTGACTTAGACTCAGTAACATCTTCCTTATTCCTCAATATTGATTTTCTTTTAAGATTTTATTTATTTATTCATGAGAGACACAAATAGGCAGAGACATAGGCAGAGGGAGAATCAGGGAGCCTGATGCAGGACTTGATCCCAGGACCCTGAGCCACCCAGGCACCCCTGATTTTGAAACATAGAGCATAATACAGTTTAGGGTACAAGAGTAAACATGGATTTTGATAACAGACAGGACAGGGTCTTACTAGCTAGTGCACAAAACATTACTCAGCTGATCCCTCAGATTCCTCTTCTATAAAATGGGAAATTACTAACCACTTTTTTTCAAAAAAAATTAAGGATAGTTGATACATAATACTATATTTAGTTTCAGGTGTACAACATAGTGATTCAAAAGCTCTACATTATTCAATGCTCACCACAATAAGTATAGTCACTGTCACTATGCAATGTTATTACAGTATTACTGACTATATTCCCTATGCTGTACTTTTTATCTCTGTGATCTATTCATTTTCTAACTGAAAGTTTGGGCCTCCTAATCTCCTTTACCTATTTTACCTACCCCCCAACTCTCTTCCTCTCTGGCAACCACCATTTCGTTCTCTATATTTATGAGTCTGTTTCCATTTTTGTTTGTTGGCTTGCTTGTTTGTTTCTTTTGTTTTTTAGATTCCACATATAAGTGAAATCATATGGTAATTGTCTTTCTCTGTCTGACTTATCCCGCTTAACATAATACCCTTTAGGTCCATTCAGGTCTTCACAAACAGCAAGATTCCATTTTATGGCCGAGTAACAGTCCTATATGTATTGCAGCACTATTTACAATAGACAAGCTATGGAAGCCACCTAAGTGTCCACCGACTACAATTGAAAATTGCTGTAAGAATGAGATAAGATAATGCACGTGACAATACGTATATACAGTGTGCTTCCACTTCTTGGCTCTGTGATTTAATTGATTTACTTAACCTCTGTGCCTAAACTACCTCAGGGATTATTTGGAAAGTTAAATACCTTATACCTGTAAAGTTCTTTGAGAAATGCCCAGTGAGTGTACATGCTGCTGCTGCTGCTGCTGGTAGTGATGATATAGTGACTGCCTTGCTAAGAAAACACATCAACCGGGATCCCTGGGTGGTACAGCGGTTTGGCGCCTGCCTTTGGCCCAGGGCGCGATCCTGGAGACCCAGGATCGAATCCCACGTCGGGCTCCCGGTGCGTGGAGCCTGCTTCTCTCTCTGCCTGTGTCTCTGCCTCTCTCTCTCTCTCTGTGTGTGTGACTATCATAAATAAATAAAAAAAAAAATTAAAAAAACAAAACAAAAAAACACATCAACCAGTTGTGATAACTAGTTTACAATCTCAGTGAATGACTCTTTAACTTAAAAATCCACCTTTGGGTATTTGTCGTTCATCGACTAATAAGTCATTTGACACCTATCTTTGCAAATCCATTGGGTTATGGTACAAGGAGAAGCAATGTACATACATTGGACTAGAATGAACATCAGGTTTAATATAAAGAGACTTAGTTTTAGTCCACACTCTGACAATTTCTATGAGAACTTGGGATGGATTATTACCTTAAATTTGATCAAGTTCATTACTTCTGCTTTCAAAACTCAGTTCATTGAGGGACTATCACAGTTCTTATCTCTTACCCTCTAACAATCTATCTCATGACCTTAAAGCTTCTCCTTCTGCTGCCAACTCTTGTTCCTTCTCTCTAAAGCATCTATTTCGAATTTGACATGACTCACTGAGCATGATTGTTCTGGAAGAACTTTCTCCACCAGGCCCTCTCCCAGGCCACTGACCAGTTAGATTTGTTGGCCTTTGGACTGGCATTCAGCACAGTCCAAAGAGCTAAAATGAATAGAGGGGTCAAATACTACAGAATAAAATGTAGAGCATTCTCTGTTCTGCAGGGGTGATGTGAGCAAAATTTTCCTTAGAAACCAACCTGTACAGGAAGCAATATGACTGATACATTTAAAACAAAGTTTAAGGCCATGTGCGGGGGCCAGCATTAGGCACTAAAAAAATAACAATGAATAAGACACTTTTCTCCCCCTTGAGGAGCTCATATTCTAGTGTGTTAAACAGAAATTTCACACACAATGGGAAAAAAAAAATCAGTGTGTAACTGCTATGATAAAGGTACGTGTTCTCCGCTAAGGCAAAAGGAAAGAAGAGGACTTTGCTTGTTTTGTATGTTAAGGAAAATTTACCTCATAGGATAATTTTGGAGCCTGAACCTTAAAGGATGAGCAAGAATCAGAAAGAAAAAAAAAAAAGTGCAGGTAAGCCATCCTGCAGCACAGAGACATGTCTCCACAAAAGCAAAGAGGTGGGGGTAGAGCACTGGCCAAGGCTCACGCTCAGCCCCACCAGCAGTTCAGCACTCCTGAGCATCTGGAGGGTACGGCAGGTGATTAAGCACGTGGGAAAAGGGAGTGCAAAGAGGAAAAAAAAAAAAAAGAAAATTGTGGGAGTGGGGGTGGTGTTTAAAGAGGAGAGAAAAATGTAAATAATGGATGTAGGTTCTTGGGAAATGAGCAAAGGTAGAAGTAAGAATTTCTAGACAGTGTGCCTGACAGTGGACGAAGGGCCTCTCTCTCTTGAGAGCAGAGGCTAAGAAAGGATCACAGGTGGATAAACATTTAGATGGAGTTCAGGGATATGGGGTCCGTTCTGCCTAACAGCTTTGATTCTTGTGTGAAGCGGTTGAGGGATTCATCTGCTATAAGAGAGGGTGTTTGGGGGGTCAGAACCATGAGTAGGGCAAGGTTGTGCCATCCTGACTAAAGGTCCTGAGAAAGGAAGCAATAATCTAGGGCCAATAAAACCACCAGTGATTCATAAATAATCAGATGTAAAGTATCAAACAATTGGAAGTCCATCTAAGATTGTATGCTACTCTTTTAGAGACAATAATAAGAAAAACTGGGTGATTTTCACCAGCAGTGTCAGTGTACTCACTCTGGCTCTAGAAGAGAATTCAGACTGCAACGCAGTAGTGTTCTGTTCCCATCTCGTCAGAAGTTCTCGGTTATTTTGATGCTTTCTTTAGAAGAGGAGGTGGAGGGTCTTAACATGAAAGATTCAGAGATCAACCTTGGGGTTCAGGCTGCTGAGGCTTATGGGAAAAGCCAAGTGGGGAGCAGTGGGAAGTGAATTTCCAGGAAAACAAAGGAATCATTGTAGTGGAGAACTTGATGAGATTGGAGAACTGGCCCAGTGAGGAAGTCTATTACGAAGCTGTGAGAGTGATGTTATGTGAAGAGGCAAAGCTGTAGTCTAAGACTGCTGGGAATTGCTGATAAAATATGCTGTGACTGATGCTACGGGGGTCCAAGACTAACACCGAACAGGTCTAATATTCAAACAGAACAGGAGAGAACGCACATGACAGAAGTATTTCTGCTCTGCCTCCTCCTCTGTGATCTGGCTTGATCTTCTTAAGGAAGGATCACTGTCAGCGGTTAGTCAAAATTTTACACTTATTACATAATTCCCGGGGGCAGGGGCAGGACGAGATGTTTCTTGGCTTGGTACATTTGCTGAGATTGTGGGTCGGGAGAGAGTAAAACAACAACAACAAAAACCACAAGATAAAGAGATAAGTATCAGAAGCCTCTCTCCTCCTGCCCCTTTTGTCACAAAGGTTGCCATGGTGCTAGAAAGGGACAGAACTCTTGACAAACAAGAGAATGTACTGTATTATGAGGAATTAGGTTTTTTTTATTTTTTTTAATATTTCTTTCTCTCTGAGTCAGGCTTAGTGAGAAAATTTCCTGACTCACACAGTATGCTGTGTGCCATGTTAACGGTAACGTTTTCCAAAATGCCACACACCAGAGTAGCCTCTGCCTTTCCTGTTTAATCCTGGGACCCTACAGGGACAAAGCTATTGGGCCGCTGAGTGCCGTCTTCTGGTGATAAAGCTTTCGGACACATAGGATTTCCAGGTGATGACAAGGTCAAAGATGGGACCTGGATGCAGATAATCGAAGTGGTTTAGGGCTAAAGGTCTCTGGCTTTTAAGTTGTGAAACAACCTCTGCCCTTTGTTTCCAAATGAGTAATTTCTGGCTGATGACAGTAAACCCTGTAGCACCATTTGGATGTATCCTCTGAAGGAAAATTCTTGTTCTGGGCCAAATGCTGCAGCAGTGAGACTGTTCCTGCCAAAGTGAATTTTTCCCTTCTTTGTTCCTCTTGATAGTCCTGACAATCTTCTGTATGTACACAGAGCCGAAAGCTGTAATAACCCCAATTTCCTAGATGAGGTGGCTGAGGCTCGGGGACAGAACGCAGCCTCGCCCGAAGCAGTGCAGGGGTGGCAGGACGCTGGGGCTGCCGCCTTCCTGCAGAGCCCGCCTGCTCCCCGGGAAGCGGGGCCCGCGTCCCCGCAGGAGTTGAGGCGCGCGTGGCGGAGCGTGTGGGTCCCGCGCGCGCGCCAGGCCTCGAGGACTTTCGTCACCACCCAGAACCACCGGGCTCTGAGCAAGACGCGGTCTCCGAGAGGCTAAACTCCCCTCTGTGTGTGTGTGTGTGTGTGTGTGTGTGTGACACACTGGCACATCTGCGTGCGATGCGGAGTCCGGAGCCGCAGCACCCGACCCCCGAGGCTCCACCAGCTGCGCCCGTCCGGCTCGCTCTCCTGCTTGCCCCGCACTCGGCGGAGGCGCGGGGCTGATCAGCTGGCGTGTCCCCGGCGGTCTGTTCGGGGGAGGGGAGGGGAGGGGTGGGGAGGGGTGGGGTGGGGCGGGGGTGGGGGGCCGACAGAGCGGCCGGGCCGCCGCGGGCCGCGCCAGCTTCAGAACCCTGCTGCCACCTAGGGATGAGAGCGAGCGTGTCCCCGCGTGCGGCGCGGCGCCCGCCTCCGGGCCTCGTCCCCGCCCGGCCGCCCGGGCAGCCCCCCGCGCCCCCCGCGCCCCCCGCGCCCCCCGCGCCCCCCGCGCCCCGCCGCCGGGACCCCGAGCCGGACGCTGCGGACACTACGGCAGTGCGGGGGAGGAAGGAGAGCGAAGCCCAGAGCCGGGGAGCCAGGGGCGCGCACAGGCACACGCGCGCGCTGCCGGGAAGCGCGGGAGCGGCGGGCGGCGCGGTGCCGGGGTCCCTCGGGAAGCCGGGCTGCCGCGGGAGCGAGCCACGTGCGTCGTCGCGCGGGGCCCACGCGCAGCCCAACGAGGGCCACAGCGTCCCGCGACTGTATTCGCCGCCTGTCGTGTCCAAGGGGCCCGCTTGCCAAGGGGGTGGGGGTGGGGGCGCGGACGCCGCCTTTAGGACGGGCCGTGTGGAGCATCCGGGGAAGGGGAGACGTGCGGAGTTAACTTTAGGATCTTATTGTGGGGCGAGCGTCGCTTTCTTCTACAAACAGAACAATGGGGCTTTCCACGGCGCGAAGGGGAGACGGTGGACGGGAGGGGAGGGGAGGGGGAGGGGGGGAGGAGGGGGAGGGGGGGAGGAGGGGGAGGGGGGGGGAGGAGGGGGAGGAGGCCGGCGCGGACTGGGGAAGGGGCCCTGCTGCTGACTTGGGAGGCCCTGCTGGGAAACTTCAAATCAAATGCTCTCTGAAAGGAAGTGTTATTAAAAGTAACTTTAATCCTTCCAGCCAGACGGCTCATAAAAGCATACAATTAAGTCAAACAAATGACAAGAGCATTTTCTCCCCTACCTGTTTCCCTCTTCCGAGAGTAATTACTACAGGCTAGTCTTGTCTCGTTTCGTGCAAACAGAAGCAGAGGGCTTTGGTAGGTGCCAGGCTCTCTCTCTCTCTCTCTCTTTTTTTTTTTTTTCCTGCCTCTTCCTTCCCCACTGCCCCACCCCAAACCCTTTCAGCTCTTGGTACCAACCAGCCTGTCTGCAGATCCAGCCAAGAACAAAGGGGCGAATTTCAATATTTCCTCTTTGTGCAAGGTTAATTGAAAATCAAAAAGTCACTTTTCAAATGTCATATTAAACCCGCCACTGCATCAATTTCCTTTTGGTTCCCATCTCTATGGGCCGGAGAAAAGTGTTTTGGGGGATGGTGGGGAGGCGGGGAATGTAGGGACACAGTTGAAGAAAAAGAGGAAGAAAGAAGTGAAAGGACGATAAAAAAAAAATTGCAGATAGACACAGACTTTGATTGCAGATACGCTAACGTGCAGTGGAAAATTGTTTCCCAGAGTGTCCTCAGTCAAAGGCAGCCTTTGCATTCGATACTGTTACTTGATATTCCAGAGACAGAATTGCATCCTAAACCTAAGGAGATTAGGCCTCCATGTTTTTATGCTTTAGTAGATGGTTCACAATATGATTGTCATAAATGTCGTGTTTTAAAATCTTAAAGGGTAATGTAATAACCTGACCATCTTCATCCTCCTTTCCCACTTTTTATTTCCCTCCAAAACAGGCACCACACACACACACACACACACACACACACACACACACACACATGCTGTGCACACAAACACAGCCTTATAGCAGAGACACAACCCCACAGGTTTAGATCCATTCGTTTTTGTCACAGGTTATTTTGGAAGCCTTGGGCTGGAGTTTAGTGGTCCAGCATTGCTAACGTTGCTGCTGCTCCAGTACTGTTCAAACTCTCTCTCTCTCTGTGTGTGTCTCCTTTTCTGTATCTCTCTCTCTCTCTCTCTCTCTCTCTCCCCCTTCTCCTATTCTGTATCTCTCTCTCTCTTTCCCTCTCCCCCCCCCATTCTGTATCTCTCTCTCCCTCTCCCTCTAACCCCCCCCCCCCAGCTTTCCTGAGATTCTGTTTCCTCATCTTCAAAATGGAGCATCCTATCTACCTCCCCCCAGTCACTGCTCAGACTGCATGAGGTACCACACAAACAGAACAAGCACATATTAATTCTCAGGTTTCTGGGGCCCTGTCCCTGACTGGGTGATCACACCATACCAATTCAATTTTTTGAGGCTGGAACTGGTCTTATTCCTACCAGCGTTCTCCAGGTCTACAGAATGGCCAAGGAAAGGACTCTATCCACTGTCTTCAGCATGCCCCTTGTCTGTGAGTTTCCATCCACATTACCGGTCTTCATTGAAGCCAGTTACTTCCCTGTCCCTCTAAATACCTGTCACCTTATTTTCCAGATGCTGGGTTGTAGTCCCTCCTATGACACACCAATAAATCTTTGCTCTAAGGATCGTGCTTATTATAGATGGCTTCTAGTGGGAATTGTTTGATTTGCCACAGACTGAACTGTTTAATATACCTACAAATAACTTTTTATCTAGATCGGAGAAAGAGGAAGAATTGTGGAATAAATTCATTCTGAAATAATGAATAATGAAGCCTGCATAAAACAGGCCAGTAAACCTTTTTTTTTTCAATTATATTTTGTTATCATGGTGATATCAGATGTGTCCACCAACCTTAAGTGAAGAGTTGGTGAGAAGAAATTGGGAACTCTCCAAGCTCATTAGAACATGCATGCAGAGAGAAGCATACTAAGACATTGGCCATCTAGCTTGTGTCAAAATTCTAGAGCATTGTCTTAACTGCTAGGATTCAACAGATGAACACTGGGGTTTACCCCTTGGAATTCTACCAACTTAAACTGTATAAATACATGCTGTGTCCTATTGGACTCCTTCTTAGTTAAAGCTTTTTGTTAAAATATTCCATCTACCAGCAAATTTTCTTAGAGTTCAACTGGCCACTTACTATTTAGACAGATTATGTTCTGTATATACTTCTATTAATATATCTGTAATGATATGTTGCACGTATTTGTTAAAATATGTGTCCTTTCACCACTCTCTAAATTTCTTGAAAACAAAGATTGTATCTTCCATCTTTCTAACCAAAACTTAGAGATAGATGCTTAATAAGTCATTGTTGGAAGGTAAAAAAAAAATTATGAAAAAAGAACATGGACCTGGGCTATGCCAGCATAATATCTAGATAATTTCTGTAGCAATTTAGTCATAAAAACAAAGCTGATGGCTGTGTTGGGCCAGCAAAATGTGGTCAGATGACTGTATGAATGAACACCTTCAAACAATTGTGTTAAAATTGTAAACAAGGTCTAAATTGACAAAATATGCACGTGTATCCAAAAATGTTCTTTCATCTGGTGAGGCTCTTTACTTAACACAGGGTTACATTGAAAACGTGCTGACATGACCTGTTATTTTCTTAGTTCACTTGGATTCCTTGATCATTTCCGGAGCGCCCTGCCCCTAACACTACTTTCCAAAAAGAAAAAGAGAGAAAGGGAGGGAAGAAAGGAAAGAAGAGAGAGAGGGAAAGAAATAAACTCTACTTAACCAATAAATTTACTCTAGAGTTGGAGTTGAATTCTGGCAAATTGGTTGGACAGCTCCAAAGAGCATCTTTTAAATATCTACCTTTAGAACATTGGCATGTTTACATTATTGTTAAACATGTTTATACTATTGTTTCTTACTAGTACTGCGTTATCTTTTCAGAAAGAGATTCTCTAGAATATTTATAAGGGTCTTATGTATGTGAATTGCAAAATTAACACATTAGTAGAATTTCTTTTTAATGGCACTACTAGGTATTAGTATCTATGGCTCTGCGTACTAGAAGAAAAGTCTGAGAATTTGATTTTAGTATAACTGCAATCTTATGCTGACACTTCTTTTAATCTTCTATATAAATGTAGGCAAGGAACTAAATCACTTAGATACTCATTTTTTTCCCCAAGCAATGGTGTGATAATCCTGAACTTAACACATTGGATTATGGTAAGAATCAAATGAGTCAAACCTGTGAAATTGTTATGAAAAAGTTATAGGCACAATATAACAAGATGATGGCATTCATTATGCACTATATTTTAGTAATCTATGTGAATGTATGAATGCTTGCACTGTATGGTGACATTTTTGCTGCTTGGGGGCCAGGAGCTGGCCTGCAGGAGGAGTCTCCTTGAATTTCTTCAACAACAAGAGATGCTGGATTTGAGTTTTCCCTGAGACAAATAATTTCATGGTGTTTCAGTGGCGCACACAGAAGCTAAAATCTCGAGGAACCATTCCCCTTCAGAAGATGGATATAAATGCTGCCTGGTCGGAATGGGAAGGATGCTGAGGGAAGGTGGGAGAGCCAGGATTTGCCAGACCAATGTGTCTTCTCATTTGCATTGCACGCTTTTTATTTCCTCTCTCGCTCTTTCTTTTTGAAAATCTCTATATCCCCCTTACTGCTAGTATTTTCTGAGATATTCAAAATGTGTATTTAATCCATCCAAGTTTGTAGTCTCCAGTGTCAAAGCTTCTGCTTAATGCTGAGTTAATGCTCGGCCGTGCCAAAGCTGGAAGCTTTCAACGCAGCCCTGAAACCAGCTGCGACACATCACTAAAGCAGAGGCTTCAGCTCCAGAGACTGCTGCCTGCATGGAGTAAATGCATCATTTTTTAAAGCTTTGTCAGTGCAATCTAAGAGCTGTGTAGAGTGTAATTGGGGATCTTTGAAAAAAATTTATATTTGAAACCATTTTACAGGAATCATCGGGGGAGGCTTGCTTGAAACTTTGTCTTCTAAATATCTCACTGGCCCAGAAACAGGTCTATCACTTTGGGCAGATTCGGCTTTTGATCAGGTCCTGTTTCTTTCCTTTCCTCAGCGGTCTTTCGCCTTTCAGGATGTGGTGGTCAATACACTTGGGCAAGCAGACATTTTTCCCTGTCTGTAGCCTTAGAATTACTGATCTTGGAAGAAGAAGAACCTGTCATATCCTAACCTCGGTCACTGCTGCTCCAAGTGTGACCCATGGACCAAGGGCATCAGTATCTCCTGGAGGCTTATTTGAAATGGAAATTTTATACTGAATCAGAGTCTCCGGGGATGTTCCCAGGAATCTTTGTTTTCACAAGACCTCTGGGTGATTTTACTTAACACTAAACTTGGTGAAACACAGCTTCTAGGCTTCCTGGACTCAGAAATTTCTGATCTTGAATCCTCCAAGATGGTCATACAGTCTTGCTTAGAACATTTGAAGAGTGGGAGCCTCACTACATTAAAAACAACTTGCTCTATCAATAAAAACGGTTAGGAAGTCCCTTTTAAAATTATTGAGCATATATCTGCTCCTATAGCATTTATTTGTTTTATTTCTCTTATCTTCAATGCTTGGCATATAGTAGGCCATCGATATAATTGTATTATAAGGAAGAAAATATTGATCTTAGTTTTGCCTTTTAGATATACCTATTCAATAAATCTACCTAATTCTTATTCCATGAGGCAGCCCATCACATATGTGAAAACTGCTAATATGTTTAAATTCTCTCTAAGTTAATGATGTCTGGAGTTCTTATTGCCTCCTAAGAAGGCACTGTATCCAGATGTAGGTATTCCCTACTGACTCTCCTTTGGATATGGGCTCTTTCCATGCTCAAAACAGTAAGAATCTCAGGACCTTACACATCATTTGAAAACAAAACAGATTTCCTTATCTTATACAAGGGCAAATCATTTTTTAAGTAAATCAAGAATTTTAAATTTGATAAAATTGAAATTATCAGTTCTGGCCTTTTGAGCTTTTGCTCTTTTATCATTTCTTTGATGATATCATTTTCTCTCTATTTTAGAGATCTAAAATAAAATTGGCGAAAAATATGAATCCTTGCTAAAGAAAAATTTTAAACTAAAAAGGTATAAAAGAGAAAACCAAATATCCATGATTACACAACCCAGAAGAAATAGTAGTTAGTACTTCTCTCGATAGATAGATGATAGCTAGCTGGCTAGATAGGATCTATATCTATAATGGATATATGTACATATAGTTAGCTAAATTATTTAGAACAAATGATGATACCAAGAACATACATATATGAGACATAACAGCTGGGATTTGAGATATCCAATAAACCTCATGAAATCTCTGGAACCTCCTGGAAAGATGAA
Organism: Vulpes vulpes; assembly: GCF_048418805.1. Lineage (NCBI taxonomy): Eukaryota > Metazoa > Chordata > Mammalia > Carnivora > Canidae > Vulpes > Vulpes vulpes. The sequence continues at coordinate 109,685,144 of NC_132792.1, forward strand.
GGATGCAAGCATCATGGTGTGAATTAGTTAGAAATCCTTTGGTTAGAAGTGCCTGTCTCTTGGGTTGTTTCCCAATCTAATCCCCATTTGACTCATGTTAACGAGCTGTAGGGACCACAGGAGATGTAATTTGAAACAGAAAGTGCTATTTCACCTACAATTCATTATACTGTTAGAACTCAAGCAACACAACTGGCGACACTGGGGATGGGACCCTCTTCCCCACTTCACCAGAAAATAATACTCAATCTTGGCCTTCAGAGAGCTAGTTGGTATCCCAAGAGGGTAGCCAGAGAGTACCACGGGGCCTAAGCAGTGCCTGGAGGACACTGGATACAGGGAGAGGAAGCAGAGCAGGTGAACTGTGATGTCTGGAGAAGAATGTCAGCATCCTCATCATGCCAGGAGGGGCAGTGGCTTCTGAAGGGAAATTTTTTTCACCTGGTGGAATAGCAGGAGGGATTACTTGGTCAGCGGGACAGTCCAGAGCACTGGTTGGCCAGGGTTGGAAAACATTTTGGATGCTGACTTTGAACTGAGCATCCACAGAACACTCCCACCTGATCTCCAGAAACTTGTGACAGTGAGATTTGATGTAAGTGTTAGGTTCATGTGAACAGATGGGGCAAGAATTAGGTTAATGTAAAATATATATTATAGATATGGGGGGGTATAATTTTATATAATTAGTATTATATTCTAAATAATTTTATAATCCATTTTTAAAATTAACTCTATATCATGAATATTTTTTTATACCCGTAAGTAATCCCAAAGTATAATTCTTAGTGGCTGCAGAGTATAAAGTACATGTACCATAATTATTTTAATGGATTTCCAACTATGTGACTGTTACAGACTGAATTGTTTCCCTTCTAATCCATATGTTGAAGTTCTAACCCTCAGTATCTCAGAATGGACCTGTATTTAGTGATAGGATCTTTAAAGAGGTAATAAATTACAGTGAGATCATTAGGGTGGGTCTTAATGCAAAATGACTGGTATCCTTGTAAGAATAGGAGCGTAGAACTCAGAGGTATACAGAGGAAGGCCACATGAAGACAAAGGGAGAAGATAATTTAGAAGAGAAGACTTAGAAGAAACTACCCTGCCAAACGCTTTGATTTTAGATTTCCAGCATCCAGAAATGTGAGAAAATAAAATGTCTATTCTTTAAGCCATCTGTCTGTGGTACTTTGCCCTGGTGGTCTTAGCAAACCAGTACAGTGACTATTAGTTCTCTCACAAACTTTGCTTTTATAAATAATGCTTGTACATTCTGGTAGACAAATAGTAACTTACTTTGCTTATTATTTTCTCAGAATCAATGCATAGAAGTGAAATGATTGGATCCCAAGATGATTAGTAGTTTGGAATCTTGAATCTTGATTTTACCATAAAGGATACCGATTATTCTTTACAATTTTCTTGTCCCATACTGTAACAATTTTATCCTTTACCTCCATGTTGAACCACACAAGATCAAATGTACTGTCCCAAAGCCCAAAGTTAAAGCTCTCCCTTCTAATCAACAGTCACACACACACCTACAACATTGCACTGTAGTTATTTCCTATGCAGTAGGTTCACTCTCACTCAGACTACCTTTTATCCATCTTAATAATGTGTAGAAGATGGCTCCCAGAATCAGAAGATTCCTCTTGGGGAAATAAAGACTAGAGAACTATCTCTAGAGAGCACTTTTAACATCTACATGTCAGCTGGAAAGGGAAATATTATACTTACAAGGGTTCTTCAGCTTGTTAACACCTTAGGATGTTTGTGTTATTGTTTGTTGGTTTGATTTTTCAAAGCAGTTAATCAAGTCATTGTTTACCAGGAAGGAACAAGGTGTTTCTCTACTTTACCTCGGGATATCAGCACTGCTATTTTTCAGTTGGCTACACCAGTGAACCCCTCCAGAAGCAATAGATCTAGAGCCATGGGGAGTGGCTACATGCCACAGAAACCTCCTAGAGGTGGCAGTCCTATAAGAGAGTTACCCAGTGCCTACTAAGACTATTGCAGCTTTACATAACTGGCATAGATAACCAACAGAAGGTATAAAGAATGCTTTGAGAACTCCATCAGGAAACTGACCTAATTCATTTGGAAACACATGTGAGGTTCCAAAGACTCTCAGGATGGAAAAAAAAAAAAAAAGAGAGTGAGAGATAGAGAAATTTTCATAGGATGGAGACCTTCTCAGGACAGGGAATGGTGAGAAAATGAGTAAGGATTTTCACCAGTTTAAACCCTGGGTGAGGGAAGCCTGGGAAAGCAGAGGGAATTCTCTTTAAAACCAAAGAGAAAAATGACAGGGTCTACTATGCAGTTTTGTGGCATTTCCTATACCCAGAGCAAGGGCTCTGAGGGTGACATGGGATTGGAATGCATTGTCCAAAACCACCTGGACCTCAGGTTTCATACTGTTACCTAGCCCCCACGGAGAGCAGCTGTAACAGGATGGGGAAAACAGAATCTCTCAGTTTTACACATTTACAAAGTTAAGATATTTGAGCTCCTATCAGTTAAGACCACTATCTATTTCTACTTTGACTTCCTTCCCTTCACATACTTCCTCCTTTTGGAAATGGCATTGGAAATTTTGGGATCCAGCTAAGAGGAAGTTGAATTGGGGATAAATTTGGTTTGTATTTAGTGGGATATAATTTGTAGTTTGCAGCTCTTGCATGTATGACTAAATCCTTGCTAGTTATCCTACAGTAGTCATGACTTCCAGGACTATTACCACTGCCCACTTTGCTGACTTACAGGGAGCAGTGACATAATGAAGGGGCAGGGTCAGAGCTGACTCTCAGCATGGTTGTTCCATGGTACCTGGCATCCAAAGGATGACAGAACAGAGAAAAATCAAAGTTGTATGTACAAAATTAAAAATATATGGAGCCAGAGCAAACCTTCAGAAAATTATTCCAAACCTTATTGCTAAAATAAAGAAATTTGATAGAATTTGATAATAATCTGAAAATTTTGCCTAAATTTACTAAAACAAATTGATAAAACTGAATGACATTAAAAAATATCAGCAGTGAAAATCAAATTTCAATCATGTTAGGAGAAAGACCACATTTTCTATTATCTTAGAGAGAATATTATAAAATCTTTGTCTTATAAATAGTCACAAGTCATTTTGCTGTCACAAAATGTAGAAAAAATATTATGAAGAGATCAACTGCAAATGCATCCACACAATGGAGTACTACCCAATAATAAAGAATACCAAACTGTAGATATGCAACCATTTGGATACATCACAAAGGCAATTTCATTAAGTAGAAAATGTTAGTCTGAAAAGTTTACAATAGCATATGATTCCATTTGTATGACATTCTGGAAAAAGTAAAACCATATAGAAAGAGAAAAAAAGTCAGTGTTTTCCAGAGGTTAAGATTTGGAGGAGTGTGTTTAACTATAAAGGGAAAGTTGGAGGAAATGATAGGGTGTGACCAATTGTTTTGTATCTTTATTGTGTTAGTAGTTGCATGAGTCCATATCTGTTAAAATTCATAAACTGTACACTTAAAGTTAACTTTATAGTATGTTAATGAAAAATTTTAAAATATTCTAAATATTAAAAATATTCAAAAATTAACATTCTTTGTGTCTGAGTATAGGAATACCTGTGGGGTTTTAAAGCTTTTAAAATTAAATTTTAAAATCTTGATTTCTTTTATTATACTACATATGTATTATTTTGTATACATTTCCCCATGATATTTAATTGCTTTGTTTTGTTTTCCTTTATTTATTTTTGTTTCTTTTTGTATTATTTCTCTTAAAGAGACTATTAAATTAGATAGACCTTAAGCCTCTCCAAAACACTTAGATCAGCTCCTGGAGTTCTGGAATGAACATTGAATTGCAGACACTGTAAAAAGACTGGTTATTAATCTGTGTTTCTCTGTTTGCCAGAGACTTCACTCTAAAATCCTAGCATCATCCAGTGGTTATATAGAAATGCACTGGCGGCTACTATGGATATAGAGGGTGGATGTAGGGGACACTCTTAGACACTATGACCCTATGGACAGAGCTCCACAGTAAATGTGCAATGAGAGTCGCAGGCAAGGAGACAGGGTTTAGTGATGACAAGACAGTAGAGATGCTTTGGGAGCATCACCATACAGTGTCTATTTCTAGGAGGAAACTTTGCTGGCTATGCCACAGAAGATGCATTTCAAGGACTTCAACCACAAAGCTTGGTCTGGAGGACATTCAAGACCATGATGGCTAACATGGTGGAAAATTGCTATGATAGAACTAGAATGAAATAGGTTTCCATTTGCCAAGTAAGTTTCCATATTTGCTATAGAAAGTGGTTTGTACTTTGAATGAAAATGAAATACTTTAGCAAAACTGGGAGAGCAGGATAATCCAGACATCAGTGAAGCATAACTATGCCACATTATTTTGTTTTGATTTTTGGCTTGGCCACTGGATTAAGGATGATGTGTAAAGAACCAGGATCCTAAAGAAGGAATCCTAGGAGGCAGAGAGATTCTGAGACCTCTGGGTCTTGGTTAAGTTTGGCCAGGACGCTTTAGAATCTGATGATTTCTCTCAGGTAGAAATGTGCTGCAATGGATAGGGAATATGGGTCATCTTTATGAACATGTAAAGGAGAGAGATAGTATGAGACTAACAACTACTGTCACCATGCCCTAGAGTGGCTCAGAGCTGTGAATAGGACAGTGACACCTTACAAAGTACAGGAGCAGATGAGCCCACTATGGAATTATACCTAAGATTTTCCAGCATACTTATAGAAGTAGATAAATCTAGCCAGAGTCTGTGGGTCCACTCACAGAATGATGACATAGTCACATTCTGAAATTAGAGCACTTGGGTACCACTCCACTGAACAGAGAAGAGATGTGCTACCTGTGATGAGGTACAGAGAGAGGGGTAAGTACAGTGGTTAACATCTTTATCTTTGAAGAAAGATTGCCTGGGTCTGAATCTTCACCCTACAACTGATAACCTATATCACTCTGCAAATGATTTAATCTCTTTTAGCCTTGATTTCCTCATTTAAAACAAGAACATAATACTATGAACTATCTCATTGGTGTGTTGTGGAGATTAAATGCAATAATGTATAGAGAGGACTTCATACAACACCAGCCATACAGTAAGCACAGAATTGCTATTATTGTTCTTCTTAAGTATTGGATTTACCACCTCCACTGGAATATGGCTTATTCATACTGGTGTTACTACAATATCAGCTTATGATAAGCATTCAATGATTGTCAAATGAAAATTGTCTGAAATTTAAATATCTTAAATAAAAAGTCCAGTACTTCCATCATCCAGATTCTGAACAACGGCCTTAGAACATGCACTGGGTTGGCAATGAGAAATCTTGGAGGTCAGAGTCCACAAAGTTCAGTGGGTGGAGTGGTAGTGATGTGGTCAGTGGGAGTTGAACATGAATATTGCAGAATATCAGAGAAGGGAATCACCATGACTATGTGGCATAATTTCTGGAGCCCAGATATCTCCAGCCACTGGGTCAGATATGATAGCTAGAGACAACCATTTCTGTAAGACAAAATAAAAAGGAGATAGAGATAGAGATAGGGAGAGAAAGACAGAGAGACAGAGAGAAACAGGGGCTTGCTTCTAGATTTGGGGGCCAATTAGTTAACCTTCATTAGGTTTAGTGAGCAATGGTGTTACCATCCTTTGGATGAGTTCTAGTGAAACCCATTCTCACAAGCTTTTATATCAGTTTTTCTTTCTTGGGCTTAGCTGATAGCTAAGATGTCAAGAGCTAGTGTCCAGCTTCCCAAGATGTTGGCAAATAAGAGTTCAGACAACTCTTTTTCAGTAATAATCTTTGCATCTATTTCATTGATGCTAGATTTCAAAAAAAGAAAGAAAGAAAAAGAAAAAACAAGAACCTCTGAGATTAAATAATGATTTTCTCATTTTTACAAACCCATACTTCTTATTTTATAGTATCAATATAGAAACTAGATGAAATAACTCTTGAGCAGCTTTCTCTAGGGGAATAAAATTTTCCTAACCATCTCAGGAATATAATTAGCAGAAATAGTACTACTAATCAACAATTATACAGAATATTGATTGTGCTCTTCTCATCTTTCATCTTGGCCAAGATATGCAGCCAATGGTGTATAAATCACCCTTATCTTTGTCTCTTTGTTTGACACAAACCTCTGCAGTCAAGATTCTCATTCTAGTCCTGGCAACACAGATGGCCATGTTTTAATTGTAAACAGTTGAATAACAAAGCAGGAAATAATTGAAGACAAGAAGACATTGGCCACAGAGGCAACACTGCCCCCAGAAAAATGTGAGGCATCCAGATTTAGCCTCCTGTTAGCCCATTGCCTTCTTTGACTTGTCCTTCAAACAGATCTAGGAAAGAAGTGACCTCATGTGACTGTAAATGGAAACTGAAGCCCAGTGAAATTTAAAATGTTTCTGAGATAGTGAGAGCAGAGCTCAGAAGAAAGTTAGAAATAATTTATTTTTATAGCAGCCTGTATAAAGTCAGAAATACCAGAGAAGTAGTGTGTTCATTCAGTTAGAATCATAGAGGCCCTGGCAATATGGGGTTTGTGCTAAAATTACCTGGGGACCTTACCAAAGACTTCAGTTCTTTTCATCACTACCCTCATTAGTGTGATCATCATACCTCTCCCACAGAATTTACTGAACGTTAGCTCTTTGTCCGTCTGTTTGATTTCCACACTAGATGGTGAACCCTTCAATGGCAAACATCTATTCAATCAAAAAGCACAGTCATTTCACAGTAAGTGGTTACTAAATAAATAACCAGGCCACATTTGGCCTAGAATATTTCATGCAAATTTTAAAATTTAGCAGAGATTTACCAATGATATAAACAAAAATTAAAGTCAAAAGTTTGACCTAACCATATGAGGCATTCATTTTTATTAAGCAACATTGGAATTTGGGATGAGGAAAGTAACTAATGGCTGAATTCTGAGTAGAAATGAAGAGGGATATTTTAGGAAACCTGATGTAACATACAGGGCCATGCAAGTTTGGGGATGTAGGCTCCACCTGGCCACAGGTCTGACAACAAGTGAAGCATGTTGATGGTTATAGTCTTTGTATGAAGGTGTCTGAGACATTTAGCTTGGACACTAACCTTGGAAAAATTAACAGGAATAAAATGGTTACTGAAAGTAGAAAATCTGTGGGAGCATAAGTCAAACTCTGTAGGATCCTTTGAAGGAGAAATGTACACAACCTAATTTCTGGTACTCAACTAGAGTAGGCATAATCCCATTTGAAGCATTTAGAAAATCATTGGAGTTAGCAGAGTTAGGGGGTAGAGTCCTCTTGCAACGGTGCTACTTGCCTAAGGCCACAGGGAATCTATGTGAGCACCTTGGTACTTTGTCCTTTGTACATAATTCTTGTCCCAATTGGTGTCATCTGAACCATTTCTGTGGGGTTTAGCAGTTTCATCTTCTGCATGAAAGACACCTGATTTGTCTGTCTTCATGTTCTTCCCACTTCTCTACACTCAGGTCACTTTGTTTGGTTTTCTTAGGCAGATATATCCTTAAACATCCTTGCCTACTTATCCTACTTGTATTCCAAAAACAACCACAAAACTGCTCTCTGTGAAGTCACATTTGTTAGATGAATTCCTAAAATGTTCTCTTTACCAGGATTCCTCTCTTTAAAAAAAAAATTAAATTAAATTGAGGTAACATATACAGTATTATTTGTTTCAGGGGTAGAATTTAGTGATTCATTAGTTGCATACAACACCCAGAACTCATTACATCAAGTGCCCTCCTTAATGTCTATCACCCAATTACCCCATCCCCCCACCCACCTCCCTTCCAGCAACCCTCAGTTTGTTTCCTACAGTTCAGAATCTCTTATGGTTTGCCTCTCTCTCTGTTTTCATCTTATTTTATTTTTCCTCCCTTCCCCTACGCTCATCTGTCTTGTTTCTTAAATTTCACATATGAGTGAAATCAGATGGTATTTGTCTTTCTCTGACTAACTTATTTTGCTTAGCATAATATCCACTAGTTCCATCCATGTTGTAGCGAATGACTGAGTAATATTACCAGGAATTCCTCTTTTGATCCAATTTTTCTAGCCTGCTCTTCATGAACATGAGCCATCTGCACAACAAGCTCTTTCACAGACTTGGAAAATTTCTATAATTCACACACACACACACACACACACACACACACACACACACACAGAGTTTACCACGTTTTCCTTCTCTAACTTGTCCTCTGTTGGAATTTCCTGGTTAACACCTCAGGTTGCCCTCAGATCTGGGAGTTCTACCAGATGGCCTGGGGTGAAACATGTCCCTTCATTATAACAGTTCAACTTCCCAGAGGGTCCGTTTCAGTTTACAGGTCCATTGCAGTAGGGTGTCACTCCAAATGGAGAGAGTTGCCAGAATCACGGTTCTCCCAGCATTCCACAGCGCTTGACTTCATATATTGCCTCTCAGTAGAGTTCCAGATGCTGTGCCCGTATCTTAGACTTTGACACCACACTTCTCAAACAGCATTGGCACCCACTCTGATTGCTCATACCAGGCCAGTTTTCCCAGCAGTGTATCTTTCTTGTTGCTATCAGACTCCTTGGGACCAAACTCACTCAATTTGCAGCTGTTTCTCTCTCTTAAACATTTGTTTGAAAATGGTAAATTTACATTTCATTAATTTAGTCCTTAAAAACTAGCCCTATGATATGTTCTCCCTTGACTACCAATGTAAGATTTGTATTCCCTTTGTTTTCTAAAGTCTATCCTCCCTCATTTATTTTCTTCAGTTTCCATATAATACACATCTACATTGCAAAATTTAGCAATTGCTACCTGTGCTGGTCATTTGAGCAATGTTTTGAATGATCCTTGTTTTCCTTTTTCCAGACTCATGGGAAGATTGTACTTCCACTCCCATTTCAGTTGGGTATGTCTATTTGACTTTTTTTTTTTTTCTTTGGCCAATGAAACTTTAAGAGCCAATGCACATTCATGTTTCTTTCTTCTTCTACTTTGGGAATTGTGAAAACACAGAAATGGAGCCTCGCCTCCTTTAAGCTGATCCTTTGGTTGGATGTGTTAAGAGTGGAGCCACCTAGCTGTCTTATGATGGTCAAATAACATGAGCAAGAAATCATCTTTAATGTGTCTTATTTCTGAGAGTTTTGGGTGACTTTTTTGCTTTTAAAACTAAGTTCAACCTGGCTGATATATCTTTAAAATTTTTGTGTCCTACATTATATTGTCAATAGGATTGTAGAATGTAGGAGAAACGATTTCCTTTTATTTGTTTTATAACTTTTATGTATTTGAAAGAGAGCTAGAGATATGTAGGCAATAATTCATTTGTTCAATATAAATTGATTGAACACATATCCCTGTTTTATCTCTTGTGACAGTGATTTTTTTTCTTTAAGAAAGAGAATTGGGTAATGAGAGTGCTTACCGAATGTAGTCAAGGTCATTTGGCATAGAGAAATTGGTCAAAATGTCATTCTAAGGAGAAAGTGAAAAGTCCCCAGGATGTAGAAACTAACTTCAAAGTATAAGTAACAAATGGCTAGTGGGAACCTCAGGGCATCAATCTGAGACAAAATCATCAAAATAACACCGCATCTGTATGTGTTTTTGAGTGCGTGTCTGTGTGTGTTTCTCAGTATTATATATATTTTTTATCTTAGGACCACCTAAGAAAGTACTAAGGAAAGCTGAGATAGGAAAAAAAAGACATCATGACATACCAGTGGAAGAAAATATTGTATAGCTATGATGCAGTTAAGGAACTATGCAAAATATGTAATGTATGTGACCTGAGAAGAGCAAAAGCATTTCAGAAAGAGACCATATGAAACTTTATAGAGTTGCTGAGACTGAAGATGAGGTTTAATAATTGTGTAGCTGGGAGACAGAGAAAGAAGATGAAGCCTCCCTCAAGTTGATCCTCTGGTTGGGTACGATAAGAGTGGAGCTACCCAGCCGACCCATGATAAAGACCATAAACAAAATATGTCAGAGAGATTATAGAAAGATCATGAAACACATAGTGTATTAGATGTTTATTTATTCAAAAAACATTGACTGAAATTTTTCTACATATTGACCACGGTGGTAATAACGTGGCAAACAAGATATCTAGAACCTCTCTATCTTCATTGAACTTTATAGTCTAGTTCAGGAAAAATAGTAAACAGTTGATTGTTTAATTTAGAATTTTGCTGAGTGCTCTGGAAAAGTACAGTGTAATTTAAGAATATATATCAAAATGGTCTAGACTTATCTGGGATGACAGGATAAGGAAGTCTCTTCAAGGAACAGCTTAGAAAGTATTAACAATAATAGAACTACAACACAGGGCACCAAGTTGAATGGGCTTGGAATACGTTAGTCTGGAAGACAAGGGCTCTATAAGAAGTTTTGTTCTTCATACCACAGAAAGGAGGTTTTGGAGGAAAGCAAAGACAGGACCATCTTTATATTGCTTTGCTTCCCTTGTCAACATTCCTCAGCATAAATTTCTCTATCTGACTGATCTTGGTTCATTTATAGGATGATCCCATGAAACCATTTAAGACCATGTCTTGAGAAGTGAGGGTTAAAAGTCAGTCTCTGATTTCTTCAATTTGCTTATTAATGTGGTCTCAAAATCTCTAAACCCATGGTAGTATTTAAATTAAGTCGTTTATATATGCCGGGTTTTCAATAAGGTGGGAGCGACTTCCTTGAAGATTAGAGGGTAGCAGCGTATTTTTCTAAAATGATCTCACGAGCTATATATATGTGTGTGTGCCTATGCATGTATAATATAAATTATATATGTGCAGGAAAATATCAATGCTACCTCTTCTGAAACTTTTATAGTACACAAAAGGGAATTATTGATATTCACTCATTTGGAAATAAATCTATAGAGAATGCATTTAGGTTATTTTCCCTAATAATTGTTTTCAAAATGTCATTGGAGGTACTTTTTTTCATTCAGGCTCCAGAACAACATAGACCAGTTTTCTTTTCTGGGGATCAGCCAATCTTACTTTCTCCTCAGAGGCTGTCACTTGAGGTAAGTGGAGCGATGTATGGCTGGGACCTGGGGGACAGTTGTTGAAAGCCTGGCATCATTTCTTAACTTCACTGAAACTTCTGTAAGGGAGGGATTTGTTGTTATTGAAACCTTTCTGAAATGAAAAGACAACTTCCCTGGGAAGCATTGTAGCCTGAAAAGTGTTTCAAAGTCATCTTGAGGCAAGATTGGTATGATGGAAGCTGCATCTCTCCATACCAATACTGTGGGGCCAGACTTGTGATGCCCTCCAATGATAGCAGAGGTGGGCTGTTGCATCAGCTGTTGAGGAAAGTGATAGGGAGTGGAGAAACTGCACAATGGGAAAGAAGGAGAAATACTCTGAGGAGACGCTGAAGCAAAGATTCAAACAGTGTGACTCAGGCAGATGGTTCGGCAAACCCACTGGCAGATGGGCCAGTAGTATACACACGAATCAGGAATCATGTGGGGCATTGGAAACATGGTTTAAAGCCAACTTTTCAGTGGTGGAGGCTGAGAAAAAATGGAGTTCTGGCTCTTGATTACCTGTGGTGGATGGCATAAATAAAAGGAGGGAAATATCCTAAGCTTCGTAGTCTATCTTGCAATTTCCCTGTGAACACATAGGAAAGTGTTGTGTGGTTTAGGAAGCTCTAAGATAAACCATGGGATGAAATTTTCCCCTATTTAGATGAAAAAGTTTTATCAAACACCATGTATGAAATATTAGGCTAATAAGGAAGAAGGAGATCTTGCCATTTACAACAACATGGATGGAGTTAGAATGTATTACGCTAAGTGGAATATGTCAGTCAGAGAAAGACAAATACCATATGATTTCACTCATATGTGTAATTTAAGATACAAAACAGCTGAACATAGGAAAAGGAAGAAAAAAAAAGAGAGGGAAGCAAACCATAAGAGACTATTATTAACCATAGAGAACAAACTGAGGGTTGCTGGAGGGGAGGTGTGCAGGGGATGGGCTAGATGGGTGATGGGTATTAAGGAAGGCACTTGTAATGAGCACTGGGTATTATATGTAAGTAATGAGTCACTAAATTCTACTCCTGAAATCAATATTACACTACATGTTAACTAACTTGAATTTATTTATTTTATTTATTTTTTAAGATTTTGTTTATTTATTCATGAGAGACACAGAGAGAAAGAGAGGCAGAGACACTGGTAGAGGGAGAAGCAGGCTCCATGCTGGGAGCCCGACACTGGACTCAATCCCGGGACTCCAGGATCACACCCTGGGCCAAAGGGAGGCGCTGAACCGCTGAGCCACCCAGGGATCCCCACTAACTTGAATTTAAATAAAAACTTGGAACAAACAAAAATTAGGCTAGACACCTAGCCTAGAGGTAAACAAGATAGCCTATGGATTATGACTTGAAGAATTTATGGTTTGCTGGTGAAAACAGATACAAGATAGTTCAATGTCATAAATGACACAAATAGAAAACTGTAAGGCACATTGGAAGCATAGATGAGAGATATTTTGGTGGGGTAGGAGGGGATCAAGGGAGTGTTTCAAGAGAATATAGGCACTTAGTTGAACCTTGATATTAGATATCAACTAGATGAAGAGTGAGTAGTGGGTAGATGAGGGAAAGAAGGCAAGCTTCAGGGAATGGGTTCCGATCAGGCAAAAAAGGAATAGTGTTTGCAAAAGTCTGATGGTGAGAGAGCTTATTGCAACTCAGAGATACATGGAGATTTATTTATCATTATGTCACACACACACACACACACACACAAATTTATTTTTGTTTTTCATAATTCATTCTATTACACTCCCTGATACTTTGTCCATATGAAAGAATAAATCCAGCAAAATGAGAGGTGTTTTTGGTCACAACTCAAACAATGTTTAGACTTTCTAAATATCCATTTTATAGAGTATTTTAATCCAATTCACAGTATTTTAAAATATATATTTTTAAAAAATAATAAAACATAAAATGGATGGAGAAACATAAGTATGGTTAAAAATGCATCCAAACCTACTCATTGGGTCTTACAATTAGTGTTATTAGTCTTATGTATGAATACAGAATAATATAACAAGACTCAGATACCCACATATTATCAAGGATAAATGAATGCTCATATATGAATATTTTGTAATGGAAATCCATTGCCCTAACAATTTTGTTCATTTGGATGGTATTTTTCCCCTATTTGTGCATTCTGAAAATGTTCTTTTTTTTTCCCCCCCTTCTTGTTGGCAAGAGGGAGCAAATAGAGTTCTGCCAAAGAGGATCTTGGATGGAAATCACCTAAGAACTCCAAACTGAGTGCCAGGGTGGACTTGTGTCCATTTTGGAGGGTTTCCAAATTCTGAATATTGATATTTGAATCCAGATGGGGGCCACTCTGAATGTGGGTCAGCAAGACTTAAAGTAACTCTGGCTGAGAGCTGATCAACATACAGGTCACACACAGATCTCTTTGTGGTGGTGGAGAAGCTGGGGTCAGCTCATAGGGGAGTCCTGTTGTAGAAGACCCGGGAGTGCAGTAGGTTTTATTTTTTAAGGAGTAACCCATTAAAAATGAAAACGAGAAGAGGCCTTTGATCTGTGCTTGGAGCCCTAGAGAACCACAACCAAAAATGGAATTAGAATTCCATAGTTTGAAGGTTTGTGACCAAACTCATAATCCACAGCCAGGACTTTTATTTTTCTTATTCAGTCCAGCACTTTGAAGATCTGAAATCAGTTTCTTTTCTGTCATGACAGGTTTTATAGGAAGCAACCCAAGTTTCCCAAATTACGACATTAAATGAGATACATAAAAAGTAATTCACTGATGTTAACTGTCTTTAGAAAAAAAGAATCAAAGCTTAAGTCATCCTCAAATTTATACCTTAGTAGAAGAGTGCTAAGCTGTTTTCTCCTTCATTGTTTTTCTATTTTAAGAGTTAAAATGGACTGTACAAGATTTGCACATACATATACTCCAGAAACTGTCTATAAAAGAAAAAGAGCTTTTCATTATTTGGGAAGGTATTTCCTTGATGGGTTTCTATTCATCAATAAACTATATCTTGCTTCAAAACATGTAGGTATGTGGGGCTGCTTCTAGCATCTCAGCAGGCTATTAGAGTGAATTCCCTATCAGCTGGTAAGAGAGGGAGGAGCCAGGGAGAAAATACTGCCTATAAGCCACATGACCTTAAGGGGGTTACCTACCCTCACCTCTCTTTCTCTCTGTTGACTCAGAGTACAAAATAGAGATAAAAATAGTATCTACTCTGTTAGGGTTTTCTTACGACAAAATGAGACAGTGCCTGCCAAACATTTAAAACTCAGCCTGGCACTTAATAAGTGATCAATACATGTGTCGCTGCTCTTGTTTCTATCATTGTTGTTGATCTTACACAGCAACTTCTCTCAGTGAAGTTGATAACTTTGCACTTTTAGAATAACTGAAGAAGTATAACATCTCAACTAAACTTGAGACACTGCTTAGGCAGGAGAGGAAGAGAGATAAACATCATGTCAAAAAGGATTGGTTAAATACATGAATGAAAAAAATGCCTTCCAAGATGTGGAAAGGGAGCAAAAGAATGTTTGCCTAGACTTATGAAGATCAGCATGAATACAATTGGTAGGGCCTCCCTCCAAAAGAATGTTGTGCGCTGATGGAAAGGGAAAGTTTTGTATCCTCTATGATGCCTAGGACTCAGATCAGTGGCTCTACCTTAAAAACATATATTTACAGACAACAAAAACAAACAAAAATTAAAACGCATAGCGAAAGTGACAGGATATTTTAATTCAACCAAAAATGAGTTATTAAACAGAGCATTTATTCTAAAGGCTTCACAACATTTCTGTCATTGTCCATCATCCTGGGCATGGCTCAAAACTTTGAAGAGGCAATGCCAAAATAAGGCTATCTCTGTCTCTGAGAATTTTCTGGGTTTCATTTTCTGATTAAAAATCACAACTGCTTCTTGGTGGTGAAACTGTGTATCTGAAAGCCACCAGTGAATAGGGTTTGCGTTTGTGTTCATTTCTAAAAATAAAGAAAAAAAAAAACCTGAGTAAACCTTTCCCTGTGCATTAAGCCTTCTGACCTTTATTGAAATAACAAAACAGTTATTCAAAGGACACGAGGATGAATCAAAGGTAACTTTCTATTTGCCAACATTCAAGGGTGGGGGAATAGCTTGCCTGCCTTTTTCAGAGGGCTATTCTGACAGAATGTTTGCAAAGCACTCAACCCTCTCAGGAGGGTGTTGAATTATTTTTTAAAATTTAAATGTCTGGATATAAAAAAGTCTGATATGTTAACAGTGAAAAACTGCATTATCAGACTTGAGACTGCCTTGAAAAAACAAAAACCAAAAAGTGTATGGAGAGAATAGTTGAGAATCCTGAGGTTGCGGCCTGAGTGCTTCTAAGTAGCCATGTGGATTTAGGCAAAATAGTTAAAAGGACTGACATATTTTGTTGTTGGTAGTGATAGCGGTAGTGGTGATTTGTTTTGTTTTGACTGCAGAATTGTATGCAAAATATATAAGAAAGGGTTTGGTGAATCCTATGAAGTCCTTAAAACAGTTCTCATATCTATCCATCTATTTTCTGATCCCAATGCTATTACCTAGGTCAGGTGTAACAACTGTAATGGTCTCTGAACTGGTCTTCCTACTCCTGCCACCCCCTTTTCAATCTATGTGATATATTTATCTTTGTCATTTCCTTATTTATAAACCATTAATAAGATTCTTAAGAATAAATCTAACCAAAGAGGTAAAGGATCTGTACTCTAAAAACTACAGAACACTTATGAAAGAAATTGAGGAAGACACAGAGACATGGAAAAACATTCCATGCTAATGGATTAGAAGAATAAATATGTTGAAAATAGCTATGCTACCCAGAGCAATCTACACATTCAATGCAATCCCTATCAAAATACCATGGACATTTTTTACAGAGTTGGAACAAATAATCCTAAAATGTATATGGAACCAGAAAAGACTCCAAATAGCCAGAGGAATATGGAAAAAGAAAACCAAAGCTGGTGGCATCACAATGGCAGATTTCAAGCTGTATTACAAAGTTGTAATCATCAAGACAATATGGTAATTGGCACAAAAGCAGACACATAGATCAATGGAACAAAAAAAGAGAACCCAGAAATGGACCCTCAACTAATCTTCAACAAAGCAGGAATCTCTATCCAATGGAAAAGATAGTCTTTTCAATAAATGGTGCTAGAAAAATTGGACATCCACATGAAGAGGAATGAAACTAGACCACTCTCTTGCACCATACACAAAGATAAACTCAAAATCGATGAAATACCTAAATGGAAGACAAGAATCCTTCAAAATCCTAGAGAAGAACACAGGCAACAGCTTCTTGCCAGACACATCTCCAAAGGCAAGGGAAACAAAAACAAAAATGAACTATTGGGACTTCATCAAGATAAACAGTTTCTGCACAGCAAGAAAACAGTCAATAAAACTAAGAGGTAATGTATGGGATGGAGGAGGAAAACTGCATCCAGGAAAGACACACAGCAGCTCACTGCATTGTCACTGTTGCTTGAGGGAAGGTGGGGGTGCTTTACTTATAAGCTTGAGTAGTCTTTTATTGTATGAGTAGATGTGTTTCCATTTGTAAAATGGGGTAATAATTATCATACAAGGTTTTCATAAAGATAACTTGAGCTATTGGATTAAATATGTAGGTATAAGTATAGATATAGATATATAATGTACTATCATTGGTTAGTCATCTTAGACTTTTTCCTTCTTAGTAACAATCATATTTTGTAAACATACATAAACATCCCTTCAGTAATTGTAAGATGTATTATCCTATAGACTTATAAAAAGACCAAAATAGACATCTGTGTATTTCTGTATGATACAAATAAAGAAATCATTTACATATTTTTCTCTGTTCTTTTTAACTTTCTTGAATATAGGACAGCTTTCTACTTTTCAATGATGGGACAAATGTAGGAAAGTCCCTCAGATACTCATACTGAGATGATGCTGGGCTACGTAAATTCAATCTCTGGGCAAATTTATGGAGTTATCACAATTGTTAAAATATGTAATGTCTCTGTCATACAGAGTAGACTCAAGAGTTGTCTGGAAATGTGTAATTTTTATGATAATAATACACATCTGCCAGCCAATCTTTAGAGATCAAGATATTCCTAATGAGAATAAGGCACCAGGCCTAAAATAATAAGCCAAGTTCATTTTTGTATTAAGACTCTTTGTAGAAAAGAAAAGAATATCCACTCAATCTAAATGACAAAGAAAAAGGCATTTTACAGAGATATGAAATGAAGAGTCATATAGAACCCAAGAAGAGAAATTTGACTTAACATTAAGAACAGCTAGAAAGAGGGATTTCTCAACCTTTCCTCGTATTTTCTTCTGTGCCACAGATTGTCCACTTTATGTTTCTCTGATCTAATAAGTGGAAGCAAATCCATGAACAGCTCTCAAAGTATAAAGTAGAGCCTCTGTCTCTGTTCACACACTTCCCAAAACTTTCTTGGCCTAAGCTCAACATTTGTGACAGGGAATGTTTAGCATGCATAACAAGCCAATCCAACAAGCAGTTCAAAGTTTCCAGAAAGCTGAATTAGGTAAGCACGCAGCAGCTCCCTGTGAAACTACATGGATGGATTGGGCAAAAGGATAATTCTGCATCCATTTTTTGGAACTTACAGATAGGTCAGTTTAGGAAGATCAATAAAACCAATCATTTATATTGAAGCAAGTTTAAGCTCTTTTCAATGGTATTTATTTTTTCCATGACTCTTCCATATGTGTATGAAGGGTAAGAGGGAGGGCAGGAGTTTAAGACAGCTGCAGGAAAGAGATTGACAGAAGGAAGGAACAGATTGAAGTAGTTAACCAAATGATATGACATCGCAAACCTCAGAGGAGAAAAGTACTAGTTAAAGGCAAGGTACACTAAGACTCACGAGGAACCATCATATTCAAATTTTTAAAATACTTGCAACCTAGAATGGTTTTTGAAAAAACTTCACCAAGGTAGTCAGTTAATTTAGATGATTCAGACCAAAATTTTCTAAATAAAATATTAGGTTATAAGTATTTCATGACATTGTATCCCAATCCATTATTTAATATAGTGGCTAAAACATATGCACATTTTTAGTTAAACATTTTGGAAGTGGATGCACAGTAACATTTTATTAAGACCTTTATCCAACAATAAGAATACTTTGTTTTCCTCAAAATCATTTATAGGTGTTTTCACTTATGACTTTTAGCAAACACATTTCTCTGGTGGAGAGAAATATAGATGTTATTATTTTTGCTATTAGTATTAGGATCAGTATTATTGCTGATTACAATCATTTTGGTGTCATCATTTCTATGAAATTTTTGAATACTAAGCTGATACTAGGCTGCTTTATAAAATGTTATTTCCTATAAAATGTTTCATGTCTGTTTTTGTGAGTTACCACCCATTGCTATGTGTTTGGTATTTACGGAAAGATGTGCTTTTGATTTATTTACCTACCTCTCACATGCTAATCTTAAAATTTAATTTTCTTTCTGTTCCCCAGGAATACTTTTTGATATGGCTTTTTACTATGGCTTATACAGGGATGGTGAGAAATATATGCTTTCTCAAGGATCAGACTCTGTTTCAGGAACTGGTAAAATATCTTTATTATAACAACACAATAAGTTGAAAAAGACTTGAGTCTTTTACAAAGTTTTAGAAATGTTTCTCCTGCCAACTATAGTCTTTACTTTTTAAAATAAATCATGGCTAATTTCCTCTAATGTGATGGTTTTTGTTGGCAAACAGATGAGTGGGAGTTGGGAACTCAGGTCTAACCTACTTAAATCAGAGGGAGCATTAGTGCAAATATTCTTAAGCAAGCATTCATTGTCTAATCAAACGAAACTGGCTTACTCAATGTTCGGTAGCATGTCTTTTCAAATCCTGGCTCAGGCTCTTGACTAATGTGGGCTGCTCACTCTGATCCCACTGGGTCTGCAGAAATCTCCTATTTCCTTTCATTTTCGGGTATGCAGCTGCATTTTTAAGCCATGACTACATTGCTAAATGAATCATTGATTTGGAAAATCTGAAGTGACCTTCAACTTGTTCTCGAGCTCTTCCTCAAGAAAAAGAGAGGCAAAATCAGCCAAATATCGAAGAGGTCATTTTTCTAAAGGTATTTTTGGCAGGTAGAGAGTTGGGAGACCACGCCTTATATGTGTAAGTGTGTGTGTTAGAGGGAGATTATAGTCTATATTCAGAAGTGACCTTCTTCATAAGAATGTGTTTGGGGTATAGTTCAAAGGGCAGAGCCTTTTTCTTATAGAACAGAGGCAAACACTGCCCTAGCTTCTCCACTGCCCCGTTAAACTATATGCTACTCAGACAGCCTAAAATTCTTCACTCGAGTGGCTTGCTTCAGTTCTGGTTACTTACTCAGTCAGCACAGCAATAGTCTTTCAGAAGAGTCAATACTGTGAAGTTATATGATGAGAAATTCTACTTTCATTATTTTTTTTAACTTCACCTTTCATTTTCAGTTATGTGTATGGACATAATGATATGTTTTGTCAACAATTCGAGACATACACATGGACCTGGAGAGCAGTGCAGCATTTCTTCAACACTGACTTGCTTCTCTTCATGATGGGTGACCTCGTTAGACATATCAATATTCAATGAGACATATAGATTACCCTGACGGAACTGCTCAATGAAGTTCATGTAAGGTCAATAGAAGATGCAGGTATTATATCCACTGAGTCACTAATTGGTCTCATACTAGAAGTGTCCCTTTTCAATACAGTCCAGTTAACCTCACCCTCATATTCCCTGAGTCCCCTTACCCTCTGGTGCTGAGCATTTTCAAAGGCTTTTCTGGCTGAAGCAAGTATTAGAAAAGAAATTGATAAATCAACATCAGCCCTTAGGTATCAATGGCTGACAAGCCTCAATCCTTCTAAGAAATGGAAGAATCTGAGGTACCTGTGTGGCTTAATTGGTTAGGCACCCAACTCTTGGTTTTGGCTCAAATCATGATCTCAGGGTCCTGAGACCGAGCCCCACGTCAGGCCCTGTGTTCAGTGGGGAGTCTGCTTGAGATTCTTTCCCTCCCTTTCTCTCCTTCCTCCTTTACTCCTCCCCCTACTTGCTCTGTCTCACAAATAAATAAAATCTTCTTTAATAAAAGAGAAAGAAGCCACAGTTTGCCCTGCTTGAAGGTTTCTACTGTATTATTAGAGCCATAATTCAAGTTTCCTTTGAGTTGACCTAAAATGAGAAAATAAGTTACCTAGATGACCTCCTAGGTCCTTTCTTGCTCTAAGAATCCATGGATTTTTTTAAATGAATTTTCTAAGAAGCACAGTTCATTTATTATTAACTCCATTTTAGAGCTAAGGAAGCAGAGGCTCAGACAGGTCTAGCAGCAGAGCAGAGTGCAGCCTTCTGACTTGTGAGTTTAGTCACATTTCTGATCCAGAAGCCTCCTAGTTGTTTTTAACCTGTTGTGAGGCTTGTACTAGGTTCCTTTCAGGTACATCCCAAACTGAACCACGTTGACAAACTGTCCACCTGCCTCTGCTACTTCCTGACTGTCTTCTCAGGATGAGTCATTTTTGCCATCTCTCATCCCATTCTTCATGTTCAGGTGGGTGAACGTGAGGACGATAAAAGGCAAGCAATCAATATCTGGGGTTAGACAAAGCTCGGCAAGCCAATCTGCAAGGCCGAGCAAAGCTTCTTGTGTCCTTAACTGTAACCTTGGCACATGAAAAGCGACTTCCATTCCATTTCACCAACGTTTCGGTCAAAGATCAATTGCCATTGTAATTATATCATATATCACAGGACGAGGAATCAGTGAAAGGGCAGGCCCTCTAAACTAATACATATCATTAGCATTTAAAGAACACGAAAAACAAATTGAACATTCGTCCTCATGTAACTCTTTTTTCTAGAGCAAATAATTTTCCAAATTAAAATGAATAAATTAATGAAATTGCCACATGCCTGAGAATAAACCACGTTGGTAATGTCGCCGAGCCCTCAGCAAAGTTAAGCTCATTGTGCTCCTCTATCTGATCATTATAACATCTAATCAAGGAGAGCTTAAATACTTCAGTGAGCTCTCAAAATAAATTTGATCTGAGCAGCTCAGGTCTCGTGGATTCCTAGGGTTACTGACTAGGTGAAACATGTTTTTGTTTTAATCCCTGTCTCAGCTCAAAGAGGATTAATGCCCATAATTCTCCTATCCCCATTTAATTGAGAAATGAAGTTTGAAGAGGCACCTCCTGGAACACTACACTTTGAAGTATGACCTATCTACTGTCTACACAATAAATCTCCCTCTGCTCACACACATGTACACACACCCTTCCTGCCCAAAGAGAGAAGAAAGCCATTGCGTGTGTGCATATGTGTGTATTTGCATGTGTTATGCTACAAAACATGATACATTGCTAGTTTCCCTTTTCCCTTTTAGGAATTGTCCTAACGTAGGCATTCTCTGAGAAGCTCAAAGTGCCTCAAACTGGCTGTGACCTTACACATTAATATCCCCATTGGTACAACTAGCCCTTTTATGAAAAGCAACACACTTCTTGCATTCATCTTATATGATTGGGATTTTTACTTTTGCTGTTTCCCTACCAGTAGAGGTATGAAGGAAAGAAAGAGACAAGATACCACACCCTGGAACTACTTTGTTAGCAGCTAGACAGACACTGGTAGAAAAGGACCCAAATTTCGAATATAGACCCACCCTGTGTTCTTCAATAAATCCAATGCTAAGATCTAATATAGAAAGGGCACAGAGAAGCACAGGAAAATTGAATGTCAGTCTCAGTGTTTTCATACAAGTTGATGCGAGGATTTAATGAAGAGCTTAGCCTAGGTCTGTGGGCACAGTAAGGCTTCAGCAAGATCTGGCTATTACTATTTGCATAATGAATATTCACATCTTGCACCCAAGCCCTAAGGCTTCAGGATGACTACATCTGACACTCAGTGTCCTTTCTGACCTAATCTCAGAAGTGACATACTGTCATTTCAACTGTAACCTCTTGGTCACATAGACCAACCCTAGTCCATTGTGGCATTGCATTAGAGAAAGGTGGAAATCCCATGGAGATTGTTGGAGGCTGTTGGAGACCATGTTGGAGGCTGGCCACCCCAACAAACTAAAGGCTGCTGAAACCTTTATTAAACTGTGCCTCTGATATTTTAACCTTCAGGGACCAGGTTTGTGTGATGTTGTTTTGAGTGGGATTTTAGCAAATGCCAATATACTCATAAATAGCAAAATTTAAAGACTGAATATCTACTATGAATTTACATATAGATTTTAATGTAATATCTCACTTGAGCTTCAAAAGAACTTTTTATAATAGTCAGTAAAAGATATGCTACTGTAATGATTTCATAGATAAGGAAACTGAAGATCGGAGAGATTTAGTGATTGACCCAAGATCTCAACTAGGTATCTTCCTAGAATTTCCATGACATTTCTACTGCTAGACACTACCTAGTATATTTGCTAAATGTCTACCTCCTTATATGTTGGTCAAAGGGTTTCCAGCAAACCACAAGTGTACAATTTTTGTCTCAATACCCCGCCCCCCCACCACACACAAACACATATGCACACACTTATACAAACACAAGTGCACACCTTCCTCTTTTTCTGTTCTCTTGTATTCATACCATACTAAATTTCTTTCAGAAAATACTAGTGGTCATTGTGTCACAGAGAAATCTCCCTTTCATGAAAGTTAATATATACAGAAACTTTGTAGCTTTTCTCTCTTTATTCTAAAATAAATTATGAAAGGTTGTATGTCCAGGCTTCAGGCAGAATTTTTCCTGTTTGGGGAGACTTTTTCAACTTTCTATTTGAATCGGTAGCCATTTGTATGAGAAGAAAATGAATACTAATGGAAAGCCCAAAGTGGATTTGGAAAATCATTACAACCGTTCTGCCACAGGTTTGGGTCTTTGACAAAACACCTATTCAAGGACGGAAAATCCACTATGTCTCTTCTGCATTTCTTTTTCTGAATAGAGCTGGATTGAATAACCAAGCCTGATAAAAGATTCAGAGCAATTGCCTTACTAAGTAATAGTGAGCCCATGTTCTAACCAATGAGACAGACACTGGCCTTCAGTACATCTGACTAGGCTGCCAGATTTGAAGTAGAGAGGCTGGGGGAGGAGACAGGTGAAAAAAGATCCCCCATAATTTTCACTCTCCCTTAACATCCTTCACCTAAGCACCAATTAAGGTGCCCCTCTCTTAAATTCTGCATACCTGCAGATTTATTTGTACCTTTAGACATTTTTTCCCAAGTATTCCCCTTGTGCTCACAATACATGCCTGCCTTCTTTCTGCATATTCAAACATTATTGACCTTCCTTGAAACCTCCTCAACTAGTAATAATCATTTACATCCCTGCTAGTGCTTATGATTTTCAAAGTGCTTTAACATAAGCTAACTCAGTGATCCTCACACAACCTTGGAAGTTTAGCCCAGCAAGAATTGTCTTATTGTTTTCATGGATGAGAAAAAGGAGATTGAATTGTTTCCATTAGTAAACAAGGTCATAGAGCTAAAAAGGAGGCAGCACTGGAGTTGATCCCTCCTACTGCTTTTCAACCTGCACCTACAACCTGCTTGGTTTCCCTTTTCTGAATGCTTGGAGTTCTTGGTCACATTCCAATGTCGCCTTTAGGTACTAACTGCCTGGTTGTTTGCTGTGTGCATGTAACTCACTGATGACCTACAAGTGGATTGCTCCTCCACATTTTGCATGCAACTTTCCTCCCACCTACTCAAAGATGGCATGATAAGAACAAAAGGAACAATGATACTAACAGGGAAGAATGAGTTCAACATTGTACTTTTCTCCTTTCTGCTTTAGCAATCCTTGAAGTAGATAACAGTCATTTGAGATCTAGACTTACATATTTCATTCATTCATTCATTCATCCATTTACTCATTCATTCATTCAACATAGTCCATGCCTACTATGTGATGTTCCCTGTCTTCAGCCCTGGAAAAAGTTAAGTGTGGCATAGTCTTGTTCT
Source organism: Vulpes vulpes (assembly GCF_048418805.1). Taxonomy (NCBI): domain Eukaryota; kingdom Metazoa; phylum Chordata; class Mammalia; order Carnivora; family Canidae; genus Vulpes; species Vulpes vulpes. Next base: position 109,709,351 of record NC_132792.1, read on the forward strand.
CCAGAAACTTAAAATTGAATATGAAAAATTCCATTTTTTCTTTGAAATGAAAACAAATGTAAGCACCAGCATGCAAGACAAAAATAAATTGTTCATTTTTCAACTACATTGCATCAGGAAAAAGCACACAAGTGAGGTGAATATAGTATATATTCCTCCTATAGGGCATTCTAAAATTAACTACTCAAGCTTAATGGCTACGTTACATTTACCTTGAACTGAGTGTTGTCTGTCAGGATTTATATTTGCTGTTTGAGATCATGAATATTAAACTTTTCTTTTTTCTTTTTCTCTCTTAGATTCCAACCTGAATGGAAGAGATAATAGGAGGGTGATCAAATACTCCAGGCAGTCTGTCTTGGATAAAGATAATAGAAAAGCATGCATTCTACCTACATCTTAAGTGTTTCACAGATGATATGAAATAATTTTGAGTGGCTTGGCTCTTTGACTAATTCTTTGATAAATCCAGAAGTCAGACTTAGAAATTATATATCAATATTAATATTGATTCTCTGTTCTGTATATTTAGCATATCAGATCCTTTGTTTGGTCCCTACAGTATTTTACCATACAAGAGGCTTCTATGCAATCTGATAACTCAATCAAAAATAGTCGATCTTTCATAAAATTATATTCCACACTCAAATTCTAGAGTTAAAATTGAAGCTCACTTCTTTTACCATGGCATAATACTATGTTTCTTTATTGGCAAATTCTTATATCCCCTAAAAAGCTCATCATCTCATGGTGATATTTCAAAACTGCCTCCATAACATTAGGATGATTCCAGAAAGCTTGAAAACAGAGAGCAGTTATTCCCATGATATATGATCTTCCTGGACCTCTACCTCATAAACTCCTAACTTCCTTTCAAATCATATACAAAGGCCTATTTTTCCTTCTTTGTACACAGTATTCATTTCCTCTCTCTCTCTGGGCTATTATTTATTATTTAACTTGGTTACTGTATTATTTAAAGAAAAAAGTAGTTTGCAATATTGCCTCTATGGGAGATGCTATATAGCATAAAGCGATATTGATTGCATTGTAGCTATTAACAACTGTTCTAAAAACAAGGAAGGAGTATGAGACACTGAATCAGGGCAAGAATTATCTTCATCCTCTTAAAGTTAAAAAAGAAAAAAATTAGCAAACCACATTCCAAATAATTCAAAGACTTTCGAGGATATATAAAGAATGACCAAGATTTTGTAACTTAGCTCTCATTCACATTTTTAATATTAACTACTAAGTCCTTCACACAAATATACTGTCTGGTAAGATTATTTGTCCTAGAACTCCCCGAATATTTTATTCTGGTTCTTGCTGATATTTTCCTTCCTAAAAAGTTCAGATTTACAAATACTTACAAATATTTGCATTCCTGTATTTTCTTCCATTGATATATCTGGATCTATCTGTCTGGTTGTAAATGTAGAACTTGGTGGATTAACATTACCAGGGAGGGTTAACCAAGCAAATGGAGATTTTATAGGTTTCACAAAGGGAAATATTCCTAAGTGAATCCCTAAGAAGTCTTGGGAAGCCAAGAACCCAGTGGACAAAATGCAGCCAGTAAAGCAAGAAATGGAAGAGCACATTTTTTATCAAACTGAGAGAGAAAAGAAGCAGATGTCAAAAGCTCAGTATGAAGTCAAAACATAGGGACAGTGGAATCCTGAGTAGAGAACAGAGGTCAAGAGATTAAGTGGAAGGTTATTTCTGGAAAAAAAATCAAGAAGAGGTGTAATTTATCACTGACATTTAATTGGCCTCCATGGTGAGATGCACGGAAGTACTACCAGTATTTAAAAGGCTATAGACAGGGCAGACAGAATTAATCAATCAGATTTCCAACTGGACTCATCCTTCTGTTAGGTATTGTGGCAATAAAAAGGATATCCTTTTTAAAAGGAAGTTAGAAGACCAATGTTAGACTAAAGCAATTAGAAAATATTGTTTCACAGTACAGAATATTGGTTTCTTTCTTTCTTTTTTTTTTAGAATATTGGTTTCTACATTCCTTCCAAAATACCTTGCTCATAGTGATTGATCAGTAAATACTTGTTAAATCAACAGGAAAGCAGTTTGTGTTGTCTAGATTCCATGCAATATAAAATTAGAGGAGAGGAAAAATTCAATGAGAGAAAGATAATTAGGAAGGTCTAAAAGGAAGTGGAGTTTGAATCATGTTTTTGATAGTAAAAGACAATCTGAAGGAAGACCATATTTGAGAAAAATGGAAAGGGATGTATAAAATAATTTCTCCACTAATTAAGTCACTGTTCATCTGCTGAATCAAAATTCTAGAGTCAAACTCCAAATGTCTAATCTCATTCCTTATTATTTCCTCCAAAAAATACCTGACTTCTCTCTAAGTAATTCTACAGTAACATATGTTTCTAGTGTCCATTAGTGAATACCGCATAAATACCCTTTCCTACTTTTCCATGTGTGTATACCCATGTATATGAAGCCGTGTCAGAGCTCAAGAATGACAAACTCTTCTTTGGACCTCAACCTCTTTACCCTATGAAATAAGAGGATTGTAGTCCTAGATGCTATGGTTTCTAAATCTGAAGCAAAATCTAACCCCATTGCACCAGTTTCTATTTAAATGCCATTAATCTAAAGATATGCACACATTATGGTCAAAATGAATATATTGATTTCTGTACAAATTAAGTTTTTGCTAATTTGTGCTGATACGATTGAAACCATAAACTCAATGATAACAACAAAGTAGCTAATTACCCTGATGATCATTTAATTTTGCTTTTGATAATGCATATGCTTTTATTTAGACTAATATAATGTAAATTATAACCAGCTAGTTTTAAATACCCTCTTATTCAAAGTGTCTGCTCAATGAAGGAGAACAGCTGAAATGTGAACTCCTCCTGCTGTAGCCGGTTGTGAGAAGGGGCAGACTTGAGGCTTGCAGTTGTCTGTGACCTGATCACTGCACAATCAGCTTGTGAAATGAGGGACCAGTATTTGTTTATATCTGTCTACACAAAAACCTACTAATAGTGTATTCTGTTGGGTTTAACAGAAAAAGAAAAATACACGAAGCCTATTGCATTCATTCATTTATACTCATTCATTCATTTATCCATCCTTCCATTCATTCATAATGTAGGACCCTTGTAATACAAAACTGAAAAAAATCATACAATTTATCATTGTAAGTCTCACATTCTAGGTGCACAATTAAGTACCTATATGAGAAGACAAGGGGACATAATTTTATCAAGTGTTAGGAACAGGCAATATTCCAAGTTCTTGGCATACTGCACTGTTTAGCCTAAACATGCTGAGGAGATACAGGTAAACCAGGGAGCTGGATGTGACTTTTGAGATAAGTCTTAGAAATAAAGAATTCAGTGCAGATCATTAGAACAAGAGCAAAGGTATAGGATTAGAATGCTGTTCCTATTGTACTGAAGGTGGGGGACATAAGAAAGTTCTATGTATCTAGAGAATACGAGCACATTTGGTACTATGATGGAGTTAGAGATGAGGAAATAAGCTAGATCGAGTAACTTAAAGATAGTGAAGTGCATCTTAAAATAGAAACTTCTGCTTTAAGCAAAAGAAAAGTAATTGAAACCAAAATGCCAACTAAATTCTATATTTTATAAAGAAAATCATAATGTTTTTGATAATAAGAAATCAGAGAGGAAGGAGACTGGGAGAGGGAAGTGGAAATACCCCATAACATGAAGGTCTGTGAGCCAAGGTAGTAAGAACAAAATTGTTCAAGGCGGTGAGATAAGACACATTGCAGAGAAAACAAACAAACCATATTGCACAACTATCTGTGTTAGAAACTTCTACTGTTCTCTAATAATCAGACATCTAGAATGAAATGATCACCATTATTTTACCAAGCTGATTGGAGTACTTGGGTTAGATGTCTGGTCACATTGTTTTCTAATACGTTGTCTTAGTACTTAACTTACCCTGTCCAGTGCAGACACAGATGATTAATTACAGATCTGCTCAGCAGAAGCCTTCCTCAAGAAGTTGGCATCATGGTGAAATTACACCAAAAAGCACTCTTACCTTAGGCTGACGGATGAGAGGTCAATCCAAAAAGATGAGCCAAGCACTCCCAGATTTTTCTCCTACATTCTCAAAGCAGACACTGCTTCCACCTCCCATGGAGAAGAGTGAGTGATGGTTGTGCCGTGTAATCACTCGTGTGTAAATCACCTGTGAATCTTGTTAAAATGCAGATATTGATGAAGATGTTCCTGGTGAGGGCCTTAGATTTGCATTTCTGACAAGCTAACAGGAAATTTGTATGCTGCTGGTCTATAGGGAGCCCAGGTTGGTTACTGTGGCAAAGCTTTCCAAAGTTAAAGCAGGGTCTATGATTCTACCTACAATATCTTAGTTGAATAGGGTGATCTAACTCTCTGAATTCCTGCAAAGTTCAGGACCATGGAGCTATTTTTTGCACATTATAACTGGCTAGTCTCACAATAACCAGTAATTGCTGAAATTTTGATAAATGTGCCCCAATATAACCGTAAGAGGATAATTCAATTAAACACTCATAAAACATCCAGACTTAGAAATGTTGATTCCAACTCTTTCATGCTTTTCATATATTCTCCCTTCTGGCTCTAGAGGGTTTAAATATTTTTAAATTAGCTCATTCTGCCCCCAGAGGTCTTCATTTCTTCATTTGTTTTATTTGATCACATTAACTTATGAGCTGCCTGATATAATTTTGGGACATGTTTGGGGACAGAAATGCAATAATGAAATTAACATTTTCTTCCCCAAAAGTTGGGCTTCAGTGTAGACTCTGCTTATCTGCCATCCTTACTTTCTTCATCCAAGTGTTCTGCACATAATAAACCCTTAATAAGTATTTCTTGATTGATGTATACATTTGAAATTTTTCATTACTTCTGTGGGTCTGAAATATTAGGTTTCCCAAATCTATCTCTTCTTTTTCCCTTTAGAACTTTACTCAATTCTTTCTTCTTCAAAGTGCTAGTAAGTATCTCAAGTTTATCCTTTCAGCTTGGAGGTGATAATTTTCTATTCTGGGGGAAATGGATGCAATGCCCCAACATTTGTGCACTTAATTAAAGCACAAGGAATGCTTAATTAGTGTAATAAATGCAATTAAAAATGTCTCACATGGAGAAACTGCTGCTCAACTTTTAAAGCAACAGAGAGTTTATGGCCAGGTGGGTTAATTAATCAGTGTTAACTCTCATTTGATGAATACTTTGAGGTTCTCTGATACAATAGACAATACAAATGCCATACACTGTTGTTATTATGTCTTGCTAGAATACCATTTCAACCTTACTTCCTTAGGCCCCTCCATTTAGCAAAATTTTCCTTTTCGAAATTGATTTTTGCTCTCTCCATGTGTAATTCCCTTATTTCCATCTTCCAGTTTTAACTTAAGCAATACCACAGTGGAAAAGGTAAATGTCAATTTTCAAAAACTTAAAAAAAATTTGTTTACACATTAAGCAATACACTACTTCATTTCTTTTGAGAGAGAAAAATCTTTTGCCTTCACCCTCATTAACTCCATGAGTGCCAATATTGTTCTGTGAGAAGAAAAGACTCATTCTCCATATTATGCCATTGAGTCCTGTCAGCCAGCTATTTTTCAGCACCTACTACACACCTTTTATGAAAGAAGTTTTGTTACTTTTGATGACTTTTATTAATGTTTTGCAAAAATTGATTAAACCCCTTTACCATACGTAGTGTGCCATATTTCTTGTTGGATCAAATTTCTGGTTGGAAAAAGAATAGACAAGTACCTGAGATTTGAATGAATAAAGGAGTTAACGCTGGCTCCGAAAGCACAATCAGTGACTTCCTTTCTTGGTTATGCACACTAGTAATATCCTAGTAGCACTGGGTGGCGGGAGAAAACAAAGGTCTGTGGCTGCCATTGCTCTTTGTCAAGACTTTACACAAAAGTACTGACTGTGCTATAATAGGGAATCAGCTTGCCAAAACATTACAAGAGGCTGAAGCTTCTAACTCACTGAAACTCTACTTAAGTTATTATATGCTTGGATGGCTGCAAGAACAACAGATAGCTATGTAATTAATGCAAACCATGTCAGCCTCCCTCACTTCCTTCTTGTCTCCATGCAGACCAGTAATGAGGAGCCTCCTGACACACAATCACAACGCACTGACAAACCATCTTGGTGTGTGAAAAAGATACAGAGAAGTCCAAAAACCATGACAATGCTGCAAGCATAGTTCCTCTTCACCAGAGATTTCACATCATAGCTGTCCCTGAGGCAGAGGCTCCTGGCTGAAGGAGTCATTATCTGCCAGACTATAGGCCAACATTCAGGTCTGAAGAGCTCTTATGTTATCATATGGAAAGTAAAAGTTGTTGTCTACAGGAATGATTTTCTTCTTTCCTTTTATGTTAGTATTCCTGAGAAAATATTGCAAACAAATGCTTCTCTGAAACAATTGCATATTTTACTGCTCATTTTCATCACTGTATGATGAACATCTGCCTCCCAAGAAATTAGGTTGTTTCTTTGGGGTGGCCTCACCCAATAGATTAAAAAAGATAATGATGTTAACTTTTATTATTAATTTTAAAAGGTAGAATCTCACCTGATATTCCATGACATGCAATACTCACCACTGTGCTTTACTGATCTGTCCATCAACATCACTATTGACTGACATAGTTACTACACTCTTTCCTTACAGAATTGTGCTAGTTGCTACAGGTAATATTTAAAAGCATAAAACACAATTTTTGACCTTGTGCTTTACGTTAAAACAATTAGTGAAATGGAATTTGTATGTAAAAAGATGCAGAATTATTGAATTCAATAAAATCTAATTCCAAATGGAAAATACAGACAAGATACATGATCAGTGAGTGAGAAGAGGATTACCATTGAGGAGGGTAAACCCAGGCAATTTCTCTAGGAATAGTAGACTCCAAAAAAAGGGAATTTTAGATAAGAGGTTATGTGAGAGAAGCAAGAAGACTCCACACTTAGCAAAATCATAGCCATTAAGAATGTCCTCATATGTAGTGACCACCCCCTTTGTGTGCATGCTCTCTCTCTCAAATAAATAAACTCCTTTTATAAATGTGTAGGAAATGGTTAACATTTTCCATTACTTATTGTTTATTGAATTATACTAACCTATGACCCTGGAAACTGTTTTTTTTTTTAAATTTTATTTACTTATTTGAGAGAGAGAGAGAGTGAGAGAAAGAACACAAGGTGAGGGGCAGAGGGAGAGGAAGAAAATCAGACTCCCCACTGAGCAGGGACCCCCCCCCCCCCACACCAATGTGGGGCTCCATCCCAGGACCCTGGGATCATGACCTGAGCTGAAGGCAGATGCTTAACTCACTAAGCCATCTAGGCGCCTCACCCTGAAAATGGTTAAATCTAATTGTTTTTTCTTCTTAAAGTCTTACTGATTAATTCATTGATCAGGATCCATTTCTAATGTGTGAAGTTATAAAATATGCACATTCCCTAATGACATGAGTGACTTCTCACTCTATTTCTCCCTATAGAATTAGACTATGTTTTCCTTGTCAAATGGCATTTGTGGTACATCTTTAAGGACCAGAAAATAAAGATAAGCTCAGGATTTAGCTGAGACTGGCACATTTCAAAGCCAAACAAGCTTGTTTCATGTACTCCACACTTTGGCTTTTCATCACTTACAACATGTCATCTTGCTAAGCACAAATATTCCATCCTCTAAAAAGCACTAAATATTGAAAACAAGATTTGATGAGATAGGGTAAGTAAAATAGAAGTGACATAATGAGCCAGCCCAAAGTCATGAAGAATTTTTATTTTTTTTGAGAAAAACACCACCTATTTTCCCAATCTCACCTCTTACCCCTAATACACAGCTATCTACCCCTATAACTTATTTCTGCAATAATGATGCATTTACTGTTTCTCAGGAAACGGAGCATATTGCCGGATATGCACTTGATAGCAGAGTATGCAATAACTTAGAGGTTGAAGTAAATATTTTAAATCGAAATTGCACTTTGACTTGGGAGTTTTTATTTCCAAGCTACTTTGGCAGCAGAGGGTTCACTCAGCAGGCCTGAACTGCTCAAACCCGGGACATTCCATAGAAAGGCTTGTCTGTAGGCCTGACCCTTGGCCAACTCCTGGGAGATAACCTCTGAACAAGTGGAATATTCTGACTGATAATGAGATTGCTTTTGCATACCCAAGGTGTTGGGTCATGCAGACCATTTTAACCACGTGAGTTTATTCTGACACTGTGATTTCTGGTAAATACTTGTTTTTCCTCTAGAAGGGAAGGGGACTGGAATGTAAGCAGCTGAGATCAGTTACCTGGGAGACATATGCCTATAACAATGGAAACCCAATAGAATCCCTGGACACCGAGGCTCCTTCCATAGTTTGGCTATTGTGGACATTGCTGCTAGAAACATCGGGGTGCAGGTGTCCCAGCGTTTCATTGCATCTGTATCTTTGGGGTAAATCCCCAGCAGTGCAATTGCTGGGTTGTAGGGCAGATCTATTTTTAACTCTTTGAGGAACCTCCACACAGTTTTCCAGAGTGGCTGCACCAGTTCACATTCGGTGTCCATCAAAAGATAAATGGATAAAGAAGATGTGGTTTATGTATACAATGGAATATTACTCTGCCATTAGAAATGACAAATACCCACCATTTGCTTTTCCATTGCTGATGGAACTGGAGGGTATTATGCTGAGTGAAGTAAGTCAATTAGAGAAGGACAAACATTATATGGTCTCATTCATTTGGAGAATATAAAAAATAGTGAAAGGGAATAAAGGGGAAAGGAGAAAAAAATGAATGAGAAATATCAGAAAGGGAGACAGAACATGAGAGACTCCTAACTCTGGGAAACGAAATAGGGGTGGTGGAAGGGGAGGTGGGCGGGGGGTGGGGGTGACTGGGTGACGAGCACTGTGGGGGGGCACTTGATGGGATGAGCACTGGGTATTATTCTATATGTTGGCAAATTGAACACCAATAAAAAATAAATTTATAAAAAATTAAAAAATAAATAAATAAATGAAAAGACAGGAAGAAGGATGAGGGAAGGAATACCTGAGGTAAAAAATGAGTTTGTATTTCAAAGATACTTCCTACCATACTTGGAATACCCCTTAGGAAATGCTGGTATACAGAACTGAGGATTAAAAGCCAATGAATAGAAGGATATGTGTAAAAAAAAAAAAAAAAAAAAAAGAATGCCTGGACACTAAAGCACGGGTTAGTTTCCTTAACTGGCATTACTTTACATTTCCATCTTTTTGCTATAACCAGCCACAGGCATACATATAATAGCTTCTTTGGGTTAGCTAAGTCCTTCTAGAGAGCTATTGTGCCTAGGGGTGGTCTTGGCAACTCTCAATACAGTACTCTTTTGCAATTCTCAATAAAGACTTCCCTAATTTGGGAAGTTTTGTTTCTTTGTTTGTTTGTTTGTTTTTCCTATTCTGAACTCTTTATCATCAATACCAAAAAATTATTTATTATTTATTTTTTTAAGATTTTGTTTATTTATTCATGAGAGACACACACACAGGGAGAGAGAGAGAGAGAGGCAGAGACACAGAGACACAGAGACACAGGCAGAGGGAGAAGCAGGGTCCATGCAGGGAGCCTGATGTGGGACTCGATCCCGGGACTCCAAGATCATGCCCTGAGCTGAAGGCAGATGCTTAATGGCTGAGCCACCCAAACATCTCAATACAAAAAAAGTTTAAAAGGTTGGCAGAATGCTCTTTGGATTGTTTATTATTGCTAATATATTATTAATTTATCAGTTAAATTAATTGCTTATTTTAGCACAAAGGCTATGATTGCCTTTTTCTCCTCAAAGCATTCTATGTTCTCATAATACTCAGCAATAACTAGGCATCAATCAATACTTTTACTTTAGTGACCAGCCAAGAAACTGATGGAACTAATAGTGAACTAGAAATATCTATTTGTAATCGATTTAATTATGTTTGACAACGTATCAGCAGTTGTCTGGAAATATTCTGGATTACTATTATCGGACAGCCGAAGCACTGAGGTAGCCTATTTTAGCCAACTTGTATCTGTGCCTTGTACATAATAAGCACCAAATGTTTATGAAATGAATGTGTGTAAAGGAAATCTTTTGCTGGATTCTGTAAGAACCATGGTTGAATTTCTTATAAAGACCTAGGAATGGCAGACTGAATGAAAATCCTGAGTTTGAATTAAATATTTTAGGTTGAAGGATTGTTTCATGAATCTCAAATAATCCTGGCGGTTACTTCAATCATTTGCTTCCCTTTCTGTGTGCTAATGTAATACATAATCTAATGGATAGTTTTTATGGTGTAACAAAATTTTTGTGTTATATTGGATGGAACTCTCAAGTAGTTTTGAGTATTAAGTAAAGGCTTTTTAACATAATATTTTTAAAAAGATTATGTTTTGCTGTACAAACTTACATAGACCCTAAAATTCAACTCTATATACCAGTAGGAAAAGGATATAAAGGAGGTAACACTAGCTATTATCAAGCTAATATAGCCAGTGAAGTGACAATGAAGTTGAAGAGAATAAACTTTTTCAAAATTTAAAAAAAAATTAGATTATTGGCTCATTGTCTTAAGTCATACTCAGAAAGCTGAGATAAATGCAGAGTGATCTCTTAGGGAATTTTCCCAGAAGAAATAGATAAGAGAGTAAGGATGCTAAGCAAAAAAAAAAAAAAAAAAAAAAGGAAAGGAAGCCAAGCAAGAGTATGGTTTTAGTCAAAGTCCCAAAGAACAGGATTCCTTCCAATCCAAAGGGGGATAGGGTTGTGTAAGACATACCTCAGAGTAGTTGCTTCTCCAGGTAAGGGAGCTACGTTTTTATGACATTGAGTTATTTACTAAGGTCTGCCTCGGAGATCTAACCTGCCAGGCATTCCTCACTGTTTGTGAGGCCCAGAAAAGCTCCTTCTTTTTTTTTTTTTTTTTTTTTTCTCAAGGACATTACTCTGAGAAGAGCCATAGGTCTAGACCTTTAGAAACAAAAATCAAACAAAAACTCTAAAAGGGATCCAAGGGGATCCAAGTGGAGGGGCACTGAGAATTTTCACTGCCAATTAATAAAAATATGCTGTGATACCATAAAATATAATTAGTGGATTTCTTGTGCTTCAAAAAATGATACTTGAAATATTATTGAGCAAGAATTTGAAAATTCTTTGCCATAAATATACCAGCCTTTAAACAAGTTGTCTCATTAGTTGTTAGGAGATACAGATCAGTGTGGGGGTATGGATTAAACCTAATGGGAAAGAGTAAATAGGACAATAAAAGAAGAACAGACAGAAACAAGATGAAAGACGTTTAAATCAACTGTGACTTGGAAGGTCTTTGCCAGGAATATGTTTGCTTATAGGACCAATACAGTATAGTTCCAGAGTTTAACTCTGGAAAACATGAATTCTTTGGTTGAAGAAGGAATTTTGAGCCTACACTACAGTTCATTATTATTGCCCAAATAAATAGAATTTAATTAGAAGCTTATATAAGTGCTAAATTTGAATAGTACAGAGAGTATATTAGGGAATATTTTGGTTTTGTTTTTAAACTGTTTGTTTTGTATGTTTTCTTGCTGGCAGTTTTATCTCTTATTGACCTCTGTGAGAACTTGAGAAGGAATTTTTCTGTGAAGATCTCAGGGCAGCCAAGCTTGTAGAAAATGAGAATTTCTATGTGTAGTAAATTGCAAGAATGAATTCAAAAATTCTATTCATGTACACGTGGCCCTTTGTAAATGACTCTGCCACTTCTCTTCTCCAGAGATAGTATGTATTCCTCTACCTATTAGGGCCGGGGTGGTTTTATAACTTCCTTAGACAAGTAACATTCAGCGAAAGTAATGCTGTATGAATCCCAAGCTCAGACCATATAGCCTCTCTCTCCTCTTCTTGAAACCTGGTCTTGCCATAGGAAGAAGCGTCTAACCTGTGAGGATGAAGTAGAGCTGAGTCTCCTTAGGCCTGCCAGCCCCTAACTGAACTGTCAGTAGACTGGCCACATAAATGACCCTAGGAGGGATGCCTGAGTGGCTCAGCAGTTGAGTGTCTGCCTTCAGCTCAGGGCGTTATCCTGGTATCCCGGGATCAAGGGATACCCACATTGGGCTCCCTGTATGGAGCCTGCTTCTCCCTCTGCCTATGTCTCTGCTTCTCCCTGTATGTGTCTCTCATGAATAAATAAATAATATCTTTTAAAAAATAAAAAATAAATGACCCTAGGAAATACCAACATAAGAAAATCCCAGCTAAACTCAGACCAAATTGCTAGCACACAGAATTGTGATCAAATGAAATGGCTGTTATTTAAATCATTTGGTTTTAGGGTAATGTTTAAGGCAATAAATAAAAATTGATACACATATGTGTCAGGACACACAGTGTGGGGCTTTGCATCTGGGTTTGCACTGAGTCTACTCCACACATTATGCTTTTACACCAGAAGCCCTTGAGAAGTTGTTTTAAAAGCATCTGAAAAGTATGCAGTCAAAATCAGAGTATGTCTTACTCTGTCTATTCACTCCCTTAATTACACAGACAGTCACACACACATATATATACCTTAAGCAATCAAACCCAAGAATTCTTCTGGAATATCTCTTGGGTAAGTGCTTGGTAAAAGCCTTTGTGAGAGGAAGTTGAGAGAACAAGCCTATCATTATATGTGTTTTTTCTATTGATATCTAACTATCCATCTATCTATCTTTCATCTACCTATCTCCAATTGAGGAAAAACTAACCCAGTTATTGGCTGATGACCTTATTTATCACAAAGGGATCATCCACCCATTTAGTATATATGTAATACATGTAATGCATCTTGATCAGACATAAGATCAGACATCTTGATCAGACAGTTAGCTATTGTCTGTGGAGCTGATGGGAAAAAATGGGGTACACAACACCTTCACTTTTCCAAAGTACCTATGACTGACTGCCTTACTCAGCAGCAGAATTCTGGAATCTGTAGAAAAGCTTGTTGCCATTAATCTCAAAGCCCTCCTCATCAGTCATGTTATGATGTTCTTGGTAGCAAATGCTCTAATTAAGATTATAAACAGACTTCACAAATACTTTCTGATTGCCTTCTCATTAAAAAAAAAAAAAGTTTTTCTTAAGTTGTCCTCTTGGCTGACATGGTTTATATTTGTTCCTCTGTTATGATTTCCACACAGCAAGGTGAGAACTTCCAAATAGAAGTGAAGACTTAGGGAGAAAAATAGCAGGTACAGACAAGTAATACCAGTCTGTCTGAACTTTGTGGCTTGCAAGATGCTGGAATGTGTGTCTATTTGACAAATAAATCCCAAATATCTCTTGAGCCCTATAGAGCTGTGTTAGAGAAAAATTTAAGGAAAAGGTATTGGACATCTTAGGTGAATAAAATACACCCCCTATATCGGAGCTACACTGTATGAAAAAAAATACCATGTCCTCATAAAGTCAATGATCTTAAGAAAAACATATTTGCTCTAGTGACCAGTTTCTTTGTGTATTTAATGTACTTACTATCAGGGTCTTTTTTCAATACAGAGAAACAGAGAAGTAACTGACTTAGATGAATTAATTTTTTTTATCTATATGTTCAGCTTTCTTTTCACTCCTGAACTCTTTTATTTTGTTCTACATCCATATAGGCGCTTGTTTGTACAGTTCTTCATACTGTTAATCTTCTCACTCCAATATTTTATTATCTTAAAGGAAAATTTATCTGGCCAATGTGGACATATAGTTAATCTCAGCAAACATACTATGTACACTGGAACAGAGTATATTTACTGCAGTGGTTTGGGTGTAGTGTTCCATAAATAACAATTAGGCCAAAGTGTTTCATATTGATCAGATCATTTTTATACTTCTTGTTTGTTTCTGAATTTTCTATTAATTGCTGAAATAAAGATGTTAAAATCATTTACTGTAATTGTTGAATTGTCTGTTTTTCTTTTAATTCTGTCCATTTTTGCTTTGTGTATTTTGAAGCACTCTTATTTATACACAATTATGATTGTTATGTCTTCCTGATAAATTGACCCTTTATCATTATGAAGTATCCCTTTTTATCTCTGATAATGTTCTTTATCTTGAAGTTTGTTTTGTCTTGTATTAATATAGCTGCTCTTACCTTCTCAGGCTCGTTGCCACATATCATATGCAATGCAATTATTGGTGAATTTTTGTCCATACTTTCATTATTAGTTTTCCTATTGTCCCCTATATTTTGTTGTTGTTGTTCATTTGCAGCCCCTTTCTTACCTTCTCTTGAAATAAGTAAATATTTTTCAGAATTGTATTTTATCTCTCTCTTTTTAGGTATAACTCCTTGCATTATTTTTAATGGTTGCTTTAGATATTACAGTATGCATCTTTAAGATTTTTGCATTCTGACTTGCTTGAATATTGTACCACCTCAAACAAAATATTGAAACATTTAATCTGTTTACTTCCCTTTTGCTATTTTGCTATAGTTGTCATTTGTGTTTTATCTATTTTCATCATAAATGCCACAGGAAAATGTTATATATAACATTATATGTGTATATATATATGCACATATATGTATACACAATATAATATATTATACAATAATAATACATATACATAACATTTATAGTCATTAGAATTTGAAATAAGGGGAAAAATTGTTTTAGAAATATATTCACTTACTTAACTATGCCTTCATTCTTCCTGGACATTTTTTTCCTCCTGTATTATTTCTCTTTCAGCCTAAACATCTTCTGATAGCATTTCTTGTAATGAAGATCTACTTAAAATGAATCTTCTAAGTTTGATCTGAAAGTGTCTTGTTTCTTAAATATTTTCACTAGATATAAAATTCTGGATTGGCACATTTTTTTATTATATATGTATATTTTATATCAATACTTTAAGTATTCTGTCTCATTCTATTCTGGTGCCATTCTTTCCAATGGAACATTCACAGTTATTTCAGTTGATGTTGAACTGTATGTAATGTGTTTTTTTTCTCTGGATGCTTTTAATATATATATTTTTAATTTCTCTCAGTTTGACTATGATATATTTAAGCATGATTTTCTTTATATACATTACTCTTGGGTTTATCTAACCTTTGAGCATCTGAAAATTTCTACTCTTGCACTAAATGGAGCTGTTTGTAATAAAACTCTATTATCTTTTTGACTATTTTTCCCCCTATTCTTTATCTCCTTCTTTCAAGAACACATGCGTTTTGAACTTTTAATATTTCTTTACAGTGCCTTGAGCTCTTTGAATTTTTTTTTCTATATTTTTCTCACTCTTTAAAATTGTGTAATTTCTACTAGTCTGTCTTCTAGTTTACTGCTCTTTGCTCTGTCATATCCATTTCATGAGTAAGCCCATTTAGTCAAATTTGATTTTTATTTTATTTCTAAAATTTTCACTATTCTAATATAATCATTTTATATAATATATTATTAATAAATATATTTATTTATTTCCTTCTTATACTTTAGGGGATACATTATATAATAATTTTTATTAAATCCTGGTTTGATAATTCCAACATCTCTGTCAACTAAGGTTGGCTTTTGTTGAAATGAGCCACATTTACTTATTTCTTTGTTTCTGTATGTTGCGTAATTCAGTATTGGATCTGGGACATTATAAATGTTATCTTATTGTGAGTGTGGATTCTGTTACATTCCTCCAGTGGATATGGATATTTTCACTTTTATTTCAGAAGATGATTATCTTTGTTGATCACAAACTGCACCCACTTTGCAGTGGGTGGCTGCTCAAATTGCCTTCGATTACTTTAGTGTCTGTGGAGAGCTGATTTTATTCTGCCCCTACATGTCTGGTTCAAGATTCAGCTAGAGATTTGGCTAGGGTTCATACATAGACTTGAGCTATCCTTCTCTAATTCCCTCCTCCTTGGATCTTCTCTTTATTTTCTGCTCTTGCTCCGGGTTTTGTCCTCTGGTTTGTGCCAATGCAAAGTTGTCAAGGGTTTTAAAAGGAATATCAGTTTTCCTGTGCCTTTCTACAAAAACAGTTTTTCCCTAATCCTGAAGCCATATTAACAAGAAATATCTGGTGCTGGTCCCTTCTTCTAAAGTTTAGCTCCTGTCCAAAAACTGTTAAATCTCAGGAATTGTGTGTGTGCATGTGTGTGTGTACGTGCACGTATATATGTGTGAATCCAGACTTCACAGTTGCTACTTCCATGACCTTTAGTATAGAAAGGATCCATTCCACTATACTGAGAAAACAACTTCACATATCAGTTTGGCAGAAAAAATGATCAAATCTTTATGGTGAGTTTCTCAAAAAAAAAAAAATCAAGTGAACTTTGGATAAGTTGTGTGAATGTATATAGTCATTTAGTTTCTAAGCAAATATTTTTTAAGCATACTTACTTGCAAGGCAGTGTAAAAGCAGAAAGAAAAAAATAATATCATCCCTTATCTCAGAAATACGGCATTTAAATCACATTCAACAAAAATACTTTAACTTAAAAAAGTATTTTAAATCCAATGCTATATCCAATGCTTTCATTGAGCATAGTAACATTTATACACATAATATAATAATGTCTTCATTGCCAGAAATAGTCCCTCTTTGCTAATCTTTAAAGTAATTCTAGAAGAAAAAACCTCAAGGCAGTAAAATCGAGTATATTTCAGAATCTGCAATGGTGTGCATCTTCCATTAGTCTTTTACTGCAACTAACATCAGCAGACAAAATTTAGTGAATAAATATATTCTTCCTTCCCTTTTTTCCCCTGACAGACCCTCTCTCTTCCTCCCTCTAATCTTTCCTGCAACAAATATTTAGAAGTTATTATGTGCATTGCACATTCTAAAACAGTAGAGATGAAAAGTAAATAGATCAGGTAAAGTACAAGCTAACAGAACTTATATTTTATCATAAATAAAAACAAAATAAAGGAAAACATCAGATATATTAATGAGTGTAATGCAGAAGATAAGCAGCATGATTGGGTAGAAAGGACTGAGATATTATTTCCTTATGTTGGGTGATGAAACAGAAACTGAATTATAAGATTCAGTTATTATAAGATTATAAGAACTGGTAGTGGTCAAAACTGAGAGGTCATTCAAAACAGATGGCATAGCCAATGCAGTGGCCCTAGGAAAGAACAAGCATGGGGTGATCTCAGAACTGACTGCTGGTCAGCATGGTTCTGACTGGAAAAGAGCCAATACAGAAGAGCAAGACATAAGATGATATGGAAAAGAAAGGCACCACTTCACCATATTGACCTGTGTGCTACAAAATATGAAGTTTATATTTAATTCTAATTGCAGTTAGATGCTATTGAAAAATTTTAAGTAGAGAAAAAACATTCTCTGATTTATAATTCCAACATGATCTTGGCTTTTGTTTGTGGCATAATATACAGAAGGGAGCAAAAGCTGAGGAACAAAGATCAAAATAGTCCAAGAATTGTAATGACTTGAGCAAGGATGATAATATAGAAAATAGATTAAAATGTGGAGATATTAGGCTTTGATTTGGAGAAAAAATTCAGTTGATCTTGGTAAAGGTAAATTGTCAATATAGGAGGTGAAAGAAAGGTTGGAATAAAGACTGATAATTAGATTTTGGCTTAAGCTACTTAAGACATTTCAAAACAAGAACAGTTGTATGGTTTACAACAGTTCTGTTTTAGCTGTGGTTGAGTTTAACATAGACACCTAAATGCAGATGCAAAGTAAATAAAGGAATAATTTTTGTAATCTAGTAATTTAGAGTTTTGTAATTTAGAGGAATAATCAGATCTACACGTAGAGATTTGGGTGTTAAAAGTATATGGAGGTATTTAAAGCCAGATGATTAGATGATATTTCCTAAAAAAAAAAAAAAATGAATGTATATATTAAATGGAAGGATGTCAAGACTAAGTTTTGGGTCATTCTGACATTTAGTGGTCCATCTCAAGAGGTATATCCAGGAAAGCAAATTCTAAAAATTAATCCTTAAGAAATAGGGAAAACCAGGAGGATGTATTGTCACTGATTGGAGAGAAGAAAAATTATTAAGAAGAAGAGAGTAATTATTTTATTATTTTTTAAGATTTATTTGCTTGATTTTGAGAAAGAAAGAGCATGTGAATGGGCGGGGGAGAGGCGGAGGGAGAGAGAATCTCAAACAGACTTCGTGCTGAGCACAGAGCTTTATGTGGGACTCAATCTCAGGACCTTGAGATCATAACTTGAGCTGAAATCAAGAGTCCAATGCCTAACTGACCATGTCACCTAGGTGCCCCAGAGAGTCGTTTAATATTTTAAAAGAGAGGTTAATTAAAGTAAGTAAAGACAACCACTGAGACAGGCAATAGGTTAGCTGTTAGAGACCGTCTTAGGAGCAGGTTCAATGTTATGAAGGGGCATCAGATTTTTACAGTAGGTTGAAGAAGGAATGTATTAAGTGAGAGGAGGATAAAAGGGAGACAGATTTTAGATAAATCAAGCATTTAGCAGAGAAATGTGGAAATGACTTAAAAGGATGTACGTGAGTTTTTCATTTTGTCTTTCTATTTCACTCTCTTTCCCTCTTGTCTCTCTTTCCTCTTTCCTCCATTACTGACAGGAACAGAAAATGCTGGAATATGTTTTCATGCTCATGGAATAATATAGTCATTACAGATAAAGAATTGGAATAAGTGGTAACAGTAGTGGTGCTAAAGTAGGAAGAATCATTAAGGAGCAAAATCTTTTTGACATCAAGAGGACATGGACTCCATTGCATAAAGTGGAGATATGGAGTCTTAAAGAAACATGGAATTCATCCAATAATGTATTTCTGCAATATTTGTTTTTCTTGTAGGCTACAGAATATGATTAAAATATGCTATTGTGGATGAGATGTGTTGCCCAGATTTTCCCCTTTAGAAATGAAATACTCACTCCCAAAGATGCTGGGAGAGTTAAGGATTGGCAAGTTTAAACTGAGACTCACTCCATAGATTGCCCTCATCTGAAGAGACCAATTTACTCAAGATCTTGCCTCTTTTCTATTGTTACCATATGTCTAATGACTGGTCAAAGTCTACCTCATTTGCCTGAAAATCGGAACAACTCTATAGAGCAATCCTATCTCTCAGAGTTCTCCACAGATTCAGCTAAAGCCTTTTCTAATAACTAACAGGCTAACTTTTGTGAAATGTTGTTCCTTCACTTACCCAGTTCCTGAGAATGCTCTCCAATAAACATTTAAATGCAAATCTCCATCTGAGTTTGTTCCCTTGAAAGCCAACCTATGATAGTTTATACCAGGAGTGATCTAAAAGGAAGGCCCTTTGAATATGAGATTTTGGAGCTGTAGGTTTTCTAACAATGAGAACTCAACCACTTGTAGTTATAGGAGTGCTGGTGGCTTCTGACATGGTAGTGCAGCAATTGTTAAAACTTTCATAGTTGTCGAACTGAGATTGTATATCAATAGAAATGAATGAACTAGCAATGTTTGGAAATTATGGGGGAATGATAATTAAAAGAGCTATGGAATTTAATGGCTGATGCTGAGGAATATTTATGTCTTGGAGAAAGATGAGGAAAGGCTAAGGGTGATTCATCACCAAAGGCTAAGCATAAATCCCAGACAGCATCCTTGTCATAACAGCTGAAAAGACAGAATTAGGCCTAAGACTTAATTATAAGCATAGCAGAATTGAATTTTCAACCTAGTAGTAGTGTGCTCATGAGGAAACAATGGGGATGTCTGAGTTGCAGCACACAAACTTGAATCCCCAGATTACTCTGAAGATTTTGGACTTTAGAAGTGATCCACTCCTCTGTGTTAAAGGCTAACATTCCTCCCGTGCCTGACAATGATGCAGAGGCATCTGCCATGAAATACAACAAGCTTTTATAACCTATTTAGAGAATGTTGGGACTTTTAGGAGAGGAAAAGTATCTTACCTCAAAGGAGTTGAAAGACCTAACCTCCATTTATGGGCAGGAGTCAGGAAAGTATGTATGGGACAGATCCCGAGGGTGATGATTCTGGGGGCTGGAGCATAAAGTTGGATAATTGAGACCTTATTGATATAAGAGCTCCCTTCTATAATTTAAGATTTAAATCTTAAAAAGGATCCTGGGACACAATGCTAACATATTGCTAGGATTGCCTTTGGAAACTTGGAACAAGAAATGCCCAAATGACAGACAAAGCTAGTGTTGCAGGTGGGTGAAGAAGGAACCAATAGACATAGAGATTGGATATTCTACATAAAACTAGAAAGACCATAAGATATTCATATTCTGCAGGAGGACCCAGAGGGAAATTCTGATAAAGAGTACACTGGTGAAAGTGACCCAGCACCACTGAGAAGCTCAGTGGTGGCTGTCCTTTGTAGATCATAGATGATGGTAGGAGATGCTGTTATACAGGAAGCTTGCTGAAAAATGGGGTTGGCAGGATCCCCATATAGTAAATGTCAAGCTTCAGTGTTCAACAGTGAGAAGACAAGTGAGTGCAATTATTATACTAAGCAACAAAGCCATAGTGACAGCCAGAAAATCTATACCTGTGGAGAACTAGGGAGATGTTTCGTAAAGCAAGACATCCCTGTGGACAAGATATGCTGCCAACAAAAATATTGCTTAATGCATACAAAAAGAGAAAATCAAGTATGCATAATCAGAAAGGTAAGGGCTGCTGCCTCAATAAAAAAATTGTGATTCCCTTACCTAAATTCCAGACTTCATCCACTTTTTTTCTTCTGTAATCCATTAACTGAAAGAGAAACTGGATCTCTGGGGAAAACAACCCTACAACACCGTGGGAAATATATATGGTAATGATGCCTTCAGTCTTTCTCCAAAGAGATCAGACCAGATGAACAAGAAGTGGTGAGTACATGGAAAGCCTTTTGGGAGACAACTGTCCACCGTCTCTAGCATTTCTGTTGGTTTACAAGCACTGATCGAATTTGTTCTGGACTATCTTTTCAAGAATTTTTGTATACCAATGGAACTTGGAAAATATCGTGTCTCTCTCCACAGCAAAGCGTAGGTTTGTTTACTGTCCATGATAATATGGACAATCCCCTTCTGGGACAGAGGTCAGGCAAGCTTACTACTCATTCTCAAAGATTTTAGTTCGCTAACCTTAGGTACCTCAGCTGTGATGAAAACCCTACTGTGTGCATAGAGTTTATCATATCACCCCAAGAGGTTTTAGTGGCAAGGAAAACTGAGGCAAACATGATATTCATGCTGTGTGGTGAGTAACATGATTCTTCATCTCCGATCCTAGGGTTTTGTGTCTTTACCCAGCATTGACAAAGCTGTCACAATTTAGCTTGCAAGTAGGATAAAATCTTTCATCCTATAAGTTGTTAACTCTAGGTCTTCCTAGGACTCAGAGACTTGCTACATTGATAAAGTCTTCAGGGTCCAACATTCTAGGACATGAAACATCATTACATTCTTCACTCCCCACACCTCCCTACTCACAAGGAGGCATAATATCTGCTGGGTCTCTTTGGATTCTAGAAACAACATTCTGCATTTGGGAATATTTATTTGACATGTACATCAGATTACACTAAAGGATCTAGTTTTGGTGCAGTCCAGAATTGAAAAGGACTCTGCAACCTATGGTATGAACAGTATGTCTGTTGGAAACAGATGCCGTATGGTGTATATGGAAAGCCCTAGTAGGAGATTCACAATGTAGCTCAGTAGGTTTCTGGAGCAAGACCATATCAGCTGTACCAGAAAATTTTATGCCTTTCAGAAAACTGGCTTGATACAAGGCAGGAGATAAACTATTTGACCATGTGTTATGAAGTGGGCTTCGGACCAGAAGTGCTCATCAAGAGCTTGATTATATACACCACCAACAAGTTAGATTGAGCATTATCAACAATGATCCATCTTAAAAGAAAAGCAATACATCCAGGGTAGGTCATGGACAGATGTCGCGGTCACAAGTAAGCTGCTTCAGTCGGTGCCCAGACACCTATGTCATCCATTATGGTTGCACTAGTGTCTTTGCTTCAGGCCACACCTATGATGGTATGAGGCTGACCCCATATGACCAGCTAACTTGGGAGGAAAAGGGCTATTTATTTCATAGGTTGATTGGCTCCTTATATGAGCACAAATCCCAAATAGATTGCACATGCAATAATACATTCCCTCTCCTGGGCAGTGGGGAGAGAGAATCCCCTTACTAGTCAGAGGTTAGCATGGTACACCTGGAAACCCACCATGTGCAGAAAGATGGGCAGTAGCAAATGACTTACTTGACTGGTTGGAGCCAGAGAACTGAAAGAGGAAAGATTAGAAGATCAAGGAAAAGTCAACTTGAAGAAGAGGCATGTGGAAAGACCTATGTGTGGTCACAGGTTGTATCTTTGGATACAGAATATCCATTTCAGAAAAGTTACTACAAAACCAAGTAGACAGTAACCTACTTGGTGTCAGCCACCTTTGGTCATTGTCCATCCTGCTGCATCTAGACATTAAAGGAGAAATCAGAATTGAGGAATCAGAAATGAGGATTTATCAGTTTCTTCAGTCTATGTGTTCTCTACCAATGTCTTAATGTCATCACTTTGATGAGGTCAACATTCACTTCGATAAACAAAACTGGCTGTGAAATGGTACCCCATCTCCTCAGCAGCCCTCATTCTACTCTGATCCTTACGACATCATTATGGAAAAACAAGCAAGCGATACCCAAGATGGAAAGGATGGACAAGTTACAAAGATTAAGGAATTGGGTAAAATTCTTAGAATTATGCTCCCCAGCTTTCTTATTGGATTCAACGTGTATGTCCTTGAAACCATTTCCACACTCTTATTTTGGGAGAAAAGAGTCCACTGAACACTAATTTTGTTCTCCAGAAGATACAGATTGTCCATGTTATAATTAACTCCTTATGCAAGGTGTACCACACATATGGAACTAAGGAACACAGGGTCCAAATAATGATTATCAATACTCTGGTTTCTCTTCAGATCGAATAAATCTTTCGCCTTTTACCAAATAATGATTATCATAATCCTTATGGTTGTATCCTTCATGAGCTTTGAGGATAGACATATTACCAAGCCTTCGTGAATCTAAGTTTACTCATTTAAAAAATGTTTTACATGAGGTAATTTAGAGGAGGAACTGACACAGGGTCTTTTACATAGAAAACATTTAATGAATATAATCTAATAATATTATTAGTAATCTCTATGCTAAAATAGGAATAGTCGTTGTTAGAATGTTGTGAGATTAAACAAGATTAAATGAGATAAACATTATTCCACATTTGATGCACTAAAATATTGTTAGATCTTAAACATTCTCTTGTGATATTATTTAAAAATGAGTCTTATTTACATTATGGCCACACTTTGTATTAGCTCAGCATTTACTTACATATCTTCCTTATTCTTTCACCACACACACACACAAAATTAATTCAACATTTTAACTGTATGTAAAATATAGTACTGTCAAACATAATTAATTTAATCCCAGACTGACTGAGATTTTGTGATAATTCAGGCAGTGGGATATTGGGATATACTTCTCTGCCCTGGAACAAAACTGTTTACTGAGAAAATTGATAATATAAGTAGTATCAAAAAGGAAAATTTAAGGTACTTAAGAGAACAAACCTTTATAGTTCTTTAATTATTCATATAAAGAGGAAAAATATTGACAGCTTACAATGTGTTGGTACTACTGTACTATAATTTTTTTAAATTTAATTTTTATTTTATCAATGTTGCACTTGCTTCTACTTTTTATTATTTGTTTGTTTTAAAGATTTATTTATTTATTCATGTTAGAGAGAGCAGAGACATAGGCAGAGGGAGAAGCAGGCTTCCTTTGGGGAGCCTGATGTAGAACTTGCTCTCAGAACCCCGGGATCACAACCTGAGCCAAAAGCAGACGTTCAACCACTGAGCCATCCAGGTGCCCACTACTTTTTTATTTTTAAAATCACAATAAACATGCTCCAAAGTTTTATAGAATTCATTATAAAAATAAAGCAGTTTTCTGACCCCTCCTCCATCCCTACATTTTCTGTTATCCAAAGAAGATGACTTTTTGGTCTTTTAATAGACCTGTTAGCAATTTTCTTGACATCTCTAAATAATATGTTTATATAGTACTTTGTAATTCTTTAGAAAGATGAAACATTAATACAATCTTTCTTATCCCATTTTGCCCTCAAATATATCTACTCTTCTTATGTCTCCATCATCCAAAAATGATCATGTGATAATTTGGATTAAATCTATATTTAATTCAAAAAAATCTATATTTAATAATTTACATATCAAATCAGTTTTCGTTTTCCCTAAATTAATAATTTCCCCATTTCTTTTTTGTTTATTATGGTTTTCTATTACTTTTCACTAATTTATTCCATTCTTGCCTCCTTTGGTTGAAATTGTATCTCAGTGCATTAAGATTCTTTATATTCCCTCCGTGTCACCTTCTCTAAGCAATGTTGTAGGCATCTCCTGATTTGCTTCAATCTGGGTTGACTAACCTCCACAACTCCCGTCCAGCTGTCCTTTGGAATTTCCCTTTGCTATCATGTAGGGGATTCCCTTGGTTTCTCGGGTCAGAAGCTGCGTTTCCTTTATGCCATATCTCCATTTTTGGTTTATTTTATTGTTTTTGGCAGTGTATCATACTGTAATTTCATAAGACCATGTGCATAGGAGGAGAAGTTTTGTGATCTCACATGCCTAAAATGTCTTTATTCTACATTCTTGGTTGATAATGACTAAGGCATAGTATTTTAGGTTGGGAATAATTTTATCTCAGAATTTTGAAAACATTTTTCCATTTTCTTGTCTTAGTCCAGTTTTGTTTGCTTCATTTTAAGAAATAAGATGCCATTTTGACTCCAGAAGCTTAAAAATAACCTGCTTTCCCCTGTTGTTCTAAAACTCAAGATGCCGTGTTTTTGTACAGATGTATTTTCATTCATTTCCGTGGGCCCTTCATGGGCTCTTTCAATATGGCTACTCAATTCCTTGGTTCTGAGAATGATTCCAGAGTTTGTGTGTGTGTGTGTGTGTGTGTGTGTGTGTGCTAAATTCCTTTCTCTGTTTCTTCTACTCATTCTGTCTTGAACTTTGTTATGCAGACATTGGAAATCCTTTACCAATTTTCATGGGTTTTTAAAATATTTTCATCTCAGTCTTTTGCTCTTTTTGATTTTTTTCAAGTTTACATTTCAATCTTTTTATTATATTTTTCATTTATCTTATTATAATTTTTTATTCCCTAAAGTTCATACTTGTTCTATTAATGGTTTAAAAATATCCTCCTTTTATTTCCTAGATTATCTATCTTTCTTGGACACTGAACTTCTCTTTCCTCTATAAGGATATTGAAGATTTTTTTTTTTGAAATTTACTTTTCTTGCATGGTCTCTTTTTCCTCCCATCTGTTCTTATTTGTTTATTTGTTCTGGCTTCTCTCCTGCTTATTGTTTGCTGTCTACTTGCATTTATAAGTGTAAACTAGGACACTTACTAGAATTCCTGAATTCATGAGTGGGAATCATCAACTTTAATGTTCACTCAAGATAATCTAGTTTGGCTGTTTTAATGAGCAATTATCTATGTCAGCACATTTAGAACTTTTTCCACGTGGTAGCCATATTCTCCAGAGAAATCTCTTGATTTCTTCACCTGTAGAAATTGGCTGAAATTCTGGTGGAAAGAAAGACCAGGAGTTTTAATAGTCACTAACATCATGGTGTGCAAAATGGTGTACCTTCCCACAACTGTGATTGACACCATCTCTTCCAGAGACCACTGCTTGCCTTCTTCAGAGCATAAAATTCCAATCTTCTGACGGGATGAGAGATGGCAGTTACTAACCTATGCAAGTAGGAGAAGGAATCTGGGAAGACTCTCAATCAATGTTTCTCAGTGGGAGAGGTTTATTGATATTTGGGGCTGGACAATTCTTCGTTGTGTGGGATTGTCACTTATAGTGCAGAAATAGATCATTGCTGATTCTAGCTCACTGAATGCCAGAAGCCACCCTTCCTTCATTGGGATACCCAACACTGCAATCCCATATTCTAAGGACCCCCAACAGTTGACACTGAGAGATAGAGAAGTGACTTCTAAACACCCTTTTATCCACTTTTCTTATTTCAAGTCCTAAATAAATCGTCTCCCAGAGATACCATCAATTCTTGAGATTTTTAACAATTCTGCCAGAGTGCCACCAACTCCGGAGTTTTTAAAGGTTTCTTCAGGGTAAATTGAATTGCTTCTTTGGCTTAGCTGCTGCCAGTTTTGAACTTAGCTTTTGGACATTCGATAAATTATTTAATATACATCGACTTTGCAGCTTCCAAAATGTTTATTGCTAATGTTTCCTTTTCCTTGTTCTCTTTGTGAATTTGTATATTTTTAAAAGATTCTTTTTTTTTTGTTGCTTTAGTGGGGTTCAGCAGGGAATGGAGGCTAATGAACTACCTACTGTCTTTAGCTGTTATGATATATCCCTTTTGTGTGCTATTTAATTTATGTCCGCAATAACCATCTGAGGAAGAAACTCAAATTATCTCCATGTTTAAAGAAAAAAACTGGGTTGGGGTGACTGGGTGATGGGCAATGAGGGGGGCACTTGGTGGGATGAGCACTGGGTATTATGCTATGCTATAAGGTGGCAAATTGAACTCCAAAAAAAAGAAAGAAAGAAAGAAAGAAAGAAAGAAAGAAAGAAAGAAAGAAAAGAAAAGAAAGAAACTGAGGCTTACAGGCTGATTTTCCTTATCTTAGTGGCCCAGCTACTAAAAAAAAAAAAAAAAAAAAAAAAAAAAACCAGAACAATATAGTTCAGCCTATTCCCAGAGGAGTTATTTGCTTGTTTGTTTGTTTTTTGAGGTATTCTTTCTGTTTCACATGGATGCAAGGTGAGATAATGTGGAGAGAGTGTGGACATGAAGCAGTTTCAAGAATTGGAGTATAGGATTCCCTCCCAGTGCCTCACAGACCACAAGTAGCCAGGGATTCCATTTTGCTTTGGCACTCTAAACCTTGTTGATCTATGAGAGTAGAGCCCAGATAGTCTCAAAAGCTAAGTCTGTTTTAGAAAATCTCTTCAGATTGTGCCCTATTTGAGTTACCACCACCACCTAGCTACCCCCTATTCAGACTCCATGACTTATTCCTGTTCCTTATCACTGGGTAGAAAATTTTAAATATTATATTGTGGGGGTATGGTACACTCTCCTTAGAAAATCTAACTAAAGGGGTGCCTGGGTGGCTCAGTCAGTTAAGCATTTGACTCTTGACCTCAGCTCAGGTCTTGATCTCAGGATCGTGAGTTTAAGCCAAGCCCTGCTTTGGGCTCCACACTGGGCAAGCCCTGCATTGGGCTCCACACTGGGCATGGAGCCTACTTTAAAAAAAAAAAGAAGAAGAAATAAAATCTAGCTAAAGTAATAAATTATCCCCTAAAAATAATTTCCTTACACAAAAATTTCTGCATATTCTTAAAGGGAATTTTCAGACCCTCTGACTCTAATCTAAGAACCTCAGAAGTTCATGGATTCTTTTATCTTAATAATAGTAGAACTATATTCTGAAAAAGCACCCACCTCAAATTTTACTTTTTTGTACATAAGAACTAGATAGATTAACATTTTTCCCCCGGACTTTTCAAATATGCTTTTGAAAAAGATCCTTTGAAGCTACTGTAGGCAAAAGTTATTTTAAGTAACTGTTACCATGTTTTTCCCTTTCTGTTCTAATGAACAAGTGAACTTCTACAAATTCTAGCTCATAATAATGACTATGAGAAGAAAGATAAAAGTACTGTGTTTGGAGGCTTACCCTGTTTCTTGAAACTTTCCAGAGTTTTCTCTATTTACAGAGTAGAATAACTTAAACATCGATCAATTTTTCTCCTGACATGTTATAACTCAGGCAATGCACAGTAGGTTTCCCTTGCTGAGTATATTTTGATGGTTAATTTTGTGTTTTAACTTGGCCAGACCATGGACACCCTGGTACTTGGTCAAACACTATTCTGGATGTTTCTTTGAGGGTATTTTTGGATGACATTAATATTTAAATATGTAAACTGAGAAAAGTAGATTGCTCTCCCTTATGTGGGTGGCCCTCATCCAATCAGTTGAAGGTCTGCCTAGAAGTAGAAACTGGACTCTTTTCTAAGTAAGAGAGAATTCTTCCTGCTTGGCTACCTTTGAGCTGGGACATCAGAATATTTTTTTTCCTTTTGACTTGAACTGATACCCTGGCTGTTTCTAAATTTCAAGCCTCATGGTTTTCAGACTAGAACTACACCACTGGCTCTCTGGCTTCTCAGATCTTTGTACTCGAACTAGTACTACACAATCACTTCTCCTAAGTCTTCAATTTGCCAACTCACCCTGGAGATGGTGGGACTTATTGGCCTCCATAACGGCATGAAATAGTTCCTTATAATAAACCTCTCTGTAGATAGATGGATGATAGATAGATGATAGATAGATAGATAGATAGATAGACAGATAGATAGATAGACTGTTGGTTCTGTTTCTCTGCATTGACTCTGGTTCTGTTTCTCTGTATATGTATATGTACATATGTGTATGTTAGAGAGGAGGAGATTTAATGGGAAGAGAAGGAAATTGGTTTAAAATAAAAGGATGGTGGTGTACATTTTTCCTTTTAGAACAAAAGATGCCATGCCATGATACATGCTCTACAGGTAATCCCAGAGTGCTGTGCAGAGCAGAGTTCTGTGGAGGCTCATGATGAATTTATTGCCCACAGAGCAACCACTTCACTGGACCTTAACAAGCAAAATATTTAATTTATCTGCATGTCAAATCAGTATCTCAGGTTTTCTTGTACTTTGAAGGCTTTTTTTTTTCTTTTCTCTTAAATTTGAATGGGAAGAAAGCAAGAATTTTTTTCCTTCTATCACATCAAAATGATTTTGTAAGTTTATGGAACCAGAGGAGATGCAGTTTAAATATATAATTGTTTAAATATTCTGTTTTACTTTCTGCAACATGATACACTAGTAAGTATAAGGAATCATGCATCAGAAAGGGCGAGGTTCAAGTTCCAGTTCCTTCTCTTTGAAGTTGCAGGAGTACAGCTAAATCTCTTATCCTATCTGGGTTTTCATTTATTCTTTTGTTACGTATAGAAAATACTACCTGTTTTCCTTTTTGGAAAGTAAAAAGTAAACAAGATAATATGTAAGAAAGCATATGTACTATGTGTCTAATAATTAGTAAGATATATTTTAATACCAAAAAAGGAAGGAAAAAAAGAAAAAGAAAAAGAAAAAGAAAAAAAAGGATTGGAAAATAACTTTGCCAGGAGGAAAGCAACAGTTTTGTCAGCACACACACACACACACAAAGATGACTATCATTCATCTCAAATCTTTAATGCTATATTTTCTCTCATATATGAGTCTATGCATAATTACAATTAGACCTAAGATTTGTGTCTACAGGCATGTCGGTATCTATGTTACAGATTTACACAAGCAGATTGAACTGCTTGCTTTCCTTTTCTGAGCTTAGCTGGAATGGTTCCAGAATGAAAGGGATATTGATTAATCCCTCAAACCCCCTACAGGCCTGAACATCAATGGGATTATCTCAAAAAGCCTAAAAAAGAGACAGAAAGATCACAGAATGTTAGAGTTAGAAGGGATCATCAAATCCAACCTTTCCCTACCCCCGTTTTTCGAACTCCCCAGATAAAGAGAGAAGTTTTGAATGAACTGCCAAAGTTCATTTGAGTAATCAGTGGAAGCACAGGTGCAATACGTTGGCTTCTTAACTGTCCACCCTATTGTTTCACTTTTCCTCACACCACACTGCTCTGATTTAGGTGTTCATGTCTTTAACGGGAGATTCCAGACCTTTTGCATGTGGTATCCTTGACTCCCTTTTGGAACAGTTGGCTTTTTGCATGTGGGATTTTTTTTTTTTTTTTTGGTCTGAAGTTTAACAACTATTTGGAGAGAAGGTACAAAAATTGCGTTTTTTCCCCTGAAAAGAGGTGATGATTAGAAATAGGGATATGTAAAAATGCAATTTTTTTTTTAATTTTCTGAGAACACTTCCCTTGGGAAGGGAACTCTCTAGGCCACTTATCAGGGCAATAGGGAAGTGTTTCTACCAACAAGTACTTGGATTTTCTTTTTCCACAATTTAAGGGTCTGGTGTCTGTAGAGTCAAAACATCCACTGTAAATTAAGCTGTTTGGGGCAGTGCTGAGAACAGGTGTTTCAAGTATCACTGAATCACACGCTGATCTTAAGAAAAAGAATAGAAATTCCTAGATCCCTTCTTAAAGCTTAGGAAAAGGAATAATAGAAGAAAAAAAGCATGACTTGCTTTTTTTAAGATTTTTTTTTAACAGCAGTTTTAGGTTCACAGCAAAACTGAGAGAAAGGTACAGAGCTATTTCTTATACACTTGCATAAACTGCCCAATTATCGGCATTTGCCAGCGGAGTGCTACATTAGTTACAACTGATGAACCTACTGTTCACATTTCGTTACCACCCAAAGATCATAGTTTACATTAAGGTTCACTCTTGGTGTTATACATTCTATGGTTTTCTTTTTTTTTATTTTTGACAAATGCGTAATGATGTGTATCTACCATTATGATATCAGACAGAGTAGTTTCACTGCCCTAAATATCCTCCACCTATTCATCCCTCCCTCTCCTATAACCTCTGGCCACCACCAATCTTTTACCTGTCTCCATAGTTTTGCCTTTCCCAGAATGTCATATTAGAATGATATATAGTCTGTAGCCTTTTCCAATTGGCTTCTTTCACTTAGTAATATGCACGTACGTTTCCTCCATGCCTTTTCCTGGAGTGATAGCTCATTTCTTTTTAGAATAGAATAATATTTTATTGTCTGGATGTATCATAGTTTATTTACACATTCATCTATTGAAGGACATCTTGGTTGTTTCCAAGTTTTGGCAATTATGAATAAAGCTTCTATAAACATCCATGTGAAGGTTTTTGTGTGGACATAAGTTATCAGCTCCTCTGGGTAAATACCAAAGAGCATGATTGTTGGATCATATGGTAAGAGTTATGTTTAGTTTTATAAGAAAGTGCAAAATTGTCTTCCAACATGGCTGTACTATTTTGCATTTCTATCAGTAATCAACGAGAGTTCCTGTTAGTCCACAGCCTCACTAGCATTTGGTGTTGTCACTGTTCTGGATTTTGGCCATTTTAACAGGTGTATAGTGATATCTTGTTGTTTTAATTTGAATTTTCCTAGTGACATATGATGTAGAGCATCTTTTTACATGCCTATTGGCCATCTGTAGATGTTCTTTGGTGAGATATCTGATAAGGTCTTTGACTTATTTTTCATGTGGTTGTTTGCTTTCTTATTGACTTTTAATAATTCTGTATTTATTTTGAATGTCAGTCCTTTATCTTGTATGTGTCTTTTGTAAATATATTTTTCCCAATCTGTGGCTTGTCTTCTCAATCTCTTGGCAGTATCTTTTGCAGAACAGAATTTTCTTAATTTTAGTGAAGTCTAGCTTATCAATTCTTTTTCTCATAGATTGTGTGTTTGGCATCATATCTAAAAGTCATTATTATAATGACATAGATTTTCTTCTGTGTTACCTTCTCTCTATTATCTTATAAAACTGTTTTAGAGTTTTACATTTTACATTACCTCTGCGATTTATCTTAAGTTAATTTTTGTAAAGAATGTGAGGTCTGTGTTTAGATTTATTTATATCTTTGCATGTGGATATCCAGTTGTTCCAGCACTGTCTGTTAAATGGGACTTCTTACCCAAATATTTTTGAGAGGGAAAAAACCCACAAACATTTCAATTGGCCCTGGGTAAAAGTATGAAGTTCACTTCCAGTGTCCTATCACTTTTTCTTTGTATACTGTTTCCCCTAATTATGCAATTTGCCTGAATTCTCAGATTCTTGTGCTTTCTCAGGTCTTCTTTAGAGAGCAGGAAAAGGCTATTTCTCCCAAGGCATTCAGGAACTCAGATTATTGCTCTTTTAGCATTGTTTTTACCTTAAGGATATTTGAGAAAGATGACATAATTTCCTTAAAAGAGATACATTTCTCCTGATTGCATTTTCAGTGGGACCCATCAGGCTCTGCAGGCACTTAGGATGGCATGGTGGTGAGACTTTGAATTCTGATAATGAAGCAAGAAAATATTTTTTTTTAACTTTGGTTTCAGTGTCACTCTTTTTGCCATATATTCTTATTTAAAGGTTCATTGCCCAGAGGAAAACTGTACATTGTCTGGACTGGGTGCAATTTTCTGAAATTCTGAGTATTTGCTGAGCCTCGCTAGAATCTTGTGAATAACCTTGAGTTCAGAACTACATTCCCCATTAACATCACCACTAATAACACTCACATACACAATGTTAGGCAAATATGTTAAAGAAGATGTAAGAAGTAGCCTGTTCATTTTTGATCCTGGCACTTATTAGACTAGTACCCAAAACTGTGAGTCTGGATACCACTACTTGGCTCTCCCCAGTTGTTGCTTTTCTTCTCTTGACCATGGCTCCTGTGGTCTATGCTATTTCTTAACTCCTTTCTTCAATGAGAACTATGTAAGATCTGAGTTCTCATTCCTCAATCTGTGATCCAAAACTCGCTACCTTTTGTTTTTAAGGTAGACATCAAACAGTGTAACATCTTGCTTAATGTCAGCTGGCAAACAGCTCTTGATTGTTTGCAATAACTGCTCTCAGAAGTTGTTTAATTCAGTTAAATATTCTGGTGCCTTGAGATTAATTTTGGCTTGCTTAGCAGAATATACTAAATCCTACCTACATACTGTACTTAAGTGAATCTTTTTCTATCATCTCCGCCACCTCTTCCGCACACTTTTACATTTCTGCCATCACAACTGCAATGTCTCTCCAGTGTTGTGGTCCCACATAGCATTTTCTGTATGAGACTCTTAATAGGTATTGGGAAGGAATTATGGATTCATTTCCAACTTTGCAGTCATCTTTGAACAGTTCCTCCTAAATTTTCATGCAATATAGGACCAAGATAAAGACTCTGGTGCAAGAGTAGAAGAAAAATTGCAAATAGGAACAACGCCAATTTCCTTTGCAGAATGCCAGCCCTGCCATAAACATAGACACTGAGCTATTTTCTACTGGAGCCAAGTTTATTTCCTACTCACACCTTAAGGGGATATTAGACAACTGGAGTAATGCCTATAATGTTTGCCTCATGTTCTGACAGTCCTGATATTCATTCTTCCTAAATACTCCCACTTCCAACAATTTCATCCCATTTCCTTTGGAGCTAACTTTGTTTACTGCCTCATGACTTCAGACCTCATCAACACCCTCAAGACTTGTTTTTCTATCTCCAAATGCTCTAGGCTTAACTATATGTTTTCCTGCTACCATGTTTACTATCCTAAAGCACAGATTTTTCAGCTCAGTTCCTAGTTCAGTTGCCCAGGAAAGGACCTATGTAGTCTTGAGTCAGTGGCACACACAAGTGCTATCATCTCCGTCTTTTCTCATGTTCTCCTTCCATGTGAATTACCTGTACCAGGCAGGTTTATGGGTCTGCTGCCCCATCACAGAATTCCTGGTGGATCTCAGGCTTTGTATGTAACCCATATTCATATCAGTCCTATCTGTCTGAAAAGTTCTACACTTTTTACTACATAGATCTAATGCATTATCCAAGTCTTAATTCAAATTTTCAGTTTTTATTTCTTTATAAAGACTTCCTTAGCAATCTGAAAGAATTTCCCTCCTCTTATCTTCAACCACATTTATTACTTGCATTAATCATGTTGGCACAACTTAATCATTAGTGATTCTGGTTATTTTTTCATATGCATCTCTTTTGTTTACCCAGCTGTAGGGTAAGTCCACAAAGCAATCAAAGTAAGCTCCCTGTAAGACATATCTGATTATATCATTCCCTTGTCTAAAACTTTCCAGTAGCCCCCCTTTGCAGTGAGCATAAAGCCCAAATGCTTCCCAGTGAAGAAACAGTCACATGTTTTACCTCCTGTCCTAGTCCCAGAGCCTGTAAAGGTGAACCCACTGGGGCTGGCTGGGGGAAAGGAGGAAGCTTGCTCCAGAAGGAACTGTCTGAGGGATGATAAGGGATTTCTAAATATGGGAAAGGGGAATAAGTCATTTGGTGAAGTCAACTGTACATACTTCTTTGTAGGTCTAAAGAAAGAACAAAGCTTTTATATAACAGGAATCCAGTTCTTGAGGGATACAAAAAGGAAATTTTTTTAAAGGTTTTTATTTATTTATTCATGAGAGACACAGAGGTGGGGTGCAGAGACAGGCAGAGAGAGAGGAAGAAGCAGGCTCCATGCAGGAAGCCCGATGCGGGACTCAATCCCAGAACACCAGGATCACACCGTGGGCCGAAGGTAGGCACTAAACTGCTGAGCCACCCAGGGATCCCCGCAAAAGGAAATTTTTAAGTCATTTTTGGTGCAACCTAGCTGGAAATTAGCATGTAATTGTTTGAGCCTTGCTGAATAAAATTTTAACCTTCAAAAAAAAAAAAAAAAAAGCCCAAATGCTTGTAAGGCCGTTCACTACCTGACTCATGCCCACCTCTCTAGCTTCATCTACATCTATGTTTATTGTTTTCTCTCCTTCAAACTTTAAGGTAGTAGATTTACATTATGGATTTTATATTCCTGCCTTCAGTCTTGCATATAATCAGCCATCAAATCCTTGAACTCAACCTGCTAAATATATTTAGAAACTATCCGTTTATCTCCATCCCTATTGCCCCTAATTTAAAATATAACAATATTTACTCTTTCCCTGAATAGTGACTTACCCTCCTCATGTCCTAAGTGATTTTCTAAAATAAAGTGCTGAGTTTGAAGTGATTCTGAGTTATCAAAATAGGTATTTAGAGTATGAACTTGGATATGTACATTCAGGGTTAAAAAATAAAGTGGGATTCGTCAAATTGCTAATTATAGGGACAGATGATGACAGGAACAAGGACAAGAATATAGTGTGAGTGAAGCAAATGGTATAAGTCAGAACACCAAAGACATCTAACATTAAAAAATGGAATCTGAGAAAGAACAGCCAGAGAAAGAGAGGAAAAACAAGCTAGTGGGGTTATCATAAGAGACAAGAGGAGAAAGTGATATGCAACAAGATTTACAGTGCTGAATCCTGAAAGCATAGCCAAGGCAGATAAGGATTGAGATGCAATGTGTTACAACATCTGTGTAGAGGAACAGGTCAAACTTATTGTTCATTTACTATATGCTAAATACTTGACTCATGAGCTTATTTAAATTTTCTTAAACAGTGAGGTAGATTTTTGTTCATAGAATAAAAGAGGCTATATTTCTGTGTGTGTGTGTGTCTGTGTGTGTGTGTTTTCTGCAAATCAGGAGAGATTTGAACAAATTTAAATACTGATTGATAGGACCTATAGAGAATCAGAACTTGCAGGGAACAGAGGAAAATATAGAGAGAGGGAGTTCAGCTAAGATAGGTAGGAGACAGTGGATGAATAGTCCAGGTGGAGGGATGAGTACATGCCAATAGCAGGAGGGCCACAGTACCTTTCATTTTCAGCCAGGCTGGTTAATGCATGGGCTGCTTGGAAGCTGACAGAAAGAAAAAGATAAGCAAAAGATGCCATTTCTTTCTAATGGCTTCATTTTGAGGTGAATGTAAAGGTGAGCTCATTTTCTGGCAGTCAGTTATTAAAGGTAGAAAAAGGATCGATGCATTCGCAATCTGAAGATCTGGGTTCAAATTTCCCAGCTTTGATGATTTTCCTACAGCATCTGAGCTGGCCTTTTAGCTGCCAGCCAGGTTCATATCTCTCAGTTTAGGGAGTTGTCATGGCGACATCTAATCCAGGGACTGCCACGTAGTAGGCATTCCAAGAAATTATAGTTAAATATGCATCTACATTGCTCTCCCCCTCACCCTTGTAGGTTATTGAATTAGAGATCAGTAATGAGCTGTTTGAAAGCTTTCTGCCAACAGCCATTGTAAGGATAAAAAGGAAAGAAAAAGCTTTAGTAAAGTAGCCAGAGCTATATTCTCTGTAGAAAGGAAGGGTGCTCTGACTTCATGCCCACCATGCCTAGGGCCATTAATGAAGCCTGGCTCCTTTCTCTCATCACTGCAGCCATTCAAAAGGAGAAAGTTCTTCTTGGCAAGGAAGTGCTATTTTCAGAGACAAGATTAGGCTCATTTTGGGCAGGAGCCATGCTTCTTCAGTCCCGGCACCTCTGAAGATTAGGTTAAAAGGTAAGAAGGAATGACTCAGAATAATTGCATTGCTTTACTGTGAACTTTAAGATCTTTTAGTGGAGGAGTTTTACAAGCAGTGATAGATAGTCATGGAGAGAGGAAAAGTACAAACCCAGGGGACAGGAACAGCAATGCCTGACTGAATTTCTACACAAAAAGAAGGTTGGCCAGACTTGTTATTTTTTCTACCTCCCCCAATTTCACAGGAATATTTTTAATATGCTTTGGTCTTCTCAGGTTCTGAAAACCGAATTCTCCCCCCTATCCACCTTCACTATATAACTGCATGTTTTCTGTGAAGCAGATTTTAGAAATCCCATTCTGAGATCAGATATATCAAAGTAAACACTGTCTGTACATGTAAAGTTCAGTTGTTATTTTATAATTGGGGAAAATATATCCAATAATGATAGCCCTCAGCCAGAACCTAATGTCTTACTTCTCAGCACTAATCCAGCAAACTATTGAAAAAATATTTATTGATCCCTTATTGAGTTTTTAGCTTGATGCTGAGCTATTGGGGAGATGCAGAAGAAATAAAACTAGACAATCCCTAGACTTATGAGTGTATGATCTACTTGGATGGAAAAGACACAGTTTGGCTCAACACCTGATAATAAGGGGTAACACATAATCACAGCTATTCAAGTATAATCTGTACTAATTATTGTAACTTCCTTACCTGTCCTTCTCTCACCTCCATGTACTCAGGTTCCATAGTCAGAGACGTGGGCGGAACCCTCAACTCCTCTAATTTTCTGATCTTCCATGTTTGATCAATTGACAAGTCCTGTGGTTTCTACCCCTAAATATCTCTGAACGTGTCTACTTATTTCTGGTCCCTGCTGCCATCACTCTGTTGAGGCCACCATCTATACTCACCTGGAATATATCTAGTTTGATAGTGGTTCCTATACTTCTAGCCATGCCCTTGGCCAATCCATCCTACACAATGAAGCAGAGTGATCTTTCTAAGTGGCAAATGTAACAATGTTCTCAAGTTCACACACAGCCTCAATTTTCACACCTCTTTTCATGTTTAAAATCATCCAATCATTTGTCCTGGCTCTTAAAACACCCTGATCTCCTCATCGTGGCTCTAAGGAACTTGCTACTCTGGCTTCAGCTTGACTCACCAGACTTTTCTCTGACCACTGAATAGGATGAGCAATCTGGGCCCACTGACTCCCTTTCTGCCCCTCCCCGGGCTGCCATCTTTGAAAAGCCTGGCACCATTACCTGTACTTCAGTGGTGTTCTGCAGTAACAATCATCAGTTTGTTGTGATTGTGTATTCAGCTCTTGATCCTCATGTGTGCACTTCAAGAAGAGTAGGACTCAGTTTGATTTACTCATTATCTTGCCGTCTGAGGCTAGATCAGTCCCTGGCAGTAAGTAAATGGCCAATAATTAACAGTTAAGTGAATAAATGTGGGACTGGGTACAGGCAAAGAGAAAATTCTGTGAGGGAAGGGTAACTCTGATCTCTCACAAGCAGCAAAGGATTGAGGTTGGTTTGAGAAAGCCACAGCAAGCATTCCATTCTGAGAAACCATTTTAGGACAGCACTAGGACAGAGATACCTGCATGGTAACAGAGAGACCCCCTGTCTGTCAGAAATAGTTGGTAGATATGGAAAGACTGGGAAAACTGGGAAAATGGCTTACGGGGGTGGGGGGCAGTTAAGAATATAGAAGACCTTGCTAGCAGGACAAGATATTTATTTTTGATGAGGCAGTAAACATGGAACATTTAAAACATTTGACCCAGCATCTGGCACTTGCTGGGGAGAGAAGGAGGAAAGCTTTGGTGAAGGACACAAAAGCTCTATTCTTTCTTCTACTTGCACAGTAGAGAAGCAAGAGGTCTTCTTTCTACAATATTTGAGTTGGAAGAGAAACAGGAACTGTTTAAACCTATAACTGGCAGGCTGGATACCATAAAGCGCAAGCCCTACAAGTCTTATAGTCTGGTGGCTAAGTCTAGAGCAATGTGCTTCTGTGTCTCGGCTGCATAATATAAGGAAAGTTATTTAACCTTCCTAAACCTCAGTTTTCTCCTCTGAAATGGGGATAAAAATAATTGAACCTACCTCATAAGACTGTCATGAGGAAGAAGTAATGTAATTCAGGTAAAGTGCTTGACTCGTAATAAGCATTTAATGAAAGCAGTTCTTATTTTCATGACATATCATACTTCTTTTTATTATTTTGTGTTTGCAGTTTCCATTCTAAGGTAAAAAGGTTCAGCGTGAGTTATGTACCCTTGTTAAATTAGTTTTCTGATTGTGGTTTTTGATTAAATGTCATGTAAGATTCAAAGTAGAAATAAATAATCATGCAGACAAGATGTTATACCACAAAAGAACCACAGAACACAAATGAGGGGAATTTTACCATTTGTGTCACTGTCTAATTCACCTGAAGGACTGTGAGACATTCAGAAGAACTTGATATTCTGTGAATTAGTAAGTGAGTTAACTCATTTGATCAAATATTCAAAGATGATATGTCAACAAATGTTCTCTATTCATTTATGACAAATGTGATTCACAGAGCACACAATACCATCAGTGATGGCAGACAGACATTCAGAGCCTGTTTAGCCCTCAAAGCAGGGCCATGAATGTGGCTGCATGGAGGTGAATTAATTGAAGGATGCTCTGGGATAAGCCATTGTGAAAGTGTAGGATCTGAGGTGAGGAGGGCAAGGCTGGAAAGAGCAAGAGAAATATAGCTGACAGAAGGGATTGGCTCTGACAAAGATGATGGATTTTTCCCAAAGGAAAGTAGCAAGCCCAGCCATAGGTCAGTATGTACCAGGAGAAGAAATCCAGTGATGATGCAGAGCACAGTCCATGACAACAATGTTTATTGTATTTAGTCAGCATACTACGTTGTTGTGGGAGAGCAATTCATTCACGGCAGATTTCCAGATAATGGCTGGGGATGTGAACTGAGGAATTCAGTTACTTGGGGGGTAGATCTAGCAAGGACTAGATAGGGAACTAGGATGCAGTCCAAGTTGATTGAGATCTAGGGCCCACTGACTGGAGAGTATATATATATTTTTTTACTATGTAGAATAAAAGAGAAGAGGAAGGTATAGGAATGAAATGTGACTCAGTGGAAGGACCATATGATTCCAATAGGATACACTTACAGAATCTAAGATTCATCCTTGTTCCATCCAGTCTTGCAAATATTTGGTAGCTCAACTACCAAGGGGCATCACTATGTTAGGAGTCGGTGACTTCATAATTCCTAACTGATAAACTTGCCCTCCTCGTCAACATTGGCTCAGAAAATAGGACCATGGAGTTGTGATTCTATCCATAAGAAAGCTCAACTTTGGGAAGCTGAAAAATGGCACAGCTCAGAGAATCAAAAAATGACTGCAAACCTCCATCATCCAAATCAGTATGGTCAGATCTATGTGCCTTAAGAAAATACTACGTTATTCACTGAGGAGAGTAATGGAAACAACCATGTCAATCCTCTAGTGTTCCCAGTACTAGGAACCTTTTTGGTAAATTGCATGTTAGCTTGAAAATTAAGTGAGAACTTCCACTGTTTCTGATTGAACCATTGTCCTTATGCACAGGTAGTTCTTGGAAACATTATTCCAGTTATGCTTAATTATACATATTTTTTTTTGATTACATATAAAGTTTTAGAAGACAAAGAATGACTAAAAAAAATCAAAGGACTATTTTTCCTTGTTTATTTGTTTCATTTGCAAATGAATGTGCTTTCAGAATGGTAAAACATATTTTTAAAAAGCCTTACCTTTCCCTCGTTTGTTTAAAAACATCTTTAAAGTAACCATATAGATTTTGATTTCTTCTCCATTATTAGTACATTTCTTACAGCATTATGTATTTGCAGAATATTCTAATACATTCCTAAATACTTGATAATTGTGATGTACTTTCCACATTTATGTGAAGATGCATAACCGGAGTAGTTCTTGATCTCAGTGGCTTAATGTAGCCCTGGAAATGAAAATAAAATGCTATTGAACACTTGAGAGAAGTTAGTAGGTGAAGCATGATGGTTCAATATCAATAAAAATAAATTTTGATATGACCATTAGAAACTATCTTTAAAGGTCATCTGTCTTCATTAAAGGCCCAGACAAAGGACTAACAGACAATTTTTAACATTTTTTTAAACTCAGCTTTTCTTAGGTGAAAATGTGCAAATTAAGATCACACTTCTTTAGGTATTTAAATATATAGGCTTGTAAAGCAGAAAAAGAATACTCTAAGAAAATTATTTAGGTGCCATGTTCTTTGGGCCAAATGTGTCCTTGTAAGTCCATGGGAAGAACTTTTCCTGTACTAACCAGAGATCCTATGTTCCAGAAAATAGAATGGGCAGCTGAAAAATATTTCCAGTTGTTTTAAGAAATAAACAGTTTCAAACTCATTTTTTGAACTGCTTTCAATAATCTCTACTCTCCAAGTAGAAGACTTGAGACTGGCTGATCGGAGGGAAAAAGGGATTACAAAAATTCTACGCAACGTGTCTCGTTTGGCACATCCACAGTTGGACGCTTTAGCTTTCCTGCCAGGATGGTTAAGTTAACACTTAATTAGTATGTGTACCAAACAAAACGTGCTTCTGGGCAGCACATTTTTTAAAAATTTCCCCCCACTGCCCCACAAATAAATAGCCTGGTTTCTGCCCAAAATATTCAAGGAAAAGGCTGTGCTTGCCTGGGGCAGAGGCCAGATGCCTTGACTTCCAGCTTCCTTCCATCAAAGCCGTGCAGTTTGGAAATTAAAATCTACAGCAATAATGAAACATATTAAAATGCATGCAAAGTCTTGAGGGCTTATAATATGCTAAAAACCGGCAATGCATGTTTACATCCATATATCAACTTGGATGTGCTGAAAAGATTTAAAGTGTAAAATATGCAAATATGTGTCATATTGTCACACTTGGTCTCTCTAATGGAACTCCCTTTCATCTCAAGTCGTCTTAATTTCATGAATATTACATGGCCCTCACACCTTTTACTCCTGCTGTTGCTAGGCTGAGAAGATTATGAAAATATGTTAATAGTAACTTTCATCAAATAAAAGTTGCAATATTCCAAATAAAGCATTTTCCCCCTCCTCTTAAAATACAAATGGTGAAGGGTTTCATGCTATTTTGTTTCCCTGTGGGAGACTAGATAACTATAGGCCAATTAAATTAATGAGAAAAGACCATGCAAATAGCAATATTTGTGCATAATCCTGGCTGGCTGCACATATAGACAGGTATATAGTGGTTTTTAAAATATTCTTGAGGAATGAAAATAGTCCCAGATCCGGGATACTGATAGTATATAGAAATGAGTTTTAAATTAGGCTGTCCTACACAAAAGCCTATTCGTTTATATTTAATTGTCAAAACACCATAGAAGGTAGAAGGAAGTGCGGAAGTTTGAGGTATCTGTCCTCATTTATGAAGGTGAAGAAGAAAAATAATATTGGCATATCAGATAACAGGAAGAAAGAAAAAGAAAAAAGCGAAAGAAGAAAGAAAGAAAGAAAGAAAGAAAGAAAGAAAGAAAGAAAGAAAGAGTAAAAGAAAGAGGATATACTCTGTTCTGTTCATCTTGGACACATTGTCCTGATACTTTCGAAGACAGTCTTCTTTTTTTTTCCCTGACATCTGCTGAAAGGCTCATTTTAACTTACCTTATTGATAACTTTAATGCACAGTGGAAGGTGAAAAGAATTAGAAGCATACTTTTCTGGACTTAATTTTCACCCATGGGGAAGATTTGGTGACTATGCAGAAATTATAAAAATCTTAGCCTGAGTGCCACCTTGAACTCCATAATGGGGTGGGAGGGGAGACACGATACTTTGGGGTTTAATTAGAACTTTGCTTTAGAAGAGCACTGGATTTAATAAATTTGAAGAAAATATTTGTTATAACCAACAAACAGATATTCTACAAATGATTAAAGGATAGGAATCTAAGCAGGTGATACTCTGACAAGATCTTTGCCAATAACTGTAACAAGAAAGTTAAATAACATTTGAAAGGAGCCAGTTCTGCGGCTCTCCATAGGATGGCCCTGGAAGGTTTCATGTGAGCTCTGATTCTTATTTATTTATTTATTTATTTATTTATTTATTTATTTATTTTGAGCTCTGATTCTTAAAAGAGTTTGCATAGATGATGAAAGGAAGGGCAAGAAGCCTGTACATGGGAGGCCTAAACTGAGAAGGCTGTGGTGCAAAATGTGCTGGGCTCTCTAGCTGCCAAGGGTAGCAGGATGGATAAAACTACATTTTAAAAGCTTGCCGGGAGAATGAGCTATGGCTAAAGGCTGATGGGGTAAAGCAGGCAGATGACAAAGAGAAGATAGACTTCCATAACAGCTTTTCTTCCGAAGTGTTGCTATTGTCTTGCTATTTTTGTTTGTTGTGTTCTGTATTGTTGCAGTTCCCTAAAATGAGGGTTTTCAGATATGAATTGTTAAACCAAAGTAAAAAAAGAAAGTGTAGCCTTCGTTGTGTGAAACCAGAGGAAATAAGCACACATATACTTTCATTGGTTTTATGTTAGTTATCTGAGATTCATCCTTTTTCTTAAGTAATATATAATCTTAGTGGAAAGTATGGAAATTTCCCCAATTTGGAGAGAAAGCAACATTCTATCTTTCTCTACCACTCAAAGGCAACTTCCCTCTGTATCATGCAAAATTTAGATTACACTCTTTAAACAACTTTATATGCTACATTTTAAAACTAAATATCTTTCATGCATAGTTCCCTACATCATTAAGAAGACTTTATAAATCTTGATCAATCACTACATAAAGTTTCATATTACATGTTTTTTCATCAGTATTGTATATTTAGTTCTAAGATTTTGTCAAATAATGTTAATAAAATATAAAATATTGCTTATACATTTTGTCCATATTTAAATATAGCTTCAGATAAATTCCTTGTAAGGGAACCAATACAGTTTTACAGAATAGTGATGTTACTAAATGTAAAGAAATATAATAAAAAGGAGATGAGACAAATTGTCCTCTAAAATACAATATTTCCTCCTTTATTACTTCTTTTTCCTTATTGGCTAAAATGCACCAAGTGAATTTTAACAGAGAACATGGATAAGTCTTCCCTGACTGGTTCTGGTGAGTTAGGTTATTGAAAACAAACGGCTTTTGAAAAAATAATGAAATGGACTGGAAAAAAAATGTTAAATGACATCAAAACTCATTGAAGGTGTCTAGCATGCAGTTAAAAATAACACATCACTCAAAAGAACAAAGCCATATGAGTAGAGTGAAAACTGCAGATGGCAGAGAGATACCTACTTACACTTCAGATACTATACTGGGACTGTCTAACACAGATTACAAAATGACCATTTTAAAGAAATAAACAGCAAGCAGACAACACCTACAAGACAAATAAAAGTATATGAGGGCAGATTTGAAGAAAACAGAAGAGAACTAGAAACATAAATTACAATAAAGTAAATTAAAAACTCAATGGAAATCGTTAACAGCAGAAATGACATATTCTAATTGAGAATTAGTACACTCAAAGATAGGTAAGAAGATATTGTTCCTACTGAAGTCAGAAAGAAAACAAATGTAAAATTCAATAGACAGAATAGAGTTTTAGGAATTAAAATGAGTCTAAGAAGAACAGTGGGCACAGGATGAGGGAGAGATAGTATACAGAAAGATGATGACTGATAATTCT
The DNA here is from genome assembly GCF_048418805.1 of Vulpes vulpes. Taxonomy (NCBI): domain Eukaryota; kingdom Metazoa; phylum Chordata; class Mammalia; order Carnivora; family Canidae; genus Vulpes; species Vulpes vulpes. The sequence goes on from NC_132792.1 coordinate 109,753,448, forward strand.
TTAGACCAAATAATAAACCATTCCACAGATTCAGCCCCAAGCAAGATCAAGGAAATAAAAATTCATACCTGGAGACTTCACAGAGAAAGTGTTGAAAATGAAAGTCAGAAGCAAACCAAACCAGCCAGCAAGTGAAACACAGATTTCGTTAGAGTGGCAGATTGACAGCTATCTTCACAAATGCAACAATTGAAGCCAAAAAACCATGGAATGTATCTTCAGAATCCCAAAGGGATCATCTGCACATTGACTCCATATGCAAGGAAAAAGTCTGTAGCAACAGAAATGAAAATCAGGGTGTTTTATTTTTATTTTTTTTAAAGATTTTATTCATTTATTCATGAGAGACACACAGAGAGAGGCAGAGACACAGGCAGAGGGAAAAGCAGACTCCCTGCAGGGAGCCAGACATGGGACTTGATCCTGGGACTCCAGGATCATGCCCTGGGCTGAAGGCAGGCACTAAACCACTGAGCCACCCAAGGATCCCAAATCAGGGTGTTTTAAAGCAAAAGCTAAGAGAACTGATCACCCAAGATCCTATTAAAGAACTACTAAAATATAGATTCCAGACAGAGAGAATGTGATTACTGATAAAAATTTCAGTGATACCCTGCCTGTGATACAAAACAGAATGAAAGGATTACACATGTAGACAAATGTGAATAGATACTGACTGTATAAAACAGCAATAATCTCTAGGGTGTATTTTTAAATAGAATTAAAATGCCAGGCATAAATATTATGGGTAAAAATAGCATTAATGACAATCCAAGAAGATATAAGATTTTATTTATTTTGTACTTTGGTTAGTTATCTATGGTTTTTTTTTTTTTTTTTTGCTATTTTTTCCAGACTTAGCCATAAAAAGAAAGAATAAGAATATTTAACTGTAGGTAGAAAAGAATCAAAAATTAAAATAATAGATGTAAACTTATACTGTATTAAATTTAAAGACAATCAGGTAAAAGACAATCCTGTCCACATCAGAATAAAAAAGCAAATGTTATTTATAAGAAATATATATAAAGCATAATCCACAGAAATGTTGAAATTCAAATACTACGTGTCATCCAAATATTTGTATAGAATAAACACACTGGCAATCAAGATAATTACTTTAAAATAATAAGAGCCTCAAAGGTCCAAGAAGATATAAACATTTAACATGTATAGCATTAAAAATATAACCTCAATTTATAAACCAAAGTTTACGGACTTAAAGAAATAGAAAATTTACAATCATTGTGAAACATATACCCCAGTAATTGATACAGCAAATCAAAAAAATAAGGAAATAAAATTTATCTAATGAACACATATAGAAAATCACCCAACTAATGCAAAGTAGTCATTTTTTTTTCCAAACACAAAAAGTACATTTATAAAAATTGACCAGAAACTTGATCATAAAGCAAGCCTTAACATATTTCAAGGCATTTACATCATGGAGAATGTCTGCTCTAACTACTATATAACTGTAGTAGATGAGAAATGATAGAGAAAGATATTTGGAAATTAAGAAACATTTCTCCAATAGTCCATAGATTGAAGAAATGGAACTAGAGGTTAGAAAATATTTTAAGTTAAATGATCATGAAAATACCACTATTCAAAATCTGGCCCTCAGATTAACATTTATGTAGTCTTGAAAATATATGTATATGTGTGCATGTGTGTATGTGTGTGTGCATGTGTGTGTATATCAGAAAGAAACATATATATACTTTATAAAAATAAAGGCTGCTTTAGAAAAATAAAGGCTGAAAATTAATGAGCTTTCCAGTTTCCAGGAATATTAAGAAATAACAAAAATAACCTAAAGATTTTATGGAAGATGTAACAACAAAATCATAGCAATAAATTACAAAATAAAAACTTTATATAGAAAACAAACACAATGCACACACTCAACAATGCTACTAGTTAGTTATTCGAAAAAATCTGATTTAATTGACAAACTTCTGGCAGAATCATTCAAGGACCAAAAAATAAAAAAGAGAGAGAGAGAGATAAACAATAAAAGCATAAAATAAAATAAAAAAGCACATAGCTATAGATTCTTTAGACTTGATTTCATTCGCCAAAACAAGTTATATGCCATTCTTAACATTGATGGGCTAGGAAAATACGATTGTGCCCTGAGGCGGGACAACATGTATTGTTTTTGTTAACTATGGTACAATCTACCACACGTCTTAAAATTACATTTTTTATTCATTAGTAAAGATGAACTTCACTCTTCTTTTGTACCAACAAGCTCTCTCCCTCCACATTTTAAAAAAGATTTTTATTATTTATTCATGAGAGACACAGAGAGAGAGAAGCAGAGATACAGGCAGAGGGAGAAGCAGGCTCTCTGCAGGCAGCCAGATATGGGACTTGATCCCCGACCTGGGATCACTCCCTGAGCCAAAGGCAGACGCCCCAGTCCCACCGCTGAGCCACTCAGGTGTCCTGCCCTCCACCTTTTTTTAAAGACAAAGAGGCAAATAGACCATTTATTGTTTCTCTTTCCTGAGGAAGGCCTTAGAGCAACTTACTTATTTTTTTCCCAGTTCTAAGTGGATGATATATGCATTTCTCAAAATAAGGAGCCTTGGATGACTTGAAAAGTTCCCCATCCATGATTATGGACGACATCTAGATTTATAACCTGAATCTTGATGTGTTGCCTTACACCAGTAAATGGACTCAGTTCCAGCTACAACAGTGACAGCTGGGATGGAGCCAAAGGCTACTGATGCTAAACTAAGCCTCTGTGCATCTTCAACATTTAGAACCAGTAGAAAAAAGTAAATATGGACAATCCTACTCCTTACCTTAACCAAAGTACCTGCTGAACCAATTGGCCCACCAGGCCTTGATGATTAAGCAGAGATGGTCAGTGAGGGCATGCCAGACCTTTCACTTACAATCATGCACTTCCTCGAAGTGTTTCTTTTATTATCTGTTCTAAAGCTCATCTATTTTTAACTGCTTAGATTTATTATGAATGGAGTAGCAAAGTGTATAAGGTCATGCAACCCCTGATTACAACGGCAGTAAATCAACTCAGATTTTTTTAAATGAGATACATAATTTTTTTAGTGGGCTTTTCTCTTTTTCTTTTTTTTCTTTTTTTCTTTTTCTTTCTTTTTCCTTTTGGGGATGGTTCATCTCAATGCAATCTTCTCAAACATCAGAGTTTAGTAATTCGTTGGAAGATTCTTCATTTTATGTCTCTTGACCCTACTCCTAATTTCTGTATGCAGTAAAGTGAGAGCCATTCTAGGAAACTAGAACAGACAGATTCATTGTGAACACCCAGAATTAAAAATGCACCCAGAAAAAGCAGGTCATAGGTTTTCAGGTTTATTTTTCTTCTTTATAATCCATCGCTACAATGTGCACAACAGGAGTGTTGTCCTAAGTTAAGAGATTTGCCACTGATGATGGGAAAAGAGCAAATAACTGTCTAATCCTGTAAGCAAGAGGAACCACTACCAGCAAAATTAATCGTGAGTTCTATTTGAGTTATACCAAACAACCCGTAGGAAGTTTTTTCTCCACTGTGTTGATTTAGCTGAAAAATTCATTTGGCTGTTTGTTGATGCAGGCAATGTGAAAGAAAAAAATAAATCATTATGCTTTTGATTGCTTATAAGTTTTACATCTACAGAATGCCAGATAGACAATTGGATGAGTGCTCATATAATCATTAAAGCAAATCATATGGATGGGCTTCTGGAACTCTTCTTGCCACACTGCAACTGCATGTCCTTCCAAGGAAAATTTGAACAAGTAAGTATATGTCAATATATGTAATTATTCCTTTGATGAAAGGTTAAATTGTCCCAATCTTTCTGACTACCATATCACATGGAAGAAATGTCAAGACACACCAAGTTTTACTTTTCAGTGGGGAGCTCCTCAAGCACTGCTTTACTAATAAGCTTTCATTTTAACATCAGGCCATTCATCACATAGCCCATATCTAAACAATAATTTCAATTTTTCTTATTATTAATATCTCTCATTATTCTTAAATCAAGTTGGAATAGAAAATAAATGTCTAGTCTTTCTTTTAATACTGTGTGATGAATGTTACTAAACCAAAGTAAGTTTAAGAATGATTTTTTTAAACACATATTACATTTTACAGTATGTTTATTGTCAACAACAGCAAGAAAATCCTCCATTCAATTTTTGTTGATTACCACATTTGCTATAATTATCTTTACATATTATCTATATATTTTAGTCAGAAAACTTATGTTTCAAAACTAATAGATACTAAGTGCAAGTATTTCAATATATACTGAAGAATCTAAAACCCCAAGAAGTGATACTAGTGGCAATACAAAAACTGGGACCCAACTCTTCTGAACTAGAATCTAGTATAGTTTCTACCAAACAGCACTTTAGTCATCTACCTAGAAAAGAGTTATACAAACAGAAGAAAAATCCAGAATAGGATCTTTGTCAATCACACCAAAAATTAGGATATGGGGGTATAAAGTATGAAGTATAATGTTTTTAAAAGACTGAAATTACATACTGTGGAGCAAAGACTCACACAGCCAAATCAAAACTGTGAAAACATGGAGTAAATAAAGGGATTTTCTTTTACTCCATTCTAGAATGATACAAATGAAGCACTTTTAAAACATAAAATTAAAAAAAAAAACATAAAATTTCTTAATTGCAGGCGAGTACTGCTTTACCCAAACGCTGGTACACCTATCACTATAGTGGTAAAAGGATATCCATCAGTCATCAGTGATTTGAGACTATGGCTCATTCAGCACTGTATTTAGTGGTGGCATTGTATGTTCACAGGTTTGCAATAGATGGGTGGAGCCAAACTAAAAAAAGAAAAAGAAAAAATTGTGAGAGTTCTAAATGAATGTCAAGTCACATGACATTATTTTATTAAAGCCAATGTGGTTCTAAAGAAGCTTATCCAAACAGCTAAAACGAACCAGAGAAGTTTTTTTTTTTTTAAGATTTTATTTATTTATTCATGAGAGATGCACAGAGAGAGGCAGAGACATAGGCAAAAGGAGAAGCAGGCTCCCCATAGGGATCCCGATGTGGGACTCAATCATCAGACCCTAGAATCATGCCTTGAACCAAAAGCAAAGGCTCAACCACTGAGCCACCCAGGCATCCCACCAGAGAAGTCTTGAGTGGCGACTGGTAGAAAGGTAGAGGAAGACAGAGAACGATACTCCAAGGAGGGAGGGAATGGGCAAGGCTGAGGAAGCAGAAATGTCTAGGACAGTGGGAGGGCCCAACAAAGCTGGCTCTATTTGTAGCAGTAAATACCTGCTGAAGACATTCAGAGTGAACAAAAGAAAGACAATTAGCAAGGCAGCCTGTGGAATCTAACAAAGACTATTTGTATTTAATATATGGTAAATACCTAAAGCATCACTAAAAAGAGTAGAATGTTTGTAGGATATTGGTAAATTAGTGTGCTCAAATTCTTTCTTCCTGATTCTGTCAGATTCTTTGACTACATGGATTTTGATATTAAATTTAATGTCAAATAATATTTGAGTAGCTTTTATATAATGCTATCAATTGAAAAAATGTACTTAGCTAGTCACTCAAAGTTTTCCTTGATTGGATTATTTGAATATCTTAGAAATATTCACTTTAAATTGGTAATTATTGGTATTTAATCACATGCCAATATGTAAAGACATATATGTAACCTTTTCCAGATGAAACAATCTCCTTGCAGACATTACACTAAAGTGAGGCAAATAATCATGTTGACTGTCCAAACCTCAGAAAACTCAGGAATATTTTCTGATTGGCTGTTTTATAATAATGTACACAAGATTTGTCTTTGAATTAATATTCATAATTGATATATTTTCTCAGATATTCCAGTCCTAGATATTTATCCAACAGACATTAAAACAGAGGTTCAAATAATTTTTGTGTAAGAAAGCAGCTTCATTTGTAATAATTGAAATAGGAAAGAATGTGTATATAGAATGGTTGAAAAGTTATTGGTATATTAATACAATTGGCTACTACTCCATAATAAAAAAGAACCAACAGCTTCTGTGTTAAATATAATAATTTTAATTATTAAATTAATTTAAATTAACAAACTTAATTTAAATTAAATTAATAGATGCACACAAGAATATTCTGAGTCAAAGAAGTGGAACACAAAAGAGTTAATTACATATGGTTCTATTTATATGATATTCTAGAATAAGCAAACCTTACCCACAATGATAGAAATCAGGTCAGTAGCTGCTTCTGTGGTGATGGGGTCAACTGGGAAGAGCACAAGAGAGCATTATGGGGTGTTAGAAATGATCTGTGTCTTGATATGCATTTGTCAGACAGTGCACTTAAGACAATTTGCTGAATGTAAATTTTACCCTCATAAAAATTAACACCCATGGCTGTTTTTTAATGTGTACCTGGCTCACAATGGAACCTATGCTGGACTAGTTATTAGAAGGTTTGCCATTTTATCTTCTTCTCACTCTCTGGTTAATAAATGACTTGAAAGATTTTCTCCTTTTATTTTATGGAATATGCATTTCTTTATTGTTAGAAGATATTTTGGGAAATTGTTGTGAGCTTCTCTATATAAAAGAATATTAAATTTTATTAGGTGCATCTTACAAATTTCTGCATAAAAACTTTAATGGGTTTTGCTCTAAAACATAATATTAATATTTCAATTAAAAGTAGGTTATAAACAATGAAACCTCTTGACCAGCCTTGAACTTTTCAAATATATCCAAGTTTGTCTTAACTTTTAAATATAACTTGACATGCCTTTTCATTATTTCTCGTCTTCCTCCACCCAACATGACACTGTGCAGCTCTGGGCTAACATCATCTTGCAATTACAGCTTCTCTTCTTAATTCTCAATCTAACATTTCAGTGTTTTGGTCTATTCTTCCCTCAAATTTCTCTGAGTTCAGCCCAGAAGACCTAACTCTACCATCTTATGCTCACGTTGCTACATTTGGGGAATGAGTCCTGATAGTACTTTTTAAGTTTCAAAAATTTGAGATGCTCACAATATGCTCTATAAAAGATTTCTCATTCATTGAAATGATTCTGGTTGTAGTGAGAATTGAATTAAATGGCTTTTAGTGGACTCTCTAACAGTCCAGTGAGAACAATGCCCTGCAAATTAGGACACCAAGCTTCTCTTTCCAGGTATATCACACATTCCTTGCCCAGCAGTTAATTCATTCCTAGAACATGATTTACTCATATACAGAGAAATAGTTGAATTAAAAATAATAGTGCCCCTTCCAGCCCTAATACTAAGGGTGTGCTTATTGTGGTCAAGGCTAAAAGTAAGATAAAACAATCTATACTTAACGCCTCCAAATGTGCACATTGTGTACACACACTCCATGATTAAAGGTAAAACATATATTCAGAAATGTTTAATGAATTAGGTTTTCCCCAGGGCCTGTGTCACTGTGGTATATAAAACTTCTTGATCATTAAATATAAGGGTCTAAAAAGTAGACACTAACATTACTTTTTTCAAGGAATCTTATAACATTAAATACCTTGTAACATCAATGTCTTGATCAAAGATACATTGAAAATGCAAAACTTCTGGCAAATTTTTTTTAAAGATTTTGTTTTGATGTAATCTCTACCATGAGGTTTGAACTTACAACCCTGAGATTGAGAGGTGTATGCTCTACCAACTGAGCCAGCCAGACACCTCCTCTGACAAATGTTTTTAATTATCCATAAATCATTACATTAAAAATTAACACAGAGAAAGAGGAAGAATAAAAGTGGGTTGTTATTCATGATGTAAAAAAAAAAGGAAAGTAACAAATAAAATAAAATTATTCTGATTATTTTTTGTTGAACTACTTTCACTTACATCTTTAAGATCTGATTCTGGAGAACACAAACCAAATATCCTGATCTGTGTTCCCCAGAATCAGATCTTAAAACAAAGATTTAAATGAGTGTAATTTATTTTGGAAGTGACTTCAGGAGGGAGAAGGGAGCAGAAAAAGAATGGAAATCAATCACGTGCACAATTGAACCAGTTACTACAGTGGCAAACGGTGCCCCATCCCCCTGGTGGATTCTGGGAGACAATGTAAAACACACTTCCAAATTATTCCAAACCAAGGAGCAGCATATTTACCCCTCTACTCTTATTATTGTTCAAGAATTGATTCCCAGACATCCACTCTTCAGTGGTACTAGCTTGCTCTGTGCTTGATCTAAGCATGCTCCTGTGGCCAGAAAGCAGCCACACAGCCAGAGCTTCAGGGCTGCAAAGCCATCTGCCTTCCATGGCTACGGTTGTGACTCCTGAGAGGATATTGGTGTACCCACAGCTACACAAAAGATACATCTGGATAAGCTGAGGCCAAGTGAGGCAACCATCTTCTTGAATCAGGTGAGATTTTAATTGCATGAACTCATAAAAAGGCATGTGTTGATGTTCAGTGGAGTTTAAATCTAATTATAGACTAACTTTAAAATATTTCAATTCCCTAGTTACTGGAAAACCTCAACTCCAGTATACTAGACTGAATCAACTTCAATTTTCTCCTCACAGTTAAAAAATATTGGTCAAAGATCTAATTCTGTTTTTTTGGAATTACATGCCTAGATATTGTTTGAGCCAGAACTGTAATCCGACTTTCCTCTCTTCTGGCCTAGAATTTTACATTTTATACCATAAATACCAGTGGTTCTCAAAGAGTGATAGCCAAAAGAGAAGCATCGGCATCACCTGGAAATGTCTTAGAAAGTCCCTGGGTCTCCCTCTAGGCCTATCAAATCAAGAGCTCTCTAAATTGGTCCCAGCCATGTGTTTTCACAAGGTGTCAATGTGACTCTGATGCATGCCAAGGATTTAGAATCATTGATACTTGCTATTAAGATTTTATCTAGGGACACCTCAGTGGCTCAATGGTTGAGCATCTGCCTTCGGCTCGGAGTGTGATCTCAGAGTCCTGGGAATCAAGTCCCATATTGGGCTCCCTGCATGGAGCCTGCTTCTCCCTCTGCCTGTGTCTCTACCCCTCTCTCTGTGTGTGTCTCTCGTGAATAAATAAGTAAAATCTGTTTAAAAAAAATATTTTATCTGCACATAAATAGAAAATAATATTTTTCCTACTCTCCATTCCCAAAAACCATGCTAGGTGAGTTTCAAAAGTATATCCTATGCTGTCTTTTTCCTTTCTGGTTGATTTAAAAAAAATAAATGTATTAACAATGTATATTTTATCCAAATATTTTCTTTGATAAGGTCAACATATTAAAATATATCCTATGTAAAATAACCTAATTTGGAAGCAATTTATTAAACTAGATGATGATAGGAAAACTAGGTTCAAATTTGTGTGACTTTCTAAAAAAAAAAATTTGTGTGACTTTCTAGAAGGCAATTTTTTCTATAGGCCCAAGTTTACTCAACTAATAAAAAAAAAAAAGAGTTTTGAGCTAGATGATTTTTAAAATTTGCCCAGCTCCATATTTTTCTTCTCTAATAACTAGTTGTAATTGAAGGATAATTCTAGCAGAATGGTGGAGTAGTCCTGTGTAGCTACAGCCCTAAACAATTCTGGGTCCTTTGCTGGATAGCTGTTTTAAGGAAAAGAAAAAAAAAAACACAGAAATTTGTACAATCTGGGGTTTGAATGGCAGAAAACTTCTTCCTTTATGCCAAAGTCTTTAATTGGAGCTGATATATTAGCTTGTCCTGAGGACCTCTTGGTCTGAAAAAGTGCAATCGGTGACCCTGGTGATTCCCAGGACTCCTCATGACTGAGTCATCTTCTCAGGGCCAGGGTGTCCTGGCTGACAAGTTTTAAGCATCCGTCAGCTGCAAAGAGAGAGGTTTCTCTTGATTCACGGCTGACACTCTGCACTGCCTGCCTTGGCAACTCCTCTTCTGGCCTATCAGAGCTTAGCTTTGCAGAGCTGTTTCTAATATTTAACTAACATTTTCCCTGATGCATCTTTAGTACGTTACACCATGTTCTCTTCTTAATAGTGTGAGTCACCCGCACCAGCTTAAGGAGGTGCATTGCTTGTAAATAAGCCGCAATCAGCGTAGTTTCCAATTGATGCACTGCAGCTCATTCCTCCCCCACAGTGAAGAAAGTAACTTTGAATAGGACAAAATCACTCTTCTTCCCCTATGGTGTCATGACTGCAGAGCTGCAGGGTAAGCTAGTGGTCACTTCTGAGGCTTTGTGCTAGCAATCAGACTCATCTGGTGATTCATACGATTCATTTTAAAGTATCATCAGGACTCTCAGAGATAAGAATGAACAAGCAAACAAAAAGAGTAATGGATCATCATAATCATTACATCATAGTAATCGATAAATGTAACTAATTCTTTAATTTGATGCTATTGAAAAGAATGTCTCTTACCTGGTGACTAAGCGTTCTCTAGTCAAAACGTACGTAGAAGATTATAAAAATGTAGTAAATGCTATTTTAATATGCGACCAAAATGAATGAAACCTGACTCATAGCTGAATCCTGCTCGATGTCTGAGATTCTTCCAAGAGTAAAGTCAGGGCTTAATGGCAGAAGAGCCAGGAAGGGTGGAAATTCACTATCTCAAGTAGCAGGGACATTTCAAGCCACTCAGATCTCCTCTGGTATATTTTTAAAAATATTTTATTTATTTATTCATGAGAGACACAGAGAGAGAGGCAGAGACACAGGATCAGGCCCTGGCCTGAAGGTGTCGCTAAACTCCTGAGCCACCCGGGCTTCTCTCCTTTGACATATTTTCATACCAGTCATATATACCAGTACACTTGACAGGTAAAATATTTAATTTTATTTTTATTGCTAAATCTGGCAATGCTAATACAAGCCACAGTCTTCTTACTTAAACAGAAGAGAAATCAAGGAAGAATCCAATTACATCTTGACCAGAATAAATAGTTCACATGGAAATAGACACTTTATAAAAAAGTTTTCAAATTATTTATTCCCTCTCCATATGAGGCAAACATCACCTCTATCTGACAGAAGAGGAAACAGGGAGATTGTTTTTACATAGGCCCCTGAGGAATAATAGCAACAGAACTGGTGCTCACGGCTTATAATGCTGAAAAAGTGAGTATTCTATTCCACCATGATTCTAAAATCAGTTTGGTTGCTTCTTGTTTGTCCAGAATCCAATGTTTCACCACCACCCCCAAAAAAATAGGATTTACAGTTTCTATGGAAAACCATCCTCATCCCATTTTGGCACTAGAAATTTGGAGGGATTTACCCAATTACCAAATCCAGAATTGACGATCATTGGCTTAACGTATCAAGATACCCCATCACAATGGCCATGATGAATGGCGCAAAGGGGAGCTCATGATCTAAGCTGCTTTAAACAGAGTGAACCTCACTATTTTTTTCCTGAGCTAGAAACAAGGAAGCAGATAGCCCTGGAAACTCTTGAAAGCCGTGTTGAAACAATAAAGAGAAAGCCTGCAGAAAATGGAAAAAGACAAAGGAATTAGAGATGAGAAATGTGAAGAGAGGAGCCAAGTACTGTTCTGAAGTAGGAGAGCTCAGTTTGTCTTGGAAGGGTCCACCTTAATTGGTGCTAGACCATCTACCTTCGCACCCTCTCTTAACAGTTAATGTTAAGTGCATTCTTTTTACTCTGGGCCTTCTTTAAATGTAATTTGCAATTCTTTCTGTTTGCTTCCTTTGTTTTCCATCTATGTCATGATGACCCCTGAACATCTAGATACAAAAATCTAAAAGAAGCATGGAAAATGGTCTTGCTTATAGAACAAATAAATGTAGATTTAATTTTTATAGAAGGAAAGCTTGAGAGAGGCCAGCTCATTGACAATTCAAGTTGACCTTACCATCTAGCACAATTCCTGTGTTAAAATCTTTTCCAGATTATAGTTTCTTCCTCTTCAAGGATTGTTTCCTGGTTGATGCCAGTTTCAGTGACCTCTGGGTCAAACAACCCCTATTACTGTGTGACCTAGTATAGGAGAAACTGATTTAAAGGCAAACCAATGATATTCTAGTCAGACACAGGAGGTTGTTGCTCTTTGGAGATGTAACTGAATGTGCAGCCATAATTCTGAGTAGTTGCAGTCAATACTCCTCCTATTTGACTAGATAAATGCTAGGGCCAGAACCAAATAATTAAGCTAATGTTGAAAGTAAGATAGTATATATATGAATGCATTGTGTTGGTGTTCTAGAAAGTAAATGCATTCAATAAATTGAAGACTATCCTGAATTACAGTGCTTAGATAAAAGGTGCATTTGGATATTAAGTAATCACATCTCTCGGAGCCCTTTGTCACTGTCATTTGACACTTATCTGTATTATATTTTCTCTTGCAGCTTGTAGGACTTGCATTATTTAAACTTGAAAAGTTCATCAGCTGGGAGTTTTTACTTCTTTTATATTCTCTACACTGCTTGCTAGATACTTATGTCCAATACAGGGGGATAAAAGCCTTAATCCTTGTGTTTGGACGCCTGAATATAATCTTTTACCCTAATACTTAGGCACGCTTACCACATTTATTCTGTTCTACTGTCTGTAAAATGGGGATAACAGTGACTGTTTCTCAGACTTCCCTAAGTAGCTGAGGATTTCATAAAATAAACATGTGAACTTGAATTTGTATGCAAAACTATGCATTAGTTATAGCATAGCATTCTGATTTCTCAGATTCTAGCTTTGTTCATTATTTTTGGACTATTCTATACCTTTGTGTAACTAATAAATAGGCGAATCATCTTTTCCAGGAGTTTCCATTGACTTCCTTCCCTGCTGTGGAAAATAGTTTTGTATCTATTTGCTATTAAATGTAAACATGTGCTTTTTCTGGTTTTTTGTTTGAACAGATTAGAACATTTGCCTGATTCTTTCATATGAGAAATATCAAATCTTGAATATATGTTTGTTTTTATATCTGTAAGAAAGTCATGATCTTACCATTTTCTGAACATTATCTTTGAACAGTTTCAGGGATCTTCCCCTCCTATGCATGCATATTTATCTACAAGAGCAAGGTAACCTCTCTCACCCAGAGGAGAGCATCTTGGTGTGGTTTGTGCCCAGGCACATCTTTTCTTAGCTTCTAGAGGTGACTCCAAAGAGGTAATAGAACTTTAATGACTGTTTCTCAAATGTTCATTTTATTTTCTATTAATTTTCTGTTTTTCTTTTTCCCCCTTAGCTACTAAATTATTCCCCACTGCTGGCAGCAATGTTTGGGAATTTAGTTTCATAGTCTGATTATTTGATGGTCCCTGTACAAGGATTAATTGTTTATAGAAATCTATTCTTGATTGGATGAGAGACAGCAGAGAGTCTGTTTTATTAACTTTTCTGATTAGGAGTGGAATTTCTTGATCTGATCATTTGGTGATTTTTAGTCTCTGTTAGAAGAAAGATGATGGAAAATTTGGTTTATAAACTTTCTGTTTGTTTGGAGCTCCAATCAACCAGAATTTTTCCACTGGGAAGGGTATCAGTTCTATCATAGACTGGTAAGATTTTGAGGTTCTTTATGTACTCTTGATCCTTGGCTGAATTTTAAAATTGAAGCTATTTTTGTCTATTTTTGTCTGTATGTCTTTGTGTCTGTAACTCAGATAGGCGTTTATCTCCAATTGTATAAATGCATAATGTTTTCCTACCTCTAGATGATATTGATAAATTAGACTATAAAGTCTCTTAAAGGAACTTGTTCTGGTTGGTTTATAGAGATAAATAAGCACTTACATAAGCTGAATATTCCTAAAATTTCCAGAAAATAAGGAAATTGAACTTTAATACTTTAAATAGGCAGAAAAAATGTATTTTTACAAAAAACAATTTAGAAATACTTTAAGAATTCAAGAGAACATAATTTAGATAAGTCTGGCAAATGAGACTACTTAAGTATTTTGGGTTTAATGAAAATACTATGGGTTCTCTGATTTATCACTGTTAAATATAATGCAAGTAAATATTTTTCTTCTTTGTGTGTCTGTTTTTCCTAAACTAATACGTTACTGATCAAATAAGCTAGCATTACTTCTACTTAATGTTCAAGATTATGAAAAATGTGAATCTGTTTCGAATCTCTACTCAGATTAAGTTTATTCCTATACTGCTTTGTAGTTATCAGCTTGAAGAAAATTTCCAAGATCTGTAGGTGACTTAAATCCTTGAATTGATATTAACTTGAGTTAATTAGTGCACATTCATTGGATACTTAGATCATTGCTAGGTAAGATGGAACACTGACACATTGATTACTAAATATGATTTTAAGTTTATGGGCTTTTGCTTCGTATTTCTACATGCTATCTAAAGGCTAAATCTTTGGGTCTGTTTAATAACCTTGCTCTTTCTCATCACTGAGAAGTACTCAAAGGGATGTGTTGGCTGTAGAAAAATAAGTTATAGGTATGTATAATCTTTGCTTGTCTGATGCAGATTGCTGGTGTCTGGCGACACCAATCATCCATCTCTATTTTTCTTGGTGAAATAGAAATTACTTTAGTTAAAAGCTATGGTTACTGTAAGTAAATGCGAGTGAACTCGGAGCAATAGTGGCAGAAATGTTCAGCTTTTGCTGCGAGGTGACAAGATATGTTCTTGTTTATTAAGAGGAAAAGAGACTAGTTTTGTTATAAAGTAAAGTGGTTTTTCTAGAATAAGAAAGAGGGTGGTAAAAGACAAAACCTGGATGTATATAGAAAAATTATAGATGGCTCACAGGACAGGAATTTTATTTGCTTTTGTTTATACTGTACACAAATAATCAATGTGAAAAAGCTGTAAAATATGATAAAATCTTAGCAAAGTTTTCTCAATTTTGACGGGATTCTTCTCTTTCATTTACTGTTTATTGCCTTGTCCTGTGGTATGTAATTCTGTGTAATCTGCATAGACTTCACGTTTTACCATAATAATTTTCTGTGCCTTGTGTTCACTTTATTATGACCTTGATTATTAAAAAACAAAATAAAACAAAGGCTCTTCCCTTATGATAGAACTAGAGTCCTTTTCAATCTTGTTATTTCTTATGCTTATTTTTCAAATGAGTAGACAAATATCATTTCTATCTTATATGTTCAAATCTCCTGTTTGTTTATTGTTTGGTTTGGGTTTGGGTTTTATTATTTGGTTTTCCCTTAATGAATGCTAAATGTAAAAGGAAGGGATCCCTGGGTGGCTCAGCGGTTTGGCGCCTGCTTTTGGCCCAGGGCGCGATCCTGGAGTCCCGGGATCGAGTCCCACGTCAGGCTCCCTGCATTGAGCCTGCTTCTCCCTCTGCCTGTGTCTCTGCCTCTCTCTCTCTCTCTCTATGTCTATCATAAATAAATAAATAAATAAATAAATAAATAAATAAATAATTTTAAAAAATAAATGTAAAAGGAAATAAAATAAAATGAAACCATCATTATATTTTTTTGCACCAAAAATTATCTTTGAGATTTCTCAGAAGGCTCCTGACAAATCACAAAGACTGTTCTACCTTATAGAAGAGAGGTGCGAGAAACAATTAGATTTATTTTATATGTTAATGTTAATTGCTTTCATGGAAAGAGTTGTCAAATTTGAAGAGATGCTTCTCTTTTCCCAGGTTGAATTTTCACCTGAATATTGTTGTTAATATAAGAAAATTGTACACTTTATGGAAAGTTTCTGGAAAGGTGTCAGTGCCTGAGCTCTCCCAGGCATGTTTCTATGCATCAGAATGTCTGAGCTGTCTTGCCTTGTGATATTGAGCAACAATGTTTTCTTATTCTTTGTCTCCATGTCTAATTGGAATCTTTTATTGAGTATTCTTACTTCATGGCAGTCTAGTTATTTGCATAGATTCAAAAAATTGCTATCCTTTTCCAAGACATAATTGGAAACACTAGTTACATGGCCCACTTGTAGTCTGGAACATCCTTTTTGAGAATGATGTGCATTTAATCAGCTATGACTAGCCATTTTTAAGTAACTAAGTTTAATTTTATAGAATTAGTGTTTACAAAGCCCATTGGGAAAGTGGTCTGGAACCTGGCTTTTGGAGTTCTCAGCCCTAAAAGTGAGGCAGGCCCAGGAGCTTAGAAAATGATGGGATCTTGCAAAATGAGGCATTTTCCCAATTTATAGGTACTGTGTGTAAATCTGGTAGAGAGAATTTCTTGTTTAGCTTTCTAAACTAAAGTGTCTATTAAAAATGTAATCTGAGATACCTTGTGAAAACGTCAAACAAAGCAAATGTAAAAAGTTCTCTATGGCAAATTAGCACTCTTAATGCATCTATGTCAATAATCAAGCTAAATCTATGGAGACCAGTCTTATTTTGTAATCAAGAAATATATTTCTATTTTTGAGTCAAAGGAAGAGACTAAGAAAAAAAACAACTTGTACTATAATGGGAAAGCATTCATTGCCTATATCACACTTTTCTGTACTGACTGTAGCCTTATTCACTATATTGAACTATTTTGCACCTCTTTGTTAGTTGTAAGTAGCCAATAGGCAAACTCTGTCTTTTCCAAAGAGTTTCCATTGACCTTCTCTTTCTTCTGTGGAAAAGCCAGTTTTGCATTCATTTGCAATTCAATTCCTTTATTCCATGTAAATGTGTGTGTTTTTTGACTCTTCTTTTGAACTGGCTATAATATCTCCCTGGTTTCCTCATATGAGAAAAGTCAAAACTGGAACATGTTTATTTTTATATCTGTATGACAGTCCTGATTTTATCTTTTTCTGAATATTATATTTTAATAGTACTATACAAATGTCAGTGCTACTGATCATTATCAACACTCTGGATCTATTCTTAGTCACTTTATAAAGACTGTTAATATTAACAGCAATAAAAAATATTAAGTGCAAAAAAACTTTATCATTGTGATTATTTAAAGAAGGGTGGATGATTTTATTTACATTAAATTAAATATGTTTTATTTTGGGGGTGATTTGGAAAAATTTCTTTATTGGAGGAGTGAGTTGCTAAATAGGGACACCATGTTTGTCAATTGCATCTTGCATTCACCATCATTCCATTGCCCAACTACTAGTCTGAATGAATGGAGTGTCCTGTTTGCCTTGCCTCACCTCTTCTGCCTGGGTTCTCAAAAACATTGCTAACAGTTCTGGTATTTCTTCTGCCAGCTTTTTCTCTACTCAGGGATGGTTTTTTTTTGGACCTAGTTGATTTAAGTTCGTTCATATTATCTTGGTCCCAATTACGTTTTTGTGTCCATGTTGTTGCTATTGATATTTTAGTATTGCTTTTGGAAAAATAAGTACCTCTAAAATGTAAAGAGGGATACTGAGATCATTTCAACAAAAAAGTACATATTTTGTGAGACATTTTGTTATAATTTAACATATAAATCAAGTTTTGGAAATTAGATGCAGTGTACATATAGGCCATCTATCAGTTGTCCCACATCATGTGAAAGATATACACTAGTAATTTACAGTCTTGGTGATGAAATAAATTATGATACTTTAAGCAAGCAATGAACAATCTCAGATAGTTAAGCAAATCTAGCTTTTGATATAGATGATAGATAGATAGATAGATAGATAGATAGATAGATGAGATAGAGGCCAATGAGAAATAGAAACAGAAGAGTTGCCATCAGGATTTTGATAAGAGTGATGTTAAGTGTTTGGACAGGGCTAGGATGGTAAGGTAGTCTGGAATGGTTTTATGGCCCCTGAGGTATTTGAATGACTGCTTATCAGTGTGGGTGGATCTGTGAATCAGAGACAATAAAAATTAAAGAATGACTCAGTGTGAAGTTGCCAAAGGGGATGCAGATCTATGAGCAAGAACTGCCTGAGTGGGCATCTGGCTCAGTTGTGTACAAGAATGGCCTGGGCAGCCTCTTTGAACTCTTTTGTCACATTCATATAACAAAGATACAGAGACTTCATGGAAGATTGTCTTAAGAATTGTAAATAAATCACATATATTTCTCATATCTAATTAGAACTTACAAAATAGTAGTGATTATTACTATCATTGGAAATAACTGTTCACAGCCTTCAATCATTTTCAAGGTGTGTCTATGTGTGTCTAGGAGGGTCCTTTTCTGTAAAATAGAGCATTTCATTACATTGAATGACTTCCTGTTATCTATAGAGAGAAGTTCACATTATCCTCATCCAGGTTGCTTCCTTCTTTGTATCTGTACTTTTCAGTCTTTGGCCATCATGCTGTCTCTCTGGTCACTTGGACAGAAGTAGTTCCAGAAATTGGGACCATCTACTTGAGGAGTGAAAGTTTCATTGAATGTGTATCTAATAGCAAATGTTCTTCTAATGTTCTCTTAGGTATGTCTAAGCCAGGGGCATCAGAAGGAAGAGCTACCTGAAGTCAGCTCCACTGGTTTTCAAGGCTGAGACCAGGGCTGGGTGTTCCTTTAGCTTTTTGGGATACACGTATTTAAAATCAAGGACCTTCACAGAATTGTCATTTGGACTCTGACCTTTAAAAAAAAAAGTAACTATTGGTCAGCCCGGTGGCTCAGTGGTTTAGTGCCACCTTCAGCCCAGGGTGTGATCGTGGAGAACCGGGATCAAGTCCCACGTCAGGCTGCCTGCATGGAGCCTGCTTCTCCCTCTGCCTGTGTCTCTGCCTCTCTCTCTCTCTTTCTCTCTCTCTCTGTCCCATGAATAAATAAATAAAATCTTAAAAAAAAAAAAAAGTAACTATTGAGACACCTGAGTGGCTCAGTCAGTAAAGCATCTGCCTTCGGCTCAGGTCATGATCCCGGCGGGGTCCTGGGATCCAGCCCTGCATCAGGCTCCCTGCTCACTGGGGAGTCTGCTTCTCCCTCTCCCCCTGCCACTGCCTCCTCCCTACCAGGTCATGCTCTCTCTCAGCTCTCTGTCAAATAAATAAATAAAAGCCTAAAAAAATGAAAGAAAGAAAGAAAGAAAGAAAGAAAGAAAGAAAGAAAGAAAGAAGAAAGCAACTATCATGTTTTTTGTTTTGTCCAAAGGAAAGATATTTTTAGAGGCTAAGTGCTGTTTTTCTGAGGGCTCATTATCAAGGATGGGGTAAAAGGGATGACTCTCATGCTGGTATATTTATGAGGAGGAGAATATGCAGCAAACCATGAGGTACTTGTGTGTGTATATATATATATCATATATATATTATAATATATATATGATATATATATATATTACTGGCTGGGCCCAAATTTAAATTGTTTTATCTTTTCCCCAGATAGGACACAACCAGAATGAGTTTGGGAAGGCAGTTGTCTCAGATGCACAGAATATAACTTCTAATAGGAGAATTCAGATGGAGGTGTACACAGCCCTGGCCTAACGTAATCTCCAAATCATTCAGTATGTCTCTGAGCTACATTTACAAAACTTATTCCACTATCTATTCACTTGTTATTTGCCTGCTAATTAAAGAAACAAGCTCACTACCACTAAGCATTGGTTAGGTAACGCTCTCTTAATACAGAGTGTTATACTGGGTACTGGGAGGGATACTCAACAGTATGAATATGGAGTCAATTTACAATCAATGTTAAGAGGACATATACCCTGTAGTATTACTAGGTGTCAAATAAGGATTGCTAATATAATTGATTATTTAATGTTTACTATGCACCAAGTTCTATTCGGTGTGAGTTATTTAATTTTCACCACAACGCTGAGTTAGGTATTATAGCCCATTTTACAGACAAGGAAACTGAAACACAGTTGATGTCAGTAACAAGCCCAGGGTCATAAAGCTAGTGAATAGGCTTGCTAGGGTGTGAGGACAGGAGATTTGATTAAAGAAAATATGCTCTTAGCCATTTAACACACGGAAGAGACAACACCTGCTTTAGCAGCCATGGGTCTGAGGTCCCAGTGAATGGAATATCCCACCAGTGGCTTTGAAAAGGAAGAGTTTATACCAGACATTTAAGGATGGATATTGGAATTTAAACTGCAACAGAAGGAGAGGGATACGCCATTGACCTACGTAAGGGATAAACATTGTCAGGGTATTGGAGATCAGGGTTTTGAAATCTAATCGTACATCATACACGGCCCCCAATTCTTTCTCCACCCCTCTCTCTTTAGCTCTGAATCTGTGTCTCACCACAACAGCAGGATGAGGTCTGAGGTATGAGAAGTGATAGATACTTGAGGCTGGGGATGAGAGGTGAGGCTAAGAATTTACATCCTCTCTCTAGTCATCCTGGAGGAAGGAAGAATTGAGCCCTGAGGAATTGGAGTATGACAGACCATGAGCTCTACAACTGTCACATCTTTCTTATACAATTTCAGTAATAGAAGATTCATTTAACTAAAAGTGTTAAGTCCCTATTTTTAAAATACAAAATGAGGAAAAGTTCTCACTGAATTGTGTTTGTCAACTCTCGAAGATAGGAGTGGAGTAGTGACTTTTATTAGAGTGTGTTCTCTGTATTAAAAGTTAAGCCCACTTACTTCAAACCCTTTATTGCAAGCATAGCCATATTACCAAGTAAGAATTATAGAGTCCACTCCATCCTCAAGACACCTGGTATTAAAAAAATCAAAGAACCAAAAACTTTGGGGTGCCTGGGTGGCTCAATTTGTTAAGCGTCTGCCTTCAGCTCAGGTCATGATCCCAGAGTCCTAGAATTGAGCCCCACATCAGACTCTCTGCTCAGCAGGGGGCTGCTACTTCTTCTTCCTCTGCCCCTCCCCTGCTTGTGTTCTTGCTCTCTCTCAAATAAATAAATGAAATCTTTAAAGAAAAAAAAAAAACATTTAAACCAGGAGGAAACAACGGGAATAATATTACTTATTGTGTTAACGAGGAAAAAGACTTCCGCAAAGCACAGCTCTGGTAGGTGGCAGAGGCATGATTGCAATGATTTCCTCTCAAGTATATTTCTCACTATATGTGTAGAATTCATATGTCATTTAATCATGCATGCTTTATATGATGATCCTGATGCCCAGTTCCAACTGGCCATATTATTGATAACATAGTTTTTTTCAGTGATCTTGTAAACTCCTAGAACTGTTCTGGAAATATAAAGGCATAAGTTGTACCCTTGTGTTTTCATACCCCATAGCATCTAATTGAGTCTCCTGCATTCAAACAGTGCATTTGAAGAAAGATGGATATCAGGAAGCAGGGGAGTACCCTCAAATTACCTGCTTTTGGATGAAGATGTGAGAATCA
Organism: Vulpes vulpes; assembly: GCF_048418805.1. Lineage (NCBI taxonomy): Eukaryota > Metazoa > Chordata > Mammalia > Carnivora > Canidae > Vulpes > Vulpes vulpes. Next base: position 109,774,610 of record NC_132792.1, read on the forward strand.
GCATATCCTTAATCTTGCATTCAATGGCTACTCTAAACCTGATATTGGTGTGTGGAGAGGAGTAAATTTGAAAATATACTTTAAAATTTGTGTAAACAAGAGGGAGTGAATTTGGAAAATTTACTTTAATCCTAACATCAAAAGGACATCTGAGAAATGAAACTTTCTATTGAATAATGAAACTCAAAATAAAAATAAATAAGTTGTCCCGAATACACTTGCCAACAGTAGCTGCTGAATCTTCCACACCTCTTACAGAGATTAATCCTTTCCTACAGGCCAAAATCTAATTATAAACCATTCTAATTAGTTAGACAGTAGAACTGCTATTCCTTTTTAGACGAAAAGTTTAGGAAGAGATGCTACTACTGCATGAGAGCTCCAGAATAAGGCCAAAAGATTTTGGGTGTGAATGCAAGTCAGTTGTCTCATACCAGCAAGCTTGCTTGCATCAATTGGCTGCTGCCTATATATTTTTACGGAGCATCTGCAGTTTATTTTGCTGCTTTAAGTTCACTGGAGTTCCAGTCTCATTGTAGCAAGCCTTTAAACCTAAAATAAGCATTATGTAAAATATTATTTTGACTTTAAATGGATCTTCAGAACTTTCAAGTGCTCTAGGGCAAAAAGAGAAAATCTTCTAGGGAAAAGCCTTAATATTCCAGATATAATGAGTTTGTTTTACATTATCTTGCTTATTTTTTTTTCCTAGGGACTATTTTCACTTGGGTTCTTTTCATATCCCAGTTAGCAAAGGAATTGACCAGAACTAAGAACAGCCCTAGAGCAGTAGTGAAAATTCCGCTGTGCTTGTCAGATACTGTCTGACCACTGATTACTGCCCGAGGGGAATTTGTTTCCTTTATAAACTTTTTGGTGGGTTCTCATCACCAGGGAAACAGCTTTTTTTCTCTCTCTCTTGAGAAAGCTCATGAGGAAAGCATGAGCTTCTTAATTTTCTTCTTATTTTAAATCTTGGGTTTGTATTTTTTTTTTAAAACATGAGATGAAAGATAAGTCTCTCCATAACACTGAAATCAGGGAAAACTTATAATAATTGGTGAGACAGATGTGATCTACCTGGAAACCCACAAAGGCCTACCTGAATCATGCTGCATTAACTACAACAGGAGTCTGTCCCTTTCCTTACTTTCACCTAGGGAAAATATGCAAATTGATCAATCCTATACTATGGGGAAAGCTTCAGATTCAAGAGGTTATACTAGTCAAAGTCTCATCAGGAAAAGTAATTCATCCCAGGTTCAAGTGAAAGTAATGTAGGGATTTTTTATAGAAGTCCCATAGGTATAGGAGAGCAAAGAGAAGATAGTAAGGCACCCAGATATTCTAGTCACATTGAACTTCCCACTTCCTCATCCCAAACCCCAAACATTTCAGTTGCTTTGTTTTAAAATCAGGTGTTTCCATGGCTCTGGATCTGGACCTCTATATTTTCTGCCAATCTACCAAAAATAGCCTCCTTACCAGTCATTCTGAGACCCTTACATCGTCCTTGGCGGATCAACTCAAATGCTGTCCATATTTGTGAATCTTTCATGAGAATTAATCATTTTCTTAGCTAGAATATAAATTCCTTTAAGAGTAGGAGGATGATGTATATCGCTGAGTACCTATTATGCTATATATAGAGTCAAATAAAAAATATTCTGAATTGTGACTTGGAAAGCTGATCATCTTCTAAGGCTGCCACTATCCAATCTGGTGGAATGCTTTAAATCCCCTGGCTGAAAAGGAAGAAAGAAACAAACAAACCAAAAAACAAAACAAAACAAAACAAAACAAAAACACACACACACAAAACAAAACATGATCAAACAATGTCATATAAAATCATGAACAAAAGTAGCCAATAGAAGAATAGCAGTACGTAGATTCTTCAAAGGATATTAGGAAGAACAAACACATCTGTATGGATAAAGATATGGCTGTGCTTTAGTGTAGAAAGAGGAGGATGGGGGCCATGAAGGAACCTATTTGCCTCTAGTAGAAGTTTTGAGTTGAGGAACTGTTCTGGAAATATAAAGGCATAAGTAAAGCTGGCCCAGATTATCAAGTGAGCAGAGTTCATAAAATTCTAGCATCAAAGGATTGAGAAGATCTTCAAAGGTTACTTGGTTCATTCACCTCCTTTCAAGTAGGATCACACCAAAACCATCCCAGAAAAATGAGAAGCTATTCTATTTTTAAAGCTTTCTATAGAAAGAGATTTTCTCTGACAGAACTGTTTTTCAGCTAGTGTTAAAATCTCTAGTCTGAATGATATGCCTCACTCGCATTCAGGACACTTAATATAACACTCACCATCTGTATTAGTTTCCTAGGGCTGCCATAACAAATTACCACAAACTGGGTGGCTTTAAACACAGAAATTTATTCTGTTAAAGTTCTGGAGGCTGGAGGGCTGAAATTAAAATGTCAGCAGGGCCATGCTCCCTCTGATAGCTCTAGTGAGGAATCTTTCTTTGCTTCTTTCTAGCTTCTGGTGGCTCCCAGAAATCCTTGGCTTCCTTGTCTTATAGGTGCATCACTTTAATTTCTGCCTCCATGTCAAGTAGTTTTCTTTCTTTCATGTATCTCAGTGTGACATCTTCTAAGGACACTAGCCATTGGATTTAGGGCCCACCATAAGGTAGTGTGAATTTATCCTAAATAAACTAATTATATCTGCAAAGACATTGAGGTTTCTAGTAGACACAAATTTTTTATAGATAATATTCAACACACTATAGCATATTTTATGCTACTTGTCTTGAACCTGAAAATATCAATAATTTTTTAAAACATTGTATCCATAATTGATCTTTCTTGCAGTCAATATGAATTTTATAGTGCATCTAATGGAGATGCATTTAATTACTTTTAATTACTTTTCATTTAATTACTTTTCTTGATGGTTTAATGTGAGATCATTTTCAAATGTCGATATGAACATGTCCATTGTACCAATTTTTGATGGGAAGAGAGAAGTCAGCCTAAGCTCCAGGAATTGAATTTGGGAAAGTAATAATTTAGTCATACTAGTTGATTGAATAAAATAAATATTGATACACATAATAAGTCAAGATGTGTTACGGCATAGTGGATAAGTCTGGGATTCTCTTGGCCAAAATAGTGCCAAAGATACACAGTGAGACAAAGCGGAACATACTGAAGTAATCAGGAAGATTTTAGGGAGGAAAAGAGGAATAAAGAGTAGATGTAATTTCATGAAAGAACATCTATTATAGTCAGTTGGGGGAACTACATGGTAAAGCAGTAAAATTGGCAAAGCAGTGACATTCAATAGAATTGACTAGACTCAGAGGCCTAGCCATAGAACATTTGTGAAGAGAATAGCTGTACTTTGGTTTGTAAAGGTGAATCAGGACCTGCACATGGAAAAATTCCAATGTCAAATCAACATCAAGCCTCATCCTATATGTGCTAGAGAGGCCCTAGAAGTATTTGAGCCCTAGAGATACATAAATGATATTAAGAGAAGATGAACTTGGTGATAAAGTAGAGGTTATGTTTTAGGTATGGGAGTGTAACAGTTGTTGCAATAGTTCAAAAGAGTTATGAGGGCTTGTTCCACAATGAGTAATAGTGGAAGGTAATATAACATGCCAGTTATAACATGGAAATTATTTGTTCCATGGAAGACATAACGCTGAGGGACTTGTGTTGTTTCTTAGTAATGGTCTATAGAAAAAACACACTTTCCTTTCTGTATATGCCTTCATTCCTCAGGTTATAAGAACATCACTATCACCCCCAATGTGTGAAATTTGCTGCTTTGGCTACTCTCCACTTAACATGAGTTTCATTTAAAAGAATAAAGAAAAGTGCATTCTCAGTCTTCAGTGTTGGGAAAAATCTCCTTATTCAGCAAAAGATAATGTAAGGTTGCCCTGTTAACTCAGCCTTGCAGAAAACATTCCTGTCAGTTGGCGTGAGCTTTGTTCCTTTCACCTCAGGCAGGTGGTAAAGGCATTTTGCAAAGGAGGATTCCAAATTAGGTTAAGCACCAAAATAGGGAAATGTCCTGGCTCAGTCTGGTGGGGAGAGATTGGACTGCTGAAGTATATCCAAGTTCACTTCTTAAAGCCATGTTTCAGCATAGCTCTTAGGAGAATAAAAATGGAGAGAATGGTGGACTGTGATGCCTTTTCAACTTCTTTTCACTGGCCTTGCCTTAAAAGTTCTAGGGCCTGAACATCCCAGTAATGATAACCTGCCTTATTCCAGCGAGACATTGCTTCCTCTGTGCTGTCTTAAAACTATTCCTTCTAGAAGTGTCAGATGCTATTTATCCTGGGGGCATGTGCATATTAACAAGGTCTTCTTGGAGGTTGAAACTTTCATAAGACACACAAAGACAATTTTCAAGTGCTGAAATTCAAGATCCCAGTGTGTGGAATCAAACACACACACACATATGCACACACACAGAGCTAAGACTAAACATACCTAAATAATAATAAAGTTTAGTATCAGGTATTTTCTTAACTTCTTAATATTGACTAAGATGTCAATTATTTTTATTAAGTGGATTCACTCAAATTGTGGCATGTGACTTCAGTTCATTTTCAGTTCATTCTCACAGGTATATACTATTCCACAGTGTTATTATCCAACAAATTATATTACTTTTCTCTTGTTGATGAGAATTTGCAGTGACATAAAGATTTGTGGTCACATAAATGGTGCTGCTGTGAATATTCTGTTGTATACTTTCTGGTGAATTTGTGCAAGTGTTTTCTCCTGAGTATGTACAAGGGAGCCAGATTGCTGGGGTTATGGGTTATATGCATGTTCAATTTTACATAATAGTATCCAACTATGTTCCAGAATGGTTATGCCAGTTTATACTTCCACCAGCACTGTTTACAAAATCTTATTGATATTTCAACATTTGGTGGTATAGACATCAATATCTGCAAATCAAATGGCACTAAATACAACCCTGCTTTTGGTTCCATTTGCATTACCCTCATTACTAAAACATCTGAGTGTCTCTTCCTTCGTATGACCATATGTGCTTCCTCATATGTACTTATTTTGTGATGGGTGAGCCAAATTGTCTTTATGTCTAGTTCTCTACCTTAGTGCATTTTGTCTGGGTTACAAAAGGCTGGGAACTCATTTTCGTTTCTTTGGATTTTCCCAAATGGTGTCCACAAAAGTCTTGCCAGCAGCAGTTTCCTCTTTAAGATGAATGTCTTCTGTGACTTCTTGTGTCTTCTCAATTAGAAAGCCTATAGGAAGAGTTAAGAGTTTATATGATGCTATGCTGGGCACCAAACAAGAATAAATACACATTGCCTAATTCCTGCTTTTTAGGAAGCTAAAATCTTGAACAGTCACATTGATTTAAGACCTCACTATTTCTCCTACCGCTTGCTGGTTTACTTTCTACTTTCAAGTTTTGTTTTACTCTGGCCAAAGTGGAGGTGTAGTGTCATTTTCATCTATAGCTCTCAAAAATTGAGACAATATTAAGAAGTATTTTAAACTTGCTAGAACTAATTTTGTTTTCAATAATAAAGAAACTGAGGAAAATATTAATCTGACATGTTAAAAATTGTAATCTCCACAGACAAACTTTTCAACTGCCCATTTGACTTTGTGCTTCTCAGATACAGCCTCTGACCACTTTTCATATCATAGTGACTGGAGATGTATACCACGTTCAAGATTCCTGAATTATACTTCAATTTGAGGCTTTTCAGAATCTAACTTCAAAGCTATTCAGAAGAAGAGCTTTGTGGGTTACTCAACTTCAAAGCGTATTCGAGATTATTTAACATTATTAGGCAGAGCAATCTAAGAGACAAAGACACAGGCGAAAGTCAAAGCAGTTTTAAAGACATCATACATCATTGTCTTTGCTATTACTTTTCCTCCCAACTTACTTAAGGCCATCACCCATTCCAACTCTGTCCAAGGAGCATGCTATGGGGTGTGTCATGTGTGTGTAAAACAGTGTTTTGTACTCACAACTTGGCTTTTTGTTTCCTTAGATTTCTTTGCTTTATCTTAAATGTTCCCTGATATATCTACCTCCAGGATATTGACTAAGCATATGCATTCCTCTTTAAACAAATACAATAACCTATTTCCAAAAGTCATACCATGAGACACAGCTGTCACAACATCTGACAAATATCCATAGTCAAGGATATGACCTAGCAAATCTGAATGCACTCTCTCATTTTTCTCATATTTTAACATTTATCTCTCCTTCATTCAGTAGCATTTGTCAACCTGCCTCTATCCATGGCAACCCTTCCTATTTTAATGCTCTCACTCTTATCCACAAACTAAATTTACATTTCTTGCTGTTATAAATTTTATTTTGTTGAGAAACATTATTTCAAGAAGACTGAAGCTCAATGAACTCCCAACGACAAGACTTTCAGAAGGAAAAAGCACTCCCTTTCTTTATAGAACAGAAAAGATGAGAACAAATTTAAAAAAAAATAAATTAAGGTGAGATTTTACATCAGTTAATGAAGTTGCTCTGTCTATTCTCATCTATCTATCAAAGAGCATTGGTAGAGTATTGGGGATGTCTGTGTGCTCAGTCTAACTCTGAGTCTAACTTGCAAAAGTGTTTGAGGTATTGTGAATTTATTTATTGCAGATGGAACATTAAAACATGGGTACAGTGTGGCAATCAAATATATGTAAGTACCTGGGTGGCTCAGTTGGTTAAGTATCTAACTCTTAATTTCAGCTTAGGTCATGATCTCAGGGTTATGAGGTCAAGCCCCATGTCAGGTTCCATGCTGAGTGTGCAGTCCACTTGGGATTCTCTCTCCCTCTCCCTCTGCCCCTCTTTTGGGCATTGACTCTCTCTCTCTCACTCAAAAAAAAAAAAGTGTGTCTCATTTTATATGTCTTTTCTTCAATTAGTTAAAGTTATAGACATCTATAGGAGCAAAGACATTATAGATCGTTTTCCCACAAACCTTATTTGATAAATAGGGTGACCCTATAATTTATTTGTTAAAAGTAGACATTTTTGAGGATAAAAAATGATGGCATTAATAGTGAGAGAGTGACAACAGGCATAAACAGGGACTATGACAGGCAATGAGGGGAAATGGTACCCTAATCTGAAGGCATACAGTAGTTAAGTGGCTTTGTCACATGCCTTGCAAGTGCCACTGAACACCAGAAATCAGGTCTCCTAGTGTCTTGTTAGGAATACATTGGAACAAATGAGTTAGCTACAATTTAAAAATGTACACTGATCATTTTGCCCAAGGTCTCAAGATGAGTCATATTAAACCACTGACCTAAGATAATGGAATTAATCTTGAAACCACATCCTCCCAACTTCTCACTGGACTTAGGATGGAAAAGGATTCTGACAACATGGCTTCCCTTTGGCCAAACCAAACCAGACTGACATGATCTACCCTGATTTGGTCAACTTGTCAATGAAAGGCAGGATGACCTTCTGTACTTATGTACTCATCTCACCATCTCCCTGGGTGCATGGTGGATGTGTCCTAGGCCTGATACAGGGAGGAGTGATCAGTTAAGGTGGTTTTTCACCCATGATTATTTCTGCTGCCCTATTTAGCACTATGTTATATGAAAAACATGCCTGCTATTCTTGTTTCTTTTGCCTTTAGTTTGCCATGTGCTGGATATCTGTTGAGTACCAGAAATATGCTAGGAGATTTCACATACATTACTATCATTTACTATTTCAAGATTTGAAAATTTCTCTTACCAAATGAGTCAGATGAATTTCTTTCTGTATCTTATAGGTTGCCTATTTCACTATGGGTCCTAAGGTTACATGGGGAAGCTCTCTGAAGGATTCTTTCTGCTAGTTTTCTCATAGATGTGAAAGGTTTACCAAGATTTCTGGTTCAGAAATAACTCTGTTAAATCCCCATCTTTACTCACCAAGAAAAAAAAAAAGGCAAAAACAAAATTGAAATTCCTGCCATACTTCAGCAGTACCTATATTTTAGAACAGTGAAGACACATTTGAATTTTTGTAGATATATTTTACCAAAGGAAATTTGTGGAGAAAGAATCCAGGATGAGTCTTTGGTTCATACTGACAAAAATCTGTTGAACAGTTATATAGCTGAAGGCCTTCCCTAGGCCTAATAGGTATCTTGTCCCCCAAAGAGTAAAATTTTTGAGAAGGAATAATTCAAGGACATAAATGACTGTATTCTAAGGAGGAGGCAAGTTGTAGCATAACAAAATTCAAAGACTATGTTTTCAGAGTTTCAAGTAGCAAGAAGGAGATCAAAATTTTTCATGCAGAAAATGATATTTAAGGTGGAATTTGAAGAGAAAGGTAAAGTTCTTATTTAGACAAATAAAAGACAAATCAATTTTCCAGGCAGAGAAAAATAGCATGAATTACAGCATGGAAACAGAAAAATATACAAAAGATTATGATCAGGGAATAAGCAAAATCAACCCTCAGCTGGAATTTGGGGAGAAGAGGTAAATTGTGAAAGATTAATGGTAACACTGGGGCACCTGGGTGGCTCAATTGGCTAAGCATCTGTGTTTGATTCAGGCCCTGGTCTCAGGGTCCTGGCACTGAGTCCTGAATTGGGCTCTCTGATCAGCGGGGAGCCTGCTTCTCCCTCTCCCTCCACCCATCCCCCACTCGTGCTCTCTCTGTCTCCCAAATAAATAAATAAATAAATAAAATTAATCTTAAAAAAAGATGAATGGTAACTTAGATTACTTATAAATCCCTTCTCAAGATAAATAAAAAAGACACATCCTAGTATTTTTTTAAACCAATACTACTTTTTAATAAAAGGCAACTTCTGAGATATTAGGCTTGGTTTGTTTTTTTTTTTTTTTTTAAGCTACATCATGAACATTATTTCATTTGATTTCCGTAGCATATCTGGCCATTATTTCCACTTTGTGGGTTGGGTTGCTGAAATAAACAGACGTTCATTGCTAAACTGGTGGGGCAGGCAATGCCCTGTCCTTCCGTCTCCCACTAGAAACAAAGTGCTTTGTCAAAGAGCTACCTTGCCACATGTAGGAGTCTTGCTTACCTGTTGAGTTTTTTTTTTAATATTTATTTATTCTTGAGAGACAGAGAGAGAGAGAGAGACAGAGACACAGGCAGAGGGCGGAGCAGGCTTCATGGGGAGCCCAACTACGTGGGACTCGATCCCAGGACTCCAGGATCACGCCTTGGGCCTAAGGCAGGTGCTAAACTGCTGAGCCACCTGGGCTGCCCTCCTGTTGAGATTTTATTTGCCTTTTGAAAGTGGGACAATGTTTTCATCAGGAAACTTCGGTGGATTAAGCCACTGCTTCAACCATGTTAATAAGGCTGCTGCACTCAAACTGTGAGCAGAACTCTGCCAACTCCAAACTACTGTTGCCCAGCGATCTCAACAGTCCACCTGCCGCACACCTAGCACTTCAGTCCCAGCTCCTGGGCCCAATAAACTGAATTTTGGCTCCGGCTGAGGGCCCTTGCCGTCCTCATGGCCATCTTCAGGCCCAGCATCTAGTCCCCCAATGCAACTGACCAGTGTCTGGGCTGGCAGAGACCATTGTGCAGATGGGGTACATACAGATGTTCAAGTGGCAAATCAAAGCAAATGCAGATGGGAATGCAAGGTGTAGACCAGATACTGGATCCAAATATGGGGGTTTAGAGAGATTAAATTTGCTAACTAGTAATCTTGTAACCATCCTCATTGACTAAATAATAAATAAAAATTTAGCTGAGTTGTTCCTATAATAAATCCAATTCAGGGACTATGACAAAAATGCAGTGGATTCAACTAGTTTTGATTCCTATGTCATATGCAGGTGTATGAAATAGCAAGGCCATATGCTACTTGCATATGTGTAGCATGCAATTTACACTTTTCTGTTTAGACTCTGTACTTTGTTCTCAGCCTATTTTTATTTTTACTTTTTAAAACTATTTATTTATTTATTTATTTATTTATTTATGAAGGGAAGGGGGGCAGAGGGAGAGAATCTCAAGCAGACGCCCTGCTGAGTGCAGAGTCAGATGTTGGGCTGAATCTCACTCCCCTGCTGGGATCCTGACCTGAGCCAAAATCAGAAGTTGGGCACTTAACCAACTGAGTCACTCAGGTGCTCCTCTTTTTGTTTTTATTTTTATTTTGGTTTATTCAGTCTCTTTTTAAGTAAACATTTCTTTAACTTTTTTTCTTTTGGAATGATCCTGTTAACCTCTTCCCAAACTTTGTTCCCTGCCCCACACCCTCAGGTCTTAACAGAAAGACTTTGATGGAAGCTTGTTTAGTAGAATCAGTTAAGCCGAATCAGCATCTATACAGCAAAACTCCTAGACTTAAATTAGTAAGTACTACAAGTATTCTGAACTCTTTAAATTGCCCCTTCTCCAGTTCTATTCAGACAGCATCCATAAAAGGACATGCCAACCCCCCCAGGAGTGGGAAATATACTACTTCTGGTATAGGAGCCTCTAAGCTTGAGTGGCAGTTCCCCACGTTTTAAGCAAGTGAGTGAACCTCTCTGTATTTTCTTTGCCCTGGTAATCCCATTGGAGGAACATTTACTATCTTATCATCCTTACATGGTAGTTACTAGGATCAAAAGAGATAGGACATGCAGATACGCATGGTGAATATTGAGCTTGTCATTATTTAATTTTTTAACATTTGGTTCATTGGAATTTGGCATTGATTTATATTTTTGAAAAATATTACATTAAAATACATATTTGTCTTAATTACTGATTTTTTTTTTCATGCCTCCTGCATTTTGTTCCTGACATGAATGCCTTACTTGCCTCACTCTAGTCCTCCACCTGGGCAAGCACTTATATGGTGGTAAGAGCATTAGATTTCAGCTGCCCAGATACTGGTGAAGAGAGCCACTGAGTATGCTGGGTATCTTCATTACATTAACAAAGAAGAAATACTGGCACAAATGACTACTTCTGACCTCTCATTTCCCATAAGGATGAAGTATCAATGTCTTGGCCTAACTTCCAAAATGCACTACAGTATACCCTCCTTCCCATCCAGTGTTCTTAAAAGCTCAATTGATCTGTCCATTCAGCTGATCATCACCACTGCTAAGACATCCCACACTCATTTCAGATGTTAAGTTTTTGACTCCGTTCTTCCTTCCTAGAGTTTCTTTTCCCCATTGGGTAGAAAAAAAAATACTCACCAGTATATAAATTTCAGTGGAATCTTTACTTCTCTGTTAGATCTTCCTAGCTGAGTCCAGTTCAAAATGCTCTCCTTTCCTTGTATCCACAGTGAGTACTGCCTAATAGGATAGGAACTATGTACATCAATTTTCTGTTGCTGTTTAACTGTTTATGTGTCCTGCTTTATTTTTTCTCCAACCAACTGGTAAAATCCCAAAGGGCAGAGAACAAGTCTTAGGTTTTACTTCCTTGCTATGAATTTTTATCTATGAAATTTTACACACACACTCACTCACACACATTTTCTCTTTTTATGAGGGTCTATAATATTCTCATATATTTGAACTATATCATTCATACCATATAATTTGTCTTTAGCTTTTAATACAGAATATGGCTATATCTTGTCCTAAAATATTTCTAGTAGTTTCTTGTGAATCATTTTTGTTACCTAACTTGATTATTAGTTCCTCTGTGGAAGGAAATATGATTTTTCTTCTCTTCAGTCATCTTTAGTAACTTCCAAAGATCACTGGATTTTTTGGCAACGTATAGCTCAAATGTTAGAGAAATAAAAAGATATACTTTGGGTTGGAGTAGAAAACAAAACAGGGGATCCCTGGGTGGCTCAGTGGTTTGGCACCTGCCTTTGGCCCAGGGCGCGATCCTGGAGACCTGGGATCGAGTCCTACGTTGGGCTCCCTGCATGGAGCCTGCTTCTCCCTCCTCCTGTGTCTCTGCCTCTCTCTCTCTCTCTCTCTGTCTCTCTCTCTCTCTCTGTCTCTGATAAATAAATAAATAAATAAATAAATAAATAAATAAATAAATAAAATCTTAAAAAAAAAAAAAGAAAGAAAACAAAACCAAACTATCATCAACTTTCTGTGATCCCAAATTGCTCCATATTTGAGGAATTTACTTTTTAACTTGATTGCATATTTAGGACATTTACCTTTACTGTGAACTTTTCTGAACTGTGTAGATAATTGCTAAATGAATTTTATAGGTTAAAACAATGTTTTTGCATAGAGACAAAAGAAAATGACAGAAAACCTTAGAAATATATGTCTTTCCTTTTAATATTTATTTGCAAACTCACAGGAACTCTTTGGAAATTCAATAATACTCCTAACCAAAGCCATCTCATAAGCTGTGCCCATTTTTGCTAAGAGTTACCCCAGGCCAAATGACATAGGATTGAAGGCTATTGATAAAGTTCATCTGTAATTACACTTCACAAAATGTAAATTCCTCTCAATCTGGAATAAGATCTCCACAACAGACCAATACAGGAGTTGCAGGGTTTACCAAGTTAACTTATTAAGCCTATCATAGTTGCCAGGCCTTATTTGTATCTGTTTATCTCCAACCTTCTTACAAGTAGCTTCTTCTGACTCCATGATTTGCTGTGAAATCATTCTTCCAAAAAGGAAATATGATTTCCTAAATTTAATTTAGTGACCTTATTTTGACACCAAATATGAAGCAAAAAGGACCCTAAAAGAGAAATGCTTAGGCTGAGATTTTACCTCCCAGGTTACATTGCATCATCTTAAAGTTTGCAGGTTTTAATTGGAGCATCACTCTTCTCCTTTAGTGGAATTCCTCTTTCATATTAGTGTTCTCCCCTTTCTTTATATTTTCAACCAAAGGATTAACTGAACCAGTGGTGTACTGGGTGTACTGGCTCAAAAGCACCAATTTTTAAATTTTCAGAATATTTAAAATCCAGTCGTTAAATAGGGCTATTATTAAGAATTAAATTATATTCATTATGCTTAAATATAGTATTTTAAAAACAACCAAAAAAGAATGCTCAACACATATCTTCCTATATAGCTTGCTACAAATTACTATTATCTATGCCTCTGAAGATAGTTGTTTGTTCTGCCTTTTTTTTTCTTAAAACAAGATATTCTTATTAATTTTAGATAAGGGGTGGAGAGAGGCAGAGGGAGAGGGAGAGAGAATCACAAGTCAACTTCACATTGAGCACGAATCTAATGTGAGGTGTGGAGGCTGACAAGAGGCTCAATCTCATAACCCTGAGAACACCAACTGAGCCGAAACCACAAGTTGGGGCTTAACCTACTGCATGACCCCACCACCACTGTTTATTCTATCTTTATAGTGCAAATGTGGTATCATGGTGCACAAAGAAACAGGAACTCTTTCTGACCCCACATTCAACTGCATCACAATGGTGGCTTGAAATTCACAGAAAACAGCAAACACTACAGATTAGAGCTTGATTTATTGCTTTGTTGATTGTCTTGACTGAAAGTGATGGAGCAAGTGTTATTAACACAGATTAAATTTAAAAATGTGTTGTGTTGGGCAACCCTGGTGGCGCAGCGGTTTAGCACCGCCTGCAGCCCGGGGTGTGATCCTGGACCCCGGGATCGAGTCCCACGTCGGGCTCCCTGAATGGAGCCTGATACTTCCTCTGTCTGTGTCTCTGCCTCTCTCTCTCTCTGTGTCTCTCATGAATAAATAAATAATTTTTAAAAAGTGTTGTGTTAGTAGCCCTTACATTATGAATACCCCAAAAACTAAGGAAGTATTTTTCCAGCATTCGAAAACAATTACCTAATTAAGTAAAAAATGCCATTTTTGAATAAGTGAAATTTCTGCATATCTTCATTATTCTACTTTATTACTTGTAAATAGACAAAACATATCAACCAACATTAAGTCCAAACTGTACTCAGTAGTCATTTACAATCATAGATTAACCCGAGCTATAAAAGTTGAACAAAAATCAACCAAACATTCTAAGAATATCACTTGGCTATATGGAACCTCTAGTAAGTATTGTATATTTTGTTATTGTTTACAAATGATGTGGCATACAGTTTTTTACTTTTTAAGATTTATAGCGCAAATATGTATGTATGTATACACATACCTACACATGTGCACATGTGCACACATATGCACACACAATTTGTATTTTTGGAAGGTAGAGGAACCAAACCAGATAAACCAAATGTTTAACATTTGCCAGGAGAGTACTGCAGATAACTAAAGTGTTATCATATAAATAAAACTTTTATCTAATAAAGATATAAGACATGCTTTCTTCCCTTACCCCATCAGTGTAGTTTGATTGTATTTGTGAATTCTTAATGGCTCAAAACCTTCATATTGTTAAGGTTTATTTGTAAAACGAGAGTCAGGAAAGTTTCTATTGTTGAGTAGTAAGATTGGAGGCCTTTTCCTATTTCCTTTAATCAAATCTTATAACTTTTGACTGTCCATATGATACTTACCTAGTAACAGAGGATTAGTAAACAAATGTATATTTGGTATAATTTCTTATACAAAAAGAAATAGATATGAGTTTGCCTCTCAGCTCAGTGTATACTTACGTGTTTTTACTGTGGACAACTCATTTTACTTCTCTGCAAAGGAATTACACTACTTTACTAGTTTCCAAATATCACAGCATATCAAAATTACCTACAAAACTCTTCAAATCAAATTATTCTTTTCCTCTAGTCAGACCTACTAAAACAGAACCTCTAAAAATAGAATCAAGAAATCGGATTATTTTAATGGCCACCAGATGATTTTCATGCCAGATATGGAACCCCTTTACTTCCAAAAGCCTTTCAGGGCATGTAGTCATAATGGTAATCTGAGTAGTAAAGATGTGAGTGCCAGATGTTTGTATGTGTGGATGGTCAATAATCTACCCATTTCCTGATTCATCTATTTTTCTTCTCAGATATATTTCTGGTATATATGCACACCCTCTAGGTAGTTTTCATATCCTAAAATTCCCCCCAACACAGAGTACATAATCAATATTGTTTACAAGTAATCAGCTATTTTTATATTTTTTTAAGATTTTATTTATTTATTCATGAGAGACACAGAGAGAAAGCAGAGACACAGGTAGAGGGAGAAGCAGTCTCCATGCAAGGAGCAGGATGGGGGACTTGTCCCGGGACTCCCAGGATCATGCCATGAGCGGAAGGAGATGCCCAACCATTGAGCCACCCAGGCATCTGGTAATCAGCTATTTTTAAAGAATCTAAAAATATTATATATATGTCAGAGTTTCTAAAATTTCATGCATAATATCAGAAATTGTGGCAAATCCTTACTAAAATCAAGATTTACTGTTGCCAAGGCACTCACCTGATCAACAGTTTGATAACCATATGAAAAAAGAAAATCATTTTTAGAAAAATTTGTTAATGTACACTGGTTAGCTCCTAATTTTCTTTCTTTGAATGTTCATTCCTGCAATAGTTCCAATCATTTTAAAAATATTATTAGCAGTGGTTTCAAAAATATCTCTTCCCTTAGGTCTTATAACAGAATTCCTCATTTTTATGTATAGTCATAATAACAAAGATTTAGAAATTACTTTCAAGTTTGCCATATACCTCACATAAATTGTCATATATATTTAATTTTTATAACAATCTGTAGACAAAATGTTATCTCCTGTATATTTGATGAAAGATAACTGAAGCTCAGAAAGTCATTACAGAGAATCAGTTATGGAGATAAACTCAAAGATAGGAAGATATCCTGGTTCCATGTCATATGCATTTTCATAATTAGGAAGTTATTCTTTTGGAATAAAAACAATAATGTTTGCAATATAGGTGAAATAATAGTTATTCTACATAGTTGTTAACTGTTTCCTTAGAAATTCAATTCCTATATGCGTAACTGGTCTGTTTGGACAACTTTTGGATTTCTTCCATCTGAATTTATATATACCTGGCTTGGGAATTCTCATTGGTTTGCATTTTTTTTCTGACATGGTTGTCCAAAAAAGTAAAAAGAAAGACAAGTACTATTGCTTTTTGCTGTCTCATTGGCTAAAACGCCTGTCGCTTCTTACAAATTGACTGAAATTCCTGCCATCTGCTGCTATAAACCTCATCTAAATGTAAATTAAAATAAATACATTTCTTGAGGAAAAAAAAACTTTAAACACCATAAACCTTGGCTCATTTTGTAGTGGTTTAATGATTTTTCTGCCAACTAAGTTTTCCAAAGAGATGTCTAATGACATCAGCACAAGTGCCCTGGAGATAACTCTGTGAAGTCCAAGCTTCCATTCTCCTGGAAATGAAAGATTCAGTGGAGAGATACAAGTGTCTGCCATTTGAAAGGAAGAGTACCTGGACTTGGAGTTTTAAGACAAATTATAATAGTTGATTAGTTCATCAAACAAACAGTAACATGAACTTGACCTATTCCATTCATGATTTTTGGATAGACTGGCCTCCACTTTTCTGATTTTTCATCTACTCCTTCAATGAATATAGATGGAGCTGCAACTTTTGATGAAGAGTGATTCTATATAGTAGTTTTCAAAAGAATCTTGCTTCTGAAATGTGTGACTTTGTCTCCCATCACTGCTAGTTTCTGATGCACCTTGATGTTCTGTTCAAATTTGAAGTCACAAATTTGAAGATTTTAGAGGGCATGTTAACAAATATGGTAAAAATTAATAATTGTAAACTTATTAATCCTGCCTCCTTAAACATGTAATCTGCTTTAATCTTTAGTATTGGGTCCATCTTGGCTTCTGTAGCCTTTGCCATGATGGCTCTACCTGAATTTTCTATATAACTCATGGTTTCCCCTGAAGTTGCTGACTTGTTTTGAAACCCAGTGAACTTGACTTATTCCCTAACATCTGACTTGACTAACTACAATCCCACCCATCTTGTATTGATTTAAACATAGATTTGTAATCTAGACCTAGAACTTTGCCTACTTGTTTAAATATTGCTTCATGTGATATAATCCCTTCAAGAGTATAAATGTCTTGCCTCATGACACACCTCTATATCATCAAAACACAGTAAATGTTGGTAGAGTTTATATGCCTCCTTAGTTTAATTCAACCAGAATACACCCCAAGTATAAATTGACACAGAAATTAGGATTTTATGATGTTATTAAATGTCTATATCCCAACCAGACTATAATTTCCCTAGGGCCAACTACCAGGCCCAGATTTTGTTCATTATTCTCTGTCAAAATTCTAACATAATGTCTGTATAAAATAAGTTTAAAAAATTCTTTTTTTTAAAGATTATTTATTTATTCATGAGAGACACAGAAAGAGAGGCAGAGACACAGGCTGAAGGTAGAGAAGCAGGCTCCATGCAAGGAACCCAATGTGGGACTCAACCCCAGGGATCTGGGATCATGCCCTGAATTTTGAAAAAAAGAATTTTGAAAAAAATTCTTGAATGTTAATCAAAATTAGAAGGAAAATAAAAAAGGCAGGGGGTGTCTCCTGGGTATCTCAGTCAGTCAAGTGTCTAACTCTTGATCTCAGCTCAGGTCTTGATCTCAGTCATGAGTTCAAGCCCTGTGCTGGACTTCATGCTGGATATGGAGCCTACTTAAAAAAAAGAAAAATCAGAAGAAAATTTTCTGGTTATGTCATTAATTTACTGTGCAGACATGACAAACTCTAAAATTTATATACATATTTTTTACTTTTATTTGTAATAAGCAAATATTTATTTTCCCCATTCTCAGTTATAAGCTATCTATAAGCTAAGTCCATACCTATACTCATCAGAATCATCTACATGTAACAACAAACAACTCTCAAATCTCAGTGGGTACAACACAGATATGTATTTTACTTATTCTTCATGTTCCTTAGGATAAATAAGAGGTGCTAGAATAACTAGAGGCTCTGTAGAGTGGCATCCCCACCTGGAACCAGGCTGATGAGAAGCTACTATTTGAAACATTGTTATCTCTATTCTTGAGTGAAGGAGGAAAAGGTCTGTAGAGTCTCAGTATAATAAGGTACCCACTACTCAATGGCCAGAGTAGTCACATGGCCAGCTTGAAACATAAAGCAAGAAGTACAATCCTACCATGTGCATAAAAGGGAGAGCTGTGTGCATTTGGAAAACATCCTAATGATTACTAAAACATCTGCTCATGCAAAGTTGAGAAGATATGCAATAATTTAAAATATAACTTCGACTTACATCTTATCCTGGAATATGCTAATGATGGAAAACAAAATTTTAAACATCTCAAAATAATAATTATTTTTTAATATCTCTACTTTTTTGCATATAGATACAAACTCAATCACAACTTAGATAAATAGGAGATCACTCAAATAAAATTTACTTCCTTTCCATTTTGGGGAAAATACAATCCGTAAAATAATCATGCAGACAGTTAACCTTCTCTTGGGGGCCAAATCCAATCCAGGGAAATATAAGACTGGGTCTGTGGTAAAAGGAGAAGGTAAGAAATTATCTGTATATGAAGTACAGGAATAAAAGCTTTTTGAAAGACAATGTTATACAGATATGCGTGGAATTATTAATGGTTGTGGTTAGAAGCCAGTTAAACACTTATTGAAAAGAAGGCATTATCCTCCATAATCAGACTTCTTAATATGTTAGGTGTCAGTGTTAATCTCATATTATTTCATAATTCTGACCACCATTATCATAATTGAATAAAAAGAGAGGGCATTTTGCATGTCTGTGTAAATCAGCCAGAGCTCCTACTTGGTTAGTGGGGGTGTTGATTCCTACTATGGAATTACCAAGGGGGAAATCTACCCTTTCATACAGAAAGTCTTTCATCATTAAAGAGCTAGATCTCTAAGATCATTCTATTTGCTCTTAATTCTTTAAAAAATAATAAACAATTTGTTGAGATATGATTGACATACAAAACACTGTATATATTTAATGCATGCAACTTGATGAGTTTGGAAACAAGCATATATCTGTGAACCCATCTCCACAATCTATGCCATAAACATATCCATCACCTGCCATCTTAATGATGATGATGATAGCACTTGACATAAGATCTAACTTCTTAGCAAAATTTTAAGTCTATAATTGTTAACTATAGACATTGTGCCATATAATAGATCTCTAGTTCTTATTCACCTTGTATAACAGAAATTTTGTACTCTTTGACGAACGTCTATCCATTTCCTCTCCACCTAGCAACTACCATTCTACTTACTGTTTCTATGAGCTTGACTATTTTAAATTACTCATATAAGTAGTATCATGTAGCACTTTTCTTTTTGTATTTGATTATCTCATTTAGCATAATGTTCTCCAGGTTCATCCATGTTGCTACAAACGACAAGATTTGTTTATTTTTTAAGATTGAATAGTATTTTATTTTATGTACATATTTTTCTATCCATTAATCCATCGGTGGACATTTAGGTTGCTTCCACGTCTTGGTTATGGTAATAATGCTACAATAAACATGAGAATGCAAATATCTCTTTGAGATCTTGATTTCAATTTCTTTAGGTATAGACCCAGAAGTGATATCGCCGGGTCATATGGTAATTCTATTTTTAATTTTTTGAGGCACCTCCATATTGTTTTCCATAGTGAGTGCATCATTTATATTCTCACCATTAGTCTTTAAGGTTCCCTTTATACCACATATTTTTCAATGTTTATTTTTTTATTTATGATAGCCATCCTAACAGATGTAAGGTGATACCTAATTATATCTTTTTATTTGCACTTCCCTGATGATTAGTGATGTTGAGGTCTTTTATGTACTTGCTGGCCATTTGTGTAACTTTTTTGGAGAAATATCTATTTAGTTCTTTTACCTATTTTTAAATTAGGTTTTGCTTTTGCCTTTTTTATATTTTTGCTTTGGTTTTCATATTGTATGAGTTCCTTATATATTTTGGATATTAACCTTTATCAGATATATGGATTGCAAGTATTTTCTCCCTTTCTATAGGTTGCCTTTTCACTTTGGTGATTGTTTCCTTTGCTGTGCAGAAGCTTTTTAGTTTGATGTAGTCCCACTTGTCTATTTTTGCTTTTGTTGCCTGTGTTTCCAATGCCACGTGTAAGAAATTATTGCCAAGGCCAATATCAAGAATCTTTCCTTATATTTTGTTCTAGGAATTTCACAGTTTCAGGACTTAATGCTTAACTCTTTAATTTATTTTGAATTAACTTTTGTATATGGTGTAAGATAGATATATCTATATATTTACATCTATATATATATATATGATTTCCTACCATATATAATAATTAACTGAAAATGGATTCCAGACCTAAACATAAAAGCTAAACCACAAGGATTTTAGAAGAAAACAGAAGAAACTATTTTCCTGACTTAAGAATAGGCAATAATTTTTAAGCAGGACACATAACAACAACCATAAGATAAAAGAAAGAAATGATTACTGAGAGTTTGTGAAAACTTAAAAGATCTACTCATCAAAACATACTCTTAATATAAATCAGCAAATCACAAATCAGATAGATAGGTAGATAGATAGATTTTTTTTAAAGATATTAGATTTAAGGATATCTAGTTATTCCAGCATCATTTGTTGACAATACTTTTCATCGCTCATTGAAATGCTTTGGCTCTTTAATTGCAAAGCAAATGATAGTTTAATTGTGAGCCTATTACTGGATTCTCTATTTTAGTACTTTTATCTATTAGTCAATCTTCATGCAATATCACACTTTCTTGAATGCTGAAGCTTTATATAATGTCTGGGAAGCAGGCAGTGTAAGATATACTTTTACTCTGGTTTAAATTTAAGAAAGAAAATTTGGAAAGGATTTCTGAAATATTTTTTCACAAAATTGCCCTGGATATAGATGGTTCCAGAATGTGTTTACCAGTTCACCAATATCCATACTAGGCTCTTATCCCATTTTCCTATTTTGTCCAATTGATGAGTAAGTGATATGTTCAATGAGTGAGGCTAATGAATATGTTCCCTTGGTCACTAGACAGCTTCTGCAACAACCTTCCTAGTGGTTATGTGAAAATGTCCAAGGAAAGAAACATGGAGCAAGAGTTCTCTTCTTGTGTTTTATGATAGAGACAAACTTTTTTCCAGAAGCCTCCAGCAGATGTGTTTCCATGTCTTATTGGCTAGAATTGGGTCATAGAACAACTACTATAGAAAGAAAGGGCTGGAAACATAAGTGTTTGGGATTTTCAAGCCTCCATCTTGAGAGGCTTTAAGAAGAGAAAAGGGAATGGTGTCTACCACACAAGCTAATAGTAGAAGAACATGTCACGTTTCTTAGACCAAAAAGCATTAACTTATGAAAATGAAGTAACTACTGGTAGAATTTAAAGTTCAAAGAGCAGGGAATTTTTTTTTAATACAGAAAACTTCTAGCAATACTAAAAGTACATATTAGATCATGTACTTTCCTTTCTATTACTGATTTTTATTTTGTGAATTATGCTCCCAGTTCTTCTTAAGTCCCACCATAAACATTATAAAGCAAAAGAGACGCAGTGTGATTACTAAGCTACAATAGACAGAGGTAAATGCGGACTTAAAATTATGGCAAAAGAATTTATCCTTGCCTCCCTTAACAGGACAGTTCCTGCATTAGGGTAAGCTCCAGGTCAGGAACTATATAACTGGTAAGTTTAACAAAGAGAAACACATGTGATTTTTCTTCCTTTGTGTTGATATGTGACTCTCAGTTTTTGAAAATATTTAAACATTCTGTGCTCCCTGAGAGAAATAAGAACAAAATCTAACCATATGAATGCAACCATATATATGCACATATCCATAGAGACATAGTCCTATGTACATATATATCAACAAAACGTCACTCCCTTGATGACAGCTTGGTGAATATTTCTTTCCTTTAGCAAAATTCTGATAAACTGACATTTCAAGTTCATGCAAACAAATTCCCTATGGAATGAATTTATTATTTGTATCATTATTAATATTGCTCAGCTCTAAGTACGGTACCTTCAAAAGATTCCACTGCCCTTTGTTGTGTGAGAGTGTATGTGATTTTGATTAGCAAACCTGCACACCTCTAAGTTTCCTTCTGAGCTTGTGCAGTTAAAATAATTATAATAAAATCTATTAACTGCTTGTTACTGCAGGGGGAAAAGGCACTGCATCCAAGCTTCCATCTGCAACCATTGATTCTGAAGTGGTGAGTGACAGTTCCCCACTGCCTAAGTAGGTTATAACAAGCTAGCTTCGGGCTGCAACAGCCAGTAGAGTGCAGAGGAGAAACGACTGGCCTCCAAACTTGTCTTAAGCCTCAAGAAAGAAGGAAAGGGGGGGATATCTCTGCCAATAAAGGCAGTGCCTACTCTCACATTCAGCAGCAGGAGCTTTGTAATTGCCAACTCGCTTTAATTCCCACTCACACCTTGGGGGGACAAGGCAGAGAACTCTCTCTAACGGATAGTAATAAAACTATTATTCATCTAATCACCCACAAACATATGTGTTTCTTTTGTAATGACTCTGTTGCCCTCATCCCCATAAAACATACACACACACATAAGCCAACTCATGCAAATGAAAACACAATAGTGAAGACAATGTAAACCAAAAGAACAGGCTGCTTTGCAGATATACAAAAATTCCACCTCACATTCATCCTTTATATACAGTATATAATTCCAGTGAATTCCTATCAAACCCACACACCATGGTTAAGACCCTGTGTGTAGTGATAAAGAGAATCCATGCTATTATTTATATCTTTCAAATGAAATCACTCCTTTTGCTTCAGTGATTGGCCTGAATATACCAGGTGAAAGTGCGTTCCAAATTGGAAGCTGGCCTCATTTCTCTCTGATTTTGCATAAGCTGTATAGATGAGCTATAAGCCACATATCATCACCACTCAATTGTAATCTTCCTTTCTTGTTTTCATGTGTGTATATATCATAGTACAAACTCAAATGATCTGATTTCTCTTTGTCCCTTTCTATCAAACACACACACACACACACACACACACACACACACACCCCTGTTATTGAATCATGCCCCACAGGAGTTATATTTGTGCTCATGCATTAGTGTTCTGATATCTCTTATTAAAGAATGATAGACCAATTCTCTCAACTGTGTGTAATTATACAATAATAAGAATATGACATGGTGAGGGACAGATATAAGGTATATCAATGAGATTAGCTCTATCTTCTAGATAACACCTTGGGAAGATTTGAATTTGCTACAAAACCAAAGTTCAATATCCTTGATTTCATTTTTTAAAAATGTTTTTTAAAACATATTGCCTAAAAACGGACCAGCTAGGGGATCCCTGGGTCGCTCAGTGGTTTGGTGCCTGCCTTCGGCCCAGGGAGTGATCCTGGAGTCCAGGGATCAAGTCCCACATCAGGCTTCCTGTATGGAGCCTGCTTCTCCTCTGTCTGTGTCTCTGCCTTTCTCTCTTTCTGTGTCTTTCATGAATAAATAAATAAAATCTTTAAAAAAACCAAACCAAAACAAAAAAACCGGACCAGCTAACTTTGAATCAAAATGGCATCCCACCTTAGTATTAAAACTAGTCTCTTAATAAACATTCACTATTTTAAAAAAATGAAACCTATGTTTAAAAATTAATTTTCCATCACTGTGTTTTCTCAAAATGTGCCATTGATTGCCATGTAAATTTAATTGTACGTGACTATAAGTATGCTCTGATTGAACATTTTAAATAGGCACATATCTATAAGAAGAATATTCTGGAAAATTGTTGCAGTTACATGGATAATTGAAACAATTATAACAACAATCACAATGACAATAATCAGTGTTTTAGTATTTCAGGGAGTAGTTGGCTTTTAGGAGAAGTCTAACTGGGCCAGTTAATTTTTGCAAATGCATTATGAATTTTTCACAGATAAATACACATGCATACACACATAATTATGTTTGGATTATCAATACTAGCTAAACGTTCTTGGAATTTTTGAAAATTTTAACAACCTAATATTTCCATTTTTGTGCTGCTGCATTGTGTTGAATATAATTTTTTTTTATTTTTTTTAATTTTTTATTTATTTATCCATGATAGTCATACAGAGAGAAAGAGAGAGAGGCAGAGACACAGGCAGAGGGAGAAGCAGGCTCCATGCACCGGGGGCCTGACGTGGGATTCGATCCTGGGTCTCCAGGATCGCGCCCCGGGCCAAAGGCAGGCGCCAAACCGCTGCGCCACCCAGGGATCCCTGAATATAATTTTATGATAGATTGGTTAACAGGATAAATTTACCAAAGGTGAGGCTCTTCCTTTATTATCCTGAACTCCAGGAAGTGTCATCAATTTGAACATACCTTGACCTGTGAATCTGGGAAAGTAAACTAGTACACAAAAGAAACTCATAGGCTTATCAGTATTTTTGTTCACCCTTAACAATACCAGCATGATATCCCTATTTTTCTCCAGAAGCATATGGAACTTTCCACCTTAGAGTTTGGTATATGCCACAGCACTTGTTTCCTATGCAACCTTCATTAAAAGAAACCATGTGTTGATACCTTGATCAGTTGGGAGCACATAGAAAAATTCTCATCCCAAACATGTTCATTGTACACGTGTGGATAACTAAACCCTACATGGATAACTAAAGCCCACGAAACCCTCTGGCAGTAGGCAGTAGAATGGTGGTTCATTTTTGCATCTCTTTACTCTGTAAATGCACCTCTGAATACCTTTCATAAATTTGCTATGTCCCATTTTTAATCATTAGAGGAATACGGTAGTAATGACCTTCTGACCTAACATTCACTGAACTCTTGTATGTATTTGTCATCGTGCTAAATGCTTTACAAGTGTTATTTTACTAAGTCATCACAAAATAATCTAGAGGGCAGGTTTACTGTGACTTTCATTTTAAAGATAAGGAAATGGAGGCTGAGGAAGTAACTATCTGGAAAACTGGCAAACCCAGGATGTCTTAGTTTGATTTCCTTAGCAGAAGTCACTAGTGAAGAATTTGAGCAGAAGTGGTCAATTGGTGAATACAGGGAACTGCAGTAGAGAAAGACACACTGAGACACAGAAAAGATGGTAGCCAATAGGAGGTGCATTATTAAGTAGTCTATTACTATACTTGACCAGAGCTTCATCTTAGGGGAAACTCTTGGAAACAGCAGACTACATCCCTCAGATTCATCCCAATTCAGGAGAATAGAAGCTGGGATATGTATCCATCAATTCAGCTCAGTCTTGGAAGGGCTGCTGGGAGAATAATTCCCCATAACCATATAGTACTGCTCTCTGCTTCCGAAAAGCCTCCAAGCAAATAATGGCAGTTGACAATCTTCCGCAGGCACGGAAGTGGCAGGTATATAGATGGGACATTGCAGCCAATTAAAAGATAGGCTTTAGTAGTGGCTCAATGATTTTATACAGGGCAGAGATCGTCTGGTTGGAAGGCTGTCTTGGAGCATGTGTCTTAAAACTACATTTGCATGATAATCATACTGATTTTACTTAGTTTGTATTTTTATTTGGAGTTGCTTTGGTTATGAGAAAAGAGCTGATAGAGATTTGGGAATTTTCAAAGCTCTAAACCACCCCTTGAGCCATTGCTGCCTGGTTTGTACCCAGATCTGTCTACAAAGCTCATGCACTTAACTATCCTACAAATATCTCTGATAAAAGCACATCTCTCAACTGGGGAAAGTTGACTCCAATATCTCCTTTCAGAGGCTCTCAGGCTTCTGAGAGCACCGTGCCCTTCAGTCTTCCCTGCATGCATTAAAGATCCTAAAGCACTTTAGGCAGTGACTACAGTAGAAATGTACCCATTTGATCTGTTGGGAGAAGAAGAGGTCAGTGGCCTCAGGGGAAGACACTTGTTAGCAAAACTATCTCCCCCACTGATCTGACATAATACTTGAAAATTCACCAGCTGGGACTGGGTTCTTAGGGAAATACATGTTATCTGCAGGATTCCCCTCTGCCTGGTTGGTATTACTTTGATTGTAACTACTCCCATGGGGATTTGCATTTTATCAGTTTATCGTAAATTGGATTTTTAGATTAGCAAGTTTCTGGTATTGTCCTTATGTCAAGAAATAAAAGATGGGAATATTATGATGGAGACTGCTCATGAAGAAAGCATGGGAAGTTGCTCAGAGATAGTGAATCTTGCCTCTGTGGTAATATATGGGTCCTTGGTCAGGATTAAAAAGCAGATAGGCATTGAAATTCCATGACAGTAATTTCAGAACAATAGATAGGGATAGAAATGGGAGAGGTGTCCAAAAAAATAAATTCCACCTGGTTTTCAGGTGTTCCCAAGGGCAAACCCTTCTCTAGGACCTATCCTAGAACAAAAAGACAACTTTGACTCATGGACCGTTAAAGATAAATATGAGTAGACACCATGAAATTCAATTATAATTACAGAAGAACCTGAAACTATGACAAGTTAACTGCTCATAGGTGTGGTGTAGATAAGGATTCCAGAGAAAGGGGACACTAATACTTCTGGTTCTTCTACCCATCCTGTCCATTAATATAATTACAAGTATATTTGTTTCAAGTTTTTGGCATAAATATAGGGGAAGTAGAAAGAGAAAGAAAAAAAATAAGGGACAATAAAAAGAAAAGAAATGGGCAGAAAATGAAAAGGATCTAAAAATAATGCCTGGTGGCACGTTGGCTGGCCTGTTTATTACTAGTTAATAATTAGTGTATAATGCATTTGAAAGGGTCTCAGATGAAAGGGATCTGAGTAAGCACCCTATGATCATAATTTTAAAAATCAACTACTAAAAGCTTTCAAGAGCTAGAATCTCCCCTTTGGCTTCCAGCTGCACTCAGGTTGAAAGATCAGAGGCTGCATATTGGGGAGATGGAGATCATCAAACAGGCATTGAATAACTGGCATCCTATAAAAGGTCATCTCAAGTCAGAATCAGAGAAATGAAAGGACAGACTAGCTGACTTCTATCTCATATACTCCACAGATGTTTGAGCTAAAGGAGATTTTCCACTCAATGTAAATATTTTCTCATTCTGCTATATTCACTGGCTATGGATTTCTCTAGAGTCTTCAGTCTTTTGGTGAAAGAATCAATTCAAAAATCACTCATGGTATCAACTGGTGAGAAAATACAGTTTCTTATATAAAAAGCACTATTACTCTAGAAAAAAAAAACAATCTGGAAAACACAAGCTGAAAATTATCCTGAAAATTAAATCTGTTTCTGTTGAATTCAATTATATTTCATTTGTTTTTCATTCCATTCAATTCCTCTACTAGGCAAGTCACAACATGTAACTATACCTGTGTGAGAGGCTGTGAGGGTCAAAGAGCAGTTCTCAGCTAGCACATACTTTTGAGGAGACTCTAATTTAACTAATGAGACCAAACACAGACAAGTCAAGCATTTGCCCAACAGTATGATGTCAACACCACAGGCCAAGACAGAGCATGTGCCAAGGGCAGAGAAATAAGGAGAAAAGCATAGAGAAAGGTCATTCTGGACTGAGAGGAGAACATGGCCAATGGCACGTGAATCAGAAGGAGAAATAAGAGTGAGATATGGTGAAGGGGAGTTTAACTAGGGAAAGTAAGTTTACACACCAACACTACGCATATCAGAATTCCATATATTAATGCAAGCCAAATTGAGCACTTTTTTTAAAAGATGCACAAAAAGAATGTGAAGACTTGAAATTCATAAGTTAAGAATACAGTGATTCAATATGAACTGTTCCTTAGAGATTTGCAATTAAACATCGAGTAGGAGAGGTGGATAATTATATCTTTGCAAATAGGGGCTGATGACATGTGGAATCTTCTCAGAGGATGGGAAGTGTTGCTTGTTTTTTGTTTCACATGCCTCACAATAAACCACTGAGAACTATGGCATTTTGATGCAGATTCGTATTTTTTATTTTTATTAAAGACTTTATTTATCTGAGAGAGAGAGCATGAGCAGGGGGGAGGGTCAGAAGAAGAAACAGACTCCCTGTCAAGCAGGGAGCCCGAGGAGGGCTCCATCCTAGGACCCTGAGATCTTGACCTCAGCCAAAGGCTGACACTTAACCAATTGAGCCACCCAGGTGCCCCTTGGTGCAAATTTTTAGGAACATCAGGATTTATTTCTAAATTCCACAGCTCCTGCTAACAATGGATAAACATTAGTAAGACATAGATATTAGAATAAAAATGCCTTTCAGCACAGCATGGGCCTGTGTTTGAGGAAGAATACTCTTCTCAGGGTCCCGTTGTGCCTGTTACACAATTGCTCAGCATTCCTGGCAGTCTGTTATCTCACCATGTTATCTTTACACAGGCACTGAAGTGAAAAGTGTAAGCATTGCCCAGTATTTGAGACAAAACAAAAGGAAAGACAACACACTCAAAATAGAGTTTAAAACACACACTTTTAAGCTCACTGTCTAATCAGTTTGGATGGTTTGCCTGTGTCTCAGTGGGCAAGTAAATTCTGTCTCTCCAGTTAGGCACAATTATTAGTCAATGGAGCACAAAGCCATTAAAATCTACTAAAATAAATCCCAAAGAAAAGCAGTCTCCCAGCACAAAGTTTATGAAAAATCTAAATGCAACATTTCTTGCAAACCATAGACTTTGCTAATTCTACTTTTGCTAACTAGGATGGTTATCAGCGAGGAACCTTTAACCCCTAAATCAGAAGAAGCCCACAGAGCTCGACAACACTGTGCTCTTCTTAATTTTGTTTGCTTTTCATTTCTTTCCATAAATTGTTTTCTTCTAATAACATTAATGAAAATGAAATTGGACATTGTGATTGAAAAATAGCCTCCCGCTTTGAAAATAAATGTGTCCTCTTTGCCTTGATACTTATTTTCGCTAACCATAGGAGATCATTATCTGGTCCCAGCATTCAATTCTGCCCGTGTTACACAAGCTATTTTGGTCTTCATTTTTAAGAGAAATTATTTGTCAGAAAGTCTGTGTTGACCAGGTCTCAGTGGACCACTGAGGGAGGATCAAACATGCCATTGAGCTTAAGAATCAAGAATTAAGCCTTACACAAAGCCCATACTTTACAACTGTTTTCTGAATTCAATTAAAGAAACACTGTGAGGGCCTCTCACCAGTAATAGACCCTTATATTGTGTGAGTAAGCCTGTTGATTCTATGTTGTTGGTGATCTGTTTCATTAAGTATGTTTCTAATTTTTGTCAGCGCATTATTGACTCATGTTGGACTATACATTTTATCTGCTCTGTGGTATTTGTTGAGTAAATATACTCATCCATTCTCTTGCTTTTTGACACTTGAGTTGTTTCATGTTTTTGTGTTATGTTGCTGTTGTCATATCACAGAGTGAATGTTCTTGTGTATATCTCTTTTGTGTGCACAGGCTAGAGAGACTCTAATATGCACCTAAGAGGGGACCTGATATGTAATGTTCATGCACATGTATGACTTCACAGGAATGTGTCAAATGGTCTCCCAAAGGAGTACTGAATTAACACTGACACCAGCAGTGGGGGAAGGTTGTTGTTACACCATATTCTAATAAATTAATAGTTTCAGGTGAAATTGTTGATTTTGTGGGTAAAAAATGGGATCTTTTTGTCTAGTTTACTGTTCTCTGAAATACTCCTGTTATTTTTTGGCCTGTATTAATTTGCAATTCTTTTATATTCTAGACACAAATTCTCTGTGGATTGGAGCCATATTCTTCAAGTTATGGCTTGTCTCTGATTTCTTTATGGTGGTTTCCTGAGAAGTAAAATTTGTTAATTTTAATATAGTCAATTATACTGTTTCTGTTATATTTTATGGAAATTACAGCAATTTGAGGAGATTCTTTTGTAATCTGTTGTCATACATCTATACTTCTATATCTTCTTCAAAGAATCATTTTTGACATTTACATTAGCCTTTAATATATCTAAAAATAAATCTAATATGAAGTAAGATTTAATATCTTTGAAAACAACAAAATATTATACCCAGCAATGTTTTTCAGAGCTGAATTTTTTATGGCAGTGATCTGCAATATTCTCTCTGTCAAAAATCAGGCTTCCATCTCTGTCTGGCTCTATTTCTGGCTCTTCAGTTCTGCTCCATAAGTGAGAGTATGAACTTACCCATTTGTCTAGCCCAGGATGAATAAGTTGCTATAATCACTTATGGCTTACTATTTCTCTTCATGAGTGTCTTTGATGGCCTTTGATGAAACTTTGTTCTTCCACAAACATAGTAGAAAGACTATGGAAAGTATACTATAAATCTTTTGGTATTTTGATTAGAATTATATTGACTTGATTTGAGAAGAGACATGTGTTGATACTGCCTTCTTCATAACCATTATTTATTTATATTTATTTATTAGTTCTTCTCTGATGATTTTCCATTAAAATTCCTCCATAAAGCCCATGAACATCTTATGGCAAATGTATTCCTAGAATACTGACTCTATTGTTCAAAATTCCAACTCAAATGATAGGAATATGTTAAAGTTCTTTGTTACAGAAATATTAAAACCTCTATAAGTTGTATAATTGACTTTATATCTAACCATCTTGCTAAATTATCTTCTTAATGCTATTTTTTCTAGAGAACAGTTGTTGCATAATATATAAATATATTATTTTTTATTCATGGTAATTTTTTCCTTTTTAAATTCTTATAGCTAATTATGTTATTTGCTTATGTCTCTGTTTAGAAATGGCAACTACAGAACAATGTTGAATACATATAATACTGGTAGAATGTTTTTATTTCATATTTTTTCTGTAAATATTTCACATATAATTAATTTCTAATCTATCATAATATCTGTAATATGCAAAGTCCTTTGTGTCTAAATTGGTTCTATTATTATTATTATTATTATTATTATTACTACTGCTGGTGACTTGTTTGTTTGTGTGTTTGGTGATTTTGATTTGAGAATTATATTTTATTGAAATTAATCTATAGAATGCTATATATTTAACTCCAGAAAAGTATTGCTTCAGATTCTGTTGGGAGCCAGGTTGTGCCACTGTCTGTATTTTCTTTCAGTATACCAGCTTAATTTTTCACCTTAAACTCAGCTCCTTAAGATCAAAGAAACTGTAGGCTTTTCCTTTGGACCCCAGAACTGATAATTTACCCTAGCATTATGGTCTCCTTTGCCTACAGTTCTCTTGTACTTTAAGTCACTATCATTTATTTATGTAGTTATTTTTCATTAATTTTTTTTTCCTTAGAGATTCCCTTTGCTCTCTTATGAGCTCAATAATACTTTCAAAGGTGTTTGTGGGAATTTTTCCAGAATGTTTTTTTTAATATGTAAAGTCATTTTAACTGCAGGCCAATCTTCTTTTTTTTAAAATAAATGTATTTTTTATTGGTGTTCAATTTACCAACATACAGAATAACACCCAGTGCTCATCCCGTCAAGTGTCCCCCTCAGTGCCCGTCACCCATTCACCCCCAACCCCCGTCCTCCTCCCCTTCCACCACCCCTAATTCGTTTCCCAGAGTTAGGAGTCTTTATGTTCTGTCTCCCTTTCTGATATTTCCCACACATTTCTTCTCCCTTCCCTTATATTCCCTTTCACTACTATTTATATTCCCCAAATGAATGAGAACATATAATGTTTGTCCTTCTCCGATTGACTTACTTCACTTAGCATAATACCCTCCAGTTCCATCCACGTTGAAGCAAATGGTGGGTATTTGTCGTTTCTAATGGCTGAGTAATATTCCAGTGTATACACAGACCACATCTTCTTTATCCATTCATCTTTCGATGGACACCGAGGCTCCTTCCACAGTTTGGCTCTTGTGGACATTGCTGCTAGAAACATCGGGGTGCAGGTTTCCCGGCGTTTCATTGCATCTGTATCTTTGGGGTAAATCCCCAACAGTGCAATTGCTGGGTCGTAGGGCAGGTCTATTTTTAACTCTTTGAGGAACCTCCACACAGTTTTCCAGAGTGGCTGCACCAGTTCACATTCCCACCAACAGTGTAAGAGGGTTCCCTTTTCTCCGCATCCTCTCTAACATTTGTGGTTTCCTGCCTTGTTAATTTTCCCCATTCTCACTGGTGTGAGGTGGTATCTCATTGTGGTTTTGATTTGTATTTCCCTGATGGCAAGTGATGCAGAGCATTTTCTCATGTGCATGTGGGCCATGTCTATGTCTTCCTCTGTGAGATTTCTCTTCATGTCTTTTGCCCATTTCATGATTGGATTGTTTGTTTCTTTGGTGTTGAGTTTAATAAGTTCTTTATAGATCTTGGAAACTAGCCCTTTATCTGATACGTCATTTGCAAATATTTTCTCCCATTCTGTAGGTTGTTTTTTAGTTTTGTTGACTGTATCCTTTGCTGTGCAAAAGCTTCTTATCTTGATGAAGTCCCAATAGTTCATTTTTGCTTTTGTTTCTTTTGCCTTCATGGATGTTTCTTGCAAGAAGTTACTGTGGCTGAGTTCAAAAAGGGTGTTGCCTGTGTTCTCCTCTAGGATTTTGATCAGAATGTTTGTTTTTTTTTTTTTTTTTTTTTTTAGAATGTTTCTTCAAATTTCTTAGTCCTCCATATTTCTGCCATAGTTTTATACAGATTCATGGTTCTTTCTAAAAAAAAAAAATCCCTTAAAGATAGTTTTAATCACCTGGTCTTTGAAAGATGCTGAGTCCTTTTGTGTGCTAAATTACTGATGACTGGGGAATATTTATTTGAATTTTATTGAGGGCAACAGTGTACCTTCTGTGTCTTAAGCCTAAGTCTCACACTTTATTTGCATACAAATAAAACAGAAAATGTCTTTAGAATTCTGATTTTTGAGTACTAGTTAGAGGCACTCTTGAGTACTAGGGAGAGAGAGAGAGAGACATTTAAATTGAAAATGTACATTTTTCACCAACACAAGTGATTCTGATCCAAAGATCATACCCTGAGAGCCACTAGACTATACCTATCTTACACCCGTGCTTTCATTTGCTGTCCCTGTGCCTAAATTATCCAAAATTCCATCTTCCCCTATTCCCTTTGTTCTTCCTAACTCATCACCACTCCACTTTTCATAGTTAATTCCACTCACCTGATACTCCACCTCAAATGACACCACCTCCAGTATGTTTTCTTTCAACCTCCTCTAAAAAGGGATGTTAACGTTCATTGCATCTTACTATTGCACTTCTGCATTGTATATTTTATTTATATGTTCATTAATTTGCTCCAACACCAAGTGAAGTATTCATGGAAAAACTGGGTTTCCTTATATTTAATATTTTACACCCAGACATAGCACATTGCATGATGCATTGCAGGCACCTAATAAATGCATTTTGATTTGCAATACCTCTTCTGATAGAAAAATAAAATCCATAGAACACATTTCTCCATTTGAAACCTAATTCTCACAAATTGAAGCAATTTCAATATCATAGACACAGCTACAGAAGGAGATCCTAATCCTGCTTTGTACAACCCACTGTAAAAGTATACTGTGTCTTCCATTAGTCATCTGATCTATACAATGAAAATATTTGCTTTGATACAGAGTACCACAGTCAGTTGGAGAGTAAAGAGGTTTAAAAGTGATTTTATTAGAAACTATTGCTAAAGGGGAAAAGGGCTCAGTATAGAACCATGCTCAATTCTGAATGCAGCATGGTAATGTAAAAATTTATCGCCAACAAGCAGAATGAGGGAGTCAGTGGTTGGAAAATTAAGGAGAAAGACATCAGGAGCAGGGTAATTCTTACAAAATAGATTTAATAAGATTCTTGCTGAAGACAGGTCAGGGTCATCAGATATCCAGGGTGGGAGATGAAGATTTGATCAGATATCAAGGGCAATCAGATTCCAAGGGTGGAGGATTCTTACCAAATTGACTTAGGGGGATTCTTACTAAAACTGAACTCTGCAGGTTGAAGACAGGGCCCAAGGACAAGGCCTTGCCAAAAAAAAAAAAAAAAAAGGAGTTTGAGAAGGCTATCTAAAGTTGGTCAAGGAGACAGTCTTTTTCAGCTTCACTGACTTTTTAAATATTTATCATAGAAGCTATCATATTATAATCAGCATTTATGGGAAAAGTTTGCAGTTGGAACTATTACATGAAGAGAAAATATCTGTAAAGGTTGCATCTATGTGCTCCCAAACACACTTTCAGAAGAACTGTAACCAGAGGCCAATTTTCTGTGTCAAAGGTGAATATTACCTCTTTAAATTAAAACATCGACAGTATATTCAGCATAGCTGAGGCACATTCTTTCATCTCTTTGCTGCTGCTGCATGTAGCAGCTTCCTTTGTGTAGAAGGATGAGTGTCTGACTTCAAAGGATGAGGATTCAGTAGGACTTCAAAGGTGATGTGACAGATGGTACATGAGGAAGCATGGCCCAATGCCTATTCTCACATTAAAAGGTGTTTTTTTAAACATGAACTCTGTTGACATTTACACATGATAATGAGTATGGCATTTCATCTGCCCATGCTTCTCTGTTGTAGTCCCACGTTAGTTATCCACTGAACAAGAAAGAGTGCTGGGAGCCATCTTGAATAAATGGAAAGTTAGACAAAATGGCATTCAGCAACCTTTCAACAAATATCAGGCTTCATTTATTCCAGTGTCTTCTTGTCAATAAGGCAGACAATTCCAGGGTCTTAAATAGCAATTCTATTTAACTTATCCAATATAGTTTCTTTTTATTAAGTGCTTGCCATGCATGCAACATTATATTAACTATTATGAGAGATATAAAAGACAGATATTATGTAGCTCCTGCCTAAGGAAATCTACATGAGATTTTAAAGACATGAACATGTGAAGTAATTTGAGGATTATCCCAGGTGCTCAAATCTGTGGTATATTCACTGAGACTTCACCAAGAGGAAGTGCTGAATATGTTTGTCGGAGCTTCCACAGGGAAGGACATTCTGCCAGAAATCTAATGGCAGGGAGCTGCTGAGTTACTCTCTATCCCAGACAGGTTGGATTCGTGAGGGAAAGAAAACTGGGGCAGAACAGAGTAGGGGGGAAAAGATGTAAACAATGATACCTTTGTTTTTTGTGCAAATCACAAAAAGAACAATTTTAGAATGTTTGATCTTGTTTTTACTTTACATGTTCTTGAAATCCAAGTTAAAAGTTTTCAAAAGGAGAGAAAACAAAGGAAAACATAACTTTCTATAATTGTACTTTTTTAAACATTAGAAATTTTAATCACACATCCAGTTGTGTATTCTTATAGTATTCCTGGCTATTGGTAGGTCTAATGAGACTCCTAGGGAAAAGGGTAACTGTGAATTCCCAGTATGCAGTCATTTCTCCTCAATTCTGTACACAAAAACACAGCAACAGAAACTAACAAATTCTTCATTTTTTCCTAACCATGAAATGAAAAGATCATTCATGCCACAAAGCTTATGCATATGGACGATTTAAATTGTTTTTAGTTGATATTAAAAAATATTATTCTTAATTCATTTGGCATTTCATTATTTTGGCTCATCTAAATAAATGAATTCTGAAAGGTTATTGTGGAGATACCTATCAAGCATCATATCTGGCAATGAATAGAAGGAAAAAAATGGAGGCTGTGTACATTGCAAACTCTAATCTAAATGTGTCATTAGACAGAGAACACGTTGTTAATGTTGCCCTTGAAGCTGACCTTGTCAGAAAGAAATGTAGACAGTACTCCACAAGCTTTAGTCTGAACTATCTTCCAGAGATTCTCATCATCCTTTTCCCGGTATGGAAATGCATCACTGCTCTTAGCTGATGTTCAAAATATACCAAGCACCCACAATTTTTCATACCAACACAACTACTGTGGCTACAATGGTCATGAGATGTCCCTGTCTTTGGAGACGTGTTTTGTCAAAGACTGAAATAAACCATCTCTATATATGGAAAACTTGACTATATGTTGGATTACATTATGAAGAAAAGTAAACCTCACATTTACACATAAAGTAAGCCTAATGTCAAAGAGAAAGGTTTATGACAGAAAAAAAATTTTGTTAGTTGTCATGCTTGGGTTGAACAAGTGGTACAACTAGAAGAGAAAATTGGGTATAAGTTGGCTTTTTATGACTGGCATTTAAGTATCTGGGCAGAGCACATCTACATACATGTTAGAGAAAGCTGAACCTGGGACATGATCCATCCACACTGAGAACTAAATCCTTTTTAAATAGAACCTGTGAGTGTTTTCTTAATATACTATTTTACATTGATATTTTTTGTAAAGACCAAAGCATATCTAAATATAACTACAATTTTAGCTGCTGAAACTTGCTGATGTATATTTATAAAATTACCTAGAACATCAGAAAAGTAGTCTGCAGAGCTGGGTTTTAGTACGTCTTTCAAACTTTAAAACTATATAAAATGGGAAAGTAAATTATATTGTAGCCTCTGTTTTCTTATCAGTAAAATTGTGTGATCATATTAAATTTCCTAAATTCTTTCACTCATATCTTTAACAAATATTTTATTGAACACTAAGTACTGAGCATAATTACAAAGCAGATATATATATATATATATATATATAAGATTTGAGCTATATATTTTGAATATTTGTAATGAAACATTATATATATATATATATAATTTATGGATATAGCTTATATTCTAGTGACAGAGACAGACATTTAACAGCCATACCAATAAATGTACAAGTGTGCTGTTGCAGAGACTGAGAAACTGTTCAACCATTTTCTACTCTGACTGGACCAATAGCTAGACTATGTTTTCCATATTATCTTGCAGTTAGGAAGCCAGTATAATAGAACAAAAAGCAATATACACAATTTCCAGCCCTGCCTCATAAATCTTCAATGCATGACTGTGATTTTTAATGATTTCTTGATATTTACTATATTGATATAAATGATACATTGATTTTTGAGGTCACACATTGAAGATAGTATGCTAACAAAATGGAATGAGCCTGGGTCCTTGAGTCACTGCCTGGAGAAAGACAATCTGCAGACAGGAACATCCACTTTGAGCTTCATATTAGTGAGAAATAACCTGTTATTATACATGTTTGAGTTAGATTGACTCAGTAGTTAATATTACTTAACAAATACAAAAGTTTGTACCTTCAAGTGAGTGGCTGCCATAAAAGAAAAATAAGAATAATAAAATGTATGAGATTGGCTTAGTAGTTGAGCACTTGAGCAGTGGGCAGTAAAAGAACATGTTTCACAAGCTAAAAACATGAAGATCCATGCTGTGCAGTAGCAATATATTTGGTAAAACTGTCTTTGCAATAACTTAGAAGCAAGATAATGTGAGCATTGAGACTACAGCTATAAGGCAAGTAGTTAAAAAGAGCCAGAGAGCTAATGTGGCATGGCTATTACTGCTTGCCTTTAATAAGATGTTATAAGAAAGATGAGTTCAAGTAAGGATTCACTGATTTTTTAACAGATTTGGGAAAGAATACAGAGATTACCATCTTAAAGTGTTGGAAAAGCCAATGGCTGCCATAATCCAAAGACAAGGAAGATTGAAAGAACATGGCATAATTAGATGTTTTAGCTGAAGTAAATGATTCAGCCTTGCATTAGAGATCAAAGAAAGAGTATTATTTTCATAATAGACCTCTTTTTCAGATTGCCAAAGTCACCATTAAACTGAGAGAAAAAGATATGGAGATAGGAAACAAATAAATGAATAGGCATGACAAATATGTTAAAGGGAAATGTTGGGTGTATGTACTGCCCATAACTATGAAGAATCTTACTTGGAAGCTAAAAATTTAGCATGCCAGTTCCATGGATGCTGGCTGAATATACAAGAATCCTGGGTCAAAGACAAAGAAATGTTTACTCACAACAATAGCTATAGCTGAAGATTTGGGGGTTTATTTTTTTCACCAGTTCCCTATGTCCCTGTTCGTGTGAAGGCATTTGCACATGAAGTAGGCTGCAGTACAGTAGAAGTGTCCAGAGCATTGGGGATCCAAATATTTTGCAATGAGTTGTCAGCATGCCAGACCTCTGCCTGGAAGGAGATACTATCTCTGTTCTAAAACTGCAAATAAGTCTTCTCTTTGTTTCAGTGCTAGATATTTTCCATAACTTCTAAGTTTGCTTAGAAGTTTGCTATCCTTGGGAAGATAGTCTAGGAGTAAAGGCAGTCCATGCCTCTGGTGGCAAACTACACAGAATTGTGATAGTCTCATGGAGAATTATTTCCCTGTGTATAATAATACATAAAGCTCTCTACAAATAAAACAGAAGTGTACAAATTATATTTATTATATTAATAAAGAAGCCATAATGCCAAGATGAAAATTAAAAAAAAGTTTTTGAGTTATTAGGAAAAGGAAACAAAACAAACATATAACAGCAATAATCCTTAAGCCATCAAACCTGTGGAATGTGAAAGCTATGTGCCTCCAAGGAAGGCTTTTTGCAAAATACCTACGTCTAATATCTAATATCTAATATGGAAATTAGTAAACAGATTTGTCTCCCAGAGTATCAACATAAGAATCATGAAGAACAGTGAAAATAACTCCTCCCAAGGAACAAAATCAGAGTCTAAATAGCAAACATTCCTATCATTTGAGCTATTATATTTTGAAGATTTGTTTGTAATGAAATATTTTCTATTACAATGATAACTGTCATGTATGCTATAAGTATTATATCATAAACATAGAAGTTGATTATTCATCAAATTTATCAATAATATCAAAAGTTGATTATAATCAAGGAAAAATGATTGAGATTAGGGGGTGTCATATTGGATGTGAGATGAGATCTGAAAAGTGAGTAACAGCAAGAAACAGGATAGAGATATAAATACTTAGGGTGATTAAGTACGATGTAATAAAAATAAAAAATCAGGGATCCCTGGGTGGCGCAGCGGTTTGGTGCCTGCCTTTGGCCCAGGGCGCGATCCTGGAGACCCAGGATCGAATCCCACATCGGGCTCCCGGTGCATGGAGCCTGCTTCTCCTTCTGCCTGTGTCTCTGCCTCTCTCTCTCTCTCTCTCTCTCTCTCTCTGTGACTATCATAAATAAATAAAAATTAAAAAAAATAAAAATAAAAATCAAATACACAGAGAAAAAATAATCAAAAATTGAGAAAAGTAAGTGAGCTATATATCATCTTCAGTTGCTCTAATACATATGA
The DNA here is from genome assembly GCF_048418805.1 of Vulpes vulpes. Classification (NCBI taxonomy): domain Eukaryota; kingdom Metazoa; phylum Chordata; class Mammalia; order Carnivora; family Canidae; genus Vulpes; species Vulpes vulpes. The sequence continues at coordinate 109,813,679 of NC_132792.1, forward strand.
TGTTGGAGTTTCCAAAGGGAGAAAAGAGTGAGAAATAAAAGAAATATTTGAAGAAATATTGGCCAATGTTTTGCCCAGTTTGTTGAAAATTATAAAACCACAAACTTAAGAAGCTCATTGAACCCTAAGCAACAGAAACATGAAGAAAACTATACCAAAACATACAGTGATCAAATTGTTCAAAACCGCTTTTAAAGAACAAATCTTAAAAACAAAAACAGAAAAAACAGCCAAACAAAAAAATCACTCCTTTTACAGAGGGAAAATGAAAGGATGACAGAGATTTCTCTTCCAAAATAATGTGAGTGAGAAGACAGAAAAAAGCATATTTAAAGTCTTAGAAGAAAGTCTATCAACTTAGAATTCTATAATCAGGAAAACATCTTTTTAAAGAGCAGAAAATGCAGAGCATTAAATGCTATATTAGAGCAAAATTACGATCTCGAATTAGTGAGCTTAGCTTTCTCTTAAGAAACAGGAAAGATAAGAACAAATTAAAAATAAATAAAACACGGAGAATAATAAAAATCAGATTAGAGATAATAAATAGAAAGCAGGAAACAATAAAGAAAATCAATAAACTCAAAAGTTGATTGATTCTTTTGAAAGAATAAAAGTGATATACCTCTAGATATAATAATCAGGAAAGATTTAGAAAACAGATTATCAATATCAGGGATAAGACATGGAATTTCAGTAACTATTCTAGAGCTACTTATACACACAAAAAATAATTCTAAGCATTAAAAAGGGGATTTGATGAGCAACTTTAAGTTGCTATATTCAACATTGTAGATGAAATGAGCAAATTCCTTGAAAGACACAAGATACTAAAGTTAACTCAAAAAAAAAAAAAAAAGAAAGCTAAACCTGACTAACCCTATTTCTATTAAATAAATTGAATTTGCATTTTAAAACTGTGCCAACATAGTTGATTTCATTGGCACACTCTACCAATCATTTAGGGTAGATACAATATCAACTCTGTATCAACTTCAGAAAACCTAAAGAGGAGGAAATAATCTGCAACTTTTTCTATGAGGTTAGTATTACCCTGTAACAAAACAGGCCATCATATTACACCATAAAATCTGAGAGGAGAACATAGGCAGTAACCTCTTTGGCATTGACCAAGCAACTTTTTTTCTGGATCTGTCTCCTGAGGCAAGGGAAACAAAAGCAAAAATAAACTATTCAGACTACATCAAAATAAAAAGAACAGCAAAGGAAACAACAAAACTAAAAGAAAACCTATGGGATGGGAGAAGATACTTGCAAATGACATATCCAATAAAAGGTTAGTATCCAAAATATATAAAGTACTTATAAAACTCAGCACCTCAAAAATAAATAATCCAAATAAAAAATAGGCAGAAGATATGAACAGACATTTCTCCTAAGAAGACATCCGGAGGGCCAATAGACACATGCAAAGATGCTCAACATCATTCATCATCAGGGAAATGCAAATCAAAACCACAATGAGATACCATCTCACACCTGTCAGAGTGGCTAAAATAAAAAACACAAGAAACAACAGGTGTTGGCAAGGCTGTGGGAAAAAAAAAAAAAAAAGACTTGTGCACTGTAAGTGGGAAGGCAAATTGGTGCAGCCACTCTGGAAAAGAATATGGAACTTCTTCAAAAAGTTAAAAATAGAAGTATGTTATGATTCAGCAATCGTAATACTGGGTATTTAACAAAAAAAATACAAGAACACTAATTCAAAGGAATATGTGGACCCCAATGTTTATAGCAGCATTAATTATGATAGCTAAGATATAGAAGCCCCCCATGTGTCCATCAACTGATGAATGGATAAAGAATATGTGGTCTAGGGATCCCTGGGTGGCGCAGCGGTTTGGCGCCTGCCTTTGGCCCAGGGCGCGATCCTGGAGACCCAGGATCGAATCCCACATTGGGCTCTGGGTGCATGGAGCCTGTTTCTCCCTCTGCCTATGTCTTTGCCTCTCTCTCTCTCTCTGTCTCTCTCTCTCTCTGTGTGACTATCATAAATAAATAAAAATTAAAAAAAAAGAATATGTGGTCTATATACACAATGGAATATTATTAAGCCATTAAAAAGAATGAAATCTTGTCATTTGCAATGACATGGATGGACCTAGAATATAATGCTATGAGACATAAGTCAGTCAGAGAAAGACAAACACCATATGATTTCATTCATATGTGGAATTTAAGAAGCAAAACAAATGAGCAAAGGGAAAAAAAGAGAGACAAGCAAACCAAGAAACAGACTCTTAATTATAGAGAACAAACTGGTGGTTACCAGAGGGGGTGGAGTGGGAATATGGGTTAAATAGGTGACGGGGATTAAGGAGTGCACTTGTGCTGAACACTGGGTGATGTATGAAAGTGTTAAATTACTATATTGTACACCTGAGACTAATATAACACTGTATGTTAACTAACTAGAAATAAAATAAAAACTTTTTGAAAATCAAAAAATTAAATGATAAAAAGCAACTAGAATCAATATGTCAGATTGTAGGAACTGAGTTTAATACACAAAATGCAATTGTATTTGTGCATTCACTAACAACGAAGAAACACTTGAAATTAAAATACCATTTAAAATAGCACAAAATATGAAATATTAGGAGTAAATCTGATAAAAGATGTGCAAAACTTTACACTAAAAGTTTCAAGACTTTACTGACAAGAATTTTAAATGTCCTAAATTAAGAGATACATATCTTGTTCATTAGTTGCAAGTTTCAATATCATTTTGATGTCAGTCTTCCCAAATCAATCGATAAATTCAACACAATCACAATCAAAACCTCAGCAGCCCTTTTTTCTTTTTCAGTAGAAATTGAAAAGCTGTTTCTAAAATACATATAAAAATCAAGAGTACATTGATAAAGAATACTGGAGGGCTAAACAGTACTTGATTTTAAGGCCTATTATAAAACTACAGTAATGAATGTTGTGTGTTATTGGTAGCAAGATATAAAAATAGGATATTTGAATAAAAGAGAAATAGACATGCACATATACAATATAAATTTTGGTCATTCTGCAAAATCACCCCAGTGAAGACTGGATAATCCTTTCAACAAATGATGTCAGAACAACTGGGTAATTGACATACAAAATAATAAACTAATACATATTTTGCATCACATACGAAAAATTAGCATCAATCATAGACTTAGAAGTAAAATTAAAGTATAAAACTTCTAGAATTTTTTTTTAATTCTTGAGTAAACACTTGTGAAGGGAACAGCTGAATCCTATGGTAGATACAAATTTACCTTGATAAAGAACTGTCAAAGTATATTGCAGTGGTTATAATGGCTGCACCTTTTATACTTCCACCAGCAGTACATGAGAATGCTAGTTCCTTCATATTCTCTTCAGTATTTGGGATGGTCCTAGCAAATGAATTGTTAAAATTGTATTTTCTTAATAAGTAATGATGTTGAGCATACATATTTTGGGGATCAGGGTTTATTCCATTTGGGGGGCATTTATTTGTTGTATCTTTTGTTTTCTTGTTTTTGAGATACCCTAATATAATTCTAAATACATGTCATTTTTTTCAGATATATGCTTTATAAATATTTTCTCTGAGTCTGGGACTTGTCATTTCACTCTTTTAAGAGTGGCTTCAAAAAAACAGAAGTTATTAACTTTGATAAATTCCAAGTTTTCAGTTTTTTCTTTTATGTATCATGCTTTGGTATCCTAGCTAAGAATCTTTGCCTAATCCAATGGTACAAATAACCGTTTGTTTGTTTGTTTGTTTGTTCTCTAAGCAAGTGTTTTTAGGGTTATTTGGGGAAAGGAGCTAAAAAAATATATGATAGTTTGACTGAAAAAAAAAAGATGATTAGTGTTTTTAGAGGAAATATTCTTTGATTAAATCATTATCCTACTATCACTTTTCTTGGATTTGGTATTATTATATTTGGCTCGCTGTTATCTTAGAAATTCTAACACTTAGGAAATGTCAATATAAATGTAATTAATGCACATTGGCACACTGTTGTTTTTCCCTAGTGGTTTTTAGGAAATCTTAGAGATCAATATGGATCACTAAGTGTCTTTTTGAACAGACTGGTAGATATTAATTATGAAGACAACTGGAATTAGTATTAAGGAGAATATTCTTTCATCTTTGAGGTACATTTGGCATTTGATTGGGTTGATCCTACAGAAGTCTCTAGAACGTGTTCAGGTTGAACATTTTCCATTTCTTTGTCACTCAATTGTCACTCTTGAATAAAATCAGAATATGAAAGTAATGCATCAGAAATAGTCTTATTACTAAATAAAAAGTAACTTTAGAAATTTTCTTAATGAAGGAAGTTTGGGATCTAATAGGCAAACATGATACAAATTTGGTACAAATTTATCCCTTACAAAAGGGATAAAGAAGCAGCACTAGTTAAAAAAAATAATCCATAGATGTCAGGATATAGCTACAAAATAACTTCTTTTTTTTTTCTTTAGAAAAGATAATTGAGAGAAAGAATAAAGTACCTGAGAGGAATCCATTGTATTTCATGACCAAGAAAACTTCAATTGTACTATTTATTAGTTTACACTGTGGCAGTTCTGCCCCTATTTAAAAGGACATAGAACTCATTGTGTAGCACCCCAGAAACATGGGAACACGAGGAGAAAGAGGCAGCCATCATCTAGAAAACAAACAGTGGAATGAATTGCTATTTGTCACCTTTCTAACTGTTCTGTTGACCCTTAGTCCCCATTTACTCTGAGTGGTTTCATGCACAATTCTTAATAGAGTACAAAAGAAAAAAGCAATGCCTGCATTTTTAGAATGATAGTCATCCTCCAAAGGTTGCCCCTTTAAGGTAAAGAATTGTAACTCTGTCATCTTTGTGGTCTTGGAAATAAAAGAATCTCTTTGAGTGCAATTTTCTTTCTTTCTCATCAGCCATGAGTGATGAAAGACAGATAGTAACAAATGGAATTAGACTTTCTCTCTGCCTATCCTTAGATCAAAAACTCCAGAGGTAAATCAGTTTGTCAGCCATTTTCTCCCAACAAGACAGAGAGCATAAGGTTTGCATAATTCTTAGTAAGCTCCCACCGCAACATAATTAGGAGTGTGAATAGCCAACTGATGAGCTCTACCGTGTGGACATGATGACCTGTGGAAGAGGTCAGTAACCCTGACCTATATCCAATGCATTTATGTACTCCCTTTCAAGAAGGTGAGGACATGATAACTAGTGACATGCTATCTTCTTTCCACCAAAATATAGTGTTTGAAAAGATCTATCAGGAGACAGAATGTTTAACACTTGTGTAATTCATCAATCATATTCAGCAAACATTTGTGAAATCATAAGGTGCAAATCATTAGGAGATACATAAATATGAAAGTAAGAAAGAAAAACTTTTTTGGATACTTCTTTGCTTCTACCAATTGTGCCATAATGCCCATCCTCTAAGGTTAGAACCTTATGAATATAGGACAATGCAGGTCTCAAATCTGTCCACACAGCTGTAGGGTGCTTATTGTGGATATGCACAAAGGGCTAAAGAGCACAGGAGGTGATATCTTGCATGAGCATATTCATATAGAAGAGAGATATCTCTTTATATTACATATAGAATAAGTGGTGAGATTCTTTTGTTTTGTTTTTGCTTTTTGATTGAAGGGACGACTGTAGACTAACACCATACTTTGTTTTTTTGTTGTTGTTGTTGTTGACCCATACTTCTCTATGCAACTTTGGATTTGGTTATTGGCCAGTATTGCAGGGACAATTTGTGTTTAAGCTTAGAAATATATTGTGGCTGGAACTAGAGATGTAGTCTATACAATGAGTCATAGTAACCTGTACATGTGTTAAGCCCAAGATTCAGAACCCATTTATGCTCTCTTGTAACCAAGCCAAGTGCTCAGTCATGGGGATGCACAAAGAAGTCCTGTCAACCAACACAGATTTTTTCTTCATATTTTCTTTTCCTTTTCTTCTTCTTTTTTTTTTTTTTTTTTTTTTTACTATTGACTTAAGATGAATATCCTCATCACAAATGAGTTCAAGTTTAACAGGCAAATCAATTTGACTGAACCCTTTCCTTTTAGTACAACCCAAACTTGTCCAGACTGAGGCTAGAAATGTGTGAAAGGATGGTAGTAGAAGAAAATAAGCCCAGAGAGGTGGATTGGAGTCTAATGATGAAGAGCAACGGATGAAAACATGCTGAGCAGTTTGATTTTCCCATAGGGAAAAAGGGTGAATTATCATTACTTGGTATTTGGAAGGGTTTTTGTTTGTTTGTTTGTTTGTTTGTTTGTTTGTTTGTTTGTTTTAGGAGAAGGCCTGTGAATATATTTGCTCAGTTATAAAACAGTGGCATTCAGTTGGAACCCAGACTATTTACAGCGGGGAACAGATACATACAGTTGTGAAGCTTACAACTGGACAATAGAAGGGGTGTTTTTTTTTTTTTTCACCTTCTTTCTCTTTATTGACTCCAGGGCGTTCAAGAAGGGAAAAATACAAAACCTGTTTTCTCCTAGGTAGTACTTTCTTAGGTGGGCAGTTTTGCCAGAAGCCTCTGCTAGATGTTCTTCCTTGTTCTTGCCCTCAGATAAAAAGTTCACCCCCACACCCTGGTCTTTGTTTCGCTTTGAGTCCTGCAGGAGCTGGGAGACGCTCCTGGTAAGGTGACAACTTCTGGGATGATGGCATTGGGTTAAAAGTTCAGATCCTTTCCCACTGAAATCCAGAGCTTGAAATTGCTGCTTCTCTGCAAATTATGGAGCTAGGGGATGGCATCTGAACAACATTAGCTAATTCAATTTGCCACTCATTTTGATTCCACGTAACTAGGTTTTATTAATAGCTGACCCCCGTGGAGTATGGAATTATAAAAGTTTGAAAGTTTAAAAGTCTAAGACTTTATTGCAAAATAGTTCTATAAAGGGCTAACTAGAGATAGTCCCAATTCATATGAAAAATGAAAAGTCAGTGCTACTTAAACTCTCAGTAATGGGATAGATGTTTTAGTTTGTTTTGTTTTCTTGTATTGATTCTGTTTTTAAAATATGGAGAAAGGTTTGTATGAAGTAATTCATTTTTTCTGACTAAAGAGGTGTCCGAATTTAGGAATTATTCAGTTCATAGAGGGGGAAGGATGATAAATGGGATCACCCAGGAATCAAATAGGAATTGGCTTCATCAGCAGAGAATGGCCAACCAAATTAAAAATGGTCATTTTGATTATATTTTAGAGAAGTAATTCTCAAGACAAATGCCTACAGAAGGGATACCTGCTAAAGGAATAATTCAAATAATGGCCCTCATCTAATTTGCAGAACATTTAATAAATGTACATAATTTTCTTAGTTTTAAGATTTCCTTCAGAATTTCCTCCTTAAAACACTAGAGTGGCCTCTATAAATCTGCTAACAATGGATAGCTGAGTGGAGAAACAAATTACAAATGAATATTGAGACAGAAACGTAGAAAACACCTGAAGAGTCCTCTTCAACATCTTCTATTTCCCTCTCCTGAGGGAAGCATGAGTACTTGGTTGAGATTATAAAGTAAATACACTTAATATATAGCCATGCATATATTTTCTCTTCATAGAAATGTACTTTTAGTTCATATAAAATTATTGATTTTTTGCTGCATTCAATAAAAGTAATCTGAATTCAGAGCTCTGGACATCTAAGTTTGACAGCATTTGTTTTACCTTTCCAGATGTTTGCTTATCTAAAACATGTTTTCCAATTCCTCTTCCTGTAAATGAGTGGTTGAGGGTAAAACTCTGAGTCTGTTAATTTTAAAATGCCTTTTATTTTATTTATTTTTTTAAGATTTTATTTATTTATTTATTTTTAAAGGTTTTTATTTATTTATTCACGAGAGACAGAGAGAGAGAGAGAGAAGCAGAGACACAGGCAGAGGGAGAAGCAGGCTCCATGCAGGGAGCCTGACATGGGACTCGATCCCGTGTCTCCAGGATCACGCTCTGGGCCGAAGATGGCGCTAAACTGCTGAGACATCGAGGGATCCCCCAAATGGCATTTTAAATAAAGGGCTGCATATGAAGATGGGCATAGTCATATAACTTCTCTACAAAGAATGAAATTTTCAAGATCAAACTGGTAGAATTAATATAATCAAAATTATAATACATTTTGAATATTCATGCTTGCATTTTCTCTCATTAGAATAACAAACTATGAGCAATTGATTGACCACCCAGAAACTGCTCTTAAAGAGAAAGAGAAAGAGACACAGAGAGAGTAAGCTATTTATAGGCATGGTTCATTTTTATTATCAAAAAATGTATGTTGCAACAAATCACACTCATTGACTACAGTATTTTATTTTTTAAGAAAAATGAGTAAATCAGACGAGATCGGGCGCGTTCAGGGTGGTATGGCCGTAGACGAAAAATGAGTAAATCAAATTAGTATAGTTGTTATAGCATAGTTACAAAGGATGTGAAAATGTATTATGTGATTACTTAAATATTATTTAAAATAAGTAGATACAGCCCAGCGTTTAAAATGCTTCTTCTTCTTTTTTCCTCATAATTGCAAATGTCTTTTTGAGCTATTTGAGTTATTTATCAATACCCATATGATATATATATACATGATGCACACACACACACACACAAGAATATTAAGGTAGCTACTATTTTTTAAAAAGTGTCCAAAAGTGAAAATTAGACACGTTCACCTTGCTTGGACAAGTTAGCAGGAATTGATCTAAATCCTAGGAAACATATTATCTTAAAAGGAAAAAGAAATTATTAACTAGTTGATGTGATCTGAAAATATGTACTTGCAGAACATCAATTTAGCTCAGTAGCCAAAACACAAGGTCAGTAAAGAGAAATACATTTATATTTTTAGATCTTGTTAAGAATTCGATTAAGTAATCTTCCAATACACAATAGAAATAGAAAATGCTGATATGTTGGGGCAGCCCCAGTGGCACAGCGGTTTAATGCCACCTGGAGCCCAGGGCCTGATCCTGGAGACTGGGGATCGAGTCCCATGTCGGGTTCCCTGCATGAAGCCTGCTTCTCCCTCTGCCTGTGTCTCTGCCTCTCTCTCTCTCTCTCTGTCTCAATAAATAAATAAAATCTTAAAAAGAAAGAAAGAAAATGCTGATATGTCACTCCTTACTTGTACTATCAAGCTAGCAAAACAGTTTGTGACAGTGGTAGTTAAGTCTTTGAAACATATTTTATAGCACAAAAACAGAACAAAAATTAAAAGGTTGTGTAGTATGTAAGACACACGCGTGCGTGTGTGTGTATATATATATATAGGTATATATCACATACATGTTTACACCCACAAAATCCTAGAGAACAAAGTTTTATATACGGACATACATCATCCATGCATTTCCAACTTGACACGGAAAAAGACTAGGCCAAAGCTTTCAGAAATCAAATGTGAACTCATTTTGAAATACCAGCAGTGTTTGAATTTTAAATTAACCTATTTACAATGAAACTATGCCTGCTGATTGCCATCATCTTCAGGAAAATTAACAGTAACGATCATTGGTGTCATAATGCAATTTCCCCGCAAAAATCACATAGGCTTCATTACTGTTTACATAAATTGTCATAAATACCAATTATGGCTGAACATAAAATGTAATGCTCTTTTTTTAATCATAATCAGACAATTGTTCTTCTAATTCATATGCTAGGGGAATAGGGTTTCGATTCAACCTTTGTTGTGAAGGAAGTGTCTTGATGGTAGTTGGTTTTGCGCGAAGTGCTGGTTGGCTCCTTGTCAAATCATTCACTCTCTATTTGGATCGTGTAGTTCTTGTCCCTGTTCAGTGTGTCCTCTAATACACTGGGAAGAGCATGGAGTAGTGCTAATGGCAGATGAGGGATATATACACTGCAAGTGTCCTCTAGACTTCAGCTGAGAGGTGGCTTTCGGTGGGATTTATAACAACATTTGGTGTAATTACAGGGAAGCCCCCATAAAGGAATAAATGCAATAACGAACCTGTTAGAGGAACCCATTTGTGGCACCAATTCCAGCTTCCCCCATAGGTCAGCAGGACAAATAGCTGGTAAAGGCAATGCCCTGCTAAATGGCTAATTTTCAAAACAAATAAGAGCTAAGTTGCTGGCAGGGGAATAGGAAAAAAAGAAAAGGCCAGGAAGAAGAGGCTCAGCATCCTTATCATTTTGGTCTCTAAGAAGGAGATAAATCAGCTAGAAAGGTTATTCAGACAGAAAGTCGGAGCAGGGGACAATTCTCTCTGTGGACAAAAGCCCTGTCTTTGCTTTCTGTAATCTGGCAAAGCAAAGGTGAGAATCACGCCATTTGGGGCCGATTTTATCTCTCTGTAGAGCTCATTGTACCTGCCTACTTGCTTGTTCTTTGGTTTTTCTTCTTCTTGACCTGTTTACTCCTAAAATTCAAAAATAAAGTCTGTATGAAGTTCCCATCTTCTTCTGACTCAGAGTAGTCCTTAAAAATTAGAATCAAAAGAAAAAAATCAGTCCATTGATTCTTTAAACAAAGCTGTCCACACAGTTGGTGACCACACACAATTCCAGGTGATTGGGAACTATGGTGAGTTGACATGCTGCTGTCTCTCCCCACACCTCAAGATTGGGCAATCTCTGTTGTTTTAATGAACCCCAGCGATTTAACCTAGTTCTACCTTATTCTATGCTAGTTGATTAAAGCAAGCTATAGTGATATGCCCAGTCAAGTTTAATGAAACAAAATTACGATTGTTGATCTCAGAAGAAAATAATAAATAAAACTAGTGGGGATTTCATCTGTCTGAGAAATCAAAGTGGAGTGAACAGAAATCTGGTGAAATTAGCTGCTGTTGTTTCACTGTCTAAGCTAGGGAAATGCAAAAGGTAAACAAACAGCATCAGCAGGGAGGAGAAAATGGAACTTTTACTCTTTTTTCATCTTTCATAATCTCATGCATTATCGGTAACAGGGTGAGACATTTTAATACGGTGTGATCATCATTAAAAGGCAGATATTTATCTTATCACAGTGCATTAAACTCCCAGAAGGAAATGGGAAAAGAGAGAGAGTGAGTGAGAGACTCTCATGAACTATTTAATGAAATACTGTGGTTGTAGCTTTTCTTGATTATTTTTCAAGAAAGAAAGAAAGAAAGAAAGAAAGAAAGAAAGAAAGAAAGAAAGAATCTGGTGTTGGACAAAACTGGTTCCAAACATGCCCAGACTGTACCCAGAGCCTGTGCATTTTGAGAAGTCTCTACTGTGTTCTGACTTTGTTTAATAATTTCTAATTATGTTCTACAACACAAAATTAAATATTTCTATCTCCATTGTGTGTACTTATTCATGAGCTGGGCATTAATCGTAAAACAATGTATCTTGTTGTTTATTTATACCAGATGTGAGTATTTATGTTGCTCTGTTCAGGGTTCCCAGCTAGGTCTTTATTTGTATATCGAGCCGCCTGGTTTTGCATGAAAATGGTTTCTGAGCTCTGGAGTTCATCTCCACTCTTGTGTTTAAGACGACAACAACTTTTTTTAAGAGGAAGAATTTATGAATAACTAAGAGATTTCTGCTGTGGCTCCCCTGGTCTCTCACCATCAGGGCAGCCAGAATACGTTTTGGGGACCAAGAAAATTCAATTTGGGATTTGCTTCACAGTTTACAATGCTGGCTTCTTGCAAACAAAAGCTGCCTGGGCCATGGAGAGCTTTTCTTCTGAAACACATTTGCATACTGTTAATTTTCCATTTATTTATTGACTTTTAAAAATGTGTGCGTTTGCTGTGGTGGAGGGGAAAGTGCTTCCAGAATGTCTTTCTGTGTCTGCCTCCATGTCCTAACTCAGTGAGTGACCATAAGAATCCCCTAATAGATTTTTTTAAAGGCAATCTTGTCTTTGCCATTTGATTAGCATAATTGAGAATGTAACAAACCCAACTTTGGAGTTAAATTTGTACAAAATGGAAAAAGCCTCCCTCCTCTGCTGTCCCCTATCTTCTCAGTTCTCCTGCCCAGGTCAATTTCTGTGTGTTGAGAGAATTTTTTTAACCTACAAAATACATTAATATATATTTCTTACCTCTTACTGAAAATTCTATCATATTTATGTCCTTCACTTTTTTCCCACATGACATTATATCTTGAAGATTGTTGCCTATCAAGATATTTAAAAAGCTCTTCTCATTCTTTTTCACAGCCATATAATATTCCACTCTATGGATTATGCATAAAGTATTTAATAAAAGACCGTGTTTTATTTATAATCTTAAATCAGCTATATGTGGCACAATGATTGCCCCATAGGATATTTTCAATAAACCCTTGCAGATCTATACAGAATGAGTACCTGGTTACTGCACAACAATCCAGTGACATGGTTCTTTGTCGGTATGAGTTTGTGATCAGATAAACATGACCCCTTCTTATGTATTGTGCTTAAGAGTAAAGGGTGACTAATCTAACTATTTTAAATATCCAGAAATATACTATTTTGGAAAAGGCATTTCCTTTATGGCATAGGTAAAATGTCAAAGTGGGGAAAGCACCTCCATCTTTGCTGCCATGCCTTAAGACAGAGGCTGCACAATAGGGGGCCTACTAAGGAACTTTAGCTTACAGGCATGTTTTGTTTTGATTAATTAAAATATTGGAAATAGTTGACATGATTAACTAATTTAGATATTTAACATAGACATCTGTACCTGCAGTTTCTGTTGCAAAGCCTCGTGATCTTATAGAGTTGGTCTACCTTCCTGTCAAAACATTAGTCCCTGTAGCTGGGTAGCGCTCCCCTCTTCAGACAAGAGCATGAGTGCCAGGATTTCCCAAGACTTATCCTTGCCAGCTTCAGCCATTATTTGTCTAGACCCAGTAGACATTTAAGTTTCCCAAAATGGATCAAGTATATAAATCCACAAGGAGCTTTCAAGTAAAAAATCTGTATCTGACACCGAATGGGATAAATGCTCTAGTAATAGTAATAGATTCATGTGATTATAATGTTAAGATACCTGGACAATATAAATTCCTCATACTGGGCATTGGGCATCTTTCTTCTTCTAATGCCTTCAGATATGCTTGGCTTTACTCAGTCATACAGACACTTAGTATCATTTCCAGGTCATGAGTGAAGACTTCTGGAACAGAAGAACAAATGCGAGTGCATTGTAATGGGAGTCTGGTGCCACCCATAAGTGGCAGAAATTTTTAACCATATTGGATGGAATAATGCAAGAATGCTGGAGGATTTGGAGGACTATAGCAACATCAATGCTGAAAGAAGATGTTGCATTTCTAGTTTCCTGTTCAGCAAGTAAGGAGCTTGGAAGTCATCACTCCCTCCCAACAATAAATACAAAGCAAAATAAACTAAAAGCAAGCAATTCTTCTTCAGTCCACCAGAGCACTGAAGGAACAAAGCAAATGACTGTCTTAAAAATCATAAAAACAGAAATGCAGATACAGAGAATCACAATTTACCAGAGCAGTAGAAACCCATGAGCTCCATGGGAACTTGTACCAAGGTAGGAAAACCTAAACTGATTGATGAATTGCTAGAAGCTTAGGGTGGACCACTTTAGGAGTTAGAAACTTTGGAGTGGGTGGGGGGCCAATCTTGGGGGTGGAACTAGCTTTTGTGAGGCATCCAGGAGGACTTCTGTTTACCTCCATGGGATCTAACAAGTTCTCACAGTGAAGATTGGAGAGAAAGCCTCTCATTATTTCTGTAGGAGCAGGGATAAAGTTACCATTCTGAAATTTGCTAAAGCGTGCTGTTCTTCTTCACAATGCCTGCCCTCAAGCGAAGGCCTTTATGACCCTAACCTACATGGGTTTAATCAGAGCCTAGCCAACCAGGGAAGCATCCAATTTTATCCTTTACCCACCTAACGGAGTGAAAAAACAACAACAACAACAACAACAACAACAACAAGACTGAGAAGCACTTGTGAAGTTCAAGTTCTGGGCAGGGGCACAGGCTCACTGAACAGCTGAATGCCTGAATGCCTGATCTTGGAGCTTTGAACGCTTCCTCTCCTCCACACCTCACCACATCACTAAAGGTCTATTTACCACAGTTCCTCTGACCCCAAAATCATGTCAAGCTTTCAACAAAAAGTTACAAGGCATACTAAAAGGCAAAAAGCAATTTGAAGGGACAGAGAAAACACCAGCACCAGACTCAGTTATGGCAGGAATGTTGGAATTATCAGAACAGGAATTTAAAGTAATTATGATTAATGTGCCAAGGGCACTAATGAAAGAAGATGCTACTTAATGATTTGGAAATCTATGAATTGGGTAGGTGTCCTATTGCTTTATACATTGTGCAACATGTATTTTTGACTGATCTTGGGAAGGGAAGTTCAGGAAGGGAAGGAGAAAACCTATTCAAAGGTAGACCAAGACAAAATCATACCAGAATAAGAGGGTTGAGGCACCTGCTGACAAAATGATCCTGTTAAATGCAGGGCGAGTCTAGAGGTGATGCTTGCCACTTGAAGGTCTTGAGAGGAGGAGGAATCTGAGAGCCCAAGTGCCAATCTGCCGGCCACAATAATTATAATCTATCCTGCCCCCACCCACCCAAACTTCTGATCGTTCACTTCCTTTTGCTTCAGTTCGGTTCCCCAGATCTTTCTGAAGATCTACTTCTTGGACCCCACACCACTTGAATTCCACAGAATACAAGAATTCTTCATGCAAGGGAAGGTCCTAAATATTGATTTCCACATAACTTACACGCTGTGATTTTTGTTCTCTAGAAGACAGGTCGCCAAATTAAATATTTTGCGTTTCTCCTCTCCTGCCAATTGTTTCTCAAAAACAAAAACAAAGCAAAACAAAAACTAAAAGGGTGCCAACCATTGGCATGTCCGTCATGTCTGCACTCTCATAACTGCATCTTTTAGGGAGGAGGGTGAGGAGAAAGTCTACCCTGGCATCCATACCTAAGTTTACTAAGGAAAAGGAGAGACAGCTAAGAAAAGACTCAACATATTTTAAAAGACTGATCGTAACACAGAAAGCACTTTGGAGTCTGGCATCCTTTACTGGTAACAATGCCAGTAATAATCAGACTGTGAGGATGAGAACTGTCAAAAAGGAACACTATTCACCCCTACTCATTGAATCAATTCTAGAAGGGGGGTAGTGCAGAGAGGGGCTTTTACCTCCAAGTCTCCAGTTTGATTCCAAATATAATGAGAATGACCAAATGTCACTCTAATTAGAAGGCAATAAAGTTCCATAGCAAAATGAATTCCACAGTTTGAACTTGCTTCAAGGGGACATTTATCTTCATTATGGGATGTGCATACTTGGGGCTTGGTGGACATTTCTGTTTTAAAAAGGCTTGTGCCATAATGAGTGTGAAGATGGAAACCTTTGCCCAGTTCTGAGCGCTTGGGGCTTGCCTGGAACAGGGAGCCTCAGCCTCCAGGTGCAAATTCAGCAGAGCCTGGCCACTCTTCCAGACTGCTTTCCTATAATTGTTCCTAGAGAAGAAAGGACAGAAAAACGTTCCTGACAGATTGTGGAGGTGATAAAGTTCTTGAAAATTAGACCTGCTAATAGGGTAAAGTCTATTATTACTTGAAATCTCCTAAGGTTTTACACTCCTTCTGCCCCTTTCTTTCTGTTTCTAATTGAAATATGAAATTCTGTAGGGGAGATAGCCAATTGAGTCGATAAGTCAAAAGCTTAGGTGTGCAGCTTATTTTGTCCAGAAGTAACAGTTGTTTTTTTTTTTTTTTTCCCTCCTGCAAGCTCCACCATGGCCTATCCCCTGCTTAGTGGGAATAGCTGTCATGGAATGCAGTGGCTTTCCTCTTATAGGAGAATTTCAGGGCCACTGAATCACTGAGGTCCAACAGCCACTGGTAAATGGACACCTGGAAATTATTAATTTCCTTTTCCCCAATCTTATCTCATTCTGCCTTGCTCAGAGTTGTGATTTAAGTGAATGCATCCTCGTCCTCTTTTGGGTATGAAGCATGTTGGGAAGACTAGATCTAGGAGCCAGACATGGAGCCAGAGAAGAGAGTGAGAGGCAGCAGAGATGTTGACATCTCCCAGCAGACTGTGATAAAGCCAACTTGCTATGTGTGCAAGACAGTGAAAAAACAGAACAAAGTTGGTACTGCATGACCTGTAGATATGTCATTTTACTTTGTCTTTCCATTAAAATGGAAATATTATCTGATTTGTCTCTCTTACAGGATTCTAGTAAGAAATAAATGCACTATTACATGTGAATGTGCTGGGCAAATGATTTAGAAAGTCAACCCATCATTCCCCCATATCTGAAACAGTGCGAGAATAGATAACTAGAAGTCACAAATAAATTCACACTGCAAAAGTTAAGAATCTGTAAGCTGAGGTCAGTAGTTTAGATTTGTTTTCACATGTGTATACATTTCACTTCACCAATTCTTGGAGAAATAGTGTGGCAGGGCCGTAGTTGACAAGTGCATAGGCTCAGAGCCAGCCTTCCTGAGTTCAAACCTACCCTCTGCTGTGAGACATGGAGTAAGTTACTGTTCCTTAGATCCCTTATCCATAGAAAGGTGGTGATTTGGGGAGAACTTCCAGAACACTATGTGGGCAGAGTAAGGGCTGAGTTGACATTATGAATTCTTTCTTCCTTAAGTAAGTTTCATGTATTCATGCCCCCAATATGTTATATAACACTCCTTTCCCTCTTTCTGAGAAGTTCTCTTGGCCTGCATATTTGAAATGAATGCTTTATTTGATTTCCTTTGTGTTAGGGAGGTTTTCCCTGATTCGTCAAATCTGTAGTGATGTCTCTCCTCTCTGAGCTCTTGAAGTACTTACTGATAGTCCCTCTGTTGGAGCTGAATTATGGATTGCCTGTTGATATGATTTTTGTTGTTGTTTATGATTTTCTAGGAGGTAGTGTTAGCAGTAGAATTAACTTAAACCTTGGAATCAACAGGCAAGGGATTGAGCTATTGGTCCATCATCCTCAAGACTGTCATTCAACCTCTCTGAGCTTTCTTATGCTAACCTTTAAGGTGAAGATAATAATAATAATAATAATAATAATAATAATAATAATAATATCTATCCCATAATTAGGAGACTTTACAGAAAGAAGGCCTATGAAAATTATTGATAAATTGATCTACTGCTTATATGTGCTCTGGTGCATCCAAATGAAAAATGAGATCTTTAAAGAATGAAGTATTATATATCTCAGAGTCCTACAGCATCTAGGAGAGTGTTTTGTGCCTAATAGTTACTCAATAAATATCTACTGATGGTTAAGTTGATACATTGAATACATATATTAATTAACAGAGATAGAGGTTGAATAAGTTTCCATGGCATGAATGGGAATAATTAGAAGAGTTACATAATACACAAGGCAGAACAATGGTGCCCTAAAATCATCCCAAAGAAAGGATTTGAGCCTCAAATGAAAGTTAAAGAGTGGGGAGCCTGGGTGGCTCAGTTGGTCAAGCATCTGCCTTTCGCTCAGGTCATGATCCCAGAGGCCCAGGACTGAGCCCCACATCGGGCTCTTTGCTCAGTGGGGAGTCTGTTTCTCCCTCTGTCCCTCCTACTCATACTCTCTCTCTCACACAAATAAATAAAAAAAAATCTTTTTTAAAAAGAAAGGGGTGCCTGGATGACTCAGTGGTTGAGTGTCTGCCTTTGGCTCAGGTTGTGATCCCGGGGTCCTGGGATTGAGTTCCCACATCAGGCTCCCTGATGCAGGGAACCTGCATCAGAAGCAGGGGAACCTGCTTCTCCCTATGCCTATGTCTCTGCCTCTCTGTGTGTCTCTCATGAAAAAATAAATAAAATTGTAAAAAAAATAGAAAGTTAAAAAGTGTTTGTGATATGTGTATGTGTGTGTGGAGAGAGAGAGAGAGAAAGAAAAGCTTAAAAATGGGAGAATAACTTAATCTAAAAAGACATTAAAATTTTTAAAAATTAGCAACTTTTAAGTTAAGTCTCACTCTAAAAGAAGGACGTTAAGAGTAGATGTTCTCTCCTCACCGTGTTAGGCACATTTCAGAAATAGAAGAGGAGAGGATGCATGTACCCACTTTCTGCCACTGGCTTTCGTTGCAGGTGAAGCCAAAGTCTTCTGTGCATTTTTACCCTCAAAGTGGACACTGTTCTCTCTTTTCCTTCCCTCCTCTGTCTCTTCCTATTCACTTCATTAACTAACCCTAAGCTCATTCTTGTTCAAATGATAGAAGAAATGGTTTAGTTGGTACTTCAGTTCAGGCTTTGAACAATTCCCCCCACTTTGGAGTTACTTTCTTTCCATTCAAAAATAAGTAAATAAATAAACCTGATCCATCTGGAGCTGGCACTTTAAATAATTGGGTCTCGGGTATGACATGATCAAATAATGAGTATATTGATTCTTCTAGTTGGAACGGGATGGTATGGAATGTATTTTGGCCTCATTACACCACATAATTTCTCAAGGAGTATCCAAGGTAGGCAGGGTGTTAGTACATGGAAGTCTTCCACAAACTAGAGATAAAGCCCATCATCATAGTTCTACACATTCCAGCTTAAAAGTTAGATGTTTGGAAGACTGGAAAAAGCCTTGTGCCTGGAACAAGAAGTTCTTTAGAGCAGTGGTTTCAATGCTAAGAAACCCAAATCCCTCCTATTTAAAATTAATATTTTCTAGTACTCAGTATAGTATAGAATCCTAAATGAAATTCATGAGTATATAACTTACAGCATACAGAACTTAAAAAAAATGTAACATCCAAATTTGGTTTTAGGATCAATACAAGGAATTTCATATATAATAAGATGATAATTATTATAAGATTTAATGCCCAGGCAGACCCATACTAGGAAACATAATAAAGTGGTTGGATGCTTCCACCTATACATAGAATCTTTATGAATGAATCAAGTACAAATTATGTTAATGCAGCGTGTCGCTATGGCATTCAAATACCAGGAGTAGTATTGCCATCAGTGAAATGATTTTCTAAAATGACAGAAAATGCTTAATAAAGTTCTGAACAAAACAAAAATGATCTTTCTTTGACCTCCTGGATAGTTTCATTTATGGAAAAGTCAGTGTATATCAAAACTGACTTTGTATACATATAAAGCAGGGATAAGGTCTTGGCTTCTATACATGAAAGACTGGCAAGGCATTCAAAATTTCTGTGGGATCTAGGATATGTTTTTGCATGTG
This sequence comes from Vulpes vulpes, assembly GCF_048418805.1. NCBI lineage: Eukaryota > Metazoa > Chordata > Mammalia > Carnivora > Canidae > Vulpes > Vulpes vulpes. The sequence continues at coordinate 109,832,886 of NC_132792.1, forward strand.
ATTTTCCACACATGGCAATAGATGAGTCTCTTCTGGTTTCCTTTTTTTTTTTTTTTAAGATTTTATTTATTCATGATAGACACACAGAGGCAGAGAGAGAAGCAGGCTCCATGCCAACAGCCCAACGTGGGACTCGATCCCAGGTCTCCAGGATTGTGCTCTGGGCCAAAGGCAAGTGCTAAACCACTGTCCCACCCAGGGGTCCCCTCTCTTCTGGTTTCCAACATCTAATTTCAGTAGTACTCACCAATGGTTTTAACAACAAATATGCCCCCAGACAGCTGTATTGCCACTATTGAGAATCATTGGGGGAAGTAAAGACCCATGGAAGGACAACGTACCATAATTTATACCTGGGTAGGGGCCTCTCTAGGATCTCTAGGGTCGGTAAGAAACATCAAGGTTTCAGAGAGTTGGAAGAACCAGAAACAGGGTAGATTTGGTTTATCATGACATGGAAGATAGCTGTGAGACCCCTGGTCCCATCTCTCACTGTGCTCAGTGCCCACACTTTCCTCATAAAAGGATTACAAAAGCTAAATCCTCCAGAGAGAGATCTCACACTATCACTGAGTAAATTTGGGGCACTCATCTAACCTAAATAATTCAGACAAAAACATAAGCAATGAATACAATTTTTTCTTAAGAGCAGTATTATATTTTTGGTTAATTTTATGAGTTTTTGTCCCTGCTCTATACTTCACTTAGTGATAAATGGTAATCATAAAACCACTAGGGTTAGTCCAAAGTGAACTGAAAAATTAAGTGTCTCATCACGGCACCTTTCCATTCCTTTTCTCCAATTTCAAGAATAAAACCATCTCACTGAAATGTCTTCTGGCCCAGGCCCTTCTGGAATAGGATTTGCTTTATACCCCCATCCGCAGTACCTCTCAGCTTGAATATCTCCTGGACCAGGAAACTCACTTTTTGATTCAGATCAGTACAACACACATTTGGGAAAACTATTTACTCTTTCATCACTTGCTTAATTGAAGTCGACTCTAGTCTTCTGTCTCAGGATCTCAATCAGTAATATTTTGCCATAAAATTTTCATTGTAATCCAAGAGTCACAATATTGTGTGCTGTTTCTCTTACCCTAGACATAACCTTCAAGGTTCAATCTTTGCACTAGCCATGCAGGAATGAAGATGAATGGGTCACATCCTCTCCTTTGTCTTCTGATGCCATATGTTAGCAAAGCAAGCAAAAAAAAAAATATATTTTTTTTTTTGTGTGTGTGAAGTCAAGACAAAACAACAGCTTTCTAGTTTTCTTCTTCCCTGGCAAACATAGGCATTAGACAGCATAGATGTCGGGTTAATAATAGCTGGAATCTTTATGGGGCAAATTTCATAACTTTGGTGCTTAACCCAGTTGTAATCATATTTTTTGTCCCTCAAAGAATCCTTTTTAATGACATGGAGAATAGTCCAATGAATGGTCATCACAAAGGTCACTTGGATATTCACCTTTGGTAGACGTTTCCAAAAATATTCATTTGAGGGACCCCTTTTGCATGTCCCAAATGTGTCTGAGCCTCCATATGATAGTACATATTTGTTTATTATCTCTTGATTTATAGTATACATATTATAATTCAGTAATTAGAAAAATAAATTTATATTTTATTGATCATGTTTTATCATATTGAATACTATAATATATAATAATGCTATACCTTCAATTAATCCCAAAGATATATATTTGAAAAAAATGCATATAATTTATTTGTTTAACTCATAGTCTCTGTTTATTTCACATAGTGATTCTTAGGCCCTTTGCAATGGTTTTCCAGCTTTCTCTTTTCATGCCCTTAAGCCACCCATTAGTCTTAGGAGGGTTATTATGTTATGGAATTTATGAAAACAAAGAAGGTTGAGGAACAAGTCACCAGACATGTATTTCCTAGTGTTTTTCATTATACACACACCAAGTTTGTTTTTGATTCACCAGTTCTCTAGCCTCACGAAACATTACAACTATTACCACCACAAATGTTTATTGCAAAGGTACAATATTTACGGCACTGTGATAAATTATTCAAATAGTTATTTTTTTCAATTCTCATAAGATAGATTTAATTATTATTTCCAATAAATAAATTGAAGTGTAGAAAAAATAAATAATTTCCCTAAGCTCACACTGCTAATAAGCGTAGAAGCCAAGACTTGAAGCCTTGCTAATGCCAGAACATTGTACTTAGCCTCCTTCTTCTGCTTTTAGAATTCTCTAGCAAAGGCAAGAATTCTCACTCATATTAGAAATTTCATTGTGGAACCTCTCCAGGGATTTTTACTTTTTCCTTGTTGATCCAACCAGGAAAAAGATGTAAGAAGAAATAAAATTTAGGTTACCTTCTTAACCAAGAGGAGAAAGGAGACCTGTGAATGGTTACAACAACATATTTTTAATAAATAACTGCTCCAGCTTCCACAGGTAGTTACCTAAAATTTTGGCAGGTCCTGAGAGAAAGAGCTCCCATGAGATTCTGACCAAGAGGGAACTGTAATATGTCTTCTGGGGCTATTCTGGAAGGCCTCACATAAGATGCCTCTAACTTAAAAGCTTCTGCTTATCAGCAGTTCAACTGGGATAGAATTGTACTCTGGACAGGATTTAATTTTACACATTTTAATTCTACTTAATTTTTTAATCAAGAAAGTTATTTTTTAATCATAAGGATTGTAATGATAAACTGGAATAGCCTGTTTGCTCCATTGTCTGATTTCTAAAGTTTCAGTGATTCATTACTCAAATCATACCCCCAATCCTGTGCAGATGTCTAAATTTTCACACTTAAAATAAGGATAGACAATATGAGGTCCTTTAGTAAGTGAATGGATAAACAAACCGTGGGCATCCAGAAGACAGAATATTTTTCAGCACTAAAATTAGCTAGCAAGACATGAAAAGAAGAAACTGTAATTAATATTACTAACTGAAGGAAGCCAATCTGAAAAGGCTACATACTGTATTGTTCTGACTACATGACATTATGGAAAAGGCAAAACAATGAAGCCAATAAAAAGATCAGTGACTGTCCATGATAGGATAGGGGAGAGGTGAATAGATAGAGCACAGAAGATTTTTAGGGCTGTGAAAATACTTTGCATGATATTGTAATGATGAATATATGTCATTATACATTTGCCCAACCCATAGAATGCACAACACCAAGAGTGAAGCCTAAGGAAAACTATGGACTTTGAGTGATTATGATGTGTTCAAGTCAGCTTCTCCCTGGTAAACAGTATACCATTCTGGATTAGTGATATTGTTAATGGGGGAGGCTATGCTTATGTGGGAGGAAGGTGTTTTGGGGAAATCTCTAGGTCTTCCTCGAAATTTTGTTATGAATCTAAAACTTTTCTAAAAAGTTAAATCTTAAAAAATAAGGTTAGAGATATTGTTTCTAACCTTCATGGCATAGTATAAATGACTATTACCCAGGTAGGTATTTTGGTGAGCAAGGTACATGGTATGGGAAAGAAGAAAGAGAACTACTTTGAAAAAAGTGAAACTTCAAGGAGAGGTTGGGCATCAAGAGCAGAGGCAAGGAATATGATATTTATAATTTCCTAACCTTTTCATGGGCTTGGTCTCTAGTTTAGACTAAAGGAAGTCATGAACTCAGCATATCTGAATTATTGTCATCAACCTCTGTTCCACAAAGATTTCTACTGTGTTCATTACTCTCTGGTACCTTGGTGCTTCCTTATTATACTATCTGGACTCATGCACAAGCCTTTGCTTATATACTTTGTGATTCCTGGGTTTCTATTTTATCTAATGAATTCAGTTTCAAGTGAAGTAAGGACAATGCCCTCTATCTTTTTATATTCTCCGCATCATAAAGGACACTACTTAAAAAAATGCTAAAGGCTTGCTGAGTGACTTCCTAGATAGAATCAACAAACAAAAACAAAGAATGTAAAAACCAGAAGTGGATTTGAAGACTAATACCAACCCACCCCACGTTTTGAAATTCAGAAGTTAAACAACTTGCCCAAGGTCACACCAGCAGTTGGTAGCCATCCAGGACAAGAACTCAGGTGTTCTAACTCCCAATCCAGTATCCTCCATTATATCATGAGCTGTCTCACGGAGCCTAACAAATTAGGCCGCAGGAATGTTATATGTTTTCTATTGTCTTCATTTTTCTTTTAAATTTGGCACACAATTTTTGTTCATTGGACCATCTAAACTTCTACTTTTCATTGTTCAAGGGAATTGTCCCTAGAACTATCAACAAAAATGACAGGGATATCTATCCATCTACTCATTCATCCATCACACACTCCAGTGCAGTTATTTACATAGCATAGTGACACTGTGAGCAAACACACGTGGAGAAAAAGAGAAAGAGGAGAGGACAAAAAAGACATCTGGGATTTTTATGAGCCATTTCCTTACAGTGTGCAATACCCAATAAGCATTATGTATACAGTAGGTGTATCTGTCACGGTCTGCATGATGCTTTGGTGATAGTGTATTAGCTATTATCAGTAGAGCCATTGCAAAAGCCACTACCCCAACTTCTGCTGAGGTGTATTCCTTGGTACGTCTCCAAATAGTTGCATGTGATGTAGAAATCTGCAACAGCTTATTAGACATTATTATACTTCCATAAAACAGTAGAAGTTTCTTGCTAAAGAAAGGAATAGATTCCCAGAATGAGTGCTTCTATATCACACTCTTATGCTGATGTCTTGCACCAAATTGTTAATAGAAGAATCCTATCGTGTGATTCTGCCTTTGTTTCAGTAACACCATTCTACTTGTGCAAACATACTCACATATGTATACAATCACACACAAACGCACACACACACATACAACATACAGACTTTCAAAGGCTTAGAACTAGAATGTAAGATGGCTAAACTAATATTGAACTCCAAATACAAAGCCCTCAGAAGACAAGTTCTTTTCTCTTGTATTCTTCCAGAACACCAATTAAATGACTGAGCACATAGTCGGTATTCAGCAAATTGACTGAAATATTGATTGTTTTTTTTTAAACTGTCACAATCTCTACAGATTTTGTTTTATAACCAGAGAGAAATTCTAAGGCCATCAGATGATGCGCAATTTCTTTGAGGAAGTAAGTTAGATCCTGAAGGAAAGAAAAGTGATCAGGCCATTACAGGATTTTATATTGCTATTGTTGTCTTTTTTGTTTTTTTTCAGACTGTATAAGGTGGTAGTTGGAAGGAGTGGAGCTTCTATTTTGTTAGTGATAATTGTGTTACTGCCCCATAAATCTGAGAGGGAATAAGTTAGTTCCCTGCCACACTGCTCCTTCTAATCTCTCCCACACCATTCCTCCACCCAAATGTGAGCACACTGGATCCAAACTGGACTTCAATGAGAAAGGCCCAGGAAAAAGGCTTTCAAAATCTTCCAACTCTGGGTTCCTGTGAAGAGTTGGAACAGATGCCTGGTTCTCCCCTTAATCCAGCTAAACAAAACAAAACAAAACAAAACAAAACCCCCTTTCTTTATCTTCTCAGGTCCCCTTCCCTTTTTCCTCCTTCTAAAAAGAAAAAAAAAACAAAACATGAACCTTTCTTGCTGGAAAGAGAGAGGAAAGAAGAGAAAGAAAACAAAAGCCATATGTGGCTGGTCTGGAGCAGCAATGTCTATGGTTTAGGGATTGTGGATTATTTTTCTCAATTATGATGTACAAGGTTATTAGAGAAGCAGAATTGATATTTACAGGTTTTTCAGTGGGTTATAAACTACATCTCCTTAACATCCTTTAAGACGTGTAATCAAACAACAGAATTCTTTCTAGACATTTCTTCTGGCTGCTAAGTTGCTTCTTTTTTTTTTAATTTTTACTTATTTATGACAGTCAAAGAGAGAGAGAGAGGCAGAGACACAGGCAGAGGGAGAAGCAGGCTCCATGCACCGGGACCCCGATGTGGGATTCGATCCCGGGTCTCCAGGATCGCGCCCTGGGCCAAAGGCAGGCGCCAAACCGCTGCGCCACCCAGGGATCCCCTTGCTAAGTTGCTTCTTGAGTGCACTACTTTGAAAAGACTCAACCATGTGATTCCTAAGTTCACAGTATTTAGACACATGGACTTAGAGGTTGACCTTTGTAGGCATCTATCTAGCCCTACCTCTCCTGCAGGACTCCCATCTTAACTGCTTGATTATTAAAGGATTTTTGGCAGGCCTTCGATTGAGCACTTCCAATGTTGATATTTCATATTCAATGGAAAAAAATGCATTGCTACAACCTCCCTGCATTAGTTGTGGTGTTCTCTGGAGATGCACAGAATGATTCCACCTCCTTCTTCTCTGTCTCCTTCTAAGCTACATCATCAATAAGTTTGTTCTCACATCTTTCAGTAAGTATGTTCTTCTCTACTCTGAATATCACTGGTTCTTTTAATATCTCCTATGGCATATTTCCAGACCTTCTAAAATGACTTTCCCTCTCATCTGAACATATTTCATGTGAGTATCATACCTAAGCTGTGATGCATAACTAAATATAACACTCCAGAAGTAGTCTAAGTGTTATTGCCAAGAGCTCAGCATGACTATTATTTTATTTTATATTTTATTTATTTTTTCTTGGCGTTATACTTCATTTCTTTTCTCACATGCTGTTAGGCCAGGTCAAATCACCTTCCATATCCTATGATAAAGCTTGTACACATGCCTTAATCTGTACCCTTTAAGAGGTAGTTTGCAGAGTCAGTATGATAACGAATTCCGGAATTGGATCTAAATGGGTTTAGATCCCAGCTAGACCATTCACAGACTAAGACTGTGAGACAGTTTATTAATTAAGCCATTCAAAGCTTTCACAATGGAAATGGCTCAAGCGTTCATTCTTCTACCAGCTTTTCATCATCTGCCTGAAAGAATGTCTTCTACAACCTCAATAATAGAGTGGTCTGTGGACCAGCAGTATCAGTGTCACATGGAAACTTATTAGACATGCAGACTCTCAGGTTCCAGTTCAGACCTATGAAATCAGAAATTGCTTTTAACAGGTGTTGCAGGTGAAGCATTTTAAAGCTTGAGAAGCCCCATTCCTAAATCACTATCCACAAAGTGGAGAAAAATAGTAACCAATAAAGACATGGGGCAATTGCTTCGAAGTCAGTTCATAATTTTTTGTATATGCTCAAGAAATAGGAGAACACTCAATGCTACTGTGATTTAAACCACGTTACATCACTCCCCAAAAGAAGATTGTAAGAATTTTAAATCATGTTCCTATTTCCTCCTCATTGGATTCTGGTTCTTAATCTGAATGAATGTGGGCCAAAGCTGTGGAGCATAAGAGCATACCTGTGTTCGGAAAGTTGATGCCTGAATTCAAACCTTGCCTTGGCCACTTACTTTCAGTGTAACTTGGGCTACCTGCTTAGTTCTAAGTCTTTGTCTCCTCATTTGTAAGAAAGGAGGATAATAATAGTACCTGTCTCTTAGCTTTATTGAGGATATTAAACAAGATAATCTATGTAAATAATTTAGTAAAATGTTTAAAATGTAGTAGGTGTTCTCTTCCTTTTCTGAATTCTTAAAATGCCTGCTACTTAGAGAGTTTGCTTTGGTTCATAAGTAACTTTTTTGTACATTGTTTCCATATTTATGTACTAAGTGCCTTGATGATAAGGGTATCATCTCATACAGGAATTCTTCGAGCCATGATCAGGCTGTTTGTCTAATGTTCATACGTGAGGCATTTTGGGAATTGGAATGCATTTTTTCAGTAGAGTCTTAACCCAATCCACAAATGCCCAACTAAACAATGATTGGTCTGATAATAGTCATACTATAGTACTAGCATGACTACTACTAGTTATACTATAGTATCTTGCCACCTCCCATAACAATATACCTATGGGAAAACCCACTTACTGTTTTTATGGACTTATTTTTGCCTCAACTAGGTTAGTGTCTTTCTCTAAGGAATTTGGAGAGCAGAAGGTAGAAGGCAGGAAGGCCACCCTTGCTGTAGAGTCCCAGAAATCAAGCACATCCTGCTGATACAGTTCCGTGTATGTTCTGGTTATTCCTAACTTCCCCCCAGTTCTGAGGAGTAGGTCGTAAATATCTATATAAATAGATAGAAGCCCTGGATTTGGAATTAACAGTTTTGGATTTGAGTCTCAGCTTTCATATTTACCAAAATTTGAATGTTTTTCAATTTAAATTATCTGGGCCTTCATTTCTTTAGAAAGGTCAACATTTTAACCAGGTGAGAATAAATATCAAATAAGTGTCAATAGATACTGATTGGAAATATCTTCATAAACCCTTAATATCTAGGAAAAGCATGATGAAATAACAAGTGATGCTGATGATACTTTGGTGCCTTCTCTACTCTTACAAAGATATTATGCACAATCTATGTTCTGGATATGCTTTATGATTATTCATGGAAATTCCTGAGAGAGATATTAGCAGTAACTAGTGAAATTTATTTCTGTCAGCAACACAATTGTTATTTATTTTCCACCATTGACCCAACATGGAGATGGCCATATGATATCAAGGATGCCAAAAGTAGCATCCTTGCCCTTAAGTAGCTCCCCCACTGGCCTGCAATGGGGTTAAGTTGCTCTAATGGCATTATTCCTTAAGGGCTTCTGTGAAGCTATAGTTCTTCTTCTTCTTCTTCTTCTTCTTCTTCTTCTTCTTCTTCTTCTTCTTTTTTTAATCTGGGTCAAGGCTAATGTGTTATCCTAGGAGGGTTCATATATTAGCTAGTTAACATATTAGCAGGGGTTATTGTCTCTGATTAAGCCATTACCACCCACTGTCCTATATAGCAAAGAGAAGGATCCTGGGGGAATGGGGCACATGATGTGCTCATTTTGATAAAAGAGAGGCAAAATTAAAAGGTTGAGACTAAGTTTGAGGCTAGTTAAAATTTTGGTACCATGGCTTTCAGGCACTAAATCATTCAGATTGGGTCTCTAGAAAAGGCTTCAAGAAAAGTAAAAGCCAATTTATTATCTTTTTCAAGGGCCAGAATTTGCTTACATGCTGGATTCCATAGTAGTAGTTCAGTATTGGATTTATATAAAAATATTAAATATTAAGGCCCTTTAGATTCCTTTAAGACTTAGAACTAGTGGCTAAACTTCCTATCAAAGAGATTGCTTCCTTTATCATCAATACATGAAACTCATTTTGGGAAATTTGTTTCAGTTTTCATTTAATTTCATAGATATATATACATTCACATGCACATACATCTATTCTAGAATAATTTTCAATTTAAAATAAAACATCACTTCTTTATGTTTTCTAATATTTTTGGGCCCTGGAAAAATTTCATCGCATAGACCTAAAGCTGTAAGATGATAATATTGAAATGCAAGTCACAAGCTTCAATTAGGTACAATCAGAAATCATGCGGTGACTTCATTAAGTATCATTAAGAATGATCAAAATATTGCTCTTAGGAAAAATACATCAAAAGCATTGCATTTACACATTGATTAAACAGGATCTGCAATTTCTAAAATCTGGTACGAGAAAAAAGAATGGAGTAAATTAAGTGCTCATATCCCACTTAGCAACAAGGGAGTGCTTAGCAACTGGAAAAGGAAGAAATAAAGGGAGATGGTGGAAAACAAAGTATGATCAGCCTGGAAACTGGAGGAGGAATCAAGAAATGACAATGTAGCTAATTGGGACTGGAGGAGAGGTTGCTGTCCTAGGAACAGTGGGCAACTTGATGTCAGCCTGTTTTGTATAAGGTTTTTATTTTTATTTTTAGCTTCAGGAAATTAAGCTTATAATTAGGAATCAGGAGCACAGGACTCTCACCAAAACTGTAAGTATGGCCAGAGTCATCTTCGGTGACGTGTAAGTACTCGTTGATGAACTTTTCCTCCTTTTACTCAGATACAGGTGTGTAGCCAGGTCTCAGTTCCATAGGGTTTTAAGCCTTAAGGAGGCTTAATGTAGATTTGATATTGTATCCCTTTGAGAACTCTTTGACAATATTGTTGTTCTGATTAGTCTTCCTGTTCCCTTTGCTTTGCATTTGATCTGCCCTCCCATCCACCCCATGGCTTCGGCTCCCTCTGTACATTGATGATTCTCAACCTTTCTTATTCATTCAGAGACTTCCCTGTGCTTAAATCCATGCCCATGACTCTTCCACAAGGCACATATCCTAATATGACAAATCTCGTTCTCCCCATGCTCTTGCTCCTTACCCGCATTCACCATTTTGGAAAACCTCGTCCATGTAGGCACCCCATCCAGGAACCTCACTCTGTCTATTTCCTTACCACCCACATCCAGTTGTTAGCTAGCTGTTGTTTATTTTTCTGAAATATATGTCAGACCCTCTCTCCTTCATAATCAATCTGAGATTAAAAAAAAAAATCCTCCTTTACCATGAGCAACATTCAAATTCTTAGCCTCATATGAAAGTTCTTCATCATCTGGCTAGATCAACTTTTCCTTTTAACCTCAGTATTGCCACTTCCTATTTGCACATAGTGCATATTTAGCTCATATATATTAAATGTGTCCTCATTCCTAAAATGTACCATGTTTCCTGACAACTCACATGTAAAACTCATGGCATGTTCTTCTTTTAGTATGTCTTTCCCCTTTTTTCAACCTTAAAAACTTTCACAGAGTCTTAGTGCTTACCTTTTCACATCATTCCTAGACTGGACTTATGGTAAAATCCCATACTAATTTTTTGTTTATCAAAGAAATCCCAAAGCAACAGACATTTGCAATCTAATTTCAGACATTACAGTATTACTAAAAATAGCACTCAACAAACATCTGCTAAATTAAATTAAATATATGGACAAGGATCCAGCATCCCCAAAATCAGAACTTAGAGATGAGGAGTAGGAAGTTTTTTCAGTAAGGAACCAAATAGTAAGTATTTTAGGCTTTGAGGGCCATGTAGTCTCTGTTGCCACAACTAAACTCTTCCACTGTAGTATAAAAGCAGCCATAGGCTAATAAAAATTGAGTATAAATTTTATTTATGGAGACTAAAATTTGAATCTCATATAATTTTCAGTTGTCACCTAATAGTGTTCTTTTGATTATTTTTGAACCATTTAAAATGGCTGAAACAATTAGCTCAAGAACCATATAAAAACACTCAGCTAATTGGATTTAACCCACAGGCTGTGGTTTGATGATCCCTGCCACAGTTTGTCACCTGTTTCATTTCCTTATTTGATCAACACTTTATACGAACCCTCCCTTGGATTTTTGCCATCTAAGTTTGCCTAGTACGTATATTATTTAACACAATTCATATTCATGTCATTGCCTTATCTAGCTGTCATTTTAGCTGTGTCCTAACCAGAGAGGTCCCCAGGCCACTGGTTTAGATACACCTTCTTTGCTAGTAGTATAACTATTGACCTCCAACACTTATTAAGATTATGCACATTGAATAGGCAAAGATCTTGGCCCACTCATTCTAGCAATTCTAGAATGAACACAGAACTTCTGTTCGATCCAGTGTTTGACAACCATTTACTACTTAGGCATATCCTATATTGCCAAAATTATTTTTTCAGTAACTATCTACTTGCTTCCCAAGAATCTAAATTTTTTCCTGAATTGCCGTCTTCTCATCTGTCAAAGTAATTTCTTCCCTTATCTAAAGCATTTCAATTTTTTTAAAACAGAGAATCACTTCTAATCTTATTAATATTACTAAATTGATATTACTAACCTTGCCTCCCCCTCTCCAGTATGAAATCACGAATTCCTATAACCTCTATGGTAACTCCCCGTCTGCCCACCCCCTCAGAGTTTTTCATACTCACTGAAACACATTATGATTCTGACTTAGTCCAATTTGGCATTTAGTCCATTCAGACTACTATAACAAAATGTCATTGACTGAGGGATTGTGAACAATACAAATTTATTTCTGAGATATAGTTCTAGAGCCCGAGAAGTCTAAAATCAACATGCGGGTGGATTCAGTGTCTGGAGGGGGCCTGCTTTCTGGTTCACAGACAACCATCTTCTCTCTGTGTTCTCACATGTGTTCTCACAGGGGGTGAAGGAACTCTTTGGGAACTGTATTTGTAAGAGCACTAATGCCACTCATAAGGGCTCTACCTTCATCACCTCATCACTTCCCAAGGTCTCATTTCAAACATTGTCATGTTGCGAGTTAGGTTTCAACATTTGAATTTTATGGGAAACACAAATATTCAATCCATTACAAATATGTATAATTACATTCAAAAGAAGGATAATGAAGGGATGAAGAAAAGGGGAAAGAAGATTAAAGAATAAAGAAAGCAGAAAACAGTACAAGGTAATGGAGACTAAAAATGAAGAAACAAATAGGATGGTAATATAATAATGTAATATAATACAATATAATATATATTTTTAAATGATAATCTATAAACCTCTTTTGCAAATATTATCTCTTATGAGCCGGGAAATGAGGAAAAGTACCTTTAAAGTGACTTGAAGAGTTTAATCAGTCAAAAAGAGAAAGAAGGCTCAAATCAAAATTTTTTTAACTCTTTTTCTTGAATCATACTCTATTCCAAAGTCTGATAGAAGATATTTCAGGCTGACAGTTTCTCTTCCTCAAGTTCCATCTGTGTTCAGACTCTGGGCATCCTGGGTCTTTTTATCTGGATAAAAATCAAATCCTAATACAGCATCAGAATGTTCTAGCCTCTTGCAATGGCATTTAGATTCCTCTGCTGCTATTTCAAAAGACGTCCAAACCTATAAATATTAAGCTATGTTTTGGGGCCCTAACCTTGAGGGAGGGCAGATGCCATTTAATATTGCCAAGGGAAGAGAAAAGGTGCTGGTGTAGGCAAGGGAAAGAAACAAAACAAAACAAAAAACCCAAAAATGTCAAATCTGATTGATTAAAAACTAGGTAGGCAAATCAGCAAGGGCTGGTCCAGCGTCACTGGAGAGTGAGGTCAGACAGGGCTGTTTTAAAATTATTTGGTATTTTCAGAAATTGATTACTTAGGGAGAGCATTAAGAACTAGCTGTGCACATTCATTTAATGGGCCAGTGCCTCTTGTACAGGGCTGGAGTCGTCACATTCAATCTCATCTACTCCTTGTTAAGTTGTGCTTTCTTCTGGAGCGTGTTTATTTATTACAGATGCTATAAGCATAAACTACAAACTAGAATAATAAATAATTCCCTAAATGGGATTTTGTGAACAACACCTCCCCGCCCATCCTTCTACTCCCAACTCTCAATGAGACAGACACCATTGCTTACAGGCCCGTGAATGTCTATGAGCCTGAAGAACAAGTCCTTTTCTGCCCTAGGGTACATTGCAATAAGTAGACAGTAACTCATGTGGAGAGGACTGAAGGACACTGGGATGTCCTCTTGTTCTCCAAAAGTGCTTCTCAGTCATCCATTCCTTGAAGAGATATCCTGCTGTTTCTTTGAGTTGGGAGCACCCTTTGCAAATATAAATGGTCTTGGGAGAAGCATCATGCATTATGGCAGTCATAGATCTATGACCTGGTGTAAATGCACTTTGTTGACTTGTAAATGCACTTTGTCACTCTCCTACCCTGGCTGTGAACTGGAAACAGGCCCCAAAGGAAAGGTTGCTGTGATGGAGAAAGAGAACACTTTGAAGTATAGATTATGCACCAAGGGTGTAGTTGGGTGAACATCTATAGAGTGATGTGAGAAGAGAGCAAGTTTAGTGAAAATGCATACATGAACCCAGACACACATGCTCCACTCACAAGCAAAAGTCAACCCTCAGCTTTAATTTCCAATCTAATAACTGCTTAAAGATGTCTCCATTTCTCCAGAGATAATTTCAAAACTCCCATTATGACATGGTGAGAGTCCTCACTAGAAACTCTGCTGGTTTACTCCGACACACATTTTCTCTTCTATCTCATCAACACTAAGAACACACTGTCCACATCCCTCTCTTCATAACTCTGCAACTTTTATTTATTTTTTTAAGATTTTATTTATTTATTCATAAGACACACACACACACACACACACACACACACACAGAGGCAAAGACACAGGAGAGGGAGAAGCAGGCTCTATGCAGGGAGCCTGATGTGGGACTTGATCCTGGGTCTCCAGGATCACACTCTGGGCTGAAGGGATGCTAAACCACTGAGCCACCCAGGCTGCCCAACTCTGAAACTTTTAAAGTTGATATCTAACTGCAATTCCATGAGCCCAGTCACCTCTGTCTTTGACTAAAATTGACTTCTTCCAATTTCCCATTGATATTTGTGATGCTCTATTCTATGTTTGTACTGTTTCCAGATGATTTCATTTCCCACATATAGGTTACAAACTCTTTTACGACAGGAAGTACATTATGTTCCTTGTATCTCAACATATGGCTGCATTCAGGACCCAGTATCAAGTATAAAATTTAAAAAAATGACTTATCCCTTATTTTTTTTAAAAAAAAGCATCCTGTGGTGGAATCTGGGTGAGGGGAGTGTATTGGAATCACTGACATTTTTCCCACCCACAATATGAAACTGAATACTCCTCCCAAGACCATAACTTTATGGATTTTATGTATTTCTCCAAAATGCATCTTTCAGATACCTTCCTAAAAAGGTAAAAGAATTCCTTCACAATATTTAATTCCTAAGAGTCAATATAGAAAATGTCTCAATACATGTAATATCCACTGGTGAAAAATGCAATATTTCCTAGGCTTGTACTTTTTTAGCCATCCTGCAATGCATTTTTTTTTGTTTTCTAATTAGGCATTCTAAGAATCTAACATCCTCTTCTGTTTACCCTGCAACAACAGTAACCCAGCAGCCTGACATCACAGTATTTCTCCCCAGAAATAATTAGTCCATGGCCAAGGCAGCAATGTGAGTGTATCCTAAGACAAAACAGAGCAAGGAGGGGGGACCCTAAAGGCAGTACTTCATATTCAGAGACAAACAGGGTTCACAATTAACACATCACCAATTTTAATAAACCTGATGAAAGGTAAGTAGATTTGATATGAAAGTCAAATATACTTGAGATTCCCCCCTTCTCTAAGAGTCCCTCTTTAAATTAAGACTTTGCCAGGTGATTAAGAAGAACGCCAGTGCTTCAAAGGGAAGCAGAGCCTTGTTCTCTGCTGCTCCACAGGCGACCGGCTCTCTTTCCCTTCGGTCCAGATGGAGGCTTTGTTCTCCTGAAGTTGGTCAGGTGCTGTGCCTGTCCAAAAAAGGGAAGCAAGCGAAGCTTTAGAGCCTGCACCTGTTTAAAAAGCAATGCCGCTCCCTCAGCTCCAAAGCCCAAACATCAAATGCCTCCCTTTGCCAGGCAGCTTGGCTATTCCCCAGGCGTTTTCAATCTAGTTGGGTAAAACAAAAATTGCATAATTTGTCATTATTTTCAAGGAATGAGATGTGCCTTCCACAATCCCTTTCGAGTTAAATACAATGATGCTGAGCTTCCTGTGAATGCCAATGCCTTCTTTCTCAGAAAGAATAGAAATAAAGAATGGGAAAAGAAACACCCAATTGATTGCCTGTAATTTGCTCTGGTATTTGTTATTGATGTATTCTTTGTATACATTTTAGGGATAGGTAGCAGAAAAATTATTTTTTCCAGGTCTTCAATAAAGAGAAGCCGAACTCTCTGGAAAAAGCTGGGACTGGAAGCCAGGACTTCTGAGTCAACTTCAAGATTCAAAACAAATAAATCAAATCAATTTAGGCAAGTCACAAGCCATAATCATTCAATTTCCTCATTTTAAAATGTGGATTAAAATGATCTTCTCTAAATATAACCCATTTAATTATGAAGCTAAAAAAATTGATAAGAAAGTGCTTTAAAATTTTTAATATTCCCTATAAATTTAAAGTAATTTGAATGAGAACTAAGGAGTGGGACAGGATTCTTAGACAGGGATCCTATCATTCTTTCTAAGGTGAAAAGCTTCAACTCCAGGCAGAAAGGGGAGTGAGGAGCAAAGAAAACAACTCAGAACAATCGCTGGAAAGCAAGAGCATCCTAAATCTCATCTATTAAGAGCAGAGAAAAACACCTAAAAACCTCCACCATATTTTTTTGTGTACAGTGCCTTTTTGCTGGCACTTGGTTACAACAATAGTGGAGAAAAGTAGGCCCATAAAGCAAGATTGATTGCTGGGAAGATGATCAATTGCTGCTGTGAAAGGGGAAAAAACTGATAAATGTTTTTTTTTTTCCCTCTCTTCACAACCTTTTGCTAAAGCTGTGCAAAATGTGTCATGCATAAAAAGTATGCAATTTTCATGTAATTAGAGGAACACAAGATGAAAATGAGTTCCATCAGAGCAATCAAGGATGGTAATGTGGTATGTATTTGTCAGTGCCTATTTGTCATGAAAGTAAAACCCAACAAGTTATATATTTTATTTCATTTTAACTCTGAAAAACATAAATGCCATTTTACCATGGTCAAATCTATAAATTTCAATAATTCTTTTTTTTTTTTGAGAACTGTAGATTAGATCATTTTACTCTTTTAAAGAAGAGAATACTATCTTATGAAAAACACTGAGATTACAGGACAGATTTATTCCATGGAGGGTCAGATTTACAACAGGAGGTGATAGGTTTACAGTTTGCTATACAAGAAACACACTGTAATTTATTTTCTTTAAAAATACACTTGCATCTTATAGTAGCATGTGCTTCTGATCCCATCCCCATACCTCTAAAACCAAAGGTATTAGGTTTTTACATTCTTATTGGGCAAAAGGACATACATTTTTCTTCTTTACTCTTACTTTCCCTCCCTGCCTCCTTTCCTCTTCCTTTCTTTCTTCCTTCCTTCTTTTCCATTCATTATTCATCCATTTACTTATTCATTTATTATATTCTTTGAGCATCAAAATGGTACCCAGCATGCTAAATTCTGATAATATAAAAGCAAAGAAGACCTGCCTCATATTCTCAAGCTGATTTCATTTAATAGGGACAGAGGCAAGCAAGCAATCAACACAGTAGGATAGTGTTGTAATGCGACTAGAATCTGGTGTGTATGGAGGAGCTGTGTATGCTGGGATTGGCAAAGCTAATGGGAAGATTGCACTCTAATGGCTCAGTCCTGCTTTAGGAATTAAGTAGGCCAAGTGTGGGAAAAGGCAGTCAAGGCAGAGGAACAAGTAAGAGCAGAAGCTGTGAGGACATTGAAAGGTTTCATGAAAAGTGCAACTAGTTAATTTTTTTCCATGGTGGAAATTGTGAAGAGGCAAGTAATAAAACCAATGAAGTGAACTAGAGAAGGAAAAAATGGGGAAGATCCTTATCGACCAGGTTGATCTCCGTCCTCAGTGCAACAGGAAGGCTTTTAAAATTTAAAGCAGAAATATGGGGATCCCTGGGTGGCGCAGCGGTTTGGCGCCTGCCTTTGGCCCAGGGCGCGATCCTGGAGACCCGGGATCGAATCCCACATCAGGTTCCCGGTGCATGGAGCCTGCTTCTCCCTCTGCCTGTGTCTCTGCCTCTCTCTCTCTGCCTCTCTCTCTCTCACTGTGTGCCTATCATAAATAAAAAAAAAATTTAAAGCAGAAATATGGTATAATCAAATCTGCACATAGAAGAGACACTCCAGCAGCAGCAGGGAGATGGATGTGAGTCTAGTAAAACCAGTTAAGGCATCTATTACAATAACCAGCAATCGTGACAATTGGAGCCAAGTTGAGCCATATCTTCGTTTGAGATACCTCTCAGAAGAATGTACATGAATTAGAAATGGATTCTAAAAAGGAATGAAGTAAATAAATAAATAAATAAATAGGAATGAAGCAGAGAGAGGACTCAAGGTATTCAACACAGGCAACTGGGTGGAGAGAGATATTCCTACTAGGTCAGGGAATACATGAAAGGGAGCAAGTATCGCTTGGAAGATAAATGACTTACAATTTGGACCTGCTTAATTTGAGAGAATGGTGAAATGTTAGAGAATCACTGTGCACATAATCTGGAAAGTAGAAATCCAGAGACTTTTTCTTTCCTGAGATATTATGAGCTTATAAAGTTGTCAGATCAAAGGTTGTCCAGAAAAAAATCATTCATTCATTCATTCATTCATTCATTCGAAAATGTATATTGAGCATCTACAAGGTCTAGTTAAAGAGATAGTAAAGCACAAGAACTATCTCTAAAATAGAGATTTTTAAACTCAAATGTGATTATATCTACACTTTAGGAATAATTATCAAGTTTATGGGAGATGAAGCACACAGGGTAACTAGCCCAGTTCCTGACATATGATTATATAATTAGCATTGTTGAGATCCAAGTCACTAAAATGTATGTGAAGTCAATAAATATAAAAACATTATAAAAATACATCCAGGAAACTTGAGCCATCAAGTTATTTTATTATAATAATAATAATTATTATTATTATCAGTTTATATCTAGTGGCAACAAATGCTAAAAAGGTAATCACTGCATCTACGAACACTTAGAAAATTATAATGTGATAGCTCTATATAGCAAACAATCCTCATTGTACACCCACTACTGAGAAAACATGAGTTATATTTATAATTATGTCAATGCTAGTAATAATGATAATAATAATAGCTAATATTTGTGTAGTGGTTTTCTATTTACTGAACATATATTTGCCTCTAATTTTCTTATCCTATACTGTCCTTCTCTGGCTTTGATTTAGGGATATTGTTAACTCATTTTGAAGTATTCCATCTTCTATTTTTTGAAAAGAGTTTGAGAAGAATTTGTATTAATTCTCCTTTAAATGTTGGGTAGAATTCAGTTGTAAAGCCATTTGGCTCTGGACTTTCCTTTTTGGGGAGATTTTTGATTACTGATTCAATTTCCTCCTAGTAATCAATCTGTTCAGAGTTCCTATTTCTTCCTGATTCAGTTTTCGTAGGTTGTATTTTTCTAGGAATTTAACCATTTCTTCTAGATTGTCCAATTTTTTGGTATAAAATTGGTCATAATAGTCTCTTACAATCCTTTGTATTTATGTGGTACCAGCTGTAATGCTTCCTCTTTTATTTATTATAATTTTACTTATTTTCATCATCTCTTTTTCTTGCTTTGTCTTTATCTTTTTTTAAAGCTAGGTTTCATTGATCTTTCCCACTGTCTTTTCTTTTTTCATTATTATTTATTTCTATTCTGGTGTTTGTTATTTCTTCTCTATAACTAACTGTGGGTGTAGTTTGTTCTTTTTCTAGTTCCTTAAGATACAAAGTTAGGTTGCTTATTTGAGATCTTTCTTTTTTTCTTAATGAAGGCATTTATTACTATAAACTGCCCTTTAGAACTGCTTTTACTGTATTCCATGAGTTTTGGCATGTTGTGTTTCCAGTTTCAGTTGTCTCAAGATAATTTTTGATTTCCCTTTGGATTTCTTCTTTGACTCATCAATTATTCAGTAGCATTTTGTTTAATCACCACTATACTTGTGAGTTTTCCAGTTTTCATCTTGTAATTGATTGGTACTCTCACACCATTATAATCAGAAAGGATACTTGATATTATTTCCATTTCATTAAATTTATGAAGATGTATTTTATGACCTAACATATAATCCAGCCTGGAAAACATTCCATATGCACTTGAGAGGAATGTGTATTCTGCTGCTGTTCGATAAAATGTTCTGTATATGTCTGTTAGGTACATCTGGTCTGATATGTAGTTTAAATTCAATGTTTCCTTATTGATTTTCTGTCTGAGTGATCTATCCATTGTTGAAAGTGGGGTATTGAAATCCCCTGCTCTTATTGTATTGCTATTCCTCTCTTCAGATATGTTAATATTTGCTTTGCTTTATATATTTAGGTACTCCTATGTTGGGTGTATAAGTATTTACAAATATTATATCCCCTTGATGAACAGATCCATCATTATACAATGAGCTTCTTTGTGTCTTGCTCCAGTTTTTGTCTTGTGGTCTATTTTGCCTAATATTTCTACTCATGTGATTTCTTTAAAAGTAGGGCAGTAATACAACTCTGGCCAATAAGATTGTAAATGATGTCTGGTGGACAGCTTCTGGGAAAGTTTTTCTTGCTGTTAAAAGGGAAAAATGTATAATAAAAAGAAGATGGAAAAGGCAAATCCCTCATTAAAAACCCAGATATAGGTTTTTGAATGGGCAGGTACCCAGATGTGTTATTAGTAAAGGAAATCTCATTTGCCCAAACCTGCCATCTGCTCATTATAAGAGCCTCTCTAGCAGTTATTTGTTCATGGCTAACTGTCTGGGCCATCCCAAGGACCATCCCTTCAATAATATAATCCCCTGTGCTTTCTATAATACTTTCTGACAAGTACTTATTTCTTGCTCATAGTTTATTTGTTCACTGTAGAGGAAGGATTTGGAGAGTGGTTGTTCATATAACTATTTTCTCACTATCCAATAATCCACTGAGTATTTGACAATTATCAGTTTTATATACCAGAACATTATCTCAATATTTCTATTTTCCTATTTTATTTCTTCTTTTCTATAATGTAACAGTGGTGTTCTATTCCTCATGAATGCACTTCTAATCACTCTCAAGGAACATTTTTATCTTGGCATTTGCTCATTCCTCTAATAAAATTATCTCTATCTTTATCTCTCTCTTTTAATTAAGTTGCATTTTCTTTTGCTTCTGTAAACTGGGACAAATCATCCCCAAATTTTATAATGATGGAACTCCTGAAACTAAGGATATTGGTGGTACCTCCTCTTTTCTTCAAGATTAATTTTCGTATTTTTCTCAAATTATTTATAGTTTTCATTAGCTACTCATAATGTAAAACAAAATGCACAGCATTTTTGTTATTTTTGCTTTTTTTGTTATTTGTCCTTCTCTTGTACAGTCATTTAAAGTGTGCTTAGAGGATACTTTCTGATGTCCTCATTTTCTAACTTAGATGTCAGTAAACTTTTTCTGTCAAGAGCCAAAAAAATAATTTAGGCCACATGTCTCAACTACTCCACTGTGCAACTATAGCCCAGGAACATCCATAGACAATACATAAAAGGATGAATGTGGCTGTACCCCACTACTTCTTTATCAGAGCAGGAGATGGACTAGATTCCATGGACTACATAGTTTGTTAATGCCTATAAATCTAATCCATCAGTTTTCTATATTCTGGGTGGACAGAGTATCTCTTCAAGTTCCCCAGGTGATATAACCATAAGAAGCTCTGCAGTTCTACAGTTTTGGAAAGATAATTTTGAGGCTCTGAGTAACCTCAAGTGTGGTACCTACATTGTACATACATTCCTAATATCAAACAGTTTACCTAAAATACAGTCTAGATAATGCAAAGTTTTAAACCTGTATTTTTGTTATAATCAAGGTTTTAATAAACAGTATACAATATCAAGTAATATATGTCATTGTGTCTCTTTCCTTTTCCTATTAAATCAGATTTTTTTCCCTCTTGTTTGTTTTCACCCACAGATATATAGAAGGCACAACCTTGTGGTCATAACTAGATCCCTGGCTTCTCACTGCAAAATAAGAAACTATCATTAAAGAGTGGCTGAACATATTTTTCACAAAATAAAGTGGTAAGAACTGAGGGACATGTTGCATCTGATCCCATTTTTTTTTGTCAAAAATTATTTGACTATATTTATGTGGGTCTATTTCAGGACTCTCTATTCTGTCCCATGGATCTATGTCTCTATTCTTTCATCACTACCACAGTGTCTTGATTACTGTAGCTTTATAGTAGGTCTCAAACTCAGGTGGTATCTGTCCTCTAATTTTGCTCTTTTTCAATAATTTGTTGGTTCTTGTGGGTCTTTGTTTCTTTATATAAACTTTAGAATTGGGTGTCAATGTCCACAAAATAGTGCCTCCAAATTTTTATTAGAATTGCATTTAATCTATTGATCAAGTTGGGAAGAACCGACATCTTGGCAATATTGAATCTTCCTATTTAGAACACGAACAATCACTCTGTTTATTTAATTCTTCTTTACTTTTGTTCATAAGAGTTCTGTAGCTTTATTTAAGTAGAGCTTGTACATATTTTGTTATATTAACAGCTTAGTATTTCATTTTAGGGTGCTAATATAAATGATATTGTATCTTTAATTTCACATTCTAATTCTTCATTGCTGATATATAGGAAAGTGATTAACTGTTGTATATAAACCTTGTAGCCTACAGCCTTGTTAAAATTGCTTATTAGTTTCAGGAGTTGTTGTTATTGTCACTGAAGTTACTAATTCATTCAGATTTTCTACAAAGATGTTATCTTTAAACAAAGAAAGTTTTATTTCTTCCCTCTCAATCTATATACATGTCATTTCCTTTTCTTGTCTTATTGCATTAGCTAATACTTCCAATATTAAAATGAGTGGTGAGAGGGGACATCCTTACCTTGTTCCTAATTTTAGTGGGAAAGCTGTGAATTTCTTACAATTTAGTATGATGTCAGGTGTAGATTTTTTAAAGATACTCTTTGTCAAGTCAAAGAAATTCTTATCTACTCTTAGTTTTTTGAGCCTGACTGCAGTCTTCTGCCTGAATTGCTGGTACAGAACATTAGGAAAAGTAACTAGATTATTCTTAAAGCCAAAACATTTTGCATGAACTCAGAAACTCCCAGTGATGTGAGGCATGTGACAATCATTTGTTATTTCTAACTTCATGGCGAGTTAATGAGGTACTCTGCTCTGACCCCTTTACCTCCCTTTCACTATCATAGGATAGGACATTGATTACTGGCTTCTTGCTTGTTCTGAAACACAAGAGCCTCTTGTTTCTTAGAAGCCCATCTGGTCACATAGTTAATGGCCACTGTGTCTTCTTCTTTCTCATAACTTTTCCTGAGTTACTTTCATTCTTTGCTCATGCCTGTTCATAGCCTCTAGCAATGGAAAATTCCCTAGTCTGAGTTTATATATATAAACTCATATATAAAATTCCCTAGTCTGAGTGTATATATATATATATATATATATATATATATATATATAATATATCCAGAGCCCCAATTTATTAAAGCTCATCCCTAATTTGGAATTCTCTTGTTGATGTGATATGAAGGAAGTAGAATGCATCTGAAATGTTCAACTTTCCACTTCTACCATGTAAAGAGAGCAGAACTGCCAATGCACCTGGAGAAGTTCTAAATAATAAAAGACCACTCAACAAAAAGTAACCAGAGAAATGAAGAATAGACTCCACGGACATGTGTAGTATATATTGTGTAGTGTGTGTGCATGTGTTGTGTGTGCACATGTGTGTGTGTACATATGAGTATTTGAACTTGAATTTTCAGGATTGAAAGCTCAGTGAATATAACAGTCTTAGTTTTTATGATAAATTGTTGGTGACTAATTTCTCTTGATAAGTCCTGGAAAATATCTTTCCAAAAGAGAAATGAGAAGAATTCTGAAGAACCTAAGACAAAGGATGGAAACTAAGACAAAGAATAGTAGGTGCAATAAAAAAACGGGAGGAATGGTAGGTGAAATTTGGGCTTCTGCCAGCAAGTCTTGAGTAGGATAATCCCAACTCTTTTTATGTAAATTACAATCAAATGCATGCTATTCCTCATTTAATGGTTAGATAAAACTAGATGGGGTTTGGATTTTACTTGGAGAGGAGATAAAATGGAATAGTGTAAAGTATAATTTGGGATTTGGGAGGCTATAGCTGTACTCAGAATAGACAAAAATTATTATTAAAGGGCTCTTATGAACTCATTGTCAGTACCCCAAGTTCTGGTCTCTGGTCCATGGAAGGATTTTAGGGCCATTAAAAGCATAGTTTTAAGGGAAATATTCCAATCTTTTGTTAGTGGGAGTTTTTGTCCAAGACCCAGATGGAAGGTGTCAACAAAATAAACTTGTCCCCCTCCTCTATCTTTACCTCCCATTGATAAACAAACCTATACCACTGGGTTTGTTTATTCTAAAGTGGATAAGCATGTGCTCACCTCCAACAAAACATTGCTGGTTTCACACTCCAGTGACTCTAAGGCCATCTGTCTAGGTATTAAATATTTCAATTTTTCCCATAAAATGGTCATCAAGCATGATATCTTGCAATCTCCATCCACAGAGACTCCTGACCAAGGTAATGATGATAGGCTCAAGGCTCTATGCAGGAGAATCTGAGAACCAAGAATGATGTAAAGCAATGACATATGAACACTTAGGAGGTAGACTGAACTAGAGGCAGAAAATCTAAGTTCTACCAGGATTATGCTCCAACATATGTAAACTAAGGTACTTCCCTTAGCTTTAATACTGGTTAAAAGAGAATGATTGAACACATGTACTACATGTCCAGTACACTTAAAGATGGGTAAAAGTCCTTACTTTGAGGGTATTCAAGAAAATTGGGGATGTCAGACAAGTACACAGGATGGGATATAAACCAGGTCCTCAGAAAAAGAGAAACTATGCAGAAAGGATGAGAGAGGGGATAAAAAAAATCTGACATGGTTGAGGAGGGACTCAAAAGCCAGCTGTCCTTAATAGAGTAGATCCATGATTCTCAGGCTTTTGCCAGGACTTGATACGTAACTTTCATCTAGGTTCCACACAGCTACAAGCTATGATGACTTAAAGAAGCTTTGAATTTTACCAGAAAACAATATGAACTCTATCCCTTTCTTTCCTTCTCAAGAATTCATATGAGCATTGCAAGTGAGTAAAAATTACAACATATTTGCAACAGAGGTAAATTATTTAGCATTTCAAAGATTTAACTATCCTTAATATCACTTGTAGCTCAACCTAAAGACTCCACATCAGTTGAAAAGGATTGATAGTCTTGAATCTTTGAGGTTTTTTAGAAATAAAAAGGGTAAAACACTAAATAATCATGAAATAATATTACCAGCGTTTTTTATTTTTAAAAAAGAGGGTGGAAGATATAATCAGCCATAAATATTCAGCAACTGATTATCAAAAATGTGTACTAGGCTTCTGGATATAATCTGAAATGTAGTTAAGTATTCATATAAAAATGGATTTATAATATAATGGAATAAGCAGTTTGCAATCTATCTGATGTGATTACATATCGATATTTATTCTCTCTCCTATCTTCTTTATTTTCTTGATGACATTGTCTCAGCTAGGCATTAGGGAAATAGAAAACAAGTGAATTATAGGTCAATGCTGGCAACTCAAGACACAGATAGTCAATATCACAACTTGAAAATATTGAGCCATGTTGGGACTGTTGGACATAGCTGAGAGTCCCTCAACTGAATCCAACTCACTTGCCCCAATTTGGCCTCTGTGCCTGGGAAGCAACTTAGAGCTGTGAAGAAGGGTATGCATTTGTGAAGCAGACAGATCTGAGTTGAAACATGTTTCATCCCTAGGTCATCTTAAGAAGTTAATTTATTCTCTCTGAGCCTTATTTTGCTTAATAGGAAAATATAGCATCTACCATTTTGAGAATATTAGACATTTTGTCTTATATATGCCTACTGAAGCTTTAGACTTGCTAACTCATTTCATCCTGACAACACTAAAAATTAAATGATATAATGTATAAACATCTGTCTAATAAACATTCAGGGCATTTTTCTTACCTTGATTTTGCACTCACATGATATTAAACTACAAATTTGATATGTTCCACTTAGAGAGCTATGGGAGTATACATAGAAGAGAAACTTCTGCCCAGGACCGGAAATAGTAACTTCACCTTATGATCAATGTATCTATGGGGCAATAGCAAATGTTTAGATTCACTTTGCCTTTACTTTGCTTAATGCACTTAAAACTCTCTTCACCCATACCCTCTATGATAAACAGGCCTACAGCGCCATTTGTAGATAAATAAATACTTAAATAAATAAATAAGTAGATTCCCAGAGCCAGCTTGGAAGAACGTTTGATAATCTGAACCATTACGGAGGTGAAATTTCATTACACAGATGGTGACATCCCGATGTCTATCATCAAAACACAGCAGGTAGAAACTATCAGCCAGGCCCATTCCCTTCTATAAAATTACACTTATATTAATGTCACTCCAGATTTCATTATGCGGAAAATGATATTGCACAGGTCTTCAGCACTAGGAGGACAGCAGGGGGTGGGGGTAGAGGGGTGGTGAGGGAAGAATAAAGGGTAGTGATGGGAGGGTGGCAAAAGAGACTGTGGAGAGGCCATAGAAACAAATTCAGATGCGGGTTGCCTAGGACTAGCAGATAGACAAAAAAGTGTATCAATGTATATATAAATGTATATTTTAAAAATTCTTGTTGATTCTGCTGCCAGTTCATGCTGCCTCTTGATTGACTCGCTGCCAGACGTCCTCTGCAAGCCCCTGATGGAATGTTTCAAAGGCCCTCCTGTGGGAAGTAAGGAGATTTGCTGTTAATTTTTATTAATGAAGGATGACAGGCATCTCTGTTAAGCCAACAAGATGCTACACCAATCCAAGATAAATGCCCCTGTGTTTGGAGCATGCATCCCCACACCCATTTCATGTCTTTCTCTGTTTCTATCTCTCTCTGTCTGTCTCTCTTTCACACACACACACACACACACACACACACACACACACAGGCAATAAAAAATTGATTAAGAAACAAAAGAAAACATCTACTTATTTAGATATAGGTATTCTGCTTTCCAATGAGGGAGGAAAGAGGATTGCATGAGAGCCTCCTGGGTGGAGTAGAGGTGAAGAACAGCAAATCCTACTCATTTCTGATGCTGTTTCCCATTAGTCTCCTCCATTCCCACACCTTCTCTTTCTGTTCACTCCCCTTAGAGAAATCACTGCCCTTTCTGATAGGAATTAGGGTGCCATATTGCTTTTCTAACTGGCCCCACTACTCCCACTTGGGCCCTTCTATTTTCTCTTCTATGCTGTGGCAAGTCTGGTCTTTGCATAATACAGATCTGTTGTGTTATGGACATAAGATGTAGCCTTCCTTCTGTAAATGATCACTGACTGTTCACTAGTGTTGGGGATGTATAAGACTTGTCTCCCCTTAAATTAATACTTTTTTGGTTGTTTGGTTTCATGTCCTATTTTAATTCCATTATGCTGCCCCTTTGGTGTATTCCACCCTTCACCCCTCTAAACCTATCAAGGAGGTATTATATCCTACACTTTATGACTTCCTTATACTGTCCCTTCCAAAGAAATAACCATCACACATATCTTGGTTTGAATCCTATCCAACCTTAAAGAACAGGCCATCTCTTAACTTCTCTACAAAAATTTCTTCTCAAGCATTTTGACCTCCACTCATCTCTTCTCAATTGTATAATATTTATTTAGAGTATACTTTTGTATGTAACTTTTATTGCTTTCTAAGAGATGTATACCGATCTGATCTCATCAAATGTAGTATTATGTCCTCTGCTTACAGTGTCTTTTTAAAAATCTTTCACAATACTAGAGTGGCAGTAGTGCCTTAAACTAGGCAGTAAATATATAATGAGGAATGGTTGAAACAAAGAATGAATTAACTAATAGTGCTGCTCATGAAGGAATTGTTGGGTATTTTTTATTTTCAATGAGCATATATATATATTGTATTTAAAATATATATCTTCCTAGTTTCCCATTCATATTGTTTTGCAGTTTCAGGAACTGTAATATTCTCAGTTATCCCTTTCCTGAGGTCATTTCATGCCTCAAGATTAAACAATTATAATCTTATTCTCTTACCATGTGGACTCCTCAGGCATTCTTCCTGGGGTTCCTTCATCTCTTTTTTTCCACAATTTTTTTACAGGACATTGTATGAATTAAATGACCAAAACTGAACTTCACTCTTGTAATATGGGCTGTAGAACTTTGCTAAATAACCTCAGTATTGAAATGATGCACTCTTAACTGGGTTCTTTCAAACTTTCAGGTACCCACAAATTAATAATTTGGGCTTGTTGACTTTTAGAAAACTCACAAAGATTTCAGTGCAGTGTGCTTGAGGGACTCTCTTAGAATCGCAATGATTTTAACCCACAATGTGTTTCTCTGCAGGTGCAATACAGAGCACATTTTGAGAAATATTGGTTAGAGAGCAATTAAATAGAAATGTGTGAGTATGTATGTAAAGTTATTAATAGGGAAAACTAAACACCAGCAAGCTGATAATCTAGTTTCTTCTACTGCTCTCTATAACTTATTTATCTCCATTCACTAGACAGGAAATTCTGGGTTTCAAAGCATGTGCCACTCCATTCATATCTGCATTCTCCACCAAAAACTACACTTATAAAATTACCCACCACTCTAATCAGACTTTTCATTTACTAAGTCAAATAACATCTACGCCTTGATTTCCTTAGTTAGTTTGAACATTGATAATACCATCTGAATGCCTACAGAATGAATAAAAGTGATATCTTCAAATTTTCCTCTTTAACCCAAATTAATCTTCAATTGGTGCAGCACACTTGGAATTTTTGGAACTTTCTTGCTCTAGTACTACTCCTTTGCTAGTCTGTAATTCTCCTAACCTCCTCCCATTATCCAGTTTCTGATATGACTAGTAAACACATACATATGCATACATGCACAGACACACAGACACATGTCCACACGCACCCTTGAATTTCAAGGACAATTTACTGTATTTTACCCTAGCCTTGGTTCTTATAAAACCTCTTGTTCTTGACTAAATTCACATATAGCTTTATTTTTTTTAAGTTCAGTACGATATAGTCATCTCTGAATAGAAGATCAAGTTGACACAATATATGCTTCATATAAAAAAACAAAACAAAACAAATTGACTTGGACTTGCAGTCAATTAACTTGATTAATTTGAATACACTTCTCTATCACAGGAAATCCAATTTAATTTGTTTGAGGTAAAATGTAAATATAATAAAATTCTCGCATGTTAAGTGTACATTTCGGAGACTTTTGAAAACTACACATATATTTAACTACCAGCACAATTAATTTATAGAACATTTCCATCAACTCCAACGTATTCCTGTGTACCTTCAGATTCACTTATTACTCCTCTCTGAATACCCTTCACCAGGCAAATACAGATCTAAGTGCACTCAATTTTCATTTTCTAGAAATTCATATAAATGTAAACATATTGTATATACATTTTCATGCTTGGCTTCTTTAACTCAGGGTATTGTTTTGTGTATCAGTGGCTTGCTGTGTTATTACTATATTCCATTTTGTGAAGGCACAACATTTTGTTCATGTGTTTACCTGCAGATGGAAGTTTAGGTTGGAAGCTTATTATAAATAAGAATACTGTGAAAATTTGAGAACAAAGCTTTGTTTGGAGATGTTTTTATTTCCCTTAGATAGATACTTAACAGTGAAATTACTGGGTTATATGCTAAATGTATATTTAACTTTGTGGGAAATTGCTAAACAGTTTTCCTTAGTGGTTGCACCATTTAAATTCTCACCAGTGGAGCACCCACCTGAGTGGCACAATCAGTTAAACATCTGACTCTTGGTTTTGGCTCAGGTCATCATCTCAGAGTCAAACTCTCAGGGTCCTGAGAGGGAGCCCAGTGTAGGCCTCCTCACTCAGTGTGAAGTGTGCCTGACTTTCTCACTCTCTTTTTCTGCCCCTCCCCACCTACATGTGTATGCACACATGCTCACATCTGTGTACATACTTTTGTTCTCTCTCTCTAAAATAAATAGATCTTTAAAAAATTCTCACCAACAAACATAAAAGTTCATCTACTTCACACCCTGACCATCATATAGACAATTATTTTAATTTTAGCAATTCTAGTAGTTGTGTAGTAGTATCTTATTATGGTTTTAATTTGTATTTCTCTGATTACTAATAATGATGGTATTTCAATGCTTGTTGGCTCTTCATACATGTCTTCTGAAGTACCTATCCACATAATTTGCTCAATATTTTATGGGTTTGTCTTCTTTTTTGGGAAGTTGGAAAAGTGTAACTTACAATTTTATAGCTATTTCTTTCATTTTAATAATTGAGTTTTTCAAGGAACAGAAGTCTTTAATTTGTATGAAGTATGATTTATTCACTTTCCTTTTATGGTTCATGGTTTTTGCACCCTAAGAAATCTTAGCATTTCCAAGGATTGCAATAATTTTCTCTTATGCTTTATTTTAGAAATTTTATAGCTTTAACTTTTACATTCAGAATTTGCATGTTTTAAGTTAAGTTTTTAATGTCATGTAAGGTAGAGGTCAAGGCTTAGTTTCTTCTTTATGGATAATCCAAATGTTCCAGCACCATTTGTTGAATAAAGCTCTCATTTACCTATTGAATTACTCTGTCACCTGTGTTAAAATTTATTTGATAATATATGGGTTGGCCTACCTCTAGACTTTCAATTCAATTATTTGTATAATCCTATATTTGCTAATTTGAGTTGAAGAGTTTACAGTGATTTTGACTTTAGGAGCCCAAGGGAATTAAAAGCTCCTAGAAATCACAAAGCAGATATAAGTAATTATCCATCCAATGATTAGTACAAGAATATCATTCTGAAGACAGAGACTAATAACAGCATTGATTCTGGACCACAGAGAATTTGAACCATAGATAAATGTATCTAGTCTCTTCAGGGGAGTTAGAACTTCCTCCTGGGTCAACATTGGAGAGCTCTGGGTATGAATATTGCTGATTGCTTAGCATTCTTCTTCTCTTAATATCTATAAAGCAACATACACAAAGAGTTGGTTCCACCTAACAAGATCCAAGTCAGAATATGGAGACAGGCGAGAATGGCACAAATGACTATGTGTCAATGACATTTCAATATTACCAATTAGCTCATTTTATATATATAATATTATATATAATATTATATATATAATCCAGTGCAAAATGAAAATACAGAACTACTTATTCAGATATCATTATGAATTTCACATTAAACAAAGAAGTATGGGCTCTTCTAAATGTGAGGTCATGTGTGACTTAAGAGCTTGCATCCATGAAGCTGGACATAAATTGATATGGTGACCTAAATTATCCCCATGTAACAAATGACAAAACCACAGAATAGAAGTGTTCACTGGCTTCCATAAAGTTGTGTAGCTGAAGTCATGAAGCTAAAGAGGAAAGGCTTTCTGATTCTAAAGACTGTCTACACTAAAACTTACAATCACTTTACCATGTGATATAAGAGAATCAGCCTTGCATTCAACAGGCAAATACACATACAGGACCAGAACCCTAGGGATTTGTCCTTGGCACATGCATACTTAATATGCTTTCTGAGTAATAATAGGTAGTTTATTCATAGTGGTCAAATCTGGACTCAAAATCAACCCCAGCAACTACAGACAACCAGAGCTCTGCATCACAGATCCAACCTCCTTCCAGTTCATGTAAAGAGCCCAGAGTGCAGAAAACAGCAAGGACCATGCCACTTTTTGGCATGGTTAATATTTCAAATATAGAGAACAAAGATAGACATTGAGGGGAAAGCAAAGATGGTGGACAAATAAAGGAGAGAAATAGAACCAATAAGAGAGAATTCAAAATTTCCTGAGATGGCATCTGGTCAAAGATCACAATAGGATAACCCGGCGTCAGTATAAAACTTAGATACAAATGAAAGGAACAAAATTCTACTAAAAGTAATGTCAGCAGGATCAAATTTCACTTCTATACAGCAATGCTTCAAATGCTAAATAATTCTTTCATCATTTTCTCCAAAATATTCATTTTACATTCAATTTTCTCATAAAGGAAAATAAAAATAGAGAAGGAAAAATGAAATCAAATAAGAAAACAAAATTATAATAGAACCTTTTGGTTCATTGCTACAAAACCTCTTGTTCCATCATTGTGCCTGCCTTTGGAGGTTCCTCCACTCATCGGAGAGAACACAGGGGAGCATGTTTTACTGCCCAATGTGGAATCAAACACTCAGTCTCTCCTCTGAGAGGCTTTGTTGGCAGTCACACATGGATCTGCTCCAGGACCGGCAGATTTCAGGCCCCTGGAGAGATGTGAGATTGCAAAGGGCAAGGAAGATTGGCAAAAATATTGACTTTGATATTTCATCACTTCACATTTCTAAAGAGTAGAAATGCACTGACAACTGCACCTTTCTAATCAGATACTACCAGAGGTCCCCAGCATAGCACACACACTAGAGACTGCAATACCAACAAAGCCCCAAACAGAATGATTTATATTAGAGCAAAGTCATCAGCAGCATTTCTGGTTCTCTCTCTGCTTGATTTCTCTGTTCATCTGTTTGGGTAGTACTTTACAGCTCCTATTATGGGCCTTCTCAACTTCTGGCTGTTTTCAGATGCTCTTTTGACCTCATTCATCCTTCTAGTGTGTATATAGCTTCCTTGACTCTTGTGCTCAAAATGGACAAGTAGCACCCCAACTTTTTTCCCTGCCAATTGTTCCAATATCGTAGATTTCATTTGAGCAGATGTATGAAACAGTGAATATTACTCAATGCTTGGGAGGATGTATTTATCTGGGAATGGCATCATCTTTGTGGGGTTGTATATTCCAAGGGTAGAGGCTTGTGAAGCATAAGGAAAAAGGTATTTAAAGTAGTAGTTGGAGGAAACCCAAATCTGGTTCATATGTTTTTTAAGATAATTTTGAAAGAGTTTGACTCATAAAATAATACAGCTGATAAACTGAAGAATAAACATCTTATCCTATGAAAAAGTTCTTTGCCAATAAGATATATAAGAACAATGTAATTTTTGTCTGATCATTTTCTTTTTAAAAATTTATTTATTTATTTATTCATTTATTTATTTTAAAGATTTTATTTATTTATTCATGAGAGACACAAAGAGAGAGAGAGAGAGGCAGAGACACAAGCAGAGGGAGAAACAGGCTCCATGCAGGGAGCCCGATGCAGGACTTGATCCCGGGTCTCCAGAATCGCGCCCTGGGCTGAAGCCAGTGCTAAACCACTGAACCATCAGGGCTGCCCAGGTTTTATTTTTAAGTAGTCTCTACACCCAGTGTGGGGCTCAAACTCACAACTCTGAGATCAAGAGTTGCACAGTCCACTGAGTGAGCCAGGCAGGTGCCCCTAATTATTTTGTAATACAAGTTTTCTTTCCTGTTTTTGTTAGGTACTAGAATAACTTTTTTAAAAATGTAGTTTATGCCACCGATATTTCTACCACCCTTCTATGATGTGTGACTATAATCCTATGTACCCCTCAAAATCCAGACCCATTGTCACCTCCCCTATGAAGCTGTCCCCAACCCCCATGTGCTCATTTACTCAGCCCCTTCCTTGCACATCCTACTGTTTGGCACTTACTACCTCTTGTTACAATATGTGTCTGAACATATGCCTTTCACCTAGGGAGCTTAAGTTGTGTTTATTTTATATTTTGACCTCCTGTAAAGACTGTAGTCTTTGTCTTGGTGCATATTAGGTGTTCAAAGTTTTGTTGTTTTTGTTGCTGCTATTTTTTCACTAGCAATATGACTCTTGGTTAGAATTGAAATAGCACATTTTGGCAGTTTGCTTTGCTGACATCTTTCCAAACAACATCCTCAGCTACTTATTCCTCATTTAGGCATTACTTCTAACTGCATTTTCTCCTTCTACATTAAAATCATTCTTTCTTGCGATCCGTTTTCCTGCTTGATCCTTACTAATATATGAGAACAGAAAATTTACCTAATTCTTGGTATTGTTATAAGGCCAAAAGGAGATAATGTTTTAATACATTCTTGGCACATGCTAAGTCCTCAATATGTGCTACATGATATCACATACAGAATAAGCATTCAACTATGATATATATTATAAGCATTATTCAGAATACTATCTGATTTTAGAATCATCTTTAGTTAGACAAAGCACGGCCTTGAAAAGCATTTAATGGGTAGCACTCCTTATCTTCCAACCATCTCAAAGAGATATTCCACCCCCTTAATCTTCTCTGGCGCTGAAACCATCCATTGCCTTAGAGCTCTTTCCAACCTCAGCTTGTCAGGAAAGAACAATTAGGGACCTGGCTTTTGAAGAACTCTTTTAAATCTGTTTCTGTGCACTGTCCACTTAGTAATGGTGGAAGGAGAGGGACAAGTTGTCGTTTCTTGAGGGAAACACAGCAATTACAGCAACCTGAACCCATTGGTTTGTAGTGCACCTGTTGCACACTGCCTTTACCATGATTGGAAATCCAAGGTTGCTTTGCCCGCACACACACACACACACACACACACACACACACACACAAACTCTATAATAATGAGGAAAGCAAGACAAAACCAGGCACAAAAGAATGCTAAAGATCTATTCATGTATGATACATTTTCTTCTATAGAACCCTTTAAATTGATTCTTATCTAAGTTTCACAAAAGCAAAAGAAAATAAAGACTGATCAGACCAGTCATAAAATACTTTTATAAGTGATTCAGGTAAAGTTACCTCCATCATAGGAGAAAAGGAAATGGGAGGCAAAGATAAGGCCATGACACCTGCCAGGGTGAGAGATGGCACTGAGTGCAGCACTCCTTGGCCCATCTGCTTCACCTCACCATGAATTCCAAGAAAGCACTAGCTCTGGGCCAAGCCCCAAAAGAATATGGCAAAGTGCACATGGGACTCAATGATTGGGGATAGTGATCTGATGGAGTTGAACTTGCAAGCCTCCGGGAACCAGCCCCTTAGGAAGCTCACTAACTTGTGCATGGTCTTGTGTGTTCCCTTGATCATCTATTCCTCTATAGTTGCCCAAAATTTATCTCAGATGTATATGCTTTTGTCTATTTCCATAGCATTTCCATCTTCCACTTACTAAAATTTGTTCTTCAAACCTGCATCTGGAGATAATTTGGAAATGCCAATCCCACAGAAATGATCCCTGTCAGATGAACTTGCCTTTGAACAAGGAATAGCGAGGGTGGAATCCTAGCCATACCAACTGGCTATAGAGGAATGTTTTCAAACAAGGAAGCTACTATGATCCATCAACTCATACCTCATCATCCAGTCTTCTTAGTGTGTGTAGTTCTGGGGTAATAGTACAAGTGGAGATCCATATAATATACGTTTAAATATTTAAAGTTTTTATAAGTCAAACCAAAAAACAACTAAATTATATTTGATCTTCCTACATTAAAATACATATTTTCATAACAACCTGGAAGGGCACATTTGAAGTTAGAATTCTGTGACTCTTCAGTGTCCTGGACCAGAAACATGGTAGTGTGAGGAAAGCTGATTCTCTTTCTCTTCCTATCACTGGCTCTGTCCAGCAATGAGGGTATACACACGTGTGATCGCTTGAGGCTACACATCAAACTCCATCTACACCTGTTGTAAAGAGCTTCCTTTTGGCTAATGCTTGACCCTAGGAATGAGTACACTGACCACTTCCTCAGAAGTGAGACTTGGAAGGCCCTGCACAGCCCTTAGAAGTGAGCTTGGGGTTGATTTGGCAGAGAATGCCAAAGTCCCGGATATGTAGAGCATGGTCTAGAAAAAGAATAAGATTTCCAAGTGAACATATCTACACCGTTTCTTTTTTTTTAAGATTTATTTATTTCTGATAGACATAGTGAGAGAGAGAGAGAGAGAGAGAGAGAGAGAGAGAGAGAGAGAGGCAGAGACACAGGAGGAGGGAGAAGTAGGCTCCATGCAGGGAGCCCAACATGGGACTTGATCCCGGGACTCCAGGATTGCGCCCTGGGCCAAAGGCAGGTGCCAAACCGCTGAGCCACCCAGGGATCCCCATCTACACTGTTTCATAAGCATCTCCCACTGTGTGGAGGCCCAGGAGAGAGGAGGGCCAGAAAGGTCCTCTCTAAAGCCAGGGTCCAGACTTAAGATTCCTCTTGCCCGAAATTAATGTGGCACTGCTCATCAACACCAGCTGGATCATCCTGTGTTGGGAGCAAATTTAACGCAAGGTTCAGGATAAAAAAGATATGGTGGTTATTTTGAGAGTCTAAAAGACTAAGGTATAGCAAATTGAAAAAATATTGATGTGATGAAATTTCCTTTTCACCTACCAGCCCTTAATTTCATCCATGTTTTAGAAAGTGAGGTAAAGGTTGGGTAAGAATTTGAGATTCTCTCAAAGACTCTATTGGGGGAATTTAGAAGCAACATTGACTGCTGGAGAGGGAGAAAAATGTGTTTGTGGTCTTCAGGGAAGGTGGCACTTCTGCAACAGATGGGCCAACTGAATTTTTTTTTAATGATGATTTTATGCCTTTGGCAGAAGTTTTCCATGTAATTTAGGAAAGAGGGAAAACAACATAAAGACAATTGATGCTATTCTATAAGACTGGGGAAGGACATCAAAATTAGAGTTTTTAGGGGTGCTAGGTTGAAAACATAAAATATTTATGAACATTTTATGAAAAGATTTGCCTTGGAAATTAGCAGAATAAAGCCAGGTTTCAAATACACATTGTATTGGGTCAGCTGTAGGATATGGAGTTCTCTGAAAGGAAAATTAAGTGAAACCAGTGTCTTTTATTAGCTCTCTCACTTCTCTCACCTATTTTACTACTTTAACTGCCTGCGGACGGTTTTCCCTGCAACCTAAATCTGCACTTTCCTATCCATCGTCTCAAAAACCTTGCTAAAAGTGAGTTTGAATGTGTAATCTCTAAGCATTTTTAGCTGTTCCTTATCAGTTGCATTTGAATTTCATACTCCTTAAAGCAACTTGGGAAAATGACCCCCAGTATCTGGCCTTGATCAGTTTTTTTTCTAGCTTCATTTCCTGACTACATCCCCTAAATAATCCCTGGTAGGTTTCTTTCTAATATGACATGCTCCTTTAAGTCCCATGCCTCTGCATATTCTATTCCTTTTACCATCTCCACCTCTTTTTACCACACTTGCTCTTGATGAACACTACTTACCTGTTAATTCTTTTTTAAAAAATCATCTTTTCTTGAACATTTTACAACTCCCCAAAGGAGAGTTAGTTATTTCTTCCTCTGTGTTTGCCATACTTTGGTTGGGCACATCCCCAGTAGATCAGTGTACGTGTCATATAGGTCTGGTGGCTCACCTTCAGCATTTTCTTCTAAGCCAACTACCTTCCTTTAAATTTCAAAGGTCTGCTAAAGTTAAGGACAAGAAAATAACATCTAACAAAAGAGAACCTCACCTGTTTCTTGTCTCTTTTTTTTAAGAGTATGAATTTTATTTTTTTCCTCAGAAGCTTCTCAGAACTACCTATTAGGTCATATGCCTATCCCTAAACGAATCACTGGTGAGTGTAAAGAAACTATCATGCTTAGTTAAAGAACTTGGAATCGTGTTATCTTCCCTGTGGGACAGGTAGTTGCATAAAAGTGAAATTCTTATGAGAAAGTAGGATAGGAAAATAAGCATTGGGATTGGCAACCAAGAGTATTTGCTCCAGAAGTGAAATGTCTTGATCCAAATTGGATTCACTAGTCATGTAGCCTAGCATGTATAGGTACTGTGATTACAAAACATAAAATTTAAAACAAAACAAAAACTACTGGAGGATTACTTACTGAGAAAATTAGCACGTCTCAGAAGATCTTGTCTTCCAAGTTGCAATCTGAGCTCTGAAACATCACCTAATATTTGCTGCTGTTTTTTCCACTTATAACAATATTTGAATCCTGAGACCATGATTTGGAGCTGTCCACTTGAGTCTTATGATTATTCTTAAAGAATAGCTCAAAATCTTTGTTTTCTGGTTCTCTATAGTGACAAAAGCCAAAAGAAGGATAATTCAACCCCAGGAAACAAAAAAATTTCAGTAAATTGGAAATTGGAACTTTGTGTTAGTCATCTCAAAACTCCTTAATTTCATAGGAATAGGCTTTTTTAAAAAGGGCTGTAGTACTTTGCAAAAATATTAGGAATGAATTTTGGTACCAGATTAATTTGGAACTTACTGAATCCCCTATGGAGGTTCTTCTATAACCATGGTCAATGATAAAAATTAATAGCAGTCTACCATTATATTCAAGACCGCATAGGCCTTGGATTCCTGATAACCAAGTGTTTCACACCATTGGACTAAGATTTCTGGCTAACTGGTGTTCTAGACTAAGACCAAAGACTCTAATATACCCTGGGGAAAATAATACCAGCTAAGGTGTTATGATATACATTATAAATAACAAATATTGCTTTTGCCATATCTCATTATAACTGGTATTGTTCATATGTGTTCTAATTATTCTTTTTACTACACAAAAGATGTATTGGTAGCTAGATTTACTATGTAGTGCATAGCTTATAGATAGATGATCTGGTAACATCTGGGCGGGATTATGATGGAATTAAAGGAGAAATATACAACATATGGAGACTGTGAATTCCAACACAAACAGCATTTAAAGGAGCCTGTGATATTCCCTGTGGATAAAGTAAACCGAGATGTCTTTGAATTGCCTCCCTGCTGAAAGGCGATGATTGTGTTTATGTTTTCTTCTCATGGATTATATTAGACAGATGCATCCTTGAAGCTGAATATCTACCAAGATGGCAGCCAAGGGCATGAAGGATAGAATATCTACATTTACCACTCTAGAGAAAGAATCAGTGAACTAGATGGCTGGAGAGCAGAACAGCAAATGCAAGCTGGAGCTATCTTAGGCAAATTATCAAACTATGCCCAATATCTCTTACTTTATGAATCTGCCCTATCCATAGACCAGCGCTTGGGAAATAAGTACTGAAGTGTTCTTCAGGCAGAAATGCTACTGACTGGGGCACCTGGGTGGGTCAGTGGTTGAGTGTCTGCCTTTGGCTCAGGTCATGATTCTGGGGTTCTGGGATGGAGTCTTCCATCAGGCTCCCCACAGGGAGCCTGCTTCTCCCTCTGCCTGTGTCTCTGCCTCTCTCTGTCTCTCATGAATAAATAAATAAAATCAAAAAAAGAAGAAAGAAAGAAAGAAAGAAAGAAAGAAAGAAAGAAAGAAAGAAGAAAGAAAGAAAGAAAGAAAGAAGAAATGCTACTGACTGAATCAGGATCAGACACTCCTGTGAGTCAAATGGAACTGGGCAGATACTGCATGATGAACAATAGTGTATTCAGTCATAAATGACTCTATCCAATAAGGTTAATAGTAACTAAATAGGCCAATCAGACTAGTTTCTTCTGTTATTTGGACTGAAGTTCAGAGAATTTTGAAAGGCCAGGAAATGGACACAGA
Organism: Vulpes vulpes; assembly: GCF_048418805.1. Classification (NCBI taxonomy): domain Eukaryota; kingdom Metazoa; phylum Chordata; class Mammalia; order Carnivora; family Canidae; genus Vulpes; species Vulpes vulpes. The sequence continues at coordinate 109,871,933 of NC_132792.1, forward strand.
TATAACAGAAATGAATGCACAATGAGAAGAGTAAAGTTCCACTACCCACCTTGCACCAAGGATGGGAATTGTGTTGGAGCTAAAATCAAGAATGGATTGATAAGTGGAGACTTCTTTTACATACCTTCTCTAGTAAATAAAAACAAGGAGATACAGAGGACAGTGAATTTACATCTTGATGGGGCCAAATTAAGAAAAAAAAAAAAAAAGCTCTGCAAATAAGCCCTTGAATAAAAATGGTCACATTAGCAGACATTAAATAGTGTATATCAAAATGCCCTGGATGACATTTGATTCCATAGGTTAGCAAGAGACTGTTTGGGATAAGTAACTGAATCTAGGACAAAACACAAAATATTGGTGATATATTGACCCTTCATTTAGAGGACATATATACTTATGCATATCTGTTTGTATATATGTTTATGTACATATTTCTGCTTTTCTCATTTAGCAAGTAGCTATGGAGAGAACATAATTTGCTTTCAATAATGTGCTTTCAGGAATAATAGGGGATTTTATGAGAAATTATGTATTAAGAGAAATTATGTCCTCTGATCTCTTAAGGTTGTTTGGATCACACATATCACAAAAAGAGAAAAAAATCAAGGCAAGCCTAGGCCAGCTCATGGATTTGAAGTCATCAAACTATATAATCAGAGATGCTTAGATTTAGAAGGAACTGTAGAGGTCATATCAATAGATATACATGGAATGAATATTGGTCTAATGCATGAAAGATCCAGTGAATCTAATAAAAGCCCTACTGAATTGCCTGCTATATTGCCTGGAATTGTTATTTACTTTTCATGTATATTAATTAACACTTCTGTACCCTTCACTCAGTGTTTGCATCATGCCTTGTGTATGGGACATAGTTAAGGAGTCCTTGGTACATCTTTATTGAATTTATACTGTCAGAGATATCTGTGCTAAATGGGGAGGAGCAGATATTCATTTTGTTTTCATCAATCAATCAAAAAAGACTTGTTGAATATTTAATGAGCAATAAATGTGTAAGATAGTGTAGGATAAAATGTATATTCATGAATAAACACCAAGGGAATTAAAAAAAAACAAATTGTAAATTCAGAAAAATAATCTATAATATAAATATCTTTCAGAGAATTGTGATTTCTTATGGATAGCAATTTTTGTTGTCGATGAGGTTCTTCTAGTATAGACAAAAAATTATATTTCCACAAAACAAAATATTTCTAATTTCACTGATGTCAATATCTGTCTCCTAATATTAACCTTCCTAAAACACCCTATCCAAGTTGGATACAGTTGAAAAATTGTTTGTTCATCATAGTCCTTGTATGGGTTCTCTGTTACTTTTTTTTTTTTTTTTTTTTTGTCCCTCTGACTCCTTCTCCTTCAGCTCCTTCCATAGGGATTGCTTAAAATTATTTTACCTGTGTTACTATACCTAAACTCCCTGAGGTCACAAACTGTTTTTCATTTTTGTTTTTTTACTACTGGGTCCTCTGGGCCCACCACAAGGTGACCCTCACTTAGGAGATTAATGTGTATACTTTAATAAAAATGTAGGGAAGGATTATGGTTTTTAGTCCTGATCTCCTTCTTGAGCTGCAGACTTACATGGACCAATCCTCAGCTTGAACATTACCAGGCTTCTCAACCAAGATTTCCAAAATTCAGAATTCATCTTTCATCAAAATAAATCCACAGATCTTTCCATCACTGCAGGTATACCCTAATAACTGAGTCTCTGGACTACTGATACTTCTGACCAGAGGCCCAGAACATCAGACTACAATCATATGAAGATGGGGAGCACGAGTAGCTCAGTCAGTTAAGTGTCTGCATTCAGTTCAGGTCCCGATCCCAGGGTCTTGGGATGGAGCCCTGCATGCTGGATGAGGCTCCCTTTCAGCAGAGAGCTTACTTCTTGCTCTGCCCTTCCCCCTCTTGTGCTCTCTCTTTCTCTCTCAAATAAATAAATAAAATCTTAAATAAATAAATAAAGTAAAACAAAAGAAAATAAAATCATATGCGGAGGAATCCTAGTAACCTATCATAACACCACAGAGTTTCCTAAAAGGAGACCTAACAATGGGTATCCTCTTTAGTGTCAGTATATGTATATGATATACCTAGGCCGATTCTATGTCCTCCTGTCCGCTTCATAAGAGGCTTCTGAAAATTGTTCTTACTAAATACTCTCTAAGTTCTTTAAAGTCAAAATCTCTTGCTAATTAATGTGGTTCTTACTGACCTGGAATTGAAAAATCATTTAAAAATCATTTGGAGAATTTTCAAGATTTCAAGAAAGAAAACATGCACTGTTTTTCTGATGTGGCACAGAACATCAGAAAATATTTTTGAACAAAACTTTGAATTTTTTGGCCCCAAGAAAAGAAAACACCCCAGAAACAAATAAGATGTGTCACAATAATCCATGATTTACAACCCCTTCCCCCGGATCTCCCGTTGCCCTTAGCAATCCCTAAAGCAGAAACAAACAAAACAAATCCTTTCAGCATATCTTCATGAAACTGTCTGGGATGTGACAAAACTTTGAGAAACAGTTTTGTGATAATGGTTTTGCACTTTATTGGTACTTCTCCAGAGGAGGTGGTGAATGGCTGCTTTCAAATACATAGAGCTATCAAAGGCTAAAGTCAATAAAAGCCTCCATAGAATAATTGGGGAAGGAAGAAAACGGGGAAAAACAGAGCATCAAAGGAATGAAAAGGAAAGAAGGACCTATAAATATAAAAGCCTAAGGAGTATATTTTGGGAGAATAGATGATGCAAAACAAAATTGGGAATAGTTATTGGAGGACCAAGGAAGGCAAATAAAACAATGAGATATATGATGCCTGTCCTCCTGCCTCAAGTCTAGCTCATCAAACAGTTTTTCATTCCATTTCGTATATATGAGTTTCCTCTGACTACTGCCAACAGAAAGTGCTTGGATTTTCTGACTTTTTTTTCACTGTCAAAGGAAATAATAGATTGATAAGATTCAAAAGGAACCAATATAACCTCCTCTTCAAGAATGAGAAAAAAATACAAATTGAATTGTTAATGAATAGATCTATTTTTCATGTTCTTGAAAATAATACTAGCACTGATTATAATAATAAAGTATAGTATTATGTTTAAAAAAGCCTGTCTAGGAATCAGAAGGCCAGAATTGGTTGAAAAAATTGTACTTTACTTAAAATACCACAGACTATATTATGTAATTAAAAGAACTTGGAACTAATCTTCCATCTCTGGGAATACCTGAGTGACAAATCACCAAAGAATATCCCAGAGAATTATCTTTGTTGTACCAACGCACACAGAGGTGGGAGAAACCCTCTATCTGGAGAGAATAACTCACTTGAAGTGAGAGGGCAAGTTATCAAATCAAAAGAGTCAAGCAGCCTAACTATGATCTTTGAAGCAGGCTGGCTTAGTTTGGACAGGCTAGAAGAAGATGCCAGCCAATGTGGGCACATAGCCACTCAGAAACCTGGCCAGGATTCCAGTTTAAAGTTAAATTTTAGAAGCCTAGAATTACAGAAGGGTTAAAGAGCCTAGATATGTGCCAAACACTGATTCTGACCCCCTCAAGGGATCAAAAGAAAATAATCATGAACCACAGAAAGTGAATACACTGGAGACAGAGGATAGAAACAAGCTGACAGTCTAGGGAGATCAGGTGAGCTGGAGATCTGGGGGTAAAATTTTAACAGAAATAGAAATGGATGATTCAATCTTTAGGTTCATTTTTTGGCACTGGCATCAACCAGTTCTGTGACTTTGAACAAGTTCTATAACCTTCTAGTATTCAGTTTACTCATCACTAACAAAAAAGGACAGGACTAAATGTTTTCAAAGTACTGCCCTACTCAGAGACACTATTATTTTCTATTCATGATAGTGTTTGCAATTATATGGTGCTCTGCACCTCCAAAATGTATTTACGCGATAGTGTTTGTTCTTTGAAACAGTCCTGTGTGGTAGCTCATATAGAAAACACTATACCTCATTTTAAAGATAAGAAAATGAAGGCTTAGAAAGGTAAGATGACTTTCTCAAGGTTGCTTAGCTAATTAGCATCAGAGCAAAGACTAGAAATGTTGGTCTACTGTACTTGTAACTACTTCACATTATTCCTTTCAGCAAAATTGTTAAAGCTTTATGTAGGGAAAACGATTTTCTTACTTGCATTTTCTTCAACTGCCTTATGTCAACAGGGGTTAAGAACTTCCTGAGAAAAATAGAAAAAAAAAAAAAGGTCAGGATTGGAAAAAGAGAAAGCCTGTACATTTGTATATTGAAAGAAAATGTAAACAAAGTTAAACAAGCAATTGTTTAGCAAATGTATACTGAGAACGGGCAATGTGCAAGGTTCTGTGTCTGGTGCTGTGGGAAATACAAAGATTTTTTAAAAGCAACATATTTGCCCAGATAGAGATTCTATTATCCAGTAGAAACATCAGATATGTCTTGAGGGAATCCTTTTATAAAGCACGGAATATAATAAATGGTTTAAAATATATATTCCTCAGAAATTTCAGAAAAGGTTCAAATAAAATCCAGTTATGGACAAGTCAGGGAAAATCTGAAAACTTGGTATTTGTATTTGGAAATAAAGTGGAATATCCTGCGAATTTCTGAAGATTAGAAATCTGCCAGATTAAAGTGTACGTTGGTTAATGTAGGAAACTAGAAATGAGTAAAAAAGAGACAATTTAGTTGGCAGCTAATTATTCAGTGGTGGCCACATAAGAAACAGCACATCACATCACTCCTATCTCTCCTTGCCTCCTTTCCTCTTTTCTTCACCTTTATTCTTTGTCTTAAGTTCTGCTTTCAATGGACCCAAGATAAGATAATAACCTGTGTTTAATGATCTGGAACATCATAAAGGAAAAAGTGTTAGAGTAGAATGTTTAGTGAAATAAGGTACACTCCACTATAAAAGATTCTCAAAGAATTCTTGTACTATTATAAAATATTATAGGTTCATAGAACTAGGTAAATCCATCAGGATAAGTACAAATTTTCCTCAGTTGATAATGTGTAGGAAGTCTCAACAAAACTGTAGATGTTTTAGGCATGCATAAATGTGTAAACAAACATTTGTAAAACAAGTTGTGAACCTAAACATTACATTAGAAAAATACATGAAGAACATAGCGTAGTTATTCTTATGTAAATGTGTATATTTTTTTTTATTTTAAAGAAATAATTGAATGAAATAGGAATGCTTGCAATGTAGGGGTGCGCTGGAATTGATATGTGATTTTATTATCCGACATGTATTGAAAACAACAGTGAATTAAGGTCAGCACTGTTAGCTTCAGATTCCAGCACTGTCAAGATTTAGGCCTTCAAACTGGAATAAGTCATTTCACTTTCTGGACCTCAATCAATGAGCAAGTTGGAGGAGTCACAATTTTTGCGAATTATGTACTACAGAGCAGGAGTCCAAAAAAGGTGATCTTTTAAAAAAGCATTCTGTTGTAAAATATATTGAAGAAACACCTGTACATCATCTCCAATTTGTAGCTTCTCAAGAAATAATGCATATTAAAAGCTCAGGAAAGCCCTACAGTAAAGAAATATTTTTAATTCCATCTTGACATTTTCCAAATTTAAAATATTTTGAAATTTCTTGTTCAAAAAAAAATTTCTTGTTCCATTGTCCATATGAACATCTTATGACATAGTTTTCTGTGGATCTAATTTTTGGAAATGCAGGAATATGAGATTTAAAGTCCTCAGATACTAAAATAAAATAAGTAATTAGTTAAAATAAATAAATGAATGAAGTTGTAGGATCCTAATGACTAATATGATCTTACTAGAAAGATTGCACTGGGGAAAACAAAAAAAGAAAGATTACACTGGAATTTGAAATCCCCTTCACACCATCCTCTACCCAGAGCCAAAGAAAGCGGACTGACGTAAGCAGAAAGCCTGAGCCTGAGGGCTTCGGGAGAAAGAGGTGAACGAAGTGTTACTTCCTCCTGTGGAAGAGGTGAAATTGAGTTTTGATTAACCAAAGGACTTGAAGTATGGTAGGGGGTTCCAGATCCAAACATGAAGAAGAACAGCTAGTGATGCATTTTCTGATCACATAGAGCAGGGTTTTCCCACTTCAGCACTGTTGTGTTTGGGGTTGGATGTTTCCTTGTTGCAGGGATGTGGTCCTGTGCATTTTGACATCCTAACTAGCTTCCCTGGCCTCTCACAACTAAAAGTTGTAGCAATAAGGAGGCAAACTTCAGGAAAAGCCCATGTCCCCTCCATAGGTATGAAGAAAATGCACAATAGGTATCTGGAAAAAATGGAAAGGCAGGAAGTGGGAGAGGAGAAATGGGGTGAGAGAGGAAGGACTTAAGGGACAAGAGAAGAGAAAAAGATGAAAGGACAAAAAGGTGCAGGAACAGAAAGAAAGGAGAAGAAGGAAAGAAAAGATGCTTATAATTATTTCAACTCCATAGTGGAGGAGTTGAGGCTATCTGAGGTCCTTTTTGGCCCATCTATAGGCAGCATGAGCTTGGAAAACAAAAAGACCTGATTTTATTCATAGTTCTGTATCTCTTGTGTCATCTTAAGTAGTTCAGTTAACCTGAGCTTCTGCTTCTTGTCTGTAAAATGTGGATTACAGTGTTGTAGGTTTGTTTTATGGACTAGAGAGAATGTATGTAATGAGTTTAGCACCTTGCTAAGAATTTAATAAATGGTAGCTGCTTTTATTATTGCTATTTTTCCTTGGGACTTAATCATGTGCTATCTTTTTTGTCAATTAACTTCATATGTCTCTTGTTCTTATTCTTACGTTTCATTAGCCAGTGTGTGCTAGATTACGCTGCCATAATAAACAACTTTAAAATCTCAGATGCTTAAATGACACCTTACTTCATGTCTATTTTATGTTAGTGAAGTCTCTGCTCTCATTTGTCCTTGCTCACAGACCCAGGCTGATGGAGTCTTCATCATCTGGAAGGTCAGTGGGTACCATGGCAGCAGGGGAATTATGTAGCAGCTTTTAAACATTTTTCGAAGTAGTGACACACATCACTGCTGCTCATATTCTTTGGCTAACACAAGACACATTGCCACATGGCCAGCTCCAAGGCAGTAGTGAATGCAACCCTCATATGCTCAATAAAGGAGACATAATAAAAACTAGCAAAAGCACCATATCTCTCTGACCAAGTTTCATCATTGATAAAACAGGGAAATCAGAACACCTCTCTCATAGAGTTGTTATAAACATTACAGTGGTAAATACACGTGGAATATTTAGAACGATGTTTAGCATATGGTAATCATGTAATCATTGCTAATTGCTAGATATTGAGATCTATTGTTATTGGAAACCCTTCTAAGACCCGAGCCATGGTTTGTGCTGCCTTGCCACCCCATCAGCACTCTCCCTGGGGCTTTGCACCATCTAGTTATTCAATAAATATTTGTTGAATTGAATTGAATAGTGTTGTAGCAACATGCCTAGGACCACCCACTGGCTGGTAGACCAACCACATGTAGGTTTATCAGTTCCATTTCCCCTGCCAAACACCAATGCACTTCGCTAAGCATCCGTCAGCAGTGATTCTCCATTTTGATGATGGAATTGACCTTAATGTAAATGTTCCCAGCCACATAAAACATGTTGTGAAGTGCACAACAGCAGGCATAGTTGACTGCCAGCTGCCATCACACTATGTGATGCAGTGTACTCCTCCACAATGCCTTTCTTAGAAATATCCCAACAGTCAGCACACATGATATCAGTGATACATTTTAATGAACTTTTCAAAAGAAAAATAAAAAGAAATGCAGACTTTAAAAACAAGGGCCTGCATCCTGATAAACAAATATTCTTTGATTGGAGCCTGGTAGAGGGGTCACTACCTATTTGGAGCCTAATGGAATTATGTTTCTTTGCATTACTCACACAATTAAATATAAGGCCCCAGGGGGCAAATGCACCAGGAAAAAAATGTAACTAAATTCTAGTCTCCTCTCTGCCACTCTCTCATGAGAAACCGTGAGCACTACTTAAGTTTTCTGGTTATTAGTTTATGCACCTAACAAAAGGGAAAATAATGTTTGCAGGATCTCTTTCTAAAAGCTGATAAAAGAAATCGAGAGGATAAGAAATAGCAAAATTCTATGAATAGGTAAAATTATTATGCAAATATCAGGAACTATCAGTAAAAATATTTTATTTTGATTTTTAGTATCCTCTTTATTTCTTGACCTTTCCATATTTGATCTTAATCAAAGTTCTCCTGTTAGGTTTCCCACTCTTCCCTATAAATCATGGGTAATGAGTTGCAAGTTAAAATAGAAAAAGAGCAAGTTGATCTCAGCCATGTCCTGGATAGATACTGTTCATGAGTTTGTGCTGAACCCTGAGATCTTGATAATAATAGAGAGGATCATCTCAATCCATTTAGATTTCTCTAATCTGGAATTTGGAAAGATGATAAAAAATAAATTGAGAACCACCAAACCCAGTAGTAAATGGAGAACTGAGTGGAATGTATGAGCATTGAGAAGTATGTGCATCTAAACACAAAGGCTCTACAGAGGGGCTCTGGGATAGGACCTAGTTATGCTTTACTAGTAAATTTCATGTAAAATTCCCATTTAGAAAAATGCACTTGAGGAAGTGACAGATACAACAATATTCCTTGAGGATACTATCTATTTGTTGCCTTTTTTTTTTTTTTTTTGGTTCTTTTTCTTATCTACTAAAGGAAGGAAAGAAAAGAGAAAAGAAAGGAGGGAAAGATAAAATAAGGAAGGTACAAAAACATTGATTAACAGCCTACTTTGTTTCAAGCAAGAGGTCAAATAATTTATACATCAGACATTTAACCACCCAACAATACTGGAAAAATCTTTATTACTGCCATTTACCAGATGAAAAAAATGGGTAACAGATTAACTGTGTTAACTTGTATGGTTATCACGTGGCTATCAAGCAGCAGGTGTCTATTTGATTTCAGACTGTCATTTGTTAATTTACTGACATATTAACAACATGAATGATTTGAATAGTGCTGAACAGCACTATTGAATATTGAACAATATGGTAACCATTCATGAAGTTACTTACATTTGAACTAGTTAAAATTAAGTAAAATTAAGAATGTAGTCCCCCATTTGCATTAGTCACATTTCAAGTATCCAATCACTACATGTGCTGAAGGGCTGGCTACTATAGTTGACAGTGGAAATTTAGAACATTTCTATCATTGCAAAAAATTCCACTGGCTAGAGCTGGTTTAGAATGTAAGCTTTTCATGGGTCAGAAATAATCTATTTCTGTTTATTTTTATGAGGCTTATTACTGAACAAACATTGTGATTTCTGATTCTTCTTTGAGGAAAATATTTTACTAGACAAAAAAAATGCCAATCAATCTTTGATTATTTTAACACGGAGGAAAATAAATTCCATGAGGTTCAAGTCTAAATTCTCAGTAGACCTCTGCAAAGTGATTGGTGAAATTTATGAGCACAGCTGGTTTGCAGTTGTAAAACCCTATATTTTTTAATGCAAAATGGCATCTGTGCCTGCTAATTGGATACTTAGGCATACACACAATAAATTGCCTGGGAATTAGAAAGGTGTATTTCTTAAGTCCTGCCCACATCTTGCCATTTTGAGAATCATTGCTGGGATTCATTTTTCCTCCTTGTTATTCTTGTAGAGGAGGTGGAAAAAAGCCTTCTCCTTGTTATAAATATTGCCGGTTGGGAATACATCCTTCCTCCTCCTAATCCAGCTTTAATCCTTTCAAGCTCTGAACTAAGAAACCACTGTCTGCTGTGGTAGCTGCCATTCTAAATAAGTTTGAGCTCTGTGATCATTGCCACCTGTCTGGTCAGAAAGGAAAAATCAAACTTGTAAATGCTATAGGCAAACTTGTCTTAGGAGTTGGATTCGAACGTTACTGAGGCCATAGAAAAGAAGTCAAGATAAAGCCTTGCCTAGCCTGTGTTTGAACATTTTAGTTCTTTGTGGGTACTCTCAAGTTTGCAGTGCAATGGCAACAGTAGAATCTAGGGATGTTCTGTTACAAGTCTCATGCAAAAGTTTATTAAATTTGCTCTCATAATTATTGTAAGCCCTAGAAAAGATGACTTGAGCTCAGGAGCCTATACTTCTCCCACCTGAGCAGATTGCTTTTTATCATTCTTCCGTGCACTGGTAATTTCCATTAGAAAGCTTGCTAACCTGGTATTGACAATTACAAGCCATAATCAGAAGGTGAAAAAGGCTCACCCACTCTGATCTGTGGTAAAGCCGATACCAGCTCTCTGGGAAGAAAAGAAACATAAGAAAGTAAACACCGAACTGCTGGTGTATCTGCCCTTTTTATGTGAGCACGACAAAGTGTGAAACATGAATGCAGAGAAAGAGAATGATTTTCAGAGATTTAATCCCTTTAGAATAGAAAGCTTTGGTTGCCTTTTAAGGAGCCTTTTCACCTCAAGGTCACAGCTTGAATCTCATCTGGATTTATGTATAGTGTTCGCATTCAATTATTTTTGAGCTCTTTCTGCAGTATTGGTTCCTTGAGTTGCATATATTGTTTATGCCCATTGGGCCTTTTGCACATTTGTCCTGCTCATTCTTGTCTGGTTAATATGCCCTGATCTTTTAAATTGGCTGATTGGGGGTATGATGGATGGGTTATCCTCCTTCCTCCTTCCTCCTTTCTCCATCAAGATATAATCAAGTTGGAATCAGACTTCCTGGCCCTTGACGCTCAACCGGAAAACAAAAACAAAAACAAAAAGTGAGCAGCTCTGGTAACAGGGTAGTGCTTGGTGGCCCTTGGCCCTTGGAAATATAGGATCTGTCTAGCTGTTTTCAGCCAGCATAGAAGCTTCAAAATAAAGAAAATCAACTGACTATGTGGAAAATTACTTATTTAGAAAAATCAAAAATCACTCTCTCTCTCTTTTTTATATATGTATATATATATATATATATATATATATATATATACACACACACACACATACACACACATGTATATGCCCATATATGTATATATACGCATAAGTATTTGTGTGTATATATATACACACAAAAAAACACAAATGGCCTACATATATTTATTTTAAGGATAACAGTAATTTTTGTTAATAACTATTAATTAGGAACTTATTATGTGAAAGTCACTACCAGGGACTGTAGGTTCTCAAAGTACCATACCCTCCCTTAATTAATCTATTAAACAGTAAGAAACATATATTTGTGCAAAATAAAAATTAAGGTATAGAGCAACATGATGACAAACAAGAAATATATAATAAATCCTTCAGACTCACAGTGACAGAGGAATATTGTAGTCTGGGTTGATTAAGGAAGACTTCTTACCAGAGGTCAGACACGGAGAATATACAGCACATGAATGAGATAGGCAGAAAAATTAAATTGTAGGCCATTCTAGAAAGTTATAAGTTGAAAGTATGCATAGGGTGGGCTGTGGATTAGCATGGAGCATGATCCTTTAGAAGATGCATTTGAGAGGTTTGGAGACAAACTGAAGCATCCCTTTTTTCTTTCCTACATGCCTAGTCAATCCTTCCTTTCTTTGTCCTAATTTCCTTGTTCCTCCTACTAATAGGAGGCAGCAGACCTAGGCCTGCAGCCCTATCCTGCAGAATCTACAATCCCTGAGCTCTGAAATGCTGAGATGACCTTTGAAGGCTGCAAGATGAGGAGCCCAGCTGAGGATTCCAGCAGGAGAAGAAAACCAAGCTTAACAGTGCTCAAATTGTGGTTTGGGGCTTTAACATTTTTCTTTCCTTTTCTTTTAGAGCCATCAATTGCCTTCTACAGACATTGAATTCACTTACAAAGTTAGAACAGAGAAATAAAGTGGAATGCAATGATCAGGAAATTCCATTTGTTTTTTTCTCCCTTTCATCATTTTGTTGAATGTGTGCAGAACTATATGAGGTTATTCATTTGTACCCAAGCAGGAATATAGGATTTGCCATATTGGATCAGCCCATTGGTCCATCAATGTTGTATTCTCATAGCCTCTGGCACCAGATGATACATGAAGCACCAGAGGAGAGCAAACTCCCCCTTTCTCTCCCCAACCCACAAGGCAGAGAGTCAATTGTGCAATATATGGGGTGAAAAGTCTTAGTTGCTCAGGCTGGAACTATATGAATGGAATATGGATATAAAGATGCCCACATAGGGCAGACGCTACATCAGCTGAGGACCAATTTAGGCAGTTCTTACTTTAGAAATTGTGTCCCATGGCTTCCTGCTCACTTTCAATTATAAGAACTATTATTTATCTTGCAATAATAAATTGAAATAGTGGAATCAAACAGCCTCATTCCAGAAAGATAAAGACAACACTATATGATAACTGACATATGGCTGCTTTCTCTCTGGTGAACGCATAAATGCAGTCAAAACTAGAATTTAACATAATGCCTCAGAATCTGACCCCTCTTCCTTCGGTAATTATTAAAATGGATTCACAGTCTGTTCAATTTTTTAGCCTACTCACTCATTTGCTCATCAGACAAAGACTATATTGTGTGGGAATCTATCCAGTGTAGGGTGCTACAAGGAAGACCTCCAAGGCTCACTATGGTTGGGGAGTTGAGGTATCAAGTGTAATCACAGTGCAAGTGAGAGCATGGTCTGTGTCACAGGTGTGGCCAACTGAAATAATGCATGCATCCAGAAGATAGGGACCAATTCCAGATGATAGTAGATGGAACAAGCACTGTGCAGATATTTTCTTTCCGAAGGAGAATCTGAACATAACATAAAATAATCAGACATCCACAGAATACAATATTTGTGCAAAGTAAAAAATATTGTTAGTTTTACCAATAAATTATAGGGTGAGAGTTGTGTTCAACTATAGATAAGTTTCCTGATCTGTATAATTTTGCAAAATTACTTCTAGTTTTATCAGGGATTGTCAACTTGAAGCCCCACCCAGACATGTTGATAGTGATTATAATAATGATGGCAGAGCCAGCTATATAATCTCTGGCACTCAGTATAACATGAAACTAGAGAGACCCCAGTTCAAAAATTCAAAAAGCAGAGGGGAAGGTACCCTTAAATATATTAAAATATAAGACTTTTCCCTTTATTCTGTAGTCTCTTGTTCAACCTGTCATGGTGCATTTTATTTGCTATTTAATGTCATCCTAATTAGTGAAAAATTAAATTTAAATTATTTGCGTGAATTTTACTGTTAATTTTATATTATGCAATGCCAGTTTTAAGTGCACATATAAAGGCACTTATGTGTGGAATCACTAAAATTGCACAATTCATAATTTGAGCTCATACTCTTTATAAATTTTGTTCTTACCAGAACAGTGGACCCTACACAAAACTAACAATTATACACATTTCACTTTTTTTCCCCAGGAAGTTAGGATTTTTTTTTTTTTATTATAAGGGGCTTATCTTAGGGTAACAGTGATTGCAGTGCTTGCAGACCCATGTGGAAAATATTACCTCTTTGGTGCGGCTAAGGCTTTCCAGTTGGACATTCAGCTGCTATTTGTCCCTTGAGGAACTGAGTCTCCTTCACCTGTCTCCACTCACTCTCCTACTTCTTGGTGCCCTCACACTTGGCCTTCTGTTTCTTCATTTGCCTCTCCAATCTTCTCTTTCCTATTTCTAATTCTTCAATTTTCCTCTCCATGTCTGACTTCCCTATTCAGCCTACAGCACTTTCCTGGAGCCAAATGCCACCCTACTGTCGTATGAGGCCTCGTAGGTGGTGATTGTCATATGGTTCTCATCCTGAACTAACAGCAAAAACTGTCCCCTCTCCACACAGTTGATGGTGACCTCCTGGATCAGTTTGTCAAAACACCATGAGTAGAGCTCCCTACGCACAGGGAAGATGCTGGTCTCCCTGGCCTGCTGCTGCTGCTGCAGTTACAAATTCAGCTGCCCTAGGGGTGCACCAAAACCATCCTTGTGCCAAGGGTGCTGGATCCATGGCTGCATGTCATCCACCCCCTCCTTTATGGGCAAGATGGCATTCAAAATTTCTTCTGCCTGCTTTGTAGGATCCGGGGCACAGGAAAGTTGAAGGGAGCTTGGTCTTTGGTGGCTGTGGGACTAGATCTGAGGGTCCAGGCTGCTAGGAGCTGACTTTCAGTGGCCCTCCTTTGGGGTTCTGTTTCTCTGTGTTCTGGCTCACCAACACTGGATGTATCACACTTGAGCAGAGAGTCCGCAAGAGGGATCATGATCGTGACTTTTTTGACTTTTTGATATGCATGCATTCCACCAATACTCTCTACCTTTAGCCTAATGATAAATCAGAAATAATTGAAAAGGAAAGAACTATGGGTTTCCCTATCGTTTTCTTTCCTTTTCAGACAAGTTTTCAGTGTGAGTGGTTAGCTAATCTATAGGGAAGTAACTTGAGTTAAGAAAGGATATAATGAAAAAAAAAAAAAAGAAAGGATATAATGGAGATCCTGGAATGTTCATGATTATTGGACTGTAATTGTCTTCCTTCCTCATTCAAAGCAAGTTCTGGTTCAAATGGAAAGCATGGTCCCTTGGGGAAAGTGTGGCCTTACTTAGTCATAAACGTTAACACATTTACCCTGTACTTTTAAGTCTTACTGAACTCAAATTCACCTCGAGTCCATCAGAATTCTGTGCTATAGTAACGTGTGAGTTTTAAATGCAAATAGTTGGCGAGTAATGTTGGTAAGAATGCATATTTCAGGTATCAACTCTGCTCACATGCACACCTCATTGCCTCATTGAACTTCACTTATAAAATACAAGTTCAAAGGTAAAATTATAAAGAATTCAAGATGGTGACAAGAGCAATAAAACCAAATACAGAGCCCCTTTAAGACAGAGGTCTGACCAGCAACTATCCTGGCCCAAGCCCATGAAGCCGGTCTTAATAATGTTTTTCACAAAATGTCTAACACTTATTGTACACTGCTATGTGATAAAGCTGCTTCATATACATTATATCTTTAATTTTTACAACAGCTCTATTTGCCATATGAGGAAATTGAGATTTTGATACACTAAGCAATGAGCTTCTAAGTCCTTAATACTCAAAGTATGGTTCTCTGGACCGTCATCAGCCGAAATCTGTTGGGAATGCAAAATCCTGGGCCGTCTTGCAGACCTGCTGGATCCTAATCTGATCCACTTTCTAGAGTGCCCCAGGTGATTTGTGTACACATTAAAGTTTGACAAGCACTGTCTGAGTCAGTCTGATGCTAAGCAAAAGGGGTCATAATATGTATCAAGTCCTATCTGGCTTCAGACCTTAAACATGAAACCAATACCCTACTGTCATATAATCCAAATTTCTGATGATGGGCCCCAGTCATGTGTATTAAAAGACAGATCTAAATTTCCAGTGGACCGTGATCTGCACCATTGGTAATAACCACTGGCCTGGAAAATTCTACCATGCCTTCCAGTTTTACAAACTATGGTAACTTTATAAATCATATTCTTATGGAACACAAAAATAATGTCAGGGAATACAGGGGAAGAGATATATTTCTGAGGTTAATGTAAAAGACTTTAAGAGAAGATCAGTTTTGAGCTGGGTTATTTAGCTTGGACAAGAGAAGTTGGAAAAGATACTTGCAAAAGACCTTTTCAAAATATTCAGTGTTATGCTCCATGAACACTGATCAGTTGGTTTCCTAACTCCATAGAGCTCTGTAAACCTCCAAGAGGGACAGACATCTCTCTTCACCCTAAATAAAATCAATCCATTTATAGACACAAGAATTGTTCTAGGGGAAGTTAATTCACCTCAATTCAATTATATATTATGCAAATAGATATTGGGTTGCATATATATATTAAGTACAGAACACTGTTTGGTGCCATAGAGAGTAATAGAGATGCAAGACACAACCATCATCAGCGAGCCTCTGCTCTAGCAGACGTTTAGTTATTTAGCAAATACTCTATAATGCATAAGAGCTTTAGAGATATTAACTCATTTAATCCTCATAATATTCTTATAAAGAATGTACTCTTTTCACCATCTACATCTTGTAAATAAGGAAACTAAGGCACAAAGAGGTCAAGTACCTGACCCTAATTCACACACTAGTGGGAATGGATTTGAATGCAATCCTTCTGGTTCCAGAATCAATGTTCTTAATTGCTACCCTAGGCTGCTTCTAGGACACACAAATTATTTTATTATGGGACAAAATTAAACTACAAGAGCAAGGTGGGGTGGGAGGAAGGATAGGTTTGATACAAAATTTTAACTATATTGACAGAAAATCTGCTATGACAAGAATCTGGGATGCAAGGGACTAAAGAGTGAACACTTTTTAAAACAGGTATAAAACTGTAATTCAAAAATAAAACATTTTCTCTAGAAAAAAATACAAACTGTGGAGATGACACTATTTTCTGGGGGGAGGGGGGTGTTTACTATCTATATTTTTATCATTTACCACCACATGGATGATTTTTTTTCACCGATTTCAATTGATATGCCTTATTTTTAATTCCTGGTTCTTTACCAGAAGTTTTACTAAGTAGATCAAGTTAAGGGATATTTAGTTCTCTCAAAGTCATTTTAGAACTTGTTCTGTCTAGAATGGCTAAAATTAACAAGGCAGCATTTAACAATCCTAAAATTAACAGATGTTGGTGAGGATGCAGAGAAAGGAGAACACTCTTACACTGTTGGTGGGACTGCAAGCTGGTGCAGCCACTCTGGAATAAAGTGTGGAGGTTCCTCAAAAGGTTGAAAACAGAGGTACCCTACGACCCAGGAATAGCACTACTGGGTATTTACCCCAAAGATACAAATGTAGTGATCTGAAGGGGTACCTGCACCCCAATGTTTACAGCAGCAATGTCCACAATAGCCAAACAATGGAAAGAACCCAGATGTCCAACGACAGATGAATGGATAAAGAAGATGTGTTATATATATATAATGTGTGTATATACATACATGTGTGTTATATATACATACACACACTTATATAATGGAATATCATACAGCCATCAAAAGGAATGAAATCTTGCCATTTGCAATGACATGGGTAGAACTAGAGAGTTTATGTTAAGTGAAATAAGTCAATCAAAGAAAGACAATTATCATATGATCTCATCCATATGTGGAATTTAAGAAACAAAATAGAAGATCATAGAGGAAGAGAGGGAAAAACAAAACAAGACAAAGTCAAAGAGAAAAACAAACTATGAGACTCTTAGTCATAGGAAACAAACTGAAGGTTGTTGGAGGGGCAGGGGTGGGAGGATGGGATGACTGGGTGATGGACATTAAGGGAGGCACACGATACGTGATATGATGAGCACTGGGTATGATATAAAACTGATGAATCACTGAAGTCTATCTCTGAAACTAATAATATAATATATGTTAATCATTTTAATTTAAATTTAAAAAAGAAGTTGTTCTGTCTAACCATGTGAATTACAAATACACAGCTTTAAATCAAAACAAAGAGTACATTTTATTGTCAGAGCCCCAGGCACTGGGCATGTGACTCTGACTTCTCGTGCTGATTTTCAATGAAGGATCTAGATACTGTAAAGTAGCTATCAATGTGACTTGTTTCACCCTAAAAGTACATGTAAACCTCACTATTCTGCAGAAAAGTAAAATATAGACTAAGTGGATGATGGAATAAACTATGACACTATCTTGTTTTAGTTTGTCTTTTCAGGTAAGTAGAAGGGCCCTAGTTTACCATCTGTTGTGAGTTAAATAGTGTTCCAGAAAATTCATGTCACCCCCAGAATGTAATTTTATTTGGAAATAGGCTCTTTGCAGACGTAATTAGTTAAGGTGAGGTCATACTGGATTAAAGTGGGTCCTACATCCCATATGATTAGGATTCTTATTAATGTGACAAGCATGCATAGAGGAAACACCATGTTGTAATGTGTACTAATGCAACACTTGTGCCAATTTGCCACAGGCACATAGAGAAAACATCAGGTGAAAACAGAGGCAGAGATTGGAGTGATGCATCTATAAACCAAGGAATGCTGAAGATTGACAGCAACCCCAAGAAGCTGGGAGACAGGCATGGAAAAGATGCTCCATTTCAACCCCAAGAAGAAACAAACCATGCTGAAACCTTGATTTCGAATGTCTAGCCTCCAAAAATGTGAGAGAATAAATCCCTCTCATTTTAATTAAGCCATCCACTTTGTGGTGTTTTGTCATGGCAATCCTAGGAAATTAAAAGTCTCTTAGTTAGGGGCAGCCCGGATGGCTCAGCGGTTTAGTGCCACCTTTAGCCCAGGGCCTGATCCTGGAGACCTGGGATTGAGTCCCACATCAGGCTCCCTACATGGAGTCTGCTTCTCCCTCTGCCTATGTCTCTGCCTCTCTCTCTCTCTCTCTCTCTCTCTCTCTCTTTCTCTCTCTGTGTCTCTCATGAATAAAGAAATAAAATCTTAAAAAAAAAAGTCTCTTAGTTACCATTGAGCATTGGTGATATCTCTGAATTCGTCTTTGCCTACAGTCCAAGGAAGGTATGTTTCATGAAGTCAGTGGTTGATTTTATACTACTCAGTCTATTTCATATGGACAAATGTATTATGCCTAGTTATAATAAAAAATATGAGTAAATAAAACAAAAAATATTCTAAATAATGGGCTGATAAGTTAGTTGAAGTAAGGACTCCAATGTTGAGAAAATAAAAATGATTTCACTAAGACCATGACTTATTTTACAGCTGTGGTATGGAAGGGTACCATTTCATTGCATGGGTGGACAAATTATAGAGGATTTTATAAAATGCACATTAGAGAGTTTGATCATATATAAAATCTGAAAGTTTGTAACTGCTTCTAGTTTATTATTGTTATTGTCTATTTTCCTATCCTGGTTAGCACAGAAATTCTCCAAATGTAAAGTACCTGTATGGTTTTTTCAGGAAGAGTAGGACAAGGAATCAGGGAGTGGGCAGGTAGCTAAAGAGGCTGTGTCCACCCTTGAGCTACTCAAGAAGTTGTGCAAGAGGGATGTGCATGCTTGCAATAATCAAGATAGGACCAAGACAGTCTCTGGGGCTGGTGGCCCAGAAAGAAAATATGTGTGTGTGTGTGTGTGCACATGTGTGTGTTTGTGTGTGTTGGCCAGACAAAGGACACATGTGTGTGTGTGCACATGTGTGTGTTTGTGTGTGTTGGCCAGGCAAAGGAAAATGTGTGTGTGTGTGTGTGCACATGTGTGTGTTTGTGTGTGTTGGCCAGGCAAAGGACCCAAGGTACTGATATTAAATTCCATTGGGACTCTGTCATGTTTAGGTCCAGATGACATGTCGCTTGCCCAGGAGGGACTAATTTTTCTCTCTGTCTTGTCTTCATCTTCTGTGTTCTTCTCACTTCCTTTCCTATTCACCATCCTATTGCCAAAATGATTCTTTTCTGCTTCTCTTTTCTGTCTAGCTCTATCATAATTCCTGGTAAGTTCATAAATCTTGTCTTTGGCAAAAAAAAAAATCAAAAATAAGAAAACAGAGTTTCCAGGACAGAGACTAAACTGATTTCTGAATTTTGAAGGAAAGATATGGACTTTATTTGTTTATCTTCAAAGAGTTCACCTTGATGTAGTGTGTGTGTGTGTGTGTGTGTGTGTGTGTGTAGAGAGACTAAGTGAGAAAGAAATGTGGAAAGAGAATGAAGCTGAGAGAAAGAGAGGAGAGAGAACCCAAGAGCCAAGGAAAGAGTCAAATGTACAGAATGAGCTATACATGTTCAGAGCCATATTACAGATTTAAGCTGCCCGGGAATCATGATCTACTGGATATGTTTGTAAATATCTTTGTAAATTTCCTCTCCTTTAATCTACTGAAACATTTTTATCGTCTTATTCCTATTGAAGAAAGAAAAGAAAAACTTAATCATAGAGTGTCTTTTTGGCAAAAATGAAATGCATAAAAAATGTCTAACTGCTCTAGGAAAATCATGAAACCCCACCACGCAACAGAAAATCTGCCTGTGAAAACTACGTTCTTCTCTCCTCTTGTTACACAAAGGCCTGCAGTCAGTTTTCCAGCTGTAATTCTCTCTGACACTGGGGATATTAAGAATGTGAAGAAAATGCTCGAGTAGATTATAAATAATAGTGTGAGACACAGTGAATTATATTTTCTAATAATTGGCATTACATTATTGGACCAAGGGGGAAAAAAGAATGAAAGCAAAGAGAATGTGAAAGTAGAGAATCAAAGATTTCTCATCAGTTCTTAGTAGTGGGAGTGAGAACAAAGAAATAGAAAGTAGAGACAGAGACAAGGAGAGAGAAAGAGAGGAGGGAGGGAGAGAGGAAAAGAGAGGGAGTGAAAAAGAGAGTAGAATAAGAAAAGAAAGAACAAATAGAGGAAGGAAAAAATAAACCAATGCTCATTTTGGGGTTGGTCTTGATGCCATGTCAAGCATCTGAATAAAATGAACTCAAGGACAGAGAAACTCAGCTGGACCTGTGTAGATGGGGGGCGGGGGGGGGGGCGCTGTCACCTAGGGGAAGCAATTCCAGTTTCCATGGGGTGAGTAATTGCAAATGTTACTTCTCCTTGAAAAAGAAAAAAAATCATATTTATTTATTCTGTATTCATTGTTTTCATATTTGCTTGTTTTATACACAAGTATTCTAATGTGAATGCATAGGTATCAGTACAGTAAAGACTCAGAAAGATCTAGGTTCTATACTAATTAACCTATTGTATTGTTGCCCAAACTTCTCTGAAGCAGCTTTGCCTCCCTGCCTACCTCACATGATTTGGGGGATTATCTCAAAACATAATACATGGGAAGGCATTTTTTTTTTAATGTAAAACACGATTCCTCTTGGGATTTCAACACATCTTGAAAGATAGCTGCTTGGGAGGATATTCCACTTTAACAAAAGAGAAAGGCATTACTTTTTTATGGAGGCATTGTGAAGTGAAGTGTTAAAGCAGGAACATAAAAAATTTAAGGCCTGAAAACACACTACAAAGGAGAAAAAGGGTGTTTTTGTGAGCCGAGGTTGAAAATTATTTATCTAGATTGTTTGTCTACATAGTCAAACCTGACCAAACAAGGACTTCGCTTATTGCAGTTTACCTTAATGCTACCAGAGCTGGAATGCAGACTAAACAGGGAGGGACCTCTAATCATGGAAATTGGTCCAATAGGGACAAATACTCATTCCAGTTGACTCCTAAGGTTGAAAGGAATGAGGAGAGAAAAAAACAAAGGAATTCTAACAGGAGTCAAGAAGGAAAAAATGAAGGAGAAAAGAAGGTCCAAATATAAGGAAAAGGAGGAGGATAAGAATAAAAGAGTGGAGAGGCCAAAGGGTAGAGGGAAGACGAGGGCGTGCCAGAATAAGAACCAAGAGAAAAAATGAGAGATCGATTTAGCAAACCTATGTAAGCATGTTCTCCAGAGTAGTAAAGCATCAAACTTGACTTATCTTCAAATTTGCCTCCAGCAGAGACTACTGTTCACTGTGAGATGTCTCTTAAATTTTCCAACAGTCCATGATATCACTGAAAAGTCATTATAACTCCTCAGCCTGAAGGAATACAGGTATGAGTAGAGATCCACCTCTGAAAGTTGTCGAAAGGGTTCCTTTATAGTTACAGCTGTGTATAACTTGAAAGGACTATGAATTAGAGTAATGTTGAATGCTTATTCCAGCCTGAATTCCAACCTGATCCTTTGTCCTAGTATATTCTATTTCCAAACCAATAGATATATGGCTATTCACATGGTCAATTTCCCAACATGCATAAGAAATAGTCAAGTATTATAAAAAATTAAGAATTCAGTTCAAAAAGAGTTATGCATTTACGAATTGTACTGGATTTTCTCCATTCTTCTCATTTCCCTTCTGCATCTGCAAACATACACATACCAATACCTACTTCTTTTTTCTTTACTCCAAAGACCAACTAACAAGAAATAACAAAATGTCCTTATTGGAGACCTCAATGGAGTCAGGCTCCGTGAGCAGCACAGTAAAACCTCACCCAACAGTGATGGTCAGGCATGGCATTCTGATTGATTGAATGCAGTGGTTTAAAGAAGACTTTGGCACTCACCCTCCATCTCCCGTCTCTCCCTTGCTTACAGAATTCTGATTTAGTTTGGATATCAAATGTTCACAAACCTTAGGGACTCTGGTCCATACACAGCCCCATGGATGAATCTTGTACAGTGGTGATCCTGACCAATGAGATATAAGGAGAAACTTGCTGCAGGCTTCTGTGAAAGGTTTAAATGAGAAATACAGAAAGGGTCATGCCCTTTCCTCACTCCTAGCCTTTGGATGGAGTCAGGCTAAGGCTATGATTTCTGGAGTTGTAGCAGCCATTTTGTAATCAAGAGGGACAAGTCTGAATAAGAAAACTGACATCTAAAAATGGAAGAGAGAATTTATACTCTGGGTTATTAGCCTTAGAACCTCCAACTTCCACATTTCCAGAATTTAGGCATGTAAAATAATAAAACACCTTTATGATTCCATTCTAATCCTAATTGTGTTTCTATTATTGCATCTAAGAATACTCTAATACAAATATCTGCCATTGAATATAACACACACACACACACACACAATTTTAATTGATGCTTTAGGTAAACTTATTGGCAGCTAGAAGGAAACATGGAGTCAAAGACTGAAGGAAGATGGGATACTCTTGAACAGATGTACATGTGGAAGAGATTCAGGAACATGAAAGAAATAAATTTTTGATTGGGTGATATCTTAGAGAAAATTTAAGTGCAGATGAGAGGAAGTGGCATTGAAGAAGAAGAGAGATATTTTATCTTCTGAACTGAAAGAAAGTGGCTAAGAATTGCTGCTGAGCTACATGGAGGAAGGAAGTTGATGGGTTTTATCAATAATTGCTTGAGTTTTCTTATAAAGTTTTTTTGATGACAGGATTTAAGGTCAGGCATGGTGGTTAGTGTACCTGCCAGGCTGGTAATTTTTCAGGAAACTGCTGAGAAAAATGAGAGAAGATGATGAGAAGGATTGGTAGAGTAGAGAGTCAAAATTCCATGTAGATAACATTTTGTGTTGGTGGCCCTCAAAGTTACAGGAATGGTATTTCTCAAAGACCATTCCCTGGTTTGAGCAGAGGGATTGAGAAGATGAACTTAGATTGGTTCAGTTTGGAGGATTTCCTGGGAAGTGTTGCTAAAAATCTGTGAGTAGAACATGCTGGCTTAAGTACTGGTGTTTTTTTTACCCTGAAGGGAAGGTACATTCACTCATCAAGGCTTTTCAGTCCAACTTGTTTAAGCCATAAAGGTCCTGAGCTAAAGATTGCTAAAGCCTAGAAGATACCTTTATTAGTCACCAATTAGTCGTTTTGTTTATAAAGATCATTAAGAACTCTCATAGATAAACTTCTGCACTTTTTTCTCCAAATGAAAGCTTTCATATTAGAAAGAGAACTATATTTTAAGTAAGGAGAATATCATGCAAAATGCTATTATCCAAAACAAATGAAAGTCAAGCTATTTTGAATAAAGAAGAAGGCAGAGGCCATGTGCCCAACTCCACCCAATTACCAGTTATATTCCACTTCTTACCTCTTTATTAGCCCCCAGGCATCTCCTTTGAACACTAGTGTTCCTATGAATACAGTTTAAGGACAACTAAAGAACAAGTTTAAATTCCTTGATTTGATCTTAAATTGACAATTTGAGATTTGTTTTAATAAGATCAGTCATATAAATAGAATAGGTGGCTGCTTACTTGCTATAAACCAGGACCTTCCATGCATTCCACATGCTACTGCAACATTTAATATCTTTTATAACCTAGGATGGCATATGCCAAAGGTAGCCGCCATTCACCATTGTACTGACCTTGGATTATGATTTTTCATTTTTCCTCATTCTTTTTTTTATATATAAATTTATTTTTATTGGTGTTCAATTTGCCAACATATAGAATAACACCCAGCGCTCATCCCATCAAATGCCCCCCTCAGTGCCCGTCACCCAGTCACCCCCAACTCCTGCCTACCTCCCCTTCCACCCCTCCCAGTTCATTTCCCAGAGTTAGGAGTCTCTCATGTTCTGTCTCCCTTTTTGATATTTCCCACTCATTTTTCCTCCTTTCCTCCTTTATTCCCTTTTCACTATTTTTTATATTCCCCAAATGAATGAGACGATATAATGTTTGTCCTTCTCCGATTGACTTACTTCACTCAGCATAATACCCTCCAGTTCCATCCACGTCGAAGCAAATGGTGGGTATTTGTTGTTTCTAATGGCTGAGTAATATTCCATTGTATACATAGACCACATCTTCTTTATCCATTCATCTTTCGATGGACACCGAGGCTCCTTCCACAGTTTGGCTCTTGTGGACATTGCTGCTATAAACATTGGGGTACAGGTGTCTCCGCATTTCATTGCATCTGTATCTTTAGGGTAAATCCCCAGCAGAGCAATTGCTGGGTCATAGGGCAGATCTATTTTTAACTCTTTGAGGAGCCTCCACACAGTTTTCCAGAGTGGCTGCCCCAGTTCACATTCCCACCAACAGTGCAGGAGAGTTCCCCTTTCTCCACATCCTCTCCAACATTTGTGGCTTCCTGCCTTGTTAATTTTCCCTATTCTCACTGGTGTGAGGTGGTATCTCATTGTGGTTTTGATTTGTATTTCCCTGATGCCAAGTGATGCGGAGCATTTTCTCATGTGCTTGTTGGCCATGTCTATGTCTTCCTCTGTGAGATTTCTGTTCATGTATGTTGCCCATTTCATGATTGGATTGTTTGTTTCTTTGCTGTTGAGTTTAATAAGTTCTTTATAGATCTTGGATACTAGCCCTTTATCTGATAGGTCATTTGCAAATATCTTCTCCCATTCTGTAGGTTGCCTTTTAGTTTTGTTGACAGTATCTTTTGCTGTGCAAAAGCTTCTTATCATGATGAAGTCCCAATAGTTCATTTTTGCTTTTGTTTCTCTTGCCTTCATGGATGTATCTTGCAAGAAGTTACTGTGGCCAAGTTCAAAAAAAATCTCCTTAAAAAATTAGCAGAAATGGGTATTTTACTAAATATTTCCAATGAAGATGGAGGAATTTAGATTGCCCATGGCATAAAACTTATCAGAATGGAGAAATTCCTGTTAAGAGTGACCTGTATTTTGTCAGAATAGGTTTTTCAGATATTAGGTCAATGTAAAAATGCAGAGGTATTGCACTGGATCTGCTTTATTTGCAACAACCAGTTTCATCGCCAGCTGAAAGCTAGATATCAAGGAATGAAGATCCCACGTAGGATCTGATTGTCAGTGTCAGACCATGGGTTCCAGTTTGAGGTTTAGAAAACATGACTACAAAAATAATGAGTATATGGGCAGCCCGGGTGGCTCAGTGGTTTAGCGCCACCTTCAGCCCAGGGCATGATCCTGGAGACCCGGGATTGAGTCTCATGTCGGGCTCCCGTGGAGCCTGCTTCTCCTTCTGCCTGTGTCTCTGCCTCTCTTTCTCTCTGTGTCTCTCATGAGTAAATAAATAAAATCTTAAGAAAATAATAATGAGTATATTTTTTTAGATCCAAAGACCTTGAAGAGAGGCTAAGATGGAAAATGTGGGAATTTGACCTCCTCCTCCCCCATAAAAACACAATGAAACAGTCCCTATTTTCTACTGTTTCTCAGGCTCTCCTTTACAGAAAAGTAAACACCTACCTATACATTCTTATAACTCAGAGCCACCTTGAGTCACTACTCCATGTTTTATTTCAGTATCTGTGACTATGATTCACTACAACTTATCCCCATTTCCTTTCCATTCCCTTGTCTTTTGCTAAAACTCCTTTTTTTCAAGTTTCAAGAATTAGGCAAAAGCAGAACTATTTTTGATATGCTCAAATGTGTTCAGCACAGACTTCTACCACTTCTGTCAGTGTTAACTATTCTGTTGAAGGAAATCATTCACCCTCAAAGAGACACACAACATTTTCTGGAAGTTCTGGTGCCACCACTTAACACAACACCATGCAACTGGGCTTCCACATCCTTCCCAACTTTACTGGAACCTATGAAACCTGACCCAATCTGTTTCAATTCCAAGTCTCAACATTAACCAGATGGACTTGAAGATGAACAGCCAACCAGCATTGTCTTACCTTCCACTGTCCTCAATCTCCTCAGGAATTTGACCCAACCTCCATGTAAATTTCTCACATCTATGTGTACCCAGAGTATTGTCTCAACCTGGTATACCACACATTATAAAATAAAAATGCCAATGACCCCTCCTCTGACTCATTCTCAGAGAAGGACTATAATTCTGAGTCTGCTTCCTAAAAGGTATTAAAGAAGAAAAGGGGCTCCTATCTGATGCTCTGTAACAGAGCACATACCACAGAAAGTCATTCTTTCCCTGAGGACGAAAGGAAAGGACATCTCTTGCAGATTCTGACAATCATTTCTTGATAAGGAGAGTAGTAATGCCTTGTCATTAAAGATAGATGGTTAACAACAGCCAAGCCTTCCTCTGCTGGTTGTGAGACTTCAATGGCACAGATTTCAATGTGATCTGTCTTAGAGATAGCAGCATCCAGAAAATGGTGGAAGATACAGATTGTGATGATGAGGCTCAACTGGACAATAGTTTTTCTAGCCAATGAAATCCATAGAGATTTCAAAATGGAAGGAATTTTGATTGGAGTACCCTTTGTAGTTCTGGCAGGACACCAACGCTGCCTTTTTCTGATGGTAATTTGGAAGAAATTGGTAATCCAAATCCATTTGGTTTTCCTTTGTGTCCCAAAATTCCACAAAAGGGGATCAAAATCACTTGTGGTATTGTGTTCTGGCTCTCAACTCTTCCACGGTTCTTCATTGGTGTCAATTCCCCACTTCTGTTTAATCTTGGGTTCTGGAATTGATCCAGTTTTCAGGGTGAGGGAATTTAAGAAGCCTAGTCAGTAGGTTAGAAGCTCAGTAGCTCAAAGCCAAGTACATCTTATTCTTGATCCTTCTCCCCCATAAAAACTAAATTCCTGCAATCTAATTATAACTAAGTTGTTACATTATACCCTAGTTCCACTAGCACAAAAGTTTGCTGAATTCTTTACAGAGCCATCCTATATGTGGACCTCAGTCTTTCCAATTAGGTACAGGTTATTTGCAACCTCTCTGTTCCTATGTGCAAATGCTAGTCTTCTTAGGCATCCTTCTATTGTTCACCGCCTGTATTCATTCACTTATTCATTCAAAAATATCGATTGAGCTCCCACTCTTTACCAGACACTCTGTTGTGGTTGGGGAGAAGAGAAGAGCAGGGCAGAAATTGGCCAGATCTCAAAGAACGAACCTTCACCTGTCCGCTGACCATTCCTTGATCTCCAACTCCAAGATAGATCAGCTAACTTGCCTCTGATGACAAACTTCCCCTGGGGTCTCTGACTTAACTTCCTACAACATTGTCCTAAACCTAATGGATCATAAAATGAACTTAACACCAATGCTGTTCCTGATCTCCCTGCACCCTCACTGATTTTGTCAACCCACAGAATCATTTCCTCCACTGCCTCTCGCCCATTTGCAATTGTTTTCTTTTCACTTTCCAACCTAACAAAGCCACAGTCAAAACCTCTGGTTTATTCAAAACAAGCCATTTGTGAGGAAGCTGATGCTAAATTGTTTGTCATCATTTTCCTTACAGATTTTGGCATTTAACAGAGAGCAAAAATTAAAAACAACAACAACAACAACTTTGTTAGTAGGCAGTAAAACTCTCCACAACTGAATATTCGCATTGTTCATGGATCAGCAAACACCCTGGTTTGTCTGTAATTGAAAAAAAAAAAAACCATTTGGCACATTTCTATTAAAAAACCTTCCCCTTCATGAATGTTTAAACAAATTAACTTGAACAAGAGGCAGTGATATGCATATCAAAAACAATTCTTAAACCTGAAGTAAACTAAAGCATGGGGAAATCAGTGTGCTGGCAGGTATGCTTCCTGAATTTCACACTAACAATTTTCTTAGCACCCTTTTTCCTCTTTCAGGAAAGGACTTTTTGCTTTTATCTTGGATGCTCTTGGAGTTCTGGTCATTCATTGCTAAAGCATTCTTAGTCTACTAAAAACTAAGGGTGACTTTGCATGACCACAGTCAAATCAAGCTGGTACATTCTGTTCCACTAATTAGTCTAAAGGGCCTCTCACTGGTAATTAATGGTGTTCCATAGATGTCTATTAGAGGACTCATCTGAAGTGAATATCCAATGAGATCAGTTCTACTTACATAACTATAGTGTTACTCATTCTAGTACAGACAGAAGGATTCTAGTGTTAGCTCTGCATCCAACTAAATCTGTGACATTGGGCAAGTTGACTTAGTCTCGTCATCTGTAAAACAGAACAAGATAGCATCTAAATTCAATGATTCTAAGAAGTAGTCACATGTTTTGTTTCTAACCTCACTACCTAACTTGGCATGTGTGCAGAGTCTAAAAGACTCAGAGATTACACAGAGATAAATGCAGAACACAGGATTTCATCAGAAACTCTGCTAATAAAAGAAATCTATATAATCTCAGTTCTAGGACATGCACATCTTCTGGGATCACAGTTAGAGCCTTTCCATTCTTATTTTCTTTAAAAACCAAGAAAGGGGGATCCCTGGGTGGCGCAGTGGTTTGGCGCTTGCCTTTGGCCCAGGGCGCGATCCTGGAGACCCGGGATCGAATCCCACATCAGGCTCCCAGTGCATGGAGCCTGTTTCTCCCTCTGCCTATGTCTCTGCCTCTCTCTCTGTCTCTCTGTGACTATCATAAATTAATAAAAAATAAAAAATAAAAAATAAATAAAAATAAAAACCAAGAAAGGTTTGTATAGACTTTTATTCATCATCTCCCCTGATTTTGAATGCCAGAGAAAAGCATCTTACCATATTGTAGCCCAGTTCTCATTAGTCTAGAACCTCCATACTCAAAGGCTTTTTTTCTTTTTTTTCCTCCAAGAAATGCATGCTGAGGTCACTGTCCTATCATGGGCCCTATCGAATCCAGTTTAGATAAAGAAAAAGGAAAGAAAAAAAGACAGAAAGAAGGAGAGAACGGTAAGGAAAGAGAGAGACAGAGACTGCAAGGGAGAAACAGAGAGAAACGGAGAAGAACGAGGAAAGGAAAGAAAGATGGGGGGAAAATGGTGGAAAAAATTTCCTAATCTCTGGGACATGAGGGAAAGTGTATGAGCAAACAATATACAACCACAATTACAGCAGTAGTTACCGTTGCCCTACGAATCTAATAAAACAACTTTTGACACCCTCTTTCTCTATTTCTCCTCCTTGTCCTGTATTTCATATTAGATGTGATTTTATCTTTTTATTAATTAAAGTTATTTCCCCTAATACCTCTTGAGTACCTTCTTACTAAGCAGGGGAGAGAATGTTGATTCATTTTGATCCTCGAAGTAATTCTTGGAGGTAGATAGCTGAGGATATGGAATAGTTGGTATCTGGCAGAGTCAGGACTCCTATCCTCTCCGTCCATACACATACCACTACCTCTACCCCACCACCTTCCCACCTTTGAATTCTTGCTATTTCCCATAAAATGTAAGCAAGGGTCCAAAGGGTATGCTTGGCCAAAAGGAATGGTGTTCAGGTGAAAGGAGGAACTAATCTGGTGAAAGGAGGAACATAGACCCAGAGGCCAACAAGGAGAGCCATGTTAAAAAGTTGGAGCAAAGGCAAAAAAAATGAAGAACAGATATGGCATAAACATTTTAAGCCTATAGGAAATAATCCAGAGGGATTTTTCTATAAATGTATCACAAACTCAGTGCCTTTAAAATTAGCTGACTACAGAAACTTTTGTATTATTGCAGACATTTTTTGGATGAACTTGTCCCATCTCTAGAAAATTCCATTTCTGCTTTGAAATCTCCACGCCTCTCTCTCCCTCTCCCTCCCTCCTTCCCTCTCTCCTTTCTTTCCTCTCTCTCTTTCCCCATATTGTACAAAGTACACAATTTCAGAGAGAACAATGATACCAACTACTCTGATTTCATTAAAGTCATGAAAATGAAGAGCAAATTCTCATACTGCTACCTTTTAAAAAGTTACAAAAATTGATTGCTTGTTTTTCTCTTCATTTCTGTTTGATTGCCCCCTCCCAGAGATAAGTATTATAAATAAATACAGATTTAATCTCCGTAATTCACCACCAAGGGGAAATGTGTAGTTCGGATGAATGGAAGAAAAGATAGATATAAAAAAAGACCCCTCTGCCGATCAAACCTTTCATTTCCAAGCAGAAATAATTACAGTGATGGTCAGTGGGGAGATTTGAGCAATTTACAGAGGTATAACAGCGGTTCCTATCAACACGGTTTTATATTCAGGGCAAGGCATAGAACTCTAGGTCCTGAAGCATTGCCTATAATCTTTATTTCATTTTTAGATGTTATGCTGTAATAAAATGTAAAAAGGGAATACATAAAAAGTTATAGAGGTGGGAAAAAACATGGTTTGAAGTTGTATGGCATTTCTTGACAGGGCATGTTCCTAAGGATATGCAGAGAATAACAAATGCCATTTGAAATAAGTACACTAGAGATCTGAAACTAGATTGAAAACCCAAGTCAATTTTCCTGAGTGTCATTTGATTAGCTTTCTTATATAGAATGGAGGTTTAAACAATGCTGGGATTCTGAGTGCAGAGGTGCTGGGGAACACAGTGAGAAATGGGTTCCTCCCACCAATTTCATTCCGATGGCTTTACAACATTATCTTTTCACATTCTTCCTGTGTTTTTGCAATAATCCACAAATGAAGCAATGTCAGGGAAAATGTGATTGATTGTGGTGAAGCACGCACGCACACTCACGTGCAGCAAGTTATTTTTCTATTCCCTTTCCAATTTGTCCCAAAGTTGCTCCAGGCAAATACCTGTAGCCAATTGCCGGGTTTGGGTAGGAAGATAGAAACAAAGTTCTCAAGCTTGAGGGGGAATTTTTGCACAGGTTACAAACAACTCAATTGTGCCTAGTGGCTGTTTTCATATATAGAGAAATTTCTCATGTTTTTGCCAAGATGTTTATTCCAGTTCCCCGAGATAGATTAGAAAGTCAACCTAAATAGTACCTAACAATTATGTTTAGGATAGAATTCCTGTAACATTCCCCACCCTTCTGTACCTTTTATTCTGTCTACACTGAACAGAGCAGGAATTTCATGCATAATAATGGCCTTACTAGTCTTTGATCCAAGTACAAACTTTTGATTTCATCATTAATTTAGTAGATCCTACCTTCTTTAATATATACCCTGAAAGTATTATTCTCATTATTCTGGTTTCTTTCCCAAGGGGAAAAAAAAAATCTACCTCTACTTAATGTAATCCTTTGCTCCCTAAAGTTATTTGTGTATCCTTGCCTTGTAGCAATTACATTCTTCTCCTGCCTTCAAAACCTCTTGTACCTTTTGTAAATTTCGTCAGCATTTGATTAATTTGTTCCTGTCCCTAAAATCTTGTTCTGATGGGACAGCTCTTGGTTTCCTAATCTTGCAGAATGCACAAGCTGATGGTGTGTGTCCAAATCTCAATACTTGAGTTCTGACAGTTGTAGGGATATAAAAGGTAGACCAACTTTAACTGTTTAATGACCAACGGGCTATTTGCTATCTCAGTCTTCCACAAGGCATTTCAACTGCCAGCCATTGTGGGAACAAGATTTTTAGTGGGACAAGATACTGTCTGAAACATCTGGTTTTAGTCCAATGAATGGCTGGATTCTCCTTTTTGTTCTAGCGTCACTGCCCCCCTATGAAGCATCTAATAAAGCCCGAGAATATCATGTATGTATTTAGAACACCCAAGTTTTCCTAGCAAATCTTAGGCACTCCTTGCCCTTCCTTCACTCTTGCACAAAGTATGGAAGATGCCCTTGAATTCAGACTAGTAATGGTAGTCCTGACCAAAATGCTAACACCTCACTAACACTGAATGAACATTTCAAAGGGATAAGGGATGGCTACTTTAGCCCAATGTATAGAGGGGGAAACCCATGATATAAATTTAACATAGATGATGAGTCTATTAGAAAATGAATGAGTTAGGAACTCAAATGTAGCCTTTGTGGAGAGGGTGAATTTCTGAGCCTACAGTGGCAAACTGTAGTTATTTGGATTATTTTGGAGAAAAACCTCCACAGCAAAATAATTTATTTGATGAATTTGGCTACTCCTACTGAATAGATTCCAAAATAATCTTTCAGTTTTCCATTTTATTTTATTACATATAAAACCAAAATGTAATGAGAGGGCATTTATCCAGCTATCCAATACAGTGGCCATGAACATTCTTTATAATTAGCACAACCTGCCTTATTCACAAGGACCATGCCATGATTTCCAATCAAACTCTAAAGATACTGAAATCAAGTGTCCCTACTGCTTGTTTAGGGATGCTAAAGTCCATTGACATTTCTTTTAAATACATTTAATAGACCATGCATTTCCATGGTTTTTTTCTTGTGATCCCTGAGTTTCATTTCACTGATGCAATTCCTAGTTTAATCTGTTACTATCACCAGATTACACTTTATGAAAACCTGGGGGAAAAATAAACACTTTCATAAACACATGTACACACAGTTCTCTAACATCCACTGATAGCATTTCAGACAGGAAGGATTTTTTTATTGAAAATCAGTGTCAGGCTGCTCTCCCTAAGCTACTCTTCAGCCGACACCTCTCAGTCTATTGTCCAATATAGATTGTAAGACCCCGGGGAAGTGAATGTTGCTGAGTTCAAGAGATTTCTGGAGTTTAGTTAAGCTATCGATAAACTCTTCATGGATTATTCTAGCTCATAGACAACCCCTTTTGCTTTTGTTGTTTTATTTATAACACAATGATGCCACCTCCTTTGCTCTCACCCTAGCAAGCCAGAAGGATAAGAATTGTTAAGGATTTCTTCACTAATCATTCTACCTTTTGGCAACAATTCTGAATTGTTCTTCTGGAGTTCAGATCCACCAGGCTGGCCCCTGACCCGTTGCCTGAGAGTGTGCAGTGAAACCAGAATCAGAGATGGTGCTAGATGGCAGCTTGGAAGGGGAAACGACATGTCTAATAACCAACAGGAATGGCTAGTAATTAGCTGAAATGACAATAATTAACAGAAATGACAAGTCTAATAAATTTTTACTTAAGTGTTGTCACATGGCACTTTGGGTTTTTAGCTTTCCATTTTAAATATTAATCTCAATGGAGTTTACTTTAGATGAAAAGTCACATCAAGTATGGAGATGGAAGTAATTCTATACACACACTCCATCAAATTCTGTTTTATCAACGTCACTTATGCCATGATCAGCAGCAAATGGATTAAGATTTCATATTGTTCCCTTAAATATATATTCTTTTTGTGTGTACCTCATTTATGCAGCTCAAAAACATTCAGCCACAGGGATCAGAGGGAAAGTGGTTGTTTTTAATTTTCTTTGATATCTTCAAAGATAAGAAGGTCTCACCCCTCCCCTCTCCCCCCCTCTTCAGTAACAGACAAAGAAGGTTAAATCTTATTAGCATGTCCTATATAGCTAGTTGTAACCTAAGTGACCTGTCATGGCACTAAATGCCTACTAGAACTTTCTCTGTACTTGCAAGATGGAAATTTTATGCATCAATGCTTTTATGCATGCATCTGATTTGGGAAGTTCACTGCTTTATGGATATGAACATTGTGATCATGTAAATTGATCTACATAATGGGATTTTGTGTGTGTGCGTGCATATATCTATATGGATATGGATGTATGCAAGTGTATTCTAAAAGGAAATATAATACATGAAATGTTAACTTTAATGATATGAAATGCATTAAATTCAAACTACCTTGCATGTGTATGCAGATGCATTATGTCTCTATCATTGTGCTCTGCAGGGATTTAAGGCAGAAAAAAAAATTCATCATATACTCTGATGTGCCATGCTAAATGAGAGTGCAACATGGCCCTATTCTAGGCAATAAATAAGATCCAAGGAAACCAAGACTTACGAAGCTTTTAAGGACAGCCCTTAGCAAAACTGCCATAAAAATGAAATTTTATTCCAGGGCATACAGCTCATCCTTTCAGGTACCCTGACTAAGCTCCTTTTGTCTCTACACTCTCATCTACTGGAAACTAAGAGTTCTAAATTGCAGAGTTCTGATAACCAAAAAATGCATTAAGTTTCCAACTTTCTTCTCACCAAAATTCATTCACCATTGAGTCTCATTACTTCAAGGTCTAAGAGATTTAGTCAGATAAACTAAATGAGCTAAAGCATTAATTCCTTAAAGACTTACTTTTCTCGACAACATAATGCCTTAACCCAGGCCCTAATTCAAATTATCTTTAATGAAGCTTGTTTTGGTAAACCTAATCCTTGAAATTAATTTCAGGCCTATGGTACTCTAAGAGGGTTGTATTCTGCACATCACCCTCAAAACTGTGTCTAGTGTGCTCCTGAATGTCCTAAAGCAATCTGGTCATTCATTTTTCGAAGCTAGATTCAAATTGCTCAGCTTTCTATTTGTCATCATCGTCAAAGAGTAGATACTTAATTCATATTTAATAATTATGCTGATACAGTAGATATTGACAATTTTCAAATACATCACTATAGATTCATCTGAACTACAGACCTATTCAACACATAAAGAAAAAAAAATTACAACATAGAGGGCAAAATAAAAAAAAAAAAAGGCAGAAATAAACGGGCTTATTACAGACCTTCTAATTATCCAGATGGCAGCAGAATTAGAAAACCAGTAACCCCATGGATTCAGCCTCAGAAATCTAGTTGTCATTTGATCAAGAATAATCTTATGTATCCAATCAGTTTGTTCACTTGGTAAATATTTATTTCATACCTATTAATTATGGAGAAGACAAGGACAAGTAACAACTGGTCTTTTTCCTCAATTTTCTTTTCTAAGCTATGTAGAGTATCGGCATTAAAAAAAAAAGGAATACATGTTAAATTCAATGGCATAATTGTTTTTCATTTATGACGTTGACCTGATAATTAATTATATAGATAATATTTGAAACTCAAACTATATTCAGTGCAGTCAGGCATATTGAGTTTGACAATGTTCTCCATCCACCACCAGAAGTGTCTGCCTGGAACTTCAGAATGTGATTGACCCTAAATCCAACCACTTGTGTCATTATAAAAAGACCATATAAGGCACACACACAAAAAAACTACATGAAGATGCAGGCAGAGATTGGAGTGATATAGCTACACATCAAGGACTGTCAAGAGACAAAAGAAGTTAGGGAAAGGCACCAAGGGATTCTTCCCTGTAGGCTTCAAAGGAAGCATGGCCCTGCTGATTCCTTAATTTTATATTTCTAGACTCCAGATCTGTGAGGGAATAGATTTCTGTTGTCTAGAGCCATTCACTTTGTGATAATTAATTATGGCAGCCCCAGGAAATTAATACAGTTGATATGTTTAATTGTTTTTGATAAATGATGCGCACCAAATACTTGGTCCAGAAATTGGGATAGGCAAAGTTTCAGCCTAACTTTTGATCAACCTAGGAAACATATTTATCAAGGTATATGTATATGTAATAAATTTGTTACAAATACAATTATCTTTTTCCTGTTTATAGTTGCTTAGATGTTGATTATATTTATTAGTCTAGTCAGTAGATGCTAGGTTACATTGCAATAATAAAAATCTCAGTGTTTTGAAAAAAAAAAATAATGTTATTTCTTGCTCACATACCCATAGAGTGAGAACAGGATACTCTTCTCTGCTTTTTCCTCACTCTGGAGCCCTATCTAAAGGGGAAATAAAAGGTCTGGAGGATCTAGAATTCGCACTCAAATATCTTATTTCCACTGACAACCTGTTGGAAAGAACTGGGCACATTATTCAACTAACAAGAGGTCATGAAAAGCAATCCCACCAGGAGCCCAAAGGTAGAGGGCAAAAAGAACAGCAAACATGGCCACTGCGTCATGCCCAGTGTACTCTCAGATTCTTGAGACTATTATTTTTCCATGCTTCTACACTTTTGGACAGTATGGTAATCAAGTTTTTTGGTTGATGTATTGATGGATATTATTTGTCAAGCTAATTAATCAAGAAGCATATTTTAAATGACCAGATGAGATAGGTTTCTATTTTGTATTTGGTCTTATGATTCTCACTGCCTTAAAGCTGAATATGTTAATATACTGCCATTATAGGAAATATCAAGAGGAATTCAGGATATCATAAAGAAACTGATATGCAACATAATAAACCTGGTATTTCCCCCACCCCCGCATTTATTACTTCACATTTAGAATTTTTGCAATTGCAGTTACTTAAAGGATGAGAAAATTAAATGCATTTCTAAAAACAGAAACAATATTATTATGGGGATATGTGAGAAAATCAAATAAATTGAGTTCCAATAGCCAAGAAAAAGTTAAAAGGTGATTTGATGGCCTTCCTTAATTTATGACAGTCTTTGAACAGTGATTTCCTGAAGAAGATGCTGCCTAGCGGGTTTTCAAAATTATTCTGTTGTGTTTGACTTTTAACTATAACACAGTATGGAGAAATGTCTTTAAATGAGTGAAAGCAGCCATTCGGGTGAAGGTCCTAATAAATAGCATCTCCACAACTGGAGCACCTCAGAGAGAGCAACTGGGCTGGTTGAAATCTCACTAATCTCCTTTCATGAAGATGGCGCCAAAGGCAAAGAAGGAAGCCCCTGCCCCTCCCAAAGCTGAAGCCAAAGGAAAGGCTTTGAAAGCTAAGAAAGCAGTGCTGAAAGGCGTGCACAATCACAAAAAAGGAAGATCCGTCCGTCACCTACATTCCAATGACCCGAGACCCTGTGTCTCTCAAGGCAGCCCAAATATCCTCGAAAGAGCGCCCCCAGGAGAAACAAGCTTGATCACTATGCCATCATCAAGTTCCCCCTGACTACTGAGTCAGCCCTGAAGAAAATAGAAGACAACACACTTGTGTTCATTGTGGATGTCAAGGCGGATGAGCACCAGATCAAACAGGCTGTGAAGAAGCTCTATGACATTGATGTGGCCAAGGTCAACACCTTGATCAGGCCTGATGGAGAGAAGAAAGCGTATGTTCCACTGGCTCCTGACTATGATGCTTTGGATGTTGCCAACAAAATTGCGATCATCTAAACTGAGTCCAGCCGGCTATAAATCTAAATATAAATTTTTTCACCATAAAAAGAAAAAAAAAAAGAAATCTCACTAATCTCTTGGCAGGAACTCTTTAAACTCTTTACCTCCCTTTACTGACCTGCATACCAATACTTCCACTTGCTAGTCCTCTTTCACTGAGGTGTATAAGTTTTTTCCTACTCCCAAGTCCCAAGCCATTTATCACACGAGCTGATTATGAGCTGAGTCTGAACTGGATTGGCATCTTTCCCTAAATTTATGCCAAATCCTGGTTTTTATTTGGCCAATGAGTTCCTGGTTAAGGTGACAGCTATTTACACAAGCAACACTTTTAAGTTTAAAGTATGATACCTTTCAGAAAAAGAAAATACTTAAATTAAGGCTTGAAGACTTCAAAGAAATGAAAGTATAATATGAAAATGATAAACAGAGATAGGCAGATTTTATGTGTTTTTCCCTCTCGGATCATACTGCATGGCTGTCATCTTTGGTATATCTAGGTAAGATCTGGCCTTTTATTCTCCTTATGGAATATGCTTTGAGGACCTCACACATTCACCATATAGTAGGGTAAGTTGAAAATGCTTTTTATCTTGATTTTTACTGTTCAGCAATGAATGGTCAGAACAGTTGAGAGCTAAAAACGTTTTTGACAACACAAATTGTATGATAACACTCATTTAGCTATGGTCCTAACTGAAGAAAAAAATATTATAAGAATTTTCTTTCTTTCTTTCTTTCTTTCTTTCTTTCTTTCTTTCTTTCTTTCTTTCTTTCTTTCTTTCTTCTTTCTTTCTTTCTTTTTCTCTTTCTTTCTTTCTTTCTCTCTCTCTCTCTCTCTCTCTCTCTCTTTCTTCTTCCTTTCTTTTGTGGAGGCTGAGAAAAATTAAGGCCATTCCACCTCAAGTTTAGCATTAGCACAAGTACAGCCATCTTAGGCCCCTGTGAATAAGAGCTGAACTTTACAGGAAAAACTGCAGAATGTCCTCGGCAGGGAATCCCATATCATATCAGGAAGACAACAGAGCCCAAGCCAGTGGCAGAAAGTCCCATATTAGAATGAGAACAGAGCTCAATGCTCTGGAAAGCCCCATATCAGAATGTAAACAGAACTTGAGAAGTTCCTCCACCCCTTCTGAAAATCCCCTAAACCAGCTCATAAAAAACCCAGCTGTAACCCACTTCGGGGTCCAAGTCCCTGCTCCGCTGTGTCAGGTACACTTGGACCCAAGTTCGAGCTTGCTAATAAACCCTCATGCGCTTGCATGGGTGTCGGCTCCTTGGTGGTTTCTCAGATTCACAATCTTGGGCACAACACTTTCTTTCTTTCTTTCTTTCTTTCTTTCTTTCTTTCTTTCTTTCTTTCTTCCTTCCTTCCTTCCTTCCTTCCTTCCTTCCTTCCTTCCTTTCTTTCTTTCTTTCTTTCTTTCTTCTTTCTTTCTTCTTTCTTTCTTTCTTTCTTTCTCTTTCTTTCTTCTTTCTTTCTTTCTTTCTTTCTCTTTCTTTCTTCTTTCTTTCTTTCTTTCTTTCTTTCTTTCTTTCTTTCTTTCTTTTTCTTTCTTTCTTTTCTTCTTTTCTTCCTCCCTCCCTCTCTCTCTCTTCTTCTTCTTTTTTTTTTTTTTAATGGGACCCTGACCTGAACCTTTACAGCTCTGTTAAGAAGCAAAAAACTAGGTTTAGTAGGGCATGTCAAGAGTACAGCTTTTTATGTGGAATCTAAAAAATAAAATGAATGAACAAAAAAAACCCAGAAACAGATCCATAAATACAGAGAAAAAACTAGAGGTTGCCAGAGTATAAAAGGGGGGGATATGGGCAAAATGCGTGGGAGGTACAGACTTCTAGTTATGGAATAAAAAATTCACAAGGATGAAAGGGACAGTATAGGGAATGTAGTCACTGAAATTGTAATTGGGTTATATGGTGATAGACAGTAGCTACATTTGTGGTGAGCATAGCATAATATACAGATTTGTCTAATCACTAGATTGCACACTTGAAACTAACATAACATTGTTTTACAACTGTACTTCAATTTTTAAAAAAAAGCATATAATCCCGGAAAAAAAAAAGAGTTTTTTAGGCTTCTATGCGTACCTCTGTAAGAACAGGTACATCTCACAAATACCTGTGTTTCTGAGGTATTGCCATACTCTCCATTTGTGTAAAGAAAAACATTTTACAAATAAAATAAAAAGCACTTCTATTGCTTTGTCGCCATCAAAATAGCATATTCATTTATAGCAGTATCAGGGGAAAGTAGAATGGGGAGGCAGGGTTTAGAGGTCAGGTCTCTTGAAACCACTCTCTTCTATGTCATTTACTGCTAAAATGACCTTTGTCAAGTCATTACAGTTCCCCGGGGTTCACTTTCCACCTTCTTCAATGGCTAGATGTAATGAAACTGCTATTAAAATAACTTAACTAAATATCACTTACAGGATATTTTATCCCCTTCATTCATTCCTGTATCAGGGAGTAGTGACTAGGGACAATATCAAATACATTTAGTATTATATTTAAGAAATATTTTAGACCAGAAATTTTCACTTTTTTTTTAATTTATTCTGAATTAATCTATTTAGATGTTTATATATATTCAACCTTTACCTTCCTATGTAATTTCTGGTGTTTTACTTTATTTCAGGTGAGTGAAAATACTGTTCTTCCCACTCGGTTTTTATGATCAATATGGTAAAGGCATATATTTCTAGAGGTATAAATTCCACAGACTCTGAGTGTCCCATTTAACTTGACACAAATTCTGTAAACTTTAGTTATCTGCTTTTCTAGCTTGGAGGAAATTAAAATTAGAAAATTCTAAGAAACTTTTCAGAGACATCGAATGAGACACAACTAACCTCAATCCAGGAAAACAAAAGTGTTTCCTGGGGGTAGAGGTGGGGCTGAAATGTTTTAAAATGCAGACAAGGACTGTGAATTTCATAATGTACGGTTTTGTTTTGTGGATTTATTTATTAAAATAAATGGATTTTATATCTAAAGCATATGCAAGTCATTATTTGAAGCTACAAATGCTGATAAGACATAATCCATTTATTTACCCAAAGAAATTCAATTGGGAAATAAACCTAGACATAATACAGACACAATGAAGTGTTTGTGGGTATGCTGAGTATAGCCTTACTTTTGGAAGTGCTAATCGATGCAATCAGACTTGAGGTTCCTAATTCCAACCCAAGTTTTATGCCATGGGCCATTTTTATAATCAAGGTCTTACAATGGGTCTTACTTAGATAAGGCAGCAGGAAAGTCAATGATATGTAGAGGATAGGATATGAAGTGTCAGAATTTCATTGGTCTTAGTGACAAGAACTGCTCAAACATGACACGTAAGCTCAATGCAAGCAGAACAATGGGCAGAAGGCAATTATGTTGTTAGTAGGGATGCTGTGCAAGACTTCTCAGAGATTGTTCCTCACTTTTCTGGACCAAGAAATGATGAGGATGTCAAGGGGTGCTAGTTTGATGTCATTCCTTAAGTGGGAGTGTTTCCAGGGCCTTATCTCTGGACATTAGTGAGCAGAACTGTTGTTTATATAGTTCCTGATTCCTATAAGTGAAGAACTCAAGAGGCACCTGGGTGACTCAGTCAGTTAAGTGGCCAACTCTTGATTTTAGCACAGGTCATGATCTCAGGGTTCTCGGATTAAGCCCCACATCTGGCTCTACAGTCAGCAGGGAGTCTGCTGGAGATTCTCTCTCTTCACTCACCCTACCACTCCCCCTGGCCGTGAAAGCTCTCTCTCCTTCTCTAAAATAAATAAATCTTAAAAGAAAAAAAGAACTCATGTTTGATGGGCATGTGGAAGAAAGTTATGCAGATGCTAGATGCTAGATGCCCAGTTAAACAAGGAAAGTTTCTTTAAAGCAAAACCTCTACTGCAGTATCTTTTGTCCATCGTATTGAAAACTGTGAGAACAATAGTTGAATCTTAAATTCATGAACACGTTAAAAACGATTTTTTCAAAATAGAAAAAGGCAGGTACATCTATGAAGAGGCTTATTTTGGTTCAGGTATCTCCTTACTTGGCATTTTTAGGGGTGCAAACCTTATGGCATAAAGTAGTGTCTACAGGTAAGAAATGAATCAAGGAAACATGAGCAATGAGTCAGTTTATCTTATACCTGTCTAGGTTTTCCATGGTACAAAGGTCATGAGCAGTTCCAGTAAAAAGTCATTTAATCAATGGTTATTAATTAGAAAGGAAGTGCCATAACTGGCTGGGAACCCATCAAAAAGTGTGGATTCGGTATTTAGAAAGGGTCCTTTACTAGGTGGAGTATAAAATTTGAATTTATTAAAAACGAACAGAAAACAAGAAAATAAAATCTCTCTCAATAAAACTGTTCTCCTCTTCCTCTAGATTGTATAATATTGTTACTAAAGTAGATGGTATAGTTCAGACTCTGTAGAGTCCATGTGCAGTGAGTGTCTCAAGGTGCAAAGGATTAATAATAATAAAGGAGAGGTCTATGAGAAAAACAGTTTTTAATTTGGGATGAAGGAAAAATCAGTGCGGTCCTGGTTGTGAGTTGTCACACATCCTGGAAAGAGTGATTGCAATACGGAGGAGATATTTTCTTTGTTTTCCTGTTTGTTTGTTTGTTTTTTGCTTGTGTGCATGCATATACACATACATATGCATGCAAATTCATGGCATAGAATCCCAGATAATTCTCTCCTTGTTTAGAATGTTCACTATTGAGCCAGTCTTGAACCAGTTTTAGTTTCTACCAGGATGTATCATCCTACTCATCACCAGGCCAATAAAATCTCACAGTTAGCTAGTCAGATAAATCCTTGTCTTTTTTGCATTAACGTAGAACTCTAAAAGGAGCACCTTATAGATAAGGGGGATACAGGTAATATGAGATTGCCTCATTAGAGCGCCATTAACGCATCTCCTACTATGGGGCTCTGTTAGGATGTCTTCTCAATCTTTTCAGTTACATCTGAGACAAGAGTGACTGGTTTTGTTCAGCCAATTTCCCACAAAGAGGAAGCAACGTGCTATTTTGGTGTGCTTTTTGTTTGTTTGCTTTTTTATTTTTTACTTTTCCAGAAATGTTGTTGTTTGCTTTATAAAAGTCAGTGCGTGTGCCAGCCCAAATAGGGTAAAAGCAGGCTGTCCGGAGGTGCAGAAGCTGAGTGGCAGACTAGCCCTCTTCACCAACTGAATCACTTACTCCAAGCACAAGCGATTCAATTTTGTGCCTCAGCAAAACTGCAGATTACTACATGCTGTAGACCAGTGGGTTTCAACCCTGGCTGCAAATTAGAATTCCCTAGGGAGGTACTTTTAAATATCGATGCTTAGCAACCCCCCACACCTGTGGAATGAAGCCAGATTCCTTCAGGTTGTGTCCCTGGGATGTTTGTGCCTGTGTGTGTGTGTGTGTGTGTGTGTGTGCATGCGTGTTTATATGTGTGTTCATGTGGACATCTCTGAGCATATGTCTGCATGTGTGTTTACATGTATATGTAGTAGGTATATATGTGTACAGGGCCAGGGTGCTTGGGATCCCAGAGGATTCTTATACACGTGAAGGAATCAGGGCTGAGAATCAGAGATGTATACATCTTCATAAATCCTTGACCCAAATCTGAAGCTATCAAATTTATGAATAAGGGAACACTATAACTTAATAAGAAATGAAGAATGCACAGTTAATAGTCTCTAAGAAAATAAAGTTACATAATAAATATTTTTAATGACTAGATGACATCTTCATTTCTGCACAGAGAGACCAAAAGGGGATTTGAACCAAAGCTAAAGTTTTTCTGGAAA
The DNA here is from genome assembly GCF_048418805.1 of Vulpes vulpes. Classification (NCBI taxonomy): domain Eukaryota; kingdom Metazoa; phylum Chordata; class Mammalia; order Carnivora; family Canidae; genus Vulpes; species Vulpes vulpes. The sequence goes on from NC_132792.1 coordinate 109,914,941, forward strand.
TGTTCACCTGTGTCCATCCTAATACATGAAGACATTAAGAATCGGCACCCCCACACTCCACACCAATACCATACCACAGGTAACCTTATCCTGAAAATGTTTTGAATTTGGAATGACAAATCATCATCACCTTAGCCTGAGAAATATTTTAGCAATAGATTTTAAATCGCATACATTTAAGGCACAGTTTTTCACAGAATACTTACCTTTCCTACATATTTATCTCCTATTTATACTTAAACATACAACCTGTGTGCAAAGCTTGCTAACGAGCTGAGAGAGAATCTTTGCCCACGGAGCAATAAAAGAGAATCAGTTCTGGGTAAATTTGGTATCTTGTCTTCCAGGATCTTCTAATTCTTCCTATGTCCTACACAGCTTCTGTTCCAGGAGAGTTTTCCTTGGACGGCTCACACCTTGCCTCAAGGTCATTATCACCTCTCACTAGTTACAGGACTGCATTATGCACCTCAAAATGGCTCCTTAATTTGTTTATCTAAGTACAGCTTTTCTCCTTAACCTCAGAGTCCTTGTGTGGCTGCTCTTTATCAGGCCTGATATTCTCTGACGTCCTATAGCTGCAAGGAGAGTTATATATGTCAGAGAGGATCATCTCTCAATTCCACCTCAGCTGAACATTGGTTTCTCCCACGGAACACATCTCATCACCTACTTTGCAAATTTTATACCCTTCTGGAAACACTGGTATTCCACCCGCCTGCAGTGGACACTGCAAAGGTTCTAGTTTCACTTAGGAATCTATTTTAAGATCATCAAGTGATTGACCAGTCTCTTTAATATTTAGAAACATGATTTCCACATCACTAGTAAGTGATGTAAACAGGAAATAGGAAATACTTTGCAAATTACCTTTGTGGTTACTTTGCCTTAAATAAAATGATCTTGTTCACGCAGACTCCATTCGGTGGAAAAGTCACCTCTCCCTCTATCACCATCCCTCCAAAAAAGCAAATTTGAGACCGAGAGCAGGCTGCCAGACTGCCACTTCTACTACTGTCTCCTCAGGCCACAGGCACAATATATCTATGTAACTAGTTCACGTGTTTATATAAACACTTCAAAACACCCAATCAATCACTTCTTTCTAGCCAGCACTTTTCTTAGGGAAGTATATGCCCCTGACCTAGTGGAGACTCAATGTAACTCCTTTCTTTCATGAGCTCAGGGTTTAATGGGCCAAACACAACAATGGCACAGATGAGCAATTTCAAGGAGTTCTCATTATAACCAGGATCCGCGTTACAGAGATTCAGAGGACACATGTCAGAACACAACTCCTGCCTTTAAAGGTATTTTTTTTTTATACAAGTATTACAAACAACGAAGCACACAAGGCTGACAGCTTTCTAAAGGTCAAAAAAGGTTATGATTCTCCTTCTAACTGTAAAACTCTGTATAAGTAGAAATTTAAGCTTCTATCTTCGAGAATGTTAACTTCAGTAACAGTACGTTCTATTAAAATCTACGCAATAAGCCAGACCATAATGTCTGGTCTGGGAGAGTAAGATCAGAGACTTTCTGGACATATATCTCCTTTTAATTAAATCAATATATAAATATATTTTATACTATGTAGTGCCTTTCAAATGCTTCCATTTCTCAGTTGTTCCCTGTACATATGCCGCCTCTATCCCCCTCCCTTGTTTCTCGCCGATTCTTCTATAATCAATCTCCTTGTTTTTTACTGAAAACCACAAATGAGAGCTGGGATTAGTGAAGTGTGCTTTAAGACCAGGAAGCTCTATCAGGAAATACAATCTGTCCTCCACAGACACAATATCTGTGGAAACGAAACAAAAAATTCTTTACTGAATCAACACTAACCACAGCATAGCCTGCATGGGGGAAGCAGACACACATTATCACAAAGGCTAAGGAGCATAAAACCACTGAGCCTGCAGTTGCAGGGTCATAAAATCTTGTTTTCTATTTGAAAAGCATTTAATGCTGGACATTTTGAATGCCTCATCTCAGAGAAAGCCTGGGTACAAGGGACTGAATAATTACATCTTGCAAAAGATGGGGAGTCATCATGTCAGAGAAAGCAGATGGTCTCCCCATCATTCCAATACCCCAAATCCAAACAAGCTCAGTGCGTTTTGACAATCCGACAGTTGATAGAGAAAAAAGCATTTCACTCTTAATTCTAAATAGAAGCAAGGGCCTGAAGATGAACACAGGGCTCTTCCAGGAACCGAAATGTAAACTCCCATCTCCACTGGGGTTGAGGGGATGGGACCAGACTGCCCACCCAGAGTGTGCCATATCTATTGGTACTAAATAGAGCTTAACAGAATATTCCAAATGGATCGCAGAGTTCAGGCTCATTAGAGGCAGTATATCACTTTCCTGAGGAGAATAGTTGGAGGTCGATATTTAGAATGCCTGTGAATTCTTTGGTGCGTGGGAAAGGTGTCCTAAAATATTACTAGAATTACCACCTGGAGTATGTATCAAATCAAAGATGAGTCTGTATTTAAGTTGGTTAAGTTGGTTAAGATCACCAATTACACACAAGCGTGTAGATTTGTAAAATTTCTCCTTTTGACAATTAGTCAACCTCTTAGAGATATTTCTCAGCACTCAAGTCCAGAATTAGGACTATTATCCAGAAACTCTAGGTTAAAATTCTTGGTTCCAAATGAGGACCAAAATGATAAGTTAATTGAACTGTACTGGAAAGGACAGAGGATGAGAAAATGATGTTGGATCTGTCCTTTTGAAATTGCCATTTCAAGATTTAAAGGTGTGTGCCTCCATTTCCTAACATGGAAAGGAACTAATAACATCTGTTTCATCTACAGGTATTAAAATAATGAAAATAAAATGAAGAGGTGAAAGTTTGTAGCAGAAGCACAAAATGGCTGTTCAGTGTAAAACTGACACAGTCCTAATTTTAGGCTCCTTTTTTAATCTCTCACTTTCTTCCTAGGCAGAGGCATCCATGCCTATGGCTCTTGCCACTGCAAAGATGCTGAGAAGTCCCAAGGCCTTTTCTAAGAAAGACTTATTTTTAAATACAAATATTCCACCCCTACTCCAGAGCCTCACCTTAATTTTAGCATCCTCACCTCCACCTCCATGCATCCGTCAACCTGCCAGGCCACTGTCACTCTTACCCATGGCAGGAGGGAGATGGGACAGAGGGGAAAAGTTATCATTACACACTAAATACAGTTTTATTTTTTTTTGCCCTTGTTTACTTTTTTATTTGATTTTCTTATTCCCTAGAGGTAAAGGTTTGACATCACCTTTCAAGATAACGTAATTCACAAGAGCTGGAGTTCATAAGGGGACTCTTGGTTACATTAAGGTAAAACAAACATATTCTCAAATGAAGCACAATTTGTTTTGCATTTATCGTAAAACAGTGCCTTCATTCAGGCTGAGTTATATTGCTGAACATTTGTTTTTTACTTCGAGAAATTTGTTCATTTTCTGGGCCCAGATGCCATTCAGTAAAGACCTCAAAAATCTGTCTCTCCTGAAAGAAGGTTGACAGTAGACTCTGTCACAAGATAGTGAGGTGGGGTCTGGGCTGGGGATCCAGGAAGCACCCACACTGACTTCAATCCAACCTGTTTACCAAGGAATCTCATTCCACTTGAGTCTAAGATGAGATTATTTTATTTCTTTTAAACATTACCCCAAAACATGCTAGGTTGAAACCCCTCGTCTTCTCTCCAACCTTTTAACAACATTCTGGAAAGATCCTATTACTTTCCATCTATTTTAAATATCAAAATTGGTCAGTCCACATGAAAAGTTCCATCTCTCTCATATGATGCTGAATGCTTTCCTTTGCTTCTGCTGGCTTAAGGGCTGGCTGGCACTTTTCACTTTCTTGCCATTGTCCTTTTCTTAAGGACTAGCTCCTCACAAATGAAGGACAAGGACAAAACAATGAAGGATAAGGGCAAATGTCCTTTATCTTATCTTACTGGGCATAATTTTAATCCTTTTCTGCTGATATCGCCTGCTTTTCTGCCTAACTTTGACCCATCACCTATGATGGCCTGTGTGCGGCAGGTGTCCATGCTATTCACACTCCTGGAGCCCAACTGTGTAATGCAAGGGGCTAATACAGCCTCCAGATCAATTAGAACACTAGCCAGCCTGCATGCTCTCTCTGCCCTAGGTTCTCACTTACTTTTTACAACATGGAACTGTTCATTCAGAGGGCAGCTCTGTTGCTGCCACCTTCACTCTTGCTTCCACAGTGTTTTGCGGTGTCCATTTGACCTAGAGGTAAGTCATCTTTGCCAAGCCAATTGATATGAGTCAAGCTTGCTACATTTACTCTGTCTGCCTCCTCTCTTCAGTTTACTTTTCTTCCACTGGGGTAGATAGTCATTTGACTATCTCTGAAGATATCCAACATGGAAATGAGATCTAGTCTCCCCCTCTCACCAGTATCTCTCATCTCTTCATTAGAGATTTTCTTGGGCCTCCATGCACACACTCCTCATGAAAATAGTGACTCTCCCCTCAATACAAAGCTCACTTACAGAGCCTGGGTGAGATGAAGACAGCAGGGTAGATATATATTGTAGGAGGGTCAGCTGTGCTAACTTTTAATAAACCCTGGGAAGCTCGATCCTCAGTTGTTAGTGGCTTTTTTAAGATGGTGGTTTTCTTACCACACTTTTTGTTTTCAGGTGTATAAAGTACTTACATCTCACATCAGTTCTTTGGAGTCTGCACTCTGATACCTCTTGCTTCCTCACTAGTCCAGTTTCCATAAAGTAGCCAGAGAAGGCCCCTTAAATTCCACAATAACACCCAGCAAAATCAGGCACCTCCACCGCCTCTCTGAGGAATGTCACTTTAATTCTTCTTCTCTTTTTATGTTCTAATTATCTCTATATTTATGTGAACATCACTCTCTCTAGATATGTAGATATAGATGCAGACACTTTTTGTTTCCCAATTTGCTTATTATGTACAGTTTGCTTTCTTGCCTCAAGCTCTCCTGCCTGGACTGTTCTTTTCAGGAACCACTAGCCCACCACTAGCACCACTATTACTGGTTCACCTTAACCACGCCCTCTAGCTCCAGCCAAGGTAAGGTGCTCACAGGCAGCTAGGGATTAATGACCAGTGCCTGCCTTAGTCCCATTCATCTGTAAGTTTTCAGGTTAACGACACTCTTTAAGGTGCTTCTCTGTCTTTGTGATTAAGTTAGTTTGCCCCCTTTGCCCTTTTATAACTCTCATCATACTTGAAATTACTTGCTCACTGACTATGTTCTCTGTTAAATTATATGGTTCTTGAGGACAGGGGTCAATCTCATGGATCTATCTTGTTCACGGGTATATCCTTACTACCTAATGCATTTCCCTAACAGCTACTTATTTATTAAGTGAATTGATAAATGTATGGAGAATGGAAATACTTGTCATTAATTTTTATTAGATTTAGCAAATGATTGTTCAACCCTTCATTTGAATCTGCCCTTGGAGCTGTGAGGAACCTTATCGACTCTATCCTTCTCCACCTCTATTGATTTGGCTGCATATTCTTGGTTTCTATCCAGTCAGAGTCTGTTTGAGATTGCCACTGTAACCTCATTTCCATCTGTACTGAAGAGGCCGGTGAAAACACATATTTTTGAAATCAACAGAAAGTGAGTTTTACATATTTTTAAATTAGATCTCTTTGAAGTCAACATTTTTTTTAAATGAAATAGTGCTTTGAGCTCCTAATGTTTTGTAAATCTTAATTTTAGCACTGCCTACAGTGCATTTTTAAATGCTCTTTACAGGACAGTTTAAGTGGCCAAACCTAACATCAATCATTGTCTCTAAGACAAAAATCTTAGTTTTTAAACTTTCCTCATATGTGTGTTTGTTTAGTTTTTAATGCTTAACTTATAATGAACCAGAATTTTTCTAATTGCTTCTGACTTAAAACAATGAAGTTCTAGAGAATGCTTACCCTCAGCATATTTGTGCAGATGAAACATTGGCAGCCCTCAAGAACCTTCTATCTGGTTCCCCATCACATTACGCTCATCTCTGGACCACACCACCACTGGCATAGTTAGTGCATCCTTCCACATTACATCACATTTCTTTGTTTTCTCTTTTCCTCTGGCATTTTTACTTAGCTGACCTGTCTGCTAATAGTACAAAGCCAAACCCTACTACTGAGGAGACTCAGAGGCCAAATACATCTTCCTCCTTATTTTATAGAACAGAGACCAAGATCCCCAGGACAATGTGATTCTCCTGTAGATCACAACTAGTCAAGGGAAGAGTCTTGGCTATAATATGGGGCTTCTCATACCCAGGCGAGTGCTCTTTCTACTATAAAACACGTGCATATTAAGTCAAGTATTCTGGAAGTAATTTACCATATTTGTTAGCTAACTAAATTGCAGATTGAAGCTGAAGGACTTGAATCACTTTAGTTCAGATATTCAAATCCCACCAATCAGTAAATGAAGTACACACAACTGAGGACCAGAGATGGGGGGAAATACCCAATTATAAAAATATTTGTAGGGGCACCTGACTGGCCCAGTTGATAGAGCGTTTGACTCTTGATCTCACGGTTGTTAGTTCAATCCCTGTGTTGGGCATAGAGACTAAAAACACTGTAGATAGCACAACTGAATAATTTCAGGGAAATCAGACAAAATTTTAAAAAATAATAAATCTTTTACCCCACTTTTTTTTCAGTCTGTTGTGTTTTTGGTTTGATTTCACTTCAAAGTGTTCAACTCCCCTGCCCTCACTTGGTCTTCAGAGAAGCCATCAGAATGCAGCACCAGGCTTCTCCCCCTGTCTCTCTTGCAGCTGCAATCCCACATTCCCCAACTGTCAGAGAAATCCCTCCTCCCAGAAACGGTAGCTGGGCGTCTTTCTCTGAAGTTTTGTGGTAGTGGTCAGCTGCTGTCACTAAGGATTAACTGGTCTCAGAATAACCAGAAACATAAATCAAAGTGGGAGCAGAAAAGACAGATCCTCCTCACCAAGTCCACGAAGGAAAGGAAATGCGGCCTCTAGACTCTTTCATCTTCTCAGCCACACCCACACGTGGAGAGTCGGCTGCATTAGCACAGTCGTCTTCAAAGGCAGAGGACAGCAAAGCAAGAGGGGAGAAAAAAGAAAAAAAAAAAATCTTAATGACTAATTGGCAAACCATCTGTCTATATGTGTTATCTCCCTATGTTACCTTCACAATTTTCCTTTTTAAGTTCTCATTGATCTAAGCCTGAAGACATTAAAGGTTGTGATATATTCTGGTCTGCTCATCAGCAAAGTCATCCTAGTGTGTCAGGGCTGGGCAAGCCTGTCGTCCAAAGCCTAGGTTACCAATAAAGAAAACTGAAGGCCAACGGTTTAGATGACTTGGCCAGACTCCTGTATCTCCTTGGAGAAAGAGCCAGGGCTAATGATTCCATGTACTGAGTCCTTCCTCATACAGCCTTCTTGCTAGGACAATGTCTTATTAAAAAAATATCTTCCCTTTACCATATGGTACTTTATGCCTTTATTGCTGCCTTTTCCATCTTCCTAACTCCAGAGTGGAAGCCTTGGTTTCTACCTTCTTCCATCAAAACTTCCAATTAGAAAATGTTTTACATCTGTCTTTCACCAGTTAAGATGAATGAGATTCCCCATGCCACCTTCCCTGAGGGTGTGTTCATGTTTAGTCACGTAATCTGAGTTCTGGAATGGAAAATTTTCATGCCTGCTAAAGGGTTTGTCATCAGGACAGATTGTGGGAAGGGATGGGGGTGGGTTTTTTGACACTCTAGTCTCTGAGCTACTAATGTCTATGATTAGTAATAACAAAATTCACACATCACTTCCCTTTCAGAAACCCATGTAGGGGATCGGTTAGTAATTGTAAGATAGGCAAGTTCAGTTTCATAAGGTGATAGCCTGGAAGATCCCTCTAGGTTAGAACAGCATTCACCAGTGTAATGTAGAGTATTCCTACTTTTCCAGAGGACACGGTAAAAGGTTTCTCTATTTCTCATTCTCTCTTTTTTAAAATCTGAATAAATGTATCTTCAGTGTCATTGCTGTTGTGTGCATTTCAGGGTCTCTCTACTCTGCCTCAGACCTCCTGGGGACTCAGAAGAGGGAACATCTGTTTGTCTGTTTTACTCCCTTTTGCAGAACTTGCTAAATAGGGAAGAAGCTAAATTTTTAATGTTCCCGAAGCTCTGTGTGTGAAACGATGATATTGGGTTGCAATTGAAGAAGAGTTTTAAGACAGGCAATTTTATACCAACTTACATAATGCATGCCAAAGTGTGAGGCTGTTATGGAATCGCATCTGCAATTGTGAGCTGCATAATACAGCAATAGTATTTGAATATTATCAGATTGTAAATGGCGGAAATGTGGTATTAAGTGTTTGTGAGGAGTGAATTATGCCCTATTATATCACAGAGACCCTGGGAGCAGTGGAAGCAGCCGGTGAATGGCGGGTTTCTCTGATTTATTAACAGGGTTAGTTGACTGGGATTATGCTTATTTTTATGTGAGGCACCATTATCAGTTCTGAGGCTCTACTCTAAAGAGGACACACACAGAGAGGAGAGATAATAGTCGCATGCCTCCCCTCATGCATGTCACAGCACCTGGAACATCGGCAATATTTGACTTTCTTTGGAAGCAAGTAAGAAACCTAGAGAAATACATAAAGAATGAAAACAAATCTCCACAAACTAGCAAGAGACTTTGGGGAAAGCTGGAGATGTAGAAAAGGAAATCTCAAGAGGGACATGATCACAGACTGCAAATACCTTCAAGGTAGCATTATAAATGAAGGTTGAAATTATTCACAGTCTCAGATGATGGTAGGAGTAGGTGCAGGGGCCTGGAGCTAAGGAAAAAGCAGCTTGGACCAGATAATAAGAAAAGTTTATAGCAATAAGAATGACAGAGCAGAGAAATAGGTTCCCAAGAGTCATGGCAGATATTCAAGGAATAGGTTAGGTAAGACATTAACAGGACTGATGGGGTAAAGACAGCCAAATGGATGCAACAAGTGGGGTTTGGTGCTCCTGCTTCTGGAGATATTGCTGAAGTAGTAAATGCAAACATTTTCCCCACTGAATGCTGCTTTGACAATATTCCTAACAGAATCTGTACTCTTGTGTGCCAACGTCATATTTAAGAAGCAAAGCCTCCAAGTGGATTGCCAGCTGGAAAGTCTCAATCAACAAATGTGATGACATTTTGTTCCCCTACAAGCATCCCCATCCTTGACTTTGAAACCTTTCCAGGAGAATGTAGGAATTAAAATAAGCTGATGGGTTCAAGAAAGCTTTATTGAAGGATATGAGCTCTAAAGGACAGGGGATTTAAGGCACATTTTATACTCATTACTTGTAACATGGTCATTCAAAAAAAAAGAGTTGTGCTAGTAGTTGAAAATTGAAATAAGAAGGAGGGAAGATTGTTGTTCTAGAAGAGCATGCTTCCTGGATGCTCTAATTGTCTTCCAGGTGGATTCAGTAATAAATTGCAACATTTATAGCCAAGCAGCCACTTTAGGTTGTAGGATTGAAACATCAACTTTTCAAGGGCTGATGGTTGTTCCTAGCTGACAATTAGAAGGAATCATTATTTCAACAAGTGATACGAACAAGAAAGTTTTAGAGATATCTCCATGTCAGTATATAGTCAGCTGTAATTCCTCCTCTGCAAATTCAAGAGGGCAGATGGCAACAACACAGCCTCCCTTTCCATCACCAATTCAATAGTATCATTAGAAAATGAATCCATACTATACTGGAAGGCCAACTCCATTGGATGAGGAACCATGAATAATATCGAAAATATGGAAAGCAACCTGAGCCATACTACAGATTTCTACAAAAAATCAAAGCAGCTCAAAAACTGGTGTCAGAATCAGACTGGGACAAAAACAATTGCAGAGGAATTTGGTAGGGTGGCATAGTTCAGAACTTCTGCATCTCTCCTCACCTCCAAACCTCTGGCCAGATTGTGAACAGCAGTGGTGCCTGGACCCAGACAACCATAATAAATATGAGCTCCTGGGACACAAAGCAAGATAATGACTGAATGACTGTTAAAGCTCTGGGTGAATAGGATGACCCCACACCTAGACCACCTTTCCTTTACTGTAATTCTACCCAGACATCAGTGTAAACTGCAGTGCTATGACCTGGCCCATACCCCACAAAGTCCAGGCAAACAGACATAGCATCACCAGAAAGGTAACAGTGGACCCTAAGACAAAAATAAATATGCAACTGAGCAAAACTTTGGGAGAACCACATCATGAAAGAAAGGCAGGAAACACAGCAAATGGAAGAACATATACTCACAGAAATAGTGCATCAACCAACAAGATAGTAAAGGAGATATTATACATATCCTCTGAGAAACACAAGAGGATATTATGATTTTTTCAATCAATTTGAAAACTTGGAAAATGGAAATTTAATTCTTGAAGAAAAATGTGAAAATAAAAGTTGAATGGACTATTCACATGATAAAAAGTGATTTTTATTTTATTTTATTTTATTTTATTTTATTTTGCAGTGAGGTGTAATTGAGGAATTTTCCTAAGTCTGATGGAGTATATAGGACCAACACATGAGAGCGCATGCAAAGACATTAGGATATATGTTCAGTACTGTTCTAGAAAAAGATCAAAGGAAAATGGAGGAGAAATAGGCAAAGACAAAATTTTTTAAATTTTTCAGGACTGAAAAAAGATCAATTTCTAGATTGAAAGATTGCCCACCAGATATTGTGTGACCAAAACAAAAACAAAGAAAAGACTGCAGATAGAAATATTGTGAAATTCTAAAACTCCAATAAACAGAAGGCCCTTAGGGTGTCCTAAGAGAAAGAAAGAATATAAATGAGATTTCAAACAAAGCAACATAGCTTGACCTCAGAGTCTTATCAGTAACACTGGATGTATGAAGTCCATTTTCCACCAGATTCTTAGAGAAAATTATGTTGAACACTATTATTAATTTTTAGGGCAAAATATAGACATTTTCAGATTTTTTTTGGACAATGGAAATTTTAGTATCCATAATTCAAGTCTGAAAGAATTACTAGAGCATACATTCTAACAAATAAAATAGATGAATCCTAGAGGAAATAATGGAATTTAAGCAACAATAGTGAGAAAGAAATCAATAAAATTTATTGCTAAATCTAAATGAGCACTAATTATAAAATATTAACCTGAAAATGGCATATGATATTGATGTTATGTAACATCACTAAACACGCAGCAGAGTGACAGGGTTTTTTTGTTTGTTTCATTATTCAAGGGCTTGAATATGATCTCATTTCTCCTCTTCTGAGCACGGGATAATAAGGAGATCCTTACTTCTGTGTCATCCTGCTACAGGTTTCATTCTATTTCATTTTTTTAGATGTTTCAAAACATTCATGTTTTACTTGTCTTTATATGTACCATAGCACAAGATTGATTATAAACTCCTTCAGGAAAGTGAGTTTATCCATATATTAATTTAATAGATAATAACTAGCATTATTACATATAGGTAATAACTATAATAATAATATATGTAGTAGGTAATCACTAGGATTTTGAAGGTGCTAGTTAGATAAAGGATTTAGTATAGTTTGCTGTGCTGGCTGGTGCAGGATAATCAGAAAACAGAGATGATTATATTAAACCAAGAATCATACAAACAAGTCATGATCTTATAAAATAATTTGGCACAGAAGAAAAGAGATCACTTAACAATACAAAAAAATACAGTTGCCTGTCTCTGTTAGCTGGGAGAATTGTCTATCACAGAGACTCACACACAAAAACCTAGACTTTATGAAAAATCCCAAATGAACCTGAGAAAGACTCTCAACTCTCAACTGCCACAAGAGCCCCTTGAAAATATCTGACACAGAATAAATTCACTTCCTTCAGTAAAGGTAAGAAAGAGAAACAAGCCAAGACTGACAGAAAGACATGACAAGGAAAATAGGGGAACGATAACTACCCAAAAAAATAGTGGCCAGGTGTAAATAAAAGGGAAAACCAGACATCTCACCATCAATGAAGAAAGATACTATGTCCAACTCTACTTTGAAACAAATAATAAAGTAGTAATAATAATAATACATTAAGGAATGTATGGGGCAGGAGTAGGGGGATAGAGATCATGAGGCAAGATAGCTTAATAAATAGAATTTAAAAAGCCACAGAAATGTAGGTAATAATAGAAAGGAACACGGAATATAAGAACATCTATAGGACACAGACATGAAAGATATAAGCAAAATAAAGTAGAAATAGAAAAACAATTTAAAAGGAAAAAAAGGCAGTAGATGGAGATTCAACCTACACATATTCACAGTCCTTAAAAGAAAAATAAAAAGACAAAAAAATCATAAAAATCAAATATTGAAATATGTAACTTAAAGAAAACTGTCAAAAAAAAAAAGAAAACTGTCATTTAATTAAAAAATCATTATTTCTACTTATTAAAAAGTACAACCTATGCCAGGGAATCATCAGAATGATCAAGTTTGAAACACAGCAAGGTAAAGGCACTAGACTTAAATTATGGAAAAATAATCCTCAGGGTATCATGAGAAATAAGCCATAGACTTCTAAAAGAGGGAAACAAAGAAGCAAGTAAAGCGGCCCATGAGTTCTCCACAGCCGCTATCCATATAAGAAGACAGTAGGGCCACACCTACAAATTCCTTGAAGATGGAAAGTAACCTAAGGATTTTATATCTAGATCAAATTTCAATCAATTATAACATCAAGAGACAAATGGCTTTTAACATGCAAGAATTCAGGAAAGATTGTCTGCTGTGAACTTAAGGATTCTACTTCAAGAACATAATTAGTTGATACATCACTAAGAAGACTACAGCAGAAATATTGGCCCTGTGTAATGCCTGTAGTTAACTGTGGACCTACGACTCAAACAAATCTGAGAATGAGGTGATGGGACAAAAAACAAAGCTATATGCATGAGAATATCGAAATTACACAACAACATAAATTGAAAAAAGAAAAAGATAAGTAGTGGGGAGACAGAATCTAATCGATGCAAAAAGTAAAAGCTTATCCAAGTAAAAAGCTTGTTTAAAATGTAAAAGTAGGGATCCCTGTGTGGCGCAGCGGTTTAGCGCCTGCCTTTGGCCCAGGGCGTGATCCTGGAGACCCGGGATGGAATCCCACGTCAGGCTCCCGGTGCATGGAGCCTGCTTCTCCCTCTGTCTATGTCTCTGCCTCTCTCTCTCTCTCTCTATCATAAATAAAATATATATATATATATATATATAAAAGTAGATGCTAATCAAGAAAACAAAATTAGAGCAATCTGCAGGTGAGAAGGAGAGATGCCCATAGTGAACATTTAATATGCTAATACTCTGAGGCTAATATAATGATAATAAGAAAAAAGATCCAACTTTTCTTAAATATCTGAATTATTGACACATTTTTTAAAGTAGCACAGATGGGCTCCTGGGTGTCATAGTCAGTTGAATGTTGGACTCTTGTTTTTGGCTTGGTGGTGAGTGATCCCATGGTTGCAGGATTGAGCCCCAAGTCGGGTTCCCCATTGTCTGCTTGAGTTTCTCTCCCTCCCTCTCCTTCTGTCCCTACCCCTGAGTTCTCTCTCTCTCTCTCTTTCTCTCTCGCCACAAATAAATAAATCTTAAAAAAAAAAGCAGCACAGAAAACTACATAAATGGGCTATCTAAAGATAGATATTAAGCCCATAAATGTATATCATATCAATAAATTCAAATTGGTTAAACTCACCTCATAAAATGTGATCAAATGATCAAATGTGATCAAATGATCACAAAGCAAAATCTCACCCCCATTAAATCCCTGATATAGAGAAGCCAATACCACATACATACACACACATATAAAAGTAATTCCAAAATATTGGAAATTTAAAAATTGACAAAAACCCTCTAGAAAAACTCTAAGAAAAAGAAAACAAAAGGTCATGATCTTAATATCATACAGGTTTAAGCTGTGACCAAAAATCCCCAAAAAGGTAGAAAAATCACTTTTAACTGCTAAAGAGTAAAATTCACAACAAAAATATAATCAATATAAATATCTATACTCCAAATAGTATAATACAAACACTCCTAGACATTATACCAGAACATGCTAGGAGAAATGAGTAAAAACATTAATGGTGGACTTTGTCACCTTATTCAGCATAGTCAAAAAGGTAATCTGGGGAAAGTTTCATAAAGAGCTTGTTTACAAGGTCAAGGTATAGGAAAACCACTAGAATCCCAAGAATTGCCAGAATCGCAGGGCAAATAACAAGCTTTGACTAACCCCAGCCTTAAAGTAGCAAGAGATGTAAGCCATTTTCAATATATGAAGGCAGAGACTTCCAGGTAACTAACCCAAAGTTCCAGTACCTTCCTCCTAAGATTTCCCCCCAAATAAGACAAAACATGATGATGTTGAAATTAATGCACAAATGTAGTATGTCGTGAAAAATGTTATATATTATTGTAAAAATCTTGAATGTTGTGACAAAGTAGAAATAGTGCATTTAATAATGGGAAAAGATGGGAGAGAAACAAACAAACAAAAAATAGAATAAGCTCCTTGTATAGGTTCTAGACGGGAATTTTTTCATACAGAACAATATTAATCAGAAAATAGGAGTCTAAGAACTTTAACAAAAGTAGAAATACAAAAGTTACCACTAGAATAAAAATACAAACCTCCCTAAATACAATTTAAAAATCTTATAAGTAATAGAATAAAAATATATATCCCACAAAGAAAGAAACCCAGTAAATACAAAGAGTGTAATAATAAAATATTATGGTAGGGTTGAAATCAAACATATCAGTCATTTTGATGAATATGGCTGGACTCAAATGATCTAATAAAAGATACATATTCAGTCCTATTCAGTTCCCAAAACAAGACCCTACTATAGGCACCACGAAAGAGAGCCTAAGGTCAAGAATCTCAGAAACACTGAAAATGAAGGAGTGGGCAGAGGTGTACAAAGGAAGTGGAAGCAGCGAGAGCAGTAATAGCAATCATGATATCAAAAAATCTAGAGTTCAGGACTCTTGGGTGGCTCACTTGGTTGAATGTCTGCCTTCGGCTCAGGTCACGATCTCAGGGTCTTGGGATAGAGACTCGAGCCGGCTCCCTACTCAGTAACAGAATCTGCTTCTCCCTCTCACTTTCTCTCTGTAATCTCTTTCTCAAATAAATAAATAAAATCTTTAACAAAGAAATCTAGAATCCAAAACCCAAACCATTAAATGTGAAAAAGAACACTTTTAAATGTCAAAAGCCACTTAACTGTCAAGATATAATGTATATGGATATTTATGCAACAAAGAACACAATGACTATCTTTGTGAAACAAAAAGCATAGGACATACCAAGACCCAGATAGAAACATTAATCATAAGATACACTTGCACATCACTCTAGAAAAAGTAGACACAATAAAGCAAGATACAGAGAGTTTTAGAAATATAATCAATGAGACAGACCTTATAAATGTATATTAAACTTTATACCCCAATAAAGCAAATATATTCTTCCTTAAGCACCCATGGCACATGGACCAAAACAGGTCATAAACTGAGTTATAGAGAAAATGTTAGAAATTTCCATAAAGTAGAAATATAAACAACACTCTGATAGCTATGAAATAAAGCTAGACATTATCAACAATGAAACACAAAACCAAATGCCCTGCCACCTGGAAAATTTTAAAGCTTTCTATGAATCAAGTCTTTAGAGAAAAGGGGGCATGCAAACTGAAATTGTGACTTTTTATGAAAAAGAATGGCAATGAAAATACTATGCACCCAAACATATGGGATGCATTCAGAGCAGAGATCAGAGGAAAATTCGTAGCATTAAACCCTTTTATCAGTAAAAATGAAAGAATGATGACAAATGACATAAATTCCCAGTTCAAAACAATGGAAAAAGAACAACAAACCAAGCACAGAGAAAACACAAGGAAGGAAAGAATAAAAATGAAAGGAGAAATTAAGGAAGGGAATAGAAAAACAGATCCAATGAATAAATCAAAATCCTGTTTTTTAAAAATAATTCACAAAATAGACAAACCACTAGCTACCCTTCTTAAAATAAAGGAAGAAAACAAAAATATACAAGATAAGACATGAGGAAGGGGGCACAACCATTGAAACAAATTTTTGAACATCACCAGAGACTATATTACAGACTTTTATGCAAATAAATTTGCAAGCCTAGATGCAATGGTGTTCAGGAATAACATATGTGATGCCTGAAGGATTTGGAGCGTTATGACCAAGAAAGATGCTGTTAAATACAACAAATATACATGAGGGAATAAACTGAAGGCAGAGTACTGTCCTCTAGAATTCTTTTTCTGAAATATGAATATATAAATGTATGTTAATCAAGGAAGTTGTCACAGGCTCATACCTATCATCCCTCCTCCTGCCTCCCGCCCCAATCAAACACTATAATCAACATCTAGCCCATAATCTGATCTGACTTCTGAATATCTATCTCTTTGACCCTCTGCATGCTGCACGATAGCCCTACATTCTCCCTTCACCTTTTGTACCGCGAGTTGGATGAATGAACACAGGGGCTCTTGTGGGGAAGTCCTACTGAAGGATGGGATGGATTCACCTTGCAAATATGCAAAGCATTAATGACCACTTATGTGAAATTCCCCAAAGGCTGTTCATTAAGCCCAAATCAGGCTTCCTGTTGTGGCTCCTCTGAAAGAGATGACAGGCCACTGTGTCCTAGAAATGGGACTCCCACTGGGAGGGAAGGACATTCAAACTGACTCTGTGCCCTCAGGGTAGGTGTCCCATGAAAGGCCCCATGAGGGGGCTTGACTTTCACATCTGAGTGGTATGAATATATTTGCCTGTCATTTCCATGTTAGTCAGCGTACAGAAGCCTAATTACCACTTTCTAAAGCTACTGTATAATAGTGAAAGTCATTAATAATTGATGAAAAGCTATTGACCAAAATGAAGTGAGTCTTTGAATATAACTAATAATTATTAAACCTTTACTAATATTTACTGAGCATTTACTGTGTGCCAGACATTCTAAATGTTTTATTTCTATTGTCTCATTCAATCTTCACAATAGTTTTATGAGGAAGCTGAAACACAATTTGTATTTGTCCATTCCGTGCCTTCAAGGAGATGACAGGTTTTCATCTAATAGGATAATCAGGGCCCCTCCAAGTGTGATTTGTGATTCAATCTGCCATCCTGATGATGATTTTTTTTTTTCTAAAATTTTGTATCATCATTATTTAAAGGGATTCCATGGAATTTGGAAACAGGTTGCAGTGACCTTGGTTACCCTGAGCACACATTACAGGACGTGGCACTGCTGATACATGTTTCTAAAAGGGTGGATATTTGGCAACGCAGTCCACCTTCAACAGATTAGTGATGAAGTTTTCTTATTCTCCTATTAAAAATACCATGCCTCATGAAAGACAAATATTCCCTGTCCAAGAAGCAAGAACAAACACAAGAGTCTTCCCAGTTCTAATTCTAAGGAGAGCAGGACAATGGAGGCTCCCTAACCATGAATTTGTTAATTTTCGTGATTCCGGGTAAAAAGTGAAAGAGGGTGTCATTCATTTCTGATCTTTATAAGAAAGACATAGAGCAGATATTTGAAACTCTCAGCCCAATTTAGTATTGAAAAAACTTTTCATCATTGCTCATGCACATTTTTTATCTCCCACACAGTTTATCATAATGTGTCTTATGTTAGTGAAAAACTGGAACAAAGTAAGCCTTGTATGTCATCAATTATTTTTGGTGTGTGTTTTCCCCAATACTCAATAAGTCTTTATTTTGACCTTATACACACCTACACATTTTGTAAGAGAAGGCCTATTACTTATAGTCTAGAAGAAGGTGGAAAAATGATGTATGTCATCCTCAAGTGCATGCAAGCGAGGCCAACAAGAATTTCCCGCTATTTATTAGATCTTAAGATTCTGTTTTGGTTAGCCCCAAAACAATTATGGCACCTAGAGAGGTTCCCAAACTGACTGAGTCTTGGTACAAGTTGATTAGAAACAATGATAAGACCAGATGTGAAGCATCTCTTGATATTTCAGTGACATCTCTGGTTGGAGACCCACCATTTTGCAATATAAGACAGAGTGTGGTGTTACAGCCTGGCTCTTTTCCTAATACCTATGTGACTTGAGTAAGTTATTAAATCTTATTATAGTGCAATGATACCCACCTTACCTGGCATTATGTTATAGGAATTAAATGAGCTAATATCTGTTATGTATTTAGCACAGTGCCCAATGTGAATGTGTGTGTAAGTAGGTTTATACTTAAAAATCAATAGTGAGATAATACTAGTTTCTAAAGGACGAGTGAAACTTGGGGAAAACTCAGAAGTCCTAAACACCAGGGACTTTTGTCATTACAAAATACCTTAACCACAGAGTATGTGTGATTGCGTGGGGGGGGCGGGGGGGGGAGGGTAGCTGCTGAATTAAATGGTTCCATACATCCTGCTGCATGGATTTGTTCATCCTTGGCAACAAACAGAAGACATGTGTAGTGGTATCTGATGTACACTTAGAGTCCCAGTCCCAGTGTACAAATTCCTTTTCTTGCTTTTGATGTCCATGTACATAACAATTGTCTCCCTTGGTTTTGCTCTTTCCTGATCATTCATGTTTACAGTTGCAGTTACAGTAAATAGCACATCTCATTTTGTTATCCTTTTTATGATTACAGCTAATAAAGGTGATTTTTTTCATTTTTCTTTCCACACGTAAGATAAAAGGCAGAAGGAATTGTGATGACTGTTTAACCACAGGCAGAATGAGTGTGTATGTGTGTATACATGCAGGTGTGTGCATGTGCATGCATGTGTCTGTGAATATGTGTTTGTTAAGGTTGAGGAGAGCACAATGTAAAAAATGAGCAAGGAAGGAATTTGGTGGCAGCATAAAATTCAAGTCCATATAATCCTGAATCCATATAATAGAGTCAGTATAATACTGGGCTCTCTTTGGTCCACATCCAAATCTGAGAGTTGAGACACCGTCATCAGAGCAATCTTTTAGCATGAACAGCTTCATCAGAGCTATAGTCCCTGGATACAATGGGATCCAGGGTACCCTCACAGCATACTATTCCAGTGAAGGAATTTCTTGGGAGACAAAAATCCTGTTTTTAAGGCAGAATCATTTCTGCCTTAATATCTGCTGTTCATGCTATATCCTTTTGGTTTCATCAAAACACTTTTCCCTGGGCAAAAAGTACCTCCAGAGTTTATTTTCATTTTTCAGCAACCATGGGAGTATTTGCTCATGTAGTCCTGGTGTAAGACTCAATTCTTCTCTTTTATTCGTTAGCCGAATGGAGCTTCAAGAAATATGTACCTCTTTAAGGTCTTTGTGAACTGGGCCAGTGATTCTAAAACTTTATTATGCATAAGAATCAGTGGTGAAATTTGTTAAGATTCCAAATCTGGTTTAGGAAAGATAGAATCATGCCTGAGATGCTACATTTCCAACAATATTCCAGGTGGTACTGACGGTGCTGCTGATCCCAGGACTATACATTAACTTACAACACTCTAACCCAGAAATGGACAAACTTTTTCTATAAATGGAAAGACAATAAATATTTTAGGCTTTAGCTATTCAACTCTGCTTATTGTAGCACAAAGGAAACCATGGATAATACATAACCAAATGAGTAGGCTTTATTCCAATAAAACTTGAATTCTGAAATTTGAATTTCATGTAATTTTCACATGTCAGTAAATAATTTTTCTTTGGAATTTTTTTTCAGCTATTTAAAAATACAAAACACACTCTCAGCTTAGGGGTCATACAAAAGCAGTCAGTGGGGTCAGATGTGACCTATGGGCCAAGCTTGCCAAGGAGTATTATCTAGATCAAGCGATCTAGACAGTATTCTTGCCTGTAACTAGGACTTAACACCTTATCTATTACAAAGAGATAAACATTCTCTTTGCCTCCTAGTTTAGAAAGCAAAAAATTCTTAGTGAAGTTTGTATTCTTACTGAAAGAAAATCCTTTCATTTATAGCCCTGACTTGAGTCTGCTACCCTAAAGCTTGAATGATCTAGTTCTATTTCATAGGCAGAGTGAGCAGATATACCTCTTTACTCAGGTACTTTAGGTTTATTCATGGTTTGTTGACTCACACTAAGATTGGGATTTATTTTACCATCAATCTGGGAAAAAGATAGAAATGTCATATCTTTTGCTAAGTCTCTAGTAACATCTCAGCCTGAAATTATTAGAAATCAAACTAATTAGACAATCAAGCCCAATGGTAGAATTTAATTTCCCCCGTCCAAGGGCCAGTAGATTCAGAAAGAATCTGCAAAACAAATCTATTTTGGGGAAGACCTCCTCCAACTTTTCCAATGATTTTATCCCTATCAGCACAAAGAAAATGATGTGCGTGCCCAGGGCTCTGGGATCTAAACTTAACTGGCCCATAGCAAGTGTGAAATTTCTTTGAAGTCTCCATTTTATCTTATAAATTCATGCATATCTTTCATTTTATTCCATAAAACATATTGGTGTTTGTTGTACTATAAAGATGTTTAAAATTACTTCTCAGTTCACTTAAATTTGTATGCTAAAAATTGAGAGCCCCAGGAAGTTGGCCAATGTTTACTCTAACGATTCATATAGTCTCTCTGACACACCTGTATATGTATACTAGTGTGAGAAGTATAAAGTTAGCAGGAGTCCCCCCTTCTCCCTGAAATGTTGTTAGACCCACGTGCCAAACCTTTTCATCCTCTATCTACCCACGGCCAAGACCCCTGCCATGTGACCTAAGAATGCTTATATTCCAAAGTTTATCCTAGTCAGTTGACACCATATAAGGTTTGCTTTAGCATGATTGCTGTTTGAACTTTATTTTTTCTGCTCATATTCTGTTCACAGGCTTATTTTGAGTCTTCAGATCAAATTAGCAATAGAGGAGCTTTAATATCTGTAATAAGCCTACATGTAAATGCATTGAATCAGAATGGCCTGCTTTGTGTCAACGACCCTAACCCCGATCCATACTCTGTCTCTACAGGTCTGTAATTTCTTTTATACTGTGTTTTATTATAAATATATGTATATGTTTAATTCATGCATTTTATTAAGTAGATAAAGTTGGAAATCAGTGGTCTGATGATGTTTTCATCTGTTTATTTTTCCTCATCTTCTTCATGGAAATCCTTCATTCAAAGCACTGAAATACTAAAACTGAAAATCAAGATCAAATCCACCACTAAAAATGCTGGCCTACTTCTCAAGTTTCCATTTCTTCAAGTAATGAGGTATTGGAGAAAACATGGAAGGAATTTGCTTTCTACCAAGTATTATTTCACACAATTTCCACAAAAATACTACAGAATTTCCACTCAGAATACTAAATGTTTTTGGTATTCTTAATTGGCTTGAAGATACATATCATTAGTATGCTGGGTCTAGTAGAGGTCAAAGAATGTCCTTTCACATGACTATTGGAAATCACAAGAAGGGAACAAGAGGAGAAGATGATGTTCCATTACTACTGGTGGCAATATCCCTAGATTATGTGATCTAGGAAATATTAACTGAGTAGTTTAGATAGAAGTAATAATCCTCTTCCCACCTTCAATGTGAAGCATGATTGTTCCAGCTGATGAATTGTTAGAGTGGAATTTGAAGGAAAGGCAAGGCAACATTTGGTTGAAAGGCTGGTGATCTCAGTGGTGTCAATAGAGTGAGTCACGTTTACAAATTTATGCACCAGATTGTTGAGTTTGAGAGTGAGTGCCTCCTTAAATTTTGCACCTTAGATGATTCATTTCTCTCACCCTTGTTCCAGTCCTGATCTTAAGATACCTTCTAAGTTATAAACCTCTATATGAGAAAAGAAACAGACGGTATGTCTTAAACTATTTAGCCTGGCCCTCTGTGCATGGATAAGAAGAGTCTCAATTTTCACAACTGCAATACAGTTGTCTTATCATGGTTCTACCAAATAAATGGACCTACTTGCTGGTCCTCTTACACAATTTTCCCTTTCTTGTCTCTCGACTTTTGTTCATGAGCTATCTTCCTGACCTTTGAAACCCTGTATATTCATAAGACAAAGATCCTATTTGTTACTACTTTTTCCAAAATTACTTCCCTAGAGTGCACAGTGTCTTGTGCCACCCAGCATTCATCCTCCCTCCCAGAGTTCAGAGCTTCTTGTCCCAGCTGCTAAGAGAGTTGATAATTGACAGAGTCTATCTGAGATCTCCCTTTGAGAAATTGCCCTTGGCCAAGAAAGCCATTTCAACCAACTCTCCTATTCTTCCCAGAAACATCTCACATCCAATCACTGGCTGTGCAGGAGTTTAAGTCTGGCATCTTGCTCCAAGTCAAGACAATTTTGAAGGGCCATCCTAGCTATAGATTCCTCCATAACCTCAGACCTATGATATGAATTCATTATGCCCCAACTTGTCCTTCTGCTTAATCCTGCCTTTTTTTTTTTTTTGCTACCTAACAGATATGGATCCAAAAATGCTTATACTAAACTTTCAGCATGCAAATTTCTATCTCAGAGTCTGTTTCCTAAGGAATCCTCACCAGTTATGGTTGGTTTAAGAACGGTCCAAAAAAGTACATTAAAAAATGGAATTTTAGAGTAAAATCACCCACTAGCTGACTAGCAATGAGGACACAATTACTGATTGGAGATAGAGCACTGACAGTCTCTATATACAGTAACTGAAATTTTTAGTAATTTCATTGGTGCTAAGATTGACTAGGATAGTCATGAAAGAAAATGCATAGCCTAAGATAATGTATCATCCTGTTAATAATTTGGGTGGAGATAATAATTCTAAGCAGAACAGAATTGGAAGGCTACTGTTAAGGGCAATAGATGATTTGGTGAAAATCAGTGAAAAGTGGAAAATAATTAATGATCTATTAAAGGCTAAGGATGAAAATCAGAGGACCCTCTTGATAGCCAATAAAAGGGCTCATTTCCTGCAGAGAGAGGGTCAAGAAAGTTGCAAATCAGGCCCAGGTCTTAAGCAGAATTGTGAAAGAACTCCAGAGAAAGGCAATTTTGCAAACCCTGAAAGTCTGGTATGCCGAAGTCAGGGTCCTATTTGAGAAAGAGACATGGGAAGAGGACATCTGTTCATTTGCATTGGTACGCTCATAAATTGTAAATATCCAGAATCCCCTGAATTCTCTGGGTCTATAAAAAGTGGCCTAGACCTCCTCATTAACAGCTAGTGTCCTCTTCCCTGCTCCCCACCTTTGGTTGAAAAAAACAAAAGTCTCTTCCTTGAAAAACCAACACACAGAGCATACAAACCCTCAGGATTTACCTCCCCTTTCTTCCTGGTCACTAGACCAAGAATTGAAAACTATAGAATTATTGTATGCCTGCTTATTTTTTGCATATAGAATTTTATTAAATTTTGTGAAAGATGTAAACTATCTCTGTCCCATACAAATACCACATATTTCTGTTCCTTCTTTCTGATAGGAATAGAAAATAATCCACATACCATATACCTGATCAAAGCTAAGCCCAGCAGCTGCAAGGGGGAATATTGCATTACTGAGTTTGACTTTGAGTCCAAGATCCTCCTCTAGGATCTCTCTGGACTCTCTAAGATCCAGATCATGCAATAAAAAGAGTCTACCCTGCAGACTTTAGATCATTAAGGGTAGCAAATATCTCCCACACTGATGTAATAACATTCTTGATTGACCATCTTACCTTAGGAAAGGGCAGTACAAGAGGTTGTCACATGCCCTTCACTACCATGAGAGTCTTTATCCTCAAGTCAAGGATGTAATTTGGTTATTCTTCCAACAACCAAGTATATTTCAAGTATATATTTGAGTACTGGAGTTATAACCATTAATGGGTCCATGTATGCAAGGGACCTGCTGTGAGCCAAATCTAAGCCAATATTCAATTTACTACCTGGCCCTCTTTCAACCCAACTATAACAGCACTGGGGGCTGAGTGTCTGGTTATTGATGACAAATAATATCTTATGATCAAGAACTTCAAAAATGTTTGTGTCTGTGCTTTCCATCAGTGTCCCTTCCATCATTTACTTGAGCAACTGGCCATAGATTATTTTTGGTAAGAATTCCAGAATCATTACCATATAGACTTGCTGTGGTACTACAATGTCCTTTCTGCTAGGAATCCTGTCTCCCTTTCAATCAATAGGTACAAGGTCTGAAAACTGAGTTAAATTTAGAAATTGGCAGAATTATGATTCTTTAATTGGGTAATTGTCCTTAGCTTCCTGATTATACATTCTTGATTTCTTTGTTTATAAATTGAGAAATACCCTTGTTAATAGCCTGTTTATCTTGTTGCTAGGGATGTCCTATCAACCAACTGTAGCTTTTTGCAGATCAACAATACTTTCCTCAGTTACCATACCTACTTTGCTACTCATCACATTTTGCTTACATCAATCTGTTACTTTTTTCTTTGGAAACAGCACAACCACTAGAGAATGCCTCAGTTTCATTTATGAGGCAACTTTGAGGCAATATATCATCAATTTTATCAAACTAACTACGGACCATTTCCATGTTTTGCCAAAATCAACTTTTAAGATAATATTGGTATTATTCCTTTTATGTGCATCAACATTGCTCTCTTTACTTACTGCCAATATGCAAATTATATGTTAATTTTATTCTTACCTTTAGATATGAAATAGAGTTTGAATGTTTTATGGTCTGTTTTGTTCTTCAAAATGCCCATCTGTATCTATACAGATTTTTCATAACAGGTAAGGCAATACCCTCTGAATTAGGCACTGATAGCGAATAATTTATCACACAGAGCCTGATCATCTTGGCCACTGTCCTAATTACAATCACTTTCCTGATAGCTGATAGGAACTTTAAAAATACAATTCTTTTTGACTGTTTCTGGTTACTTTTAGAAATGCATATCAATATTTCTATTTCATTGATAGAAATTATAACTCTTCGCTATACCTTTTTCCTTTTTAAAAAGCTTCCCAAGGGATTAAAATGTATGGACAATAAGGAAATGTAAAAAATTCATGAAAACATCTTTTGAAGAACAAAATAAACACAAATGCAGACATATACATTTGCAAAAATTATATATTAAAATACTCAGCAATGATATCTAGCCTAAACATCATTGCAAATAGTTGCCACAAAATTATGTAATTTACCAATTCTCTTTTTTCTTCCCTGGAATTAGAGGCATAACCTCCAGAAGCTTAGCTAAACCTTCAATATCCCAATAACTAGAAGGTATAACATTTTATATCTTCCAATGACAGGGTTTCTTTTGAATTCAATTTCAGAAACAAGTGCTATGCTGCAGTCAGCTCACACCGACTCAAAAGAACTAATTGTTACATTTTCAGGAATTTCACAAGTTGATTTTTGAACACTCCCATTATTAAAAATTAAATTTTATTAATTTACAATGAAATAAACTACTAAAAACAAGGGCAATAAATACTCAGAATGTACCACTTTCTAATTATTTTATTATATGTTTATATTACTCATGTTCTATTGTATCTGTATGTGGATATGTTAATGTCCATTTATCTCTTCAGTCTCTAGCTTCAGAAATATCACAGTGATAGATTGCAATAAAACATGGTAGGAGTAATTAACACCACAGAAATTGGTAAATGCTACATATCAGAGTTCTCTCTCCCTCATTTTCAATCTTTTTTTGGTGGAAACCTAATTGTTAAACATTTGCCAGCATATTATTGAATAAGCCCCTCCTTTACAAACCTGCAAAGCAAGAACTGAGAAGAAATTTCATAACCTTGCTAAGAGAAGGGGAAAATAGAGGTTGCCTAAGTATACACAGATAAACAAAACTGGCTAAATTGGTCAGCATCAAGGGAAGAATTGAGAAGGAGCCAGTAGTGAAAAAGGAGAGGGCACTTTGACAGGGAAAGGTCACATAGCATTAATTTACTGAATAATAAAACTATGAAGAACCTAAGAAAACTTCTTGCTCAACATTTCAACTTAACAGATGATAAAACAGAAGTTTTCCTAGTTACTCAATAGTTGAGCCAAACAAGATTCTAGCTTTAAATACTGCCAATACTCCCTTTTCTTTACCATATGGTTTATTCAGAAGGTCAGGTGTTCATTTTTTCTTTCACTCATGCTTATTTACCCAAATTTTCTTTGAAAAACACAAGCTGATGTTAGAACAAATGTATGATAAAATGATACTTATATTTTGCCAAATAATTAATACATGACTATTTCCAATTTTTAAATTATTTATGTGGTTCATATAGTCTGATTTTCTCAACTGTTTCTCACAATTTTCTGCTGCCAGAATAACAATTTATTCAATTTATCTTTAAAAGAAAATATCTTCAGGGCAGCCTGGGTGGCTCAGCGGTTTAGTGCCACCATCAGCTTGAGCCCAGGGCGTGATCCTGGAGTCCCGGGACCAAATCTCATGTCAGGCTCTCTGCATGGAGCCTGCTTCTCCCTCTGCCTGTGTCTCTGCCTCTCTCTCTCTCTCTCTCTCTCTCTCTCCCTCTGTGTCTCTCATGAATAAATAAAATCTTTAAAAATAATAATAAAAGAAAACAACTTCTATCTACTTAAAAAAATGAAACTTAAACTTATCGAACACCTGTTATGTGCTAAGTTGAACAACTTGGTAAGTATACATCACCATACCCATTTTATAGAGTAAATTAAAGCTTTCAGAGTTTATGTAACTTTTTCAAGGTGATGCAGTTAGGTAGCAGCAGTGCTAGATTTCAGAACTAGTCCTGCCTTTTAAAAAGTCTGCTTTTTTGTTGTCTTTTTTTTTTCTTCTTTCTCCTCTACTATCCTACTTTATCTCTTAGACATCTGTCTATAGAAAAAGCAATAAAATTTTTTCCATGGTTGTGTGAAATTTCCAGATCATATTTGTGCCTTGTGGCATTGTAGATCACATCCAAGTAAAATTAAAATGTCAGTCATTTTCAAGGTCACCCATCATTATACATATTTGTCATTGTCATGAACTATTTAACCTGAAGTAGGTCCACAACTGAACCTTAAAGTTATCTTCCAAAAGATAGATATCCTGGGCTAAAATAAGGAAATGGGGGACAGGGTGAGAGAACACTTACGGTCATGAAATATGGAGTCATTAGCACTCTAGCAAAGCAACATAAGCAAACTGACAGCACAGAAGGAAAGAAAATTCTATTGTACTTTGGTACAGCAGGTAAATAAGGGACTCAGGGCAATGCAGAAGGGCTGGCAAATTTGAAACAAATTAAAGGCAATAACCTTAAATATAGTGATAATAGGTCTGTGGGATTCGCTACTGTAGGACATCTTTAAATCAAATAACAATGTTGGACTACAGGGTGGATAATTTAATGACCAATAACCTTGCTGGTGTTTTGGCTGAAAAAGATACACAACATCTCATGGGCCTGATCTGATCAGCCCAAGGGCAAGGAGAATTTAATTTTCCCATGAACCAGATAAAGTATTCATCAGAGTAACTAGAGCTTGCTTTCTCATATTACTAGGACCTACTTGTGGACTGGATTCCCAGCTCAGGTATTAAATAGTACTTTGCAATGGGCCCCATAGGAAAGTGATAGAATGGTGTCAGTGTAAAAGATAACTTTAATTTCCTTCTTCAGTAGTGGGGGTAAATTGCATTGTACCATTCTGATACCCTCTTCTGGTTGATAACATTTACTAAATAACTGGCTCAAGGGTAGGATTTCAGTTTGTGACCGTAGGAGATGAAGAACACTAACCAATATAATTGTTTTATGCATTAAAGCATATAAATGTACAGGCATATGTACACAAAGGCTGCTCATCACTTCTCTTAAAGCAGCTTGTGGATCTTTCTATCTTAGTACATGAACGTCCACTTTTTTAGTCTTCTTAGAATTTTATTATGTAATTAGGAGGTTCATATTATGAAAAAACAAATAACTATAGGGAGCTCCTCAGTGAAAATAAAGGATATTTCATGTCCATTAACAAATTTTTACCATTGGGGTGCCTGGGTGGCTCAATCAGTTAAGCATCTGCTTTCAGCTCAGGATCCTGGGATCTGGTCCTAGGATCCAGACCTGCTTAGCAGGGTGCATCCTTCTCCTTCTCCCTCTGCCCCTCCCCCTGTTCATGGTCTCTCTCTCTCTCTCAAATAAATAAAATCTTTTAAAGATTTTTACCATTGATGATAAACATTATTACCTATACATCTCTGCATATGTGCAAATATATTTGAATAATAAAAGCCTTTGAATGGAATTACTAGGTCATTGGTTATTGGTGGTAGATGCTGCAAGATTGCCCAGCAAATTGGTGACACAGCCTTGTATTCCTACCAACAGAAGGGGATAACATGTTTCT
Source organism: Vulpes vulpes (assembly GCF_048418805.1). Classification (NCBI taxonomy): domain Eukaryota; kingdom Metazoa; phylum Chordata; class Mammalia; order Carnivora; family Canidae; genus Vulpes; species Vulpes vulpes. The sequence continues at coordinate 109,943,397 of NC_132792.1, forward strand.
CCACCTTCAGACCAACTTTTCAATATTTATTATTCTGGTATTGAAAGTTAAAGGAGATTATTTTTCTTTTTTGCTGCTTTTTAATAGCTTGTGAGGTTGAATACCATTCCATATTTTTAAAGTCATTTCTTTTTCTGTTACCTCCCCTATTCAAGCTCCTTCATTATTTCCTGTTTGGTAAAGGCCTTTCCTATCACGAATTTGTAAGGGTTTTGGTTTTTGGTTTTTGATTTTGTTTTTGTTTTACATATCTAGTACATTAGACCTTGCCACTTGTCTTCTCTAATTAATTTCTCTAGGCATTAATTTTTATCTATATATGTCCAGGATTTCTTAATATGGTGATTATATCCAATACATTAAACCTCCCAATCTACTGAGATATTAAAAGAGTTAAAAATAAACAACTCTTGGCTGATGTGAGTCTTTCTCTTTCTTTGCTAATAAGGAGATGAGATGCAAATGTGCCAATGCCAGATTAGAAGGATGAAATTAATGAAATTAATCACACTGGGAGAGAGTAAATAACAAATTTATTAATTTATTTAACCATCCACAGATTCATTCAACAAATGTTTCCTAAATACTTACTGGGTTTCCATCTTTTACTGCATCTAAAGCATCTAAAAACAAGATCATTTTACTTTAGCATATTTAACCTATTTCTAAGCATTTTTTAAAATTCCAATATAGATAACATATAATGTTATATTAGTTTCAGGTGTCAAATATAGTAATTCAACAATTCTACATTACTCACCGCTCATGGTGGTGTGTTCTTAATCCCCTTCACCTATTTTATCCACCCCTTAACCTCTCCTCTACTTGTTTTCCATAGTTAAGAGTGTATTTTTATGTCCTTTTCTTTTCTTTGTTCTATTTCTTAAAGCCACATATGAGTTAAGTCATATGGTATTTGTTTTTCCCTGATTGATTATTTCACTTAGCATTTTACTTTAGACTCAACAATGGTTGTAGCAAATGGAAAGATTTCATTCTCTTTTATGACTGAGTAATATTCCGTTGTGTGTGTGTGTGTGTGTGTGTGTGTGTATCACATCTGCATATAGCACATCTCCTTTATCTGTCCAACTATTGATGTACACTTGGATTGCTTCCATAATTTGGCTATTGTAAATAATGCTATTATAAATATAGGGGTGTGTATATCTTTTCAAATTGTGCTTTTATTTTCTTTGATTAATTAAATCCTATAGTGAAATTACTGAATGATATAGTGTTTCTCTTTTTAATTTATTGAAGATACTTCATACTGTATTCCACAATGACTACACCAGTACCACTACCACCAACAGTACACAAGGGTTCTTTTTCTACAATCCACACCAAACACTTATTGTTTCTTGTATTTTTTACTTTAGTCATTCTGACAGCTGTGAGGTAATATCTCATTTGGGTTTTGATTTGCATTTCCCTGATGATGAATGGTGTTGAGTATCTTTTCATATGTCTTTTGGCCATCTGTATGCCTTTTTTTGCCGAAATGTCTGTTCATATCTTCTGGCCATTTTTAATTGGATTACTTGGAGGGTTTTTTTGTGTACCGAGTTGTATATGTATATGTACCTATATATTTTGTATATTAACATTTTATCATATGTGTCATTTGTAAATATCTTCTCCCAATCAGTAAGTTGCCTTTTAGTTTTGTTGATTGTTTCCTTTGCTCTGCAAAGCTTTTTATTTCAATGTAATCCCAATAGTGAATTTTTGTTTTTGTTTCCCTTGCCTCAGGACACATTTCTAGAAAATATTGCGATGGCTGATGCCATAAAAATTGCTGTCTGTCCTCTCTTTTAGGATTTCTATGGTTTCAGGTCTCACATTTAGGTTATTAATCCATTTTGAGTTTATTTTTTTGTATGGTGTAAGAAGTGGTCCAGTTTCATTCTTTTGCATATAGCTATCCAGTTTTCCCAACACTATTTGTTGAAAAGTCTGTCTTTTCAAATTGCATATTCTTGCTTCCTTTGCCAAATATTAAGTGACCAGATAACAGTGGGTTTATTTCTGAGCCCTCTATTCTGTTCCATTGATCTGTATGGCTACTTTTTTCCCCCAATATCATATTGTTTTGATTACTACAGCTTTGTAGTATTTCTTGAAATCTGGGATTGTGATACTTCTAGCTTTGTTCTTCTTTTTCAAGATTGCTTTGGCTATTCAGGATTTTTTGTGGTTCTATAAAATTTTTAGGATTATTCTACTTTTGTGAAAAAATGTTGTCAGTATTTTGATAGGGACTGCATTAGTTCTGTAGATTACTTTGGGTAGTATAGACAATTTAACAATATTTGTTTTCCCAGTTCATGAACATGAAATGTCTTTCCACTGGTTTGTGTCATCTTTAATTTCTTTTATCAATGTTTTAATATTTTTCAGAGTATAGGTTTTTTGCCTCCTTAGTTAAGTTTATTCCTAGATATTTCATTCATTTTGGTGCAATTGCAAGTGAGATTACTTTCTTGATTTCTTTTTCTGCTACATCATTATTAGTTTACATGAATGCAATGGGTTTTTGTACATTGACATTTTATCCTGTGATCTTACTGAATTTATCAGTTCCAGTAGTTTTTTGGTAGAATCTATTGGTTTTCTACATAGAGTATAATGTCATCTGCAAATAGTGAAATTTCTTCCTTACCAGTATGGATGCCCTTTACTTCTTTTTCTTGTCTGACTGCTATGGGCAGGACTTCCAGGACAATGCTGAATAAAAGGTGAGAGTGGACATCCTTGTCATCCTGACCTTAGGGGAAATGCTTTCAGTTTTTCACCATTGAGTATGATGTTAGGTGTGGGTTTTTCACATATGGCTTTATTAATCTGAGGTATGTTCCCACCAGCCCTACTTTGTTGAGGGTTTTTATCAAGAATAGATGTTGTACTTTGTGAAGGACTTCTTCTGCATCTTTTGAAATGATCATATGTTTTTTAACCTTTCTCGTGTTGATGTGATATATCATGTTGATTTATTTGCAAATATTGAACCATCCCAGGAATAAATCCCACTCAATTATGGTGAATGATTTTTTAAGTGTATTGTTGAATTCAGTTTGCTAATATTTTGTTGAGGATTTTGCATCTATGCTCACTACATATATTGGCCCATAGTTAGTTCTCTCTCTCTCTCTCTCCCTCTCTCTCTCTCTCTCTCTTTTTTTTTTTTTTCTTTTTGTAGTATCTTTATCTGGGTTTTGTTTTAGAGTAATGCTGGCCTCATAGAATAAATTTGCAAGCTTTCTTTCCTCTTCTGTTTTTTTGGAATATTTTGAGAAGAATAGGTATTAGCTCTTCTTTGAATGTTTGTTACAATTCAGCTGTGAAGCCATCTGGTCCTGGACTTTTGTTTGTTGGGCGGTTTTATTTTTTTTGCGGCGGCGGGGGTTGTGGGGGTTACTGATTCAATTTCATTGCTGTAAAAAATCTGTTAAATTTTCTATTTCTTCCTGATTTGTTTTGGGAGGATATAGGTCCTGGAATTTATCCATTTCTTCTGGGTTGTACAATTTGTTGGCATATAATTTTCATAAATCTCTCATAATCTTTTGTATTTATTTGGTATTAGTTGTATTTCACTTATTTCATTTCTTTTACTATTTATTTGAGTCTTTTCTCTCTCTTTAGATGAGTTTGGCTAAAGATTTATCAATATTGGTGATCTTTACAAAGAATCAGCCCCTGGTTTCATGGATCCGTTCTATTACTTCTATTTCCTTTATTTCTGCTCTAATGTTTATTATTTCCTTCCTTCTACTGGTTTTGGATTGTGTTTGCTCTTCTTTTCCTCACCCCTTTCAGTGTAAGGTTAGCTTATTTATTTGAGATTTTTCTTGCTTCTTGAGTTAGGCCTGTATTGCTATAAACTTCCCTCTTAGAACAGCTTTCGCTGCATTCTAAAGATTTTGGATCATTGTGTTTTCGTTTTCATTTGTCTCCATGTATCTGTATTTTCTCTGATTTCTTGGTTGACCCATTCATTGTTTAGTAACATATTATTTAACCTCATGTATTTGTGTTTTTCCAGTTTTTCTTGTGGTTTATTTCTAGTTTCATAGTGTTGTAATCAGAAAAGATTCATCGTATGACTTCAGTCTTAAATTTGTTGAGACTTGCTTTGTGGCCTAATATGTAATCTATTCTTAGAAAATGTTCCATGTGTGTTTGAGAAGAATGTATATTTTGCTTTTTCAGGATGGAATGTTCTGAATATAACTGCTAGATCCATCTGCTCCAATGTGTCATTCAAAGCAACTGTTTCCTTGTTGAAATTCTGTTTAGATGATCAATCCATTGATGTAAGTTGAGTGTTAAAGTATCTATTATTGTCATATTATCATCATTTATGTTTGTTATTAACACTTTTATACATTTGAGTGCTCCCACATTGGGTACATAAGTATTTCCAATTGTTATAACCTCTTGTTGGATTTTTCCCTTTATTATTACATAGTGTCCTTGTCTTTTGTTACAGGCTTTGTTATAAAGTCTATTTTTCCAATATAAGTATTGCTACCCTGGTTTTCTTTTCACTTCCACTTTCATGATAAATGCTTTTCTATCCTTTCGTTTTTCAATCTGCATTGTCTTCACATCTGTAATAAGTCTCTTATAGGTAGCCATATAGATGGATCTTGCTTTTTCATCCATCCTGTCACACTATGTCTTTTGATAGAATGTGTAGTCTATTTACATTGAAAGTAATTATTGAGAGGTATGTATTTATTGCCATCTCGTTACTTGTTTTACGGTTGTTTTTGTACTAGTTCTGTTACCTTCTCTTGCTCTCTTCTCTCACAGTTTGCTTGCTTCTTTTAGTGATATACTTGGATTCCTTCATCTTCATTTTTTGCATATTTATTACTGATTTTTGATTTGTGGTGACCATAAGGTTTGTATAAAATGCCTTATGCATGTAGTACTCCATATTAAGTTGATGGTCCTTAAGTTTGAACCCATTTTTTTACTCCTCTCCGTGCACATTTTAGTATGGAGTCTAATACTTTACATTCTTTTATTTTATGAATCTCTTTACTGATTTTTATAGATATACCTAATTTTACTGCTTTTATGCTTTCTACTTGACTCCTACTTGAGGTCTTTTCATTCCACTCTAAGAGTTCCCTTTAATATTTCCTGTAGGGCTGGTTTGGTGGCCCTGAATTCTTTTAACTTTGGTTTGTCTGGGAAATTCTATATCTTTCCTTCTATTCTGAATGATAGTCTGGCTGGATAGAGTATGCAGGTTTTTTTCCTACAGCACTTCAAGTATATCATGCCACTCTCTTCTAGCCCACAAAGTTTCCACTGAAAATTCAGCTGGTAGCCTTATGGGATTTCCCTTGTATGTAACTATTTTCCTCTTATGTTTTTAAAAGTCTCTCTTTTGGATGACTGGTGGCTCAGTGGTTGAGTGTCTGCCTTTGGCTCAGCATGTGATCCCAGAGTCCTGGGATTGAGTCCCACATTGGGCTCCCTGCATGGAGTCTGCTTCTCCCTCTGCCTATGTCTCTGCCTCTCTCTCTCATTATCCCTCTCTCACTAATAAATTTTTTAAAAACATCTTTAAAAAATAAAATACAAATAAAATAAAATTCTCTCTTTATTAATACTTTCTTGCCATTTTAATTATTATGTGTATTGGAGTGAACCTCCCTGGGCTTATTTTGTTGTGGGCTCTCTGTGCCTCCCAACTCTGAATTCTGTTTCCTTCTCCAGATTCAGGAACTTTTCAGCTATTCTTTCCTCAAAGCAATTTTCTCTCTCCCTCCCCCTTTTTTCTCCCTTTCCCTTCTAGGATCCCTGTAATGCGGTTGTTATTACACTGGATAGTGTCACCAAGTTCCATAAGTCTATTTTCATTTTCTATTATTATTTTTTCTCTCCTGTTCAGCTTAATTACTTTCTATCACTGTCTTCCAGGTAGCTGATAGATTCTTCTGCTTCCTCTAGTCTACTTTTTATTCCATCTTGTGCATTTTAAATTTCATTTATTGAGCTTTTCACCTCTGATTAGTTCTTTTTTTATGTTTTCTATATCCTTGTTAAGGTTCTTACTAAAGTAGGTCCTCCATTCTTTTCTCAAATCCACTGAGTAGCATTATGACCATTACTTTAAATTCTCTATTAAGAATATGACTTATCTCCATTTATTTTAGGTCTCTCACTTTCACTGTGACTTTGTTCTGTTCTTTCATTTGGGACATATTCCTCTGTCTCCTCATTTTGGTCAACTATCTGTGTCTGTTTCTCTGTGTTAGAAAGGCCAGCTAATTTTCTGCTTTTGAAAGTAGTGGCCATAGGAAGAAGAGGGACTTTAGTATCCTGCAGTGCAAAGTCCCCTGTTCACCTGAACCTGGCACTTCAGAAGCACCTCCTATGTGTATCACATGTGCCCTGCTTTTACAGCTGAGTAGCTTTTGCCTTTAGCCCAGTTATCTGCAATGGTTCTTTGCCTGTTGTGGGCAGGTTCTGGTCCCTGTGCTGTTGGTGGGCCAGTCTGGGGCCAGTTTAGGCTTGAGCTAAGTCAGACCAAGCATTTACCAGAAATGCAGTGACATTAAACTGCAGGTCACTGGGGTGGGAGCAGGTGGTGCCAGCAAAATTCAACCCAGCAAGAGGGGACCTGCAGCTCCTGAGGACCTAAACAGGCCAGGTTGGATGTGGTAGACCCAGAGAATTATGTTGAGGTGATACACCCAGGTGTTAGCAATGTTTGCATTGGTCTGCTGTAAGGCCTGGAGCTGAGGCCTGGCTGGATAGGGCATGTCCACAGGAGAATGTATGATCAAGCAGTGCTGTTAGCAAGTTAGGTAGTGGGTATTGGCATAGCACTGGTTCCCACAGGTTTCTGTGTGCTGGGGGTGGGAAAGAGAAATGGCACCCACCAGCTCCTTTGTTCCTCAGAGAAGTCTCCCAAACTGTTGCTTCTACAATATATCTCCACAGGGCTGTTCATTGTTGCTGTCTGCTTTAGGGCAAGGACTCAGTTTCCTCCCCCAATCCCAGAGTTTCCAGGATACTGTTGATGTTTAAAGTTCCAGGTTTTCAGACCTGCCAATTGAAAGAACTCACAAAATTCTGGTTTTCAAAAAATTCTGATTTTCAAAGCCAAATGTTAGGAGGATTCATCTTCCTCATATGGACTCCCTGATATGAGAGACTGTTTTTCTCTACTCCCTCCACACCTACAGGATCCCTCTATTCCTTGGACAGTCCCAGAGTCCATTTAGCCCCCCTCTACTTCTCCACCCTTCCTACCCTCCTCAATGAGGCCTCTACATTTAGCTACAGAGTCTGTTCTGTCAGTCCTCAGGGTCAGTTTCTGGGTTATTCACACTGATTTGGCTGTGATCTAGTTGTGTCCATGGGACATGGTGAGCTCAAGGTTCTCCTACTCCTCCTAAGCAATTCTTAATCATAGCAAATCTAATCAAGGAAAGTTATACATCTTCAAGTCTTCTATGCTTAATGAATATGTGTCCATTAGGAATGCAGTGAGAAGCTGATAATAATTCAAAAATCACAGGACTGATTTATTTTCCCTGAAGGAGACTATCAAATAAAGGCCAGAGGTAGGCAGTGCAGAACTGATACAGTGGGTTTTAAGTTATAGAGGTTCTTTCTATCTTTCTGCTTTGCTATCCTTATGCATGGCTTCCATTTCCAATTCTCTTTATTGGCATAACATTGCTTCTGGATCTCCAGCCATCATATCTCTGTTCTAGACAACAAGCAGAAGGAAACAGGTGTGAAGAAAGGATCACTTGCTTTCAAGGAAGTCAACACCTTTTACATAGCCTCCCTTTAAGTTTTACCCAATGATTCCCATTTAAATCTTACTGGATGTGTTAATGAACTTGATTGTAGTAATCACTTCATTAATTTACTCATATATCAACCACATTGTATGCCTTATATATACAATTTTATTTGTCAATTATACTTCAATAAAGTGGGAAAAAATAACCTCACTGGCCTATTATTAGCAAAGGAACTTAAGAAAATGGGTTGTTAAACTTGGTATTGTTTTTACTGTTTGTTTTTTCTTAACCTGAGCACATTCAATAGTAAAGAAAAAGAGAATGGAAATTAAATAGCAAACTCAACCACACCATAAATTGCTTAATTCCTTAAAAAGCAATCTTCCAGTTTCCGTATTCTTCAAAACACAGCAAGAATGAGGAGGTATACTCTGCTCCTAAAATGTATGTCTATGCTGAGGTTGCCATATGCAAGAAAGACCTCCAACTCGAGGTTCAGGAGAGAAGAATCTTAGCTTGAAGCCAGTGCCTTTAGGGTACCATGTTCCTCTGTGGTTTTATATCTTCCCTTTTACCTCTTTATATCCTTCCTCCCATTCCTCACACAAAATAAAATACTGAGTGCAAGGCATTTTTTATTCTTTTCTTTTCTGATAACCACAAAAGTTTAGACTCTTCATAACTAATGTACTTTTCTGCCTCCCGTTCTCCAGGCTTCAATTCCATTCTTCCCAGTTACTAAAACCATATCAATCTTCTAAAACATCATTTTAAGTTCCTTTCTTTGCAAAAAAAAAAAAAAAACAAAAAAACAAAAAACAAAAAAAACTTCATCTATTTTGTAAGTCCTATTAAAATATATATAAACAAATAAGCTTTATTCTGACATATAAGACTCTCTGCACTCTAGTCCTTATAGTCTTGCCAATATGATAGTCTAAAAGTGACTAGTTCATTCTTACTCTGTATCTCTCCTCATACAGTTCTCCTTCCTCTCCTTGCCAAATCCTCCAGAGGCTAGTTCAAGTTCCCCTTGCTGCACAAAGAAAGAATTATGTCAAGGAGCCTCCTCACTCCATGGCATCTTTTCCGCAGTAGAAGTGAATCCTTCTGTCCTTGAACTCGTGTCTGTAACACACACTGACATATTCTGGTTTCCAGCAATCTTTTTCATGTTTGCATTCATTATTTGTATTGTTTACATCTAATACAATATCAGTGTCCACTTTCTGAAGAAGCCTCTAGTCAGCTTTTTGAATACACAGTAGGCTCTCAAACATATCTATTGGTTGAAACTATCTTTTTTTCTCCAGTACATTTCTTTTGTGATCAAAAGTCCTCTTTCTCATTATGCCTGCCTCTCAATTTCTAACCAAAATTGTATCTGGGCCCAAACTCCCAATCTGATGTTCCACAGAGTCAAAATGCATCATCTACAGAGGTCAAGACATTCCACAATTGGCTGAATATTAGCATAAGGCCTGGGATGGAACTGAATTATCAGCCCCCTTTTTAACTGGATGATTTCCACTGGGTTTTATTTTCTGTTTGCTTGTTAATAGAAATGCCCATAGGCAGTGGCCCCAGATCAAAAGTATGGACCTAATAGAATCTAAAAGTTCATGTTTAATTTTAAAATCAGACTCCCTTCAGATTCCCAGCATTGCCAAAATTCATCTGAAAAGCAGAAAATGTCATTTCCTTCCACCTTCAAAAGCAGCTGAACAAAATTTAAATACATCTGGTTATAACAAACAAGCTAGAAAGTGCACCACAATTGGGACAAGTTTGCACCCAGATCCAATTTTTATGACTGAGTTAGAAAGCCCTTGAAAAATGGGGCTCGTGGTGCAATCCCTGCTGGGGCATTAACAGAGGCCTCTTTGGCAAGAAAAACTGAAGTAATAACTATGAGTGGCATTTTCCCAAAACAGGCTAAATACCCCAATAGAAACCTAGAAGAAATTATACTTAAAGGTTCTCTCAAGCAGCTTGAGTCAATTTGACACCTCTTCTTTGCATGTGAATTCCCTGCATGACAAATCATATTCTACAATTTATGGGACAAATTAGATGCTTTTACGAGTGTTAATGCCACAGCTTTTGGAGCTAAATCAATCTGACAAAAATAATAGAATTTTGTTTATTTCCTTCCTTGTTCAAAATTTTCCCTCTAAAATGTAAGTTGAGACTAATTGAAAGAAAGGTCCTCATTGGTCATTCTCATCCGTATGACTATAAGTTGGCAATAGCTAATGAAACAAAGAAGATCTATGCCATTTTTCAGGTGAATCATTGAACAAAGTTTATGTCCACTTTTGAGATGGATTGCTGTTCTTGAAGTCGGGGGATGAGTTAATTTTACCTTTTTGACCTTTCAGAGGATTCACTATTGCTTCCTCCCCTCAGAGTACACTAGCCAGGCTGGCAGGATAAGCAAGGCTTTTCCCCGAAAGAATATTTACTTATTAGGTCACATATAACTTCTACCATATTTCTATTGGTCTGGAAAACTTGTTAAAGTTAGACTGTAAACTTGAAACTCTACTTAATCCATATGAAGATTTGGTATAACACAGTGGTTAAGAGATGAGCCAGTTTGTGGTAAACTCTGAACTCTACTAGCTACATGACCTTGGGCAAATTACTTAAACTCTTTGTGTTTTATATAAAATGGGCTTAAAGTAATGCCTGGATCATATTATTTTCTTTCTCTATTTTCCAATAAACCTTCTACTGCAGATCAGTGAGGTCTACTCTCACACATCCCAAGAGTTCACATTCCAGATATACTTATTTTGTAAGCCTCTGTTTATGCTGTTTTTCTTGTCAGAAATACCTTCCCCTTGTTCCTTCCCATCCTTCTTTTTAAATTTTTGGATTTTAGAATTAGGCCTATTCATTGACTTCTTCTCTGGCATTTTCCGTTACATCTGACAGGTTTTCTTTTTTCTTTTCTTTTTTTCTTTCTTTTTTTTTTTTTTTAGTGTCTCCTTACTACCTGTGATCTCTTTACCTTTCAGGCACATATTGTATATTATGTTCATGTACTGTGGTGAATATTTATCTAATAATGCCCTTAGAGCAAGGTATCTGATTTTTTTTAACTTTATTCCATATCTTCTTTATTAGCCTGTGTTTTAATTACACCTTGTGAAGAAGTCTTCGCAGGCCATTCAGATGTATTTAGGATGTAGTATTACTGCTTGCAACCATGAAGATACTATTTGGCAAAAACATCTGATGTCCTATCTTTATATGGTGATAAATATTAGAAATGGTCTGATGGAAAGTATCTTAGGGATTACTTCTCCAAATTTTGTTCTATCTCATAGAGAAAGCTAGGGCATCTACTGACTGCTATTTTTTGTGGTCTCTTCAGTACTTGGGCTTTTCTATCCTTTTCCAAACAATTTGACATCCATAATTGGCAGAATACTTTCCTTATCTTCACCTCAATAACTAGCTGGAGGCTATTGACCAGAATCAATCTTGTCAGTCCGTTTATGAGACCAACCCATGTTTCAGTTCTTCATGTTGTGCCAGATGGAATTCCCTTGGATGAACTTGCGCTGATCCATTGCCTCCAAAGACAATCCCATACTTGGAAGCTTTGCTGTACCATGTTTCCTTTGACAGGACACTTTGCAGTTCTATGCTTATTCATTGCACATGGTCAACATTCATTGAATTCTTACTGAGGATGATTTTTTTACACCTTATAATTGCTGTTTTCCTGAAATTCTTTCACCCCTTTGACTCAGTCCCTTTTGTTGCATGGTCATCTCCATATGGCTAAGAGTTCTGTCCCTTTCTTATAGCTAACACAATTTAGCACAGTTCCGTGAATATCTTGAACACCTATTATATCCTTGGTAAGAAAATAAATGCAGCAAATTCTCAGTTGCTGGACATTCTATTAACAGAAACTTTATTAAATGGCACTTTGCACTCCTCCAGAAACTTATATTTAAAGTTCTCAGTGATATTTTGTTATTTAAATAGCAATACATACATTTGGCATCTATAAAGAGAAGTCATTATTTCACAATAATTTTAATTATAGTTGCTGTGCATGAACTCTCAGTGAATTACTATTCCATGTTTGTATTGCATAATAAACACCTTAATCTGAATATTATAAAAACTAAAACCGTATATGAGAAAGCTCTGTTCAGAGCCCTGTGGTATATATTTGTAGCTTGCCATGGATGTTTTGAGTCTCAAAAGTTTTTGTATTACATTAAAATACATATTTATAGAATAAGGTAGGTATAGATCATGATGTGTAGAAATTAAGTCATGGGGTTCATTGAAATTCTAAAAGATGCCACTCTCAAATTCTACACCTTATTTTCCTTATTTTAAGCTTCTATTAACATGTCCCTAACATTTCCACATAGCGTTCAATTCAAGGAAACAAAATCTTAGAGGGAAACAGCATGCATGGGTAAGTTAAGGCACATAGCTTACCAGTGGCTCCATTAGTTTGTTTAGGATTCCTTGGTTGAGTCATATTTCCTCTTTACCTTTCAAAGTCCTATCTTCTTCTTTAAACATTTGATAAAATTCCCCAGTCCCTGGACTGGCCCTGGACTTTTGTGTCCTGGGAGGTTTTTGATGACTACTTCAATTTCCTCTCTGGTTATTGGCCTGTTCAGGTTTTCTATTTCTTCCTTTTCCACTGTTGGTAATTTGTAGTTTTCCAGAAATGCATCCATTTCTTCTAGATTGCCTAATTTATTGGCGTATAGCTGCTCATAATACGTTTTTAAAATCATTTGTATTTCCTTGGTATTCATTAAGATCTCTCCTCTTTCATTCATGATTTTATTAATTTGAGTCTTTTTTCTTTTTAATAAGGCTGGCTAATGGTTTATCTATCTTATTAATTATTTCAAAGAACCAACTCCCGGTTTTGTTGATCTGTTCTACAATTCTTCTGGTGTCTATTTCTTTGAGTTATTCTCGAATCTTCATTATCTCTCTTCTTCTGCTTGGTGTAGGTTTTATTTGCTGTTCTTTCTCCAGTTCTTTTAGGTGCGAGGTTAACTGTGTATTTGAGTTTTTTTCCAATTTTTTTTGAGGAATGCTTGTATTGCTATGTGTTTCCCTCTTAGGACTGCTTTTGCTGTATCCCAAAGATTTTGAACAGTTGTATCTTCATTTTCATTCGTTTCCATGAGAAAATGCTTCACATCACTTGCCATCAGGGAAATACAAATCAAAAGCACAATGAGATACCACCTCACACCAGTGCGAATGGTGAAAATTAACAAGACAGGAAACAACGGATGTGGGCAAGGATGTGGAGAAAGGGGAAACTTCTTGCACTGTTGGTGGAAATGTGAACTGGTACACCCAGTCTGAAAAATTGTGTGGGAGTTCCTCAAAAAAGTTAAAAATAGAGCTACCCTACGACTCAGATATTGCACTACTGGGGATTTACCTCAAAGATACAGATGCAGTGAAAAGCCGAGATACCTGCACCCCGTTTATAGCAGCAATGTCCACAATAGCCAAACTGTGGAAGGAGCTTCGGTGTCCATCGACAGATGAATGGATAAAGAGGATGTGATATATATCACATCCTCTTTATCCATTTATATATATATATATATATATATATATATATATATATATACACATACATACATATAATGGAATATTATTCAGCCATTAGAAACAACGAATACCCACTATTTGCTTTGATGTGGATGAAACTGGAGGGTATTATGCTGAGTGATGTAAGTCAATCCGAAAAGGACAATCATTATATGGCTTCACTCATACAGGGAATATAAAAAATAGTGAAATGGATTATAGGGGAAAGGAGAGAAAATGAGGGGGAAAAACCAGAGAGGGTGACAAAACATGAGAGATTCCTAACTCTGGGGAACGAATAAGGGGTAGTGGAAGGGGAGATGGGTGGGGATATGGGGTGACTGGGTGACGGGCACTGACGGGGGCAGTTGACAGGATGAACACTGGGTGTTATACTATATGTTGGCAAATCTAACTCCAATAAAAAATATACAAAAAAAGAAAAGTCCTATCTTCATTCCTCTTATTCTCTCTTCCTTTCCTCCTCTTGTCTCCTTTCCTTTAGAAAAAAAAAAAAAAATCCCACTAAATAGGGAAATGAAATTCCAAAGAGATTAAAAGATAAGGGATGGGAAGGTTTATCTGTAGCACTTATGTAAAGATAAGAGCTTTGGAGTTCAACATAACAATTATTTAATATGAACAAAAATGTGAACTGTAAAGACACTTGAGTAACAAACAAAGTGACAAGTAATCATAAATGAAACTTGGGTAAATAGTATGATTTTTAGATTGATAACAAGGAGAACATTTTGTCCTGACTATAGAAAGAGCTCATTCTTTTTTGAGAACTTTAAATAGGACAAGGAAGGGGGAAAATGTCTGCATATATTCAGATCAAGAAACAAAGGTAAGATTTTGGAGTAAAGTTCCCTATTTAAAAGTTCACTTGGCAATGAGTCATCCTACACAGTCACAATGAGCCTTTGTACTTACTAATGGCTTTTGTACAAAGATCTCACAAGGCAAAAAGCTGCAGAGAGCGCCCATTCTCATTTCAGATGGACGACAACTAAATCAGCAACAAGAGAGCAGAATAGAGATAGGTTTTGAATACATTATTGTCTCCCAGTAACTGCTTTTCATTAAAAAATGAAGTGTATTTTACATATTGTTAAATGCACAGATTTTAAGTGCACAAATTCAATGAGTTTTGAAAAATTATCACATATCATCCTGACCCCTATCAAGATACAGAACTTTTTTTCACCCCAGAAAATTCCCCTGACTGGAAAGTTAATCAACATTCCTCTTCCCATGAGGCAACCACTACTCTGATTCCTTCTTTGATCATAGATTAGTGTTGCATCAGTTGTACAATATAAATTAAATCATACAGTATGTGCATTCACGTTTCCGGTTTTTCATTTATCACAATATTTTTTTAGTGACTTTTTAAAAAACAGTATTAGATTTAAAGAAAAATTGTTAAGAAAATACAAAGATTTCTCATATACTCCACACTCAGTCTCATCAATTACTATAGTAAATTTGTTACAATTAAATAATCAATAGTGATATGTTATTATTAAGTAAAATTCATTCTTTATTCAGATTTCCTTAGTTTTTACCTAATATCCAAAGCAGGATACCACATTAATTTAGTCATCATATCTTCTTAGGCTTCTGGTTATGACAGTTTCTCAGACTTTCCTTGTTTTTGATGACCTTGAATTTTTTAAGATTAGTGGTAAGATACTTTGTAGATTGTTCCTTAGCTGAAATTTGTTGATGTTCTTCTAATGCAGAGTCTAGATTATAAGTTTTAAGGAGGAAGAGCAAAGAGGTAAAGTATCATTTCTGTTATAGCATAACAAGGGTACAAACTATCAAATGA
Organism: Vulpes vulpes; assembly: GCF_048418805.1. Taxonomy (NCBI): domain Eukaryota; kingdom Metazoa; phylum Chordata; class Mammalia; order Carnivora; family Canidae; genus Vulpes; species Vulpes vulpes. The sequence goes on from NC_132792.1 coordinate 109,958,622, forward strand.
CTTTTCATGATGTCAACTTAATCACCTATCTCAGGACATGTTTGTTAGGCTTCTCAACTATAAAGTTATCATTTTTCCTTTCAGCATAGTAACTTAAAAATCATCCATTTTGTTGCATGTTCCAGTAGTTGGTTTCCTTGTATTGCAGAATTGTGTTCCATTATATGATTATATTGTAATTTGTTTAGCAATTCTATAGTCAATGAATATTTGTCCTTCAATTTGGAGTTATTTATGAACAAGATTACTATGTATTAATGTGTGTGTGTGTGCATATGTATACATATGTTTTTATCTCTCTTGGGTAACTATGAAAAGAATTGGTTGGATCATAAGTTTAATATATATCTAACTTCATGATAAAATACTTGACCTATTCACAAAATGATTACAGTTTTACTCTCCTATCCCAGTGTTGAAAGTTCCAACTGCTTCCATCTTCACTCACTCTTGGTATGAGAGCCACTTTAAGTTTAGACATTCTTGTATTTCTATACAAGAGAAATTTGATTATGGTTTTTTTTTTTTCCTTTCTGACTGTCATTGAAAATATATTCATGTACTCATGGCCATTTATATTCCTTCTGTTTAATCACTCAATTACCACAGAACTGCTTTTCTTCCTCTCCATTGAATTTCAGTGACATCCTTATCAAAAATTATGTGAATGTCTTAGAATGGATCAATTTCTGTGTTCTTTTTTTCAAGATTTTATTTATTTATTTATTTATTTATTTATTTATTTATTTACTTACTTATTTATTCATGAGAGACATAGAGAGAGAGAGAGGGGAGAGGCAGAGGGAGAAGCAGGCTCCATGCAGGGAGCCTGACATGGGACACGATCCTGGGACTCCAGGATGACACCCTGGGCTGAAGGCAGGTGCTAAACTGCTGAGCCACTAAGGATCCCCAATTTTTGTGTTCTTTATTTTATTAGATAAGTTATATACATATCTTATTTTTTAAATTTTAAGTTTTTCCCAGTGTTTATAAACTTAAAAAATCATTTCCTTGTTTTTGCTGTTAAAATATAGAAATACAATTGATTTTGTATATTCATTCACCTTTCTGAATATTTTTGCTAGATTGGTAGAATTCTTAATATTTCTAACCAAATAAATAATAGTCATTGTTTAAAGATAACTTTACTTCTTATAAGTTTTCCTCCCCCCACTTATTTTACTGAGTAGGAGGACCTCTACTATAACGTCAAATAGAGGTATGAAGGGAATAGGTTTGCTTTTTCCCAAATATTAGGGACAATGGTATACAAATTTGTACCATTACATATGATGCTAAGTGTAAGTTATTTGTAAATGCTCATGATTAGATTGTTAGATTTCCTTTTAGGCCAGCTTGCTGAAAATTTTCATCATAAATGTGCAGCAAATCTTGCCAGATACTTTTTCTGCATATATTGAGATGATCATATAAATTTAATCATTTATTTTGTTAAGGTATTGAATTACATTGAATGATTTTCTAGTATTAAACCAACCTGGTATTCCTCTGAGAAATTTCACCTAGTCATAACTTATCTCTTTATTTCATTTCATTCCATTTTCTAATATTTGAAAAACATATGCTTATATATTATTTTTGATCTGTATTTTTTCTTGTAATGTTTTTGTCTGGTTATGGTTTCCAGGTTGTACTGACCTCAAAAATGAGTAGGAAAGTTTTACTTCTTTGTTTTTTTGGAAAGACTTGGTATAAAATTCATATTATTTCCTCTCTGCTACATGTTAAATTTTAAAAGGTAAGCCATCAAAATCCTGCTTTTCCTTTACTGAATATTTTTTAAATTATGAACTCCTTATCTTTAATGTACAAGGGTTATTTAGATTTCCTATTTCTCCTTGAGTCTGCTTGTTACTTTATTTTTATTTAAAATTTTTATTTTTTAAGATTTTATTTATTTATTTATTTATTTATTTATTTATTTATTTGAAAGACACGGAGACACAGGCAGAGAGACAAGCAGACTGCCTGAGAGGATCCTGATACGGGACTTGATTCTAGAACCTAGGGATCACGACCTGAACCAAAGGCAGATGCTCAACCACTGAGCCACCCAAGTTGCCCCTATTGTTTCTTTTTAAATCATTTCTTCCAATCTGTGGAATTTATTGGCATAAAATGAATCATAAATTTCCTTATTATAGTTGTAATTATCTATAGAATCTGTAATGATTGGTATCAGCTCTTTCATTCCTACTCCTGTTCATTTATGTTTTCTCTCTTTGTTTTCTAACCAATCTCAATAGGCAGTATAATTGTATTCATTTCTCTGCTGTGCTTTGTTTGTTTGTTTTATACATCATTGATTTCTGCTTTCTCCTAATTAGTTTTTATCTTCTACTTTTCTGGGTTTAATTTGCTCTTCTTTTCTTAGCCTCTTAATATAGAAATTTACATCATTGATTCTTTTCTAATATAAATATTTGGATATAAAAATGTTACCCTAAACTTTATTTTAATTGCACACAAACTGGTATTTTGTTTTCATTCATTTATTATAATTATTTTAAAATATTTTCTAATTTATATTAGCATTTCTTCTTTGATTTAGACTTTTTATAATTTTCAAGGCTTAGGGTTTCTCTGAGCATTACAAAATATCTTTCTAACACAATTATTTTTGGGTTAGAACTGAATTTATATTTTCTAGTTTTTTTGCTATCTGTTCTTTTGACCAAGAATATAAGCTATCTTATATAATATTCCATGTATATTTGAAAATTCTGTTCTTGGCTTTCTATTTTTTTTTTTTTTTTGTCTATAGTCTCTATAAATGTCCACTTAGATCAAGTTGTTTAGTAGTGTTGTTAAGTCTTCTATATTCTTACTCATTTTGTCTCTCCTTTTTCTAACAATTACCAAAAGACAAATGTTAAAATATTCAAGTGTAGTTATGTATTTTGCATTTCTCTTTTCAATATTATGATTCATTTAATTTGAAATTCTACTATTAGAAGCATAAACATTTAGGATTCTTATGTTACTTTGATTAATTGATGCATTTAATGGTTATACATCTTTCTTATTGGTTATTTCCCTTGTTTCAAAGATGACTTTATTATTTATTAATGGAGCTTTCTCACTTTCTTATGATTATGATTTTCATGGTATGTACTCTAGACTATTACTTTCAAGCTAACTGTGTCTTAAAATTTAAAATATACCTCTTGAAAATAGCATATATTTAAGGTTACTTTTTAATCCAGTCAGAACAGTTTTCTTTCATTTTTATGTTTGTTCTGTTTTTAATATAATCATTGATATGACTTCATCACCTTGCTGTTGAATTTCTACTTGTTCCATTGGACCTGTATTTTCTAGTTAATTTAGTGTGTTATGAAAATTTCAAGTGCCAAAGATAAGAAATCTGTAATGGATCTTGGTTGTTTTACTTAATCAAAACTCTCTTCCAATACATATCATTCATTTTACACATGAATAAACTGAGGGAATCAGTTTAATCACTTACTAATGATGTATCATAGTTTTTTTAACTGTCTCTCAACTTTATTCTAACTAGCAGTTTAACAAGTACCCAAAATAATTCTGTAAATGGAATGGCACAGATAAATATCAAATCACACTAACCCACCTCTCTCTGATTTCAGTTGCTTATTTAGGAGTACCATAAATATCTACAATTTTTATTTATGAATTATATCTCAGTAAAGCTGGAAAAATAGATTAAGAAAAAGGATCAATAATACAGAAAACATAGGTACTATCTAAAGAGAACAATTTTTTCTTTTCTTTTTTTTCACTCCAACTGCATGACAGTCATTCTATGGATATTCTCTTCTGTAAAAGGATAATTCATTCTGGATATTTCTATAATAAAGATATTTAGAAATATTAAATTAACAGCTACATATCAGAAACTTTTATAAAAGTTAACAAATGCCAATCTTTTTTTAAAAAAATAGCTTATTATAAAATATTCAGTATTGAGTTTTTTAATAATTAGAAGATAAAATTTAAAAATTATTGTTTTCAAATGAGTTTTAACAGGTTTCTTTCAAAATTTGAAGTATGGAATACTCTCATTTTTTTCTTCTATCCTACAAAATGACATTCATAACTTTTGTCACTGTACACTTAGCAAAAACAATGTTTATATAAGCCAAAATTTTATAATTCTGTTTTTATGACAGTTAATGGTTCTCTTTTTTATTTTTTTAAGATTTTATTTATTAATTTATTCATAGAGACCCAGAGAGAGAGAAAGGGGCAGAGACACAGTCAGAGGGAGAAGCAGGCTCCATGCAGGGAGCCCGACGTGGGACTCAATCCAGGGTCTCCAGGATCACACCCCAGGCTGCGGCCACACCAAACCTCTGCGCTACAGGGCTGCCCCCGTTAGTGGTTCTAATTTGCAAATTGATATATTCAGACGATGAGGATATCAAATGCTGTGTTGTGTGCCTCAAGAAATCCAGCCAATCAAACTTTTATGAATCTGATTGTTATTCCAAATAAACCAAATAAACTTGTCATCCCTCCCATATTATTGTCATGTATTGTGTTTCTTGTATTTTAAGAAGAGTGTCTTCCTTTGAGTGAAGGACTTTGGTCAAGTGGTTTATTTAGGAGATGACCAAGGGAATAGGAGTAAGGGACAGGGAGTGTTAATCAGGAAAAATGGGAAAGCCAAGCTAAGTGTGAACCTCTGAAATAACCACTGTGGACCACAAGGGCTGGGGCTACCTGTAAAACATAAAATGTCACCTGAAATTTGGTTCCCTGAAGGATAGGAGTTGAGAGCTTTTATATACTCACTGCTTAAAGGTTACCCTGTAAGAAATATCCTTGCACTTCCAGGATACCCAAGTGCACAGAGCAAGTAGCCTCCCACATCACAGGACAAATCTCAAGGCAAAGATCACCTTAGGCATAAACATTTATAGCACAGCCTGAATTCAAGCTGGCACAGTTACAACTGAAAGCAGAGGGGCAATAGCATATCTAATTGTAGGTCAACATAAAATTCTGGTTCAAAAGCTTGGAAAAAGAATATAACTTTGAAAAACAAGTGGTTAAGAAAACCAATATTATATTATCCTAAACTAATAAAATTAGGGAGTTTATACAAGCACCTGAGATTAGAAGAGGAAGAAAACATTCCTGGGAGAGTACTTGCTCCTAAGCAGGAGAAATTACACCTCTAGCTGTGAGGAAATTCACCCTTTGCCAGAACTAGCTGAATTTAGCAGATTTAAATTTTGGAAAAGCCACAGGAGGCTTCAGAGGTGAGAGTTTAGAATGGAATCAGTGTGAACAGTTTAAACAACAACAACAAACAAAACATACACATGGTGAGGAAACTGGAGAATTCAGGTGCAAAGAGTCAAGACCTTGATCATAGGGCTTTTGACATCTCAAAGAGAAAAGAAAATAATTTGGAAATGTAATGAAAAGTTATATGGAGAGAAAAAGGAGACTACAAAGAGGAGAGAACTTAGACTTTTCCAGAGTAAAGCTGAATAGATGTATGTTGTCCTTACATTATTTTTAAATATAGGGACTATTTCCAAATATATACCAGAATGTGGTATACAGATTTCAATCAGTAATGATACTGATTTCATCCTACAGATTTGAGACTTGGAGAACCATTTAGATATATCATAACAGGGATCCCTGGGTGGCGCAGCGGTTTGGCGCCTGCCTTTGGCTCAGGGCGCGATCCTGGAGACCCGGGATCGAATCCCACATCGGGCTCCCGGTGCATGGAGCCTGCTTCTCCCTCTGCCTGTGTCTCTGCCTCTCTCTCTCTCTCTCTCTCTGTGCGACTATCATAAATAAATAAAAATTAAAAAAAAATCTTTTAGATATATCATAACATTTTTCTTTTCTTTTTTTTTTTAAAGATTTTACTTTTAAAGCTGTTTTAGATCCACAGCAAAATTGAAAAGAAGGCATAGAATTTCCCATATATTCCCTGCCCTCATACATACATAGCCTCCCTATTACCAACATCCTCCTCCAAAGTGGTACATTTGTTAAAACTGATGAACCTAAATTGACATATCATACAGTTGACATTAGAATTCACTCCTGATGTTGTACATTCTATGGGTTTGGACAGATGTATAATGACATGTATCTACCACTGTAATGTCATGGAGTATTTTCACTGCCCTAAAAACCCTTTGTGCTTTGCCTATCTTTCCTCTTCCCACTCCACTCTTCACAACCATTGACCTTTTTACTGTCTCCATAATTTTGTATCATGGCAGTTTTCATTGTGTATTGATCACAAAAGTATTTTGGGGCACCTGGCTGGTTCAGTAGGTAGAGTGTGTGATCCCTGCTGTTGGGGTTGTAAGTTTGAGCCCTATGTTGGGACTTAAGTTATTTTACTTAAAAATAAAATCTTTTAAAACAGTATTTTGTAAGTCTATCATGTAATTTACAAGATCTTTATGAATATTAAGATATTCAGAATGCACCATTTATTGACTATATGTCAATTAATAACCACAGTATATACACATATATATACATAATATACGTAGTCATGTGGGGCACCTGGTGACTCTTGATCTCAGGGTCGTGAGTTTGAGTCCAACATTGGGTATAGAGATTACTTAAAAATAAGACCTTAAAAAAAAAATCACACACAGCCATCTACTTTGTGTCATACTAAATTCAAATGTTGTTTAGTTTAGAGATTAACAAGCTAAAATATCCTAAATTCCCTTCAGGACTAGACATTTCCTTAAAAATGCACAAATAATTTATTAAATTTTAAAGGACAATGCTCATCATTACCCTAAGCTACTAAGTAATGTTTGATATTAATGATAAAACATGCAAGTTGTAAAAAGATGTGATTTTAATTTTTTGTGTGTACGACTAGAATTTATAAGTTAAAACTTCCATGCTGAAAGTGGCCCTAATTTCTTGACTATTTGAACCAGTCCTCTGTCTATGGTTGACAGTAACCAAATATTGAATATGAATCCTAACAAGTACACCATGAACACAAATACTTTGTTTCCATGTGGTTCGAGTTATAGCCACTTGTCCATACACATTGCAGCTTTATGTATCCTGAATATATTCCTAGGTAAATATTTTAACCAGAAAACATTCATATGATGAAGTATACATCTCTGATTTTAAACATAAGTACAATTTTAATAGGGGAAAAATGGTATCCGTGGGTAATTTGGCTGTTTCTTTGTCCTGATTTTCAGTGAGTGCCAAAACTCAGAAAAATGAGCAGTTCTGAATTTAACCCTTGTGGTGGGTAAAACCATTGTAACATTTCACTGCCCTCTACAGGATGCAAATATAAGTCGTTTGGGTGGAACTTTCCTTTCTGTACAAAATTTGAAAATGAAACTCTCGAGCAAGGATCCAGAATTTAAAAGAAGAGTGGCACAGCAAAGGAGGGTGTAGGGGATGCAAATTGAGTTTTCTGTAAAATTAATGAATTTGTGAAGACATACAGTACCCAGCAAGATTTCCCCAAACTGAAAATAAACAGCAATAAAAATGCCACAGTATGAAAAGGTGCCAATAGCGCGAGAGGTTTTATGAATTGTTCAAATGAGAGAGAGAGAGAGAGAGAGAAAGAGAGAGAGCGAGGGAGATGAATAAAAGAAAGGGGAGGGAAAATGTTATTGAAAATGAGTGGGTGTTATTGTTTGATCTCATTTTTTTCTCCCTTTTTGTTTGTTTAATTTCACTTGATTGCTAAAATGAAAAGTGTCTGCAAAATGATGGACTAATTAGAAGAACATGCAACCGTTATTTTTCTTACAAAGAAAAAAAAAAGAGTTTTATCCTTATAAGATCCCATCCAAAGCCTTCACTCTGCACCATAGTGGGTTTTGAAAGTCATTTACATAATAGCTAACAAAAATGTACTCAGCAAAACACCGGGCTTTCTAAACACAGGAGATAATTATGTTGGAAGAATGATATTCCATTGCCATCTCCATTTTCAAGATACATTTATCCTCCCTGTACACAGCATAGAACAACCAAACACATATTAACATATATTGCGTAGGTGTGCGCCATTAGAGTGACAAGGTATAGGCAGTTGGGGCTGATGGGAGCTAAGGCAGAGCAAAAGCCAGGAAGGAAAGAAATACTGCATTCTATTCCTGGCATATATGTACCACCTGAATGGTATTTTTCATTATCTCCTGCACTGGGAACATTCTATTATTCCACTGGGAAGTCATAGCAGAAGAGATATAATTATCAGCAGAGTAATGGGGATGCTCTAGCTAATGGCCAGCTATTCAAATATCTCAATATAATCGTCTTGCCCAATCTCTCCCCATTGCATACTCTTCTGGAGAAACTCATCATTTTTTCCACTTACTCCAGCATAATGAATTCATTTTGCATTTTCTTTGTGAGAAATTAAGAGGAATCGCAATATAATGTGTTGACATTTGAAATTCTGCACAGAAAAGTTTAGGCTGGCAATTTAGTTTAATCGCAAGCTAGCAGGGAGAGGCTGCTTATTAAATTAGTTCCCTGTGTACAAAATGTGTATTTTCTTCATAAACCTTTGCCTTTTACCTGAGTTAAGACTTTTTTCCCTTCTTTGTAAGTTCCAGTTTTCTCAAAAGAAAAAATAATGTCCCAAACTAAAGATTGTGTTCTTTGAGATTTTTTTTTTTTTATAGCCAAAATTGTTGACATCAGAGATGAGCATTGAATAAGAGGCCCTTGGGAAAAGTGAAAAATAAATAAGAAGTTGTCCTTAAGAAAAGCCACCAAAGTGTATTTTATTTTTCTGCAATATTAAGCCTCTCATTTTGGTCACTCTCGGGAAAGATTCTTTCTCCCTATTAGATTGAAGCTCTTCTGTTTATTTGCTCATATCGAAGCTCGACTAACCATTTCCATATTTTCTGCTCCTTATTTTTCTTTTTTAGAGTTTCAACTCATTTACTCTAATAAGACTTGTAAACTGCTAATAAAAGAGCCTTTCCAGTTTCTCTAGGGAATGCCAGATATCTGGGCAGGTGGTAACAAGAACAAGTTATTTTAAAAAACCTGCTATTGGAATCATTGAATTGGAAGAGAATTTGGCTTTCCTCTCATTCTGACCTAGAAACTTCACTAAGTTCCAGCCTTTGTGGGGTGAGAGACAAGGCTAGGTGCGAAACGTGTGTCATCGGTTGATGGGGAACAAGAAGATTAAAAAAAAAAAGGTGTCTTATTTTGATTACCTTCCTATCATGTCTCACAGTCTTTCCTTTTTTTCCTGTATTTTCTTTTATATTCAAATAAACACCGTTTTTAACACAGCACCCTTGAAGAAGATACTCACTTGGGAAAACGTGGTCAGAGGGATAATTCATTCCTCTGTCTCTAGTCCTTTCTGAACAGCACCTAGATTCGAACTCCCCGAGCTCATTAGAGGCTCAGGGAAGGGGTATGAGGGAAAGACAACATGGCCTACCTTCAGAAAGGGCAATAAAAGGCAACCCTTGAAACTAACATGAAACTGGAAGAATTACTCTGGAGTATGTAAGAGTCGGTCTCACCACAGTCTCTGGATCTATCACCATCCAATCCATACCTCCTCTTTGTCTTGTGGAATGTGTATGGTTTCCCTATTCTTCTTGAATTACCCTCAACAGCTAAGACTATGCCTAGCCACTCCAAGTTCTTCTTCAATATTAGCCTAAAATGTTACATTCTTATTTCAATTACAATTTCTTACAATCTTTTCACATTAATGTTTTGTTGAATGTCATGTTTCTCTCTTTCTCACTCTGCATATTATCATCATTAATAAAATCCACTGCTACTTAACTGTCAAATAGATTTACTGCCATAACTATTGTAATATGGGATTTGTCACTTTGTTTGGAAGATGGTCTTTTGGTCTAAAATGTGGAGTTTTCTGTAAGAAATGGTTCTATCTTTCATAATAAAGACATGGCATAAAAGGATAGAGTCTCAATTTATGTTTGGAAATGTTCCATAAACTAAAGGGAACTGAAAAGGAAGTATAGGGAAGGAAGCCCACCACAACTCCCAAGGTATGACAGAGAAATTGCTTGTATGTGTGTTACTTAAAAGTGATTTTGATGCACTAAGGTTTTCTTTTCTTTCTTTTTTTTTTTAATTTTATTTATTTATTCATTAGAGACATAGAAAGAGAGAGGCAGAGACACAGGCAGAGAGAGAAGCAGGCTCTACACCGGGAGCCCAATGTGGGGCTCAAGATGGGGCTCCATCCCAGGACTCCAGGATCACGCCCTGGGCTGAACGCAGACACTTAACTGCTGAGCCACCCAGGCATCCCACACTAAGGTTTTCAAATTCTAATCCATAACCTATTTTTCATTACTAATAGAGATGCCAAAGGGAGCAGGGGGTATATGAGTGACTGCAAAAGTGTATGTTTGAGAACACACTCATCAAAAAAGCAGCTCTGGTTTATTGTATGAAACGCAGTATGTTATTATAGCAAGAACACTTGATCACAAGCCAGAAGCCTGAGTTCTAGTTTTAAATCTAGTCTTTGCTAACTAGCTATATGACCTTGGGGCTATGAATCATAAAGCCTCCAATTCATCCATAAAATGAGGAAGTTAGATTTGATTTTGTGCAATACCACTTCCAATTTGAAGCAACTCTAATTACATTATTTGGATTTAAAGTATCTTTCTGAAAACCAGGCTATTAATGGACAGCAGACATAAATTATATTCCATAGTAGTTTCATTTTAAATTATTCATTTTTAAGAAGTTTCTGATAGCAGGTAAAGAGGAAGTGATGTAATTAATTACAGGGAGGTTCAGTGAAGGAATATGGCAAATTGGATCAAGCAATCCATCATTAGGGATTTATTAAATGTCTCCTGCCTTAAATATTATGAAAGATAAAAAATACTTTAAAATATTTGAAACGATCTCTTTCTTTAATCGCTTCCTCCTTTGGAGGAGGGTGAAGTACAATCCTTTATAAAAATATGAAGTAAAGAAGTAACAAACACTATAGTCTTATACTGAGGTACAGTGGAATTTTAGATAATAACAGAAATGAAGCAGTCTTATGGGAACATTAGGGTCTGATAAAGTTTTAGAATTATTGGTGGTATTAAAATGAATTTAGAACAGGGGGATGCTCAGTTCAGGTAGGGAAGAGAGACTGCTAAATTTCACGGAGAGGTTTTAAGGAGGTTCTCTAATACCGTGTTCAGTAACAGTGGGTATGTAGAGAAACAACCCTAGACGTAAACTAGGAGCCTTAAATGGCTCCAATATATTTTGGAAGAATTGATGACAATGAATATTAAGATGGCTTAAATTGATGGTCCAGCAAAACCGAGGACCTATCAAGACACCAAGCCAAGAGACTTTATTTTCCTATGGAATTTACTGTGGAGCTGCTTTTTGGCATGACATAGAGTATAATTCCTCTTATTAGCAGAGACATAGGTACCTGATCAGGGGAATTATAGATGAATATATGATTGCTCTTAACCTGCTGTTCCTTATAACCTCTCATGTTACAGTGGCACTGTGATAATTTCATCATGTACTCAATTTTACCAACATTTTTTTCACATTATGAAAACATGTGTTGATGTTATCTAAACAGGTGCAGCTAAAAAAATACAAACTTTTTGATAAAGTCTTAAGAAAAAAATTAAGTGAAGAAAGAAATAGGTGCATAAGCCCTGTTTGATACTATAGAAGAAAACAAGAGGGAGTTCTCAAAGAGCTTTCTTTGGCCTGTTAGGATTCTCAGTAAATAATTCACAGCAGTTGTCTTCCAACATTTTTGCTCATGTACCACTAAGACTTTTGAAAAACTAATTTACTCTCTCACATATTTTTAAGTTGACATTAAAATTTTCATTATAAGCTCATACTTATGATACAGAGTTACAAAATAAATACATTATAAATGTTGACATTTAAATATAAAATTGTTAAATCATTCTATTAAATGTAGCTAATGGAATCTGAATACTGATTTGAAAGCTGTCATCATTATGAAAACAGTAGATTACATAAATTTCCTTTGTGATATAAAATTTTTCAGTTTCTTTTTTCTTCATGAATTTGTTTCTGTTCTATATGCTCCAAAGAACTTTATCCTTTAATATATTTTTATGTTTAAAAGTATTTTATTGATTATCCTATCATCTTTCTCTGCAACACAATTATGCATGTAAAATGTAATTTAATGTTTTATTCCTCTGACAATAAAGCTCTAACAATAAAAAATTTTATTCTCAATCAAGTTGTAATAATTATCACTAATACACAATTGATCAAAATGATCTAAACAAATCACAAAATTTAATAATATTTAACATAAATGCAAAAGTTCATTAGAGTAGCATCTCTTAATGAGATAGATGGATCTAAAAAATGTTTTTTCCCCATTAGTTCTTGAATTCTGCTTAATACTACTCATTGCTACCAACAGACAGTGCTTATCTTCAATTTCCTTTATCATTATCTTTTCTTAAAGATGTACTATTTAATCTAATGCAGGACTTACATGTATAAAACAGCCAATGTCAAAACAATCAGTCTAACTACAGCCATCCTTTTGTTAGAAAAAGTTTAACTTTATTTTTAAATTTTAATCAAAGCATTCATAACATCACATTCTGGGATTTCTCTGAGAAATTCAGAGAATCATCCAAGTTTCCAAGATAACTTAAGCTATCTAAGTTAACTTATCTAAGTTAATGGATGATAAATAAAAGATAAAGTCACAAAGTTTTGACATGATTTTCTGGTCTGGATGAAATAAGGCCCCACTGCATTCAGTTCTTCACTTAAATTCACTTTACTTTGCTCTTATAGGACCTACCTTTAGCAGCAATGTGCTCTTTTAGATAGATTGGGGATAGAAAAATTAAGGTTATTTTTTTTTTTAATTAAGGTTATTAATGAAAACTGTATCACACTCCCCTATCCTATGATATATCAGAATTCAGAACATTTCAGCTCAAGCCAAAATATCATTCTTTCCAATTCATACTCTGTCTTTAACAGAAATATGTATAAGACAGGGATAATAAGAAAAGTCTATTCTTGTTCTTAAGAGATGACAATATTTTGAGTATCTCTAGAAGTTTTTAAATTCTGTGTGATGATCCATTAAGATGTATAGTTTTCTGGCAGGAGAAGAACAGTGAGCAGACAGGTGAATTGCCCTCAGATGCTTTCTTTGGAAGATCAACTTTAGAATAAAGAAGGCATATATAAAATTGAGGATCTGGTAATGTATTTCTTGAAATTATTGATGTCCAATTATCCCTAAGAAAGACCGTGTATTCCCACAAAAGCATTCTCCAGTATGAAATCTATTCCAGAGAAGAAGACTCCACATCTACCCTCTAAGAATAGATTCCACTTCCATGATGACAGTCTTTATTTCCTCATCTCACCATAGACCCATTTCTGATTACCAACCTTAACAATGTGTCATGTGCTCTAAATCTATAGTATATGTATCTAGATCTTTGAATTGGGATTATTATTCACAATTTATAGTTATATGGCTCAAGGGGGTTAAGTGAATTGTTCATGATTTCATTAAAAAGAAAAAGCAGCCAAATCTGCCTAATCTCAACAGTATGTACATCCAAGTTCCTCCACGACTTTAAACAATGAAGAGATTGTGCTTTATAATTTTTAAGGAATCTACCTCTAACATTCTAGACCCTAAGATAGCAGCTGGGATAGAGCTCAATGTAGCTCTTAATGACAATGGCATTTAGCATGAAAATAAAGCCAATACTTGACTCTATTTGAAAATGTTAGCTCATCTTTCTGAAACTTCTTACTCAACATGGCCATCAAATTTTGAGTGTCATTAACATTTCTTACATGAAGTACTTAAAAAATAGTAACATGGTCCCCAGATTTTTTTTCCACCTGGCTCTCTCCAGTTATGCTAGTCAATACATTTTTTTTCAAACGGAATTTTTAAGATTTATAACTGTATAATCCTATAGCTATTGATTTCTTTGAATAGTGAAGAATTTGCTGCTGGAAAATCCTCCCCATTGTGTGTCAGTGTGTGTGAGTACAAGTGTGTTGATGGAATTTGGTAAGGAAGGTGGAGAAGAAAACATTTGTTTAATTCTTGTCCTTTCACCTAAAAAATATATTTTGCCTTGAAAGATTCTCATAACACAGCAGTCAGTTCTGTGCTCTGCTCTTTTCAGAAAGAATGACACACTAATTTTCACTTCAAAGCCTGGTAGTTTGTAAGCTTGTCTTACAACATTAATTTTGGGAGCCATCTTCCAATGTCTTTCAGGGAGATGTTAACAGTCAACTGTGTTTGGCTTGTGAAAATAGAGAAAATGCTTCTAAAAAATAGAAAATTTAAAACAAGAAAAATGAAGCTTTTACTGGTTAAAAATCAAATGCTTAATTCTGGTGCATTACATGTCAATAAATATTAAAAGAACAACTTGGCGGAAAAAAAAAAACAGAAAAATAATCCCGTAGAGTTCAAAACTTTTTGTTATGTTTTAGACAAAAACTATCAGCATGGAGTTGGCACATAGAAAGGGGATTGTTACACACACACACACACACAGGTTGTCTTACTGTTTTGTTCTAGAATTGAAAACAACCTAAACTTTTAGAGGCTATTTTGAAAATTTTATTCTATTTAAAGTTTCACCAAAGCTATAAATTTCATTACTATCTGTCATTATCTAAATATATATGTGAACACATTTAAAGAAAGAATAAGAAACACGATCTTATCATACAAAAGTTCCCTTGCGGCTGTGTTCTATGATCCTTCATAATGTCCCCTTCATGATATCCCACGCATGTTGCTCCCTAGCTGAAATGAGTACAGGGCTTCCACGTGGGCCAAGAAGAAAATCACTTTGCCTTTTGAATCCCATCCACCTCCAACTTCTGTTCTTTTACTTACACATTTTTTTCAGAATCTTTGAGCCCAAAGATCCCTCTCCTTCTCCCTCAGTGACTTCTGTCCCTTCTATGTGTCAGGACTTGACACTTGGTTTTTATGGACTATGCCATGGAAACCCAAATAAGCTTATGAAGTACATAATAGTAAGAAATAGGCTAAAGACATAAAGTAAATATACAGGGTCACATCATTTAAAATTTGGAAGTAGGATTTAACTTTACAAGTTGCAGACTATAAGGCTTGTACTCCATCCATCATATGGTAACTATCTCTCAAATTGATAATCCAGGAATATGGAATCAGGGGTTTAAATATGTTAATTCTATTTTCTGCTTCATAGCAATGGGTACTATTAATTTGGTTTTGGTAAAATTAATTTGTGAGCCTCAGGATCCTTAGTTTAAAAGATACTCATTGGTATATATATATATATATATATACCAATGAGTCACTTGGCTGACTCAGTTGGTAGAGCATATGACTCTTGATCTCAGAGTTGTGATTTCAAGCCCCACACTGGGTGTAGAGCTTATTTAAAAATAAATAAATAAATAATTTGATCAATTAAACTAAAAACATTCTTTGGGGTACCTGCCTGGCTCGGTTGGTAGAGGATACAGCCCTTGATTTCAGGTTGTAAGTTCAAGCCCCATACTGGATGTAGATTACGGAAAAATAAAATCTTAAAAGGATATGTATATATATCCTTTTAAGATTATATTTATATATATATTATATATATATATATAATATATATATATATATATATATATCCCAATGATTTTTAAGTCCTCCTCCATTTCTTGCTATTGCTATCATTACTAAAACTTATGGAGTGGTAAGTATTTACTTATATTAGCTAAAATTGAGGCAATATGCACATTGATTTGCAAACCCGTTATTTAATCCTTGTAACAATACTTTGATAAATTATTGATTTAGAGATGATGAATCTGACATTATGTTGTTTATCTAAGTGGCATAACTCTGAGAATTAGAACCAGAATTCAAACTGAGACTTCTCTGACTAGAGTATCTAGATTCCCCTTGCCTTGTTCTAGGATACTTGAGAAATAGTGGTTCAGAAAATGACAAAGGGTTGGATACCCTGGAAAGCCCACCGTGGGGTAGAAATTGAACATGCCTCAGTAATCAGTTAGCTGGTAAGCAAGGGTGAAAAGCAAAGGGAAACCAATTTGAATAATGGCTTATTCTCAGAAATAAGCCTAACATGTCTATGTGCAAATATAAAGTCTGTGCAGAATTGAGAACAGAAACCAGCATCATTTTGAAATGCTTAATATAAAAATACCACCCCTACTTTTGTTTTTTTTTTTCCCCTCTTGTCTTCCCCTTTTCAAGACATGAAGGATGTCTTAGTATCCTTCCCCACTCCTAAGATTATATGTACATTAGAAATTATAGCAGAAGTCCGTGCAGTATTTATAGAACTGAGGGGTAGCAGTGAAATATACAGAGGAAAAAAAATATACAACTAAAGAGAATGCTGAACAGGAAGCAATCTTGAGAATCACGTAGTCCAATCTTGCTCAGAGAATGTTATCCTCATGATCTGCAAGGTTTCATCAGAAAGAGAAAACTAAAAATAGAAAGTGTGGGTTAAGTGAGTGGGATATATAGCTTTTAAAAAAAAAGAAGAAGAAGAAAACTACTCACAGCTTAAAGGTTTAGAAAACTCTCTGCCACAAGATCTGAAAGAATAAATTACATCAAGAGCCTTTTTAGTGTTTTCTTTATTTTGGGGGTGTGCAGTGTGGATTGATTTGGAGTGACCTGTATTTAAAAGCCTTGGCATTCTTGGAAACAGAGCATTTCTATTGCACAATCCTCCTCCTCCTTCTTCTCCCCACAGTACAAAGCAGCAACTTTTATACAATCTGACTTCTCAACTCCTGTCTTCTTATTTTCTCAACACAACAGGACAGCCATCCATCCTGTTCTTGCTCCAGATGACCTTCCTGCCATCCTCTGATTTCCTGTTTTTCTGGCCTCTTTCTTCTCTGCTCTGAGAGTTTAAATACATGGAGGTGGGGCTGGGGATGTGGAGGTCAAGGTTGAAAGAGAAGTTGTTAAATCATGCAACACATGATTTAAAAATTCCCTATGAATTTTTAGTCCATGTGTATAACAAGGTCCAATAAAAATGCGGCTACCATGACCCTGAAGCACACTTTGCATTGTTTGTTTAAACAACCTCCCAAAAAACTACCAATGACAGAGTAAGACATTTTGTTCAATTCAAATTGAAACAATGCCCCATTGGATTATGAAAAGCCAGCTGTTGAATTCTAAGAACACTGAATAGTGGATAAGTTTGCCAGAAGTAGAAGAAAAAGGAGGGAGTAAAGGTTATACCTGTATACTTAAATGTCCAGTCAACTTTTCAGGTGGAGGGCTATGCAGAGGAATTCTGACAGTCAGTATGTATCATTAATCTGGAACCATGTATTAAGCACTGATTCATTAAGCAGTAGTAGGCAACCTTCTAGAATGCTCTCTGAACAGGTTACCATATCATCATCATCCCACTTGGTGAATGACTTTTTGACATATTTCAGGAAGACAATAGAATTTTTGTAAATTACACTCTAGTATTTTCATTTAAAAAAAAATCAATTCTACCAGCATCTGTATCATTTCCTTAAAAAATTTGTTACATTTGAGGAAGTGCCAATCTTCCAAAGACAAACTTCCTCTTATACCCTAGATCTGAGTACCATAGGTATCTTTGCTCCTTGAAAAATATAATCCTTTTAGATGAATTCTTTTCTTTATCCCATATTTCTCTCTACCAGAACATTCTTAGAAAGTATTCAAGCCCCTGATGTCTAGTGATGTAGCCAGGAACCACATGTGGTCAGAAATGTAGCTAGTAAGAATTGAAATACACAGAAGTGTAAAATACACAACAGATTTCAAAGAGTTTTCACCAAATTAAAAATATATCAAATATTAATTTTTTTATATTTTAAAATATTTCTACTATATCAAATTAGTAAGATATAGCATTAAAATTAATTTCACCAGTTTATTTTACTTTTTTAAACACTACAGTGTTTAAAATTGAACATGTGCCTTTTATTTTCTTTTCTCTTTTATCTTTTGATCACATTCTTACTTTGTATTTCTGCTTTTGGTGGAGAATATCCTCCAATAGCTTCCTCCAATAGCTTCCTACAAATAGCCTCCTACAAATTTTCTGAGCCATTTTATGTCCAACCATGTGCATACATGATAGGTTTTGTCCTAGTCTCTATTTTCCTCCCAATATAAAAATAAACTATCCAAAAGATGGCTTCTGTTCCCTTGCTTTCAAAAACATTCTGCATGCTGAAGACCTCCAGTATTAAATCTTTAGGCCATAACTCATCAAAAACTTGAGACTATTATATATCATGCCTCTTATTGGACATATTTTTTGAGAGATATTTCAGGGACATGTTAAAAATAACTATAATCTTTGATATATATGTACAATCCCACTTATGTAAGCACACAAACTTGTTTTCCTTGAGTCTTACTCTTAGCAAATGATAGCATGTGATACTTAGTTTCTCAAGTCAGAAACCTAAGAGATTTCCTTGATACCTTTCTTCGGACAATAGATCTGTAAGTCCTATTTTTCTGCCTCAAGATGTTTTCCTAACCTGACCATTCATTTCCATTTCTAGTGCAATCACTTTTGCCCAACCCTCCACAATTGTGTCCTAGGACTATTTCCAAACTGGACTTCAGGTTTTTACTTTTGTTCTCTGCCAATCAATTCTCTATAGCCATAAGAGAAAAGAGATAATTTTAAAAATATATTCATGCTGAAAATCTTTAACTTCACTTGAAACTAAGTACTAATTCATGAAAATGACTTATATGATTTCTCATGTTATGATACTATTTAGCCTCTCTAATATTTTCTCATAATACATTCTACCTTGCACACTGCTCTAGCTCCTCCTGGAAAATCAGTCATTCCTTGGTCTCTTCTCAAAATTATGAAATTCTTTCCTGCCTCTGGGTTTTTATTATGCTGTTCTCTAGAATCTTCCCTAATTTTTGCAAGACTGGCTCTTTTCCCACATTGAGGCTTCACTTGGATGCTTCCCTTTGTTGACTACCCAGTCTAAAATATTCCCCATTACTGCGACATTATTTCTTTATTTGCTATTAGAACATTGTTTTTCCTTTATAGTATTTCTCAAAAATTATTTTATTGTATTTTAGTTACTTGTCCATTATGTGATTCCTTATCTGCATAATATTAGCTCTAAAATAGCAAAGATCATAACTATCTTATAGACCACTGTCTCCTGGTCCATGTGCAATGTCTGACATATGAAAGGTACTTAATAAATACTGACTGAATAAATAAATGGATGGTTATTTGCTCCTAGGAGATTATTTCATTGCATAAATTCAAGCTTTAGAATTATTGGCTCAATATATCATGTGTCATCAGAGGCATGAGTATGTAAGTAGTCTAGAACATCAAGAGTCATGTTTTTTTATTATGGAAATACAGTTCTTTTTTTCAGTAATGGAACCACAAATCTACCATTATTGCAATTATCATTTAATCCTCAAGCCATAATATTACAGATGTGGAGGCAAATGATGGTGGCCCACTGTGTCCTGTCCCTATATCACTATGGATACCTCTCATACTATGATTATCAGTCATTTATTTCTGCATTCCTCCTTGCCCAACCATTTCTTTAAAAATTTTTTTTAACTCTAAAAAACAATGAAAATAGAATGAGGAGGATTTTTAATTAGAGAATTGAATGCTTGTTATTCAAGTACTCTTTAGAGATTCAATTCTGAGAAATGAATAACCCAACTTGAAGAATTTGGCTAGATAAGAGATAAAGAGAAGAAAAATGAGTCTTTGGTGGCATATGAAAGCTGTATGTCATAGCTTCAACTTACATCAAAGACAAGAAAGTGATTAATCAAGAGTAAGTTATAGAAATAAAATGGATGTGTGCTCAACTTATATAAATGTCAGTTTTGCTTGATGGCACTGTCCATTAAGAAACAGAAATTTGGAATTTGAAATACTATATTATAAATTCTATATAATAGCTCTATTTTTATATAAAAATTTCAACCAGTCAGTTTTATTCAGAAGTTGAACTTTTCTGTAGCTAATTTAAAGGAATCACTGATCTCAATGAATTGCTAAAGCATTAGTACAGCTATTGTTAAAATGGGCAAAATGTCTTCAAACTATAGAACTTGCTGTTGGAGCCTAATTCTAAGCTCTTTTAAAAATGTTCTTTCTTCCTTGTAAGTTGAAACTTGAATGGAGGTGGGAGGAGAAAGACATGCCAGGAATTAAGATTCTGATTTTGCAAATTCCTTTAAGAATTGTGATTTGGTTCTTCAGAAAATCAGCACAAATGAGGTAATTTCTTTAAAATAAAAGTTATATGGTTGCAATTTGCATTCCATTAATCTGGTCTTTGAAAGTTTCCTTTCTCTCCGCTTTCCAAGCTGTCATATCATACTATCATGTTAGAAAAATGTTATTTCTTGCTAAGTATTACAGAACTTTAGAAGAAAGGGGAAATTAGAGCTACTCTAGTCAAACACTCATTTTCCAAATATGAATCTAGAGGCCAGGGAGTTTACATGGGTGGCAAAGATCTCACTCCCACAATGGCAGTGGCAGTGCTAATCAGGGATTATATCCGGAAGTGACCTCTGGGGTCATAAAGGTATCATTAATGAGTTCAGGGAGAAGACTGTGAGACAATAGGTACTGTTGGAGCCAACAAAAACCACATGCCCATATCTGAGTTGACCAATGAGCAAATATATTACATGGATAAGAAGTTGAGTTCCCAACTTTAAGACCTGTAATGGTGACATACCCTATTGACAGACATTTTAGCTTCTTTGGTATGTATGCTAAAAAAAAACAATTAGAAGAGGTTCTGCATAAAACTGTTGTCAAATTGTTCATTTAAATTCTCTTTGGGCAGCACAGGGCCTGATCTTGGAGACCTGGGATTGAGTCCCGTGTGGGGCTCCCTGCATGGAGCCTGCTTCTCCCTCTGCCTGTGTCTCTGCCT
Organism: Vulpes vulpes; assembly: GCF_048418805.1. Classification (NCBI taxonomy): domain Eukaryota; kingdom Metazoa; phylum Chordata; class Mammalia; order Carnivora; family Canidae; genus Vulpes; species Vulpes vulpes. Next base: position 109,979,646 of record NC_132792.1, read on the forward strand.
CTCTCTCTGTGTGTATCTCATAAATAAATAAATAAATAAATAAATAAATAAATAAATTTTATAAATAAGTAAATAATCTTCATTCATAAATAAATAAATAAATAAATAAATAAATTCTCTTTATGCCAACTCACCCTGGCTATATTTTCACAGGGAAAATATAGATCTACATCTTGGACTGAAAAAAGCAGCTTAATGATACTAGTGAAAAAAAAATTAATTTGGTTTGGGAATTTATATTTTTAGCAAGGATTTTTTTCCTTATTATGTGCATTATTATTTAAAGGTAAATGTAATCGAATCTGAATTTGTTCTATATGTTATACAAAAAATATTTTTTAGTAATGTTTTCAAAATATTCCCGAATCTAAAGTGTTTCCCTTTGCTCCTCTAAGATTACCCTTATGCCTATCATTTCAGACTATTCATAGATCGGCTCTAAGAATACTATTGCTAGTATATCTCAGTAACTGATCTCCTTCAGTCTGATCAGTCTCTGTACTGTACCATTCTCATATAGATTTATTATGGATTCTGAGCCATACTTTGCACTATTCCTCCAACTTAGAAAATTATGTTGGCTGTCACCTCAAAGCCTGCTTCTTCAGAAAGATCATCTCGTCACTTTTCCTTGTCAAACCCGCACTGCTCTGTGGATGACCACATCCCCATACTGAACTTCCCTGGAAGGGCCTTCACACCCATCTATAGCACAAGGGCTTTCACATCCATCTATGACTTTTGTTTGAGGAATTCTCGAACACAGGAAACATGTCTTCTACTCTGTGTGTATTTTCCATATTGCCTAGTCTATTTTTAGGCTTGGTCAAAATTTAATACAGAAAACAAATCAATTTTTAAAATAAAAAATCTTGGGGCTCAAAAAGATTCCGAACAGGAACACAGACAATCTACTCTTTTTAGCTTGGAAAGCAGTGAAGACTTGGTAGGCAGGGTAACAGGCTCAAGCCAATACAATTCAGTGTACCCCTTGGGATGAGGCTCCAGTCTCCTGTGTACTAGACCAACTCTCATTTCACTATTTACTATCTCACTCACAATACCCAGAGATCATTAAGAATGGAAGAAAGGGTAACGTGCCTTGAAGAGTTGACACACATTCTTGTCTGGATGCAAGACACCCAGGCTAGGCATCCAGAATGTCAGCTCTTAACTCGTTCAAAACAATACCACCTGAAATAAAGCAACAGGCGGCGAGAAAAGCTGTCAAGTCCCAATTTGCAGTTTCTAGTAAAGATCACAGCAAAAAATAGACTCCAGATTCAACTTGTCTTTATTTCAACTTCTCAAGGGCTCAGCACTAGCTAACTGCTGGAATTCTACACAAGCACGTTGACCAGCTTTATGCTTGCTTCTCCTCCTTCCTGGTTACCCAATTAGTTCCTTGTTAACCACACACCTGCAGTGTCTTTCCCCTCAGGCTCTGCTCCTCTCTGTGTAGCTTGTAACCCCTTCTGTACACATTGTTTAAAACACTATTAAGGTGCCCCCATGGATGCCTGACAGAATCATTGGTGCCCCCTTGGTTGCCAAAGTAATTAGCTTACAGGGACATCTCATCTAATATAACTGCAAAATCAGGAATAGATCAAACTCCCCTGCCTGTGCAAGCTGCTGGGGCACTGGGAATGCAAACGCTATTCGTCCAGGTAATCAGGTAGCACAGCAACACAAACTATGTCAGAAGCAAGATATCCAGAGATTTCAGTCAAAGGAATGATTGGAAAATTGTTGTCTTATCAAAGCTTTCTGAGCTCCAGAAAGAAAATCCCCTGGGAAGCCAAAAGGAGAATGATGAGTCAAGGAAAAACGTCTTGGTGTTATGCTGAAGACTTTTTCACAACTGCTTGTGCCTTAGTGAACCGCCAAACTTGGAAGGGACGCTTGCTTTTAAATGAGAAATGTAAAAAAAAATTAAAAAATTAAAAAATAAACGAGGAATGTGCCGGAATGTGCGAGACTGTGCTCCAAGAAAGTGAAGGGAACTGGGTGTAGGGAAGATAGCCATATCTAGGAGTGCCAGTAGGTTGTCAAACCATATGTCTGCTCACAGGCAGAACCTGACTTACAAATCAGAATTAATTAAAATTAGCCCTCTTTTTTCAGATCTTCCAAAAAAATAAACAAATAAATAAATAAAATAAAATGACATTAGGTACTTGTTAAAAGGAAAACCATAAACCCAAAATAGGATCACTTAGGCCAATTCCCCAAACCTGGGCTTAATACCTAATCTAATTGCAGTTTCAACCTCCCCTGGAAATGTAGTCTTAACCAGTTCAGTCAGGAATTTTCCTGATCAGTGCCAGAGTTGGCCACAGGGGCCTTCTCCATCCCCTAAAGGAAGATGAGGAAATCTGTGTGAAAAGACCCACTCCCCAACTCCTCCCCAGCTACTTCCCCTAAAGGCAAGCAACCTTGCCTAGAACAATCTTTTTCTTTTGCTAATAACTTTTCATATCACCCCTTTTCCTATAAATCTTCCATTTGGTACCACTCAGGATAGGACACTGCCCTTGTGAATCTTTTCATAAAGGTAATTAGGTCTTCAAATTTACTTGGTTGAATTTTGTTTCTTTTTATTTTCTTTTTATTTTTTAAGATTTTATTTATTCATTCATGAGAGACACAGAGAGATAGAGAGGCAGAGACATAGGCAAAGGGAGAAGCCGACTCCATGCAGGGAGCCCCGTGCAGAACTCAATCCCTGCATCCCAGGACTCCAGAATCACACCCAGAGTGGAAGGCAGACGCTCAACTGCTGAGCCACCCAGGTGTCCCTGATTGTTATTTCTTAACATTACCTTCCTTAGTGACACATTCCATGATCTGAAAATGTTCACTTCAAAGAAATACATCTCTTTCCATCTTCATTATTGAAGAAGAAAAACAGATCCAAACTCTAAAGGGCAAAATAATCTAACAACAAAAAATTGCAATCCACTGGAGACCAAAAAATTATAAGAAACCTGGTTATTTTAAATAAGAAAAACCTGCAAATATAATTTCTTGTAGCAATTATAATCAGGGGGAATGGAAAAGAAAAGTGCTAAAAAGCAAATGCAGATATCTAACCAGTTCTCAAAAAGGAGAAATAGGTGGATTGTGAAAATCATAGCTCAAGGGTTTCACAGTTAATAAAATTGTTGAACTAATTTTTAAATAATTGATTTGTTCATATTAAAAAAATGAAAAGTGGTAAATGAGATGTGTTTTCACCAAAAAATGACTCATACTAAATTAATCTTTCTTTTTTTTCATCGTGTTGTCAGGGTGAAAAATCAGAAGTTCTAATAACAATATTGCTGGGTTTCAACAAAATTTTTCTCTTTTTTTTAGAGATTTTTTTTTCTTTTCTCTCTTTTTTTTTTCTCTATTCTTTAAAGATTTTATTTTTAAGTAATCTCTACATTCAATGTGGGGCTCAAACTCAGAACCCATGAGATCAAGGGTCACATGCTCTGCTGACTGAGCCAGCCAGGTGCCCCCATTTTTCTCTTTTTAAGATGGGAAGAAATGATAGGATTTCCCTCATGTGGAATTTAAGAAACCAGACAAAGGGTCATAGGGGATAAAAGAGAGGCAAACAAAGAAACAGACTCTTAATTACAGAGGACAAACTAATGGTTACCAGAGGGGAGGGTGATGGGGGGATGGATGAAATAAGTGATGAGGATTAAGGAGTGCACCTGTGATGAGCACTGGGTATTGTATCTAAGTGCTGAATCATAAACTGTACACCTGAAACCAATATTACACTGTATATTAACTCTTCTGGAATTTAAAAACTTAAAAAAAAAGGAAGATGGGAGAAAATGAACATGTATTAAACGTTTGACTGAAGCCAATGCTGGTTGAACCTTGCTTCTTAAAGGATGAACGTCAATCCAGGAAGAAATCTTATGACTGTGCTGCCTTTTTCCTCACATGGGTGGCAAGTGCCTGCTGTGTGTGCTAAAATTTGAGGAAACAGCAGCAAGATCAAAATTGGCAAAGACAGACTCTCTCCTGCCTTCACGGAGATTATGTAAGTTTGACTTATTTCATTAAAAAGTGGGTGGAAAAATCAAAGGTTATTATTAAATCCTTAGACTTTACAAAGTCAGATGTATAACTAAATCATCATATCAGAGACTTCAGATTAAAAAGGTTAGGCTAGAATGAAGCATCACACCTGAGAGCAAAATAGTTAATAGGGATAAATGTAAATTTGAAATCTATTTAAAACTGAACTCAGCAGATGTCTCTTGAGGTCTTGAAGTTTTGGGTGACTCCAAGATTAGAGGAGGCTAGAATGTGATTTAACTTTCAAATTAGCTAATCAAATCCTAAATTGTAAAAATAAACGTAAAGTTTGGTGTCCAAACAAGAGAAAATGAACTTCATTGCTTAGATCAATTTGAAAGTTTTCATTTTGTTTGGAGCACCATCAATTTAAAGAAAAATAACAAGTTAGAAATAATTTGGGGGAGGTAAAGCATGACAGTAAAATGTTTGGAAAATCTTGTTATATGAGAACCTAAAAATTTGGAACATTTAAGTAAGAAAATGCAAAAGAGTAGAGCCTGTGCAGTAAGAGAGTAATGTAATTGTTTTAATGTGTCTTTAGGACAAAACTAGGATTAAGTGGTAGAAATTACAAAGACATAAATGGTGCTAATGAGAATATATGCATATATATTTATCAAGCACATAAAAGAAGGGAGGGCTGATGTTTAATATGGTGGATACTAAAAATGACCAAGTACACTCTGAATGGCAAGCTGTGAGGAATATTTCAGAAAGGACTTCTCAATTAGAAAAGATTTCAATGTAAATAATATTTAAGATCCCTTCTCATTTTCTAAATCTAAATCTATGAGACTGTGTAATAGATATATTTTCTTCTATATGTTTGACTTTAGATGAATGTTTCCTCCTGAATTACTATTCTATAACCACAAGAGATGAACAGTTATTAAGTAGGAATGGCTTCTCCAATTTCTCTTGCCTTGATCTATGGATGTTATCATCTTAGAGTTTAAATCCAATAACAAGCAAACCTAGCGTCTCAATCAAGCTACATTTTACCTCATTTATTGTACTTTGCTCAAACAAAATATTAACTTATTTCTCCTATTACAAATCTTGATGCTGCTTTTGTTTCCTTTTTTTTTTTTTTTTCTAACAGCAAAGTCATTTCATTGTGGCTACATTTTAGATTTTGGTCAATTAAGCTTATAGTTTATTTTAATCTTTCATTTACATTAGTCTCAGGATCATTCCAAAGATGCCATGGTTTAGGATATATTACTGTAGTTCCGGGGTGCCATGACACTAAGAAATTCTCAGCTTAACTGGTGTCCAAATCCCAGAGATACGGTAGGATTTCTAGGATTTCTCCAGCAGCTGACTTCCTATCTCTTGCTGCACAAAAGCAGAGGCTATATCCTGTGTCAAGTGGAGGCATCTTTCTTGCCTTTCTCTACCCCTGCCCTTTAAAAGTTCTTGTTATCTTCAATCCCTGTGTTTCTCCAGTCTTGTGAAGTACAAATATGCTTGTTTTTTCCTAAATTAATCCCTCAGCAGAATTGCAGGTTTGTTCCTTCCCCACCACCCCGTTCTACTTAGTCAATTACCACTTGTCCATCTGTTTCTCATTTTCTAACATTTTGTTGACATCATTTGTCTGGAGTCATTTCTTATCTTGTTCTTGTTGTCCTCGTGGATTTATACCTTTATTTTACTTTATTTTATTGTGGTGTGATTTTAGAAAGAGACAGATATAAACATTTGATCTGACAGGTTAAATTAGAAGTCTCATCTTTTTTTTTTTTTTTTTTCATTTGAATGCTTTTGAGTTTTTGTTGCTGTTATTAGTTCAACCACATATTGCCTCTTATTATTATAAAAATTTAATGTTAAAACCAAGGAAATGTCGGGCAAATGAATTCAAATTCTAAGAGCATATGTCTTTGTTCAGGGGAAATTATATATGGTAATTTTTTTTCTTTTCTATTTTAAAATATTTTCTAGATATTAGAGCTATACTATTTCATAATAAGAAAATTTAGTAAAAATAACCAAAATAATTTTTATTAGATATGTTTCCTTATTGTGCATTTTTAATAATTTGAAGAAAATATTTAACCCAACAAAATTGCCTTAGGGTTTATATTTTAAAAATTTAGAGTGTGCATTTAAATTAAAAGTATTGATAAGAATGGGTTATAAAATAAAACAACATGAGTATTATGGAATGAAAATTTATCGGAAATAAGGTGCTTAAATAATATATATTAGAGAGATTTCAATTTAGTACCTGGACATTGTGAAGGTCACCTTATTTCTTTTAAGGATATTTGTAGTGAGCTTTAGGTCTAGGACATTGTCTGCAAGATCACGGAGATGTGAAGTTAAAGCCTGGCAAGCTGTGCTCAAATGATTTGGATTCTGAAGAATTAAAATTCACATTTTAACTTCCAGATTTTGGTGGGAGGGTCTCCCTAGAGGAGTGATGAGCACTGTGCTCCACAAGTGTTTAGATGTTCTCCATAATAATCCCTTGATTCGTCCTTGGTGGGGACCGAAGGCAGAGGGACCCTAGGGGAGGATTATTGTTGGCATTGTTATTTAAAAACGGAGTAAACAAATAACAAGGAATTCACTATAGAGAATGTACTGCCTTGAGCTTTGAGATAGGGGATTCAAATAGATTTTCAACATTATACTGCTGGTTTTGCTAACAGAACAAATGTGGATTAAAAAAATGTTATAAACTGCTGAATGGTGTTCTCTAAAGCAACTCCCCTTTCTACCACACCCACCAAAAGTGGGTAGCTCAATTTATAAGATAAATTATTGTGACATTTTTAACCACTTTTGCCAGTACAAGTGCATTTCAACTTATTTGATCCCATCTATTTTATTCTATTTTATCTCAGGACAGGTAGCTCGGATTTTCCTTAATCTAAGTCCTTAACCCTTTAGATACACATTTTTAGTATGTACTAGCCATATTTAATATATTTAAATTGGAGATTGAATTTCTGCAACTAAATTCATCTCCTGCTATGTATGTACAGTTATGTCTAAAATAGCCATAAGCTTTCCCTTCCAACTTTCTCAGAGATGACTGATATTTCATTAAGCAGTTTTAAAAAGACATTTGTTGATATTTTGCTGTTGTTTATAATAAAAACTTATAGTTATGATAGAATATTTGGAAAATGCATTTAAGTACATGAAAATAAACATTATAATCTTACTACTTTCAAAAATCCAGTGTTACTATTTGGTATAATCTTATGGGCTTTTATTTTCATAAGCAAATAATTGTTATTACTGTTACTTTATAAATTGGGCTCATAATGTATGAACTTTTGTATCTTGCTCTTTTAAATTGTATATACTGGTTTTTTTTTTTCTGTTTTCTTTTTTTAACTGCTTTCCATTATATTGGGCAAGAACATTTTCTTTATCTCATGCGTGGACAGCACAATTTTTAATGTAAGTACATAATCATTTCTTATAGAGATGGTTCATATTTCATCTTTTAAACTATCTTCCCATTTCTGAGCATTTGGATTGTTTCTAGTTATCAGTGTGTGTGTGTGTGTGTGTGTGACTATATATTTTGTAGGGGAGGAAAAATAATTTACCTGCTACCCTTCTCGATTCTTGGCTGAGGCACACCCCCCCCATAATAAAAAATGATTAATAGGAAAAGAAAGACAAAAGTTTTAATAATATGTTTACTTCCTATAGATACCCAGGAAAAACAGTAATTTCCTGAAATGGCCCAAGACTTTAGTTTAAATATCATCTTCAGCTAAAGGACACAAGAAGATACTGGGGGTGGGAAAAAGCCAGTTATGGGAAGTTACTAGGAAAAACAAAGAAAACAAAGATATGGTTATTGTGCATATTTAAGTGCATGTCCTCTCCATTGATAAGTTTCGAGAAATTTAGTCATCTCTTGTTCCTAGTACAGAGAGGAAGACACCCTTACAAATGGAAATCCTTTATAAATGTAAATACGTCTTACAAAAAGGTAGCTTTTATATAGTTTTCAGAACTTATCCTATTTCTGCTGTTTCTTTATATAATACATATATGCTTCTTTATGTATATGTGTATGTATATGTATATGTATATACATATCAACAGAAAGAGACAGTGACACAGAGACAGAACCAGAGAGAGGCACAGAGAGATAAACACCTCAAATAAGATATTGTAAAATAAACAAATATTAGCCAGGTAAGTAAAGCAAAAGCTCTTCATTCAGAGTTTGTAATACCAAAGGAGTCAGCCACCATCACTTTTGTTTTGGCAGGCTCAAAGGTAAGCAGAGGAGTGGAAAAGCATTAGATTGGGGAATAAAAGAGATAAATTATGCTCTGAGTTGAGGCAACTGACATGAGGAAACTGTAGGCACACGAACTAGAGGAGGGGCATCATATGTGATTAATTAGGAGTACATTTTCAGCTTTCTCTGGTTGTCTCAAGTTTGAAATGGAGAAGAAAAACAGGAAAGCTGTCAATTCTTAATCTTGACCGACATTTTGGGCCAACTGCTTTAGAAATTATTGTTTGGCTATCTGAATTGTTACTAGAGATAGCAGTCTGAGTTCCTGCAATTCTGACTAGTGGTTGGCTTCCTGGTAGGTTATTATAGATAAGGGGTTAGTTTCCTGGATAGGTTGCTGCAGATTGTGGATCAGAATTTTATTTTTATATCTGATCTGGCTATTGTTTGTTTATAAATTTAGTCTCTCAATATACACACTCCTTTAAAATACTTCAAATGCACATGGAACATTTACAGAAATTGATTATATCCTAGGTGACCATAAAAGTCTCAATAATTTCTCATTGATCTTCTATAGACCTCATCAAGTGATCAATATACTATAGTTTAGAAATCAACATAAAAACAGTAAAGAAAAAAGAAAAAAACGAGGAGAAAAAGGAGAAGCAGAAGAAGGCTGTTAGGAAAAGAAACTAGCATCCACACTAACAAGCACAAAAACTTCACACCTGTGGAAAGTAATTAACACTCTTCTCAATAGAACAAAATCAAAATGAAAATTTCAATTATTTAGACAGAATGGAAATACCACATATCTACATCCATGGAATCCAGATAAAGTAGTACTTGGAACTTTTATGCCCTCTCATGTACATATTAAATAAGGCTTCAAGGAAATTTTTTTTTTCAAACTTACTTGGATACTTTCAAAGAAGGTTTATCTGGGGTCACCATTTTTTTTTTTTTTAATTTTGCCACATTTGCTTTATCACTGTCTCTCTTTATGTGATAAATTTACTTCTACACATTTCAGAGAACGTTGCAAACATCATACCACTGAATCCTAAATTCCTTAGAGTATATTTTCTATAAACAAGGAAATAACTGGATTGCAGTTAATAGATACAGGAATTTTAATATTGGTAGAAGAATATTATTTAATACATAGCCCATATTCAAATTTCACTAATGGGCCCAGTAATATACTAACTTTATTTATTGGATCCAGTTCAGATTACGCATCAAATTTAGTAATCATGGCATGACTGACTAATAAGGCCTTTTAGCTTGGAAGTTCTGCAAACCATTTTTTGTCTTTCATGAAACATTCTGAAAAATACAAACAGACTAGTTTGTAGACTGTCCTTCACTTGCGATTCCTCATAATTAGATTCAGGTTATTCATTCTTGGCAAGAATACAACATAAGTGATGCTGTTTTCTCAGTCCATCACTCCAGCTTGTTGGTTTGTCCCATCCTTAGTGACATGAACTTTGATAATTTGCTAAGATGTGTCTGCCATGTTTTTTTCAAAGTTAGTGTGCTCTCTTTGGCAGCACATATATTATTTTAAAGTTACTGTTTTTTCTTCCTGAATAAATGCTTTTGTGAGGAGATACTCTGAGTTTACCTCAATATCCTGTTGTTCATAGGATTTTTGCATTTGTTAATAATTCTCATCTGAATCCTATCTAGAATGATTACAAAGTGGTGATTGCCTAACTCCATTGTCCCTCCTACATAGGCATTCCACTGTAAGAAAGTCTTCCTCTCACTACATTTATTTATTTACATATTTAGCTATGTGTTCCTTATTAGTAAGGAATCAAGGATTTTTACTTAACATATATACATTTTTGACAATGTATTTTGTGCCTTCTTAAGGTTTTGAAACTTGCAAGTAGAGATTCTTGAAATAAGTGCATGAAATTCAGCCAAGTTGCTTTCCAGAAAAACAAGATTTGGAACTCCTTTTACTAGTGTATTAAAATTCTTACTTCTGGGACACCTGAGTGGTTGTAAGGTTGAGCTCCCAAGGTGGGTTCCATGCTCAGCCAGAGTCTGCATGGAGATTCTCTGCCCCTCCCCGCTGCAGTCACTCTCTCTTTCCAACAAATAAATCTTTAAGAAGTAAATTAAAATGCTTGCTTCACCACTGGCTATATTTTCAATTGTTTGAGATTCATCAATGATAGTATTTGATTTCAGTTTGTGCTTGCTAATGATATTGCAAGCTTATTTCGTATTTATATAGGTATGCTCATGTCCCTTTTTTCTTTTGGACTATTGATATTTTTCTTATTTTTTAAAGGATATATATTTGACATACAACTGTCCTTAAAATATCTATTCCGCCAATCATATCTGTGCTGCCAATATTTACAAAAGTCCCTGCAACTCTACTTTACCAGCTCAGGAAATTTCTCTAACCCTCTTTTCCAAAACTTATCAGGAGGACGGCCAGTCACCAACTCATCAGTCTGAAACCCAGGCCCCTAGCATCCTATTTACTGTTTGCCACCTGATGTCTTATGCAGACTGATGTATCTCTAGGACCATCACCTGGCTTCTGATTTCTGTTTTACCCCCTGAACACTGTAACTCAAATTAGCTTCAACTCTATGTTCCATAGCCTGAGGATAAGTCTTGTTTTAAGCCCCTTATTCCCTCCAGCTGCAATAGCCTTGGGTTCTGCTTGTGTTGGAGGGAAATTCTGACAAGTAGAAGATACATTTGGAAGAATACACACTGCAGAGGCCTTTGCGTTCCAGCCAAACCTGTGAGTGCTTCATCAAGATTAATGGTTCTCATTGCGTGGCCCTGAGAGCCCCAAAGACCCTTTCAGGTGATCATGAAGAACAAAACTATTTTCATATTAAAACTATCTTTCTTTTTCTTTTTCACTGTCATTCTCTCATGAGTACACAGTGGAATTTTCCAGAGGCTACATGATTTCTGATATTGCAACAGACTAAAGGTAGAAACACATGAGAATCCAGCCATCTCTTATTCAATCAGCCACTAAATATTTTTGCACAAAATGTAAAATAATGATACACTTCTCACCAGATTAGTTTTTAATGTAGTACTTTTTCATTAAAATATGCTATTAACATTAAGATATACTTGATATTTTACTTTTTATGATTAAATAAATATTTGAGTATCATTTTAATTATATTTTAAGTATAAAACCCACATGAACAAAATCAGCACAGTCATATTTTAAAGAAAAAAATTATGCTAAAAAGCCATCAATAACTTTGTCACACACAGAAATTCCTAATGATTGTTAGAACTCTACATTGCATGGATTGACTCAAGCCTACATGATCAGCCTCTATACAATCCAGTTTCTTTTACTCTGGAGGTGTTCTTTGCACTGGTTTTCTTTCAGATCCTCCAATGAGTCAATTGCTTTCCAACCAGATGGGCTTTACATATGTTCCTTTGTCCAGAACACTGCCCCTCCTGCCTGACATGGCTACCTCATCTCACCTCTCAGGTCCCCTTTATAACTTCCTTAGAGAAACCATTCCTAGATTATTGCTTATCCAAAATGTAATCACTTTCTCATTGCCATTTATAGCAGTTTTCCTTCTTCATATAGACCTTGTTAATTTAATAAACATACCAGGGAGCTAAAGGACTTGAACAAAATAAGTTCTTAAGCATGGCTAATGCTCACCAAGAGATAATCAGCTACATGGCTCACTTTTCTCTCTCATTTTCCATTTTCTTCCCACACACTGAAGAACACTCATTTTCTTGTCCAATCCATAATAGATCCAATCCTCAGATTTTAAATAATTTTTTCTATAATATTTGTTCTTTTTCATGAATGAAAGAGTTCTAAAATTCTGCCAGAGTCAATACCCTCTGTATAGTCTTTCCAAGTACATTTAAATTTTTTATACTAGATTGTAAGCATCTAAAGACAGGAAGAAATGAAGAAAAAAGAAGATTATATGCCATATACTCACATACACACACACACACACACACATACACACACTATACATAGCCCACTAATACACTGAAATACACTGAGATATCTGACCAAATATATTAAATGATGATTTGTGATTATTTAGGTATACAAACCCAAATATGTTATTGTCCAAACTGCTTTAAGCCCTATATTTATCACTGTCATGATTCAGCATTTGCCACTTGATAATTGAAGTTAATGAAAATGTGATAGAGAATGAGCCTGGGATGTTATGGTAAGAAAGAATTACCAAATGTGATACCATTCTTTTATATATATATATATATATATATATATATATATATATATATATATATATATATATATTTTTTATTTAAGAGAGAGAGAGAGTAAGCACAAACTGGGAGAGGGAGAGGGAGAAGCAGACGTCCTTCTGAACGAGGGCACGGGGCTCCATCCCAGCGCTGTGATCATGACCTGAGCTTAAGGCAGACGCACTTAACTGACTGAGCCACCCAAGCACCCTGAAGTGATACAATTCTTGCTGAATCTTGTAGACTTCTGGGATGGTGGAAAGTTTAAATGGAACTTCAAAAGAAGAGTTGGCTTAGAAATTGAAGAGAGATTGGAAATCCATTTAAGAAAATTGTTTAAAGTCATGACTAAAGATGGAGAAATATCCCTGACTTCTTTGATTACTGAATTACTCAAGGGTGCTCAAAATGGATTAGAATTGTTATACTTCAAAACAACATTGGGCAATCAGAAAAAGTAGATCAGCTGTCACCAGAATGGGTCACACACAGACCCATTTTAAAGAAGAGAATTTCTATTTTCCACCCTCTTGTGTGTACTTCTCAGTTTTTCATTTAAGAAAGTACATACATCCAGATATGTCAGTGCTTTTAGGCTACTTGAAGTCATGCTGGTCATGGAGAAAAGGGATTTGGCAAACATTGCTGTTAAGGTAGATTTACTTTGGTGTGGACTTTTCCTAGAGAAATCTTTATTTTAAAACAGATTTCATGACAGAAATTGTTATCTTCACCTATAGTGATAAAGAAGAGAGAGACCTACAGGCAAGAGGCCTGCCGTATTCTCTTAAGACACTATGTTGGTATTTCGAATTCTTCACTATTTGCTTTCTACAATATAAAACTCTAGCTAATTCTCATGCAAACACACTACTTGTGAACAGAGTGTGATTTATACATCTATCTCAACCTTTTTTCCCCTGAAAACCACTTTCTCTACCTGTAGGCCTATCAGCATAACATGGTGGTAAGAAAAAGGCAAAGTTTTTGAGTCCAACAGAAGTGAGAAAGAATCCTGCCACACTCCCTTTCTACCTGGAGGTTCCTGAGCAATCATACTCACTGGTATTGTTTCCTCATCTGGGAATGAGAATCATAAGCATTGTTGTGAAAATTAAAGATAATGTGAGTATGTGTAATGGAACACCATAAACTAGCTAGTTTGGTAGATATTATACTTGTATAATAGATAGTACATTTACATGAATATGACTGATAGAAATAGATCTTTATACACAGCATCTGATTCTTCCTTTGCATATAACATACTAGATGTTATACATGGTATAACATATTATTCCTGCTTTCTTTTTTATGTGTGCAAATCTAAGCTGTCTTTCTAGGTATAACAGTGTCTAATCAGAAGGAAAGGTAGCCATAAACAACTGGGGAGCCACATTTGTGCCTCCCCACGGCTATTAGTCCAGTATTTATTTAAATTTAATGTTTATCCTAAATAGCACTTCCTCCTTGATGTCTTTTTTTTTAAGATTTTATTTATTCATGAGACAGAGAGAGAGAGAGAGAGAGAGGCAGAGACACAGGCAGAAGGAGAAGCAGGCTCCTTGCAGGGAGCCTGATGTGGGACTTGATCCAGGGACTCCAGGACCATGCCCTGGGCTCAAGGCAGGCGCTAAACCACTGAACCACCCAGGGATCCCCCGCCTTGATGTCTTTATTGATACCATGAGTGTTCACAAAGTCTCCCACATTGGATTCCCACAGCACATTTTCATATGTCTATTTTATTTTGATAATTGAACATTTTTTTAATTAACCCATGTCCCATATTACAATTCCCATACACCATCCTCCAAGTAGATTGCAGTCATTTTGAGAACAGGGAATATGTCATACTCCTTTCATAACTGGTAATCTCATGAGCAATACCTATACATTAAAGATGCTTCAACATTTTTGTTCAACTTTATTACAGTGAAAATGTTAGGAATGGGGAATGACACATACATTGCTCTCTAATCACTGTCGGGCCCTCTTTTCATTCCCGGCTATGCGGGATCTGCACCCAACCAGTGACCCATCACTGCAAATACATTTGCCATTGGTTTTTGGTGATTGTGTCACTGTGCCAGAATAGAAAGAACTTTTTCATTCACATGTTCAGTACAATAGGCTCTCCTATTCTGAAGTGGAATAAGTTTCTGAATATGATTGCTTTTGAAGAGCAAAGTTTCTGTAAGAAGAAGCTGGAAAGAATTTGCTCCTGCTCTGACTGCATTTTTTAATCATCACTGTTTGCCCCTCCAGTGCGTCCGCCCATTCCAAAGCCAGGCTCATGATTTTGATCCACCATCGTGGCTAAATACAGTATATCATTTCAGCAGGCTCTTCACATTGTGTTATTGTTAATGATGCTTTTTATTTACCAGAACCATAGGCAATATGATATTACTCTCATTCAGTGAGCCCGGCAGGAGACTTTTTAAAAGTGTAATGCATTTGCTCTAATGTCTCTGATCAGGTGGATCCGGCTTGGAAAAACTCCAAGTTGGATAATTACATTTTTGCTACCTATAATTTCCACCACCCCTTTGAGAGCTCGTAGCATTCTTCTCCTTTCATAATCCACACATGTGTGGTGTTTGCTGAACTCAATTCTAAAAAGAACAGGAAATCAGCCTGGAGTCTTAATCTCCAGGAGGTGAAGGAAGAACAACCAAAATTGGAGAGTTCAAAATGAACACTTCTATATTTGTGATGTCATTGAAGTTTGATGTTCGTGTTCCTCATCCATTCAAAATCCATATCCTGTTTCACTCCTGTCCCATGACTCACCTCTCACTTTGGATAAGCAGTATTCTAACACTATCACAATGTTTTCAATGAGAGGAAGTGATCTAATAAAATCATTCTTACTAAAACATACGTATTGTGCTTGATAACATGTCTGGAGACATTTGAACTTTTAAAAAGACATTTGAACTTTACCATTCCAAACCAGAAAGGGTAAAAGATAACACAGAGGGATGGATTTCCAAGGGCAGAATTTTAGAGCCCATATCCTGTGAGAAAAAAAAATATTCTCAAATGGTGAGTATGATGTACGAAATATGTTAGGGTTTGAAGCTGATGGCCAGAAAAGAATTCTTGAGACATCTCTGGTGCAAAACGGTGCTTTTATTAATGCAAGGGGACAGAAGGAGCTGCACTGGGGTCGTGAGGAATGGCCAATTATATATTTTCAAGTTGGGAGGGGTTTAGGGATAATGTAAGTTTCTAAGGAATTTTGAAAGCAAGGTTCCCAGGACCTTGAGGGGGCTAACTACTGTTGGGAAAAGGTAATTTATTATGGTCTAATAAAACCTGAGTCATGAGACCCTCCAGATGTAAACCGGTGGGCCATATGCTTAGGGGATGATTGCCAACATGTATCTTGGGGAGGAGAGATAAAGGAAGTTTCCAAAGGAATGTTTACAGTTAAAGTAGACTCATAGGATCCTGGGGATCAGGCTAAGATTGCCTTTTGCCCTCAGCAACGTATCAACTTGGAGGCAGCGAAGTCCCTAGAGGAGTGTCATTCTGCCTGGTTCAAGGACTTGTCAATGGGCTATAGATAGTAAGGAAATTTAATAATTTTCTTCTGCCTTTGTTTCTCACATCAAGTATAGCACATGCCCCTTAAGTTCCCTCCTGTGTCCCCACACAAGAATTGCCCTGCCTTTTAAGGTAAAAAGAAATACTAGAGTCTACATTTTATTGTCTCTAATAGGTTATGTTAGCATACAAGACTCTTTGCACATAAGGTGTGACAAGGTCAAGAAGAATGCTTTTAGTTTTTCTAGTATAAGAGGTCCCAGGATTAATTTTTTTTTTTTTAGGGGAAAATCACCTGAAGTTAAGTGATGAAGGCGAATGAATGACTAACGCTGAGTAATAACATCTGAGTACAAAAAGGTTATGACCTTCAGATCCATAAAATAACAAGACTAAACTTTAATCCTGACTGGTAGAATTAGAAGGGTTGCCATGGCAGGGTATCCATCTGTGTATCATAATTACACTAAGGGATAAATTTTAAAGGGAAATGCTTCCTCAAGTTTGTCATGCCCATTTCAGGTGTTTCACATTGGTTCTTTAATGGACGTACACAATATACTCTTACTTCTTTCAGATGCCTTGCTTCCTTTTGAGGACCTGGATGCTCACAGCATCCCTATAGTCCATGTCAGCCCATCCAAACACCTCTTTCAAAGCTCTTCCTCAGAGTCACATGCAGTTTACTATCTAGGCAATTGCTCAGCTGACAATGAGAGCTGACATCACTGTAATGGAGAGGCCTGGCATGTATTTATGGAACATTAATTCAGTCTATAATATTAGAGCTGTCAAAGTCGACTAATGTAGATTTTAATTTATATATTTTCCCTTTTCTCTTCCTGGTCTGCCTTGGATTTGTTGATTCTATGCAGGCTTATGGGGGGAAGGAGGGCGGGCTGTGAAAATTTGCTCTATTCATACCAGATCACCTTTCTTTGCTTTCCTGACGTTACAGACAGACACATACAATGTTTATCTAGAAATGGCTTGAGGCAGGGTTGAGTAGAATGGTGGATTCTTCTGTTACAGTGGACTCAGGGAAGGGTCAAGGTGACTCTTCAGGGAGTTGGCCATATACCAATTTACATCTGGAAGTGATGGTGGTAGTAGACAAGAAGCAATTCTGTCTCTGAAGATCTAGAAGGGGAGCAAATTTTTGGAAGAAGGTAATAACTTAAATTTTAGAAGTGCTGCATTATAGATGTTGGCAAGGCATAAATGGAAACATTCCAAATGAACATACTCAATGGGGAGTGATGCTATTTAAGGTAAGAAGAAAGACGGTATTAGGAGATGCCTCCTTTCTTTGAGTTCCTTTTAAATGCAATCAGTGGACACATGTTTAACTTTGGGGCTTATATTCAAAGTTACCAGTTCTTATGCTCACCTGTGTTCATAGTCCTTGCTCATGAGTTTCCCTGGTCCTTGACTCATTTGGGAAGTAAATTTGGCTCATATTCTCAGCCTAGCATTGTGTGCTTGGAGTGGAGGTTTGGGATAGTATGTCTTTTGAACACTATCATCTCATAAATTCTGGTATTTTCCCTTTGGTTTTAGTACCACAAACACATTCCATTAATGACACATCTGAAATCTTTGTTTTGTAGTGTTTTTATGTTCACGACTCAGAGAAATAAGAGTCCTCCTGGATTTGTTGTTTTTTTAATAAATTCTTTGATTATGTGTCTGTGTTTTTTAAAACACAATTCAACAGCCTAACTTTGGCCATTGCTTTTTTTTTTTTTTTCAGAAATTTTATCCATACATAGATAATCAGTCCTAGTAGATTGGCCACTACTAGTAGTTCTACTACTAGCGCTACTACTAGTCCTACTAGTCTGCTACCTACTAGAGCAAGGGCTGACAAACTCTTCCTTAAAAAAGGCCAGATAATAAATGTTTTGTGCCTTATGGGATATATACATATAAATATTTTATTATATATAAACATTATATGTTATAATATAATGTTATTATAATATATGTTATGTTTATATTTATTTATATATTTATATTTATATATTTTTTTATTTTTTGTGAATCATTCACCTATTCCTCTTTGTATTTTTTTAGTTTGTTTGATTTACAACCCTTTGAAAATGTAAAAAAAACAAAGCAAAATAAAACTTAGCTTGGGTCATTCAAAAAACTTACTGATCCCTATACTAGAGACCAAAGGGAGGAATAAGAATGTATTCTCATTCTGTAAAATGTCAAGAAGACTGAGGAGAGATGATGAATCGACTCTACTAAAAATTAAAGAGGTCAAAGTGGTGATCTTGGAATAAATAATTTTACCAGAACATTGCTTTTTGGAGATAATCACTTTCTGACTTTTCTGTTTTGTTAGTGTGACTTTTATCTTCTACTTCAGTTAGAGTCAGTATATCCCTGGCCTTCTATGAAGAACTTAAATCATCTCAAGTGTCTGTTATTTTCTTTCAAATCAAGCAGAGTGTGTTTAGAGTTCCCCTTTGGAGAATAAATCCATCTTGAGTTGACTTGGGATTGGACTGGACTACCTGAGTAAGTAACGTTTTAGTAAGGCTGTGCACCTGACAAGCTGTGTCATAAGATGACCTTTCAAAATGCTTTTTCACCTCTTGCATTCCATTCTTCTCAAGTGACTATTTTGGATCCTGAAAGATATTATTTTGTCTTTGCAAATTCCTATCAATGGAAAGTATGAACACCATAACCCATGTGTCTGTCACTTGCCTTAGTTATATTAGCCAGCATATCTTTTAAACAAAATGTGCAGAAAATACAATGTAGCAAAGTAAAAGAGAAGAGGGGGGCAGGAATGCCAGAACAGAGAGTGGAAAAAAAAAAAAAAAACAACGAAAAAAATCTCTGACAGTTTCCTTGATTGGGCTTCCTTCAAGATTCTCTCTCTTTTTTTTTTTTTTTTAAGATTTTATTTTTTATTGGAGAGAGAGAGAGAGACAGCACAAGTAGGGGAAAGGGGCAGAGGGAGAGGAAGGAGCAGACTCCTTGCTGAGCAGGGAGCCTGAGATCATGACCTGAGCCAAAGGCAGAGGCTTAACCAACTGAGCCACCCAGGTGCCCAAGAATCTCCATTTCTTAGCAACAGGATTATTGACTACTAAGTATCTTAAACATATACTGATACCCAGGGAGGTCAAGACCTGGAGGGGCTGTGAAGTTTAAGAGATTTTTTTTTCCTACATAGCTATTAAAATAACTGGGTTAATGATAATCTACAGCCAGTCTACTACCTGGGAAATTTCTGTTGTCCTCCATGAAATTCAGAAAAAAAAAGAATGATCTGGAAGGAATAATTTTCTTTCCTAGTTTACTGAATAAACAAGCCAAAAACATATCCCACATATACCCAGCCAGAGAGGACAATTTTCTTGGCTTGATGAAACACCTTCAAACAGAAAAAAAAAACTATGAATTAATAATACTGAATCTCACAGGGCATGATAAAATAATGGTGGTCATCTGTGACTCAAGGGACACTGATTCTTAAAATAGGGGTAAGTAATTTGAAAAAGCTCATTTGAGATTTCTGATACTGTACATTCAGTGTCTCTTTCAGGACTTTGAGTTATTTGTCATCATTTTAAAAATTCAACTAGTGCTTCATGCAGTCTCACAGTTTTCCAGTATTCTTTTGGTGCCTAGCACAGGGCTTGTCCACTCTAGGGATTCGATGGAGATATGTTGACCAAGTGATTAAATTTTATCTCCAAGCTACTCTTGAACCTCATAAATCTCTTCCATCTCAAATTTGTCACTCTGAATACATAAGAAAAGGAAAGGACAATGCACCCCTCTGTGCCCTGCTTTCATAACTCATTGTCCTTGCATCAAGTTACAAAGATTTATTTCTTTTAATCAGCCTTGACCAAACACTCCCTCTAACCAGTTAACCTTTCAGGTTGTTTTCCCCTTGTTTCTGAAAATTTGTCTTTAGCTGTCTTCTCTTAAGGTGTTCTGAAAAATCCAAAGCAATACAGTAGGATAGCCTTGTAAATAGAACCAAAAAATGGTTAACTTCATTAGTATGAATATGAAGAATACTATCTATCCTTCCCCTCCCACACTCTGAACACACACATACACAACAGTCTTCCTTATAGTCATCCATTATGAAATTCCAACTAATAGAGAGATATTCATGATTTGGAGTGCTCCCAGGCTCTGAACAGGTGATTAGCACCTAAAAAAAATGCCTTTCCAAATAGGTGGATATTGAGGACAGAGTTGCCAGAGGAATTTCACAGGGGATAGGAAAAAAGGACAGGAAGCAGGACATGACAATAAATTTTCTTATGACAATATATTTTTAAATATTAATCATTTAAAATGTGTTCTGGTATTTGTATACCACAAATGATATTAAATTTTACATGCCAATATGTTTATGTTTTTTTTTAATTAAGAAAAAAAAAGGAATGTGAAGGCCCTAGAAGCAAACTTTCTGATTCTACAACTATTTTGAGGAAAGAGTATATATGTTTTTTTTAAAGGCCCAATAAAATGGCATTTCTCTGAGTTTGTGTGATGTTAGCTCACTTTGCTCCATCATTTAAAGCTAATAATTTTAGTTGTCTTTGCTGCAGGTCTAAATTTACCTAATTTTCCAGACATTCAAATTCCTATCTATGTTGACCATCTCATCACTCCAAGACATTCCAGGCTAGTTTTTCTTTGTTTTAAGGTCATGTGTTTTCTTGGGATTCCTAAACCCTTAGGGAATATGAGTGACAGTCAAATCAGGGAACATTTTCTTTCTTAACAACAACTAAACTCCAAGAAGATGCTCATCAAATAATTGTGAGGCTTGAAAACATTCAAAAGTCATCATCTTCTGTGATGTGTAGAATAATTAAATGCAACATCAGCATGACATCAGTGGTAGATAATTTCCAGCCGTAAAATGCCATTGTCTCACATTAACTTGAGGGTTGTTGGAGGTTTTTGTCTCCATTTCACCAGACAGAGTACAAAACATTGTGACATGCTTAATATTTCTTCCGCCAAGATGTCCACTCCGATTCCTCACCCTTTACAGAGTTGTTGATTTCATTCTGCATTTAGCTGCCAAAAAAGCGATTGCGTGTGCAGCACCAGTAACAAAGTGAAAATGAATTATGCATCAGAAGGAACTGCATTTGAGTCAAAAAACTTAGACTTCAGCATCTTCAAATTACAATATGATTTAAGAAGGAATACATTTAAGGAGATAGCAATGGACTGAGGTGAAGGGGTCAGCATTGGCCCGGTTTAATATAATTTAGCTTTCAATTATTTATTTTTTAAAGAGCTACTAAGCACACTGAATCTCTTTAATGGCAATGTCAAAAGTATGGAGACTGGAGAAAAGCCATGAATAATAGTGACAGATTGTTATGCATGGTAATGTTATAGGGCCTGCTGCAAATCGAAGCATTCACCAGAGCAGGGAGAGCAAACAAGGAGCAGCCTGCTATGAAAGCGAGGGACATGGCTCCCTTCCCTGAGCAGTGAAGACAGCTGAACTCCACTTCCCATCTAACTGGCTTTGTCAAAAAGGCTACTAAGCCAGTCTGTCTACAAGAATTCTGCACTCCTCTTTTCACAACCAAAACATGTAATCGCCTGTTTAAATTGTCCACCTTTAATTTTATTGACAGTAATATTGATTCAGTAAAATAACCTCATGCATTCTTTGAGCCAGCAGGCAGTTACAAGACCTGGGAGAAGTGTCCCAGAGGACAGGACGCAACAATTTGCTCCTTCTTCAGGAAATTGGTCATCAAGTGAATACATTTGAATGGGGTAACGTAGGAGACAAAATATAGGATATACATGTGTTAAATATAAATGGAAGGTGTTCATTAATACAGGGGAGGAAGGTAGAGATCACAGTGAAGTAGAATCTGAAGGAAGATTAGGAATCCCCATGTTTATCCATCAACTCACCACAGGCCCCACTTCCCTCTGCCCATCATTCACATTTTCTCTATTGCAACAAACAACCCTGACAGAGAAGAAACCCAACCTATGTACTGTGCTTCTCACCCATGGAACAGTAATTCATTTCTTCTGTGGCCCCTGTTCACCTGGGTGATGCATATATCTTTCCATCAAATTGGTCATTCTACCAAACCTAATAGTCTTTTGGATATTAGAATAGTAGGGTTTTTATTCTCTCCCATTCCATCCATTTTTACCTCTCCTCCCCTGTCTTAGAACCACTTGCCTGACCAGCCCAGTCTTCTCTGGCTTAGTGGTAAGCTAACAAAGTCAGTGTCAAATGGGAACAACAACAACAACAACAAAAAACCAAATGGAACAAAAATTGGGTATCAGGAAGGCAGATTTCCTGTCTTGGCTTTTATGTGCTTATTTAGACAATGTTGGGACTTTGTTTCTTCAACTTTTAAGTGAACAGATTGGTTAAATCACTGGTTTAAGTGTGTGTGTGTGTGAGTGTGTGTGTATATATATATATATATATATATATATATATATTTATGGCTTATATATATGGCTTAAACTTTTAGTGGTAGAATATTTTTCTTTCAAAATAATTTTCTTTCATAGACTCCCAAGTATTGAGCAGACAGAAACAGAGGCATGCTAGTTGGGGCAGGATGAGGAGCCCCTGGCACCCAATACCCTTCCTTCTCCTGGCTGAGCTTCCTGAGCTCTGTAGAGTCCAGTGGGTTTTTTTGTTTGTTTGTTTAGGATTTCATTTATTCATTCATGAGAGACACACAGAGAGAGGCAGAGACACAGGCAAAGGGAGAAGCAGGCTCCGGGCGAGGAGCCTGATTCAGGACTCGATCCCAGGACCCCGAGAATCAGGCCCTGAGCCAAAGGCAGATGCTCAACCACTGAGCCACCCAGGCATCCCTGCAGAGTCCAGTCTTAAAATTGACATGATAGCACAATTTCTGAAGTTCTTTGAAGTTCTAAATTTCTTAGATTTCTTGTCATTCCATAAAACATTTTGTTCTAAAGTGTTACTATCTTAAAACTCATTCTACTACCATCTGTGCTTTAAAACAACAACAACAACAAAACACGGAAAGAAGAAAGCCAAAACTAAAGGAATATTTAAGGATATAATTTCTGAGAAAGGGAAGTTAATTGTTCCCAATTGCACATCAAAGTGGTCTAAGACATTGCCTAGCTTGTAGCAGTTAGCAGCTCTACAGAAACTTCAAGCAGAAGAGGAAAGTGTGGGTAAACAATGTGTGTCCACTATTTCACTGACACATCAAGGGAGAATGATCTGTCCCACTGACAGAGACAAGTACCAGGTCGCTGATAGTTTTTACTTGATTTCATTTTGCACACTTGTGTCTGAGGCAGGCAGTGCTTTCATGACTACACAGTCTGTGCATTTCTGTCCTATGGCGAAGATTGCAGGGCATGTGGTTCTGAGAAAACATCACTGCTTAAATATGAAAATACATAACAGCAAGCTGCCAATGGAACAGTGTGTCAAGTGAGGGAGCCAGGGTTTCCTAGTGCCTAAGCTACATGTGATTTTGAAAATACATTATAAAAACAAAGTAACTAAAAATAAATAAAAGAAAACTTGGATGGAAATAATTCTTGCTTGATACCTACAGAAACACACACACACACACACACACACACACACACACACACACACAAGTATTTTTCTGATAAAATATCCAGGGTGGTTAGCTGCTCTACAATAGCAGGTCCCATCCTTTGATTAGCCACACTCTAGGGAGGTCTTTAATATTTTTCAAATGGGAAAATAGAATTTTTAACTCAAAATTACATTCAATCTATTAAATTTTAAAAACTGAAATAGAGACTCTTAAAAACAGAGAACAAACAAGGTTGATGGAGCGACCTGGATGAGGAATGGGCAGATAGGTATTAAGAAGGGTACTTGTAATGAGCATTAGGTGTAAGTCACTGAATTCTACTCCTGAAACCAACATTGCATCGTGTTAACTAACGAGAACTTAAGCAAAAAATTGAAAAGGAAAAGAAAACCTCTAAAATATATGAGATTACATGAGAATGAGAAATGAAAATTATATTTCAGGAAAATAGTGTTAGGAAAAAATGGGGCTGAAAGCAAAATGAAGTATTTTGTCTTCAAGAAAGCCAGAGATCTGCTGATTTCAAGGTTTGCAGTTTAGCTTTCTCCAGTTTGACTGGAGTTTGAGATTTAACTTTCAATATATATATTTTTAATCATCATGTTGTCCCTTCTCTTCAATCAATAGTGCAACCCTCTCCTTCTTGGGGAAAAAAATAAAAGAAGAGAATATGAGCAGAACTATTCTGTTGCAAGCCTGTGCCACCACTCCAATGCCCTCTCCTACAAATCTGAGGCTTTAGAAAAGGCTAGAAGCTTTATTTTGGGCTAACAATCAAATAATTAGCTAACTGTTAAAGGGTTAACTAGTGATAGTGTAACCTCTTGCCTCTCCTTCTTTAAAGAGTAACTGAAAAATAAAAGTTAATTATGACTGAGTAAAAGAAAAACACATTGAAATAAGTAAAAAGAAATACAAGAATCCTACCTTATTTGTATTTCACTCTCCAGTTTCAGTTACCCTACTTCAGCTGTGTTCCAGAAGCAGATGATCCTACTGACATAATAGTAGAAGGTCAATATTAGCCTCCTAATACCATCTCACAATGCCCACGTCATTCACCTCACTTTATCTCATCACATAGGCATTTTGTCCTCTCATATTATCACAAGGAAAAGAAGGGACAGTAATGAGATATAATAGGTAATATAAGATATTTGAGAGAGAGAAAATGAGAGAGGCCATACTCATTTAACTTTTACTGAAGCCTATCTTATTTTATTACTGTTGTTGTTAATCTCTTGCTGTGCCTAATTTCTAAATTAAACTTGGTTATCGGTGATTGTATATGGGAAAACATAGTATACCTAGGGCCTAGTACTATCTGAGGTGTCAGGAATCCACTGGGGGTGTTGGAAAATATTTTCCACAGGTAGCAGGGGACTGCTGTATATGTGTTTGTGGGGATGCGTATGAGGCAGTGAGAGAGAGAGAATGCTTTGGTCTTAATCACCTGATTCTTAGAATTTAATGTAACCTGTCAAAGGTAGCCTCAGTTAGAGTTAGGGGTAATTTGGGATCATCACTGGGTTGGTAGGGTCTAGGTAATATTATCCATGATTGTCATGAATGCCACATTACTTTTTCTATTAAACAGAGCAACCAACTCTACATAATGATGACAGTCATCTGATTGATCTTGACATGTGGGAGAGATGCCACTATTCATACTGAGTAATCATCATGTAATATAAAAGCCAAAAGAATATATGGCAGGATATCAAATGACCAATCTGATTTCTCTGGTCTCTCTTTGTAACACATTTCCCACTCCTTGGACTAGGACCAAGGAAGAGGTTATGAGAGAAGAAATCCACCTTGTTTTGCTTTCTTTCATTTTTATATACACCTTGTTCAGAAAGTTTTGTTGTGTTTTATAGCATGGGTGGAGATGCCCCTTCCCAAGTCACATTGACATTCAGCCTGACAGGTGGATAGCACTTAATTAGTCCCAAGAATCTGCTTGTTAGAGAACACTTTGTTGTTTCAGAGTCACAATGGCAGAAAGACAGTCTCTTGGTACTGTTATAAAATTCTTAAACATGAGCACATAATTTAGGAAGGGGTTGTGTCACCATATTCAAAATAGGAAGCCTATCTGGAAGCATAAATCTGGCCACTGAATTTGGCAGACAACTACAAAAGAAACCAAAATATTTATCTGATTTTGTGATATTGGTTGTCTTTTTCTTGTGATGATATAAATGTAAGAAGTTAGATCACTGAAGGACATGAATGTACAATTCTTTCAAATACAGACTTAAAATAAACTATGGAATTTTCTAAACAAATTTTAAGAAGCTATAGAATTTTGTAAACAAAGTCAAATGCCATTTCTTCTAAGAAAGTAAGAGGAGAGACAATAATATAAGTGGAGGAACTTTAAGGTTACACGTGCTTTTGGGTAAAGCATACGGCCCTTCCCTTGCCAAAGAGTTGTTTTGTTTTCTTCCTATCTTAAAAAAATTCTCCATGAAGAGATTTATTCACAGTGTCACAAACTGCCAGATTTGCATCTCCACTCCATATTCAAAATCTCCCCTCTTCAGATTAGGGACCAATTTTCATTCTCCAACAGCTCCTTTCCCATAAACACGTGAAGAGAATTCACCTATTTGTATGGGGCATTTCACATGCAAATCTAACTAGTCAACAGCACAGCGGACACTGATTAGTTACAGATATTAATCATGAGGACTTTTAAAGTTGGTGAAGCAGACAGTATCCTTCCTTGTCAGTCTTAAGGATGTCAGAGGTAGTCTGTCGCTGTGATACTCCTGGTAGTGGGAAGGACCATAGGTGCTGAAGTCTTGGAATCCAAGCTCTGGAAATGGATTATCATGAGATGGCAACATTGAACATTGAAAAGTTTTGTTCTTTTTGGTCCTTGGGAAATTGATGGGGGCCAGAAGGGGGGTGTGACAATGGTACCTTTCCACTTTTGCTCTTTCTAGGGCTTGTTTCACTAGCATATTTTTAAAAAGTCCCTTGAATGTAGATGGCTCCTTCCTGCTGAGCTAGTCAAAGTGCTTTACATATATTATCTCTCATTTGTCCTCCTCTAATCCTCAGTGTTTGATAGATGTCAAAGGAATCAAAGGAAGTTCCTTTTTTTTTTTAATTTGTAGGGGAAATGAGGGTTACAAGATTGAAAGTACAGATGAGCAATATTCCAAGATGCCATCCAGCTTTTCCCTTATAACCCAAGAAAAAAAGAAAAATATTTTCTTTGATTACTAGTGTTCACCAGAAGCTAACTATTCTTTCTTTCCTAAACCTGAAAAAGCTATACTTCTCATTTTTCTTGCTGACCCCTCAGCCTTGTGGATTGTCCTGGCTAATGAAAAGTGAGCGAAAGTGGGTACTATGGAGGAGAGACATCCTTGCCCTGAAACAAAACATACACACACTGACACACACACATACACACGCGCATGCGTGCATGAATGTGCACACCCATGCACATGCACACACATGCACAGGGTATCTGTGAAAGAGAAATATGGAGTCATGAAGATTTGGGGTTATTTGTTGCATCAGTATAAACTTAGCCTATTCTCACTAATTCATCTTGTTTGGGTAATACTTAAACACAACAAAATTATAACAATCTGCTACTTAAAATTTTATTGGAATCACAGTGTATACAAATGGACAAAAAAGCACATTCTCATCAGGCAAATAAGTTAATTCTTATAATGTAGATTTCAAATCAATGAAGTAAGTATATGTTGCTACAGGGTATTATTCCTAGTACTTTTCTATATTAAAAGTAATAAATTGTACTGATTTTTCTTAATGTGAAAATAATGCATGTAAATTAAAAATAATTATAGAATACAAGAAAGCACAATGAGGAAAATGAAAATAATCTATTGTCCTGCATCCAGAGATAACCACTGTTATTATTCAGAGGCATTTTTTAGTAATTTTTAGCAAAATGAACATTGGTGGCAGTTGTTGTTACACCTTTTCTGGTTCCTGTAAGAAGTACTACATAGATGAAAAGACAGCAGGAGAGAAAGCTGTCCACCGAATTCTGGTGCTGGTTGGAACACTAACTAGCTATGAGACTTTGGCAAACCTTTTAATAGGCACTAAGTCCCATTCTTTTTTGGCATTTCTATCTCACAATTCTGTCCCTTTCCATGAGATTCCAATTTTATAACCTTTGTTTCAGCTTTTATTATTTGGCTTTGAGTCAATTCACTAAAAACAGTTAGTTGAAAGTAGATTCACCAAAAAATGATCCATTTCCCAAATGACCATTTCACCAAATTTGTAACAGATTAAAAATGAATCTTTAACAATTTTACTAGTTATATTCAGTAATAGATATTGTCACAAAAGTATATTTTATCATCAGTAATAAAATTTTTGGCATTTTGTTTTCTGCTTTATTCCCTTCACATTGTTGCTGAAACTAGTAGTATCTACCTGTCTTTTAATTCATTTTCTGTTTGTCGCTCTATCCTGTTTAGCATGAGAATTATTGTAATTTTCAAATAGCCTAATACTTTAAAAAAATGCATTTATATTTAATGCACTTCAAATCTGTGGTTGTAATCTTAAGAAGGATATAGTAATTATTCCTGAAATTACCTGCTTCCTCTTTTGTGTTTTTTTTTTTTTTTAATTTTTATTTATTTATGATAGTCACAGAGAGAGAGGCAGAGACACAGGCAGAGGGAGAAGCAGGCCCCATGCACCGGGAGCCCACGTGGGATTTGATCCCGGGTCTCCAGGATTGCGCCCCGGGCCAAAGGCAGGCGCCAAACCGCTGCGCCACCCAGGGATCCCCCTGCTTCCTCTTTTGAATGATTGAAATCTTTTTTGTTGGAGTTTAGTGCAAACTTATAACAAATAAAATTAGTCTCTCTTTGCTATCATCCAAAATTCAGTAACTTCTAATGTGTGAGAATATTCCTGGTTATTTCTTTCAAATACTTTTGAAACTAAAAAGTAATTAAATTTAACATTTAATTTAAAGTAAAATGAATTTTAAATTTAACATAATTAAATCTCGTTAAAATTTTAAGTTTAAATTTATATTCATATAATTAAAATTCAATTGTTCCAATTCATTTAAATTTAAGAAAAATTTTAATTTAGTTGCGCATCAACATTAATTTTACTTTATTTTAATCCAGCATTTAAATGTAGCAGTATTAATTTGACCATTAGAATTATAACATCCAAGCTAATAGGCTATTTTAGGAATTAGAAATAAAATCTAAAAGTGTTTAAAAATTTCAAAAGTTATTAAGATTTTCAAAAGCTATTAAAAAATTCAAAATCTATTCAAGCCTTCTCAAAACAAAAGAAAATAGCTAAGACTATCCAAGCGAAATGTGAAAATCTTAATTAAGAAGATGTTTTCTGTATTTTTCAAGGAGACCTGTTAAAAGATAAATTGAGGCATATTACAAATGTTGAGTTTATCTGAGCAAAACTGATCCAGGCAGCTCCAAACTGGCAGTGGTTAGGGGTGCTCCACTGACAGGAGCTCAGGAAAAAGCATTTAGACTTATAGAAAAGGCAGAAGGAAAGTAAGGAAATTGTTGACTCGCTCTAGCTTAAAGCCTAGTTGGCTATTTGTGATTGGTTGTCCCCAGCATTTTGATTTTGTAATCTTAAGGCATGTACAGACTTAGATTTTGTTTTTCCTACACTGTGAGGAAAAGATTTTGTTTTTCCTACACTGTGAGGCTGTGAGGACATTAGAGTGTCTTCAGTCTAATGGCCTCCACATTTAATCAATTTAACAATGTTGATCTGTTTTATATTTTTTATTGTGTATAGGTTTATTTCACTACATTTTGTTAATATTTCAACTTCAGTTAATATTCAGAAAAAATGGATTGAATTATTATAAATCTAAATTTAAATTCCTTTTAAAACTTCTGGAAAATGCAAATAAAACCATTAACACATTCTACACTGGGTTTAATGGATTCTTAACTGAATTACTTCACTAGTTTCTTCTCTAGTCACCAACATCCTTAAGACCAAAATATATCACCAAGTGATTAACCATCAAACAAAATAGAAAAGAACAACAGCAGCAACAGTGAAACTCAATCCGGTTGTTTTCAGTTCTTATCGAATAAAGCACAATATAGGACAAAATGTTTTGGACCATTTTGATAATCTGTTATTTAATCGTGCAGAACTGCTTCCCCATCTAAAGTGGTTTGCCTCATGTACATATTGTTCTTACCTGGTTTAAAAATTTTACTCATCACATTTATTCAACAGATTTTTGTGTAAGAGGCCCTTCTATATCAGGTATAGTTCCTGGTGGTTGGAGACATGCGCTCTGTTTACTAGGGGCTTGTGGTCAATTGTGGAGACAAAACAATAAACAAATAGCAAAATTGCTATACTATGTTTTCTGCTTTAACTGAAGTTAATTACAAAGCACTACAGTTAAACAGTGAAGAAGCAGCAAAAACTACTGCCCAACAAAGCCCTCCATTTCCCCGTGTTCATTGACTCCTTTCAGGGCATCATCCTTATCACATTCAGGCATTTTGGACAACTTGCTCCTCTAACTTGCTCCTTCCTTGGCATATTTGTACTTCTTTTTGCCTTTCTCTTGTTCAGGGATGCTCTTCCTGTTATCCTTTTGAATGTCACCACTGTACAGACCCCCTCTAAATTAGCCAGCATCCCACTTTAGTTAATCTCTATTTTAGCACTGTGCTTCATCCTTTAATAATATGGATAATGCTTACCATTACCTGTAAGTCACTTGTTTGGTTCACTTGTTTACTTATTTATTATCTATCTTCCCCAGCTGGAATTTAAGCTCCACTAGGAGAGTGATATTTTCTTGTTTTTATCTATTGTTTCCAGAGATATTAGCCCATAATTGGCATTTTATATTTGTTGGATGATTAATTTCTCTATGCATCTATTTATTTACCTATATATTCATTTATTCAATACACATTTGGTGAGCACATATTATATGTAAGACTTTTTCTTTTTTTTCTTTCTTTCTTTCTTTCTTTCTTTCTTTCTTTCTTTCTTTCTTTCTTTCTTCTTTCTTTCTTCTTTCTTTCTTTCTCTCTCTTTCTTTCTTTCTCTTTCTTTCTTTCTTTCTCTTTCTTTCTTTCTTTCTTCTTTCTTCTTTTTCTTTCTTTTTTGACATGGGGGAATAGGAGTAAACACAAAGGCAAAATTTCTGTCCTTACTAATGCTGCAGTCCAGGCATGGAGACAAACATAAAACAAAGAGACGTGATAAGATAACATTTAAGATGGTGATAAGTGGTGTGGAGAAAAATAGGACACAGAAGAATGGGTTTCATTTGGAAAGGAGTTGTCATGTTATATATACCAATAAAGGAAAAGCATAAGTAGAATATGACATTTGAGCATAGCCCTGAAGGAAGTGAAGAAGTACTCCCTATGATTAAAATGAGAAGCACATTGTAAGTTTTGAATAGGAGTGGGGTAATCTGACTCTTATTTTATAAAAATCATTTTGGCATTATCAGCATAGGTTAGGAGAGGCAGTCAGGTTCTTGATATATTTTGAAGTTACAGCATGTGGCATTTGTTGATGGCATTAATGTACAATGTAGAAAAAGAAAGGGGACTTAGGTTGACTTTTAGATTTTTTGACCTGACCCCTTGGGAGGGCAGAATTGCCAGTTATTGAGATTAAAATCTATGGGAAAAACAAGTTTGGAGTAGAGGGAATAATTGGGAATAAGTTTGGGGCATGTTAAGTTAAAAATGTCTGTATGACATCCAGGTGGAAAAACAAATAGACATTTGGATATAGAAATTTGGAATTCAGGGAATTCATCTGTCCTTCTTAATAAATATTTGCTGATTATATATGCTACATCAGAAACCGTGATATGTGTTGTAATTACTTATTTGAAAAAGACACACTCCCTATCTTTTAGGAATTTTCACTTAAAGTGGAAAAAAAAACACAGGTATTTCCAAATAATGTGGGATAAAGGTTTTCATGATGCTGCAGGAATATGTAGAGGTGAGAGGAAAGGTGATATGATAGGTCTTATTTGCCATTAGGTTAAGAAATAATTCCTGGAAGTGTTGAATTGCAGAGCCCTAAGTATGTGTAAGAGTTAGTTAGTCAAGAGAGGGATCTAGAATGTTCCTTGCTGATTTTCAAAATAATTCTCATATCATTTTATTTCTCAGATTCATGTAGTTAATTATTATTTTCAAATGGGCAATAAATTTTCAAATCCATTTACGCAAGATTTTTTTTTAAGTTTCACATAAGCATGTGTGTATGTGTGTGTGTGTGTGTATATATATATATATTTTTTTTTTCCTTGAGACCAGTATCATTCCTTTTCATATGGTCTCTCCCATTTCTGTGATACATTCCCATAAATCCATTCCAGGGTAATGTGTTATTTTGAAATAAAGCAAAACAAAAAGAAAATGGATTTGGCTTTGGGAGTTGTGTTTACAAAGGAAATTCTTCAAGACAGGATGTATTACACATATCATGAAATAACGTACATACATTTATGGAAAGTTATCCTTATTCTGCATTCTGACTTTGTAATTTTCTAAAAATTTTAATTTTATATGCATTATTATATATGTAATTACAATATAGTAAATTAGTGTGGTGGTGTGCCAGATTCTCTTCCAGGACCCAAGTCTCATTTTCCTGGCTCCAGAAGCATTTTCTTCCCTGAAGTTGCCCTATGATGAAGGAGTCTATCTCCCATGTTAGCACTGCTCCCCAGGGGCAGCACACATCCAGTGGCTATTCAGTGTCAGAGTACTGAGGCCTATCTCAGGAGCTGGAGCCAAGACATGTCCGAAGAACCACATCAGCTCCAGAAGTCTCCATGAGGTTGGCTGAAGGCTCTGTTGAAACTGCATCAGAATTTGACTTCTCCTTCAATTCAACTCTGCTTCCCTCACTCCCTTAATTTTTTGTTCCTAAAGATGTCATGCAATAAACCTTTGGTAAACAAATTTCTAGCTTGGAGTCTATTTCCTGTTAATTTTCTGTGATAAAACAGCATTATTTACACAATCTGCAGTATAGGCTGTTGTAGCAAATAGCAGTTAAACTCCCCAATTAGAATTAAGAATGTCTCCTTTGCTAGAAGTGCTATTATAATTTTGGACGAACTCAATACAAATATCCTTAATTTCCAAATCCTGCCAAGCTCACATGTACCCTAAATTGTGAGAAGGCAGACTATGTTTGGATTTTGATTCTCAATTCCTCATCACTAGATGAATGAGTAGATGAATGTATAATGACTGAAGGGAGAGAATGACCTATATCATCCAGATCAAAGACCTGCCAAGTACTGCCATTGGTTTTTGAGTTGCTCAGCAGTTTTCTGAAATTTTGGAACTCAATTGGGCATCCTCTTTAAGAAGGACACTTAGAGAGATTCCAAAATAGGAGAAATATGATTCAGATTATGGAGGGCTAAGCAGCCAATCTCACGTACATAAAAGATTAAAAGAAGTACATTTAACACCAAGAAAATTAAGTCACATTGGACATACAAAGATACAAGGAATGGAAATTATAAAGCTATATCTCCTGCTTATTTGCAGCAGAGCTGTCTCAACAATTAAAAATAATATATCCTGTGAGGTTTTTGAATGCACAGGACAAACTGGAG
The DNA here is from genome assembly GCF_048418805.1 of Vulpes vulpes. NCBI lineage: Eukaryota > Metazoa > Chordata > Mammalia > Carnivora > Canidae > Vulpes > Vulpes vulpes. The sequence goes on from NC_132792.1 coordinate 110,013,037, forward strand.
TGAAAGTGACCAGAAGTCAGGGATATTGTAGAAGAGACACATGCTCTATGTTGAGGTGCAAACATCAGACGGCCAAGGACTTGTCCTTCTCTGATTTTGCAGCATTTGTAGAGTTAGACAAGAAAGGGTCTCAATTTGAAGTTCAGATCTAAAGAACATGGTAATCTATACAGAAACATGTGCACCAAATATATTCATGTGAAATAAATGGATACTAGTTTGATAGTTGTAGATATGGATATAGATGCTGTATTTATAAGACAGCATTATAGCTTTAGTTAATTTATTTTTACTGTTTTAGAGAATTACATTGTATGCATGTAGGACAATGTATTTATCATTTTCTATGTGGAAAGGCCAAATACTTTTTGTTAGTACACCCAATGCTGTTATGTATATTTTTGCCCCTGTCAAAGTGCACATGTGAAAGAATTTCTCTGGGATAAATAACTAAGAATGACATGGTTAAGTCTCAAAGTGTGAGAATTATCGTTTTTAGTAGAAAATGCCAAATTATTTGCCAAAGTCATTTTTCAATATTCAGTCCCCCCAGCAATATGCAAAAACCACTGGCCTTCAGGCAGCATCGACACTTGCCTGACTTGATTTTCTAACAGTGTGTTGGTACTGCAACATACCTCCATAGAGATTTTACATTTCGCTGTGCTGATTATTGACAAATTGAAGTTCTTTTCATGGGATTATGTAATATCTCTCCTTCCTCTTCTGAGAAATGCCAACTAGTTGACCATAGTGTGTGTGTGTGTGTGTGTGTGTGTGTGTAGGTGTGTGTGTGTGTAGGTGTAACAAAAATCTTCTCTAAATAAACCAAAAAATCTTAAAATCATCTATTTTTTTAAAGATTTTATTTATTCATGAGAGAAATAGAAAGGCAGAGACACAGGCAGAGGGAGAAGCAGGCTCCATGCAGGGAGCCTGATGTGGGACTCGATCCCAGGACTCCAGGATCATGCCCTGGGCTGAAGGCAGGCAGTAAACTGCTGAGCCACTCAGGGATCCCCACTAAAATCATCTTCTTATTAAGAGAAGTTCTTTATGTATTCTAGATCTAATATTCATTAATTGTATATGTTTAAAATATCTTCCTCCAGTTTGCATTGTGTCTTTATTTGCTTAATGACCTTTTGGAGAAATTGAAATGTTAAGTTTAATGTATTCATGTTTATTTATCTTTTGTGGGTTGCATTTATTAAGTTTTATTTAAGGAATTATTTTTTTAGGCCAAGGTCTTTAAAATATCCTTTTATATTATCTTGTAATTTTGTCTTTATAATTTGGACACTTATGTTTAAATTTTTAACCTAGCTCAGTGATTACTATTAATAGTGTGAGGTAGAGATTTGAATACATTTTCTATGGATCAGTGATTGTTGTGGAAAAATTTATTAAAGATGTTTTTTCCCTACTACCTAGCAGTGTACCTGGTCATTAACCAACTTTCCCCTAGACCTGGGTCTGTTTCTAACTTTGTAGTATTTCTTTTCTTTTATTATTTTGCCTCCATTTTCCCCATGGATGAATTACTTTGACTTTACAATAATTATTTATATTTGGGAATGTCTTAACGATTCTTGATGTCTGGAATGTACTGTTTATTGTTTATTTTTGTACTTTGCTCTTGCATACATTTTTAGAACCAACTTATCATTAAAAAAAAGCCCTGCTGGGATTTTTATTATAATTGTGTTGAAGTTATAGTATATTTGGGGGAAATTACATTTTTTCAACTTTGTATCCTTTTATCTGTAAGCACTGTATATAACTCCATTTATTTAAATATTTTCTAATATCTTCTAATAAAGGTCTATACTTTTTTTTCATAAGACTTTACAAAGTCTGTATTTTTTTAAAAGTCATATTAATTATTTTCAATTTTTGGTGGTATGGTGTGATTTTTAATTTTTTACATTTTTAATATACCTATTTTACAGAAATGCAATTTATTGCATATATTTATTTTATATCCAGCAATTTCCTAAGTTATCTTACTGATATTTTTCATAGCCAAATGTCCTTAGAAATGGTAATCTGGCCATTTTAAAGGAAAGTTTAAAAGCCTATGAAAAATAGAGGCAAAAAAGAAGAAAGCATGAAGATATGTAAGCGCTCCAGCCAACATCATTCCAGTGATGGGAAAAAAATTACAATAAAATCCTTATGAATGGATTTTTACAAATCCAGCTTTTGTGTTTTTCACTGGGATGTGTCTACTGCTAAGAAACTGTGTTCTGCCTTGTTCAGATACCAGGTTCTTTTCTTGCTGGAATGATGCTTTGGGGTTTATGATAGATAGAAAAGTAAAATCTAACACCTTTCCCCCCACATCCATCCCTACTTCAAAAGAAACTGCTCTGTTTGATCCTCTTCCTGAAGTTCCTATTGACAGGGCATCAATCATTTTATTTGTATACCACTTTTCACAGCACTAAAAGTGCTTCACAGAACTAGTAACATCCCAGTTCCCAACACAGACTAACAAATTATTTGTTCAAAAGGCAAGCTTATCAAGCCTGCACTGCTTACCTTTCCATGTGCAGAGCTGCATTGGCTGAATGTGAAATAAGGGTGGAATCTTGTGCCCATGTCATTAGACAAGCAGAGGTGCTGTGGAAATCTCTGCAGTGGTCTCTTGGAAATGCAGATTGCAGGCTCTTGGGTGTGTGAGAGGTCATATGTACCTGCAGGTAAGAGGACATGCCAGTTTCTCCAACCACCTTTCATAGATAACACTGCCAGGAGACCCAAATTCTGGGGATGAATGTTATCATATAGTATTAATCATTCCAGAGGCTGTGCTTGGTAGCCAAGTTTCAGTGGTTAAGTTAATTTTAAATAAAACTGGAAACAAATGTCATTTATTAGAAACATATATAATCATGCTTTTTAAAACCATTCTTCAGCATGCCTCGTCTGATCTAGTCAGGTTTATCTTTTTACTCTCTCTATAGAGATTTCATCTTCTTTCCTCTTCTACCCTATGCATGGGACCATTCTTCTCAATTATTATTAGCACATTTTGCTTGTCTTTCCAGTAATCAGATTACATGGCATGATTCCTCTCTCTGATCCAAATCATCCAACCTAAAATTATGTTTCCCTTACATTTTTTTCTTCAATAGTACTTTAGAGATAAATTAATGTTTACGTATTTACCCATGCTGTAATAAATGTATATGAGTTTCAATATTATTGAATTATTTGAGTTCTACAGTCCAGCTATGTAATAGTGGTGAAATAAAAGTAGCATCACACACACACACACACACACACACACACACACACACATGCAGATCTAATAACGTATATATGAATTATTATATTATTGTTTATATTTGCTTTGGAAAATTCCCTTATTTCATATGCTCATGGTCATCTAATGAAACACTTGAAAGTAGAGGATGTATATCTTTGTTTCATAATTTTTCCTAGAGGCATAATAAAGATATAAATACAGGCAAATATATATAACTATTTTTGAATGTTGAAAATACTAAGAAGTATGATAATTTCAGTTTGTAAATTCCAAATAGTAAAAGAGCGAGGCAACTTTAAGTTTGTATATGCTCATGTATAATATATGTAATGTGTATACATTTGTTGTTATTTGGCAAATGATTATAAATACCTATATGCATACACAAATTGATAACATACAACTTGTTTGATTATCTTATAATAATCAAGAAATTAGACACTTATATCATAAAACATTATTTCTGTAAAAGTTATACATGGATTTTATCTCATACTAATATAAAGCTAATTACAAGATTAAGAATTTATCTCAATAGCTATTAAGAGAAAAAAAACACATGTATAATTTATATTTGATTTCAGTGGGATTACTCTTTAGGAAAACAAAATCCAATGGTTTTCACTGAAGAAACATGTTATGGCCTGGAAAAAATACATTTATAGTATCTAACTTGTGCAAATATTTTCCTTTCAACAAATTCTTCTATTAGCACATACATTTATAGTTATAAAACAACCTTTAAGCCACACTTTACTAAGCCCTAAAGCAGACAAAAATCAAATGCAGATGTGGAATGGGAGCCAAACAGATGCTGAAAAACCCTGTCAATATCCTAAAGGAATCCATTTTCTATCAGAAAGAAACTTAATTTCTACTATAAAGAATTTGATTATGTATTGTTATACAAAATGTGATTAATGTTTTGTGGTGATTAATCAACTGCAAAATATATAATTATGCCATCTGTATTTTTCCAGCTTCTTGTCACTTAAAAATTCTGCAGGGGAGTTGGGAAGTGGGGGTATTGAGAACTTGTGGCATTTGGAGAGCTTTAAAGCCACAGGAGACTAGTGTGGGGAACAGAATAACTTACAGGACTGGTGCTTATTGTAATGGAAAAGAACTAAGATAGTAAACAAAGAGCCCCCCAAGGCCCACTGGTTCCCTGCAGAACAGAAGACTGAGAAGAGAGGCCACAGTCTCCTAGACACAGCAAGAATTAGCTCCCCCAGACAAATTGCCATTTGCTCTTCACTCCAAGAGCAGGTTACCAACTTCATCTTGACTAGTGGATGTAATGGCCTCAGTGCCAGCTAAGGGATTTATCGTTTTTTTTAGTACATCCATAACGTAAATATTTTTGCATTTCTATTCCACTACAATGCAAGATGTGAGACTGTGATTAATGTTTATGCCACGACCCATATTCATGTCTTCCTAAAAAATGAAAACTATTAGAGTTGTATTTACACATGTGTCCCAGTTGGAAAAAGTTTCAATATAGTTGAGAGTTGCTTATTAAGTTGAATTCTGCAGAATACCTAGGGTTTTAATATATTATTTTGACCTAGATAATGCTAGATAATATGTTTCATTGATTTTTTTTTTCATTTTACTATTGCTTTGGGGGGAGCATTATGTAGAAAAAGCTTAAAATGAGTTCTGCTTCAAATTCCCGATGGTTTTTAGTAGGAAGAATAGCATTCTACTTGTGTGCTAAAGGGTAGCACAGGGAGATGGAGTGATTTTCTTAAAGCATACTTCCTTAACTCCGGATATACATCAGAATCACATGGAATTCATTTTTTAAATGCAAAGTCTGGGCACAAATGCAGAGATTCTGCTTTAATTATTCTGGGGTAGAGTCCAAATACTGGTGTTTTTAAAACCTTCCAGATAATTTTCATGTAATGTTCATCCAGGATGGCTACCAATAAGCCAGTAGTCCTTCAAGTATGGTCCTCTTACCACCATCTCAGCATCACCCAGAAACTCATTAAAAATGTAAATTATAAAAAAATGTAAATTCTCAAGCTCCCTTTAGTCCTCTGAATCTGAAACTCTGGGTATGAGGTCCAGTGGTCTGCAATGTGAGTCCTATAGATGACTTTGTTGTACACTAACTGTTCCTTAAGTTTTAGCCTGAATTGGAATCTAAATTTCTGAAATAATAGATTTGGGATGAGGTTCAAATATTTGTATTTTTATCTGCTCTCCATGTGATGTGGAGACTGCTGGTTTCAGTCCACATTCTGGGTTACAGGGATAAGGTGTTGCAGCTAATAGAGCTGAAACCAACAAGATAATATATTAACAAATGTTTTAGATTTGTTCTGTATGATGTTTCTTAATCTAAGAATTACTCAATTTTTCAAAGACAGCTACCATAAAATGTTTAGTTTCAAACTCCAGCAGGTGAAACTCACATTCTCTCTCCAGCTTCTAGAACAAAAGCTATGCATGTGCAGGAACTCATCTGTCTTGTTCATTACTGAGTATGAATTGGTTAGCTCTCAATAAACATTTATGGGTTGAAAGAGAAAACAGACGGATATTTTGTTTGGACTCACCAGTAAATTCAGTCTAGCAAAAGATTCAGCTTACTATTTTCAGTAGTTGTTTTACCTAATTTGACAGGCTGTTTTGAAATAATATTGACTAGACCTATTTTGGTTAAAATTTGGAACCTGTCCACTTTGGCAACTGGCAACAAGCAGCTGTCTCTTGATTCAATTTTTCGGTTCTGGACCAGTTATTGTGGAGCCTCGCAGACATCCACTGATGCCATCATGGCAGTTATTTTCTGTTCATCTGGTCCTAATATCCATAAACCTTTAATCCTCTCAGTCACATAATTATGAATCTGCCATTAGCAACTAACAGAGCAGTTCACCACTAAGAGAGAAACCATCTCTTCCCTCACTCTTTCATACTCATATCCTAATGATTATAATGATATAAGTGGAGATATGGAAGACTATCTGTGACAGTTTATTTGGACTGGGCAGGTTTATTTTTTTTCTAATTTTTAAGACTGTGGGGATGATGTATCTATACATTAGCAAAACAGAAATCATAACTATTTTTGGCACATGGTTTATGGAAGGATAATCCTCTTTTCTCTCCTTTTCTGAGAGATAAGGAAGAAAATCATTTGAAAAAATAAAGAGGTAGAAGAAAAGGAGAGCAGCTCCACTGTGGGAAAAGTTGACATGGATGCAACCTCAAAAACTACTCTTCTCACTACAGTACAGTGCCTTGTAGCACATACTACTTTCAGAGAGATTTGGATGAAAGCTCCAACTAAATAACCTATTTCATGGTGTTGAGAGCAAGGAGTTGATTATTTAATATGTTGTCTCCACCTGTGTGTAAAAACAGAGCACATTTAGCATATGCTACCAGGATTTCAAAAGATGTCAGATTCTGTCAAATTTAGCATTTTTCATCAAGATCTCAAAAAAAGACTTTAGATTTATCAAATTAGTGAGGGATGTGTGATCTGGACCATGTGCTCAAGTTACCAGGTAGCTACAAAAAAAAAAAAAAAAAGCCAACAAGAAGCAATGTTGTGAAATGTTGATAAACAGCTTAATCACCCATCAGGATGATTCAAAAAGAAAACATATTACTTTGGAATTTGGAGATGACTCCTAAAAGAAGATAGAAGGATAAAGAGAAAATAACTGGAATTCAATGATCTAGGAAAAAATACTTAAAGATGAGAAAAGTAAGAAACTAAAACTACTACCACAATGCATACTCAGTTATCTTAATGACTTTGTAATAAAATGTATATGTGATAAATAAATAATTATGAAATATAAAATGGCATTTAGTACAGAACCAAGGCAGACATAAGTTTATAAATTTAAAAAGAAAGGAATGAAAAGATATAAAAACAAGCTTTATCAATCATAAATTGGGATAGACTTGACTTGATAAATAAATTTAGTCACTGACCTTTAGAAGCACAACTGTGCAAAGGGCTAAAAGGATATGACAATCAGGAGTTAATCACACACTGTTGGCATAATGCTTCCAGTTTCCATCACTTGGAAAAGTAAATGCCTTTGCAATACCAAAAACCTGGAAATGTCCATTGGGAGAAGAATTTAAAATTTTCACATGTTAAAGGGTACCTGGCTGGCTCAGTTGGAAGAGAATGCAACCTTCAATCTCAGAGTTATGAGTTTGAGCCCCACACTGGGTGTAGAGATTACTTAAAAAAAATACTTTTTTCACATTTTGACATATGAATGAAAAAGTACTGTGTGTGTGTGTGTGTGTGTGTATACACACACACACACACACACACACATACACATTGACTTTGAATGTTGAGTGAAAAAAGAAAGTTGCAGAATGGTAAGAAAAGAATTAAAATGGTAAGAACAGAATGTAAAGTGTAAAGGGAACAATGCATGGCCTATGAATACATTGGAGAGGAGGTCCTCCAGGCAAGGGTGGAGAATATCTTGATAAAGGTGACTTCTATAAAAATTGACTTCACAAAATACACGTGATTTAAACATTCAAATTATTCTTTTTTAATGCTTAATAATTTCTGGAGGTCCATTAGGTCATTTTATTTTGGGAATATTATAATGTTTAAGAAGTTGAAGGAACAAACAAAGTGACACCATATAGCTCGGTCTCTGGGTGGAGCACAAGAGAACTAATTTCATCATTTATTTGGGCAAGTGTTTACTGACCGCCGTAAGTAGATTACTAAGTTGTATGGACATTCTGGGTAACAGATACATTCTGTCTTCCAAGAGTTTGCAATTTCAAATTCTCAACTGATCAATCAAAGAAAATTGAAAGAGGTTCAAATTCTAGGTAAAGTCTATTGTTTCTTATGGCATTCTGTAAATAGTTGCAGTTTCTGTTGGCCATGTTCTCTTTACTTCCAATTTTTATATGATTGTAAGAAGAAATTTAACTTGAGGAAAATCAAAGTATATTCATTTTTCACATAATGGCTGAATATTGAAGAAATGGCACCACAAATAATAAGATACCTAGGAATAAACCTAGCCAAAGAAGTGAAAGGCCTATACTCTGAAAACTATAAAACATTGATGAAAGAAATTGAAGACACCACAAAGAAATGAAAAGACATTCCATGCTCATGGACTGGAAGAACAAATATTGTTAAAATGTCTAAATATTGAAGAAATGCTATTTTTAGGTGCCCTGATCACTATAAGCTTCTCTGTGAGAACTAACCACTAATGCTTTGTTACAGAACTTCAACTTTCCAAAGATACCATAGCAGGGTAACCAATTAAAGGAGATCATTAAGGAAATATATTGCAATTAAGTTTACAGTCAGTGATAGGGCTTGTTGGTAGATAAGAGGAATCTTTTAAATGTGGGCTATTTATTTATTTTTCCATTTTATCATGTTGATTATCACAGCATGAGACATTCTTTTAGATTAAAAACATTGTGAAACGTTAAATTTAAAAAATGAAAAAGCCAATATGCACAATTAAACAATTATCACTCTCAACCTAGACTCACAAATGAAAATAAATAGGTAAGACAAGAGCGCATAAACACTTAGGGGGTCTCAGTTACACTCACTGCCTCTGTGGCAGCTCCATTAACTTGAAACCTTGGGTTGTTATTAAGAAATTACAGTCTTGCCTCAGGAAGGGACGGAGTTATGCTTGTTCATAAGACTGGGATATAGCTTCCTGATCACTAGGACAGGCGCTCTCGCTTCCCAGGTGCAGTGTGTACATGTTTGAATGTGTGGCATTTAACAAATGTACAATCTATCTCCTTTTTCTCAAAATGTGTACTCAAATTCTACTCAAGAGTATAAGTTTGCAACTTGGGGCAAAGCTCATGGTTCTAATATGTATCACAATAAAGAAAATATACAGGAGTGAACAGCAATGGCAACAACAAAAGCATACTGTATGCAGGCTCCAAACCACATCATATACTTTCACGGACCAGAAATAGAACAAATGCAGAGAACTGTGAGCACAGCTATGGTGTCAGGCCTGCTGGTATCCAAGACTGTGAACAGATAATGGCAATGATATTCAGTAATGGATCATCTGCTTAAAGCCACCACAGTTCAGTGGCCAGAACAGTCTACTCCAAAATGGCTTCAGGAAGCAGAAACTTGAGAATCTATAAAAGAATAAAGACAAGGTCAAAGCTATATGATCAGAAAATGTAACAAGCAAGAGCTGGCTGGATGACAGGAAGTGCAAAATCCCCAGTAGCTTAGCAGGAAAGAGACCTGCCCCACAACTGTAGGGACCGAGGTTCAGTGAGCAAGAGGCAAGGCCAAAATCTTGAGACAAAAACAGATAAGAAAACAGAGAGGGAAGTGAGAAAAGAAGAAACAGCACACAACTTCCCACTCAAAATTATCATTTTCTTCAAAATAGCAAAGGTAAATATGAAAGATCAGAGATATATAGATATAAATTCCTGAGGAAAAGAAAGATTTATCTCAGAAAGCATTAATTTTGTGTAAAAGTCTTAGAACAGTTTAAATATACTAAATCATGGTACAATAAAATGTAAACCTCTCTACCAAAATAAAGGCATAATAAGCAAAGTTGAAGGCCAACAAATGACAAGAAAATATTTATAATGTATTTAAATGACAAATGTTTATTCTATGGTATATATTAAGAATTAGCAGGGGCCCGTGGCTGACTCAGTTGGTCGAACACATGACTCTCAATCTTGGGGTTGTAAGTTGAGCCCCATACTGGATGTAGACATTCCTTAAAACATAAAATCTTAAAACAAAATTTAGAAATCAGTAAGGAAGCTACAAACAACTCAAAGGTTATGAACATGATACATTAAAGAGAAAAAAAAGTTCAGTAATGATATGAAAAGGTGTTCAACCTAAATTCATCAAGAAAATGAAAAATAAAATATGTCACCTGCATCTGATCGGCAAAATTTTAATTGTCTGCCAATACCATGTGTTGGGCATAATGTCTCCTTTAGTAGCCTAGTATAAAGCTCAAGTAATATTACCTGTCTCTACATATCTTTGAAAAACCCAATAACATAATATCATAATGTCATAATATATAATATTATAAATAAAATATGAAAGAATAAATAAAAGAAAGTAGCTTATAATATGATTGTACACTTTAATACATAAATATTTGGTCATGACAGCATAATGTCAGGCATTTGCATCCATATCATGGTGAAAAGGACAGCAATGAGTACAGGACAGATCCTGGCATATTTAGTAGACAATTTATTGATCATGGATATTGTCACTAGTAACGTGCTTTGTGAAGTTTTTTTAAGTACTGATTTTTATGCATATCTCTATCTCCCAGAAAAAGAAAAAAAAGTATGTCTTTCTACAGTTTATACAGTGTTCTAGTCACTGAAAATGCAGCATAGATTAAAACTAAGCAAAAAGTTCTTTGGATTTATATGGAAGCTACCAGCTAATTCATAGCTCTGATAATTACACACAAGTTTGGATTTTTTATTTAGTTCTGTTTTGCTTATCTTCATAAATGTCCAATTATATTCTTAAAATATCTTTGAGGAGAAGGACAATTCTTGTTCGGAGAGATTGTGACATGCACTGTTAGTCATCCCATTTTCCTGACCCTACCCACTTAATGCCAGTAGCACTTTCTAGCTGTTATGACAACCCAAAATTTCCCCACAAATTCCAATGTCTCTCAGAATGTGCTATCATCCTCTAGGAGAAGCCCTGATTATTGCAAGGGGGACTTTTTCATTGCATTGATTGTGATATAAATCAGTGCAACTTACAAGGGCAGTTTGTTAATTTATAATATATTTAACGGCCTCATTCTCTGAAACCAAGCAATTCCACTCACAAGCATATACTCCAGAGAAATCATAGCTGATGACTTGGGGAAGAATGTACATGAGTGATTATTACAGCACAGAGAAAAACTGAAACTACCTAAATGTTATAAACAGGAAAAGGGATAAATAAATTGTGGCATTTTCTTGCAACGGAATACTTGATAGATATACATATAAAATGACAGAGCTACATATATGAATTGACAAATTTCAAAAAAATAATATTGAAAAAAGTTGTAGAAGGAGCTGTACAATACGATGTCAATTACATAACTTCATAAAAAAATCACATCAGTGTTGAGACAGGCTTTTCCTCTAGAAAGAGAGGGAGAGGAATCTAATAAGGTACTTTCCTAAACAAAAGTTTCAAAGTGGGTATGTCAAAATGTTTCTGTTACTAACCTGATATCTATGAGAGAGTTTCTTATACTACTCTCTATAATAATATAGAGTTATTTTTTCAACTATATTTTAGTTAACCAGTATCTCAAGGCATGGGCTTTTGTGGTAACAGAAAAGATTCTTTCTTTTTCCTAAGTCCTTCATCTTATATTTGAAACATTTCCTTACAAATAACTTTTCCCACAAGTTTCTTGATAGCCTCAATTCTCCCCTGTGTTTTATGAAATCCACACTCTTTGTATAAAACAATGTATCACTCATATTTTTTCCCCTTAACCTCTAGCATATCTACCTTTTATATCATGTACAAGAAATAAATAGCTGGAATGTGGAGGTAGATTTTGTATGAAAATAAACACATGAAATGTGTGTATTGATGAAATGATTTTGCCTTGAGTCAGGAACTTTATTTCAGAGAGTGTCCGTCCTCAAAAAAACATAATTTTATACTAAGGTAGATGTGATTTCTATACTTTCTCAAACTTTAAAAAAGCGAAATTATTTTGTAGATTATTTCTAAGTATTACAGACATTTTGCAACATACGATAAAGGACAGAGTACCTAACTTATGTTTCTTTTCTGTTTTGTCTTTTTTTTATTGTAAAGATTATTCTAGTAAGAAATTACAAATAGGGGAGTATTTTTTATAGCGATGCCACAGCTGTTGAAAAATTTTATTTTACTTTTGAACTTTAGATAGTTGCAGACCGGCAGAGACTTCATAGCAAGCAGCATAAAAGCCATAAGGCAGTGACCTTTCAAACTCAAACTTCTGTGTAATGGGGAACTAGTGGAGTAAAAGAGGGTATCTGAGAGTAACACAGCATCAAGCTGATAAAAACAGATGAGGGTCCATTCATGTTATCTTCCTTGTGACTGTGGACTCCAATTTAAGTTATGATTTGTATTATATTTATTTTGTGTTCACAAATGCTTAAGATCTCAGTAGGCTAGATGTTTACTCCAAGGGGGACATGCTAAGAGCTAAAGTCAAATTCTGGAACTTAGAATACACAGGTCACTTCAGAAGCACCTCTTGACACAGTAATTCCTATCGTCGCTTAGGTATGCTATTTATTAAAAGTAGTCAATAAATGCTGTTGAAGAAATAGATTAATTGGATTTGTCACAGTAGGGCATCATGCTTCATTTAGCCTGAGAACTGGCTTCCATCAGTAGCATCAGAGGTTGTTTTAGAGTTGCAGGAATATCTATCATGGTGACAATTCAGAGATTAGCTTTATTTATGAAAAATAATCATTTCTACTAAAGCCCATTATGCATTGTCCTTATTGATTTATCTAAAATTTTATTAAGGTCCCTTCACATAGACTCAGGTTCAGTGTGTAATAAAAACTCTTTTATTAACCCCAAATTAATTATTTTGAACATATTAGAGAAGAGTTCTCTGGATAAGGTAGTCCATGACACTGGCATTCCTATTCCCCCCCCCACACACTCACCCCATGTAGCAATTTTACATTTCCAGCCCTGTTCCTAATTTTCAATCTTCGGTCAATCACTAATTCGTTCATTTGGTTAGTCAGTCAGTCAATAAATGTTTATTAAGTACCATTATGTGCCATGCATCATTATAGGTGCTGAGATAGGGCAGTAACAAAACATGCAAGTCTCTGCCCTCACAAAGCTATTCTGGAGGGGAGACAAACTGAAATATAAATCTCTCTCTATTATCTATCTATCTATCTATCTATCTATCTATCTATCTATCTATCATCTATTCATCTAATTATGCTAAGGAGAAACTAAAGCAGGCATGGGAACTAGGAAGCGTGTGTGGGATGAGAGGAAGAGCGATAGTGGTGTTAGGCAGATTGCAGTCTTAGAGAGAATGACCAGGCTTTTCTGACTAAGTGCATATTTGATTGAAGATGGCAAGCAAGTGGCAAAGTAAATCTACGTGAAGAGCTTTCCAGGTAACAGGATCAGCAGGTGCAAAAGATCCCAAGTTTGGGGTATGCCTGGTACGATCCTAGGTCAGAGTCAATGCCAGGATGAAGAATCTCAGATGTTTGCCTGAACCTCCAAAGTCAAGTATCTCTTTGTCTATCACTTTGACCATCCTTTCAGCTTTCTTCACCGTGTTTCTTTCTTGAGTTACAAAATCCAGGACCGCGAGAATACATTCAGGCTTCCTATGAGGAATAGTAACACTTAGAATTGAGTTCCTTTCCCTTTGAAGCCCAGTATTTTTTAGTCAACCACCTGCCCCATCCCACTCACCTAGCAATTTTATAGCACAATTCTTCCTTAAAGTTTGCATGGTTCAGAATGTTTAGACCTCTTCAAATTGTGTGTAATACTGTCAATATTAAAGGGAGTACTACTATATGTCTGCAAAAAAGGTAACTGGGGCTTCCTACAGGAAAGTTAGGGTATATGAATCTCCCTTGTTTTATGGAATATATATATATATATATATAGGCAGAGGGAGAAGCAGGCTCCATGCAGGGAGCCCAATATGGGACCCAATCCCAGGACTCCTAGATCACACCATGAAGCCAAAGGCAGATGCTCAAATCACTGAACCACCCAGGTGCCCCCTATGAAATATTTTTTGATGCAACATATTATCAGACTAAGAAAACTATTTAAATAGAGGGAAAAATAAGAATTACATCAACTTAATATTGGCACATTATACAGCTATATATTTTTTTTCTAAAATGCCACTTGACTAGCATGTGCAAATTGTTCCTGATTTATATGGATTTGTTTTTCAGTGAGCACAAATGTATCCTGAATATATCCCTCATTTTTTAAAATCTTTTTTAGGTACCAGAAACGTTTTCAAATTTGCTTTCTCTGAACAACGTAAGAAAACTCAAAACCTAATTCTGAACTCATGTCTATACAGTATTACTTGTTAGGATTTACGTGCTCATTTAATTAATTATAAAAACCCTGGTGAAAGCTCTCTCTATTCTGAGCCATTCACACATTGTTTCAGACTATTTTAATTAGTACAGCTGTGCATTCCATACTATTAGTTACCTCTCATCTCTCCATTTTTTCTATCTTCAAGTGCTTTCCCAACTACATTAACTTTATTTACACTTCTATCAGCAAAAAAATCTCTGGTTAGTTCTTATAAACATTTATTTTTTTAAAAAATTCACTTTATTGAGTTACAATTTATATAAAATCTAGTAATTTTAATTGCACAGTTCAATGGATTTTATCCATGTAATCATCACCCAAAAAGCTCTCTCATGCCCCCTCTTAATCAATCACCATCCACCACTGCCCCAGGCAACCACTGCTCTGCTTTCTATCACTTCAGATTAAATTAGTCATTTCTACAATGTCCCGTAAATGGAATGATACAGCATGTGCTAATTCATGTCTGGATTCTTGGACATGATTTTAGACGATCATGTGATTGTCTGCCAATAGATTTTTTCTTTTTGTTTCTGAGCAGTATTTCACCAGGTGATATATCACAATTTATTTATTCACTTGTCTATTGGTGGACAATATTAGGGTTTCCAATTTTTGGCTATTATGAATAAAATTTCTCTAAATAAACATACAGTAGTCTTTGTAAGGACATATTTTCATTTTTTTTCTACTTAGCAATATAATTTTTCTATTTCATAAAACTGCATGTTTAATATTTTAATAATGTTAAACTGTGTAAAACTCTTCCACATTGGTTAAAACATTTTAAATTTTCACCAGCATTATATGAGATTTTCATTTACTCTACATCCTCACCAACACTGTTTATTATATGCATGTGTGTGGGGGGTTATGTTTTAGTTTTATTCATTTTAATGAGTATGTTGGTCTATCTCTATTGATTTTACTGGCATTTCTGTCAAGACTAATGCTGAGTATTCTTTCATTTGCTTCTTGGCCATTGGTATACCTTTATTTCCAAAGTATCTTTTTAGCTCTTTTCCTCATTTAAAAAAATGGGTTTGTGTCATTAATAAGAGTTTACAGAAGATTTTTTTGATATATTTTCTGGGAATTAGTTCCTGGTCATATATACGAGTTGCACATATTTTCCCCAACTGTAGTTTAACTTTTCATTTTTTAATAATGTTTTTCAAAGAGCAGAATTTTCTATTTTAATAAAGGTCAATTTATATGTTTTTCTTTTATGATTAGTCCTTTATGTACTCTATATAAGAAATTTTTGCTTTCCACAAAGACACAATTTAATCTTATGTTTTCTTCTAAAAGTTTTAAAATAGTAGTTTTTACATTTAAATCTATGATTCATTTTGAGTTAACTTTCAGTTACATGGGGAGGTAAACTATGAAGTTCCTTATTTTTCATACGTATATCCAGAAATCCCAGCACCTTTTGTTGTAAAGATGCTAGTTCTTATTAAATTACATTGGTGTCTTTACAATTGGCCGTGTATGTATGGGTATGGACTCACACATACATGGTCAATTGATCTCTGGACCCTCTATTTTGTTGCCTTGATATATGTATGTATTCTTACTCTGATAATATATTGTCTTAATTACTCTTGATTTATAGTAAGTCTTCAAATAGGGCAAACCCCCAACTTTGTTCTTTTACAATGTTGTTTTGGCTATTTTTTTTTATCATTATCATTTCCATATAAATTCTGAAGAAATTTCTAAAGAAATCCTGTTGAGTTTTATTTGGGATTACTTTGAGTCTATGAATGACTTTGGTCAAAAATTTTAAAGATGCCTAATAATCCATGAAAATATATCTCTCCACTTATGTACACAAGTCTTTGCTTTGTCAGTGCTCTGTAGTTGTCAGTATACGTATCTTACCAATATTTGTTAAAGTTATTCTTTTTAAAAATATTTATTTATTTATTTTAGAGAAAGAATGTAAGTACAAGTGTGATTGGCAGAGGGAGAAAGAGAGAAAAGCCCAAGAAGATTCTGCATTGGTTCAGAGCCCAACACAGGGCTTGAACTCATGACCCGAAATCACAGTCAACACCGAGAGTCGGAGGCTCAACCAACTGTACCACCCAGGCACCCCTTGTTAAATTTATTCTTAAGTGGGCTGTGGTATTATTTTCTTTTGCTTTTGATAATTTATGTTTCAATAGTTTATTGAGATTGAAATGCAGTTGGTTTCTGTATACTGGTCCCAACTGTGCAAAACTCCCTCTGGTAGTATAGAAATGACCTCTCAGCAAAATGGGTCAATTTTAGGCATACTTGACTTGTTATTCTTTCCTCTGGATCACAATCTTGCCCTCCCATTGTCCAAGGTCTGAAACAGTGGTTTTTATGTATTTAAACCATTTTCTTAGTTGTTTAGAGTGGAAATATAATTCTACACTCTGTTGTTCCTTTGTGACCTTAAGTGGAAGCCCACAGTGATCTCTGCTTTTTTCTTTTAATTGTTAATATTAAATGCTAATGATGTAATTCAAGGAGATTATATTCCTTCAAATATTAAGCTTCTAACCTAAGCACAGGAAATGATTTTTTTCATTTTTTAAAGCATTTTTATGTTTCTCAGCAGAATTTTAAAATGTGCTTAATATTTTTACACTTTGTATTTTTAATTTGATGTTTGTAAACTGCATTGCTATGTAATTGTTTGGATAGCATATGTCAATTTTTTTGTAATAATACGTTCTTTTTTATCTTTTAAAGTTCAAATTTTTAGACATTTCTGTTAGTAGTCAGAGTGAATGTATTAAGCAGGATCTGTTTTTGTTTGTTTTGTTTTGAAGGGTGAGTAGTTCTTTTTTTCCTTCCTTCCTCCCTTCCTTCTTTAAACAATTTTTAAATTTTAAATAGCAATAGTTTGTTGAGATTCCATGCCTTCTTTAATTAATTTTGACCATTTGTATTTTATTACAAAATCATTCATTTTCATTTTCATTGTGGATTATAAAGTTTTGTATAGTGTTGATTACAATACTGTCTGTATTAAGTAACTGTTCTCTTGCACATCTGAGGTTATTGTCCTATCAGCATATCCAATAATGTGTATTCACTTTTCTGCTTTTTTCTTCATTATTTTATTTTGTACTTTATGATTTAACATAAAAATCTTTGCAATTTCTTTAATATTAATATATTTTTATTCTCTATTTCATTAATTTTGAGTTTTTGTTGTTCTCTTCTTCTCTTTTCCATACTTAAAAAAATTCTCTTTTCTATCTTTCTAAGTTCACAGCCTAATAGGTTTATATTCATTAATTCCTTTAGTGATAGTTCAAAGTCATTCACTTTCCTCTGGGAAAATGTGTCTCTGACTGTATCTTGTCTTCAGTACCAAACCTTTATGGCTAAAATAAATTTATTTTTCTTCTTCCCCACCCCAGTAGAATCAGGACACCCATCTCTGAGGAAAAATCAGAATCACTCTGTTTAAATAGATTGCACTGGAAGGTGCTATGCACTGGATTTGAATTGAATTAACTGTGTGAGTCATTTCTCACATTGGATGAGGTGATGGAGACAGTGGGGTGAATATATATAGAATTCACTATCTTCAGTGTTTTATAAGTTGAGAATTAAATGATTGAAAACAATTTTCCTTCCTCATATTTGATAAATTCAAAATGAGCAAGCTGAGAGAAGTTATGTTTGTTTTGATGGGCACTAACCTTTAGAGCTCAGCCTCAGGCTTACCAATCATATTTTCTCCAATTGATGTCTTATTGCTGTCGTGGCAACTTAGAGCCTAGTATTACTCCTTATATTCTTATGTTGAGGGACGCTCCAGGTATGACCTATCTATTCTCCTGAACCATGACTAGTTAGCATATTTTAACTTGAACAATGACACAATAAAATTGTAACAAATTGAAAAGTAGTATAAAAATAATGACAGGCTAATAATATCTATTTCAGGAAGAGAAAGAATGGCTTGGGGTAAGGAAACAGATTGTTTAGAGGCCTAAAAGAGAGTTGCTTGTGTGAGCAGTAAAAAAAAAAAAAAAAAAAAGAAACCATATGCGCGCACACGCGCACACACACACACACACACACACACAAAGCAAAGATGCCATTGTTCATATTAAGCAACAGTCAAAACATGAATTCTTGTCTACCTGCTATTTAAACTCTTCTGGAGATAATTAATAAATATAAGTCTCTCTCCAAAGCAGCATTCTGTTTGGCCCCTGACCAATAGGTAACTCCATTCCCAAAGATACTGGTCTAATTCCTTCTCCCTGGCGAGAGAGCTCAGGGGAAAAAGTACAGCTCTGTCTCTCTTTTTCAATTACATCTACCTATTCCCAAGAGGCTTCACCCAAACAACAAGTCCAAGGATTCTAAACAAGATGTTTTTCTTTTGAACATGTCCAACTTGGCTCAGCCTCCCTGCAGTGCAGTTCCAATATGATTCAATATGATTCTGGAATAAAATCAAATGATGTTTGTTTCCTTTTTTTCATCTACTGTAAGGAAGTTTCTAATCTCACAAGGCAAATTTCTGATTTCTCTGGGATTTACATTAAAAAATCATGTCTATACTTAAAAAGTGTAACAAATGAGAGAGTTTGCACACATGAAATTCATCCACTAAATTGAAATAATGGAAAATTGAGACAGTTTATAATGGGATCATCTCTAATTTGTGTGTATATTAGTGAAATAATATTGCATTTAGTTATTCCATAAGAAGTCTAAATACTTATATTAATAACCTGTATATATACACAATTATTGAAGGACAATATTAAAATAACGGCCTACTAATAACTATATTTTAAATAATTCATAGCATTAAGTTAGAATTCTGTCTCTTCATGTTTTTAGTAACTCAGATATTTACTAAAAGATCACAGTGAAAAGAAGGTGTAACTTAGGTCCCATCATCTCACTTATGTGATTCCCAAGTACCAAACTATGCCAGCCCATTCTTCCAACTTTATTTTTCATTGAGTCAGATGCTAATGCTATTATTGTAGCAGATGCTATTATTGTAGCCAACAAGCAAATAAATTTATCAAGTTGTTGAGTTACCAGGAAAGTCAAAGAAGAGTAACTTTGGAGTTCAGTAGAATGTATCAGTATTTTCCATTTTTTCTTGACTAGAATATTATAAAAATATATGCACCAAATATGGCACAATAGAATATTTTATTGAATTGTTAGCAAGATACCAAAGATGTATTTTTCTTTTGCCATCATATGTTACTACTGTAATTAATGTTTACATTGGCAATAGCTGGGCATTGTGTGTACAAATGTCCTTCCTTCTCTTGATGTTCTCATTGTCATTGTAATGAACAAGATATTGAAATAAAATTACTGTGGATTGAGGAATATATCATATGGTGTGAAATATATAGAAACAGTTTAACTCACCATGGGTAACATGCTACCATTTCTAAGTCACTCTAATAGCTCCCCAGGAGATAGTAACTAAGTTTTGCTATAGTTAGACCTCAACTGTTAAAGTAAAGATTGTCCTATAGAGATGGCACAGCTCCTACGCGATGCTTCTCCACCCCAGTGTTACTGAGAGAATAACTGACATATAACATTGTATAAGTTTAAGGTGTCAAATGTGCTGATTAGATACAAGTATACATTGTAAAATAGCTACCACAACAAAGTTAATTAATACCTCTGTCATCACACATAATTACCTTTTTGTACATGTGTAGAATGTTTAAGATCTACTCTTTTTGCAACTTTCAAGTATATAATTCAGTATTGTTATCGGCACCCTGCTATACATTGCATACCTGGAGCTTATTTATCTTACAACCAGATGTTTGTACCCTTTGCTCAGCATTTCCTCATTTTCCTCACTTCCTAGCCCCTGGTAACCACTGTTGCACTCTGTCTCTAGAAGTTCTGCTCTTTCAGATTTCATATATGTGTGAAACCATCTGTTCTTGGGCTTCTCTCTGTCAGGAGGTTTGTGATTACTGATTCGATCTCCTTACTCATTACTGGTCTGTTAAGATTTTCTATTTATTCATGATTCAACTTCGATAAGTTCTGTTTCTAGAAATCTATCCATTTTTTCTAGATTATACAATTTGAGGAGGCACCCACTTGTCCATAGTAGTCTGTTAAGATGCTTTCTGTTTCTGTAGCATTGGTTATATCTTTTCTTTCATTGCTTATTTTATTTGTTTAGTCATCTCTATTTCTTAATATAGCTAAAGTTTTGTCAGTTTATCTTTTTAAAAAGCCAGCTTAGTTTAATTGATTTTTTTCTATTCTTTTCTGGTTTCTGTTGCTGCTCTGATTTTTATTTCCTTCTTTGTGTTTCTTTTTTCTCTTCACGTTGAACTTAATTCTTTTATTTTTTCCTACTTTCTTGATATTTGAAGTTAAGTTGATTACTTGACATCTTTCTATTTTCTTAAAGTAGTTGTTTATTGCTATAATATTCACTTTTAGAGCTACTTTTACTGCTTCCTGTAAGTTTTGGTATGTTTTGTTTCCATTTTTGTTTGTCTCAAGAGTTTTTTTCCCCCCTTTTGATTTCTTCTTTGACTCAATGGTTGTTTAGAAATGTGTTAATTTCTACATGCTTTTGAATTTTTCCAGTTTTGCTCCTGTTATTAATTTCTAGTTAGTAACATCTGCATCCCTTTGACATATTCTGTTCTGAGCTCTGGTTGCTGTCCCTCAGTCAAGTAGTTCACAACTAAATATTCTAAACTAGACAAGAAAGAAGTAAGTCTCTTTGCCTGCACCCACACACAGCTGAGGGAGTTCACTTGCATGCTCTTACTTTTCTCTGCAGGAGAAATTGCAAGCCAAGAAAGTTTCTCTTGGCACTGAGCTGTCCCACCTTAGGTAGTGATGCTGTTTGTAAAATAAAACTATTATTCTTACTGAAATTGATGCATCCAATCTGATTTTTTTCTCTAACTCTGCTGTAACTTCTCCACTAGAATCCTGGAATTCTACAGGACATTCTTGTCTGTGGGTCATTATTAAAATTAGTATGATTTGGGGACAGGATAGTAGAAAGTTCTTACTCTGATATGATGAGGATGTCATTCTCTCCCATACAATGCTTCTCCAAGGCAAAGGTGGATACAGGGGCAAGAGAGTATATGACTGGTATTGAGGTAACTGAATGCTGTAGAACAACAAGCAGTACTTTGCCTGCAGCCTCTCTCCTGTTCTTTTTCACATAACTTCCAACAACGAGACGACTTTTTCCTAGAGCTTTCTGTTCAGGTACTTGGATGAACTTTCTATCAAAGCAAGAAATATATATGATCTTCTTTAACTCATTCTACCTACAACATGTTTATAGCTGATACAATGTGGGTTATATTCCTCTCTAGATGTGGAATCTAATAAATCAATATTTTTACCATAAATCAATAACTCAAAAGGATTACTCTCTAAGCCTGATTTTAGTCACTATGATGAGAAGATTGTGAATGATGTGTTTCCAATCTTCTCAATATTTCCATGATCACATATTATTGGAGATTTTTGCATTTATAGATATATTGGATCTCACTTCAGTGCTTATGATGTGGTTGAGAAAAAACAAACCTTTTTGTTTCTTTTTTAGTTTGAATGCTGAAAGATATGTTAGAAGTTCATTTTGCTTCTTCAGTTTCTTCCTATTGTCTTGCTAATCCTAGAAATATGTGTAACCCCTGATTGCTTTAGAAACAATGTACAAATGATTTTACCTCATACATTAACAAAAACCCACTATTACCAGAACATCTGTTGTCTTTTTTGGGTTGTGCCAGAATGTACCTGGTCCACATTATTATCTTAATCAGTCAAAGCACTCTTGAGAAGTTTGTGGATCTTCTTGTCAATATACTAAAACTCTTAGAATGGCCCATTAAATGACACAGTGGTTACTTAATGATTCTGAGTCATCAGGTATAATATTGCAGGAA
Organism: Vulpes vulpes; assembly: GCF_048418805.1. Lineage (NCBI taxonomy): Eukaryota > Metazoa > Chordata > Mammalia > Carnivora > Canidae > Vulpes > Vulpes vulpes. Next base: position 110,035,406 of record NC_132792.1, read on the forward strand.
AAAAGGAAACTCGACAACAGACATATTCTTACTGCCATTTGTCATACAATTGTGGGACTGTATTTTAAAGAAGTTAAATCAACTTCATATACTTGGATCAAGTACATGAAGCATATGAAATATTCTTTTTTACTAACTGGTATAATTTTATATACCCTGCTCTTTAGAGTCAGCAACTAAGCTCGTGCCATTATATAGAGCACTGAAATATATGCATCGGAACCCTAGTGTTAATTTGGAGACAAGTGTTTATGTATCCAGGCTATTCTATTAATAATTTTAATTATAAAAGGTGAAAAATATAATATTGTTGTTTAAAAAGATCTTTTTAGACCATTTTGTATTAATATCCTAGATCTTTTGTTCTTATTTTTAATAATGGAGAAAACTGAAATAAAGTGATGAGTCAAAGATAATAAAAAAGTAGCTAATCTGCAACCAGAACTCATGTTTCATTTGTTCAATCCCTGTACCTTTTCCTGTCAATCGTATTCAATTTAACATGACATAATATATTTTCTTTCATTGTTCTCTACTTGCCATGATTGAGTCATGAATAATACATCTAGGTTTATATTTCCAACTGTAAACTATGTTTGCATCCCTTATGGAGCCTAGTGTATAGCTCAATAAACTGTATGCTATTATGTATTTGTTGCATGGAGTTTTTCATGAAAAACTTGATTAGTGATTGGAGAGCTAATTGGGCTCACATGGGAATTCATGCTTCATGGTCTTTCTCCTTGCTTTTAAGACATGATGATTGAGATTTGACCCACTGCTCACCTTTAAGGAGCCAGCCACTACCTCCTGACCATTTTTCTTCACCTTACCTACTTAACGATAACCTGTGATTTTATAAATTCCATGCAATTGGCAGTCTACATGAATATCTGAGAAACTTTAATACAGCAGTATCGTAATGTCCCACCGACTCTATCTTGACATTTGGATTTTTTTTTCCCTAGAACACCAGGGTTACTTTCATTACAAATCTTATGAGTTTTATAGGTTTCATTATAATGTGAATCCACAGAAATTTGAGGATTAAGAAGTAAAATCATTAGTTATATCTTCGGGGAATAACTATGGTCACCTAGGAAAACCTTGTAAAGTTGTCATAAAATGATACCTAAGACATTTTAAATGACTTTTAAAGGAAATGCTGCCAGACAGCAACCCCTTTGGTAGCTAAGGGTATAAAACACACTTGTATAGGTAAGAAACACTTAAATGACCACACAAACACAGTGTAGTGCTCCCTGCCGAAGTGGAGTGGCACCATTAAAAGTTGGAATAAAAAGAGCAGGTCACCGGTAGACCAAGGATTATGGAAGAGGGATTTAATCAGCCTTTTGCAATGGGTTCATTTCCCTGCTGTGCTTTTTATAAAAACTGTGATCTTGGAACAACAATAACAAAAAAATCCATTCTTTCTTTTTACAACAAGACCTGTAATTCAGGCCTTGATAATTCTTCTATGACATTAATTTAATTATCCTTCCAAGCCCTAGCTGTCCCCTTGCCAAAATTTTCCTTCCTCCAAATACCTACAGATACAGAGCCAACCCCCAACTGGGTGGACACAGCAGACACATTGTTGTTTTCTCAGAGTTCTCTACTAACCACCAAGAAAAGAAACATCTTCAGCAGTGACCCCTCCTTTAGAGGCAGCCTTAGCTTCCAGAGCTTTCATTTTGTAGCCCACAAGGACTGATCAGTTCAGTCCTCTCATCTGTTATCTACCTCCATTTCCCTCTTACTTTGAAGACTTTTATTTCTTTTCAATTCTGTACCTACCATCCACATCTTCTTCTTCCCAGGATTATCTGAATCACCCTGGTAAGTGATATTGATTTGATCATCAAAATCCATATTCAGTATAAACATTTGGGTGTTTCAGTATAGGGCTAATAAGTTGATGAAGTTAGTAGTAGACAAGACATAGGCTTTGGAAAATTGCTAGTTTCTTTGAAACTTAATTTTCTCTTCCTTGAAGAAAGAATATTCCAGAGAGCTAGTATTAACATCAGTTAAGACAATTAATGGATACAGATGGCCTATGTGTTAGCATGAAATATCCTAGGCTCCAATAGGCAGAGGGAGTATTGAGGGTAATATAAATAACATATGCTATAACGTAAAGACTTTTGTGTCACATGAAGGTGTGTTTTTCAAAGTGTACATTACTGTCTGCTTACAAAAAGTAGGTGATTCTTACAATCTGTTCTAAAATTAACTAATATTCCATAGAACATAGGTCGGGAGAGTTAGGGGGAGAATGATAAGTGGAAACACAGAGAGGCCCACAGTGTTAGAAGCCCTATCTATCTATCTATCTATCTATCTATCTATCTATCATCTATCTCTCAGATTGTTAGGAAGAGAAGCACAGCATCCCAGAAGGGGAAAAGACAGAAAGTTCCAAAATTGCAAGAAAGTTCCAGAAATGCTTGTCACAGTATATGCAGAACAGAGAACTATTCCAACAACAAAATAAAATAAGTAAATTGCTTTTTTTGGCAGTTGAAATATTAATGAAGGGCCAATTCTAAACTCCAGCATTTTATATTTGAGTGTGGTTGGTAAAGCCAGAGAAACAGAAGTTAGCAATGCACTAAGTAAAGAATAAGCAAAGAGAATTTAAACAGAGTTTACTGACAATTCTCTATAACTGCTATACTAAGAGCTCTTTCTAGCCCAAGATCAACATAGATACCTCAAAGAGCATCAACTATTGGTATCCAACCAGGATAATATAGGAGACTATTGGACTAGGTCTACTTGGCTAAATATTTTCATAACTTTTTGATGGGGAATGAGACATACTTATACTTGAAATTCACTGTCTGGTAGGGCTCATTATATTTTTACGTAAGCTAACTGTATAGAAATTTGCATTTCATTCTGCAGTTAAAAGAGTGCCAGTGTTGTCATGGTAAAATACTGAAAGAAATAATGTCACATATTTGGTTTCATAAAAAATGTATGAACTTAGTGTTTTTATTTGGCAATAGTAATTCAAACCTACTAAGGGCTGTCCTGATGAAACTCTTCTAAGTTGAAGACTTAATGTGGTTAATAACTACCTGAGTATGCTGCACATTACCAAAATGTAATTTTAAAAACTGACATATTTATATTAAGCATTTTGGTGATATTTATAATTTTAAAGTGTTTATATGACACCGAATTTACCTGTTGCCTTTATAAGCACCAAGATTAACAATAAGTGGAAATTTGATTATATCTCTCTTGGCACTATAGCCCCAGAAACTAATTAGAATTAGTTTGAGCTTTGTGCAAGATCTAGAGCACCAAGATATAAATTGGGAAGACAGGGTGGCCTCATAAGACAAAGCTAAGGTAGCGTTGGGGTCAATGTTGATTAAAACCACTAATCTAGATGACCTGCAGAACTTTTCTAGGTCTGCATTTCCCTCCTCTACCATGTTCTTTTGGTTTTCTACAGTGACCAAACATCACTGATACCTAGAAGTTAGGATGAATTTATAGTTGGGGTAGTTACAAAGATCTATTCTAATAGTTTACAACTTGTATTTCTCAGAGATGATCTTTCACCACAACCTATTTCTTGGGAAGTATCTTCCCCCATCCCCACCCAGGAGCAGTTAAAAAAAAGTGAAACTTTGTTTTCAAAAGTAAGTACAGATAATTTTGTTTTTACATGTTTTATATGAGAAATTGCCAGGTAAGATATTGTAAAGAACATCTTTCTGAGAATCCTTTGTAAAGCCACTGATGTAGTGCAACATTTCAACGAATGTAGGAATGTCTTTTCGAGTAACTCTGGCTATTAGTTAGTGAGAGAGCAGATTAAAATTTTAACTGGCATTGCAAAAGGGAATGGTTATTTTAACTGGACATTATATTGATACTAGCTGAGAAAACAAACACAGCAAACACTTGAGGAGGAAACATTATCCTATCTCCTATGCCCTTTCCTTTTCTCATGCAGTCAAAATAATGGCTATGCAAACTTATGAAAAAGAAATAAGCATGTATAAAAATGCATATATAGTTTCAATGTATATTGTTTTAATTTTTGTTTTGCTTTTATATATTCCATATATTTAAGACATTACTGTGTAATCTCACAGCTAGGTAGACTTAAGTGACCCATCAAAGTTTTCAACTTAAATGAAGATATTTATTCAAAAGGTCAAGGAAACCCTGATAATTAAGACAGGACATTGGGGTGTTTTTGTTTTTGTTTTTGTTTTTGTTTTTGTAAGACACTGGGTTTTGGTATGAGAAGTTTACAACACAGTGGAGGTTGGAAATGGAAATATTAAGCAAGCTTATATTTTCCATATTCTGATGTTTTAATCTCTGGATTTTTACTGACTGAAGGAACTGCCCTTCCCAGGGTCCTAGATATTCCTTGAGAGAGTAAACAACTCTTCTAGGAGCATGAATTTTAAATGCAAACCAATTTATTTTTTTTAATTTTTTTAAAAATTTATTTATGATAGTCACACAGAGAGAGAGAGAGAGAGAGAGGCAGAGACACAGGCAGAGGGAGAAGCAGGCTCCATGCACCGGGAGCCCGACGTGGGATTCCATCCCGGGGTCTCCAGGATCGCGCCCTGGGCCAAAGGCAGGCGCCAAACCGCTGCACCACCCAGGGATCCCCAAACCAATCAATTTAAAGCCTATGTGCCACCATCCTCTCCATCAGACTGTCATATGTCAGGCCACTATCCACCTGGCCTAATCATCCAAAGGACTGGAACCAGACAAGGAGAAAAGTCCCTATGTATAGGGGGTGATGACATTATTCAAACTTGGCAATCTAGGGATCCCTGGGTGGCGCAGCGGTTTGGCGCCTGCCTTTGGCCCAGGGCACGATCGTGGAGACCCGGGATCGAATCCCACGTCGGGCTCCCGGTGCATGGAGCCTGCTTCTCCCTCTGCCTGTGTCTCTGCCTCTCTCTCTCTGTGTGTGACTATCATAAATAAATAAAAATTAAAAAAAAAAAAAGATTACAAACTTGGCAATCTAAAACCAGCTTGCCCTGCTCATCTTTTTTTTTTTTTAAGGCAATTTTCTTTTTATTTTTAAAAATATTTTATTTTATTTTATTTATTTAAAGATTACTTATTTATTTGAAAAGGAGAGAGAGGATGAGTTGGGGTTGGGTGGGCAGAAGGAAATGGAGAAGCAGACTCCCCATAGAGCAGGGAGCCTGATGTGGGGCTTGGTCCCAGCATCTGAGATTATGACCTGAGCCAAAGGCAGGTACCACCAACTGAACACCCCTATTATGCTTCATCTATTCTTTCCCACAGAAACCACAATACAGGCTACTGCCCACATTGTCCCTTGCTTTTTCTGCCTCCTGCCTAACTTTGGTGCTTCTTCATGTAGCCTCCCTGCATGGAGTTCCACGCCTCTTATTTCTAGGAAACTGTAGGAAAATTTCTTATTTGTGGCAGTCATTTCAATATTTGTGTGTCTTACCATATTTCATTAAGACAAATCTGGGGTATCTTTAGAATAGTAAGGATAATTAAATTCTTGCCAATTTTATGTCTTTATCCTAAATGTGTGAGATTGAACAAATTATTAAATCTAGGAGCCTATGTTTCCTCAAATATATACAGTGAAAATAATAGTATTTCACCTAAAGGATTGTGAATTAAATTTAAGTACCTCTCACAAATTTAATTTTCATTATGTAGGAGCTTTTATTATGAAATATAACAAGCCTGGCATGTTAACAATGATGTATAGGTCTCCCAATTTCTAAAATCATTTAACATAACATAATTTGCACTCATGAACTATAACTTTAAATTATCATTCTGTATGTCTATCTTCTATATAACTACTTACTTATTATTTCTCAACTGGTAAATATATTCATTCATTTTAAAAAGATAACGTATTACCCCATTGTCAGTGATCTAAGCATCACTGCCTTCTGGCTTGTTGGTGAATAACTAGAGAAGTAAAGAGGTTAACTAATTTGTCCACAGTTATTTCCTCCCTCATTTCTTGGAGATTGACATTCAGGGATGAAAGCCTCCATTCTCTGATCATAGTCTGAGAATTCCTTAAACAAACCCAACCCAGTGTTCGCCCAAGAGCCTACCAGGCTTGTGTCCTCTTAACTAATTGACTGAAAATGAAGGTCTGAGCTAGTCTAAGCTCCTTCTCATAAGTATTCATTACTGTTTCCATAGGTTGAAAGAAGGAAAAAATTGTGGAAACACGAGAAGCAAAGATGATCAAAGAAGAGCAGAAAGAGGCAGAGGGGGAGAAAAAAAGGTTTTTTAAAAGTACACTGTAGATTTTCTTCCATGAAAGGACTCTTGTCAAAATCCTCAAATAAAGTAGCTGCAGGGTAATATGTGTGGCTTGTAGATGAATTTGCTCTGAACCCTCCACCTGATGTTCTTGGAGGGGCCATTTGCTAAAAGGTGCCAACCTCAATAAATTAAGCAGCAATTTTAGACTGGAACAGGCCATGTTCCATGCTGAAGTGGATCAGGTAACAATCCAATATTTGTAATTTGAGTGTTTCTGGAAGTCACCAAATCACCCTCAGGAATCAGCCTTCACAAAACAAATTTTGCAGAAATTCTCTCTGAGTAGTTTAGTCTCCAAAATAATAATAATAATTATTATAGCAAAGTGATAATGATAGAACTGATAATAAATATTGGGGAAAAGATTCAAAATAATATATAATAAAGTTTTTGTATGATATTTATTTAACACTGGAATGCGAAGGCACCAACTATAAAGGTGGCAATCTAGATAAGGAGGCAAAATGCTAAAGGAAATGACAGGTAACACAAAATAAAACCAAAGCAAAGAGGGAGTTTTCTTTTTTAAAATTGCCCAAGATTGGTTTTTCTCATTAATAAAACCTAAAGGACATTCTCAAAGATGAGATTTAAATAAATGAGGAAAATCTCATTCTTGTGACATCTCTTTAAATCACTGTGTAATTATTAATCAGCTACTATGTGTTCCAGTCCATACTACGGTCAGCAGAAGATGCAAGGATAACCAGAAGATTAAAACTAAGTGGAAAATCAAACAAAGGCATTTGGCTATGAATATAATCTAAGGCAGTGGGCATTAATAAGTATATAACTCAGTAATGAAAGCCTTTTATCGTTTCTGATGGACCTGAAGATATGTACTCCAAAAGATGGGAAATAAAGTATTTGAACTAAATATATTTTCCACAACTACAGGGATCTGTGGAGAAGACTGTCCGATGATGATTCTGTTGGAAAAAGACTTTTCTGCCTCTTCTGAGGTTTTGATTGTGATGTTTTTGATGATTGATACTTGATTTTTGGACTAAATATCCAAAACTCAGACAAAATATCTGAAAAAATAAGCCAGCCATCCTAAACATTTTAGTCAATAGGGATCAGACTCAGAGTGATCATAACTATCCTTGGCCACCTTACATGATTAAAGAATAACCTCCCAAACTTAAAATATTATGAAGAATATAGCTTGTCAAGATCTAGCTCCATTTAGTCTTTTAAGATCTCCCTATCACATCCTTAGATAACTCAGAACCCAGGGAGTTTACTGTTGTATAGAATGCAAGAATCATGGGGTGAGGATGTTATTGTGTATAGATGACAGAATTTTCTGAATAGTTGAGAGAGATCCACATGAGAAAGTTAAAAATAGGAGACCATTTATGGAAGAGGTACAAACCTTGGGCAAGAAATCTAAGTTGAGTTGGCAAACAAGGAGGAGGCTCCCTCTGTGAAGTTTTAACTTAAGACTTTCCTATATAGGGATCCCTGGGTGGCGCAGCGGTTTAGCGCCTGCCTTTGGCAGGGGGCGCAATCCTGGAGACCCGGGATCGAATATGTAAAATATCTGAATCAATGAAAATCTTTGGAAATCACATATCTGATAAGATATATAGGATATATAAGGAACTTCTATAGTTTAATATTAAAAAGACAGTCAATCTAGTTAACACTCAAAGAAGTTAGGCAATGGACTTTATAGTTCTCCAAAGAAAATATATAAATGTCCAATAAGCACATGAAGATATACTCAATATTCTTAATCATTACAGAAATGCAAATTAAAGCCAAAATTAGATACCATTTCACATCACTAGGATGTTTACAATTTTTTAAAAATGGACAAATATTGGTAAGGATATGAATTGGAACTCTTGAACATTGCTGTTATTAATGTAAAATAGTACACTCATTTTAAAGTTTGGCAATTGCTCAAAATGTTAAATGTAAAATTACCATGTAACCCAGAAATCATACTCCTCAGTATGTATGCAAAAGAAAGGAAAATGTATGTCTACACAAGAGATTATACACAAATGTTCATAGTAGCATTATTCATAATAGCCAAAAAGTGGCGATAACACAAATGTACATCAACCCATGAATGCATAAACAAAATGTATGGTATATTATACAATGGAATGTTATTTGGCCATTTAAAGAATGGATACTAGCATATGCTACATCATGGGTGAACCCTAAAAACATAACACTAAGTAAAAGAAACCGGACATGAAAAGCCATATATTGCATGACACCAGTGTTATATGAAAAGTCCAGAATAAGTAAATCCATAAAGACACAAAAGAAATAATTAGTTTTCAGTAGCTGAGGAAAGAGTGATGAAAAGTACCTGCTAAAGTATACAGGGTTTATTTTAGGGATATTGAAATTGTGCTAAAATTAGAAAACTAGGTAATAATAGTCATTGTAGAACTCTATGAATATACTAAAAACCACTGAAATGCACTCTTTAAGAGAGTGAATGTATAATACATCAATTACATTTTAATAAAACTGTTACAAATAAACACACCTGCTGCCAACAAAGAGGGTAATGTATCAGTAGATACACACAAATAAGATTTTAGTTCAATTTGAATCTGATAAACACTTTAAAATACTGTCTATATACCAGGTAATAACTGTCAGTGAATGGGTACAAGGATGAATTTGAAATTTCTGCCTTTCATGAGCTCACAATCAGAAGATAGAGACAAGTACACCTGTTATTATTAATTATTGTTATAGAATATATCCTGTGCTGAAATGTACTTGAAAGTAGTTGGAATGAGGGACAAATCAGCGTCAAGCACAGGGAGAAAATGACTTTTCTATTGGCCACTTGAGTTAGTTGGAGTTTTTCAGGATAACAAACGTAAGAGTTACATGGGGGGAGCATTTCTAGTGAATAATGTATAGAAGATGTAACAACATAGAATAGGCTATGATTAAAACCAACATGCTAAGATGCTATTGACTCAAAGTGCTGTAGGAGATCAGAGCAGGTGTTATCAGAAAGGTTAGAGTAATGCCTTAGAGAAAGCAACATTTATGGAAATTCAGAAATTGTATTATCTCCTGTGTGCTTTCTGTTTGCTCAAAATAAGAAAGTTTTTTATTTTATCATGGAGTTCAGGGAATTATCTGACTCTGTCATTCATACATAGTCATGAACACTATTCATGACTATGAACACTATTTTTTTCCAAATTGTTTTTCAAACTTTATGTTGGATATTATTTGGACACTGATGTGGAAGTAAGTGCTACTTGCCTCTGGTATCAGCCCTCAATTGAGGGCGTTAATGCTGTCCAAGTACAATTCGTGATCTTACCATGCTTTCTCTGTATATGGCTCATTCCTCAGTCACACCTTTTAAAAAATTCAGATGTTATTAAATGTCCAGGCAAAATTAATATTGAACAGAAGTTCTATCCTTTTTTTTTTTTTTTTTTTTTTTTTTGATTTATGATAGTCACAGAGAGAGAGAGGGAGGCAGAGACACAGGCAGAGGGAGAAGCAGAGCAGGCTCCATGCACCGGGAGCCCAACGTGGGATTCGATCCCGGGTCTCCAGGATCGCGCCCTGGGCCAAAGGCAGGCGCCAAACCACTGCACCACCCAGGGATCCCAGAAGTTCTATCCTTGATAGGGTCAGGAGAATTAGAAAACCATAAAAAGGCAGTCAGTGAGAGGATGAATGCAAGCAACGAAAGGCAAAGTAGTAGGTACATATAGAAGAGAAACCTGATCTAGCCTTAGAGAATTAGGGAAAGATTTCTGGTGAAAGTGATGCTAGAATTAGGAAAGAAAGGTTAGCCCTGGTGTAAATAAGAGGAGATAAAGATCAGCTTGTGAAAAATCACAGCCTAAAGGGAACAGGGTGGACTATGTTCTGTGGAGTTGATGGGAGTGTTAAGTAAGTCTTATTAGCATCAATTATTAACTCTAACTTCATAACGTAAGAAAAGTACATGGCAGGAATAACTGGGGAAATATCCTTTGAGAAATGTCACCCTGGTAATACAGTGGAAAATGGATCAGAGAGGGGAAAACTCTAGGCAGGGAGAGCGGTTTTGAGGTTTTGAAGGAATCCACTTGAACTGGTAGAACAGGTATTAAGAAAAATGGAGAAGACATGGTGGTTGTTTGCATGTGGTTATAATAGAGTGGGAGTTACAAGGTGGATGAGGTTTCAGGTTTAGGCAACTGGCAGAGTCACACCATTTCCTAAAATAGGGAAGGCAGGAGGACATGCAGCCTATAAGACAAAATAAAAGAGAAATGGTCTTTAACTGTCTATTAGCTATCCAGAAGAAACTGCCCAGGACAGTTAGACATGCAGGTCTGAATCTGTCATCTAGAGAATCCAACGTGGAAATCAAAATCATGGTCATGGATGATAAAAACATTGGCTAGGAGGAGGTAGTCTTAGAAGATTATGTTAGAAGAGAGTAATAAGGAGGGTAATAGAAAGAAACATTTAAACTACTGTGTAAGGGAAATTACATAGTAATTTCTAAGTGAATCCATTGGTTAAGCATCCAACTCTTGACTTTGGCTCAGGTCCTAGTCTCAGTGTGGTGAGATCAAGTCCTGCTTCAGGCCCAGCATAGAGTCTGCTTGGGATTCTCTCTCCCTCCCCCTCTTCCTCTGCCTTCCCCCAAGCCCTTGCTCCCACCATCTAAACAAACAAACAAACAAACAAATAAATAAATAAATATTTTTTGAAATATTTTTAAAATGTATTCGATCCCAGGACTCCAGGTTCATGCTCTGAGTCAAAGGCAGACGCTCAACCACTGAGCCACTCAGGCGTCTCAATAATAGTTTTTTTTTTTAATAAATTCATTTTAAAAAGAGAGAAGTTGAAGAAAGATGGGGAAAAAAGAAAAAGGTGCTATCAATGGTAATGCATGCTATCAAAGTATATATATATATAATGTTTTCTCATAATTAGATTTATATTATTTTTATTTGACATGAATATTACAGAAGTGATGCACTAGGTCAGATTTTCATATTTCTTTGATTATTTACAAAATCAACTTTCTTTGTTATGGTATATTTGGCATATAATATTAGATTAGTTTCAGGTGTACACCATAATTATTTGATATTATATTGCAAAATGATCACTACAATAAGTCTAGTTAACACCTATCATCATACATAGTTACAGAATTCTTTTCCTTCAGATGAGAATTTTTATGATTTAGTCTCTCAGCAACCTTCAAATTTGCAATGCAGTGGGATGCCTGGGTGGTTCAGTGGGTTAAGCTTCTGACTCTTCATTTCAGCTCAGGTTATAATCTCATGGGTTGTGAGCCCCCTATTTGGCTCCCCATTCAGTGGGGAGTCTGCTTAAAGATTCTATTCCTCTGCCCCTTCCCAATTCTCTCTCTTTCTCAAATAAATGAATAAATCTTTACAAAACTATGAAATATAGTATTAAATATAGTTGACACACTGTTCATTATATATCCATGACTTATTTATTATATAAATGAAAGTTTGTTCCTTATGTCCTTCAGCCATTTTGCTCATGCTCCACTCCTCAAATCTGGCAACCAACAATCAGAGTTCTGTACCTATGAGCTTGGTTTTTGTTATTACTTGTGGGAGTTGTTTTTAGATTCCACATATAAGTGAGATCATATAGTATTTGTCTTTCTCTGATTTATTTCACTTAGCATAGTGTCCTCAAGTTTCATCCATGTAGCAAATGACAAGATAATTATTTTTTATGGATAATACTCCATTGCATATATATGCCCCTTTTTCTTTATCAATTCACCTGTTGATGAAGTGTTCCCATATCTTGATTATCAAAATAATGCTACAGTGAACATGGGACTGCATATGTTTGGGGATTTTTTTGGCTGGGGAGGGAATAGGAGGGAGGAGCAGAGGGAGAGAAACAATCTTAAACAGGCTCCATGCCCAGTGTGAAGCCTGACATGGGGCTCGATCTAACAACCCTGAGATCATGACCTGAGTCAAAATCAAAAGTTGGGCACTTAACTGACTAAGCCACCCAGGTGCCCCATATATGTAGTTTTGAGTTAATGTTTTCATTTTCTTTGGATAAATACTCAGAAGTGGAATTGTTGGATCATAGGGTAGCTCTATTTTTAATTTTTAAAAGAACTTCTATATTGTTTTCCATAGTGGCTGCACCAATTTACATTTCCACCAATAGTAAACAAAGTTTCCTTTTCTCCACATCCTCACCAAAACTTGTTATTCCTTGGCTTATTCATTATAGCCATTCTAACAGGTTTTTAAGTGATATCTTACTGTGGTGTTGATTTGCATTTCCCTGATGATTAGTGATGTTGAGCATTTCTTCATGTACCTGTTGGTTATCTGTATGTCTTCTTACAAAAATGTTTACTTAGATCCTCTGCTTATTTTTTAATTGAATTGTTTATTTTGCTATTGAGTTATATGAGTTCTTTGTATATTTTGGATATTAATTCCTTATCAGATATGTGTTTTAAAAATATATTCTCCCATTCAGTAGGTTCCTTTAATTTTGTTGATGGCTTCCCTTGCTACACAGAAGATTTTTAGGTTTTTTTTTTTAAGATTTTATTTATTTATTCATGAGAGACAGAGAGAGGCAGAGACACAGGCGGAGGGAGAAGCCTGCTTCAGGCTCCATGGGGAGCCTGATGCAGGACTTGATCTCAGGACCCTGGGATCATGACCTGATCCAAAGGCAGATGCTCAACCACTCAGGTGCCCCAGAAGATTTTTAGCTTGATGTAATCACACTTGTTTGTTTTGGCTTTGTTGCCTTTACTATTGATGTTAAAAAAAAAAAATCACTGCCAAAACTGATGCCAAGAAGCTTACTGCCTATGACTTATTCTCAGTGTTTCATGTTTTCAGATCTTACATTCATGTCTTTAATCTATTTTTATTAATTTTTGTGTATGGTGCAAGATAGTGGTTCAGTTTTAGTCTTATGCATATGGCATTTAATTTTTACAACACCATTTATTGAACACACTGTCCCTTCCCCATTGTTATTCTTGGCTGTATTGTCATTAATTAATTGACCATATAGTGTGGGTTTATCTCTGGGCTCTCTATTCTATTCCATTGATCTATGTGTCTGTTTTTATGTCAATACCATATTATTTTAATTACTATAGATTTGCAATATATTTTGAAGTCAAGGAGCATGATACCTTCTGCTTTGTTCTTCATTCTCAAGATTGATTTAGCTCTTCGAGGTCTTTTGTGGTTTTACACAAATTTTAGGATTGTTTGTTCCATCTCTGAAAGATGCTATTGGAACTTGAAAGGGATTGTAATAAATCTGTAGATCACACTGAGTACTAAGGGTATTTTAACAGTACTAATCTTCCAATCCATGAACACAAAATATCTTTCCATTTATTTGTGTCTTCTTCAATTTCTTTCATCAGTATTTTGTAGTTTTCAGTGTAGAGGTCTTTTAGCTCCTTAGTTAAATTTATTCCTACTACTTCACCCTTTTTGATGCAATTGGGGTTGTTTTCTTCATTTCTCTCTCTGATAGTTATTAGTGTATACAAACACAACAAATATCTGCATATTGATTTTGTATCTTGCAACTACATTGAATTTATTAATTCTAACATTTTTTTTGGTGAAGTCTTAACAATTTTCTCTATATAATAATGTCATGTCTAAATACTGATAATTTTATTTCTTTTCCAATTTGGGGATCTTATATTTTTTATTCACCTATTTTCTGTAGCTAGGACTTTCAATATTATGTTGAATAAAGGTGGCTGCAATAGGTATCTTTGTTTTGTTCCTTGAGTATGATGTTATCTATTGGCTTGTCATGTAAGGCCTTGATTATGCTGAGTTGCATTCCCACTAATACTTGTTTTGTTGAGTTTTGATCATGAATGGATGTTGGATTTTGTCAAATGTTCTTGCTGTGTCTATTGAAATATTATTTTTATTCTTTATTTTGTTGATGTAGTATAGCACATTGATTGATTTGTAAATTTTGAATCATTTTTGTATCCCTGGAATATATGCTGCTTGATCATGGTGTATGAGACTTTAAAGTATTGTTGAATTTGGTTTGCTAATTTTGCATCTATGTTCATTAGGAATATTGACCTGTGATTTTTTTTTCTTGTGGTGTCCTTGTCCAATTTTAGTATCAGGGTACTTCTGGTCTTGTAAAATGAGTTTGGAAGCATTCTCTTTTCTTATATTTTTTGAAAGAATTTGAGAAGGATTGGTATTAATTCTTCTTTGAGTATTTGGTGAAATTCACCTGAAGCCACCTAGTCCTTGATTTTTATCTTTTTGGAAGTTTTTTGCTTACTAATTCAATCTCCTTACTAGTAATTGATCTGTTCAGATTTTCTGTGTCTTCATGATTTGATCTTGGTTGTATGTTTCTAGGAGTTTCTCCATTTTTTTCTAGGTTGTACAATTTGATTTTGTGTAATTGTTCATAGCAACCTGTTATGATCCTTTGTGTTTCTTAGATATTAGTTGTAAGGTTTCCTCTTTCTTTTCTGATTTGAATCCTCTCTTTATTGGTGTGTCAGGCTAAATGTCAATTTTGTTTTTCTTCTCAAAGAATCAGCTCTTAGGGGATCCCTGGGTGGCTCAGCAGTTTAGTGCTTGCCTTTGGCCCAGGGCGCGATCCTAGAGTCCCGGGATTGAGTCCCACTTCGGGCTCCCTTCATGGAGCCTGCTTCTCTCTCTGCCTGTGTCTCTGCCTCTCATTCTCTCTCTCTCTCTCTCTCTCTCTCTCTCTCTCTCTCTCTCATTCTCTCTATGTCTATCATGAATAAATAAATAAATCTTTAAAAAAAAAGAATCGGCTCTTAGTTTTATTGATCTTTTCTATGTCTTATTTAACTCTTTATTTTGATTATTTCCACTGTGATCTTTATTTTCTTATCCTAATCTTGAGATTTGTTTTTTCTTGTTTCTAGCTCCTTAAGGTATAATTTAGGTTATTTGATGTTTTTCTTATGTCTTGAGGTAAGCAATTATTTCTATGAACTTCCCTCTTAGAACTGCTCTTGCTGCATCCTGTAAGTTTTGGTATGTTCTATTTTTATTTTCATTTGTCAAGATGCTTTTTTATTTTTCTTTTGATTTATAAACTGGCCCATTATTTGTTTCATGGCATGTTGTTTAAGTCCATATAATTGTGAAATTTTCAGTTTTCTTTGTATAATTTGTCTCTAGTTTCATATCTTTGTGGTTGGAAAAAAATGCTTGATATGATTTCTATATTCTGAAATTTGTTAAGACTTGTTTTATGGTCTAACGTGTAATCTATCCTGCAGAATGTTTCATGTGCACTTGAGTGGAATGAATGCTCTCTGTTGCTTTTGGATGGAAGGTTCTCTCTCTCTCTCTCTCTCTCTCTCTCTCTCTCTCTCTCTCTCTCTCTCTCTATATATATATATATATATATATATATATATATATATATCTTAAGTCCATCTGGTGTAATGTGGTGTTTAAAGTCAATATTTCCTTATTGATTTTCTGTCTATATGATCTATCCATTGATGTAAGTGGAGCATTAAATTCCCGTACTATCAATGTACTGTCTACTTTTTCCCTTTGGTGTGTTAATATTTGTTTATATATTTAGATGTTCCTATGTTGGCTGCATAAATATTTGTAAATGTTATATCCTTTTATTGGATTGACACTTTTATCATTATATAATGCCCTTCTTTTTCTCACATTATTGTCTTTGATTTAAAGTCTATTTTGTCTGATGTATATATCAGAAAAAACAGCTTTCTTTTGGTTTCCATTTGCATGGAATATATTTTTTTCTATCCTTTCATTTTCAAACTGTTGTATGTTCTTATATCTGAAATGAGTTTGCTGTAGGACTCATACATATGGCTCTTGATTGTTGGAAGAATGGAAATTCAGCCATTCTACGTACTTTGGAGAATTTATTTACACCTGGAGGTTTTTTTTTTTTTTTCTTAACCTAATGTCATTATTGATAGGTTTACACTTATTGCCATTTTGTTGTTTTCTGGATGTTTTGTAGTTCTACTCATTTCTTCTATTGTTCTCTTCCCCTATCGTTTGATGACTTTCTTTTGTGGCAGGTTTTGATTCTTTTCTCATTATCCTTTGTGTATCTACTATGGATTTTTGCTTAGCGGTTACAATGAGGCCTACATAAAACAACTTATATTTATAACAGTCTATATTAAGTTGGTAGCAACCTAAATTTGAATGCATTTAGAAGTTCTTCATTTTGACTCTCCTTCCCATGTTTCATGTTTTTGATATCACATTTCACATATTTTTATCCTGTGTATCCTTAACTAATTAGTATAATTACAGTTATTTTTTTTATCTTTTAACCTTCATAATAGTTCATAAGTGATGAATTCATTACCTTTATTATATATTTACCTTTTTAAAAAGATTTTGTTTATTTATTCATGAGAGACACACACAGAGAGAGAGACAGAGACACAGGCAAAGGGAGAAGCAGGCTCCATGAAGAGAGCCTGACGTGGCACTCGATCCCGGGTCTCCAGGATCATGCTCTGGACTGGAGATGGTACTAAACTGCAGAGCCACCCGGGTTGCCCTATATTTACCTTTTCTAGGGAGATTAATACTTTCATGTTTTCTTATTATAATTAGGACCTTTTATCTTTTTTTTTATAATTGTTTAAAAAGATTTTCTTTATTTTTTCATGAGACACACACACACACACACACACACAGGCAGAGGGAGAAGCAGGCTCCATGCAGGGGGCCCAATGCAGGACTTCATCCCAGGACTCCAGGATAAGCCCCAGGCTGAAGGCAGGCGCCAAACCGCTGAGCCACCCAGGGATCCCCACCTTTTATCTTCTTCTTAAAGAAGTCCCTTTAATGTATTTTGCAAGTCCAGTTTAACAGTAATGAAGTATTTCATCTTTTGTTTCTCTGGAAAACTCCATATCTTTCCTTCAGTTCTGAACGATAACTTTACCAGTTAAGGAATACTTGGTTGGAAGTTTGTTTTCGTTTTTTTTTTTTTTTTTTGTTTGTTTGTTTGTTTTGTTTTCTATCCCCTTCTTTCAGCACTTTTAATATTTCATGCTATTCTCTTTTGGCCTGCAAAGTTTCTGCTGAAAAATCTACTGATAGTCTTATGGGAGTTCCCTTATATGTAACATGTTGTTTTTCCTCCTTATCTTTCACCTTATCATTAACTTTTGACAATTATTATATGTTTTGTCATGGGTCTCCTTACATTTGTCTTATTTGGAACTCTCTGAGCTTCCTGGATCTGGATGTCTATTTCTTTCTCCAGGTTAAAAACATTTTTAGCCATTATTTTTTTCAAATAAATTTTCCACTTATTTCTCTCTCTCTCTCTCTCTTCTCCGTCTGGGACTCCCATAATGCAAAGGTTAGTCTGTTTCATGTTGTCCCGTAAGTCCCTTAAGCTGTCTTCATACTTTTCATTCTTTTTCCTCTATGCTGCTCTGTTTGGCTAAGCTCCTCTGCTCTTTCTTCAAGTCCAATTATCATTTATTCTGCTTTGCCTCATCTGTTTTTGGACCCCACTACAGTACTTCTCAGTCTATGTATTGCATTCTTCAGCTGTGTTACTTCTTTTTGGAACTTCCCTATATTTTCTATATCTTGGTTGAAGTTTTTACCGTGCTCATCATCTTTCCCCAAGTTCAGTCAGCATCATTTTGACCATTATTTTAAATTTTCATCAGATAAATTACTTATCTCTAAGGTTTTCTTTTTTTCCTCCCTTGAGGTTTTATCTTTTTCTTTCATTTCGAATATATTCCTTAGTTTCTTCACTTTGCTTCTTTATATTGGTGTCTACACATTAGATTAAATAGTAATCTCTTCTTATCTCAAAGAGGTGAACTTTGCAGGAGATAAACCTTATTAGTCAAACCTACCCTAGCACTCAGTTCTCCAAAACCTTTGTGATTGTCCAAGCTTCCTATTTTATTTTTCAATAATTCCCAGTAGTTGAGGGTGTGCCAAGGCCAGTCAGTGTCCCAAAGGGGACAATCTCCATCAACATCTATATTCAAGCTTTATATTGAAAGCCAGACACCATGGCAACAGTTTTTAAAGAATGCAAATATATACCATCCTATGGAACCACAAGAGCAAGCCCCACTGGCTCCTGGAGCCAGGCAATCTGGAGATGTGTTCTGGACATCAGTCACAATAATTGGGCCTCCAGATGAGTGTATAATCTCCTTTGTGAAAGATAACCAACTTTTATTACATGACTAAGGTTGTACCTGATAAGACTTTTCCTCTTTATAAAGTTACTCTAGGCAATAAGTGTGTTGTGGTAAGATATCTTGAAACTGTAAATATACTTCTTCACATACTTTTACTTGTGTAATCTTAATATCTACTGATGTTTCTTTCATAAATTAATTATTTTTATAATGGCTAAAAAATAGTTATTTTTCAATTCCTTTAGTTCTTCTACAGTTATTAGTTGTCATTCTGATAGAGGAAAGGATATATACTTTTTTCTTTCTTTTTCCTAAGTGTGGTTTTGTGGTTTTCCTTTTTATCTTATTATTTAGAATAAAATTTAAAAGATTATCAAATTACTTTAATTGGTAAAAGCCTTGGGGATCCCTGGGTGGCTCAGCAGTTTGGCACCTGCCTTTGGACCAGGGCGTGATCCTGGAGTCCCAGGATCGAGTCCCACATCAGGTACCCTGCACGGAGCCTGCTTCTCCCTCTGCCTATATCTCTGCCTCTCTCTTTCTCTCTGTGTCTCTCATGAATAAATAAATAAAATCTTTAAAAAAATTGATAAAAGCTCTTCAGGATAGCTTTTTCTTCCTTTTAACTTATCTCCTTTATTTTTTTGTTCTTCTGACTCAGTGAAATGTTCCAGAGTTATTTTGTAGTTTCCTTCTCCTCCCCTTTGTTTCTTTCACTGGGAATGGCTTATGGAAATCAAGATTTGGACATTCAGTGTTCTCATTGCTGCTGAAGTGTCATTGCCCCCACTCACTTTAGTGAAGAGAGCTAGGAAATAAATGTAAATACATATACACACACATGCATATACACATATACACAATGCATACATATACACAACATGAACACAACTACACTTATTTCTGTACGCATCCTCATGTATCCATATTTAATCATAAGAATGTATAACATTTTAAAAGCATGAAATTACACCAATATTTTTAATTCGAATCCAATATCCTGGGTTCATTCTAATTGTCTCCCTTTCCATTTTTGTAACTTCCAAATTCAGCAATAAGGAACTTGATTCCCATTATCCACAATCTACAGGCTCCTACTGACATGGGCTCTCAGTTGTGTCAAAGACCTATTTTCCTGTGGGTCCTACTGCTGCCAATTTGACAGGAAGGAAGAAAGAAAGAAAAGGAGGAATAAAGGAGGTGAGGCAGCTCTATATTTTTTATGACATCTTTCTATGTATGCCCCTCTTATCTCTATTGAGACTTTTTTTTTAACAAAAATTAAATCTTGCACTTCATTATGTCTCTCCAAAATATCTAGCATAATGCCTCGCCCCGAATTTAAAAGTGGAAAACTGTGGGCTGAATTCTACCAATACACATGGTTTATTTAGCCGGATGTGTATTTAAAACAAAAATAATGAGTTTATTTCCTAATTTTATTTTAATGGATATTTGACACATGTTTTTTTATTTCTTACTTCTTTCAAAAATCAGAAGTTATGACATCAGTGGATCTATACTCCTAAATGAGAGAGAGAAAAAAAAATTGAGTGACTACTACTATCTATAAAAGGGACACTTATGAAGAGTTCAATACAAATCTCTGCCATACTTTGTCTCATTGACTACCTGGCACTCAAAAGAGTTTGAGTTTATACCCTGACACATAAGAGGCACTGGTTGAAAATTTGAATATTTGCTAGTTGATTGATTACTCAAGGTCAAGTTTAGAGTCCCAAGTCAACTGAATCAACCTTTTATAATAAAGCTCTGACAGTTTTTCTTTGCTGTTTATTCCTCTACATCTCTCAGCTTAGCCTAAATTCAGAAACCTGGTCACTGCCATCTATGAATTATAGTAATTTGACCAGAGAATATTACTTGCAATCCTCGAGAAGAGGAGGAGAGAGTGCCAGAACCATTAGTTTCAGGGGAATAAAAATTGCTCATTCATAATTTTGTGTGTGTGGTCTATGAGCTGTAAAGACCATTTAAGGTCACTGCTTCATACAGTATTAGGTAAACATTTAAGAGGTAAATACTTTTATCCATCTTTGCTTCCAGCAAAGAAATAGACCATGAAAACTCCAGAGGGCTGGCTTGATATATGTATTCACTCTATTATTTTTCCTGAGCTGAGTTCTCAGTAATGCTCTGTGTAGATGCAGGTAGCTGGACCATGCTCAGTGTGAGGGAAGAAAGGCAGATATATCTGTGAAGCCATTTTATATATGTTTTATAAACTGTTATTTTATATATGATTTATAATTATATAGAGAAAGAAAGAAAAAGACAGGGACAGATAGACAGAGACAGACAAAGAAAGAAAAATATCTGTCCATGAGAAGACTTTGATTCCTTTCAAAATAAATATCTGTTAGTTTGTAAATTTACAGGCCAGTTGGAAAGAAATGAGAAAAAAGAGTTTTCAAAATAGCTATTAAAATTTGCTATATTAATACATGATAGTTGACATTGTTTAGTGGCTATAAACTGTATCTAATATCTGTAGATATTTCTCTCCTAATTGTAGATAACTGTCACATTTTTTACTTATATTTGCCAATATATTAGTTAGTGACATGTCAGTTGATGGTATGTTAACTTGATATATCTCAATTGATGGTAACTATCCCTTGAAAAATGAAAATGACACTCTATTGATAGTGAGGCTGAACACTTTTTATGTTTATTTTTATCTCCCCTGTGAATTATTAATTCATATTGCTGAGATGTTAATGAGGTCTATGGATATATTATATGTTAAGATGTTAAAACTTCTGTCTTACTGATGTAATCATTCCTCCTAGTTACTCTTTTTTTTAAATTTTATTTACAGTTTTCATATACAAAATTTCAAGATTTTAATAGTCAAATTGTTCATTTTTCTCCTTTTGATTTATTCCTTACTTTTATGTCTTGAGCACTTTTCTTTGTGAATTAAGAATAGTAAAAATACCTTGCTATCAAGTATCTACTAGAGAGTGGGAATTATGATAGTTTTTGGTCATTCATGGGCAACCTAGGCAAAGACCCTCTTTCAAGAGGCTCCTAGTCAATATAACATTGATAGATATGTCAACAATTAACTTTATTTTCCTCAACAATTTTCTTTATTTTCCTGCCATCTAGGCCACAGAGAACTTAAATATAAGCAGAGTTTGAGGGTTTAGTTATGGATGACAATGAGAAAAGTACTGTTCTCCCCATCAATCACTCAAGTACTGATTCCAAATTGAAGTTAATGAAGAACATTTTCATACTAATTTAATAAAGTCTTAGTCTAGATCTCAAAGGAACAAACTCTTCAACTTGCTTCTTGCACAGATGGACACACAGACGCAAAAACACACGTCCTCACATTGTGTCTTACAACTGCCAGGAAAGTGTTGAAGGTGAAAAAGAGGAAACCAGGGACATGTCTCTGCCCATTAATGAAATTAAAGGCTTTACTTTTCCTGGGAGAGTGTGATTTAAAGGCTAATCAGCACCATGGTCCTTGCACATTATCTAAGAAAATAGAAATTACTGGCTACTGAATCTGTGCTTGGAAGCTCCAGGGGGAATCTCTGCAGGCCCTCTGATAACTTTTTATGCCGCGCTTGAATATTCCTCCCCATGTAATTGGGTTTGTTTGCTATATATAAAAAGCGGCCGCTGGCTAATCGTCTGATTCTTTCTGTACGTGTTTGAGTAGGACAGTTTACTTGTGCAGATTAAGCTTCTTGTGTTCAGTTTTTCTCTACTCCACTGGCAAGGACTCTAACTGCTCTATTTGCTTTGCACAGTCCCATTAAATTATTCAATGGCGCTCACATTCATATGTCTTTAGAACATTGGCTCCAAATGAGTCATATTCAAAAGAAAGGCTTTATTTTTAGGCCATTGAAATCAGAAACAGTATCATAGGGAAAATGATTCTAAAATTAGATTTTAGTTCATTCATGTAGGGCACAACAAACTCTTCTCCAAGTTCTCTAAGTTGATTGCTCTTCAATATCAAGGCAACTTTTTTCCATGGAATAAAACAGGCATTTCTCACTTTCACTGAGGCCAAAGATGAGGGCAAGAAAAAGAACATGAAGGGCAGAGATATCTGGGTGCCCTCAGTGTTTCTTTCTTTTGGGAAAATCTACATGAAATTACCCTCTTGAGGCAGGGACAAGAGCTCTGAATAAGAATCTTATAAATATCCCATTTGTTCACATGTATTATACTGAGGAATAGCCATCATATTAACTCATGTGAGGAAGAATAGTATCATGTAAGTCTTATGGATACTATGGATAAAGAATTTAACTAGAAAATGTAATGAAATGTGTACATATGCTCATGTACATACACAACTGAAATGAATACAATAATTGTTACAGGATTCTGGCAAACATTTTTTGGTGTTTGCTGTTGTGCCATGCTACATATTCTTGTTTGTGTGTTTGTTTTTTTTTTAAGATTTTGTTTATTTATTCATGACAGAGAGAAAGAGAGAGAGAGAGAGAGGCAGAGACACAGGCAGTGGGAGAAGCAGGCTCCATGCAGGGAGCCTGACATGGGACTCAATCCCGGGTCTCCAGGATCACACCCTGGGCTGAAGGCGGTCTTAAATATGGGCTGCCCCATATTCTTGGTTATATATGTGTTGCCCCCTGGTGTGAAAGGAATGAGCTTGTGCAAAGTTCCTCCATTTAAGATCTCACAATAGGTTATCATCTTTATGAACCAAAAGTAATTAGGTTATTTTGTCCACCTATGGAAGTCCTTAGTCCACCTGGTCCTATGAGTTCTCCCAGACACATGTATTCTTTGTTCACAGAACAAAACAAAGTAAAAAAAAAAAAGAAAGAAAGAAATACATCAGTGACAACATGCAAAGCCCAACATGCAAAGCCCTTTCCAATTCCAACAAGAGGGAAATTTTACAATTTTTGTTTTCCATCATCATGCTGCCACTTCTTTCCAACAAGAATTTCTTTTTTCCCCAAACACTTTACTTCAGATATCACTCACCGTCCATTGCCTTATTCTTTTCCAGTCAATCTTCTGATTCATATTTCTGTTTTACAATCATGCTACACAATATCAAAGAATGGTGTGTAAGAGTATCTCTGCTGTCCTAGACTCAGTGACAGGAAATCAAATTTTTTTGTCCTTTGAACTCCTGAAGCCATCTTCACCCACCAGCTATAATATTTTAGCAGTATACCCAGTGATGATCTGGTTTTAGGAAATCTATAATACAATGAAAAATAAGGGTTTGGATTGAGATATATGAAATTCTTAGTCCCAGACCAGTCCTATAAGTTTTATTATTGTGGTTAATCATTTGACCTACCTGGTTGATAATTCAACCTATCTAAATCCTAATTTTCATTTTCATAAAATATGTTAGTATTATTTGAGGATGAATGAAATGATACTGATGTGGGAAACAAAAACATAAGGAAATGTAGATAAAATTAAATGTCCTTATAACCATAACCTGAAGCCTATTGACAAATACTTGAGGCAGGTAGAGTTTAACTCCAGGAAGCTCCCAAATGTCTTTTTCTTAAAAAAAAAATTTTTTTTCATTTATTTGAGAGAGAGAGAACATGAGTGGGAGGGGAGGGGCAGAGGAAGAGGGACAAGCAGACACTTGGACTCAGCACAGGGAGCCCTGAGATGGAACAGGGAGCCCAGGGGCGAGGCTCCATTCTAGGACCCTAGGATCATGACCTGAGCTGAAGGCAGATTCTTAACTGACTGAGCCACCCAGGTGCACCAGCTCCCAATTCTCCTAATGTTAATGCCTTCCTACTTATGCGTATTTGGCTATTGCTGCCTGGTGAAAGGTGGAGAAGTAGAAGACAGTCCAAGTTGATGGACCTTAAAGTGACTGAAATAGAAAGAATTTTAGTCTAGGAAGGCATTGAACAAACAGCATAAGGAAAGTTGAGTAAAGACTCATAAATCAAAAAGGAGTTAGGAGCCAATCTTGAATAAACCCCAAACTAGGAACATTATAGAAAATGAGGTGGAATTGATGTAGGAAAGATGCTAGGGCTCAAAGTTGATGGCCAAAAAAAATTCTTGAGATGTCTTTGGTGCAAAAGTGTGTGTTTATTAAAGCACAGTGACAGAACTCATGAGCAGAAAGAGTGGCACTGGTCCATTATCTAAATATACATCCTGATTCTAAGTTTGAGAGGAAAGAACAGACATAAGAAAAAACTTCATCTTTCCTCTATAGGTGAATTTTATTTCAAAGGTACCATTTTACATCCATCAACTTTTATTTAAATTAACTAGTTTTCATGCAGGTAGAAAAGCAACTAAGAAGTTCATGTCATGGAAAGTGGTCACAATGTAAAAGATATTAAGGAAACTGAATGAATATTTCCAATTTTCAGGAAAAATAAAGTTGTGGGATATCATGTGTTTGCCATAGTGACTATGAAAATGACCTAATCTTTCTTTGTTCAAATGTATAGCACATTAAACACTGTCTGGATTTATTAAATAGAAAGATTACATATTATATAGCTGAAGTATTTCATTGCGTAACCAAAGGCATTTGTTCCTTGAGAAAAGGAGAAAGAAGAAGGGGGAGGGGAGGGAAAGGAAAGAATATGCACTATGTAATAGTCTTTCATTCTAATGCCAAGCCATTAAAGTAGGGAAACAATATGTTAACTCACTGACAATCTTAATTTATTTGCAAATAGGTTTCCCAGGAGACCTTATTGAGAAGGATATATTTATTATATTTTGGGGGCAAAAATCATTCAGGAGAAAATGTGGGTGGTATGGTCAATGATCAAAATACACAGTGCATTCTTTTTATCCTTTATTTTTCTTTTCTGTGGTTTTCACTTTTCTCTCTTATTATCATCATTGATATCAAAGTATTTGGAAGAGTATTAAAACTCTGCTAACATTTGAAGCTATAATGCTTTTGGAAATAGTTTTAAAGCTGGTGAGTGATGAGGATTGTAATTTCTAATATCAATTGACACTTTATCCTCCATCTTTCAGGCATTCAAAGAGCTCTGGGCTCCAATCTGCTCTTAGCTATTGTTGAAGGCTGTCATTAAAAATAGTAACTGAGACTCATAGCCTTCAGCAGGGTTTGGCCTTCATTGGGTAACAAGTGGAAACAGACCTATAGGCCTCAAGCAAGAAGAAACACAGTTTTTAGGTTTTAGAAAACCATTTGAAAGTGACTCAGGTTAGTTAAAGAGGATACATTCTCTAAAAAAAGAACTGTTCATTGAACACATGATAATTCAAAGTCTGGTATAGTTAGGTCACTTTTCTGAGCCCTTTGAAATTGTGTTTAAAAAAGGGACATGGGTCCTTCATTCATAGAGAGAATAAAAATGATCAAATGTATTAAGAAATTAATCCCAATGATTTATTTCCCACTGTGGTGGTATTTTCTGTAGCAAAGCATAGAATGTTAAGCTTTGACCTAATTGAGAATGATGGCAAATATCAGAGTGATCTTCCCTTGGGAAGTGGAGTAGATGTCACATAAAAGAAAATGAACAGTGGTAGTTCAGAAATATACATGTTAGAGGTAAATTGTGTTTCCAGAAAGGTATATTGAAATTCTAACTCTCAGTACTTCAGAATATGATTTCATTTGGAAATAAAGTTGTTGATATAATTAGTTGAGATGAAATAATACTGGAGGATTGACCCCCAATCCAATATGACTGATGTCTTTATGAGAAGAGGGAAATATGGACACAGCTAGCACAAAAGCAAAACAACATGTAGACACACAGGGAGGAGATGACTACATGAAGATGAAGGCAAGGATTATAATTATGTTGGCATAAACTATGGAACACCTGGTATTACTAGAAGCTGGAGGAGGCAGACGGATCCTCCCCTGGAGGTTTCAGGAAGAGCATTGCCCTATCAACATCTTGATTTCAGAATTCTAGGCTCCAAAACTCTAATATATATGATATATATATGATATATTATATAATATTATATATATTATATAAACTCTAATATTATATATCATATATATAATATTTTAAGCCACACAGTTTGTGGCCCTCTATTATGGTGGTCTTAGGAAAGTAAGAACACTTTATAGTAGTACATTAGCTTTGTGATATTTAAGCTGCTGTGCTGAGTCCTGAGAATATTTAAATTATAAAAAAACACAAAATTCCTGAGTTCATATAAGAAAAAACAAACATCCTACTGCAGGAAACATGTTTTACATAAACATTTTTCCAAAGCATTCATTTGTGGTAAGTGCTAATATGGACTATTACTAAGCCTCCCCAAGGTCATATACTTGGAGACATAACTTAGTCCATCAAGAAATAGATGATTTTACTTGAAGAAATGAGTTTTATTTTATTTATTTAGTTATTTTTAAGTAGGTTCCACATGCAATATGGGGCTTGAACTCACAACCCTGAGATCTAGTGTCAGATGCTCTACCAATTAAGCCACCCAGGCACCCTATAAAGAAGTGACTTTTAAATTGACCCCCTAAGAGCCCCAGTAGAGACCTCATTCTTTTTGTTATTGAGCCCTGTCTGAGTCGAATAGCAAGAATAGAAGTGAAATCCTGATATCTATATTTTCTCAATAAGTATTTATGGAGAAAATTAGGAAGGAAGGGAGGAAGGAAAGGAGGGAAAGAAGCAAAGAAGAAAAGAGCAGTGAACTACTAAGGCAATAAATGTGTGTGCCAAATTAAAAAAAAAAAAAGAAAGATATTTTCTCATTAGCCTAGGAAAGATGCCGAATTTTATTTTACATATATACATATTTACATTTTACATACATACATATTTACATATTTACATGAAAGGCTGAATACTTTCATTCTAACAAATGTTGAAAATATAATAATTTCCAAATCTAGAAATTTTCTTGATTTCTCACTGTAGCTTTCTATGTACATATATATTGTATTGACTCTATGGGATGAGCTACTTATCCATCAGAAAGAGATTTTCTTTTCTCATGTAAACGGTGTTAGAAATTTTCTCTTCATCAATGACCCAACTGTGTTTTGCTACATCCTTCAAATTAGGTTGTTAGTCTTAATAATCTAATCCATGATTGGCTCCAAGAAGCAAACTAATAAAATTGAATTTTTGAAACACACACAACAAAGAGAATTAAAGCCTGCTAAATAGTTTCTTCCACTTATATGTATTCATTAATTCAGCAAAAATTATGAAGTGACTTCTCTGTATCAGTTTATTTTATTAGGCATATTCCAAGGTATTAAAGATATAAAATGATAAAAGAGATTAAAAAACAGGCTCACAACACAACATGCACACTACATGGCTAATGATACACAGATGCAGAAAGTACTTGGAAATCTCAGTGGAGACATGCTGACTACCTGGTAAACTCAGGAAACACAAGATTATCAGGGTGGCATTTAAACTGGTCTGAAGGAGATCCCTGGGTGGCTCAGCGGTTTAGTGCCTGCCTTTAGCCCAGGGCATGATCAAGTCTCGCATCAGGCTCCCTACATGGAGCCTGCTTCTCCCTCTGCCTGTGTCTCTGCCTCTCTCTCTCTCTCTCTGTGTGTCTCTCATGAATAAATAAGTAAAACCTTAAAAAAAATAAATAAACTGGTCTGAAGAGTAATGAGTTGGTGTTGAATACATAAAAATGGGTGAACTCACTGCAGTGAGAGGAAAAACTTTTCTAGGCTTGGGGCATATTTTCAACTCACTAATGTGATAGATTTTAATTCATATTACATATATAGATAATAGTTCCACTGCAATGAATTTTACAGCACGTGAAAATTTTTCTATTTTGATATAATGGTTCTTAACCTAAATATGCATGGAGCAGTTATTTTTCTACTCCAGGAAAGGAAGGTTTTATATCCCTTCCATATCCCTTCAAAAGTAGGTATCCTGTGTTCACTGTTTTCAGTTTTGGGCTTGATACTGTGAATGATTTCAGGATGTGAGTGACAGTCTTTCAGGAACTTTTCTTTTTTTGGAATATAATACTCTGAATGAGCCATACGTATAATAGCAGATAGAGACAGCATTATTTTATACATTCAGCCACTTAACAGTATGCATATGGTGACATTTTCTGTATCTCAGAGTAAAATACTGACTAGTGGAAGGTGGCTAACTAAAAAAGGTCAGATTATTAAGTAAAAATTAGGCATTCAAAAAGGCTGAAGATCTCAAGAGAACAGCTTTAGGAAGTCAAGTCAAGCTATAACGAACAAATATAGGAGAAGCATGTAATGCCAAGAATCCATGAGACTGATACCTTCTGTGCATCATAAATGATTTTCTGGAGAATGATAGTATAATTATAAATTATCCAGCTTTCAAGACAACAGGTTTTTAATCTGTACTCATATTTTCTATGTTCTTTACTATTACTGTGTCTCATGATTAAAAGAATTCTAAAAAAAAATAAAAATAAAAAATAAAAAAATAAAAGAATTCTGATATGGTCTTACATAGTGCTTGGCATTTCTTACATATACATGAGGTGTGGCAAGTAGTACTGCCATAAGTATATACCAAAGTATTCATATACTGGCATAGTATATATTATACAAAATGTAGGAATATAGGTAATGCATGGTCTGATTGATTTAATTGTTGATTTAATTTCTGCCCCCAAATCACCTAGTAGAATAAACAACTAAAACAGGAAATAAAGATAGCATTGATATTTATTATTTTAATAATACCATTATATATTACTGGATAAACATATAATACTAAACATATATGAATTATATATCTCTGGATAAACATAAACTAGACCTCAGTTTTCCTATTTTAACAATGGGAGTTGGATTTGAATATATAAGCTTTTAATTTTGCTACAATTCTAAATCTGCCAGTTTACAATACAACTAGAAAGATGACAGCAGCCACATTGTATACCTTTCAATATATGTTGCAACCTTTAGTAGATAGAAGTATTCAATAATTGCTGATTATGTGTTTTTCAAGCCATATAGCTTCCAGGACCCTGATAGTTCTACCATTCTAGACTTTAGGCATAGCAGATAATTACTTAGTAATTTTCTATTCCACAATTATCTACTATATTCAGAACACAATAATGATGTTGCAAGAGTGTGGAGGAAACACTATATGTCTTCTAATAAAAGTATTCTATTTTATAATCATTTTGAACTTGTTCAGTAAAAATGTCATACCCATAAAAAAATGAAAGTTTTCAAAGGTATGTACTATAAACTATAATTTGGATGCTAGAACATAAGTATTTATTTAATATTTTTCTACAAGTATGTGATTACAGATTTCCTAGATTTAGATATCCTACATTACATATCAATGTACCAAAAGTGCTTAATATAAATTTGATATGTAGGAAGTGCTTAATAAACTTGAATGATTAAGTAAATAGATACATAGATTTATTGGCAGGTAAAGATTACATTAAGGAAGTATTTATGGAATTACAGGGAAGAGAGAATATTTTGATAAATGCTTATAAAGATGATTGCAAATGACTTAAATGTAGAAAAGTTGAAGGAGTTTTGACTAATATTCAGGTGAACTTTCAAGTATTTAAACTCAGTACAAGATAGTAACTATCAGTGAGTAGTGATAAGAGTAGTGATAAGAGAGAACCACTCTGCCACCATGGATTAAAAAGCAGGTGTTCCAGGGTACTTGAGCCTGGGAGAGGAGCACAAAGACAGAGAGAATCAGTCCAGGAACTTGCTAAGTTACACTAGGGCCTAGCCAATGGTAGCCCACAGCTAGAAGAGGCAGTAGAGGTTAGAGAGAACAGCCTGGAGTGCAGGGTGCACAGGCTCAACTGAATACAGAAAGTAGAGAAGAAAAAAGGAGACAAAACCTCTAAGCACTCCCATGCCAGCCCTACTAAAAGGAAGGTTGAAATTCCACCCTCAAATCATTTGAATTATATGTTTAATTCAATCTAATGAAAGCAAGAACAGAGATGAGGCCAAGTCAATTATGGAGTAACTCAAAGACAAAACCAAGCTCAGCAACAGACTAGATTGACTCAGTAGCTTTTTCTCAGTTGTAATGGGATACACAAAAGAGCCCTGCACTAGGTATAGACATAATATTATTTACTTCATTCTTTCAAATTATTTTCCACATAATGCTTCTATTCAATCAAAATTATGAGATAATTTTTTTAAAAGATGGAGCCATTATCAATAGTATAAATAGCCCAAATGTTGAAATTATCCAAGAGGAACTTTAAATGATAATTATACAATAAGGAATGATAAAAAATGTGTACAAAAAATGTACACAGCATGAATGATAAAATGAGTAATTTTAGCTAAAAATGTAAAATTCAAAAATGGCGAGATGAATAATTTTAATGGGCTTATCAGCAGAATGAATATAGCATGAAAGAATCAGTAAATGTAAAGAGCAGTGAAAGTTACCCAAAAGGGGGGAAAAAAAGGAAAAAGAAAACAGATATAATATCCATGAAAAACAAATAAATTGATCTAAGATTTAAATAATTAAAGACCCAGAAAGAGGAGAGACAATATGATGAAAAAAATACTGAAGAAATATTGGCTCAAAAATTTCCAAGTGAACAATGCACACACATACACACACATGCACACACATACACAAGATGAGGAGAAAATCCTGAAAGTGTCCAGAGAAAAAAAACATACATAGAGGAAACAAACAAATAAATTTTAAAAATGACAGAATTGTCACAAGAGGAAAAAAACCATAAGAGCAAAAGACAAATGAAAAGCATCTTGAAAGTGCTGAGAAAAATTAAGAAGGAGGAAGAGGAACAAGAGGAAAAGGTAGAGAATTTACATATCTGATTTCAAAAGTTTAAATTGTTAAAATAAAATAAAATAGAGACCAGGCTTGAAAATCCCCCAAGCAGACATCACATAAGCCCTGCAAGCAAAATCAAATCTATTTCATGAACATAAATGAGACTTAACTTAGGTTAATTTATTGTAAATGGCTCTGATAATTGTAAAAGAAACAAGTCATCTTCCTAAAATGGTGTAGGATAATCACTTTTAACCAAATCTGCTACCATCTGGAAATCCCCATTATAGCAACCAATCATTGTATAGGTTAAACAACTTCCTCAATTTCATTTTGTAAGCCACCCTGTAACATCTTGCTCTGACTTTCATATCAGTTTTGGATTTGAAGACTCAAAGTTTGCAAAGTGGTTTTTATATACAAAAAACTCCTCCTAATTATTAGTTTACTGACCTGGTTTTAACTTTTACTATTTCTGGATCTTTTACACTATAAAGACAATATGGTATTGACATAAAGGTAAATACATAAATCAATGGAACAGAATTGTGAGACCAGAAAAAAGCATTGTATTTAAGATCAGCTGATTTTTGACTAAGGTGTCAAGACAATTTAATAGAAGACAAGTCTTTTCAACAAAAAGTACTAAGTCAAATGTGTATCCACATGCAAAAAAAAAAAAAATGAAATGAAAACTTTACCTTATACCATATATAAATATTAATCCAAAATCAATCATTGTTCTAAATGAAGAGCTAAGATGATAATATGTCTAAAAGAATACAAAAGAGAAAATCTTTAGGAACTGTGATTTGACAGAGTTTTTTTGTACAATTCCAAAAGAAAATCAATAAAAGAATAAATTGATAAAGGATTTTCTCAAAAGATAGCATTAAGAAAATAAAGGCAAACCACAAATTGGGAGAAATGATTTGCAAATCATATATCTGATAAAGGACTTGCATTGAAAATACATAAATCTTTTTAAAGTCAATAATAAGACAAAAAATTCAAATAAAAATAGGCAAACATTTTCCTAGGCATTTCAACAATGAAATCATAAGAATATCTCTTAAGCACATTAAAAAATATATACAATACTTTTAGTAACATGGAAATGGAAATTAAAACAATAATGAGGTATCACCTCACACCCAACGACAATAGATGTACTCAAAAACATAGACAAGAAGAAGTATTAGGGAGAATGGAGAGAAGCTACAACCCTGATATATTGATGGTTAAATGTTTCAATGGCAATGCTAAATATGGAACCTGATGTTCTTAAAAAATTAAACACAAACATATTATATGCCCCAGCAATTCCACACCTGGGAATTTGCCCAAGATAATTTTTTTTTTGCCCAAGATAAATTAAATACACACCCACACAAAGATAATTATAGGAGTCTTAGTCATAATAGCTCCAAATTAGAATCAATCCAAATGTCAACTAAGTGATGAATGTACAAACATAATATTTTATATCAATGATATTGAATACAATATATCAACCAAAAGAACAAACTACTGACATACACTACAATAGGTATGCACCTCATAATCATTATGCTAAGTGAAAAATGCCAGAGATAGAAGATCACACATTACATCATTTCATTTTTATGAAATGAACAGAAAAAGCAAATTTATATATAGAGGGAAAGCAGATAAGTGGTTGTCTACAGCTAGAGATGGAGACAAGGATTAACTGCAAATGAGCACGAAATTTTTTTTGACTTTATATCTGCCATGTTTATTGGAGTGGGGAGTGGCAAAATATGTGTTGGCTTTTGTCATTTTTTTCCCTATATGCAATACGGAGCACTTGAAGTAAATGGCTTTTACTTCTAGAAATGGCACTCTATTTCTGAAGCATGATTCCCACATTTTTCAGGCTAAGGATTATTAGAATTGCATTTGTGTGATTCCTTGGCTTTCTACTACCTTCCAGATCTCTCTTTCCATGCTGAAATTCTTTTAAAAAGCATCCAATAGTATACTCACTACCACATATATCAGTATGAGGTCATTTGCATTTTTTCAAAAACATCTCATCTTATTTGTGAAGCAGATTTCTTTCAACGTATCAAAGCATATACTCTCACCGAATCTATCTGAGCCCTTTTTAAATCATCCTTCTAAGCAAAATACTTTCATTTAAAAAAAATGAACATTTCCTGTACCCAAGTTCTTTTTGTGTTGAGCTGAAGCAATATAAAATATCAGCTCAAGTGGGAAATGTGGGGAGGAATTATAAGGAAAAGCTAGGAAGATTAAATGGGAAATGACTCTCTAAAGTCTGATGTGTGGCATTAATGATGTAGCTCACTCTAGTTGAGAGGAGCAGCTAGTTCTTTGCCTTTTACATCAGGGAGACTAGTGATGCCTTCTATGTGTAAGCTGTGAAAAATTTAAACACAGCTTCTAAATTTTACTATGAAAATCACCTTTTAATTACCGGAAAAGAAACATATATAATATTATTGCTGAGTAGAAAATTGCAATTCATCCTCATGATACCCATTATCACCACCATCACCTCCAATTATTAGGCTCATGCTTTGACTGTGTTTATTTGAAAGGTTAAACTCTTTGTTATTACTTTATGACTTGATGACAGATAATGACAATAGTTTTTAAGTCTTGCATGTCCAATAAACAAGAGAAAATCAGTCTGATCTCAGAGTTGGCAGTGTGTATACAGCATTTTTATATAAGACTGGCAATAATCAAATGTGTAATGATATGTACATTTTGTACAGATCTTAGACATGTATAAGGTGTTAAAGAAGTAGAATTTCCTTTGGGTTGGAATAGTAAAACAAACAAACAAACAAACAAAAAACATGTAGTAGAATACCTAGGCAAGCAGAGAAGTATGGAATGGAGAGATACCTAGGTAGGGATGTGTAAGAAATATAAAAATACTCCATGCAGTGATCAAATAGCAGTCATGATAGTTTTCTATATCACTACTCCTAACCTATCAGACTCTTTGAAAGTAGTGAAGAGAGAGGGGTATTGGAAAGGTAATTAGAATCACAAAGATGGGGCAGCCCGGGTGGCTCAGCGGTTTAGTGCTGCCGTCAGCCCTGGGCCTGATCCTGGAGACCCAGGATCGAGTCCCGTATTGGGCTCCCTGCATGGAGCCTGCTTCTCCCTCTGCCTGTGTCTCTGCCTCTCTCTCTCTCTCTCTCTCATAAAATAAATACAATCTTAAAAAAAAAAAAAGAATCACAAAGATGTGTGTTGTGGAGGGGGTGAAGAGACATGTTGGTCAAAGGGTACAAATCTTCAGTTCTACGAAGTTCTGGAAATTTAACAGTTGTGGGAAACAAAGGCAGAAGAAAAATTATTAAATTTCCTTATTACCTACAGTCTATTGACAAGTCCTTGAAACAGGCAGAGTGACATCCCTCCAAGAACTCAACTACCTCTATGTTAATACTTTGTTAAGAGCAAAAGATCCCCAAGATGACTTAAGTCTACTGTAACAGATAAAAATTCCTTTAGAAATTTCCTTTATCTCTAAACCCTCCAAGATAGGTATTGGTAATCATCCCCCAAGCATATATGACCCACCGATATACATCTGGAGGGTCTCATGACTAAGGTTTTATTAGACAGTAAGAAGTGACCTTTCCCAACAACAGCTAGCCCCCTCAAGGTCCTGGAAACCTTGCTTCCAAAATTCCTTAGAGACTTATTTTATCCCTACCTCACCTTCCCAACTTGAAAGTATATAATGGGCCACTCCTCATGACCCCAATGCCACTCTTTTTGCCCATGGGTCCTGTCCCCATGCTTTAATAAAACCACCTTTTGGCATGACAGACATCTCAAGAGTTCTTTCTTGGCTATCGGCTTTGAACCCTAACGTCTTTTCCTACATCATTGCCACACAGTTAATTGAACCACAAATCATACTTACTGGCAGTAATGACTTACTGGCAGTTTATTAGAAATTCCCAAATAAGCTAACTTTATTTTGAAAATAGTTCACAATTAAGAAGCAACCTGAATCTTTGAGGACATCCCCATTATTTAAATTCTAGTAACATCGGCAGTAGTTATCACAGGAAATGTATCAGATGGAAGTCTTGTGTTAACAAGTTCTATCATCTAAAGTCCAAGAATTTCATTGGTCTACCAGTTTCCTCATCTTTCAAATGAGAATCATGATTTAAATTACATTGTGAATGTTGTATGTTATATAGGAAGAAACATAAACCTTTCTCTTCTACCTATCTTGAGTTCTCTCCCTGGCGTCCCATAGGTTAAACTGGCAAAAGGCAGATTAACAAGGCAACAAAACAGTTAACATGCACATCAGGCACAAATATATATGGGAGCACTCAGTGATGAGTAATCCAAAGAGTTTCTTGATGTTGGGCTTATATATATTTTTAGGGTAAACAAAAGGAAAGCGGTTTTGGGTTTCTGGACTAGGGATGAAAGCTATGGGATGAAGACAAAGAATAGTATGGTCAAATGGGGTTGTTTACGAAGGTTTTTTTTTTAAGATTTATTTATTTATTTATGATAGACATAGAAAGAGAGAGAGAGAGGCAGAAACACAGGAGGAGGGAGAAGCAGACTCCATGCCGGGAGCCCGACGTGGGACTCAATCCTGGGACTCCAGGATCGTGCCCTGGGCCAAAGGAAGGCGCTAAACCGCTGAGCCACCCAGGGATTCCCAGGAAGGTTTGTTGTACAGAGTTAAGTCATCCGCCTTTTCCATTGATGAGTGTTATTAAGAGTCCTCCTCTTCTAGGTAAGGGAGAAAGAGTTTTACAAATGGAAATTTCCTTTATCAATGCAAATTTCCTTTCTCAAAAAGAAAATTTGTGCCCTGTTTTTAAAGCATTACCTGCCTCTGCTGATTCACAATGGCCATTAGCTCAAAATAATCCTTATGCCAAAGGGGCGTACTTTGAGATAGCATATTCTGGCACCATTCATTATATTAGAACTCTACATAAAGGCCTGGTGACTATTTGGGGATTTTAATTCATTCATTTCATCCTCTTTGGGAACAGACATTTGTGGCTTGAAAGCATATCTTTCTTTCTCTCTGGTCTGGACACTTTTGAATTTTGAATAAAAAAATAACAAATAAAAAGGAGAGAAAAAAGGAGCTAAAATATATGTGTGTGTATAACATGCATAGTCAGCCATAAAAAACCTAATCTACTTCCTTTATTACCTCTTTCTTTCCTTTTTCCCTCTGGCCCTTCCCTCCTCCCTTACTCCTTTTCTCCTTCTCTCCTTTCCTTCCTATCTTTTCTCCTGTCCTCCTTCTCATCAGAAAATTTTAAAAATCAGAAAAGTACAGACTTCACTCATTTAGACAGTGTACTAATTTAGGCATGAGGTGAACTGGATTAATCTTGAATACAGGGATTTTGCAAAAATGTTTGTGAAATGGAATAGTTGTCTACTTACAAGAACAAACACTTTTTTGAAAACTCTAGAAATAGCTATTTCCATACCCAAAATATAGAGTGGAAATAGTACAAATAGTGCCTTCTTGTGCTTATTAACAATCATTATTCACTCTTCTTTAATATAAAAGCTAGGCTAACATTATCTGGCATTAACTAAGTTATGGAACTGAGACCAGAGAACTTGCTCCATAATTTGCTGATTGCACGATCCAAGGGAAGTCACAACTGGTAATTTTCATCTCTCCAATGAGCCAGCTAGGCTTGACTATATTTTATCTTTCCTTTATATCTTATAATACAGACACACTCATAACATAGATGAGGCTTAGCCTTCATGATTGTATCAAACTTTAAAATTCTATGATTAGGATATGCTTTTGTTTTTTCAACAAATGAAAAATTATTAATTTTCTTTATTTGCCTACTTTCTGCCTCCATTGCTCTATCTTCCTTAAAACTATTTTTCCTATGCTACTACATTAGATGAAGTGCCTAAGAATACATATGCTCATTTGATTGCTGTATTGGTTAGAGTTTGTCCCTTCAGGGACTTCCTTAGAGGAAGTGAGCTTGCTTTCCAGGAAGGATTTGCTTTTCAGAGACCAAGTCATATGCATATCCCTTTGCTTTTTCATTCCTGCCACGGTGGGAGCCCCCCTTGAATTTAGGGGAAATAGCGTAGGACTCCTTACATAAATGCGAAAATGAGAGAGCACAACTATCTGGGTCTGAAGGAAGAAATCTGCCAGCCCTCTTTGGACTCTCCTTTTAGGTCAGCTTAATCTGAAACCCCTCAAATTCTTTATCACTCTGGTTTGGTGCTGTGTTGACCAACCAGAAAATAGCTATGCTTTTCACTATTCTTTTGCCAAGTTTTAAATCTGATATTTTCTGATATTGGTCAAGATTTTTATAAACATCCCATACAATGTCAACTCAACAATATATTGTTGGGACTTTCACATACCCCATAGAGTAGCTGCTTTCTCTGTGATTATGGAGCCAGAAGTAATGGACTTTGTTCTGGCTGCCTTCCGTTGAGAAATTAGTGAGAGCACTGGGTTTTCACTTTATTCACAATGTGTGATATAAGAGATGATGTTTTGGGGGGTTTTGTTTTGTTTTGTTTTTTACTTTTCATTTTTTAATTTCATTTTGAAATTTTAGACTCACAGAAGAGTTGCAGAGATAGTATAGAGCTTCACCATATACCTTTCACCTAGACTATTCTAATGTTACCATAAGCGTGGTACAACAGTAAAACCTAAAAAAAATAATACTGGTACAATACTATTAATTTACAATAGACTTTTTATTTTTTTATTAAATTCAATTATTGTATCTTTTTCTCTAGTAATGGATCAAATTAAAGCCAGGAATTCAAATTACATTCAGTTGCTGGGACTTCATAGTTTCCTCCTATCTGTGACAGTTTCTTCATCTTCCTTTTGTTTTGTTTTGTTTTGTTTCGTTTTGGTGTGTGACCTTGACACTTTTGAAGAATACTGGCCCAGTATTTCGTACAGTATTTCCCAATTTTTGGTTGTGTGACTCTTTATCATGATTGCGATGTAGGAAAGATGTTGGGGTCTGGGGTGGATAACCAAGGAAGAATTCTTGAGACATCTTTGGTGCAAAAGGGTGGATTTATTAAAGCATGGTGACAGGACCCAGGGGTAGAAAAAGCGGAATTGGCATCATGAGCAGTGGCCCATTGAATACTTTCCATTCAGAAGGAGGTTATAGATAGTGTAAGTCTCTAAGAAATTTTGGAAGCAAGGTTTCCAGGGGTTCTAGCTATTGTTAGGAAAAGGTCATTTATTATTGTTTAGTAAAAACTCAGTCATGAGATGCTTCAGATGAGTATCACTGGGCCATATGCTTGGGAGATGATTGTCAACATGTATCTTGAGGGGTAGAGGTAAAGGAAGTTTCCAAAGGAATTTTTATATGTTAAAGTAGACTCACAGGATCCTGAGGATCAGGCTAAGAGTGTCAACTTGGAGGCAGCTGAGTCCCTAGAGGAGTGTAAGTAAGTGGGCCGTAAGTAGCATGGAAATTTAATAATCTTTCTTCTGTCTTTGTTTCCCACATCAATTGTACTGGGGTAATGGATTTTTGGAAAGAATACCAGAGTTGAAGTGCCCTTCTCATCATATACGAGTGAGTACATTTCAATATGACTTAAAATGGGTGACACTAACCTTGTAACTTGAAGTGATGTCTATAAGATTTTTCCACTGCGGAGCTATCGTTTATCTCTTTCTTGACTACATTTGTTGTAAATGAGAAAATATATCAAAAGACGGGGAATTAGGTCAAATTTAAGCTCCATTTTTTGGGAAGGAAGAATATTAAAAAATTAGGGATATATGTTAAAAACACTGTAGTATTTAATAAATATTTTGTGGGGATACTTTGAGGCTATGGAACTAGCCTGCTATTCCTTAAAGTGTTTTACTCATGCCAGAGCCAAGCTAAAGGATAGACAACATCCTCAAATTAGAAACAAATGACTTGTAGACTTTCCTTTTCCATTTTTGGTGTTTTGAGACAACTCACTTCTTGTTTTAGTCTGCTTTGAAATGCTTTCCAGGGCCATAGTTTTATGAAATATTCTATCCAAATTTTTAGAATTGTTATCTGTGGGAGTGTCCACACGTTCACTTCACTTTGCAGCCATTATTAGAAGTTTCAAAAAAAAAAAAAAAAAAGAAGTTTCAAGACTCAGCTTGTTTAATTGATTTGCTTGATCAGGTTCATAATATTACATTCAATCCTAAAAATATGAGTTTAAATATACAGAATGTTATATGTTAAGTAAGGTATGAACCATCTTCATCATGTTATGACCTTAGGTTATTTAAAAATATTTCAGTGATGACAAATTCAGTCATTCCTTTCATTCATTTCACTGCCAATTCAGTGAAATCCAATCATAACTAATTATATACAACATACTGGTTCTCCGAGTTTGGTTTTGGATTTTAGCTGGCTCTTTCAGAATTAAATGCATTTGGTCTCACAGACATGAATGCCAACTACACTTTCGTTTTCCAGTATGCTTTGATTAAGGCCATTTGCAGCCTTTCCTGTTGGTTTGGATTTCAAAATTGACCATTGTAGGCAAATAACCTAGCAATGGGTTTCCAGAGGTTGATGTGATGTGTGGTTGAAACAACTGACATTACCAGATTGCAAAGCAATGTGCTTAAAGTACTTATGATTTCCTTTACAAACAACTAATTCTCACCATAGACACTGTGATCCAGTTGATTGCTTGCTCAGTAGCTGTGATGAATTCCTATGTACTTGTAAATGTGTGAATCTGTGTTAGCATGTGAGCATGTGTATGTTTTTGTGACACGTGCCTGTGTATGTTTCGGGGGACTTAAGGAAGACAGTTCAGAGATAGAAGAGGAGAAAAGTTGGGGTGGAAAAAAGGTAGTGGAGAAAGAGTTAAATTAAGCTAGTCAAAAAACCATTGAGTGGCCACTTTGTGTATTAAAATAAACCAGTAAATTGGTGAATAGAAAGGCCCAGGCCAGGAGGCCTTTTGTTTCAATGGGTAATTTTCAGGTAACTAATTTGAGCAGTCCTTTCAAGACACAGAGCAGCAATTTTTAAATTGTGGTAATATTACATTCACAGGTCTTAGAGGAGGCTGGGGAGCCAAATAGGGCTCTTGGGCCCAACTCCTTCTTCAAGCAGAAGAGCTTTATTTCCAACTGTTTTATACAGTTGTCATCTGAGTAAAATGCTTCGAATAGACTTCCTTTAAGAAAAAATTGAAAAATATTCAATAATTTTGAGCTCCTAGTAGACAGGGATAGCAGATTGTATGATAGAAAGACAACATAATTATACCAATAATTATAAGGGGAATATTATATGTTAACAATTAATATAAGAAATAACTGTGAAAATAATAAAACACCCTATTCTAATCTAGATTTTATATTTCACAGCCTTATCAATATAATATTGTAACAATATATATTTATCATGACAATATTATAACATTTCATAAAAACTTAATCAGGTGATTGCTAGTTTTGTGAATATAAATGACAGTTTCATTTTATTTTTTTTTAAATTTTCAGCTGAAAGAAAGTATTTTGAATATATATATATATATATATATATATATATATATAGAGAGAGAGAGAGAGAGAGAGAGAGAGAGAGAGAGTGTGCCCTGTGGAGCATTACAAGGGGAATTCTCGTAATGGTCATTGCCTCAGTAAGCTTAGAGAGAAACTGAAGAAATAAAATTTATGTTATACACAGGTGTATAACACGAGCCTGGGTGGTTGAGTGTCCAACTTGGTTTCAGCTTAGGTCATGATCTCTGGGTCATGGGATGGAACTCTGCATTGGGCCTTGCTTTGTGGGGTGTCTGCCTCTCATTTTGTCTTTCTCTCTCTCTCACTTACTTGCTCCCTTTGCCCCTTCCATTAGTTTACATTGCCTTACAAACTTCTTTTCTTGCAAATGAATATATAGTGTGAAGTTTTCCTAAATGAAGGCCATACTTTACAAATGATTTTTTGTTATCATACCTATATTATATTCCATTAGACATTTGAAAAAGTGTTCCAAATAATGACAACCATATTTGTCCCTAAAAATCATATATGATACTCTATGTTCCTGGAGAACAAGGGAAAATTATATAAATATCATAAGAAGAACACCTTTTGTTTCAGGCACCAACTTCAGGAAAGGAAGCCTGAGAATCAAGCAGTCCAATTGCATGAGTTTATATGTCAAGGCTTCATTTATTCCTAATGGGGCCATCAATGCCTTTTGTGATCTCAGTAATTAAGAAGCCAGTTTGAATCCTCTGATTATGGACTTCCTAAAAGCTGGCTGCTAAGTCATAAAGGAAATAGAAAGATGCTTTGGAAACTAATGGCTGCCCCTGTGTGCTGAGTCAGTCTTGAATTTTATGGGAAGCTATGCTGACTTATGCAGGACCACTCTGTGTCTCTGAGATGATCTATTTTAACATGCTGATTGCTTCTTCTTGGGAATCATTTTCCCTATGGAGACATGGGCCATTTGTATAGTTTTAGAAAATTAATTCAGTATGGGAGATGAGAGAAAACTTGGAGCTGCAGTGGAAATTCTAAAGTAAAACAACATGTTTGGAGACCTGTATTAAACAACAAAAAAATATGCAGAAGCAGGACAATTTTCGTAGTATTTCAGGTAAAGGACAGAGACTGGTGGCTCCATTACAGACATCATCAGTATAGTCACGTTCACCGGAAGACAGCAGAATGGTTTGAGGACTCTCCATGGAAATACTATGTTATCCCACTCATTACCCCCCAACCATCTCCAATTTTGTTTATGTCTTCCTTAATGAATGCCACAGAGCAAGAAAAACAAGGAAAGAGGATAAAATGTGCCAAAAAAGTAAAGCAGCATGAATCACCATGAGGGAATTCATCAATTAGAAATTGAAATTAAAGATACTAACCTATGAAAAAACTGTACCTCTGGAGGTTGTTCGAGGACAGTGTCTGTTCTAATTTCAGAAGGTAAGTTGGCAGAAATGTTTAAAGTATGGTGTGTAAGAGAAGTATGGTGACCCAGAATAAAAATCACAGTGGGAGAAAAAGAAGCTTTATATCATTTTCCTTTCCAGCACATGCTTTGATTAGATAAGCACCAAAAAGCCATATTGGTGACTAAAAAGGTTCTCTGTTCATTATTCTACCTAGGAGGCATGTGTGGCTATTCAACCAATTTTTTTAATTGTGACACGTTCCTTCTGAATAAGCTCTTGTGAGTCACAAGATCCTCTGATGAGCAAATAATAAGAGGGGAGAAAAGGGGCAGCAGAATGAGGAACAGAGAGAAGGATCTTGATTGCTCTCTAAATGCATATTAAATGCTATGTGCTCAAATTCAATCTCAATTAACCAGAATTCAATTATCTAGAAATATTATTCAAATAAACTAAAATGACTTTTTTATTCACTCTAGCCCCTGGACAAAGAGAAGGTAAGTGGAAATAACAATAGTAATAGTAGTAGTAGTAATAATAATAATAATAATAGCAACATTAACAAAACTGTGGCAGAAGCAACATGCTGGTTATCCTCCATTTCCATCTTTCTTCCCTACCGTCACTTTCTGCCCTGCTTTTTCTCTAGGAAGTTGACCAAGTTGACCATATCTACTGGATTTCCTTGTTGTCTTGGCATGAGTGGGATTCAGTCAATGGAAGTTGATAGCAGGAGATTGGATAGCAGGAGGAGAGTGAGGTTATAATATTTTTTCCTAGTTTCTTTCCTACATCACAGAGGTTCTTCTACTGGTTGTCTCTTCTATGGCATGGCTTCTATCTGGCATCTTCTCTCCCATCACTCCAAATCTATAAATGCTATTAGTTTTATCTCTTTATTCTTAACTATTTTAACACTCTTGTCAGAAATATGAGTATGGTTTTCTTCAGGTTAGTGGTAAAGATTTTTTTTCCCTATCTTTTAAGTGTCTATAGAACAAAATCAGTCTAGGAGGAAGACTATTTTAATTCTATGTTCTGAGCTTCAAGTATTCTATTACAGTCAAATTTTCTCAGTCCTCCTGCTATTATTGGAGAAGAATCAAGGAGTCTCAACCTCTGTGCTGAGATAGAGAATTTTGAAAGATGGCCAAATTCCCCACCATGGTCTGTATGTACATGTAGCCCCTTTCATCATGGAATGTAGACTATGTCTGTGGCTGCTTCGACCAACAGAATGTGAAGAAAAATGACCTTCTGGGACTTCTGAGCAAGATATGAAGAAACAAGATTTTCTACTCACTAGGGATAAATTGCTAGGTAGAGAGGTCAAAAGGCCTAGAAAGTCCTGCACTCTAAAAATAGAAGCCAACCAAAGGAGCCCTAAGGCCCCATATATCCAACCATCTCATAGCATCTGCCATTTTGCTGCTACTGCCTGAGAGCTTAAGAAAGACAAGCAGAGGAACCTCTCAGCTGGGCCCAGCTAACACAGATTTGTGAGATAAAATAAAATGTCAGTGGTTTAAGCTACTAAATTTTTTGGTGATTTATGATGCAGCATTAGATAGCAATAGCAATAGATAATCCACTTACTAGCAGTGTGACTGTGAAAGGTACTTAAGCTGCCTGAGGCTCAATTTTCTCATTTTCAAAATGTTCATGATAATAGTTAACTATACTATAGGTTACTTTGAGGTCTAAGCTATAAATGAGATAAAATGTTCAAAGTAGTCATTCAGCATAGAGCCTGGGACACATTAAGTATTCCATAAATCTTGTTCTTATTGGTAACATTATTATTTCATATTTTTTATCTTCACTTCCTTAGATAATTCTATACACACACATTAAGGCACATTTCTTTAGCACCTACAGAATTTTACATACTGGGCTGTATGTTTGAGGGTTCAGGATTAGTAAGTAAGTACAAGAAAAATTAAGATAACTCATAGCGAGAGGCTGTGAGGATAGGGAAAAGGGTATGACTAAATCTAAAGCAGAGAGTAAGAAAAAATAAAACCTCTGTAACACGATGCTATTTAAACTGAGACTTGAATGATGAGAGTTTGCTTGAGAAGGGTGAGTCTGGAAATGAGTATTTCTTTTTTAAAAAATATTTTTTATGAAAAAAAGATTTTTTAAATTTATTCAATTGAGACAGATATATATGTGTGTGTGTGTGTGTGTGAGAGAGAGAGAGAGAGAGAGAGAGAGACAGAGAGAGAGAGAGAGAGACAGCATGAGCAGAGGGAGAGGTAGACTCCCTGCTGAGCAGGGAGCCTAATGTGTTGCTTGATCCC
Organism: Vulpes vulpes; assembly: GCF_048418805.1. Lineage (NCBI taxonomy): Eukaryota > Metazoa > Chordata > Mammalia > Carnivora > Canidae > Vulpes > Vulpes vulpes. The sequence continues at coordinate 110,080,009 of NC_132792.1, forward strand.
AGGATCCTGAGATCATGACCTAATTTGAAGACAGACGCTTAACCATATGAGCCACCCAGGAGCCCCTGGAAATGAATCTTTCTGACAAATGTGGATACCAATGCATAAGAGAAGGCTTCAGATGTTAAAGGACATGGCTTATCCAGAGAACCAGGACATGTGGGTAGCTGTAGACAAGACATAAAGGAAATCCGTGTTAATGTGGGACCAGGCCATAAAGAAGGCTAGGGTGGTTTTGGAGTGCCTTGCAAATTTTGCTCTAGGTTTGGAACATATCCTGAAAGCACAAAGACTTTTTTGTTAGGTCAAAACTCTTGCTCGTGTGAACAGTGGCTTTTAGGCAGGAACTTTGAGCCTTATATGAAAACCCTTGGTTGTGAGAACAATGGATTATGTAGAAAGAGACTAGAGGTTTATAAGGTAAAGGTGCAAGTAGAGAAAAGCTAGCATAAAGCAGTAGAATAGCAAATGGGCAGCAGTTCTTGAATTCCAGATATAATTGTGAGGTAACATCAGTAAAATCTTCTAGTAGCTACTGGGTGAGGGATATAAGGAAAAAGGAGAAGGCAAAGGTAGGTCTCAGGTTTCTATATCAAGTTTTTTGGTAAATGATAGTGAGTTCCACTAAGAGAATAGCAAGGGAGAAAAAAGACTTTTTGCCCAGTATGGAGGGGTGTGGTGAGGAAGGATAATAAAGTTATCATTCTTTGTAAGGCACTTTAATACCTACTAGATACTTTTACAAAGACCTTTAAATCTACGTTTTCTAACTACTTAAAGTATTAGTGGAACACTATTGATGGTATAGATAATTATATTGAGGTTCAATTAGATTAAGTTACTTGAACAAGAACTACAGAGTAAATGGTAAAGTTTAATGACTTCAAATCCCATGTACATTTCTTATTTAGAAAGTTGGATATGAAGCTCAGAATCAGAATAGAGATATGTAGCTATAGATATAGTCGTTGATGTTGTCTTGGGAATGGATGGTTGTAGATAGAATGAGAAATGAGGAGCTCAAAGACAGTATCCTCTAAGACTCCTGCAGTCACAAATTCAAACAACAATGAATAATTCTTTAATGGAGAAAGAGGTTGGCATAGAAGAAAGCCTACAGTGGGGGTAGAGCAATAGAAGAGGGCAAATCAGAAAAAAAAGAGTTGACACACAATTAATATACTACAGAGTGCTAAAGAGGTTTAAGGAATGAAGAATAACCAGTAGGTTGACAGCTAGGAGATAGAAATAGTTGGAACAGTCTGGAAAATCTTAGTGTCCCAACTGGGATTGTGACCATTCCATTTCATTGGCTAGTCTTCACAAAGCAGGGAGGAAGGGAGAGGGCAATCCAGTGTTGGGGTATTGCAATAATAAAGAGACAATGATGGGAAAGTAAGAAAAGTATAAGGAGCTGTGATAATATAAAGTTACCTCCTAGGAAATCTATTCTTCACAACTCTGATTTCTGTTTCTCTCTGGGTAATTTTCTTAACCAGGTTTTTGCATTAAACCAGGTGTCTTTGTCTTGCATTAGTAGAAGCCATATACATCCACAGCAGCTATTTGAATGTTGTTATCCAGGGTTAAGCCATGTCAAGAACTGTGAGGGGTGTAAGACTTTACCCTACTTGTAAATGAACAGTTTAGCCAGCTGCTGTTATGTGGATGTTGGCAGGAGATATGAGACTCCTAAGTGAAAAGGCAAAGGACTTTCTTACTCATGGCAACAGTAGTAGTCAGAATATCAGCATTTTCCTGTGCTAGTTCCTTGAGCTTCAGTTCCCACAGGACATCACAAAAGGGGCAGGTGACACCTGCACATGTAGTGGGTTGCATTTCACTAGAGAAACTTTGAGCTTAGGGAATCTAAACCTTTTTTAATAGGCAGTAATATGCCTATACTCTATCCCAAAAGGAGGCATTATATTTGTTGTACTGGCAGTTTGTACTGGAGGGAGACACTGTAACTTTCAAGGCAGTAAGTGAACCTGTCCTTTGCTCTGGAGACACACACTCTATCTTCTAAGGCTATTGTTGTGCAAGCACCCTGGAACAGATAGTCTGGGAAAAAGGCAATAATTCCCTCTGCTCATAAAATGTGTAGAAACACAAGAGAATTATGGAGAACTGCCTCCCAACAAGCCAATGCAAAACTCTAATCATGTGTTCTTGGTAGTCCCAGGAAAAGAAAACAATTGCCAAAATTTTATATACAAAATTGATATGGTCTCACAGACTTGATATTATCCATATGCCAGTACATGTATCTTAGCATACAAGTTAATAATTTGTATAATTTGTTTTAAACCCCCCAAACTTCTGTGTTGGAAAGTCTTTTAAATGCATATACACTCACCATTTCATCTGATGGTCCAAATAATCTTTGAGGTACATATAAGGAGGTACAAAGAGAGAAACACTGATGGTAAGCAAGATTACATTCTTTTCTAAGTCACAAAAATAAAAGCAACTGAGATTTACACTCAGTAAGTTTGTCTTTCCATTTTGGTGTTTTCTGTACATATGCATTTTCATGGGTGTCCCCTGCTATAGATAAGATGAACAGAAGGCGTCTCTCTCCCCTACTCATTGGACCCATCTAATGTGCTATGTGAATTTGGGAACCTGGCACTTTCCTCTTCTCTGGCTTATTTTAAAGCCAAAAAAAAAAAAAAAAATGGTGGCCATCACATACATTTTTCATCTTCACAGTATTGTGGTGAGAATTCAAAGGTAATCCCATATGCATTTCCGCAAATCTGTAAACCTACCTTCTGTTATTCCAAATTTCTGTCCTTAGCACTCTCATATATTTGAGTAAGAACTCCAGTGGCACTTTTTCCATCGAGCATCCCTCTCTTCCTCAGTGAGGAAGTATTTCCAACTCCCTGTGGGCCTCTGTCAACATCTTCTTTATCTTGTAATACATATTACAGTGTGTTATCAATACACATTATTACGTCCTGTCTTTGAATAGATACTGCAAATATCCTGAAGGAAAACAAGTGCCTTCTCACTTAGGACAGTATTTTCATCCCATACCCAATGTCATACTTTGCCCAAGTCTGAAGTATTTTTTTTAATAGTGGTTAAGAGTACAGGTTTTGGAGTTAGGTGCTTCTGGAATTCAGTTCCACTTGTGCCATTTATTAGTTGTGATATCTCAGGCAACTTCTTTTTTTTTTTTTAATTTATTCATAGAGACAGAGAGAGAGGCAGAGACACAGGCAGAGGGAGAAGCAGGCATCATACAAAGAGCCGGACGTGGAACTCGATCCCTGGTCTCCAGGATCACACCCTGGACTGCAGGTGGCGCTAAACCGCTGCGCCTTCAGGGGCTGCCTTCAGGCAACTTCTTTAAATGGTCTAGGCCTCAGCTTCCTGATGGAAAAGGAGACGATTATATTTTTTCAGAGTTTTTTGGAAGGAGTATTTACAACATTGTTTAGCAAAATGTAACTGCTCAATAAAAGATTATCATCTTATGAATTTACATCTTATTCTTATTTTAGAGTATATCATTTTTTAATTTTAGATTCATTATGGGAAAATGACCAATTCCAGGTAATTCTATTTGTTTTTACTACTCTCCAACTTCTAAGCACCCTCCTCCTGTTCCTATTTATAGAGAAGTGATTTGTTGAAATATTTATCAAATCCTTGACTTTAAGGTATTTCCATTTTTAATCTTTCATGTAAAACCAATTTGGGTTTTAATTCTCAAAATTAAAGAGCTTTTTAGGCCTCTTCATAATTCAACTACTTAAAAACCCAATTGAAATGCCTTTGTTCTTCTAGCTACACCATCTACAAATGAAGTAGTGGTAGCTGTGCTCCACATCATTACATTTAGCTATAAACCAAGCCCAGAAACATCTATATATGCAGCTACCAACCTAGTTCGCATAGTTGAAAACCAATGGGTGATGAAATGGATGTTTCTTTGGCTAGATATTTGTAAGGGGTTCTACAGAGACAGCTCTATCAGTACAAGCCTCCTTCCTGCTTAATTTCCTATGACATAGAGCTTCCTGTGTAATTAGTTCTTTTAAAATGCCAGTTGCCTCATAGCATCATCCTACCCTCAACTCTCAGTAGCTCACCACTGCTTACATAATAAGGTTCAAACTCCTTAGCTTCAAAGTCATTCCCATCACAATCAGGATGTCCTATCTGACTTCCTAACACTAGCTCTCCTCTCCATGATGTGGCTCCATTTATAACACATAAGCCTGCCTATGCAATGTTTAGTCAAACATTCACACCTTCCTTTCTATGAATAGAAATGTAATCACCTCTTCTTCACCTACAAGTAATTCGACACTGATAAATTCTTTTTTCCCCTAGAAAGTCCTCCCCAAGGTACATTTTGTCTTTCCTCTGTCATTTACTAGCTGTCTACAATACTCTGAAAAATAATAGTTTTATTGGTTCATGTATTTTTTTGGTTTTTAAATTATTTCACGTGTAACTAATTTTCTCAGCTGAATTCATTATCACTCATTAAACACTAAGTTCAAAATAGCTTGCTACTTTAATTAGCTCAACACCCAACACAGTCTTCAGAGAACATTTTATTTTAGTTTTTCAATGCTTATTAAGGTAAACTAAACATATATAAAAGTACAACCCATCACAAACGTGTATCTCAAAGTTCCTTGTTACAGATGAACACGCTCAGATAACCAATTCTTAAGATACAGAACGTTATGAAGACTTCAGAAGCCCTTTTCATGTTATCTTCCAGTATACTTTATTTCCAACATTCCAAAACCTATACTAAAAAAAAGTACAATGGAATGATTTAAGAAATAAAACATTTATGTCACTTTGTGAGGGAAAGCCACAGACCTCTGCCCACCCCTGCTGACAAAGAAATTGGTCCCAAAAGGAACCACCTTTAAAATTTTTAAATATTTCTTCTAAAAGCTGCCTCTATTTCTTAAGGCATATGTTCCAACCACTATTTCTTGATTTATGAAGTTTAGACATTACCTCTTAACTCAGTTGTGAATGATGAGGAATAGTTAATTTATATCCCCCACCTCTTCTTTTATTTTCCAATTTTTGCCCTTAATTGTTAATCATTATCAGAGTGTGAAATATTAATTTTTGATCTAATAACAAAGGCTAATATCTCTTAACTCCTCACTTTTTAAATTGAAGACATTATCATCTCAAGCTTCCCTTCAATCATTCTTTCCACCTTTCCAGGCCCAGCACTATACTTTCTGTAACCATAATTAGTATTTTATGTTTGGTTTATAGCATCATTTTTCAAATTCAACTGCACACCAGAATCACTTGGAAATGTTGAAAAATACCAATGTATTATCTCAGATTTCTGATTTAGTAGATCATAACCCCAGAGTTCTGATGGAATGGATTTGGGAGAGTTTAGGTATTGTCTTCAGAGTTCCACAGAGATTCTAATGTATAGCCAGGACTGAGAAACACTGTTAATATAGTGATTCCTTAAGTTCAAAATCAATATATTGATTTTACATAATCATAGCTACATCAATATTGTTCATGTCAGCAGCCATTGTTATATAAAATGATTGCATATTCTCTTTTGGAACACATTTTTTTTTAAAATTTTAATTACTTTTGTTCTCTTGCACTATTTGTTTTCTTTATCCCTAAGCCCTTCATCATTTATTTCATTGAATTTATTCGTATTCTCATAGATCTTCCTCCAATAGCCCTCTATCCTCTTGTATAAGTCTGGTTGAATATGAAGACTGCTATGGAGATGTCTTCCTGGGATTTTCTTTCAATTCTTTCCACAGTTAAATCCTTTGTTTCTAATATCTCATGTTAATCTCTATAGGTTGGCTCTTCAGTTTTGGCTGTAGCTCATATCCTAGCAACTTTTTAAGAAAATACACAAAGAAAGTAAATTTTATGAGTTCTTGCCTGTTTGAAGATACCCTTGTTCTGCTCATGAAATTGGTGAAAAGGTTAGCCAGATATAGAAAATAGGTTAGTCAGATATAGAAAATAGAGTTTGAGGGGCATCACAGTGTCTTAGTTGGCTAAGCATCTGCCTTTGGCTCAGGTCATGATCTCAGGGTCCTGGAATTAAGTCCTGCATCTGGCTCCCTGCTTAGTAGGGAGTCTGCTTCTCCCTCTGCCCCTCTCCTGCTTATGCTCTCTCCGATGCTCACTCTCTCAAATGAATAAGTAAAATCTTAAAAAAAAAAAAAAAAGAAAATAGAGTATAAAAGTAGTTTTTTTATGGTACTTGAAATTATTACTCCATCATTATCTAGAATCTTGCTGATATAAATTTAGTGGCAAACTTATTTTAACTCCTTTAAGTGTTGCCTGCTTTTACTCAGTGAAACCAACTTGGATTCTCCTTTTGCAGTTCTGGTTATGATGACATTTATGATGACATATTTAGCGTCTGATTATTTTTCTATTCATTGTATTGAGCCACTGTGATCCCTTTCAAAATGAATATTGATAATTCTGGGAAATCCTTTTCTATTTGTTCCTACATAATTTTCTTTACTTAGTTTTCTGTGTTCTTACATTCTGCAATCTATATGGAACTATATTAAGTATCTCTTATTTTAACCTTCCTATCATATTTTGTAACTCTGTGTCTCTTTTTAGACTTTTGAAGGTATTTTTTCAGCATTACCTCTTAACATTTTATTACACTTTAAAATTGTTCATCATATTTTTACTTCAAAGATCTTTTTATTGTTCTGTCATTGTTCTTTTTCCACAACATTCTGTTCTTTTTTTTTTTTTCCATGGGATATCATATATTCTGAAGTCTACCTAAGACTACTTAAAAGACGTATCTTTTTCATTATTTTAAGTTCTCTTTTCATCTCTCACGGGTTTATTTTTTCCCTAAGGGCCATTTTCTACTGTTTTACTCATTCCATTTCCCACAGCTATCTCCTAAATTTTGTTTAGTCATATTTAAGAAGAAAAACAAAAACAAAAAGACAGTAGAAAAACTAACTGTGATTTAGACCAAGATTTGTTGACTTATTGCTTTTCCTTTAGAATACATTGGCCTGGAACTAGTTTTTACCAATTGGGATTCCAAAGATATTTGCAAATGTGTTTTCACCAGAAATGCCAATCATTAGAGGAACTTTTATGGTTTGATGTAGAAAATTCATTCAACTAATGAGTAAGATGAATAAGTTCTGTTATTGTAGTGGTAGTAAGTTATTTGATTGCTTATTTGTTTTGTTTTCTTTTTTTGAGCAGCAACCTCTGACTGCAGTTTCTAATCCTCTCAACTTATATTATATTAATTTAATAATATATTACATAATATATTATATTGTAATTCCAGGATGCTGGTGCTACCAGGATCAATATACCAATATATATTATATTATAATTCCAATTATATTAATGTAATTTCAGGATGCTGGTGCTACCCGGCACCTGGCAGAAGCAAACAAAATATCTGTAGAAATAAATACTATAATTCTAGGCCCAAAATTATTTTTCTATATAATTTTGCAAATAGATTGTCTGATACACAATCAAGAATAATCAGAAATGGAAGGAAAAAAAGATGAGCTATTGAAAATTTGTATGTAACTTATAGCCTCTAAAAATAAGCAAATGTTATATAGTTAAAATTAGAAATAATTTCATTAATTTACTGAGAATGACTAAACAAAAAATTATTAAAGAATAGAGGTTTTAAAGGATATGGTTAGTATACTTGACTTTTAAAATACTGCACTGGACACTACAGAATAAATACTCTTAAAAATAATAATAAAATAAATACTCTTGGGCAGCCTGGGTGGCTCAGCGGTTTAGCGCTGCCTTCAGCCTGGGCGTGATCCTAGAGACCCGGAATCGAGTCCCACGTCGGGCTCCTTGCATGGAGCCTGCTTCTCCTTCTGCCTGTGTCTCTGCGTCTCTCTCTCTCTCTCTCCTTTCTGTGTATTCTCATGAATAAATAAATAAAATCTTTTAAAAATAAAAAATAAAATTCTTTTAAAGGACATGAAGCAGTTCTTAAAATTTTCAAAGAATTGATATCTCAATTACAATCCTAGCAGTTTTTTATGACTGTGTATGTGAAATTTGTTATATACAGTTCTAAAACTTATACTGAAATACAAAGAAGCAACATTTACAGAGTCACTCTTGAAAAGAATCACATAACAAACTAATGAAACTTCCTTTCTTTACCAAATACCAAGAATTATTATAAGGCTACAGTAATTAAGATCATAGTGCTCACACAACAATAGATGAACAGAGGAATGGAATAAAACAGAGAGCTCACAAACAGACACAATTATTTAACCTCTGATGATATAGGAAAACAGTAGCACTTTAGTTTTTTTAATAGTTCCATTAAAAGGTGCTGGAATGATCAGATAACCACATGAAAAAATTGTCATGACATTTACTCTACCCCATATACAAAAATAAATTCCAGATTGTTTTTTAGATTTAAATGAGAAACACAACAATAAATCTCTTGGAAGATAGCATATGGAAAAAATCTCCAAAAAATTGAGAAATACTTTTTCAACAGGACACAAGAAATACTAGCCCCATCTCCCACTCCCAGGAAATATTAATATATGGAATTAAATCAAAAGAGAAATTATTCATCAAATGATACCATAAATTAAAAGAACAAAAAGTCAAACTACAAAGTGGAAAAAGATTGTTTGGGAGACACTAATCACAAAGGGCTCATATCTGAGTATATAATATACTCCTATTTATTGATAAGAGAAATCCACCAAAAGAAAATTAAGCAAGTTAAACATACATTTCACAAAATATATCACTCAATGGCCAAAGTTGCTCAATTATACTAGTAATCAAACTTATTCAAACTATGATCAGAATAAAGAAGTATACTGATGAATGTTATTTAATGTACTTTTCTGTAAATGTTATATTACTAAATATGAAAACTTCCCATTGAAAGAAAGAAAAATATAGAACTGTATATAATTGCCTAGAGGTACACCTGTTTCACATGAAAGTGAGATAATGCAGATGTCAGCATGAAATATGAAGACAGATAATAATGGATAGTTGAAAAAGAACTGGAATTATAATTCCTGGGTTCTGCTATGGCTATTAAATCTTCCTATGCTATTCACCAGCTATATAACAATAGCCACATCTTGTACCCATTCCAAAGATTTTATTTATTTATTTGAGAGAGAGAGACAGAGATAGAACATGAGCAGGGAGGAGAAGGGGAAGGGAGAGGGAGAATATTAATTATAATATTAATGTATATTAATTACATTAATATAATTGCATAAGTTGAGAGGATTAGAAACTGCAGTCAGAGGTTGCTGCTCAGAAAAAAGAAAACAAAACAAATAAACAATCAAATAACTTACCACCACTACAATAACACTGAGCAGGGAGCCTGATGCTGGGCTGGATCGCAGGACCCTAAGATCATGACCTGAGCTGAAGGCAGATGCTTAATCAACTGAGACACCTAGGCACTCCCATGTACCCATTATAAATCTCTATTTCTTTATTTTAAATGTGAGCTCAACATAAAAAAGTGCCTCTGTGTTTGTTGTGAAGATTAAACAAGATTATTTGTGATAAATGTTAGATAAATGTGTGGGTGGAAATTTGGGAAAACAGAACAATACTTCACACATTTATCTCTTTTCCAATTTTATTTTGTGTTAACTTTGGAAATTTTATGCTGTTTGAGAAAGAGAGGAAAGGAAGAAGACAGGATATAAAGAAAAAATGATGTAATTCTTTCAGGCTCAAAAATACAGCTAGCACTGGTTATTTTCTTAATAGCCAATATTTTATTTAGTCATCTAAATGGGTGGTAGAAAAATATTATCAAAAGTGTCCCTGTAAGTTCATGAACAACATTTGAGGTTAAAATAGAATATATTAATTAGGAAATCACCAATTGTTTAGCTGATGTCTGTCCACTTTTTTAAAATATTGACATCAGTAGAGATCATACTATTACAAAATAAGAAAGTTGTTTTCTCTGCTAAGAACTAGACCCAAATCTGTTCAATAAATTAACAAATACAATATTAGTAAGGTCTTTACACTCCCTCTCATATCCTCTTCCACATCTTTAGTCTTTCTCATCATATTTTTGTCTTCATAAAAATGCTAAAAATTATTTCTTTAACTGTGTTGTATTTCAATCATGATATATTTCTCTCCTTTAGGATTTATTGTATTGAGATTCCTTAAAACTAATGGTGATGATGATGACGATAATGACGATGATAGTAATAATTATAATAATAATAATGGTGCATTATTGTTAACGATACAATCAAGAATACCAGTAATGATAACACATGTATAAAAGAATTTCAGATGATGATGACTGACTGATCAGTCTGGAATGCCCAGATCAGAATTATTTATAACCTTCTTAAATACAGCTGAGATGGAACAAAGCTTTTGAGAAGGAGAGTTTAAGGGTCTTTATTTGGGTTCCTGAGTGTGGCCTTCCTGCAGCTCTATTCTCTGAGCCAGTTCACTCCTACACCCTTGGTGCACACTCTTTATGAGCACCTGATCCCCCAATTAAGGCCTATACCTGCAGCGACCAAACTTCCATCCCATCAATTGCCACCTTTAACACTCTCCACAACCCAGAGGAACTTCAGTGACCAGAAAACCAACACAACAGGGCAGCTGGCCCCAGGAGTCTGAAGTACTAAGACAAAAGTAGCATTTTGAAGAAATGCATTCATCTTCCTCTTGTTGGGGTTATGAAGGCATCCATTATGGGCTTAGAGAAATACATTCACCATGTGGCACTGGGTGGAAGATTTTTTTTTCCGTCTTGTAAATGACCAGTGACTGAGAAGGGACAGAATAAAATATTCCAGTTGTCGTTTTTTAGGAACTATGGCCCAAGTAAAGGAGGGCTGGGTTGGACAGGGGTAGGTGGGAGATACATCCTTTTCTGTACTTGTAGGACTAAGATTGAATATAACAGAACTCCTGCTGGAGAAACGCTTTCAATCCAGATCATGTCTTTTTTAAAGTCTAGAATTGAAAGTCATTAGAGCCAGATTGTTTCAACCATTTCAGACCACAGCCCAAACAGGTCCCTCTTCATTATCAGAAAAGCTCAATAGTTCTTACAATCAAGATGCCACACCTCCCCCTTGAAATCAACATAACCATGTCTAAGCTTACATGAAGAATGGGACTATTTCATTTATTCTTTTATCTTTTTATTTTTTAAAGATTTTATTTATTTATTCATGAGAGAGAGGCAGAGACACAGGCAGAAGGAGAAGCAGGCTCTCTGCAGGAGCCCAATATGGGAGTCGATTCTGGACCCGAGGATCACACCCTGAGTCCAAGGCAGATGTTCAACTGCTGAGCCACCTAGGTGTCCTTCACTTAATCTTTTAAATGTGATTTCATAATTGTGGTTAGTTATGGTTCATAGACCATTGAGATCTGTGTAAGTTACCACCTCTAATCAGGAATATAGGCTGGGAAATTTTGTCAGAATTTGTCAGAATTTCCAAAATTTGTTCTGTCACCCAAATCTGCAGTGATATGCACCAAGTTCTTTACTTTATTGTGATAACTCCAACCCCACCCTTTTCAGTCCTTTATTCCTTGTATTTTTTTTCTATTTCACTGGATCAAGATAAAATAGGTCATAATAATCAGTAAAAATACTTAAATTATGTTATCATAAACATTTATTTCTGGAAGGAAGTATCTGTATATACATAGCCAAAGTCCCTGGGTTCTCTTAAATTCTATCTGTGACTTTAGGCATATTTCCTTAATCCCTTTGCTTCAGTTTTTTTCCAACTATAATAAGGGTTTGGAAATAGTATCTAAAATAGAGAATTTTTGTGAGGATCAATTTAAATTACTCAGAGGAGGGCCTGACACACACAGATATTAGTTGTTATTGTTATTGCCGTAACGCGATTATTAGTTCAGTTTTAGATGCTTTACTAACCCAGATTTCCATTTTACATAGCCTAACTTTCCTAGTCTACTCTCCTCTCCTGATGTTCACATAGCAGAATCACATCACCAGATCATTGAGCATAACTGTATTGAGCATGCTCTCTGTAGGGCCAAATAGAGGATTAATTTTAAATCACTAGTGTTAACTTAGGATGGTTAAGTAATAGATTAAATAATCAAATGTGGCAAAAGTTGACTGCTGTTACATTGTTTAGTAGGATTTGGAGTGCTTTTAATATATTTCATTGTATTTTCCCATACAGTATAATTTTTTTTCAGTAGTTGCATTTCATATTTTAGGAAAATAGAAAAAGCATTCTTTTATCATAGAAAATACATATAATAAAAGGCATGTGGTTTATAACAAAATTCAGCTGATGGGACACCTGAGTGACTCAGTGGTTGAGAGTTGCCTTTGGGTCAGATTGTGATCCTGGGGTTCTGGGATCAAGTCCCTCATCAGGCTCCCAACTGGAAGCCTGCTTCTCCCTCTACCTACACCTCTGCTTCTCTCTCTCTCTGTCTCTCTTGAATAAATACATAAAAATCTTAAAAAAAAAACTTCAACTGATCTTTTGGAAAGAGTAAGATATTTTCTAATAAGGCATATTCCAGGAAGAAGTTCAGAGATGTTCTTCCTTGGAGTAAGATAATCAAAAACACATACACTTCTAGACAGAACTAACATCCATTTGTAAAAAGAGGTCAACTAAAACTGCTATTTTTTATTTAAAGGGTAATTATTTATTAAGACAAAGTTTGAGAGAGAAACTAAAAATATTGTTTACCCCTCAACATTTTCAGTTTGTCATTGAATAAAAAGTCATCATGTCCATGGTTTCTTTCTAAAAATTGTATGTATAAAAATTCCGTACTCATCTGATAGTTCATTTTTGTGATGACTACAGGTCAGAAAATTTTATTTTTATAAAGTCCCTATCAGTTTTCCATCCTGCATCTTACCTTTTTTCTCATTTTATTTTATTTAGTTGGTGCCTGCTTCCAAAAGAATTTAAGAAAAAAACATTGACATTGATCTAATTTTTTACTGACTAGCAAATTATGTATTAAATATTTCTCATATTCCAGCAACCATATACTCGGATGTTCAAGAAAATAATGATGCACAAAATGCATTCCATTCACTCAAAGATTTAATATCAAATTAGTGATAAAGACGAATATATGGGTCTCTGTAATGCAGCATGATATGGTGATACTGTGGGGTAAAAACACAATGATCTCCAGAATGTCATTTGCAATATTTCCCATGACATTTAGAAGCAAGTGTAAGCCTTTGAGATTTAAACAAAATCTTTTCATTTGGATTCATTTAACTTCACTTTACATTTTAGACAATTTGCCCAAGGGGCTTAGAAACATAATTTATGAATTGCTCAATAATTTCTCAAATAATTTGTTTTGTATAAAATATTTATATGAAGTGATTTTTTTCCCTGGAAGGGAATAGAATAGAAAACATATTTCTGCTAGAGTAAAGTAGGATGATTCACAAGTATTTCTTCATTTCCACAAGAGAACTCAATTCATCTTACTTCAAATATTTCAATGTATTCCTCACCATTTATGTGCCCAACCCTCTGCTCAGTGTTGTAAGAGAAAAATAGTAGAAAGACATTAAAAACTTATATGGGATCAAAAATTTTTATACTAGCAGTTTTGAAAACAATTGAAGGTTATACAATGTTACTTAATAGACTACCTCTGATGTCACAATATTATCGAGATTAGTTACTGGGGTTAAACAGAGTTACTGGGGAAAGTTGAGATATGTTTTGGTAAATTAATAGTATTCCTGTGTGTGGAAAAAGTAAATGTGTCCCTATCTCTATGTGCCTCTTTTTACCAAAATGTCATTTGCTTTCCCACATAGTCTTGACTTCTGAAACAGTTTGCTGGTTGCCTGGAAAGGCTGGACATCTGCCCTATAATTATACACCATTATCATTCTTTCAAAACATTTCACAGAACCGTGTAAATCACCGGTCTGAATTAGGAGGTAGGCCAGACTCAGAGGATAGTCTGAATTTCCATTATTATGTTTCTCTTAACGTGAACTTCCCGACAAGCCCTCATTACCAAGAAGGAAAGATGCTTGCTGCCATAGCATGATGCTGTCTTAATAAAATTTTGTAACCTGCAGTCTTCATATTTGGCTTCTCCCCTTCCTCTCCCTTTACTTATTTGGGAGCTTTTCATCTAAATCATTGCTTGTTGGACAGTCCTTTGTGAATCATAATCTGCTCTGATACCACTATCAGTGAAAATGGTGCTGTCAACATTTATGTCAACGCTGAGGTTGTAATTTTTGACAGTAATGTTCCTGGGCTTGATCTAAAACTCTCTGTTCACATTGACAGAGCTGCCTGTCAGAGTCCCTTCTGCCTGACACTTCTAAGTGACTAAGGACTTGGTGGGACTCACTCTAGGAAAAAAATCTCATTCCAGGTTCTCCCATTAGGTCCATGGCTCATCTGAAAGCACTGCCCATGTTACCAAAAGATAAATGAATGTATAAAAGCAGGGACTTGGGTCAGCAGTAGGTTGCTGTATAATGTTCATAAATATCTGCGGAAATAAAATACACCAGTGGTGAATTTTTCCTGAAGGCTGGATCTTGTCAAGATCCTAAGCATAAATCTTAAACCCCATTAAAGAACATTGGTCTTACTTCTTGTTTCAAATACCATATTTCAACACAGCTTACTTCTTGTTTAAAATTACAAAATTATGCTCTCAAATTTTATGATTTGTATGATTAAAGTGCTTCATTTTGAGTGTTTCTGCTATATCATACTCATGACTATGCCCCAAATGTGTTGTGTTCCTTCCCTCATCCATTTTTGTAATCAAATATTTCATCTTCCCAGAAATTACTTCCACTTCTTTGTAACTATTAGATTAGCACAATTTAAAGAAGTATAAGATTGCACAAAGCTATAGAGTATTGGCAAAACTGGTAAATTCATATATTGCTTATGACATTGTAAATTGGTGTAAACCTTTTCAAAAGCAGTTTGGAATTACATAACAAAAGCCAGGAGTGGGGAGTAATGTGTGTGTATGTATGAGTGTGTGTATCTATATCATCTATATCTGTATCTACATCTATATCTTTCTCAATAATTCTACACATGGGAATACATTCTAAGAGAATAATTCAAAATAAGATAAAAGCTTACAAAAAGCACAAAAGCATTTATTGAAGCATTATTTATAACAGTTAAAATTGGTTATAAGTAAATGTCCAATAAAAACGGGCTAAGCATATTATACTACTTTAAATTGATTACATTGTATGAAACACTAAAAGACATAAAATTCACTCTATTACTTGCTACCTCTGTGACCACATCTGCTCTATCTCCCTTTTGAACTGCTTCTTTCTTTTTGTGCAGCCCAACATAAACATCCTCTAACTGTATTTATGCATTATTCTGGGTTATGAAGCACCACTGAGAATCCTTCCATCACAGCACACTTCCTACTATATTATGAGTATGGCTTCACTGGTTTTGTTTTTGTTTTTTTGTTTTGTTTTGTTTTGTTTTAGCAGATCATAAACCCTTTGTGAATAAGAATTGTGCATTTTATCATTGTATCACTGAGCCTAGAATATTGTAGACTATCAATAAGTATGAACTTAACTATCCCACATTGAAAACAAAAGCAATAATTTCTTGGTAAGTAACGAAAGCAAAATACAAAAGAATATTTACAATATCGTAAAAGATTTAAAGGTATTGATTATGAGAACTAGGAGTCAAGGTAGACAAAGAAGAATGAAAATGATATCAGAATTAGATTTCTGTGATTATGAGTAGTTTAAATTTTATCATTTCCTTCATTGTTGTTATAAACAAAAATTTTAAAATGATACTGTGTTCAATACTTAATTTTACCTAATTGTTCAGTGAACCAGAGCCTTTAAAATGAGGATATTATTCTTTTACTTCTTTTTTAAACTTCCATTTTCTGTAAATCTATGACATCTAAGTATTGGACCCCTTTGATAAATCAATAAATTGATCTGGAATCCAGCTTCTTTATCTACAAAATGGAGATAATAATGCCAACCTAACAATATTATTATAGAAGCAAGACAATCTAGTAAATATGTATACAAATAGGATAGAGAAGCTCTTCTCCAGGAAGAAGTGACACTTATAGAAAAATTAAGCTTAAAGTTCTGACGAGAGTGAGAAATACTGCACATTCAATGCCTGGCACTAGGAGAATATAAGATCTGATTTTTAGTGATCTGTCTTAACACTCAAACTGGGGGAGACTTCAACTGCATATCAACTTTTCTTCCTTAAAGATGGATATAACAACAGAATTTTTTAAAAACTAGATTTCAGAGGCTGTACTTGTGCTTGTCCTCCCTTGTCTCTAGTTCCAAAGACCACATCAAGTCAGTTAGGTTCCACTGACCTGTTCTCATAATATTACTTAATAGAACTCAAAGTGGTCATCTCATATTTTAAAAAAGTACACATAGTAAAACCCAACCTTTTTGGTATATATTTCTGAGTTTTCATAAATACATGCCATGAAACCACCACCACAATTAGGATAGTGGCTAGTGCCATCTAGAAAGATTCCTTCATGTTGCCCCTTTATATTCAACTTTTCTCTAATTGGCTCACTGGTGACTACTACATTGTTTTATGTTTCTATAATTTTGACTTTTCAGAATGTCATATACATGGTATATGGAGTTTGGCTTCTTTAACTTAGCGTAGTGCCTTGAGATTCATCGACGATACTGGATATATCAGCAGCTTGTTTCTTTTCGGTGATGAGTAATATTCTATTTATGATTGTAGTACAGTTCAGTTCATGTATCTATCAGTTTAAGAACATTTGTGTTGTTTCTAGTCTTTCACAATTATGAATAAACTTGCTTATATAAACATTGTTGTACAGGTTACTGTGTGAGCACATGCTGTCATTTCTCTTGAGTAAACAATTAGGGGTTGGATTGACTAGTCATATGTAAATGTATACTTAACTTTGTGAGAAATTATCTTCCAAATTGACTGTACCATTTTGCATTCTCATTAGCAGTGTTCCTGCTGCTCTATATCCTTCCTAGTATTGGGATTATCAAGTTTGTTTTCCTTTATCCGATCTACTACTTGTGTGGTGGTATCTCATTGTGGCTTTATTTTTTAAAAGATTTTTAAATTTTATTCGAGAGGGAGAGAGAGAGAGACAGAGAGACAGAGACACAGGCAGAGGGAGAAGCAGGCTCCACACAGGGAGCCTGCCATGGGTCCTGATCCCGGGACTCCAAGATCACACCCTGGGCCAAAGGCAGGCGCCAAACCTCTGAGCCACCCAAGAATCCCTCATTGTGGCTTTTTAAATTTTCCTAATGGCCAATGATGTTGAATATATTTCCACGTATTTATTTGTCATAAGTGTATCTTCTTTAAGAGCTGCTGTTTAGTCCTTACATCTCTCTTTTTAATGGGTGTTTTCTCATGGTGAAATAATCACTGCATCTTTGCTACCCATTCCATCATGGGGCTGTACAAAATCCTTCTGAATTTGGATCTATTCAGTCTCTTATTGAGGATTCACTCAAGAAACATCCATTCAGTGGGCAGAAGGGGATGAAAAGAGACTGGGTGAGCTTCATAAAAACTCACTCCCTAATTTCTATAATGATCTGAAGTTCAATGAAGTGCCAACTTTGGCAATGGAACATTGTATCAACTTTTCAGATGAGGTTCTGCATTATTTTAATGCAATCCACTCTAAAACCAAATGTACAGAACTGTGATTAACAAACCAGAAAATGCTTAAGAAGTTATTTATTCCCTCTTCTGCTAAGGCTCTTTTTGCATTCAGATAAGTCACTAATATTAGGGACATTATTCTACCTAAATATTTATTGAAGGTTTACTATGCATAAGACACTTTCTTAGTTACTCAATAAATATTTGTTGAACTGAACAGGAGATAAATATGTACAGCGATATATTTTCTAAATAAAATCTATAACCTATATTAAATCATTCAAATATTTCATATCTAAAAATCACACTGGGACTTTTTACTAAGCACTAATGACATACTAGATATAATAACATCCTCAATGATTGAAGAGATAAAAAAATATAACCCCAGACCTCAAGAATTTGTGATTTTGATTAGAAGACATTCATGAACCAGAGGACAAATAAGCACTAAAAAAGTGCTAAGTAATATATTGGTCCTTGCACAAATGCAATGATTGAGCTGATATAAACATAGGAAATGGTTTTCCAGCAGAGACGGGGCATAATAGGGGCATGAAGGATGGAGATGATAATAAATTATTTCTTGGGCCCAAAGCACAATGGGACACAAAAACCAACATGAAAAAAACAGTGGAGAAAAGGTGTATCAATTTAGTCTTGGAAGAAAACCTATCAACCAAGAAAGGAAAAGAATGGAGGATGAATTTGGCAGTTATGTTGTGCTTTATGTGATACAGATGTAAGTGGCAGAGAAGATTTTCCAGGTGCACAGAGTCCACGGGCAGAGGGCTAGTGCCAGTAATATTTAGAACAGCAAACTGAAGACCAGTAATGCTGAGAAGATATTCCCATAGCCAAAAGACTTGGAGGCAGTATTGACAGCTAGACACCAGTTCTGGAAGAAGAAAAAGAAGAAAACATTTCAGGGCATAGTAGTAAGGACCTGTACAAAAATCTCATCTTTAGCTTTGGTCAAGATGAAGACATAATCATCGAAGGAATGAGTATATGAAGAAAGTCTTGGGGTAACCATGGGACTACAAGAGCACAGTTTTAGGAAATCATTTAGTTTTACCTGGTTATGGGACAAAGATGAGACCCTGAATGGAGCTAAAAGTGAGCTTACCTGAGAGAAGCTAAAATTTACTGAATCAACTAATCAAAATTTACATAAATGAGCATGATAGAAGGATAAAATAAAGTTACAGATAGTTTTAATATTTTATATTCAGAATATTAACAAAAGGAAGTTGATGGTATCACCCTTTAATATTATATTTTGTGTCCACTTAGAATCCAAGATCATATTTTGCTTCACTGGTGCAGATCTAGTCATTTTCAACTAGTAATTACATAACTCCCTCCTCCTCTCCAAGGAGAGAGTCATTTTACAAATGCAGTATACAAATAAATAAAGGCACCAGTGGAGCTAGACCTGCAAGCTTTTAGAGAGCCGATAAAATTTGATTAAATTCTTCTTTTGTTGTTATTATGTTTTCATCACCTTTGTCATTGTGTCTACACTTCTGAACTCCACCTGGGAGCAGCAGTAACAAGGTATCACAAAACTGGCTTTTCTCACTCTAATTCCAACCTGCCAGAAGCAGCAAACACAGGAAATCTCAGGAGAAAATCCCTTGTCATACAATTTACTGCCCAATTTTGCAAACCCGAGAGGTTTAGCTACTAGTGGTTTCCAGAGTTTCAAATAAGCTTACCAGTTTGGGGCTATTTATCCATAATAAAATTCTAAATATTCAAGATCAAAACTATGGGCTTTCAGCTTAGAGTAGACTGATGAATATTCTTTGAGGATTTCAGGGAAAGAGAGGAGTTCAATATATAAAGCATGCCATATGATTCTACTTCTCTGTTACTACCTAATATTTACAGTGAAAACTGTGCCACTGCAGAACTAAAAGAGACCATGGAGATAATCTGATTTAATGCATTCATTTTATAGAAAATCCTGAAAATGAGTTACCCAAGATCACACAGTTATTTAGTAGAAGAATAGAAATACGAATCTGGGTTTATAACTCTGCCCAGGCATATACTCTATTCAGAAATTGAATTGAATTCACTTCAACAGAAGCCCAAAGATGTTCTACAAAAGAACTAAAAGGCATAATATTTTCCCTCAATAGCCTTATGCTGTCTACAAAACACATGGGTAAAATAGATGATTCTTTTTTTAATATTATTTATTTATTGAGAGAGAGAGAGAGAGAGAGGCAGAGACACAGGCAGAGGGAGAAGCAGGCACCATGCAAGGAGCCCAACCTGGGATTCGATCCTGGGTCTCCAGGATCACACCCCGAGCTGCAGGCAGCACTAAACCGCTGTGCCACCGGGGCTGCCCTAGATGATTCTTTTTGGCTATATATATGATTCTAACCTAAACTGAACTCATTGAAATAGTAGATGTGTGATGTTCTGGTCCAGAAAACATATAGAAGGTGGTCATTAAGTTAATCCTAGAGGGGTGGCAAGGAGATACATGGATAGAGGGACAAGTTCTTTCTATGCTATAATATATAAACAAAAGGGTATAGGGCCATGGGATTCAAAAACAGGAAGAATGAAAATCATATATGAATGTATTGAAAACAGGAGAAAATGCATACAGTCACATTTTTTAAATTAATAAGACTCAAAGATTTTAGTTATAACAGAAATATTTAATTTACTTTTAGAATCTTCTAGGCTGATCCAAGGAGTCTGCAGGAAAGATAAATTGTATCTATATCAAGTAACAGCTACAGATTTACTTGCTATTTTGCTTTTAAATATGTGAAATTTTAATATAATCACACATGAAAAAATGATATATATGTTTTTATTACTTTAAAAAATCTTTATATTAATAGTTTTTAGTTTGAAATATTTTATGTTTCAAAAGAGTATATGGTTCCTATGTAACTTCTCTCCATTTCCCTCAACAATAACATCTTACGGAAGAATAGTGTTAAAACCAGGGTTTTACATGAGTACAGCAGTATTATTTGTTTTAAAAAATCCCATTATTTTTGTTATCCATTTTGAAATATGTTCTACTGATTGACCCCAGATCTGGCATAGAGAAAAAAACACGAAAAATATTTAATACCTGTTCTAGTCAAGGTCCCTTCAAGAAAACAAATGGCATACACAGAAGAGTAACTGAAGAGATTTTAAAGACAATTTTAAAGGTTTGGACAGGACTTGGAGAGGAGTGTAAGACAGTAAAGCTCCCTGCAGGTAGCAACAGTAGCCATTAAGAGGCCTAAGCTTAAATCAGAGGCAGAGGGAACAACCGTAAGAATCCAAGAGAGCTACACTGGTACATTAGACAGGTGCTGTGTAATGTTTGCAAGAGGAATACAGCTACTATACCAGTGGCCTAGCAGAAGGCAAGATGGGGAATAAATATCCTAATTCATCTCTATTCTTGGTCTTCTGTTGGTTCTCCCATGGCCCCAAACCAACCAGAAACCAGAGGATAAGACAGCAGTTGATCCATTCAGTAGAGGTTGACTTCCCTGTACACCAGGCAGAGTAAGAAGAGCAGATTGTTAAGTCCAGAGGGGAAAATAGAGAATATCCAGCAAAGTAACTGAAGTGTATACTAAACAATTCTAAGTATTTATTCATTATCAGTCTTGCCATTCATTTGTTGGCAGACTTGATAAAGCAAATATGTTATTAATTTACTTACACCTGTGCAGCCTTACTACTCTTCATTGTAATGTCAGAGTATAAAATGTAAGAGGAAATTCAAGTGAAATAAAGAATTTGAGACCTCATGTGGTCATGACACAAATAAGAATACTTGCATCAGAACTTTCCCATCTCAGTTCCTCTCATCTTTATGAATGAAAAGAATTTATAAGCTTATAAGAATTTATAAGTTCCTCCCTCCAAAGTTTCAACCCCCCCTCCACCCTTAATCCAAACTTTTTTTTGGGTTACTTCAATATCAATGCTAATAGTTTTGGACTTGTTCTTCTGTCCAAGATGGAGTAACAGAGCCATATTTGACCTCCTTCTAGAAGCTATGAACAAAAAAAAAAAAAAGACAAAGCATATTTAAAAACAATTTTCAAGACACAACATTCAAGCAGCAAAGAAGAGTTATCTCTGAGAGATAGGACAAAAAGCGAGGCATAAGATTCCCCCAGTCTACTTCCATCAGCATTTCTGGTCTATAGGGCATCCAGGCAGAGTCTGGTGCACATACTCACTTGAAGCCCTGGAGCTAAACATGCCAAGGTAGTAAGGGCACTAGAACTAACAGGACAGAGTGCCAGAGAGGAAAAATTATGCAGAGAGAGAATGCTGGAGATTCGTGGAAGGTTACTTTCAAGTAATTAGTAGAGTACTAATAATAGCTACATGATGAAAATATTTGAGACTAGGGTAAGAATCAACTGAAAGAATTAACAGAAATAATGCCGGCATTTAGCCGTACCTGAGAAGAGTGCTATTCCTATTAGACAGATGAAAAAATTCAGGGCCATTAGGTAGTACAGTTAAGAAGTTCTTGCCTCAGAATTGGGAAATAATTAGGTCTAGATTGAGCACTGCTCTAGACCTGCCTCAACAAAGAAGGATAGAAGGTTCACACCTAAAAGCATCAAACTATTTCTAAATAACTTAAGTGCATTCCAGAACAAAGCTCCAACATACTTATAAGATTACAAAAATTTCTGGCATCCAACCAGGTAAAATTTACAATGTCTGACATCCAATTAAAGAACAGTAGGCATGAATGGAAGCAAGAAAGTACTATCACGAAGAGGAGAATAACCAATCAATTGAAGCTAAATACAACACAGATACTGGGATTATCAGACAAAGATATTAAAACAGTTCTTAAAATTGTATTCCACGTCTTTAAAAGATAAGCAGAGGAATGAAAGGTATTAAAAGCAACTGAAACAAAACTCTTACCAATAATAACTAACATGTCTGAAATGCACAAGGTTTCTGCAAATGTAACCATAGTAACCTATGGTATATCTAAATCATTATTTAGATATAAGCATTTGATTTGGGACCATTCCATTGTACCAGGAGGTAAGATATAATAATGTTTCAGGTATTCTGCATGCAAAACATAGATCATGAGCATTTCTAGAAAGCTACGGTTCTATCGTGGAAATACTTTTTTTTTTTTTTTTTTTTGTTTTTCGTGGAAATACTTTTATTAGCCGATAGGAATTTAAAAATAATACGGAAACTGCATGGAGGCTTTTATACACCTTACATTTTTAAAATGAGGTTTATTGGGACACCAGGGTGGCTCAGTCAGTTAAGCATCCAACGCTTGATCTCAGCTCCAGTCATGATCTCAGGGTTGTAAGTTCAAGCCGCTGATTAAGATTTTCTTGCTCAAAAAAAAAAAAAAACAAAAACAAAAACAAAAAAAGATTCTCTTGCTCCCTCTCCCTCTGCTCTCCCCTCACTCTCCCCCTCAGAAATAAATAAATAAATAAATAAAATAAATAAATAAATAAATAAGGCTTATTGTATTTGTTTTAATATGCAACATAAGCAATAAAACACGTGTCCCCTGTCAAAAATATATATATTTAAAGAGAGAGAGAGTGAGTATGCATACTGTGGGACAACATCAAGTGGCTTTATAAATGTATAATTAGAGTTCCCGCTACCAAAGAGTGGAGGAGAAGGAGGAAGAAAAAGAGGAGGAGGAAAAACAAAAAAAGAGAGAGAGAAAGAAATAAAGAAAGGTGGGTAGAAAAAAAACAACCAAGAGATAATGGCCAAAATCTTTCCAAATTTGTTGAAAACTATACACCTACCAATCCAAGAGTCTCAACGAGCCCCAAGAAAAAGACACCTGAAGTAAATCGCTCTAAGGCATATGGTAATCAATTGCACTGATAAAGAGAAAAAAATTTAGAGCAGCCAGAAGAGAAAAATAATATATATCTTGAAAATAAGATCACATAAAAGTTGAAAGACTTGATTAGCAAGCAAGCAGCATGACAAGAATGTTAAAGGAAGTCCTTCACCAAGTGGGTAAAGTACTAACACAAGGGGATGTAAATCTATACCAAGGAGTAAGAGCACTGGAAATGGTAACTGAGTGAAGATATGATAGGTATAGATCCATAGATATAAATGTGTATTACAAATCTGTAATGTGAGTGTGTGTGTGTGTGTGTGTGTGTGTGCCTGTGTGCATAAAACTCTAAGAGAGATGAATGAGCTAGGCCTATCTGAGGTGGCTGGAAATCATTTGACTATTTCCATCACCTAGCCATATATCTCCTGTTCTTTCTACTCGCCTGACAGTCCTCCCTCTTTTAGCCAGTCAATTCAATGTTTTTATTCTTTAGTGAAAGGGTTTCCTGTTGTTCCTTTGTGCTCTGCTTGGCTTCTGCCATTTCTATTTCTCCTTCACATGGCTACCTCAGAAAGGTGGCTTTTATGCCTAAACGGTGGGGTAAACACCAGTGTGAGAGACCACCGATTCCTATTCAGAAAAGTGCTATTGAAATTCTAGCTGGTTTCCTGAAGATCTCACTGAAGTGTATGACTCCTTCTTCATTCTTTTTGCTATAGAGTTTCTTTTTTTTTCTTTCTTTTTTTTTTTTTTAAAAAGATGCTAGCTGGTCTGTTAAAACCATTTTCTCTTAAGCTGTACCACTGCATGGCTCCCATTATGAGCATGGTTAAATAATTCTTAATGAATCCTCCTTTATCAGTAAGGCTCAGCTCTTGTGAGGAGGATTTGCTACTTTTAATTCTATATGGAACATAAATGGGTCACCAAATTGTTCTGTGCTATTACTGACAAGATATGTTGTCATCATTTAATTACATTAAATTTTCAATTTTTGAGAGTCGTCTTTAATGTATATGACTACACATATTGGGTACAAGGAATATGAAAAAAAAATGTCTCCAGGATCCTGAATTGGACCTGATGAGGCAATTTAAAGAAAGGCTAAGTTCTGGGATAGCTTATACAACACAACACATGACTTCAGAGTGAAAGTGTTTATAGAAACCAAGTGCTTCTCAGAATTGGTGGACATAAACATCCATTAAAATGGTCATAAGATCATAATTACCCCGACAGTTGGGTATATTGCTGTTTGAAGACGGACCATTTAGAATTCTAGTTGAGGAAAGGCTCAGAAGAGATACCATGTGCTTCAGTGATCTTCTGAAAGTTACTCCAATCGCTGCTTGCATAAATCATTTGCTAATTAATCATACCATGTGTTCTATAGCAGTCTTGAATTGCAACTCAAATAAGTCTTATTGTATGCTTATCCTGTATCTCCCCAAACTATATGATTCTCAGAGGCAAGCCCATGTGTGCTTGATTTACAAGAGGCGGTTGAATAGCCCCTTGTTTATAGTTTGTCCCCAATCAACATGTCAATTTTTGATATGTTACTGAAACAGAATGAATAGGGCTTGTGTGACAAATAAGTATAACAGAATTAAAGGGGATATTATAAAGTCTTGAAAAATTGAAGGCACATAAAAAAAGTCCTGTTTAAGGGTTAGGTGTGGAAGAGGCATGAAACCTACTACTTTGTAGACACTGGATGGATTAGGAAGTTGAAAGACAGGGAATAATTATATATTAAAGGCCACAAAAGAGAAATAGAGTATTTGGGAGGCTTTTCTACCTTTTGAAGTTAAAAGAATGTAACAAGTACAACAACAAATGCATGATTTTACTAACTTTCCCCAGATCTTGTAAGAAATCACATCTTGGGCTTTAGACTCATGTTTTTTATGATTCTGTTAACCTGACACTAAGCAGGCACATGACATATGACAGATGTATTTGCAGTAACAAATCACCAAAAAGTTGATAGCTTAAAACAACAGAATTTTTTTTCTCTTACTGTTCTGGAGCCCAGAAGCCTGAATTCAGTAACAGTGGTACAAAATTAAGGTGTCAACAGAGCCATAATTCCTCTGGAGCTTCTAGAGAATCCTTTCCTTGCCTTTTGTTGGCTGCTGGCAATCCATGGCTTGTGCCTGCATAAACTCCAGACTTGTTCTTTGTAGTCAAATTGCTGTCTCCTCTTCTGTCTGTGTGCCAAATCTCTCTGTGCCTCTCTTATAGGGACACTTGTAATTGCATTTAGGACACACTGGGATAATCCAGAATGATCTCTTGATCTCAAGATCTTCCACTTAATCCTTTTTCCTTCTAAGATCCTTTTCCAAATAAGGTAACAAACACAGTTTTCAGAAATCAGGACCTGACATCTTTGGAAACAATTATCAGTCTACCATAACACCTATCTTTGCTATTGCTGTTATTAAATGTAGCATCATATTCATGACTTTGACTTTGTGATTAGACAAAGCTGTGTTCATAGCCATGTACTTTCTAAGTTATATTAAAGAAATTATGTACCTTCATGTTTCAATTTCCCCATCTGTTAAATGGGATATGCATGATTGGTATCACACAATATTGTTATAATTGTTAAACAGGATAGCGTATATTAAATTTTAGCAGTTTAGACTTAGTAAGTTCTCAACTATAGCTATAATTATTTTTATGAAATTAATAAACCCTTGTCACTCAAAACAAAATATCAGTTAATCTAAAGGTTACAAAAAGTCCTAAGTCTTGGCCACCATTTTCAGAAGCTTACAATCTAATCACGGAGATCAAATTTACAGCATAGAAGAATACTAGAGAAGAAATGCATACTGCAAAACATAATGCTGAAGCAGTTCAAAGTAAGTATTAATTAAGGGCATGGCAGGTTTCTCCACAAAAGGTTTGGATTAGTGGGGCTGAGAGGTAGAAGATACAAAGCCATATGGGAACAGGACATGTGTAGTAGTAAAGAAGGATAAGAGGGGGTAGTAGGCAACTGATAGACTAGAACACAGAGGGTGCACCAACGACTGGAGTAAAGTTTTGGAATGGACAGCTAAAGGCATATTGTGGTCAGTACACTCATCTAGAAGCTTCATAAAGGCAATGAGCATGCACCTATTCTTAACCACTCCCACCTCCACACACATTCTTCTCTCCTAGTTTGGTGCTTGGCCTCTAAGAATTATTCAAACAACCTTTGTTTCATGATTGAATGAGAAGATGAATGATGAGTAGAATGAAGATTTAAAAAAAAGAAGAAAGAAGAAAGGAAAGTCTTCCTGAAGCTGGGATTAACTAGACAAATAGGTTAAACTAGGATTTCTAAACCTACTGGAGCTACTGACCTTAAGGGCTGGATAAGTCTTTGTTGGGGTGTGGAGATGCTGTACTATATACATTGTGCAGTGTGGGATTTTAACCATCCTTGGCCTCTACCCACTAGATGCCAATTTCACTCTTCCCATGTTGTGACAACCAGAACTGTTTCCAGACATTGCCAAATATCCTTAAAAGGATAGGGGGAAAACTGCCCTGGGTTCAGAACTATTGGGCAAAACCAAATGAAACACTGCAGAATTCATTTAAGTTGAACAGTTTCAAAAGAGAAAAAAATGGATGAAAATCAATTGAATATACTAATGGACTTCCAGAAGACATGTACTCTATTGATTTCACCTAGTGAAATCTAGAACTTGATTCCCCTAAGAATATAGTAATAATACAATCCTTTATAAAATTCCAAATGATTTTTTTAAATCCAAGGCCATAGACTGAAATGTTCCTTCAGATGTTGTCATAGCTCATACATTTGGAGGGGAGGATCTCCATGAAACAGGAGGCACCAGCCTGCCAGGGTCACTTAAAGGACTGGGACGTAAAGTTCTACACCTCCTGTTTGTTCTACAGAGGACACCCACATACCCAGGGGTGCCAGTTCATATCCTGTTATCAGAACTAGACTTGATTTAAAAGGAACAAAGAAAACACACATATTGATTTCTGCTGCATTAAATACATTTACACATCAAAGGAAAAAGAACACAGAAATGTTTCCATTTGAGTTACATACTTAAAATTCCATTATTAAAAAAAAATTACACAATCCCTAGCAAATTTGGTTATATTGTTTTTTTTACACTTTCATAACCAAATAGTTTCCTTTTTACGGGCTATATTTTTTTGGAATACAATGAAACTGGCCATGGCCATCAGAAAACAAAACATGCAATTGCCTATTTAGCATAACAATGCAAACATAACAATACAAAGAAATTTGGAAATACTCCATACTATAAGATTTGCTATTAGGAACTCCAGATAGACTTACTTTCCATTAATTCATGGTAATAGAACAAAATGTGAACCAGGACAAATTAAGTTCATATATAATACAAAAATCCTTGCATTTTAAGCATTCTTTGAAATAAGTTCTAGCTCCAGGTAAAATGATAAAGTTGCTAAAAACATTTTTTTTGGGGGGGGGGGGCAGTGTCTCTTCCTTCTCCAATAGCTTTTTTTGTCTTGTTGAATACACCAGTGTCTGGGGACCTAGTACTTTGATGCTTTTATGTGGGTGATGTATGTATTGACTTATTCAACAAACATTAGTTTGCTACTTACTGTGTACCAGACACAGTATTCAACAATGATATTATTAAGATGGATAACTAACAGATTCCCTATTCTCCCTGACCTTGTTTTTTATCTTTAATTAAACTTTTCTTGTCCAATTTGATTTCTTCCCAAAATTAGTTTTCCTTTTACCCACAGGAGTTTTATTCTATTTTATAGATGATATGATAAATGAATTATTACCAGTATATTTCTTAATGATATATGACCTTTTTCTGATAATAAAAAATCAGAGTAATAGGATATTTTAAAATCATAAATAATAGGAAATAGAAGATTTTTTAGCATTGTGACTTGAGTGAGGCCAGTATTATTTGGGGATGAGGCTTATTATAGTATTCATCTAATCACATTATCTAGGAAGCATATATTTCTGATTACTTGGAATTTATGTTTCCCCAATTCACCTTGCTTAGGAGCCCGTACACTATTTCTCTTGCCTTTTGAGAGGAAGAATATTGGAGAATTTGGTTGTTTGGCCAAAAGAAATTAACAAGTGATGGGAAACAAAATGAACAGATAAATGGGCTGGTATGAATTAGCTCTGTCTTGAATGTACACTTTTTTCTTTTTTGTTTTTAAGGTAAGAAATCCAACTTCCCAGTAGTCCAATCACATTGAATTCTTGATTAACCCCTCCCCCCCCAAAAAAGAACTATTTGTAATTGAAAGTTGTCAGGGGACTGAATTATAAATGAGGAAATGACTGAATAGTGACTCCATTTCCAGAACTGTTCTAGGCCCCATGGAAATGGAAAAACTATGTCATAACTCATTTCTCCCTGGGACAGCTAAATAATGCAAGCATGAAATACTCCAGAGTGTCAAAGTGGTTGGAGATCAACATGAGTTGCCATGCTCAGGGATGACTACATGGTGAGTTTTGATATATCCTTTATGTGTCTTTATGTCACAAAGAAAGAAATATGTGAAAATAAGCTTTAAGATGATTAAATTACTCCAATTTGCTTTTATTTACAGTTGTATAGTTCCTGAGGATAGTGTTTGAGCTGAATGCATTTTGACAGCACAACAATACAATTCCATGATCAGTATGAGATTACACTTTGCTATACAGATCTGTTACTTGCTTTGTTGCCTTTTCTTATGTCTGGTTATCTATGGTTCACCATGTAGTAGATAATTACATCTTATTATATTTCTATCTTAAGATGAAGCAAGCAAAATAAAACCAGGGGAATGTGAAGAAAATCAGACAATTTCATTTGAACCACATGAAATATAATCCATATTTTTTTAAGATTGTGAACCATTGTGTGTATTCAAAAACACTTGGATCTCAGTGCTAGAAGGTAAGGGAAAGGATAAGGAAAATACTCTTTCACTGTGTTCAAGAGTTTGGTCCATATATTCCACAGACATATTTTCTTCCAGTTATCCTTAAAGTCCTTGGGAATTTTCATAGCGAAAGATTCTCTAAGCACTCCGACCATTCTTAAAAGACCTAGAATTATATGAATCACAGATAAGTAGATTTTTCAAACTTGATTTCCCCAAATCTGAACTTTTAAATTTTGAGATCGTGGGAGGGCCATCCTCTTTTACAATGAGTAGTAACAAACATCAGCAGCTGGTATCTCTACCTGGCTGGAAAGGGTAAAATATAAAGCTCTCTCTTATTTAGCATGTATTACAGAGCAAGAGGTCTCTAAGAGATCTTGACTTGATTTTTTTTTCTTATGGCTCTATGCAACACATGCTTAATCAAGTAGGGTTATAATTTGAAAGCAGTCAGATGGTTCTCTATTCAAACATATCCCTTCTACCAGTATGGCAAAATTATAAAATGTCCATCATTAGACATCCCTCTTAGTTAAGACATTAATGTTTCTTATTAAAATGCAAATATATTATTAGACATTAATATCTTATTACTAATTAGTTAATCAATTTTATCCTGACAAAGAGAGGGATCATAAGACAATGGGAGATCAGGCCTAGGCAAGAATATTTATGAGGTGAAAGATCAGCAAAGGCCTGAGCCATGGGGCATTTCTCAAAGGAGCGTTCAGATGAGGCAGCACAGTGGAGGGACTGTAGGAAGGGAGAAAATATCTTGGGAGCATTGAGACTTTCAGATCCATCTCAAATCTTGATACCAGAATAATCCTGTATGCAGACTGAGCCAGTGACCTGACCTGAAATGTGTGTGTGTACTGGGAAGTAAGGAAGAGTCCTCTATACAGGGCTTATAGGGATTTGCATTCTGATTATTTAGATTTACTTTAGAGGAAAGGTGTAAGACGGAAATTCATGATTTTTTTGGACATATAAAATACTTAAACTGGAGCAAACAACATAATCGCAGTTTGGGGCAAATGGTTGTGTTTTGAGAGATACTGAGAACACAAAGTAAAACAAAATAACAGTAGTAATAACAATAATAATAATTATAGTAATAATAATAATTAGTGTTTATGCAACAGCCAGTGCACAGAATGAGACTATGGAAAGATGAGGAAATGATAGGGAAATGTGAAAGAGCATAAAGGAAGGACAGCTGAGTTCGCATGACAGGTGTTCCTAAATGCTTTACTCTTGACCTTCCCATCTAACATCCTCAGAGAACAGTGCTCTCTAGTCAGTCATTCCTAGTTCCTGTGGCTTCTTCTATAAGTAGAACATTAGTTGACATGTCAGAAGTCATGGTCAATATCAATAATAGCTAATTATTTTGAAACCTTGCAGTATAGTAGGCACTCTGCTAAGCATTTTATATGTAAAGGTTATGGTGAAGGTTATATGGTTAAAAAGGCCATGACAAACAATAAATAACAAGGTCATCTAGAGAAACCATCTCCAAAATAGAAGGGTATTTAAATGTAGTGCTTTAAACTGCCTTTCCAGACATCAGGATAGAAAGTCTTTCTTTCTGTCTCACTTTCTAAATAATAACTAATACTTTAACATTATAATACATTACCAGTTCACTCACTATCAGCACTTTAATGCTTAGAATATTTACACTCACTATCAACACTTTGATGCTTATAATTTTTAATTTCTTGTTCAGTTCACAAAAAAAAACCTTGGAAACAATGATAGGAAAATTGAGACATAATGAGTAAAGAAATTTGACCAAATCACATAAGAATAATTATTGGAGTAAGGTTTGAAACTCAAGCAAGAGGAAGAGCTCTCAATTATAAGACAGAGTGAGTAACTTTATGGACTTTGAGTTAGTGTGACCTCAGTAAGTCTCTGATCTCTCACTGGTCAAATTCGTAAAATAAAAGGGATGGCACTGGGATTCTGAAGTCCTTTCTAGCTTTTAAATTCTATGACTCAATCCTAGTGAAGCCATGGGTAAACAGTCACAATCATATTCCACCAAAGGGTCTAAACATAGATTGCTTTATAGCAGAAACTTGCCAGTGTATTATTTCACTTCTAAGAATTCAACCCAGAATACATAAGATATAAAGCCAAGATACGATAGATGAGAATATTTATCTGAGGTTCATACATACCAGCATGTAATTTGGGAACACCTTTGATATCTAATATAAAGGGGTTGATTATTTACATTTTGATACATGATCATGTTCTTATTAACATGTTTTTAAACATAATTAATGATATTGAAAAAGCTTGCAATAGGAGGCAAAAATAAAACAAGTTATAAAATTATAAATATAAGACTATCCAGTCTTGATTTATAGTTACATGTACATGTGATCAGCATATGTGTTTATATTTTTAAAGATAAATGCATGCAAGTATTAACTTTCTTTGGTAACATCCTTATACATAATTTCTATTTCCAAATTTTGCCAAAATTCATTAATTTTATGATCAGAACAATAAAATAATTTGAAACAAAATGTGTTCAACAATATATATCAAATTCCATGAATAATTTATCTCTTTCCTTTTTTTCTACCTCTGATACCTCAGCAGATCAGTGAGAATCTAGTCTAAGACTGACTTTCTCTGGATCCCCCAGAAACTGGTCATGTGCTTGCTGCAAACACTTGGGAAAAGCTTTGGAATGACCATGTACTTTTTAAATGATTGTAAGAGTTCCTGCCTGGAGAGCATGCTGATGGCAGAAATTATCCATGACCTGAGACTCTATTTATAAGAGTCTGTTAAATCCATGGTCATCTGATGCTGCCTCTAATAGTATGTAGCATATTGTTAGCACTCTATAAATTTTAAGTCATAATAATCAATAATAATAATAATGAGGTAATAAAAAATAACTGAACTCAGTAGCACTGATGCAGTAGCTTTTTATGAGTTCCCGATAGGGAGAGCAAGTTACGAGCAAAACTAGGAAGGCCACAGTGTTCAGCATGACAGACCTTCCAGAACAACCTGTGAAGCAGAACCAATCTCAAGTGTGCACACATATGGGCATGTAGTCGTATCAGTTTGCAATTCTAGGAATCAGGGCTGATTAAGTAGTATAACGGGAACTGGAAAAATTTGCCTGACTCTAATTATCTCTCAATTGTGTCTATGCTGTTATAATAACAGGGTTTGAAAAATCTGAGTATGTCATGAACTTAGTTGGGTGTGCAGGCAAACCCAGTGTGAAATTGTTCCATTGTAATTCTTTTTTTTTTTTTTAGATTTTATTTATTTATTCATGAGACACACACACAGAGAGGCAGAGATGTAGGTAGGCAGAGGGAGAAGCAGGGTCCTCCCGGGTAGCCTGATGCAGGAATTGATACCAGGACCCCAGGGTCATGCTCTGAGCAGAAAGCAGATGCTCAACCACTGAGCCATCCAGGCGCCCTTCCATTGCAATTCTTATCTTTCCCAAGGAATCTTTTTAAATCATCCCAATCTTACTGTTCTTTTCCCTTTCTTTTCCCTTTTGTGCTGTTTTAGCACTTATCACCTTATTGGTACATTCAGATATTTGAATATTTTACTTTGTACCTTGGATGTATTTATGTACTTTTCCCTCTATATCTTCTTTGTGAATTTTCTAAATTATAGGATCATTTGCTTGAGTTTTTTACCCTACCAATAGGTAATGTTAGAAAGTTAGGGCTTCTATGAGCAAGACCCCTGGTCCACTCTCATGAAGCAACAGTGGAGTTGAGGATCAACAGCTCCAACAGTGGAGCACAGAGGATCCTGAGGGCTTGATACGTATATATTTATTTCTTTTATTATTTTCATTCCCTCTTCACTAGAATGTAAGTTGTAGGAGGGTACAGCATTGTTTTATTCACAATGTGACATTAGTCACTGATAAAGCTTCTGCAACATAGGGAGCCCTTGATAAACATTTCTGGTGAACAAAAAAATACTTGGAAAAAGTTGCCCTCCCAGAAAACATACATCACTATGAAAGGCCACCTCATCAATTCTGAAAAAAAGGCCTTTTAAATCCATGGGGCTTGGTCAGGCTAGGGGGTGGAGTAGCTGATTTGAGAATATTCAGCCTAAAGGTGACACAGCTCCCCTTGTATCTATCGGAGAACTGTGCTGAATTTATTTGTTTTCCCAGCCCCTGACACTAACCTGATTATTTTCTGACACTTAATTGTGACACATCAAGCATTTCTCCTTGTCCATCTTTCATCATGCTTTGTAATTCAAGACATCGACTTTAAGCTTGTTTAATCCAAAACAATCACAACTGACCAGGCCAAACATAACAAAACAAAACAAAACAATCATCAGATTGGCTACAATGGGGATAATCACTAAATACCCATTGTGTTAAATGACATACTCTACTTGCACACCAGCCATAACAGGAAAGAAATTCCTATGAGTATAAGGCACAGAGTAAAAGACTTATAATGATAACTGTTATTATTCAATAATCTCTCTTTGTTTTTGGTTAATACACAGAGGAAGTGGATTATGCATTTTCACTGAGCTTTCAATTATATAACTGTAGATAGTAAATATGAGATATGCATATGTTGAAGAATTAAGACAATTCTGACTTCCCCTGACACTTATTTTTAGGTTTTGCTGAAAGTCTCTGTGTGACCAGGGAATTGAATAATAAAATATGTGTTCAAACAAAATTTAAGGAGGTTGTTGTCTACTCTTGAATCATATTCCACAAATAGTGTGCTCATACACTCTCAGATAAAGATTTGTTCATATATTTCGATATTGTGTGTCTGTATGTGTGTGTATGTAACGTTTCACTAAGGATGTCACGTATCTTTCAGAATGTAAGCTGTCTGGGTTGAAATACCTCACAGAGCTAGTGAAGGAGCAGGAACAAGAAACTGTGGATTGTTAGTCTATTGTTTGAAGACCTATATTTGGGATCCCTGCTTTGAGCAAGAAGATTTATTGTTCATCCACTCCAAAAGATTTACCTTTGTATTCCTCAGAATTAATCATAGACTTCCTCATCTGAAAATGTCCTTAGGGATCATTTTGCCAATCCTTGGTCTCGATACATGAAATTCATTTATCCTATGCTGAATGTGTGATCATCTAACAAATTCTGGGATGAGAAAATTTAAGAAGTAGAAATTCAAGGCCTGCATGTTAAATGTGAAATAGCAGCAAAAGCAAAGAGATATAAACCCAGAAAGAATAAAGGACAATTGACTTTCAGAAAATTTGAAAAAGAGATATGATACCAAGTCTGATACCAAGTTGATCAGTGTCAGGAAACATCACCTTTTACATGAAAGTAAATCGACAAGACCCCCTCTTCTCCACCTGTGCCTCTTTCACAGTCCAATTAAAATCACGTTTTCTTTGAACACACAGAAAAAGAAGGAAGTGTCTGGGCACGTAAGGGACATCAGTCGTCTGGTTCTGCAGACAGGTGCATTTGTCATGCCCTGGGGAGCAATGACGGTAGTTTCATTTTATTAATTGAGAAGATTATACATCCATGATAGCCACATTTCCTCATTCTCCTTCTTGGAGAGAGGATGAAGGAGGGAACTGAACATTCCATAGTTAAGCAGGAAAAGAACCCCCCCCCTTTTTGGTTTTATTGCATTCTAATTAAGCATGATGGGAGTGAGAGATCCTACAGCAATGCAGCAGGCTCGAAACACTGACAAGGTCAATTATCTCCTGATAAGCCTTGCACCAGCAAGGATTAATAATATGACTAATATTAATTGAATGTGAGTTCATTGAGTTTTATTTCTTATTTTAAAGTTCTCTTGGCGGGTGTGCATGCCATGGTGCACGGAGAATGATGGATGGAAGTGATGGAATCACTAATAAGCCCTTAGACCCCCATGGCCCACTGGGCACACAGAAGATCCAGGTTTGAATTTCTTTCTAGGTTTCCAAAGAAACCCTGGCAGAAATCTAAAAGGAGCTAGTTTTATAATGTAATTTGTTCCATGAATGAAAAGTGCAAGAGATTTCAGACCTATGAATTCAGAATTTCTCAAATGAAATTAAAGTACAACTAACTGATAATGTCACTTAAGGTGAATTAAGTCTAGTTGATTTGTATAAGAGAGAGAGAGAGAGAGAGCAGGACCTACTTTCTTTAATGGGATCCAAACTCAAAAATAAGTTGGTGGTTATATATATATATATATATATATATTCTATATATTAATATATAGAATATTCTATATTACAATATATACTATATGTTATATAGTTTACATACCATATATTACATAACATATGTTACATAATATATAGTATGTATGATATAAGGTATATAATATTTATAAAATTGTTAACATTATATTATTAATATCATTATATTATTAATATATATTATGTTTTATTGTACATATATTATAAATCCTGTACAATATTTGCTTTATTTTGTGCACCTTTGTTTTAAAATTAGGAAAGTATGTCCACGGACAAGATTTGTTTTGAATGAATTGAAAGATGGACACCAAAGTGTGTGTTGTGTATTGTGATCTTGAAAGTGACTTCATTGACTTGGCAATTGAGATATGCTATTTTAATCCTATTTCTTCCCCATGCATTGGCATGGCTTTTGTATCTAAAGATATCTGACCTCCACTCACTGATTCCATAAACTCACATCTCTCCTTTTCAGAGTTGAGAGGAGTTGTAGGGGTTGTGTATTCTAAAGCACAGAGAATATAGTAATTCTGTATTTTTGAAACATTGATTCAATAAAGCAACATCACACCTTATTTTTACTAATCCTTTGTGTTTGAAATGCTGCTTGCTTTTCAATAAATGTTTGGTTAAAATGAATGCTATCCATGGAAATAAACTCGAGAGAGCCAAGGAAAATAATGGCAAGTGCAGCAAATGTCACGAAGGACCTAAAAGTGATTTGAGCATAGCTTGTCGAAGCTTTGAAGGTATTAATTACATGTGAGATTTTAAATACAGTATCAACTTCCAATTTACCTCATCTTTAAAGTTTTTCCTACCTACCTAAGCTAAATATGAAACCTCCCTCCTTTGAATACATAGTAGTTGAAAATTTCTAAGTTGGAAACTAGAAACTAGCTATACTATTTGTATGTCTTTCATTTTGCAATTTAACTCATATGTAAATGTGTATTCTTTCATGTATGCTGGTCTTATCTCCTCAATAGAAACATTCCTTGAATATGGGTGACATTTCTTTAACAGTTCCATATTCTGCAGAGTACCACGTAAGGCAGAGGATGCAGTAGGTGGTAAATATTTAATTGACTAACTGATTCTCCAACTTGTTCAACATTCAGACTATGATGGGAAATTGGTGATGGGTATATGCAAGGTACGTGTGGCGGCATTTTCCCCCAGGCGATCCTGATACTTCTAGAGAATCATTTGGATTTAGCAAATGATAATCATGCAGGGGAGAGGGGTAGGGATGTTAGGACACAGTACCTACTATTGAAAACTAACATACCATAGCAGGAAGGGGGATTAAGGGGGTGAGAGAAGAAACAACTCCTACTGCAGAGAAGAAAGGAGAAGACACTTATTTGTGGCAAAACAAAGCCATAAGCCAGACTCCTCCAGAGGCACCAGAAGTTCAGAGCAATGAAAAAGGCGCTGGAGAGGTTTGATACCATCTGTAAGTTTATATGCTGATAGCTTAGGGGGGAAACAATTACAATTATTCAGAAATACTGATGAGAAAGTTCATAATTAAGGAAAGCAAGATTTAAATAGAATATAAATAGTTGGAGGTATTGTTCTCTGCTTTGCTTTTTTCTTTATTTTTCTTGTCATTTACCATTTAGCATCACCCAGGAGGAGTGAGAAGTCCAGGGCCTGATGATATGGTTTCTGATACACAACCTGTCTAGTGATTCGACCTGCCTAGTGGTTCTGTCCACTTATTTTCCCTCCTGTGTGAGTGGGGATGGCAAATACACCACTTACTGGCACCAAGTGACAGCAGTTGAAAGCTAGAATATTAAAGTCTGATGCCTATGATTGGGGTTCAATGAAAATACATCAGGAAGGATGAAACTCTTCCAGTTCAGTCATACACTTTGCTCTGCCATTTCCAAAACCAAAGTACCTGGAGTTCAGATTACAACTCCGTTCAGAGTACATATTTCAAAGTACCTGGAGTTCCCATCCTCTATGTTTTTCAGAACATAACCTGACACTACCTTCTCCATTTTCGCAGTTAAATGCAAAGCATATTTATAAATGGTATTTCTTTTATTGTAAATAAGGTTTGAATTCCTTTCTACTTCTGCCCTCTCTTAATGCATTTCTATGAAGTACAAAAAAGTAGGGGCTCAGAATCCAGACAGGCATCTTCCCAGTTACCATGATGGAGAGAGTGGCATGTTGGGTTCATAGTCACACTCTATGCTTGTATTTGGAATTATACATTACTGAAATGATGGTTTAACATTTTTTTACATAATAATGTCTATTTGTCCTTATATAATCATCTATATCCCTACCCCTTCTAATTCTGTTAGATGGTAAGGATCTAGTTGGGGGTGGGAGAAGTCACGCTTGATGAGGAAGCTGACAGGTCTACCTTTTTACTTGATGGTTGAAGAAATGGGACAGATTTCTCCTGCCAGTGACTAAATATTGGAGTTTGTATTTTCTGCCGGTGCTTAAAAACCATTTTGAAGTCCCTTGGTTTAGAAAGGGGAAGAGGTAGAATTTTCCTCTGTCTTATCCCAATACATGCCTTTACATTTGTCTCTCTATGATCCTGAAACTTGAGAACATCCTGCAGCATGATATGGAAAACTGCACAAGGTAGTAGGTACAGCCTCATCAACTCTGAGTGGTACATAAAGCATTCACTTTGAATTAAAGGCCTACAACTTAAGATCTGTGTGTTTTTGGAAAAGTTATATATGTTTTCTGAGCCCCAATTACCATTCTTAAAAGGATAATATTAGCATATACTCTAGAATGTGAGAATTAAAGGAAATAATCTATGCAAAGCATCCATTGCTAAGAAAAGCAAGAAAAAGATGAGGGTCACATGACTCATCTGGAATCTAAGTTCCTTTATCATAAAATGAAGGTGTTCAAATAATTAATACTCTGCACTTTAGTGGGCCTGTTACTAACCTTGTGATTCAACAGTAGCACAAATCAATGGAGCATTCATTTCAGCTCTGTGAAGCTGTATTCCAATCATCCCTCTGTGAGAGATAAGGAAACTGAGGCCTAAAGAAATAAATTATATGCCCTTAGTCATACAGCTGACTGATAGGGTCAAAACTACTTGATTTCAGAGGGCTACTCTCATTTACTGCAACATGTTTTAAAGGCATTACGATCCCATTAAATGGATAAATAAGACAGGTACTGTGTTGAAACGCTGCTAAAGAAGAGGGAGATTAGCCTATGCCATGTAAACTCCGAAATACTTTAGAGTTTTGGGTGAATTGTAACTCATAGATAACTCTTAGATGTAGGGAACTATCTTATGTAAAAGTGAGAGTTTACTTTCCATGAAAATGTGAGTAGGAGACCTTCTCAATTTGTGCCATAATGAGTTGGGACTTGTTTTGAGAATGTGGTGTTTTTCTTTGGTGTGTGTGTGTGTGTGTGTGTGTGTGTGTGTGTGTGTGTTCACATCTGGGTTGTTTCACATATGACATGATAACATATACAAAAATCCTTTGAAAAGGACGCAGGATTATAATGGTGTCAGATAAATCAATGGCTCACTTGCCAGTAGGTGATTTTGAACAATCTCAGCCCTTCTGCGTTGTCATTCCTGAAGAAAACGCTGTAGGAGGAGATATTTTTCTTTTTTAAGCAAAGGTTCTTAGCAGCAAGGGAAATAATTTCCATGCTCTTAATTCTGCTGAAGGAAAGTGACATAGAACCTTCTTAGTCTCTTACTTAGACAATTGTGTACAGAAGAAGGTAGCAAAGTAAGAGCAGAAAAGATAAACCGATAAGGGTGAGAAGCGACTGGTAACAGCAGACAGCAGACAAAAGCAGTAGAACTACTAATATGCAGTAAAAGTGCCCAGGAATTTAGAATGCATTGTTATCACCAGAGAGACAAGGGTATAGACTTGGACCTCCTAGAATCATGATTTTTGTTCATGAAAATGACCCTGAGACAATAAGGAAGTGTGAAACTATTCTCATAGTTACCTATTGAGGAAGGCAGAGATTCTTATTTTTAAAAAATCCTTCTAAAATTTTAACATAAGTATTGAATATTTTTATTGCTTTGCATAAAGAAGTAACCCTAATTTTCTGAAAAAATAATAACATTGAGGAAAGCTGTATTATTACAGCTGGGCACGCAAATGATTTTGAGTCTGTGTGGCAGATGATTGACTTACTGCCTGAGATAAGATGTTACAGTATGAAGGCTCCCTTCAATACAATGACTGAATATGTCTACAAATAGCAATCCATGTTGAGTGCCTCTATGAAAAGTGGTTGACTAAAGAGTGTTCTCTCAAATAGGGAAGTGGTGACCAAAAACTGTCACCACACCACATGGGTCCATATTAAAACTCAGTTGCCTGTATCGTTAGACTCATTGATTCCGTTAGAGAAAATAATCTATCTGGCATCATTTAAACCAAACAACTTATCTATCATATGGTTGTGTGCCCATCAAAAGTGGTGACAAGTCCAAAATGATTGAGAATAACCTCTAGTGTGGATGAGAAGTAGAGGAACCATTGGTTTGATAGGGTTTGAGGAAAAAACCTATTTCAGTCTGCCGATCTTATCCAGTCACATTATTTCAGATATCACTCACGTGCTGACAGTTTGTTTTTCTAGTCCACACTTTTCTCCCAAATTCTAGATTTAAACCTCCTATCACTATATCAACATTTTTTTCTTTGAGTCTTTGGGTATATGCTAGACACATGTTTAAAACTGGTATGAAAAAAAAAACTGGTATGGATTCTGGAGTCAGAATTTGGCGAAGAAGGGAGGAGGAATAACACACACACACACACACACACACACACACACACACTAGATCAGAGTTGTACAAAAGCATGGCATAGATCAATCAGGAGAAAAAAGGAAAGTCACTGTATAATTATGATAAATGGGAATCTTATTTTGCAGAGAGCTATTGAGTACATATTATCTCCAAATATGATAGAAGAAAAAGAATGAGAAATTCTTCACTATCTTTATGAGGAGTTCAGATAAGACACAAAAACAGAGGGCTAAGTATTTCAGCTTAATGGCTTTTTAATTTTTAAGCACGCAAGCAACCCCAAGATTCTAATTGATGAATCACCTTCTGGAACCCCTTCAGATTTCCTGGATCCCCAGTTTTCAGTGGAAAGAGAAGAAAAATCAAAACGTACTATCGGAAGTTTGGGAGATTTTGTTCAAGTTCTATGCTCAGTCAAGGCCCAGTTCATGAATCAGTCAGGTTCTACCACCACGACCCACCCTCCACCTTGGCATATCCCTCATAATATTCAAGTGGCTATAGTCTTTATTATTGCAGCCCAGATTGCCTTCATCTAACTCTTTCCCAGCAGCAATGAGCTTAGAGACAATACGATAGCAGGAATCTTCTTTTACATCTCCTTTTTTACCCCTACTCTTTATTGCCTGTGCATTGCAAAAACAAGCATGAAAAAATAAGACAATTTCCAAAGACAGTGTAAAATCCCAAAAGGTAACATATAACCATCTGGAGTACAACAAGCACATCATATTTTCTTTCTTTAGCAAGACAGTTCTGAGTTTTATGGAAAGCATCCCAGTAGGCAAAGACCTACTAGCTGTTTGTAACTCCTTAAAATTTTTTTAAAAAAATAATAAAACTGCAATGTTTCTTTAATGTCACAGTCTGAATTATAAGCAGAGAGTTGGCACATCTCTCATTTTATTCATTCTAATTACAATTGCCTTGTCACTGAGATGCCAACCTGACGAAGAGCAAATCAGGTAGCAAATCCCCAGGGGCCGCTTAGTAACAGGAAGGCTGTCTCCAGTGGAATCAACGTGACAATTTCTTCTTTCCCTCTTCAAAGTCGAGAGTCCCCCTGGACAAATTCACATTTGATTATTTTCGCTAGGCTCTCTGTCTTCAACTGCTTGATTAGCATCTCACTCACCTAAGAAATTAGACTAAAGTTTGTGACCATTAAAAGGAAACCAAAGCATGTGCGTGGGTGCCTGTTCGTGCATGCAGCACACCTATGAAAAACCACGTTCTTAACTTGGCATTGAGAGTTGGCACAAATTCTCCTGTGTAAGGGCCACTCTGTATTTGTGTCTGTATCTGTGCCTGTGTTGCCGTTTATGTTCCTAAGAAGTGATCTTTTCACGCATCTCAGTCTAGAAATGTGAAGTCAAGTTCAAAAACCATAGGCTAAGGTGTGGTCGTTGGTTCCACAGGTACCAGATTTTCCTCTCTAACTTTACAGCAGCTGTGCTTAGAGACAAGACCACTGTGCCTATTGTTACTAAAATGTTTTGTATAAAACTGATTTCTCTCTGGCCAAACACATTTTTATATAATGGTGCAATTAATGTTAGAGGAAAGTTAATATATCAAATTTTAAAAATT
This sequence comes from Vulpes vulpes, assembly GCF_048418805.1. Lineage (NCBI taxonomy): Eukaryota > Metazoa > Chordata > Mammalia > Carnivora > Canidae > Vulpes > Vulpes vulpes. Next base: position 110,122,190 of record NC_132792.1, read on the forward strand.
TGGAGAAAATTATCAGGATAGTCTCCTCTCAGTCCATCGCCAACCATTGCTGTGATTGATCAGTGGCTCAGGAAACAGGATAGAAAAGGGACTGATGGAGCCAGAATTCTGCCTTCAGAATATTTCTTCTACTTCTTCCCTGATGTCTTCCTTAACTACCCTGGTTGATGGGACAATAATTCTTACATCTGGGTGTATATAATAGAGCAGATAACTGGGTGCTCGGTACAGACATTCCACTTCACTACAGTTGAGCTGTAGCTCAAAACCTGCATTTTAACAGTCATCAGGGGTGATTGTATTAGGAACACTACTACAGTTATTCTCTCAATTCCAAAATCCTATAATGATAATGTCTATATCGTAAAACTGTCCCATAGCTCAACTAGGATGAACTTTTAATTATGATGTATTTCACTTCCTCCCAAGCAATTTCTAAGAAAGGACTGGGTATTAACATTTTCTTTTTGCTACACAACACACCATACATAACAAGTGCTCAGTAAATGCTTGCTGATATGAGTTGATTTAATGCTTAAACCAAAGCTATTTTGTTTAAGTGTCTTCTTTCTAGAAGGTAGTTTATTTTGCCAACGCCTAGACCATATACCTTGGATATTCTAAATTATTTTAGAAAAACATTAGTCTCTTCAAGGAGATTGGCCATGGGTGACTAGCTCTTCCATGGGACAGCAGATCTCAAGACTACATCTCCGGCTCAGATGAGGTGAAATGATTCAGTGTTGTTTCTGTCCACTGCACAGTTGATGGTCTGGCTCCTCCACTCATGGCCACCTGAACTGCCCAAGCTGAGAAAAATACACCTTTCCCTAGGACTAGAAGGTCACCCAACAAGAACAGAGTTATGTCAGCTAGGATATAGATTAAATACTATAGCTGTGGACCTTCATGCCAAATAATAGGTTCATATTCTCCTTCACACTCAGAGATCAGCAAATTTAATTATTAGCCTTTCATGTGACAGTTCTGTGCCTAATGCCTCGGTGCTTCAGGGAATGTACAACAAGTCATCGTCTTTGCCCTCAAGTATCTTGCAGTTTAGTTTTAGTTTGGGAGACAGAGGATACAATGCATAACATAAAATAAAAACTTAAGTAACACTTAATGATAGAAGGACACTAAATATGTGCCAAAGAGTAAGAGTTCTAGAGCTGTTTAGTGAAGAGAGAAACAGTTTGGGGTGGTCTGAAAAACCCCCAAGATAGATGTGGATCTGGCTTATTAGAGCAAATAAGTAGATTTGAATACAAAGATTTATCAGCCTGAGTGGAGATGGACTAGGCCAGAAGTATGAGATAGGCAAAGCTAGCTTTCTCTCCTCCTTGATTCTTACTATAAACTGGCACTCATTTAGGGGTCTGCCAGTTAACCCATCACATTAGACCTGTCTTCTCCACCCATTCTCCTCATCCAACAAAAACTTACCAAGCCATACATTCACATATTATCTTACTCATGTGGAATATATTATTTATACAATCTATTTTATACACAACTGTTATATTGCGTAATATGCTTTTTAAATGTTTGCCCAGCCCCCTCTACTCATTGAAACGTCTCTCCAGTATTTCATCTTCATGGTGCATACTTGCAAATCTACAAATTGATTCCTGCAAAAATAATGAGAAACTCAAGGGAAGCCCTGACATAAAGGCAAATAAAGATACATTTTTCCAAGAGACTGGGGGAAAATCTCAAGTTACAACAGGAGGGCTATGACTCATGTAGAATGAGTCCTTAGCAGCAAGAGATGTGGTCTCAAGTCTAAGCAAGTTAGGAATTTTATCTTTCATTTCACCAAATTTCTATATTTGTCCATATCCTACTAACACCCATTCACAAAAACAGTATACCTTAGTCTACTCTACCCAAAAGGATTATGGCTTCCAATTATTTATGAGGGAATGGCCCTTTTGAGCCTCTGTAGCAAATTTTTCCCTATCTCTTCAAACTCCATTGCTATTGCTCAGTTGCCCACATGGTTCATTGCATTCATTATTCTCCTTACTCTGTACTTTCTTGCCATAGCATTTTGCTAAAATGTTCCATCCTTTATGAAGGCCTTTGTTCTTCCTTTTTATCTACTCAAAGCCATCCTTCCAGACCTAGACAAAGCCTGGAAGTTTTCCAGATGTTACTGATTCCTCTACATCCTTGGACATAGAGGCATAAGCAGTTAGCACATGTGATGGGATTTGATCACATGTGTGTACATGTATGCATGTGACTGCAGAGCATTGGAAGAGCTACTGTTCATCTAAGTGTGTGCTATTTGAAAAAGTTAAACTTTGGTCATGGGAGCTGGGAACAGTTTTTACTGGAACCCTTTGCCTCAGTGGCCAGAGGGACCCAACCTCACTGGAACATCCAATGTATTTTTATAGGTCCACACAGGAGTCAGTAGAGCCTGCATGGGAGTTTCTACATCAAGCTTGCCTAATCTACCTGGCTGTCTTTAAATGAGACTTTTCCACAGTAGGAGTAAAACACCTCTCCAGTGCTCCTCTCTGCTATCAGAATAAAGTGAGTGGCATATATTTGGGTAGTTTAGGAGTATATACAATGCAAGCAGACAAGCATTTACAAAATCACTGTCCTTTGTGGGGATATGATGGACCCTGTGCGTTCCTGTGATGAGGGGGGTGACTATGTATATGAACCTCAAATTTTTAAAAACCATTTGACAAAGCAAGTTCTCTATTCTTCAAATCACTGCTTCTAGTTTCAGTTTAATAGAAGATTAAGCAGTTTAGTCTCCCTGGGTCTGAGCCATTTGTAGTATTTAGTGGATGGCTCTTGTGATCAAAGATGGTTGTAGAGCTACCTTTTCCCTCAGGTAGCCATTCAACTACCAGAAATGTGTTCCAACTATGAGCAGCAAGTTTAAAAAACAAACTCATGTGTGACTCAAAGCTAATATAAATCAATCACAATTAAAACCTTTTGGAATATAGCTCTCTTTCCACAGCTCTTCATGTCAAATACCAATGAGCATGTCATATATTATTATTCCCTAGGATCTTAAAAGAATTAAGATATCAACAGAAACACAAATGAGACTAAAGTGAGTGAAAACAAGACCTAGCCAAATGGCAGTTTTCTCTTTTATAGTATCCTTAAATATGTCTCAGAGTTACATTGTATAATTATTCAGTTAAATAATTAAATTTATAGATGAGGAAAGAAGAGAGGAGATTAAATGATGAGGGAGGTTTGGGGGATGGAATGTTTTCCATGCAGGGAATGGCAGCCTTGAGAATCAATAAGCTTAAGAAAAAAACAAGCAGGCAATTCTCAATACAGGCACCTACAGAACAATGGACTTAATCCCAAACTGGAAACTCCATAGAAAGAATGAATTTTTTTTCTAATATGGAAGGAATTCATGTAAAACAAAGTTTAATTTAGACTTAGAAAATGGACCTAGTATGGGAATGATTCCCTGATAATGCCAAAAATGACAGAAAATGCGTTAAAATAATTTATAGGGTCCGGTTGTACTTCATCAAATGATTAACGGTATTCCATCTGCTTTCTAACTATTCCCACCTTCTACTAATTCCTCTGAAATTTTGCCATTTCAGTCAAGCTAAAATTTATTAGCACCCACTTACTGTGATTTACATGCAGAATGATTTGCATGCCTCTTTCCTGGGCTATTTGCATGTCTTTATTAGGGATGCAGCTTATTTGGGGCCACATTTGATTTATAAGCATTTGGCAAGTCTGATTTGGCATTTTGATTCATGCAAGGACAGAGATATATTCCTGGGGCTCATTCATTCCCTAGGAAATTAATTTTTTAATGAAATCTTCCCAATTGGTTAAAAATTTGCAAAAAAAAATAGATTCGATTTCTTTTGCTTGGCTACAACAAAAGTAGTAGAAATAGGACTTCCTTTTGGTAAAATTTTGAATTAAGGTGAAGTTTGTATACCATGACTATGGGCTCACCCTACTATGACTTTATTATCTTCCTGCTACCTAACCCCATCATTATACTTAATATCAAAATACATTAGGTACCACTTTTTAAAAAAATATCCCCATATGCAAATCTTCCCTCCTCTCACCATTTTGTCTCTTTACTCCCTCTTCTACCTTTTGAGGACCATTGCTCACTGGCCTGACCTATCAAGAGAAAATGATCTAATGATCTAAATTATACTGCCAGCGTAAGAACAATGCCTGCCTCCATGAGACTGTTGGGATTTGAAATGGGACACTTAGAGAAACACCTTACTTATAATTTCATAACTTAAAATGAACCATTCACATATGTTATGTACTTAAATCCTTAAAACATTATTCAGGATATTAATTATACATATTCCAGTTTTATGTAAGGGGACACTATGACTCAGGAAAAAGATTTAGGGGAAGACTGTGGGTAATGGGGTATCAAGAGCCTCATCAGCTATCACTGAATTTCATATGTTCCCACTCTGCACTGGCTCCTAGTGCTAAGGGACAATGCACTAACACTTGAGATTTATTTCTGGAGTGAACTAACAGATGCATTTTCTTCTAGACTAGACAGCTTTCTTTCAAATCAAATTACCTGAATGGTTTCCCATTCTACCTAAAATTGAGGAAGAGGAGGAAAAAACACATTAGGAAAAGGTTGAGTACAACTACAGGGGAATCTAATTTGGGAGTTGATCTCATGAGGCCTTAAGCCCACACAATACAGTCCACAGCAGGTCATTCTTGTCAGCTTCTCCAATCAGCGTATTTCCATTTTTAGTCTAATGCTGTTCAGTGACCTTGTCCTGTGGCACAGCCAGACAATATTATGGGAGAAACAGGAGCAGCAATAGCCTAATTATACAATTACATATTCATTTACCCCCTAGAGAGCCTAAGACTTTTCTGAGAGCCAAATAAGAAGTGGTTGGCTGGAAACTCATTTTGAAAGATTGCCTCACCCCAAGATACAGAACTCTATCCATATATGGAACATGAAATTATCAGCTGAGTTGCATTGGTGGATGTCAGGAGAAAAATAGAATTTACTAAAGACATTTAAAATTCATAGACATGTAAGCAGATTTAGAAATGTATAATAAAGTCTGCATTATTTGTCAAGGTAAATTTTATCAATGGAAGAAGATTCACACTCAGATTGTGTCCAAACATTTTCTTATTTAAGCAAGTCATCATCAAGACTATCTTCCATTCTCTACTTGTGCTATTTTTATTCTTTTTTGATATAAGAGAAAAGATGCTAGGAAGGAATAGGGGCTTTTGAAAAAAAAAAGAGAAATTTAAAAAAAGGAAGAGCAATCACACCCTACAAAGTCCCTTTCTGTTTCTTATCTATCTTAAAAATTGATTAATTCATGGTTAGTTGCCCAATTGCCTTTTTTGATAGTTGCCTTTTTTGATGCTGACATCTACATCAGATAGACAATATTTTAGGCTTTGCAGAGCACATGATCTGTCTTGATTATTGACTCAGTTCTGCTGTTATAGCACAGAACCAACCTTGGAAAATATATAAGTAAATGGATATGGCTGTGTTTCAATAAAACTTTATTTACAAAAAAATGCAGCTGGCTGCATGTGGCCCATGGACATGTAGTTTAATAATTCCTGTATTGAAAAGTTGAAAGTTGTGGTAGTAATATATATTAGGGGAAGGTAAGTCATTGTTTCTTTTCCCCTGTCTCCATTTTCAAAATTGTCCTAATAAACTAAAGAAGATTGAGTCTACTATTTCTCGTAACTCTGAAATTTATAATTTTTAAAAAATATTTTATTTATTTATTCATGAGAGACACAGAAACAGAGGCAGAGACATAGGCAGAGGGAGAAGCAGACTCCTTGCAGGGAGACTGATGCAGGACTTGATCCCAGGACCCTGGGATTGTGACCTGAGCCAAAGGCAGATGCTCAACCACTGAGCCACCCAGGTGCCCCAGTAACTCTGAAATTTAATATAAAAATACCTTATCAGAATAACATTGAAACAAAGATATAATTTTACTGAGCAAATCTCAAATATCTCTAACAACTTCTAGAAAAAAAAAAGTCCAATTATTTTCCTTTTGCACTCATTGTCATTTCAGTTGATAAAAAGTTGGGCCGCATAATGCATTTCTGAAATTACTCTGCTATAATCAAACACAAATTTCTACATCTACAAAATTTGCTTTCTTGTTGTATATTGTATTCCTATGGCTTTTTTTTTTCATGTTATGCTTCTGTCCTTTGGCAGTTCTTCTCATATAGACTGCTACTCTCTTTCTGCTAAATTCACTTCAGTCTTTCAGGGCTAACCTATGTCTCATATTTCCCTATAAGGCATAGTTGGTTACTTGAACTGGCCACTCCTTTTTATATCCCCTACCCTGTTTTCAAGGTTTCATTTCTAGCTCCACTTTCATATTTCCGTGGTTTCAAGGAAGATGTCATTGTCTTTACATTTTCCCATAAGCAGCTCTCTGTACAGAGAGGAGCACTTATGTTTTAGCTCCTTTTCCTCTGGCAGGAAGGTGATTCTGCAGAGTAGTCATACTACCAATTATATTGCATATAACAAGGATCATCTATGAGATGCGTAGACAGAACATATGACTAAATTTGGAGATCAAGATATTCACTGCCATTGTTGCTACAGTGCTGTTTGCAACTTTTTATATCAGTTGACCCACACGGAGATCCAAACTATAATTTCCATCTCATTATACAATGCTCTAATTATCTCAGCTAATCTTCCCTCTTGTTGGGAGTCAGCTTGGATATATAACTAGTTTTGATATTATCTCTACCTTACAATTAGAGAAATAAAAGCTAAGAAATTACAGATAACCTGCCTCAAATGGCATAGCTGTCATTCTTACTGCAGACTACCTTAAACGCTATACACTCAGTCAAGTGTTGCTTCTCCTGGATAGTTTGCCACTTTGGGAATGAATATATACTCTATTACCAAATTAAATTATCAAAGATAAAATTGTCACCTAGAAACAATTTGAAAAAAACAAAAACATAGAAACACCAAAATATCCTTGCCATAAAGATCATAACCTAAACAGGTGCTTCCTCTTGGGCACTTTGGAAAAGCACAGCCTATTTGAAAATGCTCAGTATATTCCCTTAACTTCTTTACCCTCATTCCTTAATAAGTAAGGAATCAAATGTATGGTGATGTTAACAGGACCCCATGCATTAAGTGACCATCCCCATCTGCTTCTCTTCCCCACCTGAAATCACCATCTTCTTTTTAGGCCATTACCTGGGAGAGCTGGAAAGCTGAGAGCAAGGCCATAAACAGAGTTTTGAAAAGCAGCCATATGGTTGCAAAAACTATAACAGACTGGGGGTTTCTAACTTCTAGAGCATTGTATTCTTTTCCTTCTGTGAAGATGTGCTTTCTTGTTTGGTGTTCCTACCACATCTTCAAAAGTCTGCAATCTGGTTTCCCCATTGATAATAAAGAGATGTCAGATTTCTTCCTATTTTCACTATCACGTCTAAGCCTGAATAATGAAGAAAGCCTTGAGTCTCTGATCCATTTTATCTTGTTGGTAGAAAATGACTATATAATGCAGGCATGTATTCCTAAATGGAATGTAGGATTACTCTTTTGTGTGGTTAATGACTGAGATCAAGTTGACAAATTCAAAATCCTACAATATTTGTTACTAAAGGAGAAGGGAAAAGGGAATTTATGCTATATTTTTGAGCATGGTAGCAATGAGGCAGGCAGTGGTTGTGGGGGGCTGTGATTGGAGGATGTGCAGAGGAGATGTTTTGCATAAAATATGAAAGGAACAGAGAAAGGAGATATAAAAAAGAAAATATTATGACAGAAGAAGAAAAGCAAGCCAGTGGAAGTCATCTGTGTGTAACTGTAGAAAAAAAGGCACCTTTAACAGTGTTTCTAATTTTAAATTTCTAACCAACAAGCTATGCAGACTTGAGGAAGTACTTTAAACATTTCTGTAGTTTTCTGTATGCATCTATCACCTAGGACTAGCAATAATAAGGCAATGTGATCATTAGAGAAGAATATTCTGTGCCAGATACTATTGGTTACTTCCCAAGAGCCATCCCACCCATCTTCTTCCTTGGTGAAGATATTGAACCTTGTTTCATATTGAGTCACTATGTACTCCCTGGCACTTTCTCCTGTCCTGGGATGAAAGCTAATTAGCCTAAGCAATCATGTCTATTTATTCTGCTTACCTGCTCTGAGTTCACTCAAGGGCATATGACACAGCCAAACCTGCCCAATGGTATTAAAGGAGAATTCCACTGGAAAACTTCTGGGAAAGCAACTTGTCCAAGGAAATATAGTTGGCTGCGTCAAGATTCAAACCCAGAAAGTATGACTCAGTCTTCTTTTGAAAAGTGAGTAAGAGAGACCAAGAGATCATTTCTCTCTGACTCTATAGCAGATATTCACGAATTATAATGTATGAAAGATTACCTTGGAGAGCTTATTAAATGCAGATTTCAAAACTCTACTTTTATTATTAGACTCTCTAGTCAGGTTATCGTGATGCAGGTGAACTTGGGATCATCCATGAGACACACAACTTGAGAGAATTTACTGATTCTTACTCTGCGAATGGAGCTGAGGAATAGGCAGTTCCTTATCCCTGTCATATGCAATGTTTTATTTAGTCTGGGGAATTGTATTAATTATTTATTCTCTAGTCCTAGGTAGGTAAGTGCATGGTTTTTAAACTGTCTATGTTTGGTGAATAATCCTAGATTTCTGCCCCTTGTTTAGACAAACATGTACCAACTGCTTTATTTATATTGGTATGTGCTTGATGTAATTACTAGGATAATCATTAAGAATGCTAAATTCATTGGTTTATTCTTCTAGAATAGTGCTGTCCAGGAGAATTTGGTAAAACAATGGAAATATTTTATATCTGTGGTGTTCAACACTAGTAAGAAATTAGTCACACTTGGCTATTGTGCACATGAATTGTGCCTGGTTCCACCAAGAAACTAAATGTATAATTTTATTTAATTTTTATTTATTAATATTTAAATAGCCAGTGTGGCTAATGGCTATAATATGCAGCTTTAGAATAATGTGTATATGTGCACAAGTAGGTATTTTAGGAATTTGAAAAAAATTATTGTATATTACTGACAAGTCTAATTTGTAGAATGGTCTCTGCCATGCCATTTCACTCCTCTTGAGAATCTAACATGCGATTCTAAGCCATTAAACTCACTGAGGTGAGGTACTTGTCTTCAGAGCCTTGCCTTTCCCAGGATGCCCCATCTCTGTGAGGCACTATAATCTCAATGTCAGATACATTCACGGAAGCCAGCTTCACAGAATTCTGACAAATAATAGCCCGGCATCCTGACGAGCTGCCACAGTACTCCCAGGACAGGAACCACCTTTATAGAGAGACAAACTCATTCATTATTCTGAAAGATTAAGTACCAAATACCTCATTAGAGAAACTGCAAGTTGAAAAACAGATAACAGCTGGAGAAAAGGAAAAAAGCCATTTGCAGATGAGAAAGTAGTAAGGGTAGGGACAAACTGGTTCTGCACCAAATGGGTCTGGCTTTCTTTCCCAATCCCCCAGGACCACATTTTGCCCAGAACTGGTGCTCATGAGCTTCCAGATTCTTACTATAGAAGCCAGGTAGTACTCACCATTATAGTCCTGATGGAATTAGTAGAAATGGCCGACTGCTCAATAAATCACATGCTGGTTTCTTCCATTTGAATGAGAATTGACTGGCACAAATGATTGATTAACATTGACAAAGCCATATGGGTTCAAATCATATTCCTTTTGTTCATACTTGCAAACAATTCAAATTGCATCCTTCTCTAAGTTCCAGCATTGAGGATTTTTTTTGTTCTGTTTTATTTTTTTCTACATAGGAACATGAGGTGAGTGGCGCGGGGGAGACTTAAAGTAAATGCAAAACTTTACAATTCTCAAGTCACACTGGCTGTGTGATCTCGGGACAATAGTTAAGTCTCTGTTTCCTCATCTATAAAACAGTATCATCCTTATTAGTGTAACATTCAACAGTCTGGCTTTCAAGAATGGAGTCCTCACCATTAATATAGTTCCTATCAACTCTCATGCATTTTCAGTTTCACGCACTTACAATGTGATTTGGACTGTAGCAAATAAGTATAAGGTATTCTATCATTTGAGATTTAACACTTCCTCTCAACCAGATGGCAAGCTCTCGAAAGATAGGCACAAACTGTAACTCTGTGAGACCCTCACAACAGTATGTTCAATAGAACACAACCTACCATTTGTCTCAGTCACCAGAGCTTTTTCTTCTTCTTTTTAACCTCAGTTCACAGCTATTGGAGTAAAGTGTGAGGGTTACTGGAACTATTAAGAGGACTGGCTCCTTGCAAGAACTTGTCAAGAATCAGATAAGCATCAGAGTTAGTGTTGGGGCTCAAATAATGTAGATGGTGTTCAGTACTGAGAGTCAGGGAGAAGAGTAGTAATCATTAGGATCTCCTTCCTTGCACTGGGTAGTAGACCCTATCCTGGGCTCTTGGGCAGAACCTATTTATTCATAGGAAAAAAAAATGCCCAAGAAGAGTAAAGTTGGGCACCTAACTCAAAATTTGATTTCATAGCACAATTCTTACTATAAATAGCAGTAGAAAACCTGACAAAATGACTGGAATTCCAAGATAACAAAAGTTCAATTTTGGCAAATGAGCCAAGAAGAATTGTATAGGTTGGGGACAGGGAAGGGAAGATAGAGTCAAGACCATTATTAGCGTTAGGAACTTGGAGAGGGAAAAAAATAAGGGGACCTATATTCTGCTGGAACCTCTGTCCTAGGTCTAGATGGATAACTTAATCTAATTTCTAATAGGCTGGGGGACAGGGGGAGTAAAGCACAGATCTGACATTGGGAATGCCCTACCTCATTGGGACTGACTCAGGGTATAATGCAGGATAAAGCCTAGAAGTGGGAAATTTCCTTGAGGATCTCAGCTGTGAGTTGCTGGTAAAGTAGTTTCAAAAGAAACTACTCCTGAGTAACCATAGTCCAGTACATATTGCCTGTCCTTATGCTGACCTTTCACTATTGTAAAGATTAGCCTAAGTCTAGTTGGCTGTTCACATATGGAACACTGAACAATGACTAACAGGTGGGGTCATGTAACGTAGCTATTCAAGTTGTAACCATGGAGATAAACTAATAAATTGGGACCAACAGACCAGCCAGTCCCAGCATGCTGGGGAGGGTAACAGATTGATAGCTGTCACTACAGGCCTTGTGTCAAAAGACCTGGTGTTCAGTGAACCATGGGGACCCCGGGGTCTGACTCACAGCATTTCAAGCTGACCTATCTCCTATCTCCCTACCACCTGGACTATGGATGTGAGTTTCTGTCTTGTCTACGCCACATGGTATGCCAGTTTCCCTATCTACCCTTACATTTCCCTCTAGGGCTAGAGGAGTTTTGTTTTGTTTTGTTTTGTTTTGTTTTGTTTTGTTTTAAGACTGCCTTTTCTTATCAACTCTCATTCCCAAGTGCTGAAATCTGTTGAATCCTCTGATTATTCCTGTCTGGCTGGCAGTGTCAGAGAATGCCAAAGTAACTTACTCTCTCATTCATTGTGTGTGTGTGTGTGTGTGTGTGTGTGTGTGTTTGTATGCACACACACGTGCACACAGGCCCATTTTCCCCAGACATGAATTGAACCACATCTGTCCAATCTGTTTCTAACATTGTATTTTGGACAGAACTTTGTACCTTTAAGATGGTTAAGAACACAGATTCTGGAGTCAGAAAACCTCAGGGCAAAAACCTGGTTCTACCATCTAGAGCTAAAATTGAGCAAATTACTAGACCTATTTAAGCATTTGATTGTTCCAATCTATCATGAAGAAAATAACAGTGACCTATATGATTGTGAGCTTTAATATTCCCCAATACTTAGTAATTACTCATTTAATGTTGTCTCTATGATTGCTTGGTATTATCATTATTACAACATTCCTCCTGTTATCTTTCCCTTCAGAGACCAGATAAGACCACCAGTTCAAACTTTTCTTCATTGCTAATTAATTTCCAATTTTAACAATTGCTTCACCTCTATAAAATCAGGCTCCTTCATCTGACAGTGCTCTCTTATTTATCTTAAAGAAGTGTTACCAGTATCTTTTAAAATTTTATTTATTTGAGAGAGAGAGAGTTAGAGAGCATGAGCAAAGAGGAGAGGGAGAAGCAGGCTCTCTTCTGAGCAAGGAGCCAGACTTGGGGCTTGATCCCAGTACCCTGGGACCATCACCTGAGCCAAAGTCAGATGCTTACCCGACTGAGCCACCCAGGTGCTCTGACATGTCAACAGTATTAAAAATAATTCGTAGAGGAGCACATTTAAACATTTTAAACTGCCCTATATCTCTTCAATACCATACCACTACCACCACCAGATTCTGTATTGAACATTTCTACCTTGCAAGTTTGACACACTATTCTTTGATCCAAGGTAAAACAAAATAAAAACAAAAACAAACAAACAAAAAAAAAAAAACAAAAAACAAGCTAAATTTCATTTTCCCCAGTGATTTTCTAGGTCATAATTACTACCTGGCTAAATCATGTTCACCATTTAGGGTGAGCAGTATTATCAGCCACACATTTTAAAAATAATTTCCCCTTAACCCTTCTCATCTAATGCACGCATGTGGGTCAGACTTCATAATTTACTTATGTATCAGGAAATATGATACTTATGATACTTATGATATGATACTTCAATATTTACTTATGTATCAGGAATTTCTGCCTATGACAGAAAAAAAATGAAAGTGAGGTCGTGATGGAAATGCTGGGTCTTAGACTAGATTTGTTACACACTGGTCGCCAGATTCCTAAGAGCTTGTATAGCATTGTCACAATCCAAAATATGTAATCTATTGCTGTCATTAGGAGGGTGGAAAAAAATTGCTCAATAGAAGAGAAGCCAAAGAAACTTAGATGATAATACTGTGGGTTTCAGTAAAAACAATACTGTCTCAGTGAAACAGTGGTCTGTTACTTCCTGTTCATTTAACAAACTAAACTTAAGCCAGATCACTGCATGTTCTCCCAGATGAGTTTTCCCATCTAGTCTTCACCCTATCCCATAAACTCAACCAGACTGATTTTCCTCAAGATTCTGCTCAAGATCCTGAGGAGTGTTGTTTTTTAACACCCACTAGTATTTGGCTGGGAAATTGCTGGGCAACATTTCTTCCCACTTATATTTATGCATCTTCCATACAGGCCATTTCCATTCCTCTTCTGACATTCTCCATTGCTTTTCCTGTCTTGCCTGTGCCTATCCACACAGACTTATTCCTCTTTTCCTGAGCTAGCCCTTCCTGTCCATTCTTGTTGAAGTCTTCTCTCCTTGCTTCATCTCTGAGCTCCTACAGCTTTTGTCATCTGACCTTTCAGACTGTACTCTTGTTCTTAAAAGATTGGGGATATTTTGCTATTTCTTGTGTTTATTTTTGCTGTTGCAATTGTTTTAATCAATTGCATCCAAGAGCTTTCTGAGAGCAGAGATCATGTTGCACAAATCCTGTTCTTAGAACCCAATAAGCCAGCTTGAAGGAACTTTTGAGATCATTTGAGTAGTTTCTCAGTATTTTAAAACTGTAGCTTTTTGGTTTGAACATAGAAGCCTACAGTTAGAACAGACCTGAGAGCTAGGTCCATACCAACCTATTCTGTTTATCTTATTTACTCATTTCTCCAGAGAATCCCCAGAACATTGAGGAGAAGAGTTTCAAGGTCACTGAAGGACAATTTCACTTTATAAATGAGGGCCCAGGAGCTCTAAGAATGTAGGATACCTGCCCAAAGATACGGAGATGACATCTTGCACAGTGCTGGCAAATCAGTCAACATAGCAGAGGTACTAGTTGAATTGAAGGTGTTGATTGATTGCCAGTTGTCAAGTAGCACTTACCAAAGCTTTACTTTGCAAACCAAAAACAAAAAACAAAAACAAAGACAAAAACAAAAACAAAACCCAAGTGGGAATATTAATTTATATCAGGAGAAAATGTGTGCTCAAATACTTATGAGACCTTTAGTGATACATATTTGTGTCTGCTAAGATTTTAAGATGTTGAAAATATAAGACAATTCATGCTTAAATATTTCCCACAAGCAACTGCAGAAGTTAGGAATCTCTGTGAGCTGAGGCCATCTTTGAGTTTTCCGTGCTTCCTATGCTTGCTGAATATTCTCTGTTTAATATCACACTTCCAAAGAGGTGATTAACCAAATAAGATGACCAATGGTGTTGCAAATGTAAATCACATCTGTCAGGGGTATACAGCCTCCTTGAAGAGGTCCTCTACTCTCAACTAAGTAGAACTCTGGTATGAATATTTTTCTGCATTTTTGCCATGACTCCGATGGAATTGGAGACATATAGCTCCACTGTGTTCATCTCAGTCCTAAAATAAACTGAGTGATTTGGAGCAGGATTCTTAATATTACACAGCATAAAACTGTAGTTTTTCCTTTGCTCATTTATTCATTTAACAAAGTGCCACTTTCATTTAGGAGGTAGTTTGCTCTGTTTAGATCTCTCTTTGTAACCTGTAAGTCAGGTGGGTTTAAGAAGCTTGCAATATGAATCCCAGGTAGCTGTTGCTTTTCTTTCTCTGTGGAGTAGTAATTGATTATGAAATTTAGGAATCTTTTAATTAATACCATGAAGTCATTTCTTGGGTGGATGCAGGATTCAGGAAATTCTATTTTGAAGGTGACTCAGGACTTCACACTGCAAGCCATAATCTGGATTTTATGACCTATTTTACAGCATCACTTCCCCTTTTCTGACTTGCAGAGGAAAAAAGTCAATATAATATGTGTGAGATAATATACCTGGAGGACAAATGTGTACCTTTTGAAAGGTGATACACATCCATGATGCACATCCATGGAGTACAATATGAAATTCACAATATTGACTAATCTGGAATGATATTTTGCTTTCAAATACAATCTATGTTGTTTTAATAATTTTTTTCTCTAACATTTCTTTGTTATTTTCCCTGGTGTTGATCCAGTTCTTCTGAGACCTTTAGTTTTTCCTCACTGTAAATATATCCCTCAATAACCTCTATTAATTGACTCAACTTCACTGAAAAATTATAAAAATACACACAATTTGGACCTTTGAGTATGTGTACCAACTGCCTTTGGTCTTTAAGTTGACAAATAAGTGAAATTGTGGGTTTACTTAAAAGGCAAATTTGCTCTAATAGTTCTATTTTATGGTTGATATGAAATAACAGCTGTGGGCCAACCCAAATGTTAGAGCAATGTAGGTAAATTTGAGATCCTGCTAGGACTATGTCCTCCTTTGTTGGAAACAAAGAGTAAGGGGGAAACTGGTGCAATCCAACAAACCACCCATCCCTGCTAGTATGTGAGTCCTTGACCAGCCAGGATTTACCTTAGGATGCAGCTTTCCACATGTAGACATACTCAGCTGGTCAGAGTTCAACACAAACTTATATTTCTAAGTGTATTGATCAAGGGCTTGATACTTGCCCATTTATTTCTCCTTTGGTCTCCTGTGCTCCTTGTTCTCCACTTTTCTGCAGAGTTCTTTAACCCTCAGCTTCCATCTCACTTTATTATGTGTGGATTCTAGACTCCCTGATCTCACTGGATTGTCCAATCATCATTTTCCAGCTGTCAAGTATCAAGTAGCAATTACCAAAGCTTCACTTTGCAAACCAAAAAAAAACAAAAAAAACAAAAAACAAAAAAAAAAAACAAGAGGGAATAGTAATTTATATCAGGAGAATGTCCTAAGAGGATTTGAGTTTGTCTTACATGTGTGGATGCCATTTGTCTGGGATATCTATTCCCTTCATACTCAACAAGGCTCCTTTATCCCTGAGGTCTCCAGAGATTTTCAATGACACCTCACAAAATGTCGAGAATTACCTTTAAATATCCAGAGATGAAAAATAATTAAAACAACCAACTGCTGAGCCAGACACCAAGCTAGGCTTTAGTGTGAGTCTTTTAATTTTAGAATTCCAACATTATTTTTCTTATTATTAGTTGGCTTAGGTGGTTGTTTTTTAAATATTGAAACCACATGGCATCACTGTGATGCATTTCAAAGTTTTTGAATGTTAAACCTTTCTATGAATTACTTATAATTCCATCTAGGGCTGAAGTTAAAGAAAAGAAACATGAAGAAACACTTCAAAAGAAATCTGGTAAAATTATAATAGCAGAATAGCAATAGCCCGACCACCCATATAATGAGACTTCAGCTCCCTGAAAATGTGGTTCAACACATGTGTCAGTGTCAACCCAAGGCTGAGATCTAATTAGGGCGCATTCAGCCAGTCTGATTATGTGTTTCTTGTTTGGTGACAAATTCCTTCATTTTGCAACATTTCTGTGAACGTCCAACAATTTGTTTCTGAGCCTAAAGCAGACTTTTTAAAAATATATAATTCTATGGGGTGGTGAGTAAGAGTGTTCCTCAGTAAATAAACATTAACACATACTCTCCTCATCTTATCCTTTAGATGACACTGCCAACCCTATTCAGTGAGTGCATGGATTCAATCAATTAATATTTTTGGATGCTAATCTGGCTTGTTTACTTTACTGAAGACAATTGATTAGTAGGACATTTAGTTGATTTGATTTAAATGAGTAGATCAGTTGTGTGTGTAGACTGCATCTGATTTTCAAGTACCAAACATGTCAGGGAAACAGGTTTGAATAAAAGAAATACTCTGCATGCTGGATCTGGGTTTGTCACAACCTTGTGTGACCCCCTGAGAAAAGCACCCGACTTTTTCAGTTTCAATTTCCTTATTGATATCATAATCTTAATACACTCATCACTTGGAAAGTAAAATGAAATAATGGTGCTGGCTCTGCCTGGAAAAGTTTATAATCACACATATCGAACAGAAAAGAAAGTACTTAGGTTTACCGGATATCATCAGGATATTTTTGTGAAATAGTTTTTTGAAAGAAAAATTTTTGTTAAGATCTTAGGTCGAGAGAGACATGAGGACATGTATATCTCTGAGATAGTGAGCTCTTAAAACTATTCTTAAAAAGAAAGAGTGAGAAGGACAGAGAGAGACAGAAAGGGAGGGAGAGAAGGGAAGAAGAAATCTACAATTTTGTTTCTTAGATATTGGAGGAAAGTGTGATTAGGAGGCTAAGAAGGAGGATATAAAGGAAGACGTTCCTGATGATGGGCTAGGCAAAAAACATTTTACAAATAAATATGTACATGCTTTAATTTGAAGTTGTTTGTATCACTATTTTTCAGATAAGGACACTGAGGCACAGAGTTCCATTATCTGGAAAACATT
This sequence comes from Vulpes vulpes, assembly GCF_048418805.1. NCBI lineage: Eukaryota > Metazoa > Chordata > Mammalia > Carnivora > Canidae > Vulpes > Vulpes vulpes. Next base: position 110,139,566 of record NC_132792.1, read on the forward strand.
TCAAAAAGATTAGTGACTGAAGTCAGTAACCGAGTGACACGTAATGCTAAAATCACTAGGTGTCAATCCATTTGGGAGACAGCCTGAGGTCACCAAATTCTAGCCAAATTCTAGGTCATCAAATTCTCCAGAGTCCTGCCTCTATCATCCTGATAGTCTGTGCAATGTCTGCAAGACTGAATGGGGTGGGGATGTGTGTCTCACTAACTGTAGGGGTACACATGATGAGATCCTTATCAAGGAAGCTACAAAGGAAGCCTGGAGTTCCAGAGGTCCAGCTTCAACTCTGTCCACCAGGGGACTGCTTTTCCTCATACATGATGAATTTAATGGCTCCCAGGGTTAGAAAATGAAACTTCTATGCTTCTTTCCTATAAGCCATCGATTAATCCTGGCTGCATCATTCGTCTTTGGTATCATAAAATTCTCTTGACACTCAAAAGAATGTTTCAGAATGGGGTCTTTTACCCTTCGATGATTGTAAAACAAACACATTTTATGTGTGGACATTCATAGAAGTGAGAATTTTTTTTCATATTAAGTTTTCCATATTCTTCCATATTGGAAGAGTGTTCCTCACTGCATACAAAATATTTTTTCTGAGCAGTCCTTCAAACTTTTCTTTTTTATTTTGGCATGGTTTGTGTGTGTGTGTGTGTGTGTGTGTGTGTGTGTACCATATACAATATTAAATATAGCTCAGGGAGGCTTGCTTTTCATTTTTTTTTTTTGAGGCTTGCTTTTCAAATGACCCCTGAAGTGAGTTCCTTTGTACACACACACACACACACACACAAACACCCACATATATAAAAGAAATAATGGGGGGCCCCTGGGTGACTCAGTGGATGAGCATCTGCCTTTGGCTCAAGTTGTGATCCTGGGATCCTGGGATCAAGTCCCGCATCAGGCTCACTGCAGGGAGTCTGCTTCTCCATCGGCCTATGTCTCTGCCTCTCTTTCTGTGTCTCTCATGAATAAATAAATAAAATCTTTAGAAAAAATAAAAGAAAAGAAAAAAGTGTTATATTTGCATTGTGAACTCGTGTGAATAAATGCTTTCAGTTTGCACATATGTATTTTTATTTTGAGGTTTTCTGAAGCTGTATGTTTATTGTGTACTTCTTATACTGTTTCTTTTTACATACATATTATTGTCCAGGAATGAGGGCTTGTTATTCTCTTTGACATTTATACAGCCTTGTCATTGAGACTTAACTACCAAGATAAGACTTGTCACTGAAGATTTTGTAAAGGATCCAAATAAATCACCAATTACAAGAAGTAGAGTGGTAATCTCTTGGGTTCTAACATTAAGAAACCCAAAAAGAAACAGAACACCCAGTAAAACTAGGTGTTTGATGCTACTTGTGAAATTCAACAGGGGGAACATCTGAATTTGGATACCTTTCTAACAGCTTTTTTCTTTTGCAAAGACATGACTTGGATGTTATTTTTCCCTGCTGAATATGTTTATACATTATCAAACTGAATTTAAGTTGGTTATATTTTTGCTTACATTTCTAACTTCTCTAATTGGAATTATATTATTTTTCTGTCTTCACCAGTGCTCATAACAACTTCCAATTTAGTGTTGCTTCATGTTTTCATCAGTGTGTGGCTCCCTCCCTCTTCCCAGTCATTAATAAAGGTATTAAATAAAGCAAGCTCTCCTAACTGCTGTGCTATTCACCCAATGCCTCCCTTGAGTCGGACCCATTTCCATTCATCATTGCTCTCAGTTTACCATGATCCGAACAAGCAATGTTAACTACAGTCTTCTTCAAGCCTATTTTTTATTGTATTCTTAAATTGCATTTCATTACACGTTGGACCTGATGTTTTTCTCCAGCCCACATGAATCATTACTAAAATCAAACCTAGTGGAAACCAGGAGAATGTCAGGGAAAGAAAGCCACCAGCTTAAAAGGTGTTGGTATAATGGGTCTTTTTTATAATGGTCAGGGAAGTCTGAAACCAACAAGATTGATGCAGTTTGTATTTCAGACACAGGAGATAATCTGTGAGGCTGGGACAATCACTTCTGATTCCTATAGGCTGGAAAAATGCATCAATGGATAGACAGACATGTTTATTATTCCCAATAAATGCTCTGGGTCTGACAATTTTTCTTAGTTTAATGTATGAATTTCATTTCATAACAGCAATAAGACACTCCAGGCTGTGCATTTGTTAGGGATTATTGCACTTCTTGGGTGGTTTAAGTCATTCTGCCTTTAGTCTTATGCCATATAACATGACCCAAGGCACCTTATAAATAGCAGAGCAATGCACTGCCTGTCATGTGTTATAGCTTGAATAGCCTTGTAAAGGGACATGGATTATAGAGGTATGATAATAACTATAAAACAGGAGTGGTAATTTAAGTGCCTGTGTTGGATAATCTGTATGATTAGGTTTTTTTTATTTTGGTCTTTTGTGTTTCATTCTACTTAGAATTCTCATTTACTGAAATCACTGCTCAACAATACAATGTGCTAATGGGTTGAAGGTAATTCAAGATTTAATTTAATATTTTAAATCTTCTCATTGTTTTGTTTACCAATTAGCTGTCAGAGGTTAGGCTGGAATTAGCTGACTTACATAGCACCCTCATGGGCTCAGAGATCACAGGTTACCATTATGAGCTATGGCAAATACTATCAGGGTTGACTTCTTAAACTCCGTGGAAAAGTGATACCACAAAAAGAACACCTTAATGTTTCAATGCTACAACCAAAAGACCAAATGTGCCCTGTGTTTTAACACTAAAGTTGTAAATGTATGGCATATAACATTAGGCCTAATGGAGATTTCACATTTTATAAGCCAGCATCTTACTAAATCAGATCCCCCCACCCTTTTTTTGTTTTTTTGTTTTTTGTTGAATCCAGAAGTTTGACATAATCATCAAAATTTATCCACATTTTGTTTCTTTTAAGTCATTTATCATGAAGGAAATAATAAGGACAGTTTTAACTGTCAAGATGCTGTCTAGGATTAACAAAGGAAAAAGGGAGTAATTAATATATGGAATCAGGTCCCTGAGCTTCTAGTTCTTTCTCATTAGCTGACTTGTACAGCATACTACCTGCGGCTCACTCTTCCTTATCACTTTCAATGGGAAAACTATTAAGTTAGTATATATTTAGAAGAAGGGCAATATATGGATATTTATGATGCATGTTATATCTATCAAACTATCTATCAGCTGTTTATTCATCCATCATCCACCCACCCATCCATCTGTCTAACCCTGATATGTAAAGTGTTATGGAAGCTAACCCACCATCACACTTTCCACATAGCCATTGCCCACCCACCCCCATGACACTCGACTTTTGCTGCATGTTATGACAGATATTCAGTTTCATATCTCATCTTGCATAAACTGATATGACTGTATTGCAGAATTTCTGAATTACTGGAAGCACTGAGAAAAGTCCTAAGCTTGTTTCTAAAACAAGCTTTCATCCATGTCAGATTTCTTACTAAAATATGCTGGATGGATGGTCATTCTCTCCTGTAATGGATTTCTATTTGTTGGAGAGCTAAGAGTAGAATTTTCTCAAGTTATATCAAAATACAACTATCTGTAATCTCTCCACATTGGTCAAGGTCTGGTCTTTTATGCCAAAATGAAAAAAAAAATTGCTGTTCAGCTTCTGCTTCTGAATTTCTGTGAAGACTAAACAACATTTCACTTTTCTTTAGTTACTTTTAATCCTAGACAAGAAGTTCTATGAGGCACATTGCTAATTGTAGCATGTATGCTTAATGATGAAATTCTGTAGTAACTGTAGAATGTTCTGAAAAGCAGTTTATAGATTAAATTTGTCCATGTTTCATTCAGTGAAAGGAGAAGAAAGACAGATAACATTGACAATAGCTTCCATTTAAATTCATGTAATAGATCTAATATGGCAGTTTGTAGCATTTTGCAAAGCTGTTCTTATTTTATCAGGATAGGAGTAGTTATTTTTTAACAAAAGAATAGTATTGAAAGAGTGTATTAAAAAAGAATAAGTACTTTGGTATTAATTTTTATAATAGTTCACTTTAGGAATATATAGACTATCATGCATATTATTATTTCAAAATTCTTATTTTTCTTTTCCCTTTATTGCTCTTAGAAATCACAAGCCTGCTGAGGGTTAAAACCGGGCCAAATCACCTATCTTAGCAACTGCAAAATGCCTGCCAACAAAAAAGATATATTCAATCCATGCTAGATAAATTTAGGTATCCAGCTTAACCACAATCCCTACTCTACCTTCTGGCCACACCTCCTTCCCACCAAAACCTTCTCAGTTTGCTAGAGCCTAGAGTGACTTTTTCTTCTTCTGTTGTCCTGTAATAATCAATGGTCATGTCATTGTTACCAATTATTCATATGTTGCATTGTGCAATTAATTGCATTACCATACTGAACTATTTTTTTAATGTTTTACCTGATTATTTAATGTTTTACTTGTTTGCCCTCACTGACCAATGGAACTTTATGCTGCTAAATAGCAGAACTGTTCTTACAGGCCCCTTGCATTTCTTCAGTACCTCGTATTGACTAGGCTTATGGCAAAAACCACAAGCTCTATTTGCACATTTCTGCCAGCCACCTAAGTGGCTTCTTTAATTATTTCCAGCATCCAGGCCATCTGACCTTAATGGGGATGGTAGTAAATGTTAGAGAAATTGTGACTCACATACAGCATCTTGTGTGGTGAGAACTGAGTATCAATGAGGTGAAGTGGAATGTGCTTCATCATTAAAGTCTCATTTCAGAAACTGTACAATGACAGCCAAAAGTTTTTCCCCCCACATATATATTTGAATGCTCAGAAAAGATAAGAAAGCCTGAAGAAGAACAGATGTGTTAGAACTGTGAAATGGATTAACATCAAAGCCCCCTGGGAAAAATCTGAAACATGAAATGCAGGCTCCTGACTGACAAGAGCTATTCAGAGAGCGTTCAAAGCCCGGCAGTGCATTTCAGGCTGTGTCTCTCCCTGAGCTGTGAGAGGCCTGTGTGGCAGGTAGAGATGCAGGGCGGGAGAGAACCCTCTCTGAACTTTAGGGAAATGTAGCCTACCATGTGTGCTGATGTGCAGGAGATGGGAAAGACAAGGCATATTTTTTTAACCATGTCAAGACTGGTTCTGTTTCATATATAGACAGAGAAAGAAGCCAGTGATGTATTTGATATGAAGGGTAGTGGGAAGACTGCTTGTATACAATCCCACTTACCCATCACAATGACTCAAATGTTCAGGATTTATGACTAATTCCACTGGTCTCTATAGGTGAGTCCCTGTTGTCTACCATGACCTCACATATTTTAAAGAATTATTCAAAACTGATTATTCATTTTCATGATTTAATAGTACAAGCCAGGGACTAGAAAATATACTATCTTTATCAATAGTTTCAAACAACTTATTTTTAAATAACGGTATTTTTGGAAATATCCCATTTTGTTTTCAAAACACAAACCTAGTTATTTTACAAAATTGACAGGTAAATTCAATGAAAGCTTAGATCCAGAAGTCCTGAGCATAGTTGGAGTCTTAAAAATGAGACTTAAAAAGTGGGAGAGATGATTTTGGAGTGAGAGAGGGTTCTAATTAGAGGATGCATTCTGCCCATTACCAAAGATTTTTAAATTGTGCTGTCACCTCAACTTATGACCATGCTTTAAATTGCTCACAAAACCTTTAGGATGTGTCTGTAAAGTAATTAGACCTTTGATTATTCTTTTCAATATTGCAGCAACACATATATGAACAATATAGTCCCTGGGTACTTAACCCTACTGCCCATATAATAGTATATTCAAAGTTATGACATCCCTTCCTTTATAAAAGTGAGTTTGATCTTTGAGAAGAGTCAAAGATTGGAATCATACCTGTCAAATAAGATGATACTGTTGTTCATAAAATCTGGAAGCCATTTATTACTTGTCAGGAATGTTGGAAGATTGTGGAAAGTATCTATTTCTACTAAGAATCATGGCTATCTAAACTCATCTCCTACCAGACATCACATCCACTAAAGAAAAAAATATTCAGCTCTGCTTCAATATTTTGCATACAACTTACAAGATGAAATAATTAACCGAGTTAACAATATCTATTAAGAGTCAATGATATTATAGGAAATGTAAGAATATAAGAGAAAAGAAACAAACATTAATCATGATTGATAAAGTTCATATCATATAATTATCTATTGAAATCAACCATGATGCATTTATCATATTTGGCTTTTTTTATTGTTGGCTAACATTTTCCCTTATATACGACCCGTCTCCCCACCATGTTTTCATTGTATTGAGGTAAACCTAGTGAGGCAGTTAATAGTCAGTCTGCAGAGTCAGGTACATATGAGTTCAAATCCTAGGTTTTCCATGTAGTAACTTTGGCAATCTTTGGCAAGTGCTTCCATCACTGATGTGAAAGTCTCCTATGTTCAGTTTTCTCAGTTATAAAATGTGAAGAAAAAAAGGGATAGATTCATTGGTATTATAAATCAAATAAGGTAAAGGACATGAGGAACTTGGCACAAAGTTGCTTATCTTCTCTCTTCACTCAGTCCACTGGGAGGTCTTGTATGATACCTATAGTGAGATTAATTCCTAATGCAGTGCACTGGTTGATTTTGATGTACCTTTAACTAAAAGTTTTGAATGCACTGTTATAGAAAAAACTACCTAAACACTTACAAAATACATAAAGCTGGCTCTGAAAGTGATTGTCAGCATGATGCAGTCTGAAATGCATAAAGTACCAAGGCCCTCCTTCCATTGTTCTGCAGTTGTTTCCTGGAAATCTAGTACTTTCATACTCTTTCAAGATAAGCATCTTTTTCATTGCACACTACTTTTTAAATGTAGATATCACTGAAATGGAAGTTTAATCATTATAAACTTTTTCTATAACTGAATTTATCAAAGTAATTATCTGAACAAAAATCCCACTTAGAATCCATCAGGTACAGAAACTGTCTTATTCATCTTTATAATCACTGGGCATAGAAGAGTATACAGTAGATGCCTAACATTTATTAAATGGATCAATGTATAAATCCATGTTTGATTTTTAAAAAAAACTATTTTTTTCATAAGCATGCTAATGTGTGTTAAATTTCAGGTTTGTGTTGGTGGTGAGTGATTGGTGGTTAGGGAGCTATTGTGTTTTTAACACGGTGAATTCAAGTGAATGAAGTAGAGAACACTTAAGAATTTTTCCCTTCATCACTTTTCCTAGAATCTTTCCCTGTTATTATGACATTAAACAGCCATTTTGCCAGAATGTGACTAAGGTCTGGCAAAACCTCCAGAGGAAAATCTTGGCCTTATTTATATTGGAGAGAGGAGGGAATTCTTCTGGGCCAGAGTAGTCTTTCTCACTAGAGCCATTACTGTGCCCCAAGAAAACTGCCCAGGGGGCTTCATTTGTTAATTTCCTTTAGGGCAAAGAAGGAGGTGGAGAGAAAGAAAGAAGTCAACAGAGATGAGTTATTAGCTAAGTATTATCTGAAGGTAAAAGAGCTGTAGAGGATATTTGACCTTAGAATTTTATCTTAAAACTTTTGAATGGAGAAAAAAAAAAGGAATCTGAACAGCATTGGTACTTCTTTCTCAATGAAAGAAACAACCTTTATTGTGCAAAGATTATAATCAAAACATTTTACTTTTACTAGATTGGATGTTTGCTTGAGGCCATTGTGTGGTCTTTACAGTCTCACCTAAATTGTTCATGAATTTTCCACCAACTCGTTCTTTATAAGGGAAGTTATCTTTTGAAGAAACAAAAGCTTGGATTACAAACATATGCTTTGCTGCTTTGCTGTACGTGGCTGGGGGTAGGCTGGGTAGTGAGGTGAAGTGTCTGTCTCTAACTATGGAGTTAAGAATGCTGAGACATGGAAGAAGAGCACAATAAGAAGCTCTAAGTTATTGAATCACTATGTTTCAAGCTTCATATAGGAGGAATTTGTCAATGACATTTGAATATATCAAATCAGGAAAAAAATGTTGATCTATTAATATTCTATCTAAAAATATGCTACCACATTGATGAAAGTGGTATTAGAAGAAGGAGGAAAGAAGCAGTACTAGAGATTAAGTGTGGAAAACTTAGGCCAGAAAATAACTAGAAACATCTGCCAGGATAGAAGCCCAGGAAATAAGAGAGCTATCAGCAAGAGCCAATAAAAGGAAACTTAAGTAATTAGGTATCAACATCAGAGAGATACTTGCAACCAGTGGGCAAATATTTCAGCATCTACATGGAGAAAATAATTTAGGAAGTTTATCAAGTGGTGGTAAAATATTTACATAGATGCATAGTTGGGACCAGAGAGGTCCAATAGTAGAAAAGAGAGTCTAGAACCCAGTCATGTACCCAGTCTTCAGAAAAACATTGATGTCACTTAAGGGTTCAATGTATGACTTAAACCCAAAGTGAGTACCAAACAAGGCAGTTACTGAGTTACTAAAATTATATACATCATGGAAGTTGTTAAGAGGCATTAAGACAAGGAATCAGTTGCTGAAATTAGTGCAAAAAGACTAACAATGCAGTGATTTAACGATGAGCCTCCAGGCTGTGGATCCATCATATTTCATGTCATCTTCCTATGCACCAGCAGATCCCATTGTCTGCAATGGATTTAGCCTGTAGGTACAGATTTGAGGTTTCACAGTAGAGACTCATGTGAGTCATATAAGAACTTATGTAAAAATGAGATGTCTCACAGCAACAGCCTTCTAGAGAACAGTTCTTAAAGGGAGGTTATTAAACAGGCTCAAAGTTCACAAAATAGCTGTCAAGAAGTCCACACATGAAATCCATGACTTTCATTAAAGACAATATATATAATCAATTTTTCCATTCAACTTAAGAACAAACCCACAAAACAAATAGAGTGTGTGTCTGTTAGAGGAGTGGGTGGACAGAAGTAATGGGGGATGGGATTAAAGACTGTGACTTCAAATGTGACAACTGATTGCTATCAAGAGTACTAGACAAGAGATTGCACCACTGCACAGAGCAATAATGAATTATGTTGATTTCCTCTTCTGTCTTCTGTGCTTTAAAAGTTAGGGAAGCTTATGAAACTGTTTAGAAAGTTTCCCAGCCAACATAGTTGGGCAATGGGTAAGGGAGGCCACCTACAAGATTCAGTTATCAGATAAGGCCACCTGGGTGCAAGACTTCATTTCTGGGAGATTCTGGATACATATGAGATAAGATCAAGTGCTAGGAATAAATAGCACAATAAACAAAAAAAATTTAAAAATCTCATCATTAATGAGAAAATGCCAAAGTGACATTTCTTAGCAGTATTCCTCAATATGGCTTTTGAACTAAGAAATGAATAGCAAAAGGAGATATGGCAATTCCTGATCCTGAAGTCTTCTTTCAGTTTCCAGCTGAGCAGTTGAAAAACTTGAAGTCTCCTCCTTTATAGAGATTGTTGCTCAACAGAGATTCATTTAAGTCTTGGGTATTGGAGGTTTTATCTGTTTATTTGATGATTGGAATTTTCTGCCCATTATTGATCCCTGTCACTCTTAGGAGCAACTTAAGTGTCTGACACAAGTGAGTTTATAAAGTAGACCATATTTTTTATCCATTAGCTGGCACTTCATTTATTGTCCAAAATCTGTCATAAGCTTTGCAGCATTTCCACAGCAGCAACACCTGCCCAGTGAGGGATCATATATCAAGGTACATCGAGTCTATTTGCCATAAAAGAAATTGACTCTTGATGATAGTCTCCCTACCCCTTGACCATTATCAGAAAGATAGCCCTTCCCTCTACTTTTTAAAAAATGGTACATGTTTTCAGAATAATTTTAATACTTCTGTACCTAACAATGAAGTGTATTTTGTGATTTTTTGATATCTGTTAGGTTACACACTTTTGTAGGCTTGAGAAATATACTAAAAATTATAAAACATCATAGAGAAATGTCAATAATGTTACCCTGAAGTCTTCAAGGCATTGAAAATTGACCCCATATCTAAAATATGGGAAGAAGAGAATCCAATTTTTGGTTGTCATTGAATCACCAGATATTTCCCTACGTGCTTATACGTCATCTCATTTAACACTCACAGAAACCCTATGAGGTGCATATGATTTTGATTTTTACAGTTGAGGAAGCTGAGTTGCACTGGTGTTATATGAAATAATTTGCCAAAATAAGACCAGGATAAGAAGCCAATTCATGAATATCTAAAGCCCAATATTTTTCTATTACATTAATGTTATCTCTATAATAATGGCATATATTTACTTAGAAATGTATAATAATGACAACAATGATAGCACAATAACCAAACAACTAACATTTATTAATATTTAACATTTCATAAGCCATTTCAAGTATGATCCCATTTAATCATCAATACTACTCTGAAAAAAATATTATTCTTATTTAAAGGAAAAAAATTGAGACAGGGAAAGTAATTTGCTCAAGTTTGCACAAATGGTAGTGATAGGCAGGTATTTAACCTCATGTCTGACTCCAAAGTTCATGGTCATAATAACTGTGATAAGTACTTAACTATGGTAAGTGCTTCCACATTCATTATTTTATTTGAGCCTATAAAACTTTACGAGAGGGGTAGAACAAGCATCCGCTCACTTTACAGGCAATGACATGGAGGGTCAGACTTGCATAGAGCTGGTAAGTGGCAGGGCAATGTCTTAAGCATGGATCTTCTAACTCCAGGGCAACACTTGTTATACTTTACAGGAAGTCACATGATACTTGAGTAATGGGGAAATCATGGCATGTGACATTTTGTGAAAGAAAACATAAAAGTTCCAACTCTGCTCCACATCTTACATGAGGCACACTAGACATCATAAAGAGAGTATAGAACTGTTGGAGAGAGTCTTTTCATCTCCTTACACCTGACTTCTCAGTCAGCCTGATTAGCCTAATAGCTACTTCACAAATCTATTGCATAGGGCAAAAAAGTGAATGTGTGTGAATGCTCACCTCTAGCAATGGCTTAGCAAATTATGAGGTCTTAACACTAGTTTGAAATAAACAAAATGCAATTCTTGCCCTCAAGCAACTTACAGCCTGGTTGTGGGGGGTGATGGTATAACTCATGCAGCACTAGCAAAAAATGAAAAATGTGTGGTGTGTGCTATAGATGTGTAATAAAAATGAATATGAGTAAAGGATGGTATTACAGGCCAACTTTAGGAGGAGATGCTGAACTGATCCTTTAGGGATCAGCTCTGCAATCAAGGAATAGAATTTCCAGGTGAAGGGAATGACTGGATTCTCTGTGATGTCTATGTTTACCTTAATTGGCTACCTTGAAAAAAAAGGTTTCCAGGCTACATTATTCAATGACTCCTTAACAGAGTTAAAGGCATAGAGTAGTTGATTCCCTTCTTAGTGCCTGAAGGTCACCATTAAGCATTCATGTTTTTTAGTTCATTTTTTCAGAACTCTAGGAATCTACTGTAAAAACATGCAAACTTCTGGAAAGAAAAATACTATAAATTCTTACCTAGCATTCACATCTTTGCATGTATAAATTTCTCATATTGTTACTTTTCTCTAAGAGCTAAATGAAAGCCAAAGACTAAGAAATGGAAAGGCTTATAAGAAATAATGAGGGGGCACGACAGAGGGATACTAACCCAGGTTGGCAGTTCTGGTAAGGTATTTCTGACAGCGGGGGATATTAGGAAGTTATCCAGAGAAAAAGAGACCTAGAAGTTTGCTGGTGGCAATGCAATAATATCTCATTTTCCTGCTTATGTTTGAGCACCAACAACTGACTTGCCATCGGAGACACAGCATTTGTTCAGAAAACATAGATTATAAGGTGCAACAAACAACAGAGGCAATCTTCATGAACCCAGGCTTCCCTTCCATACACAAACATCTTTTCCACTATTCTCATGCCCCAAGCAATCCTCATTTATATAGTCCTTCTTTAATTTGACCTAAATCAGGACAACCTATGTAAAGACCGGTTTGGCTGACATCTTGAAAACTGAGAGCTTGGTTTCTTCTACGGGATCACAAAAACAGAGGTTGTTGATGCTGAAGGCTCATATCACCTCAAACAAGCTCACCAGATTTTCAAGCAAGCTTACCAGATTTGAACGAGAAGCACTGGCAACTACTTGCCTCAGAGTATTCTTTGCCCATAGATACCTACTCAGTCCTGTGAGCAAGGTACAGGTGAGTTAACGCCTTGTGTGAGATGTCCTTAATGAAAGGGTGATGGAAATTTGTGGATAAATACCCTGATTATCAGCTTGAGTGGGATACCTCCGATATACACTCTTAAAGCTGATTTCCAGTGTTTCCAGTAGGGGAGGTTGCCCAAAGTAGTAACTGGCTTAATAGCATACCAGTTATTACATTCTTTACCTGTCCTGTCTTACATCTCCATTGCCTTAATGGAGTTTGCTGGGATCCTCCTGCCCCCTGAAATAAGCTATTTGCAATTGAATCATGTCAGGAACACATCCAACCCATAATAGAATTTCACATAACAGAAGTACATCACTGGTTCCTCTTCATGTCCTGGTACTCTCATTGCAAGATGCAATAATATGGCTTCATAGCATTTCATAGTTTAAAAAACCTTTAAAGCCACTTCAAATAACATTCCATTTCTACCCAAAGAAGCCAAGTAAGGAACCCATTAATAGTAATGCTTTGCTCTTGTGCATAATTTTGCACTTTTTAAAGCACTTTCCCATATTTAATCATATTTGATCCTCATGACAACCGTGTACAAAATGTAGGGCAAATGTTAGCTTGAGGGACAATGTGGAGTGGTGGAAAGAGCTCTCTGAACTGGGAGTCTAGAGACCTGATTCTGTCAGTAATTAGCTGTACAACCATAGGCAAGGCCTTAACCCTCTCCAGACCTCAGTATCCTCATCATGGCATGGGGCACTAGTCTATGGAATTCCTAAGATTGTTGCAACTACTAACATTCTATGAGACCCAAAAGACAGTGCTGGGGAGTGGGGTATGTGGATGGGGGAATATCTGAGTTAAGGTCAGACAGTGGTCAGTAGGGAACAAGGACTAAAAACAAGATCTAGTAATTTTAGGAAAAGAGTGTATTAAGAAGCAAAGGATATCTAGCATTGATGAAGACCCTCTCATACTAGCCATTGTCACCAATCCTGAAAATAAAAATCCTGCAAGGTATATTTTTATTTTCAATATATAGATTACGAACCATAGACCCAAAGTGTTAATGCTACTTGGGCTAGGGCACAAGCTATCAATGGAGTTTCTATGTGAACCCCATTTATGTGATTCCAAAAGTATCCTCTTCTATTAAACAAGTATTTATGGGGTTTTTTGTTTGTTTATTTTTCCCAGCACATCCCATAAGAGCATGATGAATATTATTATAAAATAAAAGTTTGATAAGTGTGGGTTCAAATCGATTCCTTCTCCAGCTATATTTCCTTATCTATAAAATGGACATAAATTGTTCCTTTAAGGTTTTTGAGAGGATTAAATGTGATGAACAATCCAAAGTGCTTTTTTTTGGAATAGTATCTCTGCTGAGAGTTATATTTTGCTCTTTTTCCCTATTTCCTATCTATTTTTTCACCAAAGCAGTAAATCCAGCTCCCTACAAAGTCCATACTGGCAGCTTTACAAAACTAAAATCTGTCTCTTTCCTACAAAGACACATGAGTAAGGCTAGGAGGTTGGCTGGTACATGGGAAAAATGAATATCTTGCAAATTTACTTTTTCTTGACCTATCCATGACTTGATTCCAGCTTATTAGGTTTGTGAAGAAGGCTACCTCCATCTACATAGTTCCAGGATTCTTATTATATTTAACTATTCTGCATAGTCTACTCTCCTCAATTTTTTGCCCATGAACTTGGTGTGTCCACACACATTCACATGTGTACAGTGTGTATGAGGATTATTTCACTCACTTTCAGATTCTATTAGTGAGTGATTCATAACTAGTAGACTATGACTTTATCATAAGGCTAGTAGGACATGTTGCATATACTGGGGAAATTGTATAATCATTATATTTTAGCTTAAATAACATCAGAAAAAGTTTAATTAAGACTTTTAATTAATGGTTGAAAGATTAATCAATCAATAATTATAGCAATGATTATAGGGTATAATTGAGCTTAATTGGAGGGGGCTGATTAATGATCAGAATAAACCTTTCAGATTCTCTGTCTTGAAAATATTCAGAAATGATGGATTTTGGCTCATAGAATTAAAAAGAAATGCCAGGATTGTAGATTACACGCCCTTGGCAACCAGGCCATGAAAGGAAAACACAAGACTGAAGTAAAAAAAAAAAAAATTATCCTATTGTTCAGCTTGTACATCATCATACTGCTAATTTGTACAAGTTTAGATTAATAGAGGAAAATATGCATCTGAGGACGTTTATAGAAAAAGAAAAAAAAAGAAATTGCTTGAGATAGTTTTCTTTGGAAGCTAATTTCTCAGGGGTATTCTTTCCATCTCCAAGGGCAAAATGGTTGTGTGAATTCAAATGACATTCTTATCAGAGCATCATAGGGATAGATTTGGTAGAGGATCAGACATCTCAAGGAGACAGACCCTGTTTATGGATGATGACCCCTCTCATTTCTATCAGATCTGTTCTAATCAAGTCCAAGTGGCTACTGGGGCCAATATCAATTCTACGAAGAAGGTTCAATTCCCTTTGGAGCACATGTAGGTGATCTCATTTCAGGGTCATCTAACCGATGAGGATGAATCCCACAATGTATGGCCCAGATTCAGATATATTTGCTCAGAATTTGGAGTAAATGGTTGTTTTTCAGTGTAATTAGCACCACATTATTGATCATGCACACCATTCTCAGGAAATAGGCCAAATATACTCTCAACATCCTTGAATACAAACAAGATTAGTCATACAGAGAGACAACCTCACAAAGTATTTTCAAGTCTTTCAGCCCACCAGAAATCCTATTTTGGCTACAAATCAGGAATCTACTATTCCCATGTTTGCCAATTACTTACACCCATTTCCTCTTTTCCCCCTCCAACTTACATGATTCCTTTCTACCTAAATGTAATCTTAGTCATGGTAAGGATTCTTACCATGCAGAAACATTTAACTAAGAAGTTCATGAACTTAATCAATAAGAATATTTATATTATTATTGTATTTGTCTAAACATAAGCCATCAATGTGTTAGATGCAAACAAAGGGACAGATTGCATATCCTTGCCTTTAACTTCTGTAAAGCTAGAATACATTATTGGCAGAGAGCATAATGTAGGTAAGAGTAATAAACACGATGCAATTAAGTCTAGCACTAATTCACTCCTACTTGCTGTTTGGTTTGGGACAAATTACCTAAACTCTCTTGTCTTCAGTTACTATATCTGTGAAAGTTTACTCTGATTTTTCCATGGTTTGTCACCCTATTTTAATATTGAAATGCAATTCCGACACTATCTGGAGTTAGTGCAGACCTCACAAGTTGAGGAAATGGATGCCCAAGTCTGTCTTCATGGCAGACAATGATCACAAGTTCTCAGGTTTCCAGGTCACCCAACCTCTGACCAACTGGCTACAAATTTTGTGGTTCCCACTACCACCTTGGGTTCAATAATTCACTAGCACAACTAACAGAATTCAGCAAAATGCCATTACTTATGATAACAGTTTTTATTATTAAGAACAAAAATCGGGACCAACCAAAAGGAGAGATCCATAGGGTGAAGTCTAGGATGGTTCTGAATATGGAGCTTCCACGTCTCCTTCCTTGGAATTGGGCATATCATCCTCCTAACACTTCAGTATGTTCACAAACCAGAAGCTCACTCAAGCTTTAGTGTGAGTTTTAGTGTCCAGAGCTTTTACTGGTGCTTCTTACACAGATGTGATGGATTTAACTGTCAGCCATGTGGTTGGACTCAATTTTCATCCTTATTTCCCTCTTTAGTATTTGAGAGGTTGGGTTGATATCACATGGCTTAAAGTCCCAACACTCTAATAACATGGTGGTTATCTACAGCATGGCTGGCTTCCATCCTGAACTATGTAGAGACCCATCATACATTACTTTGTTAGCATAAACTCAGATGTGGCCTCAGGGTCACAACATGAATAACAAAGAAACCCCTATCACTTAAAAAACTCCAATAAAGTGTCTTCTGGAAGACCAGGGTAAGTGGCCAGATAAATTCTTTATTATACAACATCTACTGATCAGTCTGTTAAGTAAACAAGGTAATGTATATGTAATGGTCTTTTATTACTTTAAGTTAGTAAGCAAAAGTAACATATCATAGTTTTATTATTAGAAAATAAGAGAACAATGGAGATTCTATTTTATTCACTGTGATACTCTCACTGTGATCTGTTACTCACACTTTCAGAAGAGAGAAACGTCAATCCTGGCCTCAGCAGTCAGAAGAATTTTCATAGCTGAGATAGAACTTAAGTTGGGTTGTGAAAGATAAGTACAGTTTGTTAGAAAAAAAAATCTCTTCTATTCCATGTAAGCTGTCAATGCAGTCAAAATAATTTAGCAAATAATAAAAGTAGGCTTGCTGATTGATCGTTTCACCTTTTGATATACTGTTTTAATGCTTTGTGAACACACAGTGTGAGAGAACCTAAATATTCTCCTTTCAATGTCCATAAAAATCAACTTATAAGGAAAGTAGAGGAGGAATAGCCTTTATTCTGAGGCTCCATTTCCTCATTTCCTATGTGTATTTGGGCCTATAGACCACCAATCTGTGTGGTATCTGAACTATGGGGCAAGCCTGGTTCTATTCTAATCTCTACCAATTTCTAGCTTGGTCAGTTTATACATGATACTTGTCTTCTTAGAAACCTAGTTTCTCCACCTGCTAAATGAGAATAGTATTGGCCAAGTCTACCTCATGAGATTATTTTAAGATCCAAATGTGCTTTATAAATGTAACAAACTATCTTATTTTAGAATTAAGTTCAAAGGTAGAAATTAGGGAAGAGTTAGAAACAGTCCATATATCTTCAATAGTATCACTGCTCCCTTCTGCCACCCTTCTTACCTTATAGCAAACATTCCTTTTCTTATCCTCTTAGGAACACTTCTATTCTTTCAACTTATTGTTCTTTAAGTTCTAAAAAATATAACTGTGGTGCATTTTGCAAATAGTTGCTTAGCAATTTAGAGATGGAAACTAAAACATGTATGATTCCACATACAGGAAATAAAATGTCCTTTGCTGGACATGGGGAGAAAGTTATCCCATTTGGGTAGGACAGCATCTCTAGCATTCTGATCTGGGAGTCACAATAAGAGAGGGGAGGCATAATTGTCCACAAATAACCATAGTGCAATTCCTAGTGTGGTTAAGTGCTATAACAATGTAAGCTAAAAGTGCTGTGGAAGTTTAAACATGATAAAAATTAATTCTGATTGAGGGGAGGGTCAGGGCATGATTCAGGCAAGTGATGCTTGTACTTGGTCTTGAAAGACAAGATGGGTTTTGAGAGGCAAAGAAGGGATCCTTTGAGCATTTCCAACATAAACTCTAGCATGAACAAAGTGCAGAAAGGTGGAAGAGCAGGGTATTTTCTAAGAATAGAGGATGGAGTATCAAAGCCAAGATGTGAAGCACTTTGGATACAACAATGAGAACAATCAACCACAAGCTGAGAAATACAGAGCAGGTATGTGGTCATGGGGAGGAGGTTGCTGAACACATCTTTGTCTTAGCAGTACCACATTCACTCTACTGAGAAGAGTTGATTGGTTGCACAGGAAAAAGTGACATGAGGGACTCTAGGAAACATTTCAGATAATGACTGTACTAGATGCTTTTTATTGATGCTTGCTATATACAACACATTCAAAGCCTGCTAATGTATTAATACCTTAAATTCCTGAAACAGTTCTAGAAGGCAAATATTCATATTCTCTGTTTTATACACAAGGAAGTTGGAAGTCCAGGGACTTAAGTGAATTGACCAAAGTAGAATCAGGCCATTGGCTCCAGATTCATGCTTCTTAATCTCCACAAATTGACCAGAGTCCAAGCAAACAACAACAACAAAACAGAGAAAGGAGAGATCTGTGCTTGACTGAGAGAAATTTCAAAAACAGGATCCTTTGATTTTTGAGATCTGATACATGGTAAGGCTAAAGGAGTAGTGATGTAGAAGGGGAAGACAGAGAGTATGGCTTTACCTGGGTGAGTTTTGCACCTCTTTAGAATATATAGAGACATTTAAGAGTCATTAACTTTCAGTGAAAGTTGAATCCATGGAAATTCACCATCTTGCCAAGAAAGAAAATGTATTGTAAAAGTTGAAGAGAAGTAGGTTAGATGAAGAATTTTAATTTGGTGGGGAGCATCTGGAGCCAAAGTTTGGATATCCCCTTTAATTGTGAATGCAACTCCCTTCCCCCAAGGGGTTGTGCTTGTTAAGGCAGTTGTTATATGCTCTCACCACAGTCCAGAGTTTTGACAATTGCTTCTCACTGGGTTCACAACTACAAACAAGAGTAAGAGCCCATGGACAAAGGCCTAGAACTGTTGGGAGACATTTAATTACCTTAAAATCTCTACAACATGGGGAACATAATAGTTAATGGAGTAATCAGATTGGAAGGTGTGGAATTTTAAATAGTAGAGACTGTGTTACTAGAGCAGATTGTTGCTGCATTGGAGATGATAAAATCCTAGTGCAAAAATGCTGACTGGAACATACCTTTAGAATTCATAAATCAATAATTGATAAAATGTACTCATGTATAACTAAGTAAATTTTTGTACGGTAGGTTGAATAAACTGATTACAGTATACTGCAGGACTCAGTGGAATTATGGGCAGGTTTTTAAAATTCATAAAGATGAACTGGAGCTGGACATTGCTTTATAAAAAGCTGAAGTGTGGGTATCCTTACATTGTTAAAGCTGTGAACTACAAACCTTAGATGTAATTGGAAAGATACTAAGACTGTGTCACAGGTAAAAGCATTAATTAGGCTGAGGAATTTCCTTCAGCATTCCTAGAATCAAGCAGTTTTTCCAAATTGAAGTACCTCTGGTTTTTGGAGAACACTGCTGTGTCTTCTGGCAAGAAAAAAGGGAAAGAGGCCCTGGAAAGCTATCTTAAAGAAGCAGGTTGGCCAGGAGCAAGGGATTGGAAGTTTTTTGGAAGTCTCAAAATAAAGGATTCAATGAGAATTGTAAGCCCAATAAGGGACTTTCTGATCATATATCTGGTACCCTATCTACCGTGTGGCCTTTGTGGTACCCTGTATAAAATATTGGGTCATTATTGGCATGTTAGCAAATGTCATAAAGGAGATGTAATAGAGCAACCACTAGCAGGTTTTGAAAGTTCAAGGGGGAAGACTAAGGTGTGGTCTCATTGTATTTTAGTCTTTTGAAATGTGTGAGGACCATGTCTTGACCATCTTAAAATCACTTTTGAAAAATTTAGTAGTTATACAACACATCTCCTAATTTATATCTTCATTCTCTATATTTATCTCCTATAGGAAATCTTCTCCAACTATATCAATGGCTAAAAATGTCCTATATGCTACACCCTTATAAGTGCCAGTCTTCATCACAGGGTCTTAGAATGTTTGTGTATAAAGAAGCTGCAAAAAAAAAATCTATAAAGAATATACAATTAAACACTATTTTCCAGATCAAAAGATGAAAACAAGATACTTCAATAGCAATTTATCCAACTCAAATAATCTGTTAGTCTGAAGCTCTAGCTCTGTAATTAACATGGATAAAACAGAAAAATGCAGTGGTGTGACCCAGGTAGGGAATAACGAATGGTATGAGATGGCCAAGGAAAAGTAGATGGGAAGAATGGAAGGACGTAGCAAGCAGAGTGCCTGATATGTGGTGGAAAGCATACACAACTACTAACTGGATAAAACTTGGCCAGATACAAATTTTGGAAAAATAATTCTTGAGACATTGGAAAGATAATTCTGGGTAAAATGGAAAAGATGGAATTAGAATTATGAGGATACTGAAATATTCTTGGTAAGCAAAGAATTCTGAACTAAGAAAATTACCTCATGTTTCTTACTATCAAGTGCCTTATACTGTCTCCATTTTAAGTTTGTTTTGTTTCTTGAGTTAGATTCTAAATTCATTAAGAACAAGAACATGATCTTCCTTCTAGCACAGAATTGAGCATAGGATAGGAATTAGTAGATCATCAAATGTGCTTTGAAGCACATATGTGAACAAACATGCTAGGTTTGGGTAGGTATATGATAAAAAGTATTAAAATCTTTAACAAACATCCATACTCTAACACAAATTCAAAACCTTACGCAAGTCACCTAAATTCGGGGAGCTTTAACTTCTTTGCTTATAAAACATTAGAATTGTATTTGTTATTTCATTTTCAACTTTAATGTTCTATCATTTGATTTTCAAAAACTGAAGCAAGTAGGCATAGTCACTGCCTCCAAACTCCTGAGCAAACACATCATATTGGTTGACTAATGTGATACCATCAACTATGGTTTTTGCACTTGCCAATTTTATAATTCTGATAAAGGAGGTTCATGTTGTTCATAAACTCTAAGTTTCAAAGTGATTCATATTTTCTAGATTGTTCACTCCTCTATGGGGTCCAAAATGGCCTAATCATATTTTAAAATAAAGAACACACTTACAGCTCTTCAATGACATTTATCTTAAGAAGAAAATAATGCAATTATCATTTAGTTTTTATAGCCTTAAACTTTCATTCAATATATTTCGAGTGCTTTCAGACTATCTGCAATGCTGAAAACGTGAGTTAAAACAAAGTGTCTATTTCTATATGTGATTTGTAGATTTTGTAATTACTGTCATTTGTCAGAATCAACATGCTTTTTCCTGAATACGAGAGTCAAAACAGAGCAAATAAAAGAGGGCCTTAAAGAGGAAAAGAAGGAATATTTCCTTGTTACTGTGAATAGGCAAGATTAAAATGCTTTATGTATCCCCTGCTCAGGTGAGAGACTAATACGATTGGGAGGTCTTTATTAGCAGAAAGTTACCCATTTCTACTAAGAATTGATAAGCAGACAAACACATCTGACAGTCGTGTATCTTAGGATCCTTGCAGGATTCCTTATAGAATATTGTAGAATTTGACTTACTTTTGACTTACTTTCTGGGTTTTTTCCCCTAGGTATTTTATCAGTGAGTCTATTAGGAATTAGACTCTATGATAGTCATGTGCATGCAAATGATAGAATTTTTTAAAAATCATAGCTGTAGTTGGATCTTTCAATATAAAGGATGAGATTCTGCTGTTGTTAAAGAGGCTGGAAATGAGAGGGTATCTACCTAGTTAGTAGTTTCTGGGGATATATTTTTTTAAATATTTTTATTTATTTATTCATGAGAGACAGAGTGAGAGAGAGGCAGAGGGAGAAGCAGGCTCCATGCAGGGAGCCCAACGTGGGACTTGATCCTGGGACTCTAGGATCAGGCCTGAGCCAAAGGCAGGCACTAAACCACTGAGCCACCCAGGCATCCCATTTCTGGGGATATTTAATGGGGTTGTCTAGGAGGATAGGCTTGGCAAAGTGATCTCTTTTCTCTCATCCTTAGTTTCTTTGTAAATGAAGAATCTGGCCAAGGCTCTTTCTAGCTCTAAAATGTAAATATATATGTTTTAAAATATTTAATGTTTGTGTAGGTACAAAAATGTTCCTAATCTCCTGAACCTGAACCTAAAATCAGGCTGACAAAGGGGGTGGGGTTCAATTCCAGAGGGAATTGAGGTTGCTAATCACCTTACCTTGAGACAGATTATTTTGGATTTTGAAAGTAGGCTCAATGTGATCCCACTGGTCCTTACAAGTGGAAAGGGAAGGCAGGTGAGAGAACCAGAGAGATGGCAGCTTGAGAAGGACTTGATTTCCTGTTGCTGGCTTCGTAGATAGAAAAAGTGATGTTAAAATTCATAAGGAATCTCAAGGGATTCCAAATAGTCAAAATTATCTTGAAAAAGAAGACCAAAATTGGAGAAATTGCACTTCCTGAATTAAAGACTTACTACAAAACTATAGTAATCAAAACAGTGTTGTACTGACATAAAGACAGACATATAGATTACTGGAATAGAATATAAGACTCAGAACTAAACCTGGAAATATGGTCAGTTGACTTTTTGCAAGGATACCAAAACTATTCAGTGGAAAAGGGATAATCTTTTAAAATAATGGTGCTAGAGTAACTGGATATCCAAAGCAAAAGAATGATTGGACCCTTACCTAAAATCATACAAAAAAGTCTAAATGTCTCAAATGCCTAAATATAAGACCTAAAACTCTCAGAAGAAAACAGATGGGAAACACTTCATGGCATTGATTTATTGGACAGGATACCAAAGGCACAGGATACCAAAGGCACAAGAAAAGAAGAGATCATTGAACTTCACCAAAATTTAAAAATTTCTGTGCCTCAAAGGACACTATTGAAAGACTTAAACAGACAAGCATGGAATGGGAGAAAAATATTTGCAAACAATATACTTGATAAGACATTAATATCAGAATATATAGGGGGATCCCTGGGCAGTTTGGCACCTTCCTTCGGGCCAGGGTGTGATCCTGGAGTCCCGGGATCAAGGCCCATGTCAGGCTCCTTGCATGGAGCCTACTTCTCCCTCTCTCTGCCTGTGTCTCTCCCTCCCTCTCCCTCCCTGTCTCTCTCTCTCTCTCCCCCTCTGTCTCTCATGAATAAATGAATAAGATCTTTAAAGAATCAGAATATATAAAGATAATGTATAACTCAACAACAACAAAACAAATCAATTTAAAAATTAACAAATGACTTGGACATGTATTCAAAGAAGATATGTAAATGTCCAGTAAGCACCTGGAAAGGTGCTCAACATTTTCTGTCATTAAGGAAATGCAAAAACCGAAACCACAAGATACAATTTCTCACACATTAAAATGACTATTACAAAAAAAGAAAAATAACAAGTGTTAATGAGGATATGGATAAATTAGAATCCTTATGCATTGCTGGGGGTATACCTACTGTGGAAATAGTTTAGTCTTTCTCAGAAAGTTAAACATAGAATTATAAGATAACCCAGTAATTCCACACCTAGGTAGATATCAAAAGAAATTGAAAAAAGGAGTCAGAACTGGTACTTGTATACCAATTTTTCACAAAATTTTTTTCATAAAGGCCAAAATATAGAAAAACCTAAGTGTCCATTAACAGATGAATGAGTGAACAAAATGTGGTATGTACATATAATGAAATATCACTCAGCTATATAGAGATGACATTCTGATGCATGCTACAACATGAGGACCACTGAAACCATTATTCAAAATAAAGAGAGGCATAAAAGGATATATGTATGATTCCAGTTATGTAAGGTACCTACAATAGCCAAATGCATAGAGACACAAAGTAAAATAGAGTTACCAGCTGTTTAGTGGGAGAGAGAAATTGGGAGTTACTGTTTAGTGGGTATGTTTCTTTTTGGGATGATGGAAATGCATAGTGTTGATGTTTGCACAATACTGTGAATGTACCTAATGTCACTCAATGGTTAAAATGGTGAGTTTTATGTTATGTATATTTTACAATAAAAAAATGCAAGAAAACCTAGCTTGAAGTCTTTAAATAATAACAATAACAAAATTACCTAGTATTTATTATGCATTTCATTTATGCAATGTATATTCTAATTGCCTTTGCCTCTATTACTTATTTTAATAGTCATAAATTACTAGGATGAAGATTTTTACAATTGTTATACCCATTTAAAAATTCTGAAACAGAGGTTTAGTTACTTGCTCAGGATCACATAGTAAGGTATGTGTGTTTTGGGCTGAGAGAGGTTGAGGGGAGTCTCAGATTTTAATCCATACAATCTTATTCCAGATATGTGTTCTCAATATTGCCTTCCAAATCATCCTGATGCTTCCCAAATTATTGCTTAATTGTAAAAAAAAGTTCAAATATAATAATAGTTTTGTAATTTACTCTAAATGCAAAACTCTATTTTCAGAACCAATGGAGTTTTAACTATGTATAGTGGAGACTCATTCTAGGGGTTGTATCTTAATTCAGTGACTTACTAGGAAAATTGGCTATAGGTCTCCAATATTAGCTTTCTGCTATCCCCTTCCCAATGGGACAAGGTCGTTGTGGGGGAGTAAGGTCATAGTACGTGTGGGACCAATGCACCTGGGGATGGTAAAGAAATGGATGACTTTCCCTTCATCTTCTTCTGCTCTCCTAACATTACTGGTACCTCTATGTGTAGCCTTAGGCCCTTCCAAACTTGACTTATACAAGGGACATCTACATGGATTTTTTCAGGTGAATTGGAGCCCAAATTTGTAAATCTTTCAAACCAGTCCAGTCAGAACTTCTGGAAAAGTGATTCCTCAGAGCAACTGCCTATGTCACTGCATTCTCTAATATGATAAGCAAAACCTGGCAAAATAACTTTCTTCCTGGGGGGAGTAATTTTGTATCTTGTGTTAAGAAATGTAACCTCTTTAGAAAGCAAATTTCCCTAATCCTAGAACCCTTGATTCTGCGACCTGCACATGACTTCAGAGAGTGGTGATCTTTCTTGAGAAGACATGTGCCATATCTCCCTTGCAGATGGCTCCTACATCCTGTGTCATTTGATATTTCTCTCTGTTCTGCAGTTAGGTGGCTCAGATTCTTAATTAAAAGATTCATTTCTATGGCAGCTTTTATAAAGCAAATATCTGCACATGAAGGAAAAGGAAAAGAGAACAGAAGGAGGAGGGAACACGGTCTGCTTTCCACCAGATACTGAAACGTTCCACTAATCTCTTTCGCACCTTGTGGAGTTTCAATTTTCCCTTTAAAATGTGGATTAAACAAAGTTGCCAAAAAACATATGCTTTCATGTCAAACATTTCACTTATTTGGGAGGCTGAAAGCAGCTTGAGAGCGCTCACTGTCTCCGCCTGAGGAAAGGAGCAGAGTGGTTAAAGATTTTTATGGGAACCTTCCCCTTGAAGCTGAGGTGTAGATGTGGGAAGAATGGTGTAGGATGGGCCATTGGTGGGCTACGAGGACAACCCATGGGGTGGGGTTGCTTCTGGTGGACAAAGGAATCAGGCCCAGTTGCCAACTTGGACACTGACCATACCTCTTTGGGCTGTGATCTTATCAGATTTTACAACTCATCAGGGCTGGGATGAGTCAGTGTTTGATGTGGGAGACCTCCAAGGAGAATCCATCTGCTGTAGTCTGCCTTCTAAGTGAGAATAAATCATGCTATTTCATAGAGTAGACTTGTAAACGTAGCACATGGGAAGTGGGAGGACAAAGAGTTATGGGTCCTGGCACAGATGTTCTAGAAACTTGACTCCTCACGTGCCAGTAATGCTGAGGGTGACTGTCAAATTACTTAAGTTTAAGGGCAATGTTATAGTCAGGCAGAAGATAGGCAAAATTATTATTTTGAATCATATTGTTGAGGCTTAAGGTAGTCATTCTTTGCAAACTACTAGCTTTGGGACTTTGAGATATTAATTTAATCTCTCTGAACCACAATTGCCTCATTTGTCAAATAACATGCCTACTCTATGTTTTGCCCAGGGATGTTTTGATGCTAAAATAAAATATGCATGAATATGTGATTATAATCTGACAAATTACATTTATCTCTCAGGTTTTTGATTTTTTTATTGGGTTAATGCAGATAATAGTAATAGCACGTATTTATAGGAAATTCACTATTTGTCAGCTATGAACTAGAGTTTTTAGATGGATCGTGTCACATAATCTTCACCTAACCACTCTGTGAATTAGGCAACATTAATCCCATTTTACATATGAAGGAATCAAGAGTCTCTAAGACCTAAAATAATTTGCCCTAGGTTATCCGACTGATATATGGGGAGAAAAAAGAAAGAAGAATAAGAAGAGAAAGAAATCAAAGCTCAGCTGGTCAAATACCAAGCTAATGCTCTTCCTCCTATGCTGTTCTTTGGTATTAACATTGGAGTAATATTTTCCCCAGTCCTTAATTTCTCATTTTATTTAGCATATGATATTTCCAAGTTATTTGAATATAGGAAATAGAAAAGTTCCTTCTCCTGGCTCCCACTCAGGCCAAAATGTCTTCAATTCATGAACCAAAGTACAAGTTAAATGACTTACAAGTCAAGAAATATTGAGTTAGCTTCTCTATCTTATCTTTGCTATATAACATTAATTTAATAAATGTTTATGCATTAATTCGGTCTATAAACAATTAGAGCACAGAATTTTGAGTTAGACTTGCTAGCATTGAATGTACCTCCTATACCTGCAGAATTTCTCCAAGTCACTTAACGATTTTGTAACTCAATATCCTCATCTGTAAATTGGAAAATTATAGTAGCTAAGGTCTATTATGGGGATTACTATTTACAATTTTTAGAACAATTTTTAGTATATGGTAAGTGTTATAGAAACATCAGCTCTTTCTCTTATGCATACTGGATTGAGATTTACCTTTGCAGTATGCTTATGATGGGCATACCCTCCCTGTCCAAATTTCATCTTTGGCTTCCTATAAATAGCAGCTATTATTGCCTATATTAACCTGCAAAGGAACTAATTTCTTTCATAAAATTATATCATTAGAGGTTTATTCCTTTTCCTGGAAGACTTTTCAATCTTCTAGGGTCCCACAGGGGATATGGATAGGAAGCTGAGTTACATATGAAGTTTCTAAAAACCTAAGTTCAGAAAAAGATATACAGGAAAAAGTAAGTGGGTGGGAGACAGGGACCCCAAGTAAAAAGCCAGCGTCAAGAGGAAGCACACTGTTATGGGTGTTATGTGATGGAACTACACCAAGACATTCTGCTTTCTCTAGGAATTTGTCTCTGATTAGTCTGAGGGGCAGAGCCAGTGCCATGATGATTCAGTGCATCATCATCTCCATATGGACGGCACAGATGTCTGTGTTTCTAGCCTTAGCCTTTTCCCTGAGTTCCAAGTTCTGATGTCTAATCTCTTTCTGGAAGCCTCTGGTGGGCATATCAAAACCCGCAAGTCCAAAATGAACTAATGATATCCATCCTTAAATTTGTCTCTATTTCTGTGTTCCTCTCAAAAAATGGCACCACCATTCACAGTGATACAAACCAGAAACCTGGGTGTCGACTTGAAATTCTTCTTCAGCTCCCTCTTTTTGGTAAAATTTTTATTTTGATAAATACTTGACTTTTTATCCCTTTGTCTCCATTTCTATTGCTTCTAAATTGACTCAAATTCATAATATCTCACTGGGTTACTATAATAGATTTGCAAATTCTTCTTTTTGTCTGCTGAGCCCACATCTATTGTAAAGCTTGGCCAAAAAAGGAGGCCATGGTTTGAATATATATCCCTAGAGCAAAATCTCAGTCATGTAACCAATATTTAAAACTGTCCTGTTTTCCCCAAACGCTGACCCAAACTTTAAATAAAATTTAAGCTTTCCTCATGTCAATGTGACTTTTAGCTTCCCAGGCAATCAGCTCCAAACAAGTAAGCTTATGCAGTGAAAAGGAATATAAGTTTCTAGTAAACAATCGCAGTAAAAAAATGTATTCCCTCATTCACACCTTACAAAGTGAGCTGTAACTGCTAAGTAGAGCTTCCAAATACTTTCAGTTTGAAGTTTCCCCATTTGTGAACAGTTTGCCATTTAATAAAATACTCATATCAGTTAAAGTTCTGTGAATTTTCTTTTGACACTTTCTTTTGCATTGTCATCAAAAGTATTTGTTAATATAAATATAATTTTTTTATTTTTATTTATTTATGATAGTCACACAGAGAGAGACAGAGAGAGAGAGTGAGGCAGAGACATAGGCAGAGTGAGAAGCAGGCTCCATGCACCGGGAGCCCGACGTGGGATTCGATCCTGGGTCTCCAGGATCGCGCCCTGGGCCAAAGGCAGGCGCTAAACTACTGCGCCACCCAAGGATCCCATATTTCTTAATATAAATATAATTATGTCATTGCTCTGTTTATATACTGAATAATTTTAAGGCTGAAATGTGATGACATTGACCATAAATCTTCCCATGGCCCACTCCCTGCCTCTTGACTCCACCTTTTCTCTTAGCCTAGTACATGAACTAAACTAAATTTACTTCCAAGTTTTCAAATTGTTCCTTTTAACCTCTGGCTCTTTGCACATGCTGAGCCCACTCTGAGGAATGTTTTGCCTTCAGTCTTTATCTGCCCACCATCTTCTAGTACTTGGTTCTTAGCCCAGAAGACATCCCTTCCCATGATCTTTGCAGAGGTCTTGCTACCTCATTAACATTTCTCATTGGACCTCCCCCCTACTGGACTACAAAGCTCTTAAACATGTAGATCGGGTGTAACTTTACTTAGTATCCCACAGACCTAGCATAGTATTTGGTTTAAGGCAAATTTTGATTAACCAATAATTGAGTACCATACAAGAATAAGTTGGTTTGGGCTATATTATCAGCTAGAGAGATATGTCAGGCAACTTTTCCTTACCAGGAAAGTTTAAAACAGATAAGGAAATATATCCTGGGGAGTAAATACAATGGTGCTGTATATATTGAATATAATATCAAATCTCTTTATAAGGCAGCACAGAGATAAAAGAGTGCCATGATGGCAAGCAATAAGGCATTGGGGAAAAATTCATAAGGGAGACTCAAGGGATTCAACTTCTACTCTTATCTAGGTAACTACATATGTGACCTTAAGGCACCTCACTGTGCATTATGACCTTTGCTTTAAAAGAGAAGTGGATTTGGAGTAGTTGACTTCCTATGTCCCTTCCAGCTCTATAATTCTATGAATTGTTGGCAAAAATTAGATAATCTTATTACAGTTTGAGTTTCACCCTGATTTACTATATGTCTATAACTTGAGTTTGAGTTTACAAAAAGTCTTAAACTATAATTTCAAGACATACTGTGATTCTAGAGAACATGGCCTAAGGGTAAAAAATACAAGCCTATTCATTGAGCATTTATTAGGTACTCAGTAGAAGCATCAAAGTGTTTTAGGTGAAACATTGCAAAAAATAGAATGAAATCCCAGTCCTAAAGAACTCTAAAATTTAACTGAGGAAGTAAAATTGAAAGTAAGAAAGAGAAGAAAGAAGATGTTTTAGGGCATTGACCTTGCTCAGTGGCTACAGTAATAGGCTGAAACATATGAGATATCAGGGTTGCTGAGGAAGACCTGATAGTTAAATCATGAATTTAGTTGGATCTTCAAAGTCTCCTAAGAGTGGTGACAAGGGAGCAGTTTATAATCAAGCACAAGCCAAAAGTGGACACTACCAAGTATGCATTAGGATTTGGGAGGCAAGGGGGAGATGAGATGTGGATTATGGTGTGGAGACAGGCCTTTGGGAGGCCTCTAGGGAGGCCTGGGAAAAGGGACCAGACTTGCAGGCAGCAGAGAATTGAGCAGAGGTGGCAGACAGCACAACACAGGGATACTCCAGAGTGTGAACAGAGCAACACAGGGAAACAATGAGAGTTCTGCCTCAAGAGAAATGTATACAAGGAAGGCTCTCCCCAGGGTGGGGCCTACAACATTCTGCCTGTTAATTCAGAATGGCAGTCTGCCCTCCCCCCACCCCCCAAATGACCTCCCTCCTTGGAAACCACAAATCTGGAAAAAACACACAGTTAAACCACATGAATCAGCCTTGCATTTCTGTATCATATTTGATGCTTCATCTCTCTCATTAACTCCCTCATCGTCTGTCTGCCTAATCAGTAAACAAGAGTTCTACCTCTCTGTCCAGTTGTCTATTTATTCTAGAACCGACGCCCCTTTAAATATGAAAGCTTGCACCTTACCCTTTGTCTTCTTTAGTTGTGTCATATCCCCAAACCAAGGACCCTCTTTTTCTTCCTTCTTTATTCTGGAAACTACATCATTGAGAAGACACTTTCCGCTCAGTGAGCAACACTTCCTTGCTGGCAGGGGACTATATGGGTGTGCATATTTAATTTCCTTGCAGCCCAAATATCTGGGTTCTGTCTGAAAAACCTAAACCAAATAGAACAC
This sequence comes from Vulpes vulpes, assembly GCF_048418805.1. Lineage (NCBI taxonomy): Eukaryota > Metazoa > Chordata > Mammalia > Carnivora > Canidae > Vulpes > Vulpes vulpes. Next base: position 110,169,642 of record NC_132792.1, read on the forward strand.
TCATCTTATCTGTCTATGTTTATAATGATTTACTCACTGAATAAAATTTAGATTTATCTAAATTAGATTCATTTAAATTCTCTTGTCTGTCATCTCTGTTAGAAAACATGAAGGTTTTCTTTCTTGTTGATGAAGGAGCTGAGACTCAATTTGCAGCCTGTTTATTCTCTTTCTCCGTCTCCCTGTCCCTGCCAGCTCCACACACACCCCTGCTCATTCTGACATACTCACGTATATTCTCACAGGGAGATGGCCCAGCCCCAGCTGATGGAGAGCTCCAAGGGAGGGATACGCAGGCTCGGCTTCAGATTAATGAGCTATTTGACTGGGACATGATGTTGGTTTAACAGCAGTTTTCCTTAAATGTGGTGCGATCAGGAATTTGCAGAAGTTTATTCTTAGCTCTTTCTTTTGGCTTCTGCAACATGTTAACAGCTTGTGCATTTTGTAATGCCTTTTTTCATTGCTATGGTAACCATTAAAACTTAAGGTGTATGTGACTAGAGATCTGGCCAAGCTATTGGTTGCTAGCATGCTGGAAAACAGTGCAAATGAAACCACATCTAGTTGGCTGCTTTTTACAGGTGTGCCTTTCCTTAATTAGCCTGGCATGTGAAATTCTCTAACAAAAATTAAGATAACAAAATATTAGGAGATGATTATTCACTTCAGAGAAAACCAACAATAGAATTCCTTTATATTGTGAATTCCTCTGTTGCCTTTAAAATATGATTATGTTGACTACCTGCTGATTCTCAGGAAACTCTTAGGAATAAATATGCGAACTCTGAGTTATTAAGTCTTAGAGAAGAGTCAAGAGTTTGATTTCAGAGCCCAGTTAGGTTGGTAGGCATCTACCCTCCTAAATCCCCTCACATTTTTCAGTTTTGCTTTTGTTTTTAAATACTGTGTGCTTTGTCAAAAATGGTATGGTAAATAATGAACTGTTATCAAATTTAGGTCAATTTGCCAATGCTATGCAAATCTGGTCATATATGCTAAGCGAAGCAAAAACCAAACAAACAAGCTAACAAGTCCAACAGAAACAACAGTAACAAAAAAAGAGGGGTAACAATAATCACTACCCCAATTATGAAAAGATCAATGGCCACTTAATATAATTTGTTCCTATTTTTATCTTATTTTCCATTCCTACAAGTCTTTATTCTTCTTAACATTATGCTAGGCATTATAGGAGATACTAAAAACTTGGGAGGCAAAGTTCCCATTTTCAATGAATTTTGCAATCTTTTTCAAAATAAGATTTACATTAAGGAAACAAAGATAAAACATAGTAAAGCAAGTTAAAATAAATACTTCCAGACTTAGGCTCTGTGAGTTCAGAAAGTAGAAGAATCATTATGAGCTCAATAGAAAAAAATTTACATGAAAGGCAAAATGCAGACTCTCTAGTGAACGATCTGGTAAGATTTGGCTAAGCTGACAACAGGACTGAGAGGATGGTATTTCTTTTTTTTTAAAGATTTTATTTATTCTTGACACACACACGCAGAGAGAGAGAGAGAGGCAGAGACAGGCAGAGGGAGGAGCAGGCTCCATGCAGGGACCCCGACATGGGACTCGATCCCAGGTTTCCAGGATCATGCCCTGGGCTGAAGGCGGCACTAAACCTCTGAACCACGTGGGCGGCCCGAGGATGGTATTTCTAAAGAAATATCTTTCATGATAGTGTAGTCAAGATGGGTGCTTAAAAGTGTAGGACAGTGTGTATACTGGATGAGAAAATGGTTCATCCTCAGGTTAAGATAATATTTTGTTTAAAATATTGACATTCCTTAGGAAATATGAGAATAGTTCCTTATAGCTCAAATGAAGATGACAGCCTCTCCCTGTCTAATATGAGGATGATGAACACATAACATAGTTTGATGCACTATTTTCTTAAGGCTATGATATGTTTTAGGCAGGGGAAATTTATATCTAAGAAAATTAAGTTGCTGGAATTTGCAGGCCTCATAACAGTACCACCCAAGCCAGAGAACTAACTAACTTACCTTCCTTCCTTCCTTCGAAATACATTTCTTAATAAAGATCTTTAGGTACCATATTTGTTCTCCTTCTCCGTCAGTTCAACTATTTTGACTAACATGTGGATTGTGGTCTTAGTTGAAATAACAGGCACAAACACCTGTTTAATAAAAATACATCTTGAGAAGTTCCATCTTCTGTGTTGGCTTTCACAAATACAGCCTCTAACATTGCCTGCCCTTGTTCTCAATCACTGGCAGATATTTATTTAATCAAAATTTTCATTTATTACAGGCATTCAAAAAGAGAGCATTGTGAGAAAGTCTTGATGTTGATGTTTTGATGTTGAAACTGGCTGGGCTGCCCTGGATTTTATTACTTTTACAAAAAGTAGGATGGATTTCAGCATTTTATTTGCAGATTCCAAGATACTCTGACCAGAGCACTCCCTGCTTTAAGGGCCTCTGCCTTGCCAGTAGTTCATAGCAATAGAGTGTACTGAGTCCCCTAAATTGGTAGTTACCCATGAAACAATAAGAAGTTAGTTTACAGGAAAGCTGATTATGTAAGTTTTTGAGAAAATGGAAAACCCCACTGTACAATTAAATGAGCTAGGAAAAGTTCTTTACTCTCCCATTTTGAGTCATCCTCTTATTAGATAACTGACCTCAAACAGACAATCATCACAAACAGGACAAATCATTACACACGCACACGCATGTGTGCATATATACATATTCACAAGCTTCCACCTTTTCCTTCTAGCTCTAACATTAAATTCTACCTTAACAGATCATTTCTTTTTTTAGCTTAGTGTATTTCTGTGAAAGTGATACTATCATTGTAATTAGGAAAAATGTAATCAGTCTGGTACCTCAATGTATGTTCATCATTCAAAAGAAGTAGTTTTGTTGGGTGAAAATGCACAAAGATCTGGGGGCACTAGAAATTTATAGGAGCGAGAGTAAATACTCCCATGTGGGCAAAGACCCCGGTGGTAACTCATTACAATGGAGTTAAATTTTGTGTGATTTCTTTAGGAATCTGGAAAACTATTCTCTCATCCTGGGTTTAAATGACAGAGCCAGTTTAGTCACACTAGCTAATTTTGTTGAGTCTCAGTTTCTTTATTGGCCACATAAAATTATTGAACAAGATGACCTCTAATTTCTATTCTAAAATTTTATTTATATAGTTATAATTGCAAATTTGCCAAGGATCTGTCCTTCCCTAGTGGACAATTGCTAATAGATATAACAGATTAGATTAATGACTGGCCCCATCTAATAGTAAAAACAAGTCCTTATAGAGTCAGCCAAATTAAGTAACCCTACACTATTAATATTGATCTTTCCTATTTTCACTAGAGCACTGTCTTAGGTAGAATTCTAAGACGGTCTCCAAATTCCACCCCTCCCCCTTTTTTTGGAATATACTTTGTATAATTCCTTTCTCTTGAGATAGGAATGAACTTGGGAATATGATGAAGTAGCAGCTCCGTTGATTAGGTTATATTTTATAAGGCTCTGTGCTGGTCAATTATAGAGGGAGAAGTCCAAGAGACATACTCCATCTGTCCTGAAAGAAAGCAAACTTCCATGTTGCAAATTGCCTATGGATGCCATAGGGCAAGGAACCATGTGTGAGCTCTAGAAGCTGAGAGTAGTCCCTAGCCAGCTGACAGGCAGCAAGAAAACAGGGGCCTCAATCCTACCATTTCAAGGAAATGAATTTTTCTAGTAACTAGTGAACTTAGAAGATGACCCCAGGCCTCAGGTAGGAGGCAGAGTCCCAGCTGACACCTTAGTTTCTATCTGGTGAGGCCTTGAGCAGAGGATTCAGCTAACCCATATCAGGATTTTTGACCTAGAGAAACAGTGAAATAATAAATTATTTTCTTTAAAGCTGCTAAGTGGGATCCCTGGGTGGCGCAGCGGTTTGGCGCCTGCCTTTGGCCCAGGGCGCGATCCTGGAGATCCGGGATCGAATCCCACATCAGGCTCCCGGTGCATGGAGTCTGCTTCTCCCTCTGCCTGTGTCTCTGCCTCTCTCTCTCTCACTGTGTTCCTATCATAAATAAATAAAAATTAAAAAAAAAAATAAAGCTGCTAAGTTTGTAGTAATTTGTTATACAGCTATAGAAAACTAGTACCAGTCCCATCTACTATCACTTATTTCTGAAGATTGAGTTTACATAAGCAGATGTAAACATCTAATGAGAGAAGACACTGAAAACATACCACCTACAGGTTAAGACAAAAGAGTTAAGACAAAAGGTATTTATAAGCAAAATAGGCTATGTGAAGGTGGGTTTCCTTTGGCCCAGTATCTCATCTAGGACTTGGGCACTTAGATCAGTACGCACTTCCATGCCTATCTAGTCTCTCATGTGCATATGCTTGTGTATCAGTATGTGTACATGTTATATGTTTGTATTTGTTTGGTAATGAATCACATCAGATGTTTTGGGGGTGGTTGTTAAATCTCTTATAATGGATAAAACTGTGCAAGCTTGCCATTGGGGAAATTTCCTCCTGACCTCAGCTGGTGATCAGCTTATGCCCTGAAGCATAAGAATTGATAGGCCCTATAATTTTATCCAAGCTAATGTAACAGCAGCTGCTGTCCTTGGTGCTTGCTATCTGATTAAATTCCCAAATTAGGGATTGCCTTTTTGTAACCTGAATTCAGTTATGGTGGTAAAATCTGACAATAACTGCTGTCGTTTTTACCTCTTCCATCATAGTGTGTTTCTTCAATAACACATGGACCATCTTAGACCATCGAATATGCCTCTGGCACTTTATTAGATTTTGGGAATTTTGTAATCCTACTCAAAATGAGATTGCATGCTTTCTAATGTAAGAAAGGAGAGAGAGAGAGGCCAATTCAGCTCTAAAACAGCAATTGTTTGCCTACCTCCAGGGACACATCTCACAGATTGCCATGAAAATAAATTGGAAAGTTTACAATTCCAAATTATTGCCTACCATGTATTACCTCACAGACAAAAACAAACACTACCACCACCATCATCACCACCAAGAATATAGGAAAACATATCCAAGAACTTTCATCCCTTCATGAAGGAAAATGCATTACAATTAGATTAGACTATAACCATTCAGAAAGTGTGTTTGTTTTCTGCTGCTTTTAAAATGATTTATTATTTATTACTATTTTTTTTCAAGAGTATCTTCTTTATTCCTTCAGGAAAGGAGCAGTTTGGCTCTCTGTGTCATTACCAAAGCAGAGCGAAAGCCTTCAACTGCGGACTGCCGCAATTTCCACCGTAACAGTCAACCCAGCAATTAGAACCGTTTGTTACAGTGACAGCAAAAGAGAACCATTTTCAAGCAACGAAGCAGCCCAGTAGGAGCTGGAGGAAGCAAGAGCGTGTTCATTTGAAGGGGACTAACGCCACACAGCAGCTAATCTTGGAATAGCAGGTAGTTTTTGGAAAGCAAGGCTGCAAAGGGCTGAGATAGTCATATCAGTTTTGAAACTTTTGTAAAAGGTCTGATTTGGCTTTCTCTAAGAATAAAATCGGTCACAAACGTGGGTGTTGGGAAAGAGATAAAGGATTTTTTTGTTTGTTTAGACCACTTTCTAAATTCACTTATTTTGATTTTAAAAGTGAAAACATAAAGCTGGACAATTCCACTGCTAAATCTGAATTTGAGATAGTGTTTCAGTGCTCAGAAAACACTTCACAATAGAAACTTTGCCAATGGAGGCATTTTTATTTTACAACAAAGGTATTTGAAATATAACTTCACAATCTTAATTTGTTGCCACTTCGTCATCTTCCCTGATCTTCCATATATTTTAAATTATGTTTATATTGCCGTTGATAGCTTGCAGGAAAATGCTATGTTTGGTTTCTCTTTTTTTTCCCCTTCTTTTTCTTCTTCTTGTTCTTATTCCTGTTTTTAAAATACACTCATTTTATTACATTGGATGTGGTTCTCCATTCCAGCAATGAGAAACTGTGTAACTCTAGGATCTGTCAGGTTCTCTTCAGATTTTTATTTCTCCCTGTCTCTAATGAGGCAAGAATACTACTTGCTTACCTCAGAGAGACAATCTGAGAATTAATGAAATAATGTGAAACGTTTGATTTTCTTAGAGCCACCTACTTTTTTCTCCTTTGTTCAATAGCTATTATCATATAGGGATTCAATAAATAACCAACCACATATAAATTCTTAGATATTAAATAATCAATTGCTAAATATTTTTATGGAAAATACTTGACTAGTTCTATTTCTCTATTCTGCAATAAAAAACCCCGGGTTTTCAAGTAAATGCATCTATAAATGCCCATGTTTTCTAAGAGGAAGAATACGCCAGAACGGGTGGTTTGCATAGAAGGCTGTCAGAGATGTTTCAGTTACTATTTTCCAGTGTGCCTTTCCAGAAGCAGGTATTGCTAATGCAGAAAAAATTGTTAGTTTTTCTCTTCTGCTTTGTTTTAGGGAGGATGAGGCTTTGTTTTTTCCTTTTATTTGTTTCACGACTGTGCAACTACTGCTTTGGCACCGAGGCAGCTTCTGCCAGAGTCAGAGGTGAGGTCACGCTTGACTGAAGAAATCTAAGATCAATTTGTTGTCTCATACTTCAACATTAAATGCAGCTTGAAATATAATTGTTAGTCCGTGCACTCTCTGCTTTAAGGAAGTGTTCCAGCACCTCAGGATGGGGAATGTGGTTATCGGTGATCAACCACGACGTGTACCCTAAACCAAGGCGAACCAGAATTTCAGGCTGAGAGAGAGCGAAAACAAACACACAAAGTGCAGGTGGGAGAATAGAGAAGAAAAAGACAAAGAATTGTTTGTAGTCAAAACACTGAGTGGCTTGGAGAGTACTTGGTCAAATTTGGAAATTTGCAAATAAAACTGAATAGAAAAAGTATCATTTATAAGCTGTTTTCCTTTATTCTTTTCCCTATTGAAAGAGGCTCTTCCTGTACAGCTTCATAATTCCTGCTAAGGAGGAAAGGTACCACCCAGGACAAGTAACTTATGGTTTCCCCTTTTGGGGGTATTTTCATGTTACAGAAAGCATATGGTGTATGTGGGGTGGAGGGTAGGGAGATGTGGAGTGGGTAGGAAGGTGGTTCTGAACTAGGTGGCCAAGGACTTTTGAGATCGTTTGAATCGAGCCCTGTAAGGCTCAGTGCTCTGCCCTTTTGTTCAATCAGATAAAAGAGAAAAAGGAGTGATAACCAAATCCCAGTTTTGCATGTTTACAAATTGAAAGTTAACATTGAATCAGGAGCTTGTGGTACAGATTCCAGTTTAGATACATCCTAGAGTATCCATTATGCTGGGTAGAGTGAGAAGGACAACATGTGTGCCCTCTCTGGCCATGAGAGTAAGACACAGTGTTTTGACTTACTTGGTAATAAAAGTGTTTCCCTAGCTGAGAGTCAGCATGGGGTCCTGTATAGGCAGGGTTCTATTATGAGACAGGATATGTCTTCCCACTCCATCATTTATTACTTGCACAATTTTAGGCAATTTTTTTTAGCCTTCGGGACCCTCAGTTTTCTCATAACTACAAGGGACACAATCATATTTATATGAAAGAATTTGGGGGAAGCTCAAATAAGATGATGATCATAACAGCAACCCTTTCCATGGGTACCTATTTGTGTCAAACTCAGTAAAACCTTACATATATCATTGCATTTAATATTTGTACTTACGAACCATAAACATTATTCTCATTTTGAGGACAAGGAACCTCAAAGAGGTACAGTAATGTTCTCAGGGCCAGAGCCATTAAGTGAGAAAAATGCATTCAAAATCGGATTTGTGTGACTCTAAAGCCTTTGTTTTCCTGTATATTTAATGAAATCTCTGTCACTCTCCACCATCTACTTTGCTGACTCTGAATATTATTGGTGACACCCTGCTGTGTGTGGGTGTTGTGCCAATCCTTGGGCCATAGCAGAAAATGGGGCAGCAGGAGAGATTATTCAAACAAGTACCTATATTCATTCTGTGTCCCGGATTCTGAAATAACATTGATGACCTTCCCTCATTTTGAAGTCCATTAAAGAATTTGAAAATGATTCTCATGTTCCTCCAAGATTTTTCTTTTCCCAACTAAACATCTATAATCTCTCAAACATTTCTCTAAGGATTTGGCTCCTAGAATGCTCAAAATCTTGATTTTTTCTTTTAACTATTTCCTTCCTCTATATACATCAAAGATAATAGTTATATTACTAAGAAGAGAGAGAGTATGATCTAGTCTCATGGGAGAATTTTTAATCAATTCTGTTTTCATAAAAACTATTTCGGTTTTATTTCACATTGAATTTTTCTCTTTAAATTCCTCCAACAAATATCAGGAATTGTACACCCTTTCCTAGTCAAACTTTCTTTTGTCATCTCCATATGAGATTTAGCATGACAGCCAGAATTGTGGAATGTGAACCGTTCTGTGGCCAAGGCTGTAGTGTTAGCACATGTGCTCCTACTAGCCAGGTCAAGCCACTTAGGTTTTCATAGATGTTGGTCTCTACCCTGACCACTAAGGGAAGCACAGTATTAGTCCTTGGCTTCAGCCATAAGTTTGCCATTGTCTAGCTGTACACCTTCATTGAATAGATTGGAATACAAAGTCCAGAGAAGTTAAAGGTCTTTCCTGAGGTCACTGATTTCATGTAGGAGAATTGGAATTAATGCCTATGCTTTCTGACTTCCTGTTTAGCACCACCTCTTCTGTGGGCCTCCTTAGACCATTTCTACTTGTGGGAGTTAATTGTGAGAAAACATCTTTCCAACCCTGCAGGCTGCCCACTCCCTAGTGGAATCACTGGCCCATCAATGTAATCACCTCCTCCCACAATGACATGCCATGCACACACACACACACACACACACTCATACACATGCATGAAAACTTATATCTCACAAGGTACATACCTAGTCATGTACATGCACACATCTCACATGCAGACAGTACACACTTACACACAGGTATACTTGCAGTTCCTATTGATTACCATAGAACAAATCTTTCTATTCTTGGATCTGAAAAACTCATATTAATTCCTAAAATCTGATTCTGAGGGTCCTTCTCTGACCATTCACCCAAAGATGGACCACACCTCTCTGTACTACTCAAGACAGTTCAGAAGTCTCTCCAATGCTTGTATTACACTACATTTTTTAATGTGTATTTCCTTTTCTGTTGCACTGTGAAGATTATAACTGCCTTCTGGAAAGAACCATATTTTGCTTTCTTTTGTTTCCCCATAACCTACCAGAAAGCTTGTCATAATAAGTGTTTCCTGAACTGAAATAAACTGCTGATGCTGTAGTTACAAGTAGAAGAAAAGGAGGTATCCTAGGGGAGGAGGCAGTACATATTTCCTTGCTGCTCAAGCATTTTCCCCTCACCTTTCGTTGATTCCTAATTCAGTTGTACTAGAATTATTGTTACATTCATGCACTTAAAGAATGTTTGAACCTACTGTGTGATAGACAATGTGCTAAGTGCACTGAGGGTAACAAATCTGGTTGTCAAATCTCTTGTCTTTACAGAGGATGCCATATGGGTTGGGTTGAGGATGGATGGTAGAGGAGTACAGAAATCCATAAACACTGCCATACAAGAGAGTACTAAGAGAAATTAAAAAAAGAGTGCTATAGAAATTTAGGGAAAATAAAAGGGTAACTTCTCTATGTCAGCCTCTGGGTTCTGTCCGTGGTATCTGGTCTTTAACTGGGTCTTTGAAGACAGGAAGCTCCCTAAATCCCAAAGCCTAGGAAATCCTTTACCCACAGAGCACTAAGGTTGCCTGTCCATTACCACTGGATCCTGCCATATGTAATGTAAGATGTAGACCCACAGAGGACTAAGCTTTCTGTCCATTACCACTGGATCCTGCCATATGTAAACTGTGATTACCACTGTAATCCTGCCATATGTATGCCACTTCAATTTTTATATTACAAATTACAGGTCAGGTTCAAATAACTTCACATGTTGACTCTCTTATGAAATATTCAAAGAAAAAGCAATGCCAAAAGCAAGACTAAAATGCCAGGGGTACTGGAAAACTCATGTAGCTCAACTTTTTTTTTTTTTTTAAAGTTTTAGGTGGATTTAAGATTGAAAATCTGGGACACAGAGAGGAGAACGAAGTGAAGAAATGAAAATAATGTTTTTGACAAGAAGGAATGGAAAAGATGGATTGAGCCAACTCCTATAAAGGCATAGAGGATAACAAAAATAAGTAAAAGTTTCAAAGAATTCTCCCACTACTCTCTGCACTTCAGGGCTTACTGCAGGGGCAGCAGGGGCTGATTTTTTTTTTTTTTTTGTCTTCTATGTCAAAGAATGGGTACTTTATTCCCTCCACCCTTTCTCTCCAGAACTCTCTACCTGCTTGAAGACAAGCATGGTTTCAGTTTAAACAAGGAAAAGCAGGTCTATCTGAGAATCAGACACATGAGAAAGATATGCTAACTTACTCTCCAAGTTCTACCATCACCGCCTGTTCCTTCACAGCACACAAACTCACTTCTATTGCTATGGACTAAGATACCACAGACTATGGCTTATTATTCAAATTCAGGGAAGGATGCCCACATGGGAAACATGTAAGAAGGAGCAGAGCATCTTAACAACACTGTGACAACATATCTCTGCCAGGGAGCAGGATTTGATAAGGTGAAGACACAAGGCCTAAGAAAGACAGATCATTGTAAGGGTATTTCGTATGGGGAATTTGGTGGGTGATATCCTATCCAGGATAGGATAGAAAAGATCCATAGAGATCAATCTTACCTGTAACCTCAAAGTCAACTCCCCTTTCTTCTATCAAACTCTCTTCCCCATAAAAGCTCCATGTCTGCTCACATTTTCCAAGCCTGGAATTCTTTCTTCAGAGATACTCATGCTAGTGAATCCAGAATGGTGGCTCTTTTCTTCTTTATATGACTGTTTATTACCCTCTTGGTGCCTATGTTCTCTCTCTCTCTCTCTCTCTCTGACACAGACATACAGACACACACACACACACACTTGCCTTGTGGACTGACAACACAGATTAAGGAAATACTTCTTGACTGTTTTTGTGTCTTCCAAGCATTTTCATAAAAAGCATGTTCACAAAAATCTCACAAGAATCCAATGGCCTGGGCATTATTATTGTCACTATTTCACAGATAGGGAAACTGTATCATGATAGAGAGCTAAATTACTCAATAATAGCATACCAGCTAGTAAGTGAAAGAACTTGTATGCTAGTATACTATACCACTATACTTAATAGTATACTCTATATTTTTTCCATCATATCAGTTTGCCTTTGCCACTAAAATCATTATTTTATTTGGCTTTCAAGGCTCTGGTTCAAACAATTTTTCCATGATGCCTTTTTTTCTGAATACATCGATCTACACAATTCTCTTCCTTGAGGTTTATGATAATAACAGAAATGAGATATTCTGACAGTGTTTTGAAGTATATAGCATGGTAATGTATAATCACTTACAAGAATTAGAAGTCTTATTAAAATATTTATTTAGTGTTTATCACTTATAAGTACCCTTCTCTCCACATTCAACATAGGGCTTGAACTCACTACCCTGAGATTAAGAGTATAAGGAACTCTGATTATTTACTAGTTAACCCAAATAAATACTTTATTTTTACTAATTGTATCATAAGCTTTGGGAGGCAGAAAATATCATTTAAATTTCCTCTTTGTTCCTGTAGTGTCTACCACAACCCTGTCCCTGTAGAGCCCAGACACATAGTATGTGTGTAAATAAATCCAGCTACATGATTCATAACAAGTAATTAGTTTTATTAATGTCTTCTGTTGTTGTTTTTGTGGTTACTGAGTGTCAATTTCAGGGTGCTTATTGTTCTTCTGAAGTGCTTAGGAAATACCAAATCTTTCCCACTCCCAGAATTCCGACAGATCTCATTTGTGTCAGTCTTTAGGGACTTTGAAGAAGCCTATTTTGACACATGATTTTTATTTCTATCTTTTTGTTAGCTACTAAAGTTTCATGTTGAGCCAAAACATGAGCAACATCCCACCAGTCATATTGTATTACATTACAAAGTTGAGAATTGCATTAATAAGATAGTTTAACAGGTGTTTCTGAAACAGGAAAATGCACACCATCATTTTCCAAAGGACAAAGACAAAACGGGTTCTGATTGGGCAGTAGTTAGTACTGAGAAAAGAATCCATCCTGAGTGTTTGGGATTCTTTCTGTGACAGATGTCACCCTCCTAGCCAGCCCGCCAGTCCTCCAGTGGCATATGCTATAATCTGGAAAACTTGGTTTCTGGTCACCACTCTAATACCTCTATAGCATGAAAATGAAGTTGCTAATTGCAGGTAAGAGTAAAATCTTCGTGGAAGTGTTTCCTTTAATATAAGATGGCAGCTTTATATTTTTGTATATAGGATGTATCAAATTTAAGAAAGCTTCCCATTCTTGGTGTAAGGAATTCGTAGGAATTAAGGTATCTCCAACTTTGTTTGTGGAGGGGGGAGCGGGGAGACTATAATCCCTCAAGCAATCTATGTTAGTATTTCTTTTTTTTTTTTAAAGATTTTATTTATTTATTCACGAGAGAGAGAGAGAGAGAGAGAGAGAGAGAGAGAGAGAGGCAGAGACACAGGAGGAGGGAGAAGCAGGCTCCATGCAGGGAGCCCGACATGGGACTCGATCCCGGGACTCCACGATCACGCCCCGGGATGAAGGCAGACGCCAAACCACTGAGCCACCCAGGGATCCCCATTAGTATTTCTTTTTTTAAGTTATATTTAAGTAATCTCTACATCTAACGTAGGACTTGAACTCACTACCCGAAGACCAAGAGTCACATGCTCCAGACTGATCCAGAAGGTGCCCCTCTACTTTAGTATTTCTTAAGTCATAAAAATACCTGGATGTTCTGAAAAAGCAGAATTAAGAGCAAACCTCCAAACTCTTCCCCTAGAACCCAACTCAGATCATCAAAGAGATGACACAGTGGGGAAAGATATTCATCAATGCTGCATCTCATTTTTGTCATGTGTCATGTGATGGAACCAAATAAAAGGAATGGTGGGACAGGCATAAGAAACATTCCTGAATAAATATGGGCATTAGAACTGAAAATTATGGGGCAAGGGCTGATGGTCTGGGTGGACAATAGGGACATGAATCTGCCTGTTGGGCAACTCATTTTCCCCATATACTCTTCTACCTTTTCCATGTCCATGTTAAAAGATTCTGAAATGTGGTAAAGGGCCAGCTATGAGAAAGCCTGGAACTGTACTAATAGGAGACATTTTCATTCATTTATTCCAAAAGAAACAGAAGCACTTCAACAGAGATGAGCTTCTATACACAGAAATTTAAAGTTAATAGAAATATTTAAAAATTGACCACTCACTGTAGCACATTCCAGAAAGAGACTAGAACTCTACTCCCCTTACACAGATTAGGAAAAAAAAAATCTTACATTAAAATAGGAATATTGGGGATCCCTGGGTGGCTCAGTGGTTTAGCGCCTGCCTTTGGCCCAGGGCGCAATCCTGGAGTCGCGGGATCGAGTCCTGTGATGGGCTCTCAGCATGGAGCCTGCTTCTCCCTCCTCCTGTGTCTCTGCCTCTCTCTCTCTCTCTCTATGTCTATCATAAATAATAAATAAATAAATATTTTAAAAAATAAGAATATTGTAGAGCAGTTAAATGGCTAGGAATAGACATTATATTAGGAAAAAAAGATATTTACAGGAAGCAACTGCTTCGTTTTTAAAAAATATAGGTTGAAAAATGAGATGATGAAAGAATGGGCTCATGACAAAGGCAGCGGCTGAGACTCTAGAACAAACAGGAGTGCATGATTGTGGAAAAGTATACTGAGTACTCACAGTCAGAGCCGAAATGACAGAAAACCAAATAAATGACGTGTAACACAGGCTTGAGAATACTCAAGTCACAGAATAAAAAAGGAAAGGTGAAAGAAAAAGAAGAAAGGAAGGAAGGAAGGAAGGAAGGAAGGAAGGAAGGAAGGAAAGAAGGAAGGAAGGAAAGAAGGAAGGAAGGAAGGAAGGAAGGAAGGAAGGAAGGAAGGAAGGAAGGGAGGAAAGAAGGAAGGAAGGAAAGAAGGAAGGAAGGAAGGAAGGAAGGAAGGAAGAAAGGAAGGAAGGAAGGAAGGAAGGAGATAGAGATGAGGGACAGCACTGGAAGTCATCTTATGAAAACTGATGTTCCTGAAGAGAAAAAAAAAATGAAAAAAGTAATCAAATATTGTGGAAGATTGAATACATTTAGTTGACAGAAGATTTGCTCCTGTAGATGGAAATGATTCATGCCATGTAAAATTAAGTCATAATATCTAAACATCTGCCAGTGAAATAATGGAATCTAAAAGATAAAGACACAATTTTTCATGTACCTTCACAGAACAAAATATAATATATGCCTAATTATAAGGAAATTGATCACTCTGAATATAAACCAGTACTACATTTTTTCAATAAAGAAATTTTTTAAATGAGGCCAACCTGAAAACATAGTACAAAATCTAACAATAAAAACTAATTTGTTAATTTGCTTGTCCAGCTATATTTAAATTCACATATTATAAAATATGTGGTTGATAATTATATTTTTTCCTTCATCTTCAATCATGAAACAATTTTGCTTAAATTCATAACATGTGCCTTCTGATAGCAATCTTTCACCATCACCAGAGCAAGTTTATGACCATTTAACCTATTAGATTCAGCCTTAGGAAATTTCCAACTCTCAGCTTGTTTTAGACTTACAGAAGAACAATTGTGTATAGTTCATTCTAAAAGTCTTTTCGAGGCCAGGACTTTCCACATAAGTTTTGTGAGTTACAGCTGTTTTGAATATGTGTTGAGATATAACCAAGAGAAATTTTATGCAGAGCTACAAGTTTTAACTTTAATAATATTAAGGCAGTTAAAAAATCCTAACAATGTGACTATGTGGTCTAATGATTTAAAAATTATTTCTCAAATGATTTATTTCTAATGAAACCTAACACTTGTCATCATGAAGTAGTAAACGAGGAATGATGAAGAAATCTTGGGTAAAATGCTTTACATTCTGGTTTCACTGGGTAAATTTTGTGGGCATCCAAAACCAACATAGACTGAGGTGGTCTTAAAGATTTTATTTATTCATGAGAGACACAGGGAGGCAGAGACATAGGCAGAGAGAGAAGCAGGCTCCCTGCAGGGAACCTGATGCAGGACTTGAGCCCAGGACCTTGGGATCATGACCTGAGCCAAAGCAGACAGTCAACCAATGAGTCACCCAGGTACCCCTGAGGTGGTCTTAAACTAGTATTCTGTGTTCCTTATAAGAGGGATAGTGTAAGGAGTTGGTAAAATTACCTTCTTCTGTGCTGAGGCTGGATTCAGATTTCTCCTTTCTATCATGACCAACCAGTGCCTAAAGTTCTCAATTTCTACATCCAGCCAGACCTCCTTTGTCATATAAGAACTTGGAAAGAAATAATATCCGTGTACATTTTCTGAAACAAACTTATTAGAAGACATGTACTTAGTCTGTGAAATCAGGTTATGAGTATTATATTTTTCATAAAAAGTTATACTTAATGTAAGAATAAAATAATTTACTTATGATAGACTTTAAAAAACACAAGTTTGGATTTGGGAGAAGAAACTGCAGACATTTAACTTCGCTAATTTATTCATAAAAGCTAGTATGGCAAAGAAATTAAAAGCCTGGTTTAATACTCCTTAACTCTGTGAGACTGAGTCTATTACTAATATTTCTGTAAATGGGTCTCTTCATTTATAACATTGGTTAATTACTGAATCTGCCCCATATAATTGTCAGGAAAATAAGACACATTCACATACATGCAGCTCTGACAACACAGTCTGGATACAGTAAGCTATCAATAAAAGGTCACTATGAATATCATTACCACTGAATGTTCTAGAAAAATCAACAGATGGTATTCTCTTTTCCAAAATATAACTTAAGAAATAGTGGTTTGGAAGTGGGATTTTTGTATAAAAATTATTGTATTAAAATATTTATTTCTCATCTATATCATCTTTCTTTCTGAAATTACTTTGTATTACTTGGGTATTTTTAACTATCTAATAGTTAAAGGAAATACAATAACTATGACATCCTTTTTAAAATCAATTCAAATTTGTCATAAAAGCAGTTTATGACAGAACATGTGTTTTAAAATCAGTAACCCTGAGATTATGCATGGTAAATCACTTCAATGTCCTGGGTTCTGGATTATTGCATTAGAAAGAAATTAAATAGAGAAAACCCTTTTCTATATCAAAAGACATGTGACATAAAATAAAAATTAGTAAATTGTGTAAATGTCCATAAGTAAAATAAAATTGTATAGGTTTTATACAAGTTGTATTTGCCTGGTACTCTTTTATTTTAACTTAATGGTAGTGAGGTCATTTTACTTGGCATGTGTTGAGCCTATGGAGATAGCCTATCTCAACAGAGGAGCAGCGCTAGTTACCAGAGAACGCAGGATGTTGTCTGTTGCTTTTCTGGTATTCAGTCAGGTAAGCATTAATGTTGCAGATGGAGCAAGGCACATACAAACTCTGAACGGAAAATGCATTCAGCACTTGAGAACATGCATTAAATTAGAAATTAGCCGAAATACTTCAGTGTTCATGTCAATAATAATGTGATAAACAGGGTGAGTGCTAGGGGAAAATAATAAAAGACAGCCTTAAGAGAAAGCCTTATAAGTTTAATAGAGGTGACAAAATTTGAAGGTCACGTATTAATAGTTCTCCAAGTACATTAGTAGAATTCTAAGCCTCACATGAACCTCAGTGTTAAAGGCTAAACTTCCTAACTAGATGAAATATCTCTTACAGTATTTATTTCCCTGTGCTTTGCTGAAGTGACATTTGGTAGGGTGTTGCTTTTATTGATGACTATGACAATGACAGTGGCTAATATCAATGACGATGATGCAACTGTGCCTTAGTAGGACCATCATCCTTGATGGTCAGAGAGGGAAAGCATGAAAAGATAAGAGATGGGGAATGACCTTGGAGGAGACTTACAAGTAATCTTAAAGATATGTAAAGCTGCATTTTGATAAATTCAGTGGGTAGAATAATAATGCTGTATTTCCAAACACACATAGGAGTCAAAATGAATAGATTGAAAGGCAGAGATTCTCCCCCCAGCTGTGCAGGGATCATCAGACCATTATTGAGATGCTTATCCTCTGCAAAATGGTTTGTGTTGAAATTATTTTTTTAAGGGCATCATTTCTTTTAGAAAAACTTCATTACTAATTTGCCAATTGAATATCCCATACGATATTGAAAGGCGTTAGTGAATATAGAGTGAGGATTTTGATTTAAAAAACATGTGCATCCCCTGTTGTTCAATAATAATAGGGATGAATAACATCTACTTTAGGTTTTCAAATGTAATTTATGATGATAAGACTTTTAGACAGGGGATGGATGAGCTGATGGATGATATACATATAGTTGAAACTCAGGTAATGATTGTGACATGTTTTGCATTAGGTTATGATAATCTGAAAACAATCAAAGTAATATTTTTTTAACTGCCAAGAAGGAAAGTGAATTAATAAACTCTGTTAGAACAAGTGCTCTGATTCTCATAGTGTACATCTTCAGTTCTGGCTTGGCAGGGTCCCTGTCAAACAGAACACGGCCAGTCAAATCTTCAGCAGCTTTGGTGGGAGGGGCCGTGTTTGCAAAATTTTAGGGTTTGACATTTAATAACCTATATATCATCTCTACAAAGAGCAATGATGACAGAAGAACATGAAAAAGGTAGAGAAGTTAACTCTTGGTTTATCCACTGACTCATTTCTATAATTCCTTCAACTCTAAAGATACCTCAGCTCAGTTCTTCAGTGATATATTTTTTAATTTTTCTTAATAGATTTGTCTTTATCACAACCATCACTAATCATTACGTACTTTTGTGCTTGATAAAGTGTATATTTTTCTCATTTACCCCCACACTTCTGTGGGAGGGAACTGTGGCTGCTCTTCTATTCCTCCCACCCTAGCCAGAGGACATACCCTAACTCTAGGAAAGATTTTGTAAGATTTTGTAAGTCCTTACAGGCAGCAAATAGCACAGACATGCACAAAACCTGATGAGCTCAGAGCATGGTATGGTGAGTTTCAGTCAGCATGACTGTTAGGAAGGAGAATCAAGAGAGAACAAACTGGTCCAACTACTAGATGTTGTTCTAGATAGCAATTAGGTAGCACAGGGCACAGTAAATTCAAAAGGTGTACCTAGCTAAGGTGCACCTCAGGCTCTTTTTGTTCAAGATGATTCAGTCTGGTGGAGAGCACATAGGAGCTGAAATAGAGAAGTCAATCATAGTAAAAAGGGCCCCATATCCCAGCTAGAGTTTAGGGCCAGGCTCTAACTTTAGCACTTTACACTACTTTTAGAGTAAACTTGGTTTGCTCGAATATGAGCAAACCAAGTAGAATGTAAAAATGCAATTCCTTGGTGGATATTGAATGTTACATACTGGGAAAGCAGTGTACAGAGAAACATGACTTTAAAAGAGCTAAAATTTATTAAAAATTCCTCTCCATGATTTCTATCTAAGAATGTAGGGGATGGGCAGAAAAAGGAAATATAAGTACTAAACTCCTTCCTGTCCCAGTAAAGCTTTGAGTCTAGGTGTCAAGGCCATCTCCAGCCTGGGAGGAATTGTCCCACACTCTGACCATTCAGGACCTAGGCAATATTCTCTTTCTGCATTGACATCTCTATAGTCATATAAGAAAATGCTCCACAGAGTTCTATCCTCCTCCATCAACACCGGAATCACCGGCTCAGAACTGGACATAGTCATTGCCCTTCTCCTATAGATAGTCTTTGGAATGTGGAAAGAAGAAAGTGCTTATTCCCTCTTTTTGGTCACAGTCCCCTTGGCTATGGACCTTTGATAAAGGATAAAATGTTAGAAAAGTTAGGAATCAAAATGTTATTCTCCCACGAATTCAAAAAGATACATGTACCTCTATTTTTCTTGCAGCATGATTTACAGTAGCTGCAATAGATATGGAAGCGACTCAAATGTCCACTGATAAATGAATGAATAAGGAAGATGTTGAATATATATACACTGGAATATTACTCACCCATAAAAAGAATGAGATTTTGCCAGTTGCAACAACATAGATGGCCCTAGGAGCTATTATGCTAAGTGAAACAAGTCAGACTGACAAAAACAAATACCATGTGATTGCACTTACATGTGGACTCTAAAAAACAAAAGAAGCAGACAAATAAAAGCAGAAACAAAACCATAAATACAGAGAACAAACTGAAAGTTGCCAGAGAAGAGAGATGTGGGAAGATGGGCAGGATGGGTGAAGGTGAGTGGGACATACAGGCTTCCAGTCATGGAAAGAAAAAGTCACAGGAATGAAAGGTACAGCACAGCGAATATAGTCAATGGGATTGTAATAGTGTTGTATGGTGAGATGGTAGCTACATTTGTGGGGAGTACAGTAAAACATACAGAGTCCTCAGATCACTAGGCTGTACACTTGAAACTAATGTAACATTGTGTGTCAACTATACTTCAATGAAAAAAACAGCAACAAAAGAATGTCATTTTCCATGAGACAATAATCTCTGCAATAATTTACAAATATTAACCACATCAGTAGTGAATAGGGTAGTAGTTCAACCACACCATCAGTATAGTAAGTTTAAAGGGTTGGTCTAGGAATTAAACTTCCTTTTTAAAATGGTTTCAATGGAAATATGAGTTCTGAGTTTCAAACGTACAACTTCCGAAGGGTCTTGGAGAATTATCTGTTTGTTACTTTTATTGATGTTAATTTGTTTTATATTAGACTTACTATGGTAGTCCTCACAATGGTTCATTAAACAACTAACAGAAAACAACTGCTGCCTTACACTTCTTTTTTCCAAGGACCTCCACAAGACCTCTGAATAAAAGTGTAAGTCCAAGGACGTGTGCCTGCAACCAGGCTCACTCCCACATGCAAGTACTTTAGAGACAGTGAAAACAGCCTTGCCTCTCTCACTTTTAAACCCATGAGAGTAAAAGAAAAGAGAAAGTAAGGAATCAAGACTGAGGTCTTTTATTCAACCCTATGACCTATGATAACATAAAGAAATCCATTTTCTGTTTAGTGAGACCTCATTTCCTAAAAGATAAACCTCCTGTATATTGAAATGTCCTCTATCCCCCCAGGGCATATGAACCCCAAACTCAAGAGTGTTATGCTGTATATCCTTAGTATATGCTCTTTGGAAAGTCTCTTAACATTTCCGTGCCTGCCTTTGCCCTTCTGCAAATTAATCTTGTAATACCCATTTCGAAAGAGTGATAGGGAGCTTTTGACATGTGTAACAAGGACTTTGAGATCCTCAGATGAAAGAAGCCTCAGATGTACAAAAGCATTATCCTTGTTGGATGTGCATTTTCTCCTATGGTCTAACTGAGGGGAGGGATTAGGAGAGATTAATTGTGCATATGATCTGTCTAATCGGTTAAGGAGAGCGCAGAATGCTCGTGACCTTCAGGAACACCAAATAAAACAATATGTGCCAAGGCAGTTTCCTAAGTTGAGTTTATTGTTTTAGCAGAGGTTAAGCTAGGGGAGAAATGGAAGTGCTGAAGTTTTGAGACAATACAACTGAGAAGGAGTGTAAAGGCAAAGGCCATGGTAATGTGCATGCATGTAATGTGAGTAAATTCAGCAACATTAGGCCTTAAGACAAAGATTTTTAAATGCCATTTTCCTCCTTATGTGAGTGGTGTGCTTTGTGGTGTAAAGAGATACAATAGTTCTGATCCACTGCCCAAAAAATGGGTTAAGGAGAAAAGTCACTAGCTTTATCTCCCCAATCCCTACATTCCTCAGTCATACTAAGATTCAATAATAGGCACTTGGTTCCTCCAGTCTATTGAGAGGGAAGTATTTCACAAATAGAAAGAACTTCCCTTGAAGAGAGAGCATGATTATTGTTATCAAGGTCAATAAAGTTAGAAATTGTTAATCACAAAGACTTTAATTTGCATTGTGAGTCCTGCCCTTCAGCTTTACAAGCTCTTTGTAAGTCCATCAACCAATCCTAAGGAGGAGAGTAATGTGCTTTCCTTGGCTTGGTGGATATTGCAAATGTAATTGCTTTTTCTACCATCTAATAACCTCATTGTCCTTTAACTCTTAATCATGCTTTACCTATTCGTTTACACATGTGATTTTAAATTAGGTTATATTATGTCAACACTAGGTCAACAGGATACTAGGTTGGGGGCAGTAGATGAAACCCTCTTTTTTTGCTTCTTTTCACATGTCCCAACTCATACGCTGCACACTCATTCTGACTTCTTTGTTTCTTACGCCCTAGGTATCTCAGGCTTCTGAGTCCCAAATATTGTCAAATTTCACATTTAATGCTCACAATGGTGTGTGAAATTTTTTTCTTTGATTTACTATATTTAGAATACCTTTTCCCACCATATCTATGTACAATGTGAAAAGGTGTTATCCTGGGCAAATCAGAATACCTTTAATTGAGGTGTTGTCTTGAGGGGTCATGTGTGAAAAGATATTGGTAAAAAGAAGTGGAAAAACAAGTAAATTATAAATATAGTTGGTAAGTATAGCATCTGTTTACATTTTACAGCAGGTGCCAATATTGATCACTTAAAACACAGGACTCGACTTACCTGTAGAAATATGGTGGATATTTACACTCATGTTCTACATGATACAAATTGCTTATATCAATTGTTTTTACAGAATAAATGAAGGAGTGCTGTGCTCTCATATATTAGCTACATAACTAATATGATACTCAGAGTATCAAGTAAAGAGGAGCTGATTGTCTCCTGAGACATGCATATGTGCGATTCTTGCATGACAAGATAATTAATGCCAAGCAGCTGTCATTTTAAGAATTTACTTTCTCCTTATATTTTGCCAGTATACAAATATCTATATCATATGGGGTACCTATTCCTAGGTATCCTTTTACCTTGCAACATTTGTATAAACCATATCCATGTCATAGATTCTATATGATATAAAAATTATGCATAAAACTTTAGAGTTACAAAATGCTTTTATTTATTTTTTGTGCTTTAAAAGACTTTATTAGGTAACATGGAATTATTCACTAAAGTAGCTGTAGTAATTTATTCTCCTATCAGCATAGTTTCTACAGCTTTGGCAATATTTGGTAGTAGTAATAGATTTTAAAAATTTCTTTCCCCCCTAACATTTTTAAGAGATTTTCTTAAAATTTAAATTCAATTAGCCAACACAAAATGCTTTTAAATATTGTATATGATACCTCCAAGTTGTGGAAAGGCAGGGAGCACTGGCTTATAGACAAGTTCTGAGTTAATTCTATTTTCATTAGATACAGAAGCTGTCTGTATACCATGTCTTCAGGTGCAAATGCTCCTGCTACTATATCATGCTGTTTCTCAAATTGTGAGGCTAACAATGCAATGGAATTTTTTTAAAGATTTTATTTATTCATGAGAGATACACAGAGAGAGGTAGAGACATAGGCAGAAGGAGAAGCAGGCTGACATGCAGGACTTGATCTCCACACCCAGGATCATGCCCTGAGCCGAAGGCAGATGCTCAACCACTGAGCCACCCAGGTATTCTCAGTACGATGGAATTTAAAGGAGAAATGGATATTAAATAGGGACAATTAACTGAGGTTTTTGGAGGCTCCAAATTGTTGTGTAAAGGAGTCAGAGGCTGTCGCTATTTCTGAATCTAAGGGGAGCCAAGAGCAAAACCCTCTCCTCCCCCTAAATTACCAATTTTATAGAGACCTAGACATGTGGTGACGATCTAAAGAGATAATGGCAATGGAAGCATGTTCATAAGCGTTCACCTATAAATAAAAATATGGGGTCATTATCATAATTATGTTATTAACAAGATTATAAAATGGATATAACCATACTAATGGACTCCACAGAGGTGCTGTGAGGATTAACACAGATATAAGCTACCTCAAATTCTTATCACACTTCCTAACTCACTGTAAACTCTGAGTTATATTATATTTTATCATCATTATCATCAGCAGCATCACCAGCATCCTCATTGTTTTACTTGAGGATTTTAAGATTTTTAAAGTGTAAGGACTCAGATATCAGACATCAGTTTTAAAGGTTTATTAAGAGAAAAGAAATTGTGATGTCATATTATTGAGTAAGCTCAAAATGCAAAAATCAGAGCCTAAGAGAACAAAAACATAAGGCATGAGAGTAAAGAAAGAAGCACTGGTCTAACTTATTTGATTCATGGATTAACTCCAATTTGTCCAGCGAGCAAAAACCCTTATCGAGTACTACTATATTTATCAGCATAAAGACAGGATGATGAGGAACTCAGTGCTTTCCCCAGACAAGGCATCTTAACTAGTTCGCATCTAACTTCCAATCTCCATGTCAACTAGAAACAGAAGGGCTTTCTCATACAGGTTTCTATTAGGGCATTTTCCTCACACTCACTGTGTACCAGGAAAACCGTGGAGAGGCATTGCCCCTTCTTCTAGTTAGGCCTCTCCCTGGGCCCTGCACTGGGGTTCTACTCAGGATGAGCTGATTGCTATTATTATGGGGGCCTCCCAGCCTGAAAACAGCTTCTCCTACTTTAGGCCTGCCAGTCCTGCTATTAATGTTTTACTTATCTCTGTTAAGTGTTGCCCTCTCCCCACTATCTTCATTAGAATGCAAATTATACGGAAATAAATATCACATTAAATAAGTGTGAATACATTTATCAGATCAATTTCCCTTTATAAGAGAAAACAGACAAAACAGAGTGGTTGGGGATTAGGATAGAAAGAAGTCACTGAATGGAGGTCAAGGGTTTAAAAGGAGGGTTTACTTAACCTTGATGCCAGATCTAAGGTAATGAAAAAAGTTGGCATTGTCGTCCTAAGCCACTGTGTCTGCTGTTCAGTTTTTGTTTTTTACACCTCTGGGCACGGTGGCCTTATTTCATTCCCTAATGCTACAGATCCATTTCAGAGTCCAATGAATAAATGTCACAGTCTTTGCTTTCTGGTTATGGAACTGACTTCAGTGCCCTCCAAAGATACAACAATCAGCTAGCTCCCAGCATTTATAGGAATGAAGTATGTATTAATGAATATTAAATAATAAGATAAATTGGCAAGTCCTGAGTCGTTTTGATTCATGCAAGCTATAATATTTTTATATATCCATGTATATGTTTATATTTTAAGGTACATGAATCAGAATGCATAAGAACGCTTATAATTTATCTTGATTCTTAATATTTATTAATGTATAATACTAATAAATTTTAGTGCATACACTTGTAAATTTTTAATATATATTTGTACTGAGGGTAAGTAAAGTGAGTAAATATTAGAAATAAAAAGAGCAAAATGATAAATGCAACTCCTTGTACACACTAGTTAAAGTTTGTTTTCTGAATGTAACAACCTGGCAGTGTCAAAATAGTTTTTAAACTCTTTTGTCTTTCCATTCCTGTCCTATTTTTTCTGTTGAAGTTACTGCAGAAACGGTGATTTTTTCCATCACAGGGGCAAAGACTAAGGGTGAATTAATCTAGACCTTGAAATTGTTGGAGCAGCTCTCTATAGTTTTGCAGTTTGGTTCATGCAAAAAGACAAGTCACATGGGTGATCAGACGCTCAGTGTCCTACTTCTGTGTTTTTTTTCCTCTTCTCCAAATTCTCTTCTAATGGCACTCCCACTGAACCCAAATTTTCAGTGGGACAGGTAACAGAGAGAGGGACTAAGGACATTTAAATTTTATTAAGAGACAAAGAGGTTAGAGGACTTTGAATGGTTCTTTGACCTCAGATTCTTTACCCCCTAAATTATGAATTGTTTTATGAGTGATGGAGAATTAGATTTTTTATGTATATCTAAGATATCCAAATACAAATGTATACATTTGTAAATTTTAGCTGTAATCTCTTTGCCTAGGAAGACTGCATAGACAGTTAATCCAACTGGGTTGTGGGTATGTGTTTGGAAGAATATGTCCCTCTGAGGCAGGAGACTAAATGGTTAGAGATGCCATATCAAGGCACCAGTGTAACAAACAAATAGTGTTATCTCTGCATTGTAAACAAAACTTGGTAAGTCAAATCCTATAGCTAAACTTATTGCATGTAAGAACAACCGGAGTATTTTAATACTGGTTTCTACTATTCTTTTAGAAATAAGAAAATGGGCATTTACAGGGAGTAAGTGATTGAGTGAGGATATGAACTCAGGTACATTAATTCCTAGATCTACTTTTTGGTTTGTGGGGTGAGTGCATGATGAATGAATAGATGTTTGATATGCTGTCAAGTTCTGACTTGAGATAAAGATAATAATTATAAGATAAATTTTAAAAGGATTAAACTATATGGGTTCAAATCACATTTGTGTGTGGAATATATTTATTTATATCTATATTTATATATAAACATTGTATTGATAGTTTCATGCTACATAAAGGAACATATCATACATAACCATATCAAAATACACTAGCTCAGGGATCCCTGGGTGGCTCAGCGGTTTAGCACCTGCCTTTGGCCCAGGGCACAATCCTGGAGTCCCGGGGATTGAGTCCCACGTCAGGCTCCCAGCATGGAGCCTGCTTCTCCTTCCTCCTGTGGCTCTGCCTCTCTCTCTCTCTCTCTCTCTATGTCTATCATGAATAAATAAATAAAATCTTAAAAAAATACAATAGCTCATTACACAACTCAGTATTCATTATATCTACAATGTGCCAATCATTTACATGACATCTGGGACACAGAATAGTAGATGCTGAAATGTAGCACTGACCCTCATGCTAGCAATAATGACAACAAAACCACAACAACGATATGCACACCTTAGTCTACATTCCAAAACACTTCCACATGTACTGTTTGTTACTTGCAAACCTGATGGCAATAGATAGAAGGTCATTATTATCCCCATTTTACATATATGGCAACTGAGATTCTTGACCAAAGCGATATGCAAGGAAGCCAAGAACTGATTCATACTGAAGGTTTTTAAATGTTTGTTTTGATTATTATTACCAGATCACCCATCCTTTCTATATCAATAGCTGTAGCATTCTATGTT
Organism: Vulpes vulpes; assembly: GCF_048418805.1. Lineage (NCBI taxonomy): Eukaryota > Metazoa > Chordata > Mammalia > Carnivora > Canidae > Vulpes > Vulpes vulpes. Next base: position 110,195,825 of record NC_132792.1, read on the forward strand.
GATCAAGAGGAAAGACGCATAAATGGAAAAGTAAACCACATTTAGCAGATCCACTTATCTTTCTAAACTAATTCAGTAAGCTCCTTTCTATACTCTTACTTTGAATCATTAATTAACATCATATTCTTTACCCCCTAAATGATGTCTTATTCTATAAGGCTGATGGAGGACAACACTTTGGTGGATATCTAAGATGCTCAAACCATGTGAATATTTGTAAATTTGAGTTCTCTTTTTTATAGGAAGAATTATAATTTGAGAAAGGGCATAATTTTTGTAAGGAAATGTATGATTTCCTTTGCTAATGTATTTCTAAAAGCCAGAAATTATCTCTTGGCTTTTATAGATATTGGCCAGAATACACACACACACACACACACGCACACACAAAGTACATGACCACACATCTCTACATACATATACACACACAATATTGAAATGCATGGTAGAGCTCAGTTATTTTAACTCTTAAAGAACTACTTTCTCATTCATTTGCTGACTAGAACCCTCTAGAGGGTGACAAAAGAGTTGCTGTATAGTTATCCTCAATTTGAACATATGGCTTGGCATTGCTTACAGTGACCTTGTGTTAGCTCTTAACCAGCTTTGCCTGGCCAGCCAGCCAGTCATTCTTGACATCACTATGGTCATAAGGGTCTAATGCCTCCTTAATGATAACCTTCTCTCATTCCTGGCATGTTAATGGCCTCACCTCAGGAGACAGCTTCACATCTTGGCTGAGACACAAGCTCCCTTAGCTTAAAAGATTAATCAGAAGCCTGTGGCTAATAATAGACTGCCCGTCCCACTCCCATTTTGTGCCTGACAACTAGAACAGGTTGATAAGTGTTATTATTGAGTCATACACTTGGAATCATCCTCAAAAGGTCATTTAGTCAATCCCCTCTCCTCCTAGAATAACTGCATGGAAGCCATCCCAATAACTGACCATTCACTCACAGTTGATTTTTTAAAAGCTCTGTGTCCCAGCTAGTCACCCTGGGTTTCCCTTTGCCAGAAATCAGGGGTGAAAGCAGAAACAAGGTTATAGACATGTAAATAATAGTGGTGCCCAGGTGTTTCTTTTCTTCTTTTCAGACATTATAATAACAAAATGGGTACCTATTGCCCCTGACTGCAGAAGGCATATGAGTAAATATCTTTCCCCTGGGAACAGAAATATAAATTTTGAGAGCTCATTAAGAGAATATTACCAAAGTCTTCCCCTTAATTTTGTAGATGAACAAAGTAAGGTAGAAAGAGAGCCACGGTCTCACAGATAGGGAATTTTAACCTACAATTCTGAAATTTCACAGGAAAATAATCTACATATAAGAATAAATAGGTATGAAAAAGTTAAGGCTTTTTAAAAAAATATTTTATTTATTTATTCACTAGAGACACACAGAGAAAGAGGAACACAGGCAGAGGGAAAAGCAGGCTCCTCGCAGGAAGCCTGATGTGGAACTCAATCCTAAACCAGGGATCACGCCCTAAGCCAAAGGCAGATACTCAACCACTGAGCCACCCAGGCATCCCAAGGCTTCTTAATTTTAAATAAAAACAAAAGTAAGTGACAAAATGTGTTGAGACATAATTTTGTCAAAGGTGATAATCAGAGTGGGCTTAGCTTGAGCAATGTCAACTTCACTATATCACACACCTGCCCTAGAAAAAATGATAGACAACCAGTTTCAAATATGTAATATAAAGTTTGTCTTTCACTAACCATGGCTATTCATGTAGGTTTAATATGCCCTCATATGGATGGAGTATGAGAATAGTGTTAGTGTTAGGAGGGGGTGAGAATTGTTTTTGTTAAGTATAAAAGCAGGAAGGCAACAAAGTTGCCTCATTTGTTTCCAGTGGATCACACCAAGAGGGAGCCACTTTACTGAAAGTTGTGCCAATATATGTATGCCATAACTCATTTGTGCCATAACTAGTTGGTTATGACTATAAACAAAATTTCTAGTTAAAAAGATCCATCCTCTTTCTCAAAGATTTCCACTGAGGACAGAGCCAATTATCCCAGGACAGAAATTCTTAGATTCATTAAAACTATATAACCTTCTTTTGATTTTGAGTGGCAGTGAGATTACTGATCTTCATCACTCATCAAATGTCAGGGTTTAACACCTGCCCTAGCACTTGCTCTTTCTTGTAAACCATTATGCCACTGACTCTCCCTGAACTCAGCCTTATGCATGGAACTAAAAACAACAAAATGGAACAACTCAGAGAATTACATTAACTTTAAAATATTACAATAGCTGTAGTTAACAATAACATTTGTTATAGGTTAAAATGTGTCCCTCCCAAAAATTTCATATTTTGAGATTCTAACTATTAGTACCTCAGAATGTGATCTTATTTTGAATAGGGTCTTTGGAGAGAAAATCAAGTTAAAATGAGGTCATAGGGTAGGTCCTAATCCAACATGACTGGCATCCTTATAAAAAGGGGAAATGTGGACACAGAGACATTGTGAAGAGACATAAGGAGAAGAGAGCCATGTACAGGTCAAGAAGAAAGGGCCCTCCCTCATGGCCTTCAAAAGGATCCTGTCTGACATCTTACTTTGGTTTCCAATGAGGCAATAAATATCTGGTATTTAAACCACTCAGCCTGTGGAACTCTGTTATGGTAGTCCCAGCAAGATAATACAATATACTTATTATATTTGAAAAATATTCAGAACGAGTAAATATCAGTGTTGATGTAAACCCAGAAAGATTTTCTTTTTTTCCATTCTTACTAACTTTACTAGATCCCATGTCTCTCTAAGAAGAGGAATATTGAATCAGAAGACCAGATTGACTTTCTTATATGTTTTGTTAGTGTACAAGGGCTCCCTGAGAGAGAGAGGTGAGGGAAGGGGAAGAAGCCCATTAGTGGTCAAACCTCATCCACAGCCTGATCATATGGGGCTCTCCAGAGTTTAAAAGAAGCTTCATGGTGTATCCTAGGAGAAGGCAGGGGATCTGACCTTCTATAATATAATCCATCAACAGTCAGTCACTAGCTAAGGCTTTGGAGATGGGGACACTTCCAACTTTCAGTGAAGTGGTTCCCTCTTGGTGTGAATCATTGGAAACAAAGTAGCATCACTGATGTGAGCCATTGGAAACAAGGCAATGGGAGAGGGGAGCTAAAGGCTCACGGAAATGGAAGAAGTGATCCAAGTGGATCTAAGTGGCATGACAGTAGATGAAATGGCTACCATGACTACAATAGGTTACATTTTTGAGGATCTCTCTATTTCTTGCTGAGAAAAGTAGTGATTATAAAGGACTATTACATGGGAGTCTTTGAGACCTCCATTCAGTTATTCTATAGGAACTCTTTCACCTAATAATTCTATTCAGTTTTGATTTTGCTTTCATTAATTATGCTTACAGAGGAGTAAACAAAATATATGTGTGCCATTTTAAAGATAATAATCAAAGAAAATCCTTGTGCATTTAAAACTCATTTAGAAATAGAATATTATGAGTAGCTTAATTGCTACTCTTGTATCCTCTGATTATATCCTGCTCCTTCCTCAGGAGAGAACATGCTGGGCTGACTTTTTTGTTGATAAGTCTCTCCTTTCTTTAGTGTTTTCATCTTTGTTTGTATCCCAAAATGATGTATTGTCCCATTTGACCTCTTTTTGAACTTGACATCACTTTAATTATACAATATATATTCTTGCAGAAGATGCTTCTTTGTCTAAGATTGTGTTTTTTAGATTCATTTATGTTGACAACCGCCAATATATTTTATTATATACAGTTAATGTGCACTATGGATTGTTTCAAGCTTTTGCCATTATTAAAAATGTTCCTGTTCTGATGCACCTTTCTCTGGTCACACTTAGGCAAGACAATTTCTAGGGAAACATCTAGATGTTGGTGATGAGTCCATCAATTCAAAATGCAAATACTTGATATGCAAAGACTTTTTAGCCATTCTGGTGGGTTCACATCTGCATTTCCCTAATAGTGACTAAGTGAAACATATTTATGTTTTTTTGGCCTTTTAGGTTTCTTCTTCTATAAAATGCCTGTCCAAAACTCACTGAAAATTTCTGTTGGGTTATTTTTTAGGAGTTATTCACATATTTAAATAGTCACATGTGGTAAGTTTTGTGTATTACAAAAATCTTCTCCCAGTTGGAAGCCTATTTGTCTCTTTATGGTGTTTTTTGTTGTTTTAAAATATAAGTTATTATAATGTAGCTAACTTTATTTTTTCCTTGATGGTATCTTTTTGGGTCATTCTAAGAAAATCTTTTTTTTTTTTTTTTGAATGAGCTCAAAGAGGTAGTCTCTATATCATCTTTTAAGAATGTTATGATTTTGTCTTTCACATTAAGCTCTTCAATTGACCTGTAAATGATTTTTTAAATGACTCCTTATTTCTTTAAATAGTTAAAGAAGACCTGATGGCTTTCAAACTTGAATTATATCATACACCAAGATCTCCGTTACACGTAATCCCACAAAATGAAGCTATGTTTTAAAATACCTTATCCTTCCACAATGATGAATTATACCTCTGTTATCTCTACTGCAATCCAGTTTCTCTGCTTTCCTTAAAAGAAGAACAGAACTGCCAATGCTTGTCTGTACTTTCTGTACTTAGTAAGTTAGGCAGTTGGTTAATTATTCTCTCCTTTATCCAGAGAGCATTTATGGAGGCTTTCCTCTAGTTGTGTTCTTGCTAAAAAAGCAAATTGAGTTTTCTCCAAGGTGAAGGAGAATTAAAAGTGAAGAAAATCATTAAGAGAAATGCAAACTCTAATATATATTTTCATAGAGATGAGTGATTTTCAGATGGCATTTTGATTGCTCTTTTCTACACACACACACACACACACACACACACACACACGTAACAAAGGAGAAGGACAGTCCACTTTTATGTTATATATCTTTCCAGGACTCCAAAGGATATTGTCAGAGTAGTGAGAAAGTATTGTTTTTCTTCCATCCTGACCTTATATTTAAAAATTAGCATACACAGTAGCCAACCACACTATCACTTACTTTTCTGAAAACTAGTAGAATTGACATAATGAATAGTTCCCAGTTGATATTAGCTGACCCCAAGGCATTAATCAGTAACGTAAATGAGGAATAAAGTCACTGAATTTATTTTTAGAGACCTAAACAATGACAAATCGTTGTTCCTCAAAAGCACGAAATGAAGGATAATAAATGGGCAAAGGAACAATTGGAAGGGTGAATACTACATAGCTATATAAAAGTAGGTGAACAGTTTTACGAACTAAAATGGTTCTATGAAAAAGATGATTTACCTGCTACAAATGTTACTACTACTATTAAATATTCAAGTGATAGAACTTTGCTTTTCAGAGCTCTTGTTATGGTATTTTTACCAGTAGAAGTTTCTTTTTTTTTTTTATAAAAAAAAAAGTAATTTATGGAGCCTTGGTATTTTAAAACAGAAGTTTCATTTGATCCTGGGGAACAGAACTAAAATATTCCACAGAAAGATGGAAAAGAGAATAACTTAACCCAATGCCTCTTCATTTCTTTTTGTTTCTTTAGATTCCCGAGTATTGAAATGCTTATCATTATTATTATTACTTGTTTCATCTACTGTATGCTTATCAAAGTAAGTTTCTCTGTCACAGCTGGAACAATCAAGATTTCTTTTGTTGCTTATAATAAATAAATACTCAATTGTGAGAATGTCCTCAGGGAAAGTTCATTAAAAACGAAATGAAAATGCTGAGAAATAAATGGTTATTGTGATTGCACTTGTTTTGAAATAATATGCAAAAATGTAATTTGCCTCCGTAATGTCTGGAATGCAAGGAAAAAATTTAAGATGGAGAAATGGAAAAGACGATGCATTTATTATGTTATTTCAATTATCATTTTGTTTCTGAGGGTGGGAGAGCTTAGATTGAAAACACTATTTTGGAGTAAAATGTGAACATAGCTAACAGGGAAAAAGGGCAAAGTACACAAATGGGAATATTAAGTGATAAATAGATAAAATTGAGCACATCTCTAGCATTGCTTGACAGATGTTTTTTTAGATTTAATGCCTAGCATTTGGATTTTTCCCTTTGTTTTGTTGAAAGTCTCTACCGGCAGCCTTGTTCTGTCATTTCCCAGGTTATTTTGCCTTCTCCTTGTTTTGGCTCAATGACAAGTAACAATTAACCAGTCAGGGAACATTGTAATAGAGATGTGAATGGCTTCAGGTAAGTGCCTGATATCAGAAAACAATTCTCTAGGTAAAACAATCCCTTTCAGGGATTCAGGAGAATGAAATGAAAATTAACTTCACTTTTCTTCAGATTTAATTCTCCTTACTTGTCCTCATTCCTCAAGTTATTTTCTTTTTTACGTCTCCAATGTGGATTTGCATGGTAGTTTTGTTTTTCTCAAATTGTAAGGGAAGGTAGAATTAAACAAAGAAAACAATTAAGACAAATAGATGGTGTGAGCCGACAGGTTGGAGAGTAGAGGAACGGGAAAGAGATGGCAAAGGGAAGGCAAGGAAGATCTTCAGATTCGGAAGGCAACAGAGGCCACTAAAGGACAGCTAACGATACAAGAATAATTGAATTCAAAGCCAGTGCTGCTGCTCCTGTCCAAAGCTCCTCAGATTCCTTCTCCCATTTGCATTTTACCATCACGGTCAGCTACCTCATGCAATTGTTCAGATCTAACTCTTTCTCAGTGTCACCAAATAGCCAGTGTAGTGTACTATGTGCAAGCAGATAGCAATCTTCGACAGAATGATAATACATGTAAAAAAATTTACTTACTTCACTTACACACACACAGGCTGAGAACACCTCGGGGAGAGGAAATTAAGGAAATATGGGAGTTTCTAGTTACTGTGAGGAAAATTTTGACCAGTAGTTTGGAAACTTTCAAAAATAATTTCCTGGGCATACAGTCTTTAAAATTCATGAGAGGGATACCTGGGTGGCTCAGCTGTTGAACGTCTGCCTTTGGTTAAGGGTGTGATCCCGGAGTCCCAGGATCGAGTCCCACATCAGGCTCCTTGCATGGAGCCTGCTTCTCCCTCTGCCTGTGTCTCTGCCTCTCTCTCTCTCTCTCTCTCTCTCTCAATCTCTCTCTCTCCCTCTCTTGAATAAATAAATAAAATCTTTAAAGAATAAAATAAAATGCATGAGAAACCACTCTTGGTCAGGGGATGGAGGTGGCACATTTAGATGAAAATGACAGGGACCCAAGAGGGAGACAGAAAAGAGACAGAAGAGAGAGACGTGTGGATGTATGAGACATATTTCCTGTACGTACTACTGAGGAAGGCACACGATATGTTTAGGCCACAGAAGGAAAACAGCATGAAACACATATTCTCTCGACATCAAGAAATTCTAATTTGTACTACAGTTTATTTTACTACTAAAGAAAAGACTCATAACTTAAACTGGCAAAAAAAAGTGGATGAGAAAAGCTACAAGGAGATCAGAGAAAGATAACATAAATAATTCTTGAGCAGGAAAGAAGAGAGAGAAGATAAAACTTGTTCCAGGGTAATGAAAGAATGGGATAATGGGAAAGTGAAAAAAATGTAATGCATAGTGCTCTGGAAATAATACAAGCCAAGTATTTGGATAGGAGAAGTTACTGATTTAAATCTTCCAAAGGAGGAACATGATTAGAATAGTTCTATCCATGGCTATCTCCATGAGGAGATGTTGTGAGACATTGTCAGCAAAAAAAGGTGAAAATTGCTGGTAGAGATCAACTACAAAATTTTAAGTAACCAATAAATGACTTTAATTAGAAATGATCTCAATGAACTAGCTTGCATCATAAAATCTGGCATATAATTGATGCTCAACAAAGGAGCGATGAAATCAATGAATAAATAAATGAATAAGAAAACAAGTCAATGAACATAGCACATTAAAGGAAAACCAGCCTAGTGACTATGGACGCAGAGAAGTGGCCTGGAGACAGGAAACCTTATTATAGGAGGCCATTTCAGAAAACCAATGAGACATAAGTGCAGTGACAGGGGAAGAAGAGACTGAGAAGGAATTCAAGGGACAAAAGGTACTGCTCCCTAGGGAGTGCTGTATAAGCCTTGCTATTTGGAGAACGAGCTACTTTAAAAGGAATTGCAGTAAGTTACATACCATAGACATAATGTTTACTGACACTGAAATGTGTCGGTGGTCGTTTGAGATATACCTTGGTGCAAACTCTAACTTGGGGATCTTATCATAAAAGACAAACATACAGGTTGACTATGACCATGAGAACAAATGATGTCTTATTGAAAAGGGAGAAGGAAAAAAAAATAGAAAAGGGAGGAGAGGGGAGATCTGAGATAAAGGAATATACTTAATGACACATTAAATATATACTGATTTCCCTCATCTCCAAGATGGGAAACCCTCTGTTGACTGAGCAAAACAGACTGGCATGGATTAATTGTTTGCCATGTTTGAGTAGAGAGGTGTCTTAAGATACAACAACTTCAAAATTGTTATTGATTAAGGACCAGTCCTATTGTTTGCATTTGAGCAAATTTAGGGTAGAGAAGTCAGTTATTCTCTTTACATTATAGGCAAGATTCCTGATAGAACTATGAAGAACATTCTCTTTGAGATTGTTCCTTGGAGAAGCCTGATTATCTTCATTTAATTGGACTTACCTGTGTTGTGTGTTCTTAGTTTGATCTCTCTTTCCTCCCATTTCTAAAGCAAACAAACCGACTCCCTTTTCATAAGCACACATGCATAAGCAGACTTCTAGTCAGAAGGACTTTATTTTTTGGATATAACTTTTTAAAAAATTCAAGTGACTAGAATTAGTTTTTTTTTAACGGTAGCATTTACTATATAAAATTCTATAAAATTTACTTTAAATTCTTTAAAGAATGCAATGCAAACCAGTATCAGTGGTCAAATTAAATATTTACAATTATTAACCAAAAGAAATAGTCACAGTATTGTTTTTATAATCCAAGGTCATGTGGTGGTACTGGTAGTAGCAACAGAGTGTGTGGGGTAAAACTCTTAAGACCTTGATAATACTTCAAGTCAGTGAAAATAACGATAACAAAAAAAGGGAAGAGATAATATTTAATTTTGGGGTGAGTGATCACAAAATTTAGGAGTTAGAAACAGTGTTGCCAAGTATTTCTGAAGCCTCACTTTTCCTTATTAATTCCCCTTCCAAAGTTTCCCTGCCTGTGTGTTACCACTGAATAAAATATTTTAGGTGGCACTCCATTATTGTCATTTAATCAAGTCTGCCAATTAAAAAGAACTCTCTGTTAATTATTAGGAGAGCTACACAGAAAAAAAATGCCTGGAGGTTTTGAATTGTTTGTTTCCTTTTTTCCATGTTATATTTAGCTGTCTGGACTAAGTATATTTAAGTTGGGGCTTATTATTATAAGTCAGAAAGTCACCATGAACTAATTATTTTCAGTTCATTTATGTGATTAATGTTGAAAACTTGGAAACTTGTACATACCTTGAGTTGGCTCCAATTAATCAATGTGGAGAAAATAATTCAAGGTGCCCCCAGTCTTATTTCCAAAGCAGTGAAGTGCTACTAGATTTCAAACATGTTATTAGTTATTCTGGCTGAAATGAGCACATCGACACTACAGACTCCTCTCATCCCTCTCACCTGACTCACTGTGGAATGCAGAGGTGCTTTGAATAGAGATAATAGATATTTTCAGTAGATTCTTCTCAGATATAGGACTACAATATCCATCCTTTACTGTGATGTCTCCATATCAAGGAAGACACATTTCTTCAACCACAGGATCCAAAGGCGCTCACTTCATTACCGTTACTAAACTCAGGCTTGGGCCAGACCTTCAAAATCCTTACCCTTTGACAGCTGTTTGGTGGTTTATTTAGGACTTCGATGGGCAGTCTCAGCACAGCTCCCCCTGGACAAGTGTCAGCATCTCCTCCAAATCTCTGTCATCCTTTACCTTAATTGGCTCCATTAACAGGTGTTCTCAGCCCAAAAGATGAGGATTCAACTGATTTATCACTTCCTGAGGCTTAATGTTAAAGATAGCATTTGGAACACACTGGGGGTGAAGCAGAAGCTGGGAAATATGAAAAGATCTCACATTCCATTTGGCTTTAGCTGGTTAAGTGTAGCAAAAGAATGGATTGATTTGAATTTGAACTCTAGCCTTGACCTTAATGCCAATATAGGCATGTGATCTCAGTTTCTTGTCATTTCCTGTGTTCTATTTGAAAAGATGCCAATGAATATATTAATGTTACTACTAACTTCTAAAATAATTTTTGTGCTTTTATCATATCAAACATTATTTACTTTGCTTTTCATAGTACCGTATCACTAACCCTACTTTAGTGCTGAATAAACTGAAGGTCAAAGAAATTTAAAGTCTTGCCAAAAATTTTATGGATCAGAAAGTAGACTAGTAGTTGCTTGGGTCTGGAATGGGGATGGTAATTACCTCTAAATGGGCATAAGGAATCATATTGGGGCGAGGAAAATAGTCAAAAGCTGATTTATAGTGAGTAATACTACTTGTATATTTACCAAAATTACTGAATTGTATACTTGACTAGTGTGAATTTTATGATGTTTAAGATATACCTCAATAAAGATACTTAAGAAAGAAAAAGTTTTAGGGCACCTGGGTGGCTCTGTTGGTTAAGCATCTGACTCTTGGTTCAGGCTCAGGTAATGATCTCAGGGTGGTGGAATCAAACCTCACATGCGCTGAGCACAGAGCCTGCTTAAAATTCTCTCTGTCCCTCTCCCTCTGCTCCTTCATCCCTCAAATAAATAAATCTTTAAAAAGAAAAATAAAGGAAAAATTTTTACTAAAAGTCACATCATTCTACTCTAACTCCAGGTGCTTGAGTATTTACCCCAATGCAATAAATTCTGGGAAACCACTGAAGACAAGTTCCCCTCTTGTCTCCTGTAGAATGTTGGGCAATTTATGGACGTTTTTCGGGAAGAAGTTTCTTCAACTCTAAAGTGAGATCTCTGGACTAGTTATGTGTCTTGAAGGTCTTGAATTAATTCCTAGAGTATCTAAATGAAGAAGCTGTCCATGAATTGATATCCAATGGTCTAATATCAGTTTAAAAATATAATTCAGGAAGGACATTTGATGAAGACTATTTCACACAGAATATTAAATGGAAAATACTGGTGTTGAAGGCAGAACTCACATTCTGCTGTCCTTCTTTTTTCAAGTCTAAAATTAAAAAGGTCCACAAATCTGTACAACTATTTAACTCTATGTGACAAAAGTATCAAGTGTTGTTTGGTTATGTGGTTTACTTAGTAGTTTCACTAGTAACTTAATATTTACAAGCACCCAGAGGATGGTCCTGATGCAGTTAGATTTCTCGAATTTCTACAAAGAATACTGATCTATAGCTGCACAGCAGTATGAGGAAGTGAGAATGATTTTAAAATCCATTCTAAGTTATAAACATTTAACTTAACAGTACTTTAACAGTACTCCATATTAGAATGAATAAAGATATAGGAGTAATAAAAAGGTGATACTTTTTCCTCAATCAAAATTATATTTGTCAAGTCATTTTTTATATATTTACCTTCAGTATCATACACTTTCTTCATCATTTTCAAATAGGATTTAATTTAGGTAAATGCAATTCTTATCTCACATTTCCATTTCCAAATATGCCCATTTTCTGGCAACCCGGTGGCTCAGCCGTTTAGCGCCGCCTACAGCCCAGGGCGTGATCCTTGGAGACCCCGGGATCAAGTCCCACGTCGGGCTCCCTGCATGGAGCCTGCTTCTCCCTCTGCCTGGTCTCTGCCTCTCTCTCTCTCTCTGTGTGTGTCTCTCATTAATAAATAAATAAAATCTTTAAAAAATATATGCCCATTTTCTAAAGTGAGGCACATCCATTCTGATTACACGAGAAATATTGTGGTTTTCATAGGAGTAGGTGTGCAGCAAATAGGACTTCTTACCTGCGGGAAAGAGGGAGGAATACTCTGAACCTCAGTGAAGGCTGCAAGATCATGAACAAATCTGTGTGATGCCAAATATTTGGGATGAAAATGAACATCTCAGACACAGTGATATTTGTACTGTATCTCTGGAATTTTAGCCATAGAAACATAAATAACAGGATTGTAAAAATTGTTCAAATTTCATTCAGATTTTAATTTAAAGAATACTTTGAGAACAGTTCTCAGATGTAAAATAACAGCCAGATTGTGAACTCATGTTTAAAATATTCCCCTATATGATATATAAAGTATCAATTTTAAAAACACAGTTACATATATCCCTAATTATTACCTCTGCTATCTGAAGTTAGCCATATGAGTTATTCATAGAATCATTAAGTCCAAATATACTTTGTGATTATTTTGCCCAATATCTTATCAAAATAAAGACTCAATCATAGAAATGGATACTTAGATCCCCTTTAAACGCCTTCAGGGAAAATGAACTCACCAACTGTGAAGGAGGTCAGGCACATTTTGACTTCTTTATTTTTTAGATTGTTACTCCCATCAAAAATGACATCTGTTTTGTTGGGGCACCTGGGTGGCTCAGTTGGTTAAGTGTCCAACTTTTGATTTTAATTCAGTTCATGATCTCAGGGTTGTGCAATAGGGCCTCACCACGAGGTCTACATTGAGTGTGGAGTCTACTTATTTCTCTCCCTCTGCTTCTCCCCTTGATTGCTCTCTCTCTTTCAAATAAATAAATAAATAAATAAATAAATAAATAAATAAATAAAATATTTTTAATATGCCTATTTTGTTTAAAAGATATGGTTTATTACTAATAGTTAAGGGCAAACAGAACAACTCTACACATTTTTCCTGAAGTGGCAGATTTCTGAATACTTGAAGATAGTTGCTCTTTTCTAGGCTATATACTTCTACAATAATAAACCTATTCTTACATGTTATCTTTTTTAATCATAGAAATATTATGAAAGCTATGTTTCATGAATGTGTATAAGAGTAGTGGCAATTATATGGTTGTATATTCACAGGCAAAGAAATAAAAAAGTAATCTTATTTTGACATTGTATCAATTATAATGGGCCCAAAGGTTGCCACTGCACCACAGAAGTGCAGAGAGAGCAGAATGGATATTTATAAATATGTGAAATTAAAGGATAAAGCAACTAGGAAATCAGGAGATAGAAACACTGAAGGAGGTTACCATCTCTAAACCTCAAAGGGCAAGGTTAGGGAACAATAACTAGAATCAGAGAGTAGGTCTAAGAAAAGTTCATTTTAGCAAGAACTTCCTATTTAAAAAGAAAGACACAGGGATCCCTGGGTGGCGCAGCCATTTGGCGCCTGCCTTTGGCCCTGGAGACCCAGGATCGAATCCCACATCGGGCTCTCGGTGCATGGAGCCTGCTTCTCCCTCTGCCTGTGTCTCTGCCTCTCTCTCTCTCTCTCTCTCTCTCTCCTTCTCTCTTTGACTATCATAAATAAATAAAAATTAAAAAAAAAAGAATTTAAAAAAAAAGAAAAGAAAAGAAAGACACAGACAAACTTCAGCCCTGCAGGGAAAGACATGGCAAATAAAGTCCCAGAATCACTCTACTCTTGTTCTCCAATGATCTACCACTGGCCTACCATTGTCCAGACTCAAGGAGAGGCCTAAAGGCAAGAGAGTCCATTGAGGTCAACCTCCTGCAATTCAAAACATGGCAGAGACAGAGGATATTCTCAAAAAAAAAAAAAGTGAAATAAAGAAAGGAAGGAAAATAACTGGCACAACTATTTAGATTTTCTATTAATTCATTGATTTTCTTTTTATCTTACAACATTCTTCATGCATCTCTTTATTAAAAAAATGTCTTTTCATCCCAATACAAAATTTATTCTGTCATTTTAGGATTAAAGTCCTCAATGAAACTCTTTCATATGATCACAGCGCATGAGAAACCCAAATGATCTAAAATATGGAGAGAAACTTAAATTTTTCAAATACCTTTTATAACTTCATCACATGTAGATACAATAATTTGATGAATAGGGATGGAAAGTATCATGATCTTCACTTAAAAATGAGAAGAGTAAAATCAAGGTAGTTAACTGACTTGTCTGAGATGAAAGCAATGATAAGAATATAGCTCTCTCAGTTTTCCTTTGTCTACTTTCTTAAAGGCTCTTACAAGAAACTTGGAACAAGGCTCTAAAGGCCTTTATATGCATACTCAGAGAAGCATCATTTGGATGGTGAGAATTTAATCTACATTACATTATCTCATATACTCAAGCTTTTGTTTGTTCAACAAAAATGGGTTGTTTACAGGAATATATACATTCAAGGCCATAGGGAAGCTACTTCTGATAAAACCAATGTTAGGGTACTTTCAACGTACTAGGCTTTATGGTAAGCATTTTACCATCTTACCTCTTCATATCATGTCACAAAACATGGTATTTACTATCAGTACATACACGATATAATGAGAAGAGCAACTGTCTAGTCAACATCCACTCTGGTTTTTCAAGCTAATTTCAAATCAGTATGTCCAAATAAATCCATACATATGTACATAAAATATGGCTCCCATCTAGATAAATTCCTTTTCTATTGCCTATTCATCATCTCTATCAATCAAAGTTTATAATCCAGAAACCAAAAGTCCTTCTAGATACCATCTCTGTCTTGCCATTTATATCCAACTCATCACCAAATTTGCTTCAAGTAATGGTTGTCTTATTAATCCCTGTTCTTAAAAAAAAAAAATCTGTTCTTTACTGTCTCTGTGACCTACAAAACTTCTACTAGTCTTTGGATGGCTTCTAACCACATATTTTCAGAATTTCATTGCCTGTCGTGTAGCCTTAAATCCTCAGTATTACATAAAATAGAGAAGATGATAATCATTGGAAGTGATTTATATAAACAAGAGATCTTTTCGTTTTTAAAAAATAATGGAATTTGTTTTAAACTAAACATCTGAGTAATAAGAATATGTATGTCCTAATGATTCACCTACTGAGGCAGGAGCTGTGCAGTGTCAGAGAGTTCACAGAGGATTCTAACTCATCTTCTAAAGACAGAAAAATAATAGAGCACAGAGACCTAATTTTTCTTCTTTCTTTTCTGCAGTGTCAAAAGCCACTTAGTATATTGTGAAAAAGGTTCTTAAATATCTTACTAGCAGTGATTAATATATTTTAACCTGATATTATCAGAATACTTGTCTTCACATAGCATGGCAAAAGAACTGTGCTAAGTCTCTCCTGGAAAATATTGTCTGTAGTTCCCAAAACCACGTGCCAGAAATCTATCTGGGGTTGATCAGCAGACCCTATTTTAGGTTCTAAAAGGAAGAAAGTTCTGTGATCAATCAGTAAGTGATTGCCTGACCTTGTGGAAAAGGCTTTTCTCTTTCTTATACTAGAACAGTTTAATTCTACCCACAGTTAATTGGGATTTCATAATACAATTAAAACTGAAAGAAGTTGAAACCTCTTACAGTGTTGATCTGAAGAGGAATGTTATTCAATGATATTTTGCTATAAATGGGAAATAAAACGAATTCATAGTAATCAGCTAAGAATGGGAAAATTAGTTAACATTTGAAGGAAAGTTTTACATCTTGCATGAAATAACCTGGTTTATTATAAAACTAAATGTCTGTCTTGTTGAATTGAGCTCTCTGAATAGGTATCTCAGGAGCCTTTTGAATTGCCAGAACTGAAACTCATAAACATTCATTAATAGAATACTTTGGGTAATATTTTCCCTTTTCCCAAACATTGCAGTTTCTGTAAAAAAAACATTTTTCCATCTAAGAAAGATAAATCCTAATACTGGAAGCAATTAAGGAAAGTATAGAAATACAAGTTTCAAATGGTATCTCTAGTTTCCAACTGGTAGAGAAGTAATAGAAGAGTTTTGTGAGGAGTCTAGTATTTTTAGTCTGTCAGGATAAAGAAGAACAGAGCATAAATTGTTTTATTTCCTTTACCATTTTAATTCTATTTTTGTCTTTCTAATCAAAACTAAATCTAGAAGTGTAAATTCCTGTACATTAGAAATGTTGACCTAAGGCTTGAACACTTTTGTGAAGAAAAACTGCTCATGCTTCATTGCTGTTGAAAACTTTCAAAGTAATTGTAGAGTTTTAGGAAGAGATCCATCTGACCATGGCAAATAAAGGGTTTGGTTATTTGTGGCTTACCACTGGTCTTTAATAAGTCTTCCATATATATATAAGAAACTTGGAGACAGCTAGACTGAGTGTGGTTCTGTAGCCTGCTTCAGTGCATCCCAGATTGGGTTCACATGATGGGAGATAGTCTGAAAAATAGAACTTTCATGAGGTTAAGAGAATCACTAAAGAGCGAATGTTTTACAAATGGTAGAGGTGGGGCTATAACCTGCTGAAAAACAGTCCTCAAGTTTTCCCATTATTCCTTGCAAATAGATACCACTCATTCTTTCATTCCACAAACAGTGATGAGTGTCAGTGTGTGGCACTTTTCTAAACGCAAAGGATACAGCAATGAAGAAAGTTCATAAAATCTCCTCTTCCTGATGCTTGCATTCCGAACAGGGGAGACATGTAAAATAGGTAGTGTAAGTTCTGTAAATTGTTAGTATAAGTTCCGGTACATAGTGGTATGTGCTAAAGAGAAAAATATGATTAATTGGGAAGGGAAATTGAGAGTTTGGGGCAATGAAATTTCAAACAGAGCATTCACAGAAGGCCTCAGAAAAAAGACGGCATTCAAATAGAAACTTGAAGTCAGTGATGAACAAGCCTTGGGAATAACTGTGAAACCCAGTCTAGGCAGAAAGTGAAACACATGTAGAGCCTCTGAGACAGGATTGTGCCTGGTAAGTATCAGGAAGACCAAGAAGCCTGGTGTAGCTGGGGAACCTGGTCAGAGAGGAAAATAGAAGAACCTTTTCATACTCTTGTCAAAGGACATTCACCAAACTCAAGAGTAGGAGGAGATGCTACAGGAGAACATACTCTGAATAGAGAATGTCATGATCTGACTTTGTTTTAATGTGACCACTCTAGACTCTGTATGTAGTTTTGAGAATAGACTCAGAAGAGGCGAGGGAGAAAAACAGGATGCCTAGGTTGTAAGTAATCACTAGAAATTGGTTCAGTTGGTTTGATTGGTTTGATGAGATTTGGGACAGAGGAAGTGGCAAGGAGAAATTGAACACTGGATATATATTTTTAAATCATTAGGATTTGCCGAATCATTGAATGTGGAAGATAAGATAAGGAAAGGAGAAAGATTCAAGATCTTTGACTGAGTATCCAGAAGGACATAGTTGCTATGAATTGAGATGGAAAGACTGTAAAAAGAGTAAATTTAGGGTGGCAGAACAGTGGTCCAGATTTGTATATGCTAAATGTGAAATGCCTCTTCAACTTGAAGAAGAGCTGTCAATGCAAATTTGGATATGTGCGTTTGGCATTCACAAGAGATTAGGCTAGAACTATAATTTATAAGCTGTGCTAAGGTAAGGAGGAGTGTCCCCCACTGAAATTCATGTTCTTCCTGGAATCTCAGAATAGGACCTTATTTGGAAATAGGGTCTTTGTAGATGTGGTTAATATGAGGTCATTCTGGAGCTGGGTGGACTCTTTGTCTACTACACCTTGTATCCTTGTAAGAAGAAAAGCTACAGACACACAAGAACAATGCCATGTTACATGGAGGCAGAGACTGAATAATGCATCTATAAGCCAAGGAGTACCAAGGATCACCAGTAACACTAATAGTGAAGGGAAAGGCATGGAACATATTTTCCCCTAGAGCCTGCAGACAGAGCACAGCCCTGCCAACACTTTGATTTCAAACTTCGAGCTTGCAGAACTGTGAGAGAATAAATTTCTGTTGTTTCAAGCTATCTAATTTATGATACTTTATTACAGAAGCTCTGGAAACTAATACATAAGTCATCAGTGTACAACAGTTATTTAAAGTCGAGAGACTAGATGAAATTCCCCAAGGAAGTAAATGTAGTTAAAAAAGGTGAAGTCCAATGTCTGAACCTAGGGTTACACTAGCTTTTGGAAGTCAAGGAGATAAAGAGAAAAGGTAGTCAGTGAAGTAGGAGAAAACAAAGGAGAGGTGGAATCCTGAAACTCAAATGGAGAAACTGTATCAAGAAGAAAGAAATGTGCAAAATGCTGCAATGAAAGTAAAATGAAAATTGAGAATTGATCGTTTAGTAATGTAGCAGTCACTGGTAATCTTGATGGTGAATTAAGTTAATATATCGGAAATTACCTTGATACAATTAATTTTTTTAATTCCCAAAGATAAAGATTTATACAATCTAATATAATTTCCAGGTAGATAGCTAACTGACAGAGATGATAAGATAGGAAATATAAGATGTAGTGATATTTCCATAAAAATCAACTTAATCCAAGACTTAATCCATAACTGACTATAGTACATACAAAAAGAAGCTGAGAAAATACCTTGAAAGTGTTTCACCATTTCATAAACTTGTATTTTAGAGGGAACTTGTCTATCTTTTGGCTGTTCCACTTCCCCTTTTTTATTATAAAGTAGAGGAGAAGAAAAGGAGAAAAAACAAAGAGATCCACAAATACAAAAGAAGGCAAGAAAGTGAGCCTCATTTGGGACCATTCTCTTTGTTGTCCCCATGTGAGAACTGTTGATGATAGAATGCAGAATACCAACGAGACGTCTTTGTCAACAGCACTGATGTTCCTCCCTGTAATTCTCTGCTTTGAAACCAATCTGCAATTCTCCTGATGCCAGTTTTCAATTTATGACCCCAGGTGGGCTGGTCTCTGAGGAAGGCCAGCCTATATACGCGGCTGCTGAAATAACTAGTTGGGGCTAGTTAATGAAACTGAGAATGTCATGGGCTGGTTAATATTCATATATTTGAAGGGAGCATCTCTGTTTAACCTGAGGGCTATATTTCATTAGATTTATGCACTGTAATGCAAAACCTGAACACTGAATGAAACTGGTATTGTTTTGTTAAATACTTGCAGTTTTCATTTACGCTTCAGAAGAAAATCTGTCCATCTTTGGCATATGTAAACGTGTTTTCTTAGCTACTAAAATTTTTTTTTATTATGGTCACTGTGTCCTAATGCAACAATATAGATAATTCACTTGAATATTAGAATAAGACTTTTTTTTTTTAACCTCCAGAAGAGTTAATACAGCTCTTCGTCAAAAGTCTTAGGCAGTTATAACAACGAAAGTAATGATTCCAACAGGGTCTGCAGACATATATTTCTGCCAGTGGCATGCGAGGTGATAGGGGATCCCATGTGTCCAGGAAAGAAAAATTAGATTAACAGAGTATGCAACACATATTGCAGGGTACGGTAAATGAGGAATGCTGTCTTTGTTATTTTGTTGGACAGAGAGGTATTGAATATCTTTGTAAGGAATAAGAGTCCAGAGAGTGGACCTCAAATTTGGATTGCACTGGAATCAAGTGAGAACCCTATTAAAATATATTAATGTCTAAAGCCCTCCAAGCCTCTAAGCCTACTAAATTAGAATATATGGCAGTAACATGGTATAGACAGTAAGATCTTTCAGGAAACATGAAGTAGTTCTGGGGAGTAAACCAACAGTGTTCTCTGCCTTCGTCTACTATGTGTGATAGACAGTATTGTATTTGTTATTTCACCTTTCTTGTTGAAAATTAGAAAGACTGCAGAGTCCTTACTGTGAATTCTGTCACTTTTTGAGGTAAAGAAAAATGTGGGTGAGTTAAAGAATGGGTCACAAAACTGCCATTCCTAGAAATGCTGAGCACACACACGTACTTGTAAGGTTCCATTACAAAATACACTTTTGAAACACTGAACATACACAACCCCACAAACACTTTGTTAGTCCAAATTACATGTTAATTCATTTCATATTAGGCAGAGTACTACAATTTAAAAAACAGTTTATCAATTCACCTTTGTTGAAACTAAGGCTTCCTAGTATTTGTCCCTGGAATCATCTTTCCCCCCCCCCCCCCCCCCCGCATATTTTCAGCACAATGTAGAAAATGCCACCTTGGTGCAGTTTCTGTTTTTTATAAACTTGTTTTAACATTTGACTTCTGATTCATGAGTCTACCTTATCTTTGTTAGTTTTTAGAGTAAAAGTATACAGTTGAAAATACTAAGCCTGGTGCCTTCAACTTAAGTACACACAGTTCAAGAAAGTAATAAAAGTTGCAAACTGAGCTGGGTACCAGTAAATAGTGCCTACCCGCCTTCCTCCCTTCTTCCCTTCCTCCTTTTTCATTCGTATCTATAGGCTTCTTTATCCACTTACCTATATATCTTGAGAAAGAATTTACTAAGACAATTCAAGCCATGGGCCTTCATTTTCAAACCCTAGTTTATTTTATTTAAAATTAAACTAACATATAGTGTATTATTAGTTTCAGAGGTAGAGATTAGTGATTCATCAGTTGCAAATAACACCCAGTGCTCATCCCATCACATGCCCTCTTTAATGCCCATCACCCAGTTATGACAGCCCCCCAACATCCTCCTCCCCTCCAGCAACCCTCAGTTTGTTGCCTATAGTTAAGAGTCTCTTCTTATAGTTAAGAGTCTCTTCTCTTTCCTCTATCTCTATCTTAAATCAATCTTGTCATCAAGACTAAGAATTCCAATATGCTCTTCTTGATGGCATTCAATTACCTGTTTATTAACAATTTTCATGAAAGAAGTAAGATGACCAATATTGTAAATAATGGATAACCCATAAAGATCCATCCTAATTACATTACATGACAAAATGATTTTTATATTTTATGTTTCCTTAATATCATAATACTGATATATGCTGATATATCCAAAATGTCTACTTCCTATGGGAAAACAGAGAACAAGCAAGGTAAAGAAAACTTTCAAAACCTGAGGCTATGAGACTATATACTCAAAACCCCCACATAATTAAAATGTGCTCATTTGATCCCAGTAGACAGTAAGTGTAACAAACTCAAATAAGATGTCCCCAGAACTTATGCAGATCTTAAGAAAGATCTGCTTCAATTTCTTCCAATGTTTAAATATTTAAATATCCGGTCTTACCCAAATAGAAAGTAGAAGCTAATCCAACATTCAGAGGAAGTTAGTGCTTTCTGATATAGAGGTCATAGGGCAAGGAAACAGTAGACACTTGAGAAAAGTGAGAAAAAAATACAGATAAATATAAATAAATATATTTGTCAACTGTGTTTAGCAGGTGTGTGTGTGTTGGGGCGGGGGGACTTGGAAAAGAAATAGAAAGTAGATGGCTGTGGCAAGCTTTCCTACGCAGGGAAAATAGGCTATGGGAAGTAAAGTGTCACAAAAATAATTAGAAGACAAAAAGCTCTCTGCTGTGCAATGGAGCATTTCCATGCTTTCTGGCCCAGTGGAAGCAAGAGAAGTCAATCTACCTGCAGTCCATTTGTTTTGAGCTTTTTTGGTGTTTTATATTGAAAATGTAACATTCCATTAGTGGGTGCCTTTGAGAAATCAGTAGGACAGTTGAGAAAGAACTCTGCCTCTGAGAAATGTGCCCATTCTGGCATTTAGATTCTTGGGCTTCTAAGTGTCACATCTCAGAGGGCAAGATTTTACCATTTTAGCCTAAACTGCATTGTTCAGTGGGTAACGTGGCATGTGGAAAGGAAGCGCTTAACTTAAAAAATGATAACGATTTGGTCAAATTCTTTGTAAAATTTTTAAAGACTTTTTTAAAGAGCAATTTAGGTTCACAACACAATTAAGAAGATGGTACAGAAATTACTCATATACTTCCAGCACCCCCACAAGCCTCTCCTATTAACATCCCCCACAACAATATCTTGTTTTTTTTTTTTTAACCAAGGACGAACTTACATCAACACATCATAATCACCCAAAGTCCATAGTTTACATTACCATTTATTCTTGGTGTTGTTTATTCTGAATTTAGACACATGTATAATGGCATGTATCCATCACCATAGTATCATGTAGAGTATTTTCACAGCCCTAAGCATTTTCTGTACGCCACCTAACCTCCCTTTTTTTTTCCTCAACTTCACTCCTGGAAACCACTAATGTTTCTACTATTTCTACTTTCCCTACACCTTTGCCTTTCCAAGAATATTAAGTTGTTGGAATGATACAATATATAGCCTTTCCAGTTAGCTTCTTTCACCTAGTAATATGAATTCAAATTTCCTCCTTGTCTTTTCACAGTGTCTTAGTTTTATAAGAAGGTGGCAAACTGTCTTCAGAAATAGCTGGATCATTTGCATTACCACTAGCAGAGAATGAACATTCCTGTTGCTCCACAATCTCATAAGCATTTGGTGTTGTCAGTGTTTTAGATTTTGGCCATACTAATAAGTGTGTAGTAGTATCTCATTGGTGTTTTAACTTCTATTTCCCTGATGACATATGAAAAAGAACATGTTGTCAATATGCTTATTTAGCATCTGTACATCCTTGGTCAGATGTCTGTTCAGATCTTGGCCCATTTTTTAAATCAAGTTGCTTTCGTATTGAGTTTTAAAATTTCTCATTATATCTTGGGTAATAGTCATTTCTCGGATGTATCCTTCATGTGGCAGAAGATGCCAATTTTTATGAAGTCCAGCTTATCTATATTTCTGTCATGGATCATGCCTTTGCTGTGGTATCTAAAACATCATTGCAGGGATGCCGAATGGCTCAGCGGTTGAGCATCGGCCTTTGGCTCAGGGGTGATCCCAGTCCCGGGATGAAGTCCCACATCGGACTCCCTGTGAGGAACCTGCTTTTCCCTCTGCCTGTGTCTCTGCCTCTCTCTGTGTGTCTCAAATAAATAAATAAATAAATAAATAAATAAATAAATAAAATCTTTTAAAAATTAAATAAATAAAACATCATTGCAGGGGCATCTGAGTGGCTCAGGGTTGTGTGTCTGTCTTTGCTTCAGGTCGTGATCCTGAGGTCTTGGGATCAAGTTCCACTTCAGGCTCCCTGTGGGGAGTCTGCTTCTCCCTCTGCCTGGGTCTCTGCCTCTCTATGTCTCTCATGAACAAATAAATAATCTAAAAAATAAATAAATAAAAATAAATAAATAAAACATCTTAGCTATATCCAATGCTACCTAGGTTTTCTCTTATGTTATCTACTAGGAGTTTTGCATTTTATAATTAGGTATGTAATCCATTTTGAGTTAATTTTGTGAACGATGTAATATCTGTGTCTAAAATCATTATTTTCATTGTGAATGTCCATTTGTTCCAGTACCATTTGTTGAAAAGATTTTCATTCCCATAACGGTATGTTTTCTCTTTTGTCAAAGATTTAGTTAACTATATTCATATGGTTCTGTTTCTGGGCTCTCTATTCAGTTCCACTGATCCATTTGTCTAGTTTTCACCAATACAATACTTCCTTGATTATAGTAACTTTATGGTAAGTCTTGTAGTCAGGTAGAATGAATACTCCAAATCTGTTTTTCCCCTTCATTATTCTGTGGGCCAGACTGGATCTTTTCCTTCTTCATATAAACTTTAGAATCAGTTTGTGAATATCCACAAAGTACTTTCTGGGATTTTGATTGGAATTGCACTGAATCTACAGATTAACTTGGGAAGAATTGACATTTTGACAAGAATGAGTTTTCTTATCCATGAACATGAATTTTAGTTATATTATTTCATTCATCAGGGTTTTGTAATTTTCTTCATATAAATCTTGTTAGTTTTATACCTAAATACTTCATTTGGGGGTGGCTAATATAAATTGTATTGCATTTTTAATTTCAAATTCCACTTGTTACCTGTTGGTATATAGGAAAGGATAGATTTTCGTATATTAACCTTGTATCCTGAAACCCTGTTATAACTGCTTTTTTACTTTCAGGAGGTTTATTATTGTTGTTATTTTTGATTCTTTCAGATTTTCTACATAGATGATCACATCATCTGTGAACAATGAGATTTTATTCTCTCTATCTCAATATACATACCTTTTAGTTCCTTTTCTTGTCTTATTACATCAGCTAGATCTTCTAGTAGGATGCTGAAAAAAAAAAAAAAACGGTGAGAGGGGAAGCATTCTATAGTCCTTTATTTAGGTCCAGGTCTCCTAGTGAGTATATGCCTCTGGTCTGTGCAATCACAAATGTCTCTCAGTGTTTTCTTTTTCCCCTTCCTAAGGTATGACAGGATGACTAGAGTTGAGTGTATCCTTTTACCCATGCGGAAGACTAGAGCTAACAGGTGTTGGTTATTTCTCTTCCCTCAAGTCAGGCTCATAAAATAATTCAGCAGGTAGGCTCTGGTTAACTAGTTTCTCCTGAAGGTAGGTATTGTTAAGAATAGAGTGATCTGCTATATTTTGAAAGCATTCTCTTTCCTCTCCTCCTGCCAAAGGGATGAGTGGATTTTTCTGATATTTACTGTGGAAACCTGGTCAAGTTCCTGGAGGTAAATCTTATACTATTATGGCAGCATTCCTATGACTGGGTCCTCCTAGAATTTTTAACTCAGTTGTCCACAATGAATACGCAGGAATTTGTCTGTATAGTTCAGGTTCTCCTACTCATGACCTGTTTCTTTAGTGCTTTATATTTGTGACTCTGTATCCACAAGCCTGTCTCTCCAATCTTGTAGTCAGTAGCTTGCCTTATGTTCTCCCTTCTCTTATGGATTGAAGAAGAGTTGTTGATTTTTCAATTTATTCAGCTTTTTACTTGTTATTAGCATTAAGTGTCAACTTCCAAGCTCTTTATATGTGGAATCAGAATCTCAAGCCCATTTGATTTATTTCTAAATCAAGCACATATTCATAATAGACCCTTTTCAACATACAAATTATTCTGGACAGGGAGAAAGATCTTGAGTCCTGTAGAGACATCTCACACATAAAATAATAAGAGTTGTGAAAAGATAAGCAAAATGTTACATAGAAGAGACACTGAGACAGTGTTAAATATGTGACACCACTGGTGTTCTGCAGTGAAATAATGGTATATAAATGATCACACTGTTCTGATAATACCTGATAGAGTTTAAGGTAAGAGAAATGGGTATAATTGTGTCCATGGCCCCATATTGCCTGTATATCCCAAGTTCCTCTCTTTCTTTTCTTGTTCTTTTCTTTCTCCTAGGAAGTTTTGAAAGCCAAAATATCTGACATTCAGGTTATTTTAGTGTCTGACAATTAGGTCATGAGATACAGTAGAGTGAATCCTCAAAATATATTCTCTGCAGTAGTAAATGTTTTATGAAATTAGTTCAACTGATTACAAGGGAAGCTGCTCTGATCATCATAGATTATTTAGTCTTCTGCCCTCAATGTTATTTATTTAGCACCCAAACAGAGGCTATTTGGTTAAATTGGGTAAAGTACTTGGGCAGAGTAGGCATATAATAAAAATTCCCACTTTGGGATATCTCTATAATGTCCAAGAAGTAAAATTACTTCAGCACTTTCTTTGCACAAGAATAGGTCTTCAGATATATTGTCCAAGTATCTTATTCCATTTGGCTGCTGTGATAAGTTACCATAGACCAGGTATTTCTCATAGGTCTGGATGCTGAAAGTCCAAGGTCAGGATGCCAGCCAGCATGGTTGACTTTTGGTAAGAGCCCTCTTCTGTGTTATAGACTGCCGACTTTTCCTTATGTCCTCTTATGGCAGAAAGTAAGCAGGCTAGCTTTCTGGCCTCTTCTTATAAGGACACTAATCCCATGTGTGAGGGTTCCATCCTCATGACCTAATTAGTTCCCAAAAGCCCCTCCTCTAAATATCATTACATTAGGGGTTAGGAATTTCAACATATGAATTTTGGTGAGAAACATATATGCAATCCATAATATCCAAGGAGAGTAGGAAAGACTATGTGAATAGGATAACCATGCTTACATTAAGAAGGTAACTGTACTTGTTTTGGGGTCTTCAGAGGTCCTTTTCAATAACGTTTGTGCTTTTATCACATGATTAAACATTTTTGCCTTCTTTTGTTTCTAGCACATGAGGCTCTGGACACTCTCAAGAGCATTGTCTTGTAGGCACAAAGTATAACAGATAATAAAAGTAAGAACAGCAGCTTTTAGGTCTTAAACCACTTATTTCTATCATAATGAGAATTAATTCTATTGATTTATGAGTTAATAGAAATTGTGAATATTGAAAATATTTGATTGAAAAATGTTGTCCCTAAAAATAGAGATTTCACACATCAAAGAGTAAGTAGAAGTGATAATTTCAATAATGCATAAATATAAAGAAATTGTTGTGCTTTGTGAATTAGAAACAAGTATATATTATAATTTCATGTTAGGTCTCTCTTGGGTATAATCTGTAAGGAAGATCTGTAAATCCTTTGTCCAATAGCAGCCTGATTTTCATTTTACTTTTCTTTTTCTCTTTTTCCTTTTGTTAATGAACTCTTTGAAAAGGAAACAATGAGAAAGGAAAAGATAAAAGAAACTGCAGCTCCATCAATTTTCTCATTGCGTCTCATTAGCTAAGAGACCAATGTTAGTACCTTTGTGATTTTTGTAACATTGACTTTAGGCTATTTTCAATTTGTGAAAATAAATTACTTCCTCCATTTCTCTTTGTTTCTTCTGAAAAAAAGAATCCTATGGACCCAAGTATGGTAATGGGTTAATAATATTTAAGATACCTCTCACTGATACCCATAGTTAATATTAGAGACTGGAATAACAGTGTTAAATCACTTTGTAGTCTGCCAGTTTTGCTATTTGTACTTTGTCTTACATTTTTAGTTACATACATGTGCAGAATTGTTTAACCTTCATAGAGATTTATTCCCTTTAACTTTAGACAATGACTTTATTTGTAATATTTTTATCTTGAACTATATTTTAACTGATATTCATATAAATGACCAGCTTTTTTTGGCTAAGACTATATCTAGTATAACTGACTTTATAACTTCACTCTCTATTCTTCTAATATCTCGTGTTCTAGATGTGTATCCTGATTAACAGAAGGTATTTAGATTTTTTTATTTCTAATTTGAGAATGACTATATTTTAATGAGCAGCTATTAGCATTTATTGCACTTACTGATATATAGGCATATCTTAGGGATATTGTAGGTTCCATCCCATACCATCACAATAAGACAAATATCACAACAAAGCAAGTCAAGTGAAATTTTTGGTTTCCCGGTGCATATAAAAGTTATGTTTCTATGATAGTATCGTCTATTATGTATGCAATAGGACTATGTCTAAAAAAAAAACCAAATCTCTCAAATAAATAAATAAAATCTTAAAAATACTTTATTGCTTAGAAATGTAAGCCATCATCTGAGCTTTCAGCAAGTCATAGCCTTCTTGCTGGTGGAGGGTCTTGCCTTGATGATGGATACTTACTAATTAAGGTGGCAGTTGCTGAAGGCTGGGTGGCTGAGGCAGTTTCTTAAGGTAGCACAACAGTAAATTTTGCCTCATCAATTGACTCTTCCTTTCGCAAATGATTTCTCTATAGCATGTGACACTGTTTAACAGAATTTACATGCAGAATTTCCTTCAAAACTGGAATCAATCCTCTCAAAATATGCTGCTGCTTTATCAACTAAATGTATATAACATTCTAAATACTTGGTTGTCATTTCAACAATCTTCACAGAATCTTCAGCTGGAGTAGATTCCATCTCAAGAAACCACTTTCTTTGCTCACCTATAATAAGTAACTTCTTGTCCATTAAGTTTCATTGTGAAATTGCAGTAATGTAGTCCCATCTTCATGCTCCACTTCTAATTCTTGTTCTCTTGCTGTTTCAACCACATCTGCAGGTTCCTCCTCCACTGAAGTCTTGAACCCCTCAAAGTCACCCATGAGGACTGAAATCAACTTCTTCTGGAGTCCTATTAATGTTGGTATTTTGACCTCTTCCTATGAATCATGAATGTCCTTCGTAGCATCTAGAATCCTTTTCAGAAGGTATTCAATTGACTTTGCCTGGATCCATCAGAGGGACTTTTATCTATAGCAGCTATATCCTTACAAAATATATTTATTAAATAATAAGACTTCAAAGTCAGAAATACTCCTTGATCCCTCATGCACTGAAGTATTGTGTTAGCAAACATGAAAACAACATTAGGGGCATATGGGTGGCTCAGTTAAGCATCTGCCTTTGGTTTAGGTCATGATCCCAGGGTCCTAGGATTGAGCC
The DNA here is from genome assembly GCF_048418805.1 of Vulpes vulpes. Classification (NCBI taxonomy): domain Eukaryota; kingdom Metazoa; phylum Chordata; class Mammalia; order Carnivora; family Canidae; genus Vulpes; species Vulpes vulpes. The sequence continues at coordinate 110,223,988 of NC_132792.1, forward strand.
CTACTCTCCCTGTGAGCAGAAAGCCTGCTTCTCCCTCTCCCCCAGCTCATGCTCTCTCTCATTACCTCTTTCTCTCTCTCAAATAAATAAATAAACAAATAAATAAATAAATATTTTTAAAAATTAAAACAACATTAATTCCAGTGTACATCTCTACCAGAGCTCTTGGATGACCAGGAGCATAATAAATAAACAGTAATATTTTGAAAGGAGTCTTTTTTTCTGGGTAGTAGATCTCAACAGTGGGCTTAAAATATTCAGTAAAGCATGTGTAAACAGATATGTTGCCATTCAGGCTTTGTTGTTCCATTTATAGAGCACAGACAGAATAAATTTAGCATAATTCTTAAGGCCCATAGGAATTCCAGAATGGTAAATGAACACTGGCTTAAAGTCATCAGCTGCATTAGCCCTTAAAAAGAGAGTCAGCCTGTTTGAAGTTTAAAGTCAGGCACTGACTTATTCCTAGCTATGAAAGTCCTGGATGGTATCTCCTTCCAATATAAGGCTGTTTTGTCTGCACTGAAAATCTGATGTTTAGTATAGCCATCTCCATTAATGATCTTAGGTTGATCTTCTGGATAATTTGCTTTAACTTCTACATTAGCACTTGCTGCTTCACCTTGCACTTTGATATTATGAAGATGACTTCTTTCCTTAAGCCCCATGAACCAACTCCTGCTAGCTTCTGCAACTTCTTCACTTACCTCAGTCTTCATAGAATTAAAGAGAGTTAGGGACTTGCTCTGAATTAGTCTTAAGCTCAAAGGAATGTCATGGCTGATCTCATCTTCTCTTTAGATAACTGAAAGTTTCTCCATATCAGCAATAGGGCTGTTCTAGTTTCTTATCATTTTTGTGTTCACTGGCACTTTTGATTTTTTTCAAAAACACTTCCTTTGTATTCATAACATGGCTGTTTGGTGCAGGAGGCCTAGATTTTGGTCTTTCACAGGTTTGATATCCCTTCCTCACTAAGCTGAATCATGACTAGCTTTTGATTTTAAAGTAAACAGTTAGTAAACACTGGAGGGTTATTAATTGACCTGATTTAAATACTGTTGTACCTTAGGATATAGGGAGGCCTAAAAGAAGGAGATAGATGGGGAACCAGCTGGTTGGTGGAGCAGTCAAAACACACACAACATTTTTTATAAGTTCACCATCTTATATGAGCATGATTCATGGTATCCCCAAATAATTACAATAGTAACACCAAAGATCACTAATTATAGATAATCATAACACATATAATACTAATGGAAAAGTTTAAAATATTGCAATGATTACCAAAATGTGACACAGAGCCACAACATGAATAAATGGCATTGGAAAAATGGTGTTGATGGACTTGTTCAACAGAGTTTCCACAAATATTCAATTTGTAATAAAACTCAGTATCTGGAAAGTGCAATAAAATGAAGCACAATAAAATAAGGTATATCTGTATTTGGATATGGCCAAACTAGCTTATTCTGTATACTCTTATTTCAATTATTTATTTTCTCTTTTATTTTCTTTCATCTTTTATTTAATGTATCACATATTTGCTATTTTTATTTTCCAGTAATATATAATTTTATATTCTATTTATTTTACTTTAATGGTTGCCCTCAAGTTTTAAAAACACATACTTTCCTTAAGAATGTTGAAAGCTACATGCACTTATTCCACCTTATCAAAATAAAGCTCTACTTTTGCTGACCTGAAATATATTCCTGACAAAACTTCTTCTTTGCTGTCTTTTACTATAAAAATTTTAAAGGTAAATGTGTGCTCTCTAAGCACTTACTGGATTCAGCCACCATTAATCAGGTTTTCAGTTTCACCACAAATCATTTCTAAATAGTTCATGACCTTTCTTTCATATCACATGATCCATCTGTCAAATACTAAGAATTCTATCTTGAGAGAACTCTGCAAGATGGTGGCATAGGAAGATCCTGAACTCACCATATCATGAACATACTGTTATCAACAGCTCCATATGGATCATTTGGATCTGAAAAAATTTTTAAAACTAGATAAACTGATTTTCCACAACAAAGGACAAAAAAAGACCATATCTTGACAGGTAGGAGAGACAGAGACACAGTCTCTCCAAAAATCCCACCTCTGGTATGGCAACACACAATAGGAAGGGATCTCACTCATCTGGAACTTCTTCCCAAAGAAAGAGGGATTGGTGCCCCACATTAGATGCCCCAACCTCTGGGAACTGCATTGGAGAGACAAGCCCCCAAAACATCTGGCTTATAAAACCAATAGAGCTGGATGTCCAAGGGACCCAAAGTGCAATAGGAAACTGAAATTTCCCTTTTAAAGGGCTCACTTATAGTCTCATTTTCCCTAAGACAATGAACAAATACCAGTTTGAAAAGCACTTGGACTTTTGTGAAAGGGGTTAATTTCCTATCTAAAAGCATATGCTGGAGGGATGGGAAATAGTTGAAACTCTCCCTAGGGATGAAGGCATTAGCAGATGCTAGTTTTAGTTTTTATTTTATTATTTTATTATTTTATTATTTTATTTTATTTTATTTTATTTTATTTTATTTTATTTTATTTTATTTTATTTCTCCTAGATGCTAGTTTTAAACTATCTGCCTTCTCTGATAGCACAGGTGGGTGAGTTGAGATAAGGCACCCTCTGTCACCTTGCATGCCATCGTGACACTACCCCATTGTCTTGCTGAAGCCAAAGAATGCTGGCAGTTGCAGCACCCCACTTCTCCCCTTCTGAAGCTAGCAAGGTTTCCTTGCCTTCTACACTCTCCACCTGCCCTGCTAAAGCCAAGAGGTAATACAATCCACACAGGGGACCCCCCTTGATCACCTGGCTCTGGTGGCTAAGGGAGCTGATGTTCCTGAGTTCCATGGTAATGAGACAACTGGTAAGACAGTTCTTAGCATGCCACCACTCCCAGGGCATAACACAGACAGCAGACAGAGACAACCTCAGTTTTCCTATGAATTAGGCCTATTTTCTTAGCCTAGAGCTTCAGCCTGAGGAACCAGCATCAAGTTTCCCACACATCTAGAGATTAAGGAGGTAGGCCCAGGGAACATAAGGCAAGAGATGCTATCATTGTTCCTTGTTACAGCTTGACAAGACTTCCCAGAAAGGAGATTATCTACTTGTCTTGAACCCTAATTTTTACAACTATTGCTCAGAAGATACTTCCAAATCTCCTGGCCTGAAAGCCAGCAGGTATTACAATGGTGGCCTTACCAGACAATATATTTGCATACTATGAAGGTTGTTGCCTGTGAGTAAGACTTCCAATCAGCCTGAAACTAGGTGCTAAGTGAGATTCCTACCCTTAGAACACTGATGGGTCTTGGTATACCCTCAACAATGAGGTTATATCGAGAATAAATCAGATAGTTAAGACAGTCACAAATGTTTGAGAGAAAACCAAGATCTAAAAGCAAAGGTGAATGAGAAAGTGAATGGGAAGTTTCATCACCTACATAGGGCAACCCCAGCTACCCCAGGAAGGTAGCAGTTTTTTGTCATACATGGAATTAAACACAGAATCAAGGAAAATGAGGAAACAGAGAAATATGCTGCAAACAAAAAATAAGACAAAATATCATTGAAGACCTTAATGATACAGAGATAAGTAATCTACTTGATAAGAATTCAAAATAATGGTCATAAAGATACTCACCGAATTCAGGAGAATGAACACAATGAGAAATTTAACAGAGAAAACATAAGAAAGTACCAAACACAAGTCACAGGGCAACAGTAACTAAATAGAAAAATTCACTAGAGGGGTTTAATAGCAAACTGCATAAAGCAGACAAATGGATCAGCAAGCTAGAAGACAAAGCAATGAGACTCATTCAGACAGTGCAAAAAGAGAAAAAAAAATTAAAAAGTAAAAATCACTTAAGGGACCAATAGCAAATCAAGTAGAATAACATTCACATTATAGGGTTCTCAGATGAAGAGAGAAAGGGATAGAAACCCTATCTAAAGAAATACTGGCTGAAAATATCCCTAATCTAGGGAAGGAACAGACATCGAGGTCCACAAGCCCAAAGAGTACCACATAAGAGATCCACACCAAAATACTGTATAATTAAAATGGCAAAAGTTAAAGAGAAAATCTCAAAAGCAGCAGGAGAAAAAACAAATTAAGCCAAAGGAAACCCTATAAGGCTAACAGTAGACTTCTCAGCAGAAATTTTGCAGACCAGAATAAAGTGATGACATATTCAAAAGTGTTAAAAAGAAAAAAAAATGTTACAAGGAAGAGTCTACTAAGCAAAGTTATTATTCAGAATTAAAGGAGAGACAGAGTTTTCCAAACAAACAAAAATTAAAGAAGTTCATTACTACTAAAGCAGCCTTACAAGAAATGTTAAAGGGACTTTTTAAGCTGGATAGAAATGGCATTAGTTAGTGCCAAGAAAACATACAAAAATAAAAATATTATTGGAAAAGGTAAATATATAGTAAATGTAAATTAACCACTTATAAAGCTACTATGAAAGTTAAAATAAAAAGTAGAAAAATTAACTAAAACTACAGTAATTAAAGGATACATAAATAAAAAATGTAAAAGTGGTATCAAAAACATAAACCATGGTGGAGAGTAAAAGTGTAGTCTTAGGATGTGTTCAAATTTAAGTTGCTATCAAGTTAATATAGACTGTTCTATACATAGGATAATATATGTGAACCTCATCATAACCACAAAGCAAAAAATATTTCATTAATATACCAAAGAACATGAGAAAGGAATCTAAACATAACACTAAAGGAATTCATCAAACCACAAGGCAAGAAAGAAAGAAGGGAAAGGAATAGAGAGGAACTACAAAATAGCCAGAAAACAATGAACAAAATGACAATAACTACATATCTATCAATAATTACTTCAAATATAAATAGACTAAATTCTCCAATCAAAAGACATAGAGTGACCAAATGGGTAAAAAAACCAAACACACACACACACACACACACACACATATACATACACACACACACAAATACACACACACATGCATACATGTACACACATTACATACAAAAGATTCACTTCAAAAAGAGGACACACAGAGAGGCTGAATGTGAAAGAATGGAAAAAGACATTTCATGCAAATGGAAACAAATGAAAACTAATGTTGTTATACTCCTATAAGACAAAATAGACTTTAAAAGAAACAATGTAGTAAAAGAAAAGAGAAATAATACATAATAATAATAAAGGAGTCAGTCCAGCAAGAATATATAACTTTTATAAATCCCTAGGAGCACCAAAATAAGATAAAGGAAATATTAACAGACTTAAAGAAATTTATAGCAATAAAATACTACTAGGGAACTTTAATATCCCACTTGTATCAGTGGATAAATCATACAGACAGAAAATCAGTAGGGAAACATTGGCTTTAAATGACACTTTCAACCAGATGGAGATAATAGTTACATACAGAACCTTCCACCCAAAGCAGCAGAATATACATTCGTTTCAAATGCATATGTAATATTATCCAGGATAGATGACATACTAGGTCACAAAGTAAGTCTCAATAAATTCAAGAAAACTGAAATCATATCAAGCATCTTTTCTGACCATAATGGCATGAAACTATAAATCAATTGTAAGAAGAAAACTGGAGATTAGAAAACATGTTACTGAACAACTACTGGGTCATAAAAGAAATCAAAGGAGAAATAAAAAAAAAAATACCTAGAGACAAATAAAAGCAGAAATACTACACACCAAAATCTATGGGATGCTTCAAAAGGTGTTCTAAGAGGGAAATTCATAGCAATACAGGACTGCCTTAAGAAACAAAATAAATCTCAAACCATTAAGTTTTACACCAAATTAGAAAAAGAACAAATGAGGCCTGAAGTTAGTAGAGAAAGGAAATAATAAAGACTAGAGATGAATTAAATAATAAAGATCACAGATGAAATAAATGAAATAAAGGCTAAAAAGACAACAAAAAAGTTCAATGAAACTAGGAACTGATTCTCTGGAAAGGTAAACAAGGTAGACAAACCTTTGACTAGACTCCTCAAAAAAAAAAAAAAAAAGAAGAAGGCTCTAATAAATAAAATCAGAAATGAAAGAGGAAAGTTTGCAACTCACACCACAGAAAGAGAAAGAATTGTGAGACTACTATCAACAGTTATATGCCAACAAACTGGACAATCTGGAGAAACATGGATAAATTCCTAGAAACTTAAAGCCTTCTAAAATTGAATCATGAAAAAAAAATAATAAAATTGAATCATGAAAAAATAGAAAATCTGAATAGACCAATTATTAGTAAGGAGATTAGATCAGTAATAAACCCCTTATTGCCCCCCAAAAAAGTCAAGGACTAGATGGTTTCTCTGGTGTATTCTACCAAACATTCTAAGATTTAATACCTATACTTCATAAGCTCATCCAAAAAACTGAAATGGAAGTAATGCTTCTAAATTCAATTTATGAAGCCAGAGTTACCATGATACCAAAACAAGACAAGAACACCACCAAAAAAAAAAAAAAAAGAAAGAAAGAAAAGAGAAAGGATTATTATTATAGGCAAATATCATTGATGAAACACAGATGCAAAAGTCCTTGACAAAATATTAGCAAACCCAATTTGATGGTATATTAGCAAACCTAATTTGATGGTAAAATACACCAAGATCAAGGGGGATTTATTCTAGAGATGCAAATGGGTTCAATATCTGCAAATCAAACAATGTGATACACAGCATTAATAAAATTAAAGGTAAAAATCATATCATTTTCAGCAGATGCAAAAAAAAGCTTTTGAAAAAATCCAATATCCATTTATGATAAAAACTCTCAACAAAGTGGCTATATAGGGAACATACCTAAACATAATAAAGCCCATCTATGACAATCCAAGAGCTAATATCATACTCATTGGTGGAAAGCTGAAAGCTTTTTCTCTAAGATCAGGAACAAGAAGACAAGGATACCTGCTCTCTCACTTTTATTTACCCTAATAGCCACAGCAATTAGGCAAGAAAAAGAAATAAAAGGCATCCAAATTGGAATGGAAAAAGTAAAACTGCCATTTGCTGAAAACATGATACTAAATAGAGAAAATTCTAATGTTTCTATCAAAAAGTATTACAACTAATAAATGAATTCTGTAAAGCTGCAGGATACAAGATCAATATACAGAAATCTGTTGTATTTCTATAGACTAATAACAAAGTATCAGAGAAATCAAGAAAACAGTCCCATTTACAATCATATCAAGAAGACTAAAATACCTAGGAATAAATGTAACTAAGCAGGTAAAAGACCCGTACCTTGAAAACTATAAGACACTGATGAAAGAAACTAAACAAGATGCATATAAATGGAAAGGTATTCTATCCTCACGGATAGGAAAAATGTTGTTAAGATGTCCGTAGTATTCAAAGCAATTCTATACAATTCCTATGAAAATTTCAATGATATTTTTCAAAGACTTGAACAAATATTTCTAAAAGTTATATGGAACCATGATGTGCCTGGCTGGTTCAGTCAGTAAAGCATGTGACTCCTGCACTTGTTGTTCAAGCTACACATTAGGGGTAGAGCTTATTTAAAAAAAAAAATGAGACCAAATAAAATGGGATAAGGATAAAAAAATTTAAAAATTTGTATGGAACCACAGAAGTCCCTAAATAATCTAAACAATACTGATAAAGAACAAAGCTGGAGGTATCATCTCCCTGATTTCAAACCATATTACAAAGCTATAGTAAGCAAAACAGTATGGCATTGATATAAAAATACAAAGATTAATAGAACCCAATAGAGAGTTCAGACATAAATCCAAGCATATATGGCTGATAAAGGAGGCAAGAAAACACAATAAGGTAAGGAGAGTCTCTTCAATAAATGGTATTGGGAAAATTGGAAAGCTACTTGCAAAAGAGTAAAACTAGGTCACTATCTTATACAATATGTGAAATTAACACAAAACAGATTAAGGACTTGAGTGTAAGACTTAAAACCATAAAACTCCTAGAAGAAAATATAGGCAGTAACTTCTTGACATTGATCTTTGCAAAGTTTTTGTTTTGTTTGGTTTTGTTTTGGATATAACTCCCAAAAAAACAAAAGTGTAAGTAAACAAATAGGACCACATCATGTAAGAGCTTCTGCATAGCAAAGAAAGCCATCAACTAAATGAAAAGGCAACCTACCAAATGGGAGAAGATAGTTGTAAATCATATAACTGGTAAGGGGTCAATTTCCAAAACATATAAAGGATGCATACAGCACAATAACAAAAATCAAACACTCTAATTAAAATAAGGGTAGAGAATTTGAATAGACATTTTCCAAAAGAATACATATCAATGGTCAACAAGCACATGAAAAGATGCTCAACCACTAGTAATCAAGGAAATGCAAATCAAAACCACAATGAAAAATCACCCTACCTGTCAGAATGTCTATTATCAAAAAGACAAGAAATATCAAGTGTTGGCTAGGATATGTACAAAAGGGAACCCTTCTACACTGTTAGCGGGAATGTAAATTGGTATAGCCAATTTGTGGAAAATAGTAAATAGGTTCCTCAAAAAATTAAAAATAGAACTATCATAAGGTCCAGCAATTCCACTACCGATTATCTATTCGAAGAAAAAGAAAACACTAATTAAAAAAATATATATGCACCTTTATGTTTATTGCAACATTATTTAAAATAGCAAAGATAAGGAGACAGACCGTGCCCGTTGATAGCTGAATGGATAAAAAAGATGTGGGGTATAAATTCAATGGAATACTACTCAGCCATAAAAAAAACAATGAAATCTGTTGTTTGCAACAATATGCATGAACCCTGAAGTTATTTTGCTAAGTGGAATAAGTTAGAGAAAGGCAAGATCTCATGATTTCATTTATATGTGGAATCTAAAAAACAAAACAAAGAAACAAAACCCCGACTGTTAATCACAGAGAACAGAATGGCAGTTGTCAGAAAGGGTTTGTAGGGCAGGAGGGTGGGAGAGGGGATCAAGTGGTACAAACTTCCAACATAAAATAAACCATGGGGATGCTATGTACAGCATGGGAAATACAGTCAATAATACTGTATTCATTTTGTATGGTGGCAGATGAGGAGTAGACTTATTGTGGTAATCATTTTATGATGTATACAAATATTAAGTCACCATGCTATAATTTTTATATCAATTTTACCTCAATAAAAAAAAGAAAAGAAATAATTTTTTTTCTAATCCAACATTAACCATTTTTTTTACATAGTGTTAGTTTGGATTCATTACTATATTCAACAATTTTTTTGTTCATTATTGCTCACAGCATCTCATTTCCTCTGGTGGGTAATTGTTCTTCTTGAATTCAATCATAGTTACTTTTAATAATAGCTCTATAAATGGTAAATCCTCATAGTTTTTTCCTCATATAATTATTAGGAATTTTACATGTGGTGGGGATAAGTAAACTTCTAACAAATTAATTGTCCTTCATATAATAACTATAAACTATATATGAGATAAGGAACAAAACAGTACCTGACACCTCTAAAGAATAAATAAAAAGCACTTTGGAGGGGAGTTAAAACTTAGAAAAAAACTGACATGAGTGAGGCAAGGATGTACATTATAATTCCTAGACCAAAAAAAAATTAAACAAAAAGCTAAAGGTCTAGCTAAAAAAAAATTGGTTAGAATGGAATTCTAAGACAAAAAAATTCAAATAATCAAAAAGATTAGGAAAGGTAGAAGACTGGCTAAAAATAGAGAAGTAAGCAAAAATAAATAATAAAATAGTTGATTTAAAAATTTTCATATCAATAAATGTATTAACCTTAACATACTAAACAGTTCTATTAGGAGGCAGAGATTATTAGAAATAATTAGGAATTATTATTAGAAAGCATTTCACCAAACACAGAGATCTTCCATATTGGTATATGAGCAATTCATCAAGAAGATACGACACTTATTCTTCACATATAATGTGAATAATATGCTTCACATATGCTAAAATGTGAAGCAAACATTGACAGACAAAGAAACTTACAATTCCAATGGTAGAAAATTTTTCAATAGTAAGAAATTTTAACATTGCTGTCTCAGCAATTGTTTAAGATTTTATTTATTTTTTTAAAAAAGATTTTATTTATTTAAAGATTTTATTTATTTATTCATGAGACACACACACACACACACACACACACACACACACACACACACAGAGGCAGAGACACAGGAAGAGGGAGAAGCAGGTTCCCCGCAGGAAGCCCAATGTGGGACTCAATCCCGGACGGTAGGATCATGCCCTGAGCCAAAGGCAGACACCCAACCGCTGAGCCACCTAGGCATCCCGTGTCTCAGCAATTAATAGAACAGCTAGACCTTGATACATATCAATAAAGACATAAAGCAGCTGAACAAAATTATCTACTATCTTAGGCAGTTATGTCTCAAAAAATCCTGATATCATATGGAGGATATCCTCTAAGCACAATGAAATTAACAAAGCAATCACTGATAATATGCTGTGTAAGAAACCAAATATTTAAAAATTAATAAACAAAGTTCTAAAAAATGTGTCAAAGAAGAAATCTCAGAAATTAGAACATATTTCAAATAAAATAAAGTATAAAATTTGTGAGACTCAGCCAAAGCAGTACTTGGAGAAAAATAGTCTTAAGTCTTTATAGAAAGGAAGAAATGTTTGGAACAAATGACTTAAGATTTCACTTCTAAAAGCTAGGAGGACAGAGTAAACCTAAAGTAGAAAGAAGGGAATAAAGATAAAGGTTTAAGTTAGTAATACTGAAAACAAGTATACAATAGAGAAGCTTAATAAGAGTATGAGCTGGAAGATTCTAGTAATTCTGAATTAAAAATAAAAATCACTGTCAGGAATAGTAGAGTGTATTTACTGCAGATGCTATCTATATTTAAAGGATAATCTATGTTTTGAAAAAAATTTAGTACCCACTCTGGATAAAAGTGTTCAACAAACTAGGTATAGGGGTATAGAATGGAATTTCTTCAGTCTGAGCCACAGCATCTGTGAAAAAGAAAAAAGAATAAAAAACCTACAAATAATTACAATTAAGTTCATACTTAATGATGAAATATTGAACATTTTTTCCCTAACAAAACAAACTAGTAAGGATGTCTATTAACACTTCTGTTCAACATTGTGCTGGAGAACCCAGATATTGAAATAATACAAAATAAAGAAAGGTACAGGAGTAGGAAAATATCAAAGATGGCATTATTATTTACTGCTGTGTGTGGACTCTTTTTTATGGTCAGTATGTTGCTATGTGTTAAGCAATTTTTAAATTTAAGCTCATCTTCCGTGAGAGTTCAGAATTTCCTGAGTTTTGAATCTGTCTCCTCATTGGTTGTCATTTTCTTACGTCAGAGACCCTAGATTATCCTCTACAGGACTAGATTTATAGTATTTCCTTGTTTTAAGGACAAAGATTCAAAGTCTTGATTTTTTTAAGAGAGAGATAAAAACAGGCAGCAACAAGCTTCCTTGTGGTTTTCTATGGAAATGAACACATTTTTTTTTAATTTCATACATTCTTTAGGGGCCTCAATTCTAAATATTTGACTTTTCTGTGTCTAAATCTTTGATTACATATACATATACTCAAGTCCCTAAGATGTTCCAACCACATCTGAGGTCATTAGAACCTCTAGGTCTTACTGGCTTTGATTTTGGCATCTGAAAATTTCTTGTTATCGAGGTATTTTTTCCTCTTATATGATCCTGGTAATGCATTTTAATTTTTGTGTTTGTTACAGAAATTGAGCATTTTACGTGTTTATAGAAAGAATTTTCAAGTTATTTTTGTGTATCATCTTGGAAGAGCCAGAAGTATTTTTGTTATAATAAGTACATTTTAATATTTTTATTTTTAATAACACATGGAAAATGCTCACAGTATATTTAGTTAAGAATAAAATTGTTTTATAGTATTATATATATTTGTAACATAGTCATGTAGCATAGTAACAAATGCAAAAGTGATAATTTTTTATTGCTGTATTCAAGCATTATATATTGAGCATATTCTACATTTATAATTGGAAAAAGTTATTGAAATTAAAAAAAAGAAAAACTAGCATATATGCCATGAATATGCTGGAAAAATACGAACAGCTCTCCTCTAAAACTTTGTAGAGTCATCCTGTGAAGCATTGAGTGAAGAAGACTCTTTTTTTTTTAAACAATTTTATTTATTTATTCATGAGAGACACAGAGAAAGAGAGAGAGAGAGACAGAGAGAGACAGAGACACAGGCAGAGGGAGAAGCAGGCTCCATGCAGGGAGCCTGATGTGGGACTGGATCCGGGGTCTCCAGGATCACGCCCTGGACTGAAGGCGGCGCTAAATCGCTGAGCCACCTGGGCTACCTCAAATTCTTTATGAAACTCTACACTATATTTGAAAATTGTTTCAAAAAGTTCATGCCATTGAGATGTCCAATGCCAAAAATCATGGTTTCAATTGCTTTCTACATATTGGAGAAACAGTGAACCCAGCAATTCATATCTGGGCATTACCTAGTGAAATGAAGAAGTAACCTAAGAATTAAAAGCCCAAGTTATTATTCTTTTTTGTCAAAAAATTACCACCACACACCCCCTATGTATACGAACGTCACTACTAGAGATAAGTGGCTTTCACCTTTTTCATTATTTTTCTCACCTTCTCAAGTGCCAAACAATGACTAAGTCCAGCAGACTTGGCTTTGATGCAGTGAAATTTGAGGTCACTCAGGAAAGGATTAACTTTACATTAAGTTACATCTAACTTATCACAAGATAGATTTAGTGAGTGATGAGGACTTACGGAGAATACATGTACATTAAAGTAGGTAACAGGAAATTGAAAATATTACTGTAATTTATTAAGTATTGATTTTTACAGACGTCTTGATATTGCTTGACACAAACAAATGGTAGAGGCAAAGAAACTGATGAAGATAAGAATGGGGACACTGTGGTCGGAGTAAAGAACTACTGATTTGGACTCAGGTGTTATAATTACCTGTCTAGAGAAGAAAGCAAAAGTACAAAACGACTATAGACAGGAGGTATGGGCAAGATGGATGAGAACATAAAATTAATTTTCAAAAAGTGTAGTTTCAAAGTAATAGAATTTTTTAAATAAGTCACTGTATTTCTTTTTTTCATTTTTTTGTTCCGCCTACGGTTGAAATAGAATATCTGATCTTTAACAAGATCTTACCATGGCAGGAGTCTAATAATTAGCATCAACTGAACAAACTCTTCCTTTATAAAGACTGTTTCTATATATGACTATGATTATAAAGTCCTTTTGGCTGACACTTATATTCTATCAGTAACTAGAGATAGCTAATCATTTTTATTCATTATTTTAAAAATTCATTTTCTTCAATTCCCTTAAATTATACTATGATTACTTCTGTATGCTATCATAGCAGCATCTTTGTAACTAGGCTTTCATTTGCATTTCCATATCAGGTTCATCTTGGGTACTGCAATTATGCTGACATTCTCAGGGCATCTGTGTACAAAATAGCAGCTCATAATTACAAAATAGCAGCTCAGAAAATTCATGTTTCCATTTCTTTGTTTTTGCTGTTCCCTCCATGAAGATATCTCTTTTCTCTATTTCCATCCATCAACTTATGTTCTTGCCCTTCAAGGCCAAACACAAATGTCATGGACTTCATGGCAAACTCATTTTACTTCTACAATTTGATTAAAAACATTTAAATCTAGGATTTGTTGATATCAAGATGCTTGAGTTAATTATCAGAAAGCAACTGCAACCAGAGATCTGGGATTTTTGCTTGAGGAGGAAGACTACACTGAAGACCAGCATTTGGGAGCAATTTGCATATACCTGCTTGTTAGAAGTTATGTGAATCAGTAGATCCATCAGGCAGACATTAGTATTCAGTAAATATTATAGCCTTCCCATTGTGTACAACAGAAAGTCCAAACTCTTTAGTTGGCTATAAGAAAAACTCTAATTTCTGGTCCCAATTTAACTTGTGAACGTCCTTATTATGTTATTTTCTTTGAACATCTGCATTGGTCCATTGGCTCTTTCTTTCTAGAATCATCTAAAAGAGTGTGCATTTTTCATGACATTTCTCATCTCAAGAACTTTTGTCCAACTCCTCTCTGTTTATATTAATTATACTTATTACTTAAGAAGCCATTAAAATTTAAAAAAAAAGCAGTTTAGATGTTGTTAGAAGTTTTTCTGGGATATTGTTCTGGGAAGTTTTTCCTAACTTCACCACAATTTGTTCCAAAACAAAATAGCAATATTACTGTCACATTATAGAATTGACCATTTAGAATCACAGACTCAGAATTAGATGATAGGAAGAGGTGTATAGACTAATCCAAGTTCACACAACTCGTACAAAATATTTGATACAAATGTGTATCAAAACTTATGCTAGAGATAAGATCTCTTCCACTTCCATTTCATTTTTAGGTCTACCGAACTTGCTACTTTCCATTACTAATTAACTTTTTAAGTGCATAGGTTGTCCCTCCCTATATCAGCTTTAATCATCTTAAGTATCCAGCTAACAACATTTTATACTCCTTTGTATTTAGCACAGTACTTGTCAGAGTTAAGTACTTGTCAGAGTTACTTCTGCATAGTTTATGTACAACGCACTTTTATTCATTTTCTTAAAGATCCAAAGATCAATCTTAAATTTTAGGCTACAATTTATTATTATAGTTCCCCAACAATAACCCTTGCACCATCATTTCCTCATCTGCTAAATAGGAAAAAAAAATCTGAATCCCTTTTACTTATTTTCCTTGTCACCTACTTATTTTTATTGTAGCAATTACTGCTTGGGAAGTTTTTAAAGTCTTGGCCAAAACCATTTCTGGAAGGTAAAGCACTTTTAGCTAAAAAGTGGAAAATAGATTTCGAATCTCATCTCTGTGTCAGCACATAGTATTTTAAAACTAATCTATTCGGTTTCCCTTTTTCGCATTTTGTCAAACATCAAGGACACTCACTGAAAGTTCTTTCTCTCCATATTTATTAGGTTCATGGTTTGCTGAACAGAGAAAAATAATCTTTAACGTAGATTTTAATACTGTGGCAAATTTGTAGACTTATTGCTTATATTAAGAGTAAGAATTATATGACTTTATGAAGTAATTCACTGTAGATTAAATATATTGAATGAAATAGGTAAAGTAGTTATAATTAATTCTATTTTGCTGGTGAGAAAACTGAGGCTAAGTGAAATTCAGATACTTGTTCAGAAATTCTAGCAAGCAGAGCTAGATTAGAACCCGCTTCTCTTGTCTCCTTTCCCAGTTCTCTTCCTATTACTTCATGGCCTGTCCCCAACTGGCAAAGCTAGGCCCATTTTGGCTGTGAAATGCAGATAGCCTGTAATTCCTGCCAAGGAGGCATATTGAGTGGGATGTACTGAATCTTTCGGTCGCATCAGGTTCTGCTGTGTATGTATGAATTTTGCCAGAATCAGCTTCTTTCATCAAGATGTTCATTTTCCAGAGATGAAATTTAATGGGATGAAATTTCATATAGTCCATGGTTAGTGGATAGGAAATAAAATAAAAATATTCTGTGTTGGATAACCTCCACAAAAAAGATTGAGAAAATTCTTATGGTCACTACAGGAAAACCTCAATTTGTCAGAACTCAATTTTTAAGAAATATTGATTAATGGAAAAATGGGGAGAATTGGAATCTATGACAGGAACATAAGAGAGCCAGGCTCGTGTGTGTGTGTGTGTGTAACATGAATTCTGATCTTTAATTATTTGCCTCCCTCATAAAAGTTTCCGACTGATCTTAGATATCTTATATCTTGGTTGGCTGGATCAATTGAATGTTATGGAAGCATTTAGGGAGGAATAGGAAGTGCTTAATAATGATTTTCAAGTTTTCTGGCTTGGGACCCCGGGAGGAAGGTGGAGACATTCATTAGGTTTTTTTTTTTCTTTTTAAATTTAATTGGTATGACAGGTGTTTGTAGTGCAATCTTACAGAAAATAGAGGAGGGAAGGCAGTTATAGGAACCATTATAAATGAGTGAATAGCTCAATTCACATGTAGGACTGGAAATGAGAAATTCTGGGATATCTTTCTCGATCTTTTCATTTTGCAAACTCAGACACTCTCAGTCACAGAGTAGGCAAAACCAAGCTGGCATTCTGTTGTATCCACTTCTCTAATTCTAACTTCCTCTTTGTCTTTCTTCACCTGTCCCAGCCTACTCCAGCAGGCTTTACAACTTTCCCAGCCTCTGCATTTTAATTATGAGATGTTTGGTGGCTGCCATTCCTCTTAGGAACAAATGCCACCAGATATCCAACTGCTGAACTACAGCTCACATCACAGGCTGCTGACAGCAGCAAAACTTGGCAATGAAAAGATTCTTAGATCCTCTGGTTTCCAATCTTATCCAAAGTCATGTTTGTGTAGGCCTTGACTTTATTATTCAATGGTGGAAGAGAAGAGCAGTCAGATAGATGAAAACTTCCGTTTCTTTTCTCCCTCCATGAAGTCTTTCCAGCTAGATCAAGGAACTGCTGACAACTTGCTCTCTGGCTTTTCTCTTTCCTTTTCTCCATTTCCCTATTCTAAAAATGTGCTTTCCCCAGACATGTTCTTAATATATAATCCTCATTGATTTGTATAGCATCAACTCTTATTATGCATATGGGTTTCATCTGCAACAAAAATGCAATGCCAAGTTGGGGCTGCCTCTGTGGTCCTTTGATGTTTACTCATCTAATGCAAATTAATTTCATTGTTTGTCCAAGAAAAACATCACTAAAAAGGCAAACCTGAAATTAAAACATTTTTCCAGATATTGAAAAGTTGAATAGAAATAGCCCGTAATAGGTCATTTTAGAAGATCAGGACCATTTCTTCTTTCTCTCAGGTCAACTATTAGGACACCATGGATATTCTTTATTATGAGGTCTCAACTATATCGAGCACTGCCTAAACCCAAGAACTGACGAAACCTGGGATTTAAAAGTATTTCCCCGGTTTCTCGTACATGCTGCTATTGTTATGGTACAAAATATATAAAAGTAGCATAGTGCATTAGGTTATGCCCATATAATACACATAATAAACAGAAAGTTAAAACTTAAAACCAAATTCTCAAGTGTTTCAGCCTCAAAAAACTAAACACCTTATTTGATTATTATTATTGTACTAAAGGTTATTTTTCTGATTTAAAAGAATCTTTTGTTCATTTCAACCCCAGGGCTGAAGGGCAAGGAGGCATAAAAGAAAAAGAAATCTTGCCTTTGGGCCGGGTACTGCAAGCTCTCACACTGATCTCCCCCACATCCTCCCCTACCACCCCCCCACCCCACCCCTCCGTCTCCGTGAGTGGCAAGCCACAGAGGCAGCGACTAGCTGGCTTGAAAGTGAGGTGGGCCCTGGCCTGGGGGTGGGGTGGGGGTGGGGGGTCAGCAGTGCCCCTCCTGGGCCCCACGGAATGAGAAGTTGCTTCCAGTTGCCCTGGAATACACCCCTCTTACAGCAAAGCCCTCCAGAATATGCCTCTCTGTCTCCCCAAACCCTTACCAGAGGTCAGTCATTCTCCCCATTTGCTAAAATGTGGAGAATAGTACCAAGCAGTGGAGATAGGGGAGGAGAGAAAGGAAATGGAGAAAGGGGTGCTCTGCCCGGGGGGAGAGGGCTGAAGCATACAGTTTTATGAAACAGGCAGAAGTATTTGGATTTCAATTTCACTTAAACCCTATGATTTTCAATGGGTTAGATGATAACCAAAATCTCTTTTAGCTATGATTACTTAAAACCATACAGGTGATCACTGTTGCTGCCTCTGTGTTGCAAATAAATTAAAAATAAGGTTAAGAACTAAGAGCACCAGCCATCCTGCAAATGCTGAATGGCTTTCCATGGTGAAGGTTTAGGGGTGCTGGCTCCTATTGTTTGGATCGTAGCTCACATGGGCTTTTTTAGAAGTCAGAGGACCACATTCTTACATGGATATGATCTTAATCACCATATTCTGTTGGGAGCATTAATAAATTCTTTAGTACTTGCCAGAAAGCAGAGAACTAGAGTGCCTCAGAAGATCATTTTTCTTTTTAAAGTAATGATATAATAAAGATACTTTTAAAATCATCAGTTACAAGCAAAACAAAACATGGGGAGGCTATTTTATTTGCTTTCAAGGTTCCTGGACTATCACTGCTGAACTCATTATATTTAAAGCTCTTTGAGGAATTTTAAACATGAAACATGCTCCATGAAACCAAATTCTATTCTAGCTAGTTCAACCTCAAAGGTTATGGCTGATGCTTCCTTCCCCATAATCACTGCTATCCAGAGTGACACACCTGCTCCACGGTACTATAAGGCACAGTCTGTGTTGAAAAAAGAAAGATAAAAAATTATAAAACAAAAACTGGATAACAATTCTGGGATTCATAAATGCATTCTCATGACGACACCCTGCCACCAGAGGCATAGACAGCACAGATAACCCAGCTGGTATGACTTACTTTCCAAAGCCATAACCCTAATGCATCCCAGTGGGGGAAATGAAAAGAGATTTATTATTAGTTCTGAGCTAATGCTGATCAATGAGCAAAATGCCACAAGGCTGTGGCCAAGGCCATATATGCTGTCCAAGAAAGAATAAAAGGGAAGAATAAGGGAGAAAATGCCTGCAATATGTAAGAGAAATACAAGGGAGAATAAAACCTCTTTTGTTAGGAAACTATCCCTCATGACCAAGAGCAGTGTTCCACCATCTGCTCTTCGTACTGCGGTTTCACAGTGCAAATGCCTGTCATGTACAACAAGCAAACAAAGCATTAGGAAAAGTGGGCATTTCCAAGGTAATTTTCCTGATATCCAGTAAGTTGATCAACAATCTGCATGCCTCTGTTTTACTGCATATCTGCAAATCTTGGATCTATGAGGTCAACTCTCAGCAGAGCAACCTCCCATTGCTGAGAGAGGAAGGGACAGAGATTTTGGCCCTGAGGGAAGGTGGTGAGATGACACAAAATGACAGATAGATGCAGAGAAAAATGGCCACTGAAAGCCCCGTGGAAATACGTTTAATATATATCATTCCCATTCACCTTGCTGTGAGATTGGGTTTGCATCTTAATGACCAGCTGCATTCCCCCAAATATCCTTCCACCTATGGAGAAACTACTGTGGAAGATTTTTAGCAGTGGCAATGCTAATGACAAGAGTAAATGTCTTCTTTTGGGAGCAGGAAATATGACTATCACATGCAAATGCATGTAGCAGCAGGTTGCATGGACAAAAGAAGAGTTAGAATAAAGGAAGAGATGGCTCGTTCTCAAATGCAAAAGTCAGGTTTGTAGAAGTGCTGAATCGGAGAAGACAATGAGAACCAGGAAGATGCTAGAGCCAGATTTAGGCAAATGGTCAGGTGCCAGTGGAAACCTCAGGCTGCAGGGTAGTCTCCCAGGTAGCAAAATCCAGGAAAAACACTAGATCTGAGGAAGCAGAGAGGGTACTTTAATGGCATGTAAGGACACAGTCACAAAGACCTGGGTAGATAGAATGAGTCTGTCCACTGTTATCTTTCTTTATTTCCCTGCAGTTCTGTTGAAAGGCTACCCTGAGCAAGACAAGCCAGAAGGCTGGTAGCCAATGTCAACTCAAAATAGCTATCCGGATTAGCAAACATGGCTACAGTGGACAGATTGAGATAAATTGGGTGTCCACCAACAAAGGCAGTCACATAGTGCTGTATTTTAAAACATAAAAGTCACTTGCTAATGCAAACTTTAAATACACAAGGGATAAGGGTGTCTGGGTGGCTCAGTTAGTTAAGTATCTGACTTTTGATTTTGACTCAGGTCATGATCTCAAGGTTGTGACATTAAGCCCAGTATCAGGCTCTGTGCTGAGCATGGACCTTGCTTGAGATTCTCTCTCTCTCCCTCTCCCCTTGCTCATGTTCTCAATCAACCAATCAATCAATCAATCAATATACACAAACACAAGTGCACACACTCACACAAGGGCACACAGGGGACAAACTTGCTTAGAAGTTAAACTTATGCACTAAGATAGACAAAAGTTTGAATCCCATTCCTGCCTTTTAGAAGGACTGTGACTTTGGGCAAGTCATGGAACCTAGATTAATACCTTATATAGTTATTTTAAGAATTAAATAAAATATTCCGTGTAACATTCCTAGCACAGTACCATTGTTCATTTCCTTAAATATCTTACTGTGTGTCCACTGTGTGGCAAGTGTTGCCCTAGGCAAAAGGATTTAGGACTGGACACACAAAGCCCCCTATCCTCAAGAGCTTGTGTTAGCATGCTCACAGAGTCTGTGAACATGTAGTTAGCACTAAATAGGCATTAGCTTTTATTATTACTTAATGTATTGTTTGAATTATTATTGAATGTATCATTTATATTATTATTGAATATATTACTGCAATTGTTACTCTTCAAATTAATTTTTTGTATAGCTGCAATGAGAATATATATGCCAAGTTCTAACCAAAGAAAGAAGTGATACAAATAATAAAAATAATTGCATGTTGACTTCCTCCTTTCAAAGGAATAAAGGAAGGAAAGAAGGGAGGGACAAAAGGAGGAAAGGAAGGAGAGAAAAAGAGAAGAGGAAGGAAGGAAAAAATGCAAAAGTATTAGAAAAACATGGGTGAAGGACGGGATTCTGGAGACCTGAGTTCTGAGAGAGATCCCTTCAGAAAGTTGGAGAAATTAGACATGGGAAGGAGGGGTTGGCACGTAGAGACTAGGTGGTAGCACTAATGGACCTACTTCATACCATTTAACTTTGGGAAGGCTAAATTTTCAGTTCTCTAATCCACCAAAATGAATATAAGATTAGCAATCAGTACATGAGTTAAGTTCAGATCAAGTGAAATAATAGATATAAAATGACTTACAACATTGAAGTGTCAATGATATCCTGAAAAACTTTCAGGTTGTAGAACATTTTTTTAAAGATTTTATTTATTCATTCGTGAGAGATACAGAGAGAAAGAGAGAGGCAGAGGAAGAAGCAGGCTCCACGCAAGGAGCCCAATGCAGGATGCCCTGAACTGAAGGCAGGGGCTAAACTACTGAGCCACCAGGGATCCGGTTGTAGAACATTTTAATGGCACAAGATGACTTGGGAAACTCAGGAAAAACCACTTTAGTCTGACCTTCCTGCCAGGCCAAGCTGTTTCATGGGACTACTTCCTTCTTGGACCTGTATGGAATGACAGATAGGCCTAAATTTCTTACTCTCAAATAATCACATATTATTGAGGTTGTGAGAGTATTAAAAATAACTAAACAAATACAGTAATTACACATACCTTTTTTGATGTTCCTGAGTTTTACCTGGGTATCTGAAGCATTTTTTTATTCGTTCTGATTGGTCATTGGTTTGCCAAATAGATAAGTTTTAACATAATCTGTTGTTTGTATGTTTCTATGTTTGCATCTTTATTGTGGAAGAGTACACATTTGATCAATATATCTGTGATACTGGCCAGGACATAGTATGGCACATGCTTTGCAAGTGTAAACTCTGGGGTAGGGCTGCAGGGGAGCCTGAAGTCATTTACACATTGAGTAAAGGAAGGTTTTCATCCAGTCTCTAAGCTTCTTTTTCTGTAAAATGGGCATAATCTTATTTACTTCATAGAATTGTTTTGAGAAATAACTGAATCTATTTAAAATGCTCAGCATACTTTCATGATGTTCCTTACAGTAAGTAATCAGTGATCTGACCATGTTATTGGGACATTTCTGTTATAATGCTTTATAGTAACAGAGTTCTTTTATTGGTTTTCCTAGACCACTATGTAGTCCAGCAGAGGTATTATTTGTATACCATTCAACTGTATTTTCTACTAAGCTTTTTTTGTTGTTTGTCTTTTTTTTTTATTTTTACAAGACTTACAAAATGAAATTTGTTCATTGTATTTGAAAACTCTGCCAAAGTTTGGGATCTACCTTGTTTGATGATGAATAGTTTATATACCACACAGACCACCTGCTTATTAGAAATTTAGCATAACTTATCAATAAAACCATCGGAACTTAGAAGCTTTGATTAGAATAGTGCTTTAGAATTTCATTTATTACTTAGTCATTTCATTTTACAATAAGAAATGTATACTAAAAAAAAGAAATGTGTACTAATTAGCATCAAATTGCACATGATATTTGCTTTTTCATGAAAAGTTTCATCTGTTTTGTTCTTTCCTAATTGCATAACATTTTTAAATAAATTATAGGAGGTTAGTTGACTTTTTAAAAAACTGACAAATTTACTATTGTTCTGCATTCTAATATTCTAATTTTTCTTAATTTTTTCTTAAAATATAGTTTCAATTTTCCCAATAATTATTTTTGATTTACTAAAGAAAAAAAAACCCTATAATTACTTAAAATATTTTCTTCTTTTACTTTAATAATGTAAAATTTTAAGAGCATTTCCTTCTGTATAGAGCTTTGGTTTCATCCCATAAATTCTGTTATGTAGACTTATTTTTTAATGCTTTACATAATAGTATAGAATTTTATTATTTCTTTCTTCATGACTATTATGTTTATTCCCAAGAGCTGGGTTTTGTTGGTTTGTGTATTTAAATATTACCATCAATTTTTAATTTTAAGCATCATCATCTTATTTTTATTTTTCAACAAATGGGGACACATAGCTTTTCAGACAGGCTAGGGTTTGGGAACCTAACTTTGGGTGTAGAAAGTGAGCAGCATTTGCCCAAAGGCTCTAGACATGGAACCAAAGATTTTAAACAAGGCATGGAGGACTGAAGCTGGATTAAGAATCAAATTGAGATAAACAAAATATCCATTTTTGTGGTTCTTAATAAAAATGTAGTAATTGTAGTAGTGTTTTCTATTCTTATATTCAAGAAAATAATACAACTTAATAAAAAAAGATATCTAATATCAATGCCCAATTCCACCTCACTAAAGAACTGGCAATTGCCTTTTTTTGTTGTTGTTGTTGACTATAGTTGAAACACAATGTTGCACTACTTTCAGGTGTACAACTTAGTGATTTGACAAGTTTATACATTGACAAGTTTATACATTATGCTACTGTTTACCACAAGTGTAGCTACCATCTGTCCTGTTACATTGCTATACAGTATCATTGACTGTATTTCTTATGCTGTGCCTTTTTTCCCTATGACTTATTCATTTAATAACTGGAAGTCTATTTCTCTCTCTCCCCTTATCCATTCTGCCCAGTCCCCAACTCCTGTCTCTCTGGCAACTGTCAGTTTGTTCTCTGTATTTATAGATTTGATTTTGCTTTTTGTTTACTTGTTTTTGTTGTTGTTGTTTAGTTACCTCTTATGAGTGGAATCATATGGTATTTATCTTTCTCAGTCCGACTTCTTTCTCTTTTTGTGTATTTTTAATTTAAATGTAACTTATTTAACATATAGTGTATTATTAGTTTCAGAGGTAGAATTTATTGATTCATCAGTTGTATATAACACTTAGTACTCATCACATCAAGTGCCCTCCTTAATGCCAATTATCCAATCCCTATCCCTCCATCTACCCACCCTCCAGCAACTCTCCTTTTGTTTCTTATGTTAAGAGTCTTTTATGGGGGATGCCTGGATGGCTCAGCAGTTGAGTGTCTGCCTTCGGTTCAGGTCCTGATCCTGAGATCCGGGATTGAGTCCCACATCAGGCTCCTTGTGGGGAGCCTGTTTCTCCCTCTGCCTATGTCTCTGCCTCTCTCTCTGTTTCTCTCTGTCTCTCATGAGTAAATAAAATAAGATCTTTAAAAAAGAGAGTCTCTTATGGTTTTTCTCTCTCTGTTTTCATCTTATTTTATTTTTCCTTCCCTTCCCCTATGTTCATCTGTTTTGTTTCTTAAATTCCACATATGAGTGAAGTCATACGTTTGTCTTTCTCTGACTGACTTATTTCACCTAGCATAATACACTCTAGTTCTATCCATGTGGTTATGAATGGCAAGATTTCATTCTTTTTGATTGGCTGAGTAATATTCCATTGTGTGTGTGTGTGTATGTGTATCATATTTTCTTTATCTGACTTATTTCACTTAGCATCTATGTTGTCTCAACACAATGTCATGCTCTTCGTGGCTGTATAGTATTCCATTATATATATATATGAATTCCATTTTATATATATATATATATGAATATTTTCCTTATTTGTTCATCTATCAATGGACAGTTTGGTTGCTTCTATATCTTGGCTATTGTAAATAATACTACAATAAACATAGAGGTGCATATATCTTTTTCAAATTAAAGAACTAGAAATTAATTTTAATTGGTATGACTAAGAGGATTTGTGCTTTTTCAGATCCTCCCAATGATATATTAACATGGGCTTATTTTGAACAGTTTGTGTAGAAGAGAGTTCTACTGTTTCAAGAATATTCTTCTGTGCTTACCTCTTTATTTATTTATGTGTTTAAAGATTGTTCTGTTAAGTACTGGGGCTTTTAATTCTCTTACTCATCTTCATTCTCACTTACCTTCACAACTTTTAATTGCTTGTCAAGCACCCAACATCTAATTTACTAAGGCTTCTTTTTCGATTTGTTTTCTTGCTTTCCTACTATTTATATGGGAGGGTCATCTGACTATCTTCCAGGTCTCTAGCCTTTTCTTCACAAATTTTATGATTTCCGTGTTTCTCCCCCATTTGATTTATTTCTACTATTTGTTTTGCACATATCTAGCTATATTTCAAAACTATCTTCCTTATGTTTCAGCTACTAAATATTTTAGTTGGAAATAAGGTTTTATATTCTCTCACAGAATTTTTTTGTCTTATAAATTTTAGTTGTCCTTGCTATTTTGTTGTTATGGCTGTTGTTTAAGTTATTGTCTGAACTATTCAGTCAGTAATTCCATTTTACTAGAAGTCATGTCTTCTGGATATACTTTACTTCTTTTCTCTTTGAACTTAGGAAACTTTTAATTTTCAAAATTGTGTCTTATTGTTTATTTTTTCATTTACTTGTTCCCAAGGTCTTAGGTCCAGGTTCTGAGGCTTATAGCAAAAAGCTGATCAACTGTAGGAAATGTTGTTGGTATGCCCAAGGTCATGATATAATACAACAGTGGGAAGCTCATCATTACCTAGTTTGTGCCCCTCTCTTGCTGATCTGCTTAGTTTAAAGGATGGCAAATGCTGATATACTCCCTGTTTAAAGGACATTGCAGACTGTTCACAAATCTTTGGCTAACCCACATCTCCTTGAGGAATAGGGACACTAGCTAATTCAAAGAATACCGAGGTAAAGAACAATCTTTGTTCTCTCATTGCTCCAATATCTCCACAGGCCATCTTTCCAAATTTCACATTTGCTTTCTGAGAACATATCAACATTGTTAAAATAAATCATTAAAACAACAAAGGAAAAAATCCAAATACGTACTAAAAAGGCACCTGGAAAAACTCAATTCAATATTCTTCTAACAAAAACCTCTATAAAGTTGAAATAGACTGAAAATGCTTAAAACAATACAACAGGGATCCCTGGGTGGCTCAGAGGTTTAGAGCCGGCCTTCAGCCCAGGGTGTGATACTGGAGTCCTGAGATGGAGTCCGGCATCAGGCTCCCTGCATGGAGCCTGCTTCTCCCTCTGCCTGTGTTACCTCTCTCTCTCTCTCTCTCTGTCTCTCTCTCTCTCTCTCTCTCTGTGTGTCTCTCATGAATAAATAAATAAAATCTTAAAAAAAGAATAAATAAATAAAATTTTTAAAAAAAACACAAAACAATACAACAAATGGACAAAAATACACAGAAAATATTATCCTAAAGAATGAAACACTAAGCTAATTAAAATAAAAAATAGAGCTGATATTCCTAATACCATAGTATTCTTACATATTGGTTCAGGGGTTCTATTAAATATAAGACAAGAAAATAAAATAAGTGCTATAATACTGGAAAGGAATATATAAATATTTCTTTATACTGATAATACATTTACATTCTTAATTTTATTTTTAAAGGTTTCATTATTTATTCATGAGAGACACACACACACACACACACACACAGAGAGAGAGAGAGAGAGAGAGAGGCAGAGACACAGGCAGAGGAGAAGCAGGCTCCATGCAGGGAGCCTGACATGGGACTTGATCCGGGGTCTCCAGGATCATACCCTAGGCTGAAGGCAGGCGCCAAACCACTGAGCCACCCAGGCTGCCCTCTGCATTTTTAATTTTTAAAAGTACTAATATTAAGAGATGAATTTAGGAAGAATGATGAAAATATAATACAAAAATCAACTTTCTCATACATATCTATATTATTTATATAAGATTTATAAAGATATATAAATGGAAGAAATACTCCTGTTACAACTTGGAAATCATTCATAAGAAACCTTGAGAATAAACACAGAAGGATTAAACCATAATGTTTTTGATGGGTATAAAGTAAGGGCTAATAAATGGAAATGCATGCCCTGTTCTTTGATAAGTTAAGCCATCAACAAGTAAATTCACCCCAAATTAATAAATATTTAATTCTACAATGGAAAGATGTTATCAAAATTTCTCAATATAATGAAAAAAGTAGAAAGAAAAAAAAGTTATGGAGGAATAGCCTTATTTGATGCCAGAGTACACTGTAAAACCACTGTGATCTAGTCAATATGACATTACTATAAAAATGGGAAATATATTAATATAATACATAGGTTGACAAACTATGGTCATGAGTCAGTTCCTGTCTTTCACCTATTTCCATGCAGGTTTCACATTTTTAAATAACTTAAAAATATCAAAATGAGAATATTTCATGGCACATTAAAATTATGTGAAATTTAAATTTTGGCATCCATAAGTACAGTTTTCTTTGGAACATAGTATGGTCATTTTTTTGTATATTGTCTATGGCTCCTTTTATGATACAATAGCAGCATTGAATAGCTGTGAATATCCTGGCATGTCAGGAGTAAAGTACTTAGCATATGGACCTTTACAGAAAAAAGATTGATGGCTCTTGGTTCAACATATTATAGTGGCAAAGGTGGTGTAAATTGTTCTGGTACAAATGACTAATCCTGCCTATAGAAATAAAGCAATAAAGCAATCCATTTATCTTACACCATAAAGAAAATAAAGCTTATTATGAATTAAATAGTTAACTGTAAAATTAAAAACAATTGTTCCAAGAGATCTGATAAGCAGACTTAGAGAAAATTTCTTAGAAAAAAGTACAAACAATAAACTACAAAAAAGCACAAATATCTAACAATAAGTAGTATTTTTTTTGTAAAAAAGTTAAGAAGTCTCAACAAATCTACTAGAAATTTAGGGGAGAAATTGAAATATAGGGGTCAGACAAATGGTTAAGATCTATAATATAGTTTTAATTTAGTTATTGTCAAGAATAATGAAGATAAAATCATAAAGGAGCAAATTCAAATGGCAAAACAATATGAAAACTCAAACTCAGTGGTAGTTAGGAAAATGCAAATAAAAATGTGTTATTACTCTACAACCATCAGACTGGGAAAAATTTCAAAAGAGCATTAACACTTATTGCAGGTGGGGAAAATGGTTCATGGATATTTAAATTGAAACAGCTTTTTTTGTAAAGCAGTCCAGATGAGTATACTGAACACTTGAAAAAATATACTCATCAATCCCACTCCTGAGAATCTTAGGAATAATAAAAGTAGGGCACAGGGACATATGTCTTAAGTTTTTGTATTGCAAGAATGTACATACAGGAAAAAGATAAGTAAAAGAAACAACCACCAATAGTAGCATGACTGAATCATTTATGTAATGTCTCTGCTATGGGGTATCATGCATTTATTAGTTTATATGAATAGTGTGTTGTGAGCATAAGGAAAAAGATGAAGACATACAGTGTTAATGTTTTTTACCTGGGGAATGGACGGAAAATGTTGGGGAAGAAAAGGAGATGGGAAAGAACATTTTTAAAAAGGTAACAAAGAAGACTGCTACTACCCTACATATGTCTTGATTACCTTGATGTATTTATAAGTATATAAGTGTGTGTAGTAAGGAAATTTCAGAACTATTTTTGATACAATATTATTTCTGGTTTGCTTCATATTCTTAATTAGCCCTGACTTTGCATATTTTATCAATTTTTTGATCCATATAGGTTAATTAAATTTGTATCCATGTCAAATGTTTCTTTTACACTGTAAAATTGGCCTCTTTCTGATATTTATATCTCCATTTTTGCTTTTTTAATCACATTTAATATTTATTTATATGTTTACCCTCATATAACCCCAGTTTTTGGCATGATTTAGTTTTTGTTGTGATGAAATATTTAACCGATGCCTCTTCATTCATGTAAATTAAATTTTCTTCACTTTTCACCATAGTGGTCACACTTGCCTTCATTTCCCATGTATGTTGTTGCTAATTCTCTATTTTGTCTTTATGTAACAACTATATATGGGAGACACATAATTGTTTTCTTTTTATTGATAGGAGCCACCACCTCCTCTTTCTTCTGCCTTTTTCATTTCTTCTTCTAGAGACCAAAATCAACATAGGCTAAATCTCCACGATCTAGTGACCCATATCCAGTATACTTTTATCATTTTCTTTTTTTTTAATATTTTATTTATTTGTTCATGAGCAAGAGAGAGAAAGAGAGAGAGACACACACACACACACACAGAGAGAGAGAGAGAGAGAGAGAGAGGCAGAGACACAGGCAGAGGGAGAAGCAGGCTCCATGCAGGGAACCCGACGTGGGACTCGATCCCAGGTCTCCAGGATCAGGCCCTGGGCTAAAGGCAGTGCTAAACCGCTGAGCCACCCAGGCTGCCCCATTTTCTTTTTTGCCTTATTTCTTCCTCTTCCTGTTCGTTTTTTTTTAAAGCTATACACAGTGTCAGTTGACTTCATTTTATGTAACAGTATGTCTTCCACTTACATCTCCCACTGAGAATTAAATTCAGATGCTCTATATTCACTGTCCTACATCACATCTTCTATTGACCTGTTCTCATTTGATTGAAACAACATCTTTCGATTTAGAGAATATACAGCAGATATTTTTGTCTTTTTTTCTGATTTATTTACTTATTGTAAAGATTTTATTTATTTATTTATTTATTTATTTATTTATTTATTTATTTATTTGAGACAGAGAGAGGCAGAGACACAGGCAGAGGGAGAAGCAGGCTCCCTACAGGGAGCCTGATGTGGGACTCAATCCCTGGATTCTGGGATCCTGACCTGAGCCAAAGGCAGATGCTCAACCACTGAGCCACCTAAGTGTCCCTTTCTTTTCTGATTTTTAAAAAGTAACTATTTTAAAGTGAAAGTTATAGCCCCTCAGCATTTTTAGCATTTTCTTCTTTATTCTCATAATTAAAGTTTTTGTAGGCTCTATGCTGAATTTATATTTTTTCTTTTTTCATAAAGCGACCTATAGCCAGGCCCATTTTGGAGAAGAGTCCTAGGCAATGACTGCCATCAGTCCTGATAGCCCAAGTACCAGCAGAGGCAACAGGCAGTCAGATCTCTTAACCTGGAGGCTTCGAATATATGCCAAACACAGTTTTTGGCACATTGAAGATGTCTCCCTAAGCTACTAATAATATTTACTTTTAGGTACAAATTCCTACTTATTCTTACTCGGCCTAGTATGTGCCTGAAGGAGCAAAATCCATTATGAGAGAAACCCTGGTTTTCCACTGACAGAGAAAAGTTAAGACCCAATTAAACAAACCTTCCTAATGGAATGAAGCTTCTGGAATATAGCTGAAAAGATATTTTCCCTCCCTGTTTATGTGTTAAATGTAGATATGAGGAGAGGCAAATCATATAGACTGGGCTATGGAAGGATCCTAGGAGTCACTCTAATTTCTAGAGACCCTATCTTATATTGTACTTACTAAATATAAGTGAAGGAAAAATTCCTCAAAGAATCTAATTATTAATACCATCCCACTGATAGGAAATATTTTAAAAAGCCTTCACAGAACATGAAGAGTTATTTATTATATTTCAGTGGTTGATGCAGTTGTTGCCTTAGGAGGAATGTTTTCTCATGGACATGGAGGAGTCTAGGTGGTTTCTAAATAGATTAAATCCTACTGTTTTATCATTCACCTATCTTTTTTCCTCTCCTCTGACCTCCTCTCCAGTTTCTTTCCCCTTTTTTTCCTTGTCCAATTCTCTCTTTATAGTTATGGTAAAGCTTTCCTTCATAAACAACTACAGTATAGGATTAGGATAAATTAGTAGTGCAATCTGATTGTGGCAGTATATTATATTTCTACCGCATAGAAATGGAAAAATTCAGTGTCCTAAAACACCTGCATCAGTGGAGTGGATGGAGGCAGTTAAAAAAAGGAGCTTTAAGAGCACAGTTTTACATATTACTCTTTAAAAATTATCTTACCTTTTTATTACAAAAGTAATGCAAGTTATTTTACTCAGTTTAGAATATACAGGAAAGCATATAGATAATGGAAAAAATTCACTTGTAATCTCACCACCTCAAAATAACCATTGTGAAAATATATGCATATTTTCCACAGCTTTTTTTTTTTACTTTGTGTAAGTTTAAAATGAAATTGGGGCCATTCTTGATATACATATGAGTAACCTCTTTTTTACACATAATATTGCAAACTTTTTCTATTTATTTTTCACATTGTGCAAAAATATTTTTAGTGCCCTCATATGAATGTTAATTTAAAACCAATCCTCTCTTATCAAGCTCTTAGGTTCTTTCAATTTCTTACTATTCTAAATAACTCTGTGATACAATTTTGTATATAAATATTTTTGCATAGCACTGATTGTTTCCATAAGTTAAATAATGGGATGTTGCTTTTTTTTATTTTTAAAGAAGCTGTCTTTCAAGAATTTTCCTTTCCCTTTAAAATAGAATATATGCTAATGTACTTCAGGGTCAAAATGGACCTAAAAGTAGTAATTTCCCAAAGTTAAGGAAAATATAAACTGCCCCTATTTTTTTCCTATTTTCTTTTATTTTGCATATTAGAGATACTAAAGAAGCATAAACCAACCACCATAAAAATAAGAACTTTTTGATATATAACTCCATGTTTTAGGTGAAAGATAAATCACTAAGCCTGTGTCCACTGGGATCCTATCAGTAATTCTATCCAGAATATTCTCCATATATGGTTTCTCATATCCGGCTGATGGCTCTTATAATTTTCTATATAGATAGTTTGTCTATGCTTTCTATTTTGGGGAAATTGGGTGATAGGCATTAAGGAGGGCACTTGAAGTAATGAGCACTGGGTGTTGTATGCAACTGATAAATCACTGAATTCTACCTCTGAAACTAATAACACAGTATATGTCAATTAAATTGAATGTAAATTTAAAAATTTTTAAAAATATCCATATGACCAACACTTTTAACAAGTTTAAGGCAAGTGGAGTATGGTATTCTCTGTACTTATAGTGATGCTCATAATTGAAGAAGAACAATAACAAGCATCATATTGACCATCTTTACTGTAGAGAGAATGTACTTGTTTCTACAAGTACAATATCTACAAGTTACTTGATATCTAGAAGTATTTTTATGAGCTGAAGCATAACAAAGTTTCCAGGTGAAGAAGGCATACTTATACATAATCTCTAACTGTCCTTCAAAGGCATTTAGAAAAAGATAGAACTGTATATTTCTAACCATGGTATTTATCTTGATAAAATATAAATCCATATGTAACTTAGAATTGACCCAGTGGAAGTCAATGTCTTGGGGCAGTATGAAATTGGATACTTTGGTAAAAGTGAAAAAACAATAAAATTAAAGCCAAAAGAACTAGGTTCTTCTCTGAATTCCTGGTACTATACTTGCAACAAATGTTTGAGGAAGAAAAGAGGTATAGAAAAGGAACCGGGGGAAAGGAAAGAAAGAAGGATGGATGGCAGAAAGAAGGAACCATGGATGGGAGATTTGGTTGAATTGTTGATACACGAAGCAATGTTGAGTATATTAATAGTTTCTTAATCTTACAGTTTACACCTTCTGCTTCTTCACTTTTTGAAGTGTTTTGTTTGTTTTGCTTTAGTTTTCTTCCCACATATCATGTGGGCTCTGGGATAAAGAATGGGAAGACGTTAGTGCCTACATATAAGACGGTTATTAAGATGTTTCTATTATTTCTCAATTTTATTACTTAATAACCCTTGCCCCTCAACACCATTTATCCATGTCGCGGCATAAATGAGTTGAATACTCTCTAGTAGTAATGGTCCAAGTGTCTGCAGTTCATCAGACAAAAGTCTGCAATGATAGGAAGATTTGAGAAAGTTTCTCGAAGTCCTAAGATGACATTGATGGTCAACCACTCAACTGAATTCACTGAAAGGCAGCAAAAATACTCTTCCATCAGCCTTGAAACTTGCCCATCAGTTTGTGCCTCTTTGGGCCACATCCTTTCCAACATACCTCTGTGCTTCAGAATAAACTTAGGTTCTTGTGTTTTTATTTAGCTCAATAATATATATACACTGATCCTTTAAAAAGGAAGGTGAGGGACACCTGGATGTCTCAGTGGTTGAGCATCAGCCTTTGGCTCAGGCCATGATCCTGGGTCCCAGGATCAAGTCCTTCATCAGGCTCCCCTTCTGCCTGCTTCTCCCTCTGCCTGTGTCTCTGCCTCTCTCTGTGTGTCTCTCATTAATAAATAAATAAAATCTTTAAAAAAATTTAAAAAGGAAGATGAGAAGGAGAAAACAAATGGCATTCTTTTTTTCTTGTATTTTTTTCAAAAAAGGTTTTTATAAAATAAAATGGTCAAAACATATTTTCTGAATAATTAACATATTTCATTCATGAGCTAAAAAGTAGAAATATTAACCATCTTTCTACTAACTTGAATAAAAGCTTTCCATAAAAATTTTGTTTGATCAACAATTTCCCCCAATAATTTGAATTTTTTAAGGCAGAATGTAAACACACAATTAAGATGTTTTATTTCTGTGTTTATACACATGTGTGTTTCTGCACACATACTATCTCTAATATAAAATATCTTGATGATTTGACTCTATTTCTACACTGTAATCATATATTTGAGATAACAGAAACTGGAGTTTCTACAAACTTTTACAGCTTGCTATGAGCTGTCAAATCAACTCAGTGAAACACTGCATTCAATTTACTGCCTGTCATCACAAACTTTAGTAAAGTCATATCGGAGGTCAGGTACATTTTCAGCCTTTGTCTTGACCTCACAGATTTCAAGGTCCTATCAGTGTGATATGAACTTGACTATTTTTTATAAGATGACAGTCAGGGTCTATAATATTTAAGTCCCCAGACCTGCCTGACCAAGTACATGGCAACATTCTCAACTAAGGCTTAGAATATGAGCAAAAAATAACTGGAGTACTTGATTGATATAACTTGTATTATAGACTATACAACATTTGTAATTACCTTCCCTGGGAATATTGGCCTTATGGGAACATGGGGGGCAAAACAAATTGCATATTCAGAAAAGCACACCAATAAATATTCTGGCACACTCAAATATTCTTGGGGCTGGGGATAGGTAGGAGATGATAGAAAACAAACAAATAATATTTTCTTTGCATCTCCTTTTTACTATAGTGATAGGTTTGTTAATATGTACATAGTTATAGGAAGCATCAGTATGCTGCCTTTATTCATTCTCCAATAAGCTCCAGACAATTACAGAAATCCTATTAGCCAAAACGTTTGGGTATAGGAGTTGGTTGGTTAATCTAAAAGCTGATTTTCATTAAATATAAAAAAAACATATATTTAAGAATAATTTTTCTTTGGGCTCATAGATTGGTATCCACTGAGTTTTATTATTTCTTTCTCACACAAACCACATCCATAATGAAGTATCCATATGTTTACATTTTGACTTTGAAAAACTAAATAGCCATATGCTTCCATCTCATTTCTGGCACATTTAAATAAAATGTACAGTGAGTAATCAGGTGACTGTGTAAATTATCATTAATATAATGATGATAATATGTATGTATTGCATCTATGTCTGTTTGTTAGCATTTGAAAAAGGAATGTAATTCGAACTTTGAGAGGAGGGTCTGAGCTTTTCTGGCCGCCATTTTTTTAATTCCAATGTAGTTAACATACAGTGTTATATTAGTGTCAGGTGGATGATACAGTGAGTCAATACTTCCATATAATACTCTCTGCTCATCAAGGTAAATGTACTCTTTTTTTAAAGATCTTATTCATTTATTCATGAGAGACAGAGAGAGGCAGACATAGGCAGAGGAAGAAGCAGGCTCCCTGTGGAGAGCCTGATGTGGGACTTGATTCCAAGACTCTAGGATCACAGCCCAAACCAAAGGCAGACGCTCAACCACTGAGCCATCCAGGTGTCCCAAAGTAAGTGCACTCTGAATTCCCTTCACCTACTTCATTTATGCCTCCACCCACCTCTCCTCTGGTAACCATCAGTTTGTTCCCTATAGTTAAGAGTCCGTTTTTTGGTTTGTCCCTTTTCCCTCCTTTATTTAGCTTCATTCCTTAAATTCCACGAGTGAAATTATTTTTCTTTCTTTAACTGACTTATTCCACTTAGCATTATATTCTCTAGATCCATCCATGTTATTGCAAATAGCAAAACTTCGTTCTTTTTATGGCTGAATAATACATCATTATAAATATATTCCACATCTTGTTTATTCATTCATCTGTCAATGGACCCTTGGGCTGCTTCCATAGTTTGGCTATTGTAAATAATACAATGCAATAAACATGGAATGTATATATTCCTTCAAATTAGTGTTTTCATCATTGGGTAAATACCCAGGAGTGCAACTACTAGATCATACAGTAGTTCTATTTCTAACTTTTTGAGGAACCTCCATACAATTTTCCACATTGGCTACACCAGTTTGGATTCCCACCAAGAGTGCACAAGGGTTCCTTTTTCTTCTCATTCTTGCCAATACTTGTTGTTTCTTGTGTTTTTTATTTTAGCTATTCTGACAGTGTAAGGTAATATCTCATGGTGGATTTGATTTGCTTTTCCCTGATGATGAGTGATGTTGAGCATCTTTTCATGTGTTTGTTGGTCATCTGGATGTCTTCTTTGGAGAAATGTCTGTTTGTGTCTTCGTTCCATTTTTAAAATTGGATTATTCAGGGGTTTTTGGTTTTGAGTTGTATATGTTCTTTATATATTTTGGATATTAACTCTTTCCAGGTATGTCATTTGAAAATATCTTCTCCCATTCAGTAGATTGTCTTTTATTTTTTGTTGGTTGTTTCCTTTGCTGTGCAGAAGCTTTTTTGCTTTGATATAGTCCCAATAATTTATTTTTGCTCTTATATCCTTTGCTTCAGGAAACATATCTAGAAATTGTTGCTATGGCCATTGTCAGAGAAATTACAACTTGTTCCCTCCTATGGGATATTTATGGTTTTAGGTCTCAAATTTCAGTCCTTAATCCATCTTGTGTTTATTTTTGTGTATGGTGTAACAAAGTGGTCCAGTTTCATTGTTTTACATATAGTTGTCCAGTTTTCCCACACCATTTGTTGGAGAGCCTACCTTTTTTCCCATTGTGTATTCTTGCCCCCTTTGTTGAAGATTAATTGACCATATAATTGTGGATTTATTTCTGGGATTTCTATTCTGTTCCATTGATCTACATACCTCTTTTTGTGCAAGCACCATACTGTTTTGATTACTACATCTTTGTAATTTAATTTGCATATGAATTGAACTTATTGTCAATTTCTGAATATGTATTTTAAAATATACTTAAATATTCTAGTGAAATCCATGTGTTTAAAATATTAATTGAATTAGATATCTATATTTATTAATACACCTATAAATCCTTCATAATAAATGTTGATTTGAAAACTCAATTTTATGTAAAATAATTAAGATAATTTTAGGTAAGTAGGCAGTCATTTAATAAGAATAGTAAGAGAATAATTTGCCTTGATAATTTTAGAAAGATCATGACATGTTTTGAATCAAGAAATGACTAAAAAAACTAAATAATAATATAGAACAGAATAACTAAAATCATATTTCATCACAATTCTATTTACACAAATATTTAGTAGACTCACAATCATGACATTTAACAATATGACCATTAAAATGTATATAAAATTAAAGTTATGAGTCAAAAACAAACAGTCTGAGGAATATTTTACATCTTATGGGGGCTGAAAGGCACAATTTTTATCTCACTTCCTCAAAATACCAACAAAGTGAAAAAGCTATAAAAGTCGTCGGGCGGTTTGAACGAGAGGAAGCCGAACTGAAGCTGAGCACAGGCAGTGGACGCGGTCTCGCCGCGAGCTGAAGATGGCAGTGAACGTATATACTCCATGTCTGTCACCTGTGATAACCTAAGTCGACATGACATGCTGGCCTGGATCAATGAGTGTCTGCAGCTGAATCTGACAAAGATCGAACAGTTATGCTCAGGGGCTGCCTATTGTCAGTTTAGGGACATGCTGTTCCCTGGCTCCATTGCCTTGAAGAAAGTGAAATTCCACGCTAACCCAGAGCATTGAATACATCCAGAACTTCCAAACACTACAAGCAGGTGTTAAGACAATAGATGTTGACAAAATAATTCCTGTGGACAAATTAGTAAAAGGAAAGTTTCAGGACAATTTTGAATTTGTTCAGTGGTTCAAGAAGTTTTTTAATGCAAATTATGATGGAAAAGACTATGACCCTGTAGCTGCCAGACAAGGTCAAGAAACTGCAGTGGCCCCGTCCCATGTTGCTCCAGCTCTGAACAAACCAAAGAAACCTCTCAGCTCTAGCAGTGCAGCTCTACAGAGGCCCATTGCAACACATAGAACTACTGGAACTGATAAGGCTGGCCCGGGTGTGGTGGGAAAGAATCCTGGTGTGGGCAACGGAGATGATGAAGCAGCTGAATTGATGCAGCAGGTCAATGTATTGAAAATTACCGTTGAAGATTTGGAGAAAGAAAGATTTCTACTTTGGAAAGCTAAGAAACATTGATTTGATTTGCCAGGAGAATGAAGGGGGAAACAACCCTGTATTGCAGAGGATCGTGGACATTCTCTATGCCACAGATGAAGGCTTTGTGATACCTCATGAAGGGGGCCCACGGGAGGAACAAACAAGAAGAGTATTAACAGCCTGGACCAGCAGAGCAACATCTGAATTCTTCACTCCAAATCATGTGCTTAACTGTAAAATACTCCCTTTTAAAAGAAACTCACTGGTTTCTTTTCATGAACAAACAGTACCTCTTCTTAAAATGCACTTTGCAGAAGTTTCATCCCTTTTCTAATGAGTTTGAGTTAGGAGCTTTTACCGTGTAGCAGAGCAGTATTAACATCTAGGTGGGTCACCTGGGGAACAGAGAAGCTGACTGTGGGGCTCACTGTGTGGACGCTGGTAACACTCACTGCTGGAGAAGGTGCTTTTATGTCGTACACTGAGGTGGAGTCTTCAGTAGAGAAATGTAAAGACTGATTTGAATTTTAAGCTAATGTGAAATCTTGGCAGAGAACGTTTTAATAAATAAATGCCTTGAGAGTTAAAAAAAAAAGCTATAAAAATAAGTAATTTCAAGTCTAATCATTATATACAATATTAAGAAAATTAGGAAAAAATTTGAGGGGTAAAAATAATATACTCCTTCAGAGACATCAGTTGAAAATGAGCAGGCATTTATAATTACTATCTAAAGGCTATTACTACTGAAAAATTATTATTTCTTGTGACAATAATTCAAAACCTTTAAAATTTAGCAATTAAAATGTAATTAAGAAATTATAATAACAATACAATTTTTATACAATTTGAGATCTTTTTTTCTATCCTAGAATGATATTTATATTTGACTTTGGTAAAATTTTGATTTAATACTCAAAATTCTACCATTTGGCTCTTAACCAAAATGTGTATTGACTACACATTGTACAAATAGATATTTCAAACATATCATTATCAAAACAGAATAATTTCCAAAGAAAACTCTCTTAGCTTTACTTGCCAAATATAGCCTGGAATTTGTATACATCTATTTATGTATACATCTATTTAGTGTACAATTACTCTTGCTGAAGTCATCATCACCTTTCCTTTGGACACTTAGAAGACATTCTTAAGTGGGCTCTGCACTTTTCTTCTTGCTTCTTTATAATCTGTTGTCCAGGAGTAATCTTATAAAATCATGTCTTATAGTTCCCCTTAAATCCCTGTAATGGTTTCTTAGCACATTTTTTCAATACAAATTCTTAAGTATAAGAGCCATTTCTTGCCTCCTTCTTTGAGTATTTGAACACTTCTCTCCAACTCATTCTTTTATCTCTTCTAGTCTTTATTCACCTATATCTCACTGAACTTTTCTTGCCTCAGGAACTTTCTCTCTATTCTGCTCAGTACCTGTGACCCACAAATTCTCATAGCTTGGTTCGTCAGTCAGGTCTCAGCTCTAACATCACCTCTTCAGAAAGGCTCATCATTCAATCTAAGTGTTCTGAGTCTTTTTCAGATTACATATTCTTTTGAGATATTGATTAATGATACAAATTCTCCCCTCCCCCGAATGTGCATATTACTAGTCACTCAATTTTTTATACAATTTCAAGGACTTCATGGAGCCTAAGTTATATAGAAATCCTAGAAGTCCAAGTATCCTAGGTTTGGAAGACTAGATCTCTCCATTCCTTAGAACCAATAGTTCATTATTCCCCAGGAGCTATCATTATCAAATAACATTTTTCTTTATTTATATATTGACCTATATAATATTTACTCCCTCTCTTAAGTGAAAGTTTTAAGAAAGGAGGCAGAAGCCTTTTCTTACCTTTGTGATTAACTGAAACCTCAGAACCTGAAACAGTGCCTAAATTTGAGTAGGCATTCAATAAATATCTGTTATATGAAAACACTGAATGAAATCTTTGTAGTTCATGCCAATTGTAGGAGAGAAGGTATGCATGGTAAAGAGGTCTGACCCTTTTGTAGCAAGTGTGCTGATTTTGGTGTGTCTGTTTCAAGAAAATATCTATCTCCCTCTAGAAATCCCACTGGCATCTGCCTCCAGTACTTGAGAACTGAGTCACTATATATCAACTGCCCCATATGTGGAGTGAAGAAATTGGAGATCCAAATACAACATAATAGATTTAAAAAATACTCACAGCAGTATAGCTGAGACCTGACCATTTCCTGGGAACAGATTGGTTTGGAGAAAGAGATTTGCCAAAGAAAAAGATGTCAAAGCCTGTGTGTTAGAAAGATTGGAAGATATCCCAAATGGCTTGGAGGTAGTTTGGAAGTATTTTATTGTAATGGGTTAAAAGTATAGTATTTTGTATCCTAGAGATGTAAGCTTAATTTTCAACCCTGTAATTTACTAGTTGATTGAATAAAATTACCCAAGATCACACATCAAAATATACAGAGTTTTGCTGACTTTTTGATAAAAGTGTTTGACACTTTCCTCCCTGATTACATCTACTATAAAGTATCCCAGACACCAATGTTACTTTTTTTTACTACTTCATATGCTGCTCTACTCATTATGTTCTCATGATTCTTAATCATCCTTCTCCCCAAGTTCCCTTTTTTTTTCCCAATTCTTCTCACCACTACTTCTGTTCTTGATCTACAATTTGGATGTGTTCTCTGTTTATCTAATTTTATTAATAAAACCTTATCTAAATGACCAGTCTGTTCTAAGTTCTATTTCTCTATTGAATAGTTATATGGTTGGAAATTTCCATAGTGCAGGAGTCAATTGGGTTGCCAGTCCAACAATTGTTTGAGTACGGAGAGGTTACCATAGCCGACAAGCCATTCTTGGATCTGGAAACCTTTGTCAGCAGCTTTCTACTTATTATTTTCATTATCCCCCTTGATCACTGAAAAGTTGTTTTCTAGAAAAAAATCATTAATAATTTGACGGATTTTCTTTTTTCTTTTTTTAAAGATTTTATTTATTCATGAGAGACACACAGAGAGAGGCAGAGACATAGGCAAAGGGAGAAGCTGGCTCCTCGTAGGCAGCCCAATGTGGGACTCCACCTAAATTTATAATTCATGATCTCTGTAGGAGTATATGTGTATTTTCTAGGGAGAAGATAATATTGGTTACTGTGTAAAAAAGAAAGGATGTGGAATACTCCATACACAATGGAGTATGCCATAGCCATGAGGAAGGAAGACATCCTCCCATTTCTGACAACATGGATAGACCTTGAGCACATTATAGTAAGAGTTGTAGGCCAGACAGAGAAAGAAAAGTATTGTATGATATCATTAATATCAATATTTTTTAAAATTAAACCATAAAAACCAGAGAGTAAAATGGTGGTTACAAGAGAAATGGCATGAAAAATGGCATAAAAGTAACAGAGTTTAAAGCTTCACCCTGAAAATGAGTAGTAAATAAGCTATAGGGGTCTAATGAACAGTATAATGAATATAGAGAATACTATTGTACTATAATTACAAAATGTGCTAAATATCACTATATCAGCAACCATAATGCAATATATAAATCTATAAAAGTAACATGCCATATACTTTAAATCTACCCAATATTATCAATTTTATTCAGAAAAAAAGGCAAAAAAAGAATAAAGAAAATGTCAGAAGGTATAATAAAAGAACAGTTAGAAATCTCTCAGTTACTTTCAGCTTAATCTACCATATTTGGTAGCTATTCTTTTTAAGGTGCTCTATTGTCTGGTCCACAGAGAGCTAGATAGTCAACATCCTACTTATGGCACTGAGAATATGACCACAAATGCCTGGATGTTCCCATTTTGTGGAGGAATATAGGCTATGAAGTAAAACAAAAGAATGAATAAATACACATTTGACAAGAAAAAGAGTAGCAAGACAGTGCCCAATTAGGGTTAAGTGAGCAGCTACCTTAAAATTTGGAATGGCTTTGAAGGATGACTGAATTACGGTAATCTTTCTTCTTCTGGAACACACCATCTGTTTAAATACAGTCTTGCTTCTTTGTATTAGAAAAGACTGATGTTGTGTCTAATTTTCTCTGTATTTCTTCCTAGGATGATGCACCTTTCTTGATGGGTGAATACAATAAGTTCATCCATTAGTTTCCATCTCTTCCACCTGCCCTCTAATCAGCTTACTCATTGGAATATCAGTCACCTGGTAGCTATTACTCTTCCTACCTCTCTTTTTCTTTCCTCTCCCTTCTCCTTGCCCTTAGTCACATGTGCATCATTTGTCGGAAAGTGTCCATCAGAAATATATCAGAATGGCAAGTTCTTGAGACAGAAGATCACACAAACTGAGTGTGTCCAGGTGGAAGACCAAATATTTGGAAAGGATACCAAGTATTCAATAAACATGGGAGCTGATATGAGAAGAGGAAGTCCAGCCCATATCATCCCAAAAAGTAAAACTAGAAAAAGGAATCAGAAGGTAAGATTTGGGCTTACAGTATTTTTCTAAGAAGCAAAGTTATCCAACAATGAATCATGCTGCCCTGTGCAGAAAGAGATTCCTCATCAAGTAATGTGGTGACATTGAATATGGCATCAGTATAAAAGAGATTAAAATCCTGGGCATTAGTTCTGGTTGCTTTAGATTGTACAGAGTCATTCAATGCTACTCCTCTGATTTAAACAAACAAACAAGCAAACAAACTAAAGCTTCAGTGTAATAATTATGTAGAAAATTTTCCTGACTGTAATAGAAGCTGATTCATTTGCTCTCTCACCCTATCTTCCATCTAGTTCTGATACAAAAACAGTGCTCTTGATTATCAGTGGGCACATGATACAAACTGAAGGAACATAGATAGCACAGTATTGGGGCAGAACTGATTGGTTTAGGTAAGACCAATCAGATTCCTTCTCTGGACTATATACAGGCAATGGGAAGAAAAATGCTTTCTCTATATGGTGGTCACCAAGTCAAATTGTATGATTTGTGTATGCCCAGTATTCATTTCCTGGATCAAATGCAGGAAAGACATGTACAGTGTGGAAATGTGTGACTACAGGTAAAGGCTAAACTGCAAGTTTAAAAATGTAAGAGTCTGCAAAACATTGTTACTTTCCTTTGGATTCCATCAGGGCTCTGGTCAGTTTCATTCCTGTGCTTACTAATTATGCCATACAATAAATGTCCCCCGAAAAGCTAGTCTAACCTAAGGATCAAAGCCAGTCTTATCAAGCTTTATATATACTAGGCATATCAGGCTATCAATACTTGGAATCATAGTCTGTTTTATGTACTATTAGTTCTAGGACTTATTCTAGAGGATTTAAAAGAAAAATATCATATTGCAAATATATTTTGTATCCATTCTAGCCTATGCAATTTTAGGGCTCAAATAAAGGCACAAAAAATACTTCATATGTGTGTATCAATCATTTGGGTGTGATTAGAACTCTAAAGTAGTTCATTTGAGATATTTTTTACTGATATGCCCCTAATGGGAAAAGGGAGTAAATTCAAACCCTGAGAGTCAGGGGCTTACCCATTAATACAATATTTCTTTAAATTCCTGTCTTCTACCTTTTCTTAGTAATCAAATTTTGCACTGAAATCCATGATAAATATTTTTTTTATTTTAACGTTAAGTATAGAGTTTCAAAATTTTAACCTATTTTCCCAAAAACCTGTCAGTAAAATATAATACATTGGGAAGATACACTATTTATAGCACAGAGTTGCATTTCCTTTAGGCACACGATGTTATAGCCCTAAGAGTAAGTACAATTTTGTTTGAGGAAAGTTGGTCATCAAAAACCTGTTGGTACAACAAAAAGCATGCATTGCTCTCCAATGAGAGTTCTGGGAAAGAAATGAATATTAAGATTTAACTCAGATTTCCAATTGTCCTGCATGTTACCAAACCAAGCTTATTTTGTTAGTCCTAAATCCAAAATATGGTCCTACATTTATTAGAAAGGATCATACAAATTGCCTTATGTATAAAAGATTAAAATATTCAGACTTTCTGATTGATTAAAGGAATTGGTGAAGCATTTCTGATAACTTGCTTATTATATTTAAAATGTGGTGTTGGCTATCTAGAAAACTGTAATTGTCATTCTTTAATAAGATTGCTTAATCTACTTGTTACAAATAACAAATTAGTTTCTAAAAACAACAACAATAACAACAACTTAATTATACCAAAACTACAGATTCTAACTTTGCAAGTTTATTTTGGAGTCTGCTTGACCTGCTTTGAGAAGCAAATTGCCATGGGAACTGGAGAGAACAAGCATGAAAGTGGTTGCTTTTACCAAGTGGTACCATGGGAGGAATCAGATTGAAATTTAAAATGTGATATAAATTATTCACCATGATGTTAACATTTTAAACAGAGTCTTTTCACATCTCTTATCCCACTGGGATCCACAATGATCCTCTGAGGTAGATAAGACTAGTATCATTATCCCCACTCTACAGATGAGGATATTTATGTCCTTGAAAGTTGAATGAGTTGCCCAAGGTCAGGCAATATTTAATTTAGAAATAGATCCTGGAGCTTTCGCTTTCTTTTTGGGTTTTCTTTATTCACATTTCCCCCCCTGCCTGCTATTCAGAAAAGAGGCATTGTGCTTACTAATATTCTAGAACTGAGAGGGAAGAGTACATTTTGATATCACAGAATAACCAAACTGGCAGTACCATTAATCTTGGCACATATATTGATCTTTTCTGTTAAACAGACACACACACACAAACCCATAAAACATGCATCACACTTTACAGTGGGTACATAAGTATGTGTATTTCCCAACACATTTCTCAAATATAGTGGAAGACCTGATTTTTAGTATAACATCTTAGGACGGATCTTTCATTA
Organism: Vulpes vulpes; assembly: GCF_048418805.1. NCBI lineage: Eukaryota > Metazoa > Chordata > Mammalia > Carnivora > Canidae > Vulpes > Vulpes vulpes. The sequence goes on from NC_132792.1 coordinate 110,267,861, forward strand.
CCATTTTCCCTCTTTTACCATTTGAACCATCAGCAATACCTTCTGGCTTTACCTTTATATATCCAGATTTTTTTTTAAAGATTTTATTTATTTATTCATGAGAGACACAGAGAGAAGGTAGAGACATAGGCAGGCTCCTTTTGGGAGCCTGATGTGGAACTCGATCCCAGAACTCTGGAATCATGCCCTGGGTCAAAGGCAGACCCTCAACTGCTGAGCCACCCAGGCAGCCCTATATATCCTGAATTTAAAATTTCTACCTAGAAGGGGAGGAGGGCGGGTGTTGGAGGGGAATGGGTGACGGGCACTGAGGTGGACACTTGACGGGATGAGCACTGGGTGTTTTTCTGTATGTTGGTAAATTGAACACCAATAAAAATTAATTAAAAAAAATAAATAAAATAAAATTTCTACCTACAATACCTTGACCCAAGTTACCTTCATCTCCCACCTGGATTGCTGCATATCACCTAATGGCAAGGGCAATAAGTGGCAAAAACTGGACGACCTATAAGCAGGGCTACCCAAGAACCCTAGAAATTCTTCACCTCTAGAATGTAATATGCTGCTATGTCAGTGCTGCTGTATTTTGAGGTTTCGTCATTACTGCAGCTTAGTCTATATTAGTTAATGCCCTACAGGCAATACAGTCTTACTCCTGCCTACAGCTCTGACTTTGTCTCCATATCCCCTTCACCCTGTACCCTGAGCTAGGCTATACTCTCTATGCCTTGAGCAGCCCATGTAATTTTTCCACCTGTTTTCTTTTCCACCTGAATGTTCTTCCCCTATATCCTCACTTGGTTTCATCCTTAATTTATTTGGCTTTTCAATAAATCTTAATTTATTGAGAACTTCCTTTGTTCAAATATCACCTTTATAAAGAGTCTTTCCATGACTGTTTGGTCTAAAATAATCCCATCTATTTTTCATCAAGAACTTGCCACATTTCAAATTATTGCATATCTTTATATTATTTGCTCCATTAAAAAGAAAAAAAAGATCTTAGGTAAGCAAAGACTTTTTTCCTGTTCATGCTTATATTGCTCATTTAGCTCACAGAAGTTCCTTTCACTTCACTTTTGACTCTAGGTTATTGAGCAGGGTTATGCTCAGCCTGCTATGGGTTAGAGATTTAAAAGATAAAAAATCATGTAGAACTGATACCCATCTTGGGAGCTGCAGCACTTATAGAACTGTTTATATAAACAAATACTCTTCAAATACTGAGATTCTGTTAGGTCTTCCATTAATTGGTTCCCACTGTATGAAGGATATCTTACTCTTAATCTCATATTACTGTGGCGAGTTAACTGAGATTTGGTGAGATTAATAACTTGACCAAAATCACACAGCTAGTTGTAACTAGCACAGGAAAAAAAAAAAAAAAGATTGTATGTCTTTTGGGCTTCAGCCCATTCCCTTAAGATTCTTTTGTGTTGTTTTGTATTGTTTTTGCATAATGTGGCAATACTTAAACAGAAAAAAAAAAATAACATGCACATTGAAATATCCAGGGTTTGTGGTCTGGTGTGATGAGCCTCAAAACGCTCAGGCTCATTTTTGCTCTACTCCATAGAAAGGCAACTGAGTCACTGAAATTTCTTTGTGGAACAGGGCAGGGAGTGAGAGTCTTAGAATCAACTTTGTATGGACATACTGAAGACTGTTTACATAAACTTTTTGGAAGATTCAAAATTTCAGGAATTATGTGTGAAGAAGGGAGTTAACTGTGGACGCTAAATGCAGGAAGAGTGAATGGAGAAACTATGCAAGAGTAGACGGACCTTTTGGTGTAAAGTCAATTACTCAACTGCTGATTTCTGCCTGTACACTTAGAAGTGGGAGCCTGAAGGAGATGTGAGGAGGCACCTGAGTTTCCACAGCAGGGCACTGATACTAAGCAGTGGGCATGTTTCCTCAAATGCTCTGAGATAAACCCAACTTCCCAAACAATTTAGCCTAGATCAGCACCTGGCTGAGATCTTTTGGAAACCAAGGTGCAGTGTTTTATACTCTTCCTAAGGAATTCTGAGCATTAGTCTTATATCCCATGTCCCTTGTCCCATGGCCCCTTGAATGCTACCTTCTCTGGTGGAAAAATAAATCACCTTTAATATATGTCTTAGTAATTGTAAAGCTATATTGAAGAAACTACTGTTCTTTCAGTCAGAAAATCCACTTTGGTGACCTACCATTTTGGTGATCCTTCAAAACACCTAAAATCAGAAGCCCTTACAAGTCCCATATAACTTCCTCACATGTTCCCCTCCAGTCAGATTGTGGGGTTAGTAGGTATTAATCTAGGTCAGCATCAAGTAGGTATGAACATAATGAGTAATATAATTAGAAGTCTCTAAAAACTAATTAAGGCATGAGCTGCTAATCAAATCTGAGATCCACTGACTCACAAACCATGTGTCAAGTATGACACAACATAAGAGGGCAAGAACAAACCAGTGTTTCAACACAGAGGGCATCCTGGAAATCCAAGCAAATGCTATGATAAGTAAGACCAGCTATGGATTGTGATGTGTCCTCCCAAAATGTATATATTTAAGTCCTAACCCCAATGTGACTGTGTTTGGAATAGGGCCTTTAAGGAGGTCACTAAGATTAAATGAGGTAATAAAGGTAGTGCCCAAATCCCACAGGACTAGTATCCTTTTAAGAAGGGGAACACTCTAGAGCTTCCTTTTTTTGTGTGCATACGTGTGCCTATAGGAAAGGCCATATGAGGACAAAGCCAGAAGGCAACCATCTATAACTCTCACCAGAAAGAAGTCTTATCAAAAATCAACCCTTCTGACACCTTAGTCTTGAATTTCTAGCCTCTAGAACTGATAAAACACATTTCTGTTGTTTAGGTCACCTAGTCTGTGCTGTTTCATTATCAGAGCATGATTAACACAATCAATAACTAACATTTCGAGAGGCACCTTCTAGACAACTCTGAATTGGTACTAATATTACTATTCCAGTTTAAGGAAATTGAGGCACAGAGATCTAAGTAATACATTCAAGGTCATTAAGAAAATGGCAAAGTTGGGACAAAAACTCAAAGCTACAAGACTTAAAATCCACCTGCTCAGGCAATATGTACCTTCATCACCCTCATACTTGCACACCATCATGAAAAATGCATATTGATCCTCAGAAACAAGTAGTACTTTTTAAAAAGCTCACATTTTCACAATTGGAATTTAGGATATATTTATAGGATTTTTCATTCTTTATGCATTTCATTGTAAGCAATACACTCACACACATTTTCTTAGATTGTTAAGATTGTGCCTCTGCCCTTCCATGGGTTAGTTTATATGAGAGTAAAGACCCCATATCTATTACCCTTCTTGGACCAAGACCTTACTTTTCAAAGTAATCAATGGCCTTCTACATTAGTAGATCTCAACATATTAAAATGACCCAAGTCAGGAAAAATGAGAAAAGGAGCTTACGAGTATTACCTTTATCCCATAACTGCTATTTTATGCCCATCTGATATATTAACAATCCACAATAAAGTCCTACAATTTAATAATTTGCAAACAGTTAACAATATTTTTTATTAAATCAGTGAAGCAAGAGGTTGAATCAAATTGTGAGATAAAATTTAAGGACAAGCAAACTTCAAACGATGGTTAAATGTTTAATCAAGGCATTTCAGTGATGGTATAAATGTCAAAACAAGAGACTTATGTGCCCAAACCTTTAAAACATCAGGGTGTCTTATTATTTTTAATACTTTTCAAAAAAACATGTATTTTTTAATCAACAACTTCTATTACCTAACTTTATGGTTCATAAACTGTTATAGTTGTCAGAAGATCTACACATTTCTCTTTCTACCCAACTAATAAAAATAAATGAGAAAACTGAAGATATTTTTATTTTTGAGTAGGCTTATAATTGGAACTTTTAAAAACTTTTTTTCTTTTACCTCCTCTCACAAATGCTGTACTTGACCTAGCACATGCATGCTCAGGTATCCTCATGGGATAGCATGTAAACTTGGCATACACTGATTTATCTCAGATCACAGCATTTTGCCCGAAAATAATGTGCTCTTCTAACTTGACATCCTTCTATAGAACTAATACATCAAATACGGTTTTTTTACAGTTATAATAATAGTATATATATGTATATAAATATATATATATACGTATATATACGTAATTGCTTTTAGTCTTCTGCATCCTTTAATTTTTATTCCCACAACAAACTTTAGGCAAGACAGAGCAGACATTATCTTATTCATATTATACAGAAGGGAACTATGGCTCAATGACTTGCTGAATATGCCTTAGCATGTGTTCTACTGCTCTTTCTAACACACCATGCAAGTGTCCACAAGTATCCAAGTTCCTTATTTCTTTCATAGAAGATATTCTAACATTTTATGAAAAAAGAATTTTACAATAACCAGAAAGTGCACAGCTTTGATGAATATTAATGAATTCTCAATATTATCTCTCACAACACCAGGTTTCAGAAATTCTTCAGTCATCATGGAAGCTCATGTGTTAAGCACTTAATGTGTGTTCTAAACAATGTACTGGTGGGAGTCTAACATTTAAACACATAGTCTCTGTCTTCCAGTGGGCTTAGATTGCTGGAGAATAAGATTTTAAAGATGTGAAAGTAGAAAATAATTCATTTGGCTCAATAATTGGCACATGAAGACATCTTCAACATTACATTGTTTTATTGCATACATAATAAAATATCTAAAGGTATAAAACAATGCAACATTTCTGACCAGGCAGTAGAGGACTGCCACATGCATGACAAAAACTACACTTGTCATGGGGTCATACGGTCATTATAGGCTGGACATATAGGGCAAAATTTATTTGGAGGATGAAAAATTTGAGCTGGTTCTTCTTTATTTGGGTTTCCCTCTCAACTCATCTTTCAACTGATGAGCCACCTCTGCCATCCCATCTTAGTTGGTACATAGTTGTGCTTGGCTCACTCAAGCAATGCTTCTCAGAATTCAGGAAGAAACTATCCCCATATCGTGGGACAAATGATTAGTTGAACACTGCTTTCATGGTTAGCAAGTTACATGGATAATGCCCTGGGGCATCTAATTAAATAGCCCAAACTTATACAGAATTGGAAAAAAAAAACATACTTGTGAAATAATTTCTTTATTTATATGACTGCAACTCACCCACACTTAGGTACAGATAGTTCTACAATAATTATCATAAAACGTATTTTGTCTTCCCAGAATCTGAGTGAGAATACAAAATCTTGTAATACAGTTCATTCAGTTATGGTAGACATTAAGTTATTATAATTGTGGTCCTTTTCAGTGTGCTTGAACCAACTACTTAAAATGCTCATTTCCTCAAAGAAATTTCTTACTCTGCTTTAATTTTCTGGCTTCTAAATATACAAGGACATTTTGCATAGAAGACCCATACTACATTGATAAAGTTAGAAAATATTTCTAATTATCTCAGTTTAAGGAATTCCTACTCTAAATAGCTATGTAGAAATAGTCACATAGGAGGGAATGGCTTCTGCTAAACTTCAAATATAGTGAATATAGTCCATATGACTTTATCTTCAAATTAGACAATTTAAGAATTTCTGACATGTTCCAAGTCACTCTGGCTGAAATCCTAATATGCTTTGAATGTCTCATGTCTCAACCAGCCCAGATGATTGTTCTACCTTAACCACTTAATATGCATGCCTCAAAATAAGATTGTGATTATGTTCCTTCTCACTGGGCATTCTCTTTTCTTGGACTCACACATGGTTTGAGTGTTTCATTTTCAATATCACACAAACTCTGAACCCTCATCAAAACTGTGAATATCCAACAGGTTTACTGGCATTTGCCTATAATCATTTTTCAAGTGAACTGTCAGCACAGTCTTAATCTGCCTTTGGCTGCCCTAATTGTTCCCACCTTATCTGCCAAGTCTTTCACTACTGGAAAAGTTTGCTGAGGTTTTACATTTATTCATCAGTAATTATAAAAATGTGTATAAGGATATGTTGCACAGTTAAACACGTGGAAGACCTTATCTGAGCACCTCATCATGAGAAGCAAGCCATGAAACTCAGACACTGGATCTGAGCCTGTTGCCAAACATTCTACCTTTATGTCATTTGGGGGAAGAATTAAATATATGTAGCATCTACACTATTATAAAAGCAATTACAGTGATAATCAGTTATCCAGATGTTTTATTGATTTGATGCCCAAAGTCCAGATGTTTAGAAATATCTATGATTGGCATGATGTGAACATATCCAAAGACTATTATTCCAGTCTGCTGAAAGGGATAATGTTATTCAGATAATCTGCTTTGCTAATAATGCTTTTATATACTTTCCAAGAGTACACAGTTCAAAAAGCAAACAGAAACACATCAGTTTTGTAGTCACTACTAAAAGATTCTACTAGACATGATTTCATAATCATCCTACTAGATTCCTTTTGAATCTACTGGCTACCTTCAAAGGCCTAGAAAAAAAAAAAGAGGAGGTAAGTAAAACTGAACCAGCATCCATGTCATTGAAAAATACAAATTTCAAATACTGACTTAACCACTTAACTTTTGCTTTTATTTGTCTTCTAGTCCGAATGACAATTTTTGTTCCAAATACTCTGTAGCTATAATCTGTTCTTTTTTGAATTATATTTTCCATAAAATTTTGCAAAGATAATGTAGGAAAAAAGTTTATAAGTATCTCCTTGGAAGCTACAAATATTCCCATTGTGTCCTTGTTGAATAAAAAATTTGAAGTGCAGAATTGGCACTGGAAGATTGACTGGATTCTAAATGAACTTTCTGATAGTAATGTAAAACTAGAGGGAACAGAGCACCAGTAATAAAGGGAAATACAAGGCTAAGTATTGGAAAGTAATTAGCGAGCTCATCACTGACAGCCCTTTGATGGCCTGAATTACTTCCAGAAAGATAAGAGTATATTGTTTAAAAAACAATTAAATCCCACACGCACATTCATAGAATTATTGCACATTCATATGCAAATAGAGAGGCCTGAATTCTTTGAACATACTAATATATATCAACAGGGAAGCATTATATTAGGCACTGGCATATTTGGGTGTATAAAAGGCATCCATAGTAAATATGTGCACTACAGGCCTATGAATTTTATAAAGTCCCTAGGAAGTGTGATTAAATTTTGCAATGTGGCTAAGGTCCACTGGCAAACAGCATATCCATTAGATTTCTCAAATAGTATTAAGTTATTTGTATTGATATTTGAAACAAAAGAATAAAGACAAACTTGTTATCAATGTTTTTTCTTTCTTCAGGTTCATAGCCTTTATTTATGGGTCAGCAGAATTTATGTGTGTATGTTTAATAAATAACACAGTATCAAAAACAAAAAGTGAAAGCACTCAGTCTAGGTCCCATGCACATGATTATAATGCATTAAACTACTATCCTTTTCCTTTCTGACTAATAAATAAAATCTTAACTTCTCATCCTAGTAATCACTTCACTGCATAATCTAGCATTAACTCATCATTATGGTTCCAAACAACCCTTTTCTTCAACAGATCAATATACTTCAGTCCTTTAAACTTACATCCCTTCTATTTGCTCTATTCTCATGCCTGTGTATTTTATCCACTCTCTTTTCCTAGCTATAGTCTTACTATTTCTTTTTAAGAGAGGGAAGGGGAAAAGGCAGAGGGAGAGGAAGACAGAGAATCTTAAGCAGGTTCCATACCCACTACAGAGCATGGTGTGATGTAGGGCTGATCTCAGGCCCTGAGATCATGACCTGACTGGAAATCAAGAGTCTGATGCTTAACCGACTGAGCCACCCAGATGGCCCTGGTCTTACTATTTTTAAGTCCCACGTCCAGCTCTATCCCTCAGCCTTCTCACTGTTCACAAACACCACATTCCTCACTGATTTAACCCCCATTGCTATGATTTTACTCCATGGCTGGTGTTAGATATTTTATTGGTTGCTTCTTTTATATTTTAGTATTTATTATCTCAACCCCAACTTTCACTGAGCTTGAGTGAATGTGTGTATGTTAGCAGGTGTGCACCTGTGAACACATTATACACAGCTGAAGTACTCATTCAGACTATATATTACGGCAGTGCACAGTATCTAATGCCTCACTTTTTTGATCTTCATAATAGCTAATCAAATGTCTTGTCCAAAATTATCTGTTCAATAAATATTTTCCTGCACTTTCATATATTCACAAATTGCTATACCTAAAAATGTATAACAAAGAAGCAGTGACAAATGCTGAAGAATATTTATAAGTACAAATTTTAATAAATGTTAAAAATTACTTTAATCTTAACCAAATGATTATTATGCCCACAGGAATTCAGGTAAATATTATATGAAAGTAATAAATGACCATGAAACATAAGAAATAAAAGCCAATAATACTTTGCATCAATTATTCTAATTTCCCAACTCTAGAAAGACTTTAGGATTGCGAAGGAAGCTCAATGATCTTCCAAATCAGGTGAAGAAATAACTCCAGAAATGTGAAACCATCTGTCTGTTGCCCTGCAGCTTGGTGAAAGCACCAGCATTGGTATTTCAATCAGTCTGTGTTTTCAGATCAAAATGCTGTTCCCTAAGTGACTTGGAGGTTTTCATCCATCAGTACCATGGACTCAACTCTGCTGTAGACTCAGTCGGTGTAGCTACTGCCTTTGACTTAACCAGTGAATGGAAAGTGCTCTTATTCCCCACATATAAAGCCTGAAACTTAAATTCAAATTTTTAAATTATTATGCCTACTGCAAAATTAGCTAAAGCCCCTCTCTTGTCTCATTGCTGGTATCACACACATTTCTACCGCTTAATATGGCTTTTCCTGAGCACTTTATCTCTATTTTGATTTTGGCTCTGCTTTTGTCCAAACTGCTTAAGTTTATGGATTATGCCTTTCCGTATTCCATAGCACATAGGAGAGTTTTTGGTATAGTAGTGTCTTAGTAAATATTTTAATTGATTGCAGCTAATTATTTTAGAAATACTACAGATATCTTATCTCATTGCCCAAACAAGAATGGAAGTTATTTGAATTAGATGCTTTTGGAACCTTGTATCGCATCCACCTCTAGAATATTGGCTGAAGCCACAGTGTTCCTATCTTCTGTAGCAGAGAATTCCATGGCACATTGAAAAGCAGCACCAGGTGTGTGAATGATTCTTAGTAGAGAGAGAACTCCCATGAGCTGGGTACTGGCATACCTACCATATCATGAGACTGAACAGGACTTGCAGCAAATATATGATAAAACTGTGTCCAGAGGGCACAAACACTTTAGTCCAGACTCTCTGTTGCACTCTCTATCAACTTAAACTAAAACCTTTTGAAAATTTTCCCAAAAGCAGCTGACAGAGAAGAAAAAAACCCCAGACCTTGATAAGGAATGAGTCAGTTTGGTATGTTGATGCAAATTGCACCACAGTCACAAATTGTAGCAGTCCTAAAGGACAGTGGTGAGGGAAAGCTTTCCAATGGGCAGAAATTCAAACATTAAAATTGGTTAGGCTCTCTGTGTGGAGGGAAACAGAACTGAGGAAGGATATACAGAAACTCCTGTGCAGTGGCATATGATTTAGCTTATCAGTCAGGGCCTAGAAGATGTAAAATTGGAAGAACAGAGAAAAAGGAAGAGATATATGGATAAACTTATGGGACTGAGCACATGATAAACCAATCTTGTCCCTCACTTCATTGTCTACCAGAAAGGATTCACTATGGAGGAGACTTTTCAACACCAGCTAAACATAGTGGCTTGCCTCCTGGCTGTTGGCTAACCCTTTTGTCAGCCATTGCAGTGTTTGTTCAATATACTGTCAGATAGACTAGCAATGTTTTCAAAGATGGAGACTCTAAATGAGCCCACATTTGGGCTCCATTCATAGCAAGCTGATCTGACTACTATTGCTACTGAGTATTCTCCTGTTAGCAGCAAAGACATGCTGAGAACTGGCCATAGACCCTCTCTTGAGAAGACCAGCAAATCACCTAGCAAGCTGATTACATCAGACTCTTCCAGGATAGAACTGTGTTCCTACTATAATATTTCTCTTGTCAGGTTGTGGATCTGCTTTCTTTGTGGATAATTTCTAAGTTGGCACTACTGTTGAGGTCTTTTAGAACTGATTTACCAAGAGTAAACCCTCCATAAAATTGCCTTCAAATGAGGGATCTATTTTAAATGAAGGTAGTATGATCTGTTCATGATAGGGATCCTTTCTGGTAGAAAATAAAGTGAGAGACAATCCTCATTATGAGGATTAGGTATAATTAAATAAGTCATCTAACTTTTGGTGACAACTTATTGACATCTTGAGTTCTGGAAATAAATATAATGACAGAAATTATTTACTGAGTTTTGCTTTGGGGAATATTTTAAAAGTACAAAAAGATATAAAGGTAGTTACTACATATAACAAGACTAAAGGTCATGTAACCAGTAAATGCAAGAGCTAGATATAAATATGGTATCCAATTTCAGAGCCTAATCTCTGTGTACTGTACCACATAGTCCTTCAAAATATCACTACAATAATTCATCATAGCCAGCTATTTTCTTTGGGATCTTTTAAACAATACAGTATTATAATTATCTTATGATAATTGTGATGTATGTATGTATTTTCTGTGATGTATTTTCTTTGGGAGCTTTTTAACAATACAGTATGATAATTATCTTATATAAAACAATAGAAACTATTGCCTGTTGAGAGATGAATTGATAAACTAAAAAAAAATCAAAATTTACTATAATTATTCAGTTCATTGCTTAACAGTTTCAATGTCAATGTTATAGGTCAAATCATATCTATCTAAAAGTTTCAATTAGATAAATTAGGGCGGTATGGTTATTGGATAATAAAAATGGTAAATTAAAGGCAATCTAGAGGAAGAATGTTGATGTTAACACCCAGGGCCAGTCTTACAATTAACTCAGTCATCTAGAATTTGACCACATACCTAAAAGTTATAGTAGAGCTCGGAATGCACAGAAACGTAACTATGCAAATTGATAAGTCTTTGTAAAGTACGGAAGATTCTTTCTCCAGTAGGCAATTGAATGTGAAATTAGTCAATACATCAGAATCTGTAAATTGGAGCTATGAACTCTGAAAAGCCAGTGAAAGTGAGGAAAGATGAAGATTGCTGAGGCCACTCAGCATATAGATAATGGTTTCAGAATGGTTTCCTATTTTAAAGCACAATATAATGTTTACACATATAATTATGACACATAAGAGACCTATCTCTCCCAGCCCCCACCAATAGTATGATTAGAGATGTGTGCAATATAAGGATGTTTTATTTTAATGCCTCTCTCTCTCTCTCTCTCTCTCTCTCTCTCTCTCTATATATATATATATATATATATATACTGTTAAGAATTAAAGATTAAACTTCAGTCTTCTTGGCAATTCGATTTTGAAATGCTCTTCCATCATTCTGAGAACATAAAGGAGATATCTTACTTCACGGGCCCAGTTTTCACAGAAATTTTTAAGAAAGGCTAAAGAAACCACAGGACAGGCTCTCAAACAAATGCCACCACTCAGTTTTGTTTGCCATCATAGGATTCAAGAATTTTTCTTCTTTCCATTAAAAAGGAAGCTGGCCAAGGCCATTAAATACAGTGGGCAACCCAAAAGATATGTGAAGAAGTATAATAAATTCATGTGTGGGTAAAAGTCAATATTCAATATAGGTCATATAGGATTGAGTATTTTTACCTCAGAAACCTGAATTTAGAACTGAAGTAGTAAAAATGAAAATAAAATAGTGCTACAATCCCTTAAGACTTGAGTTGTTCCCAATTGACTAGATTAGTTTTCCAGGGCCCTTCAATTGTCTAACCTTTATTTTGTATTTCAGGATACTGATCAATAGAGGCTCCCTCCCTTAACTAAATAAGCCTCACAAGGTGAAAAAAAGTCACTAAATTAATATTTATTTTGTAACATAAAAGAGCCAGTGCTATCTACAAACAGTATAATTAATTGGGATTAATTTCATGTGCAAATTTTGTCATTGCAGGTGTTGATGGAGTAATACATCAAAGAGACTTCACCTCTGTAAAAATCAATGCTAACATAACCTTGATTACTGTTCTTGTGGATGTCACATATAACACTAATCAGTCATGGTTTGTAGCAAACATCTTAGAGAACAAATATAATTTGCTTTTTTATTGGCATTTTTCAAGATGAGAGATAATATGCATTCATGGGCCAAGCAATTCTCTAAAAGAATACAATCTCCTAAGGGAAGCAGTGGAGACAGTGTTGGTGCATGTGGGAATAGTTGGAAAGAAAATTACAAGAGGGTGAAAAAACTTTTTCACATTGATATGGAAACTACAGATTCTGTTTTGGGACTATAGGTTTCCCAGGACACTTATAGAAAAGCCAGAGAGCTTCAATTCTATAAAAAACATTTTGTAGTGCCCAAAGGAAAAAGTAACCTATCCTTATTGTAGCAGACTTCATATAACCCTTATCTCTTTTCTGAAGTCTCAGAGACCTTCCACTGTATCAATTATGACCACAAAGGAGCAAGAGGAGGGTAAACTCTCAGTTGCTTTTGTCTTGTGTTGACCTTTAATGATTCACTGTGTAGTAAAAATTATAACTGAAATGCCATTTTTCAGATTTGTATATTCAAAAATTTCCTCCATCTAGGCAGTCCTCATTTCAGCTTTTGTCATTATCAACAATAAGAGAATCATCAAAGCTAGAACTATCATGCTGGCCAATCAAGTAGCACGTATTAAAAACCTATTGGTACAAATCACAGTAAAATTAAGAATTATATTAAAATTAATAATACTCATAGAGGAAACCTGGTGTAAAGAAATGACATATGCAAGGTGGTATATGACAAATTTCAACTGAATAAAAATGAAAGATTTCTTTTTTTAAAAAAGACAACTTGTTGCAGCATGAGACTGAGATCTATGACTTCACTGATCTGAAGCTATTCTTTGTAACAGAGATTTCTACTGAGTACAGACGAGTTGAGGAAAGGGGTAGAGGTAGAGGCATATGTGCAAGCATTTCAGAAAGAGGATAAAGCAAAAGCATAGTTTTAGAGATGAGAATGAGGTTTTTGCATATATCTTTCCTCTTGTCCCTTCCAGACTTTTTTCATTCCATATGTTTTCACATAATCTTACATTTAGAAGGCCAAGTTTCTAATTTTAGCAATTAGAGTAGTGCTAAAATAGTATGTCAGAAAAAAATAAATGCTTTAACGGAAGCAACCATAATAAATATCTTTAACAACAGAAGCCTTAAGTACCCTTTGGTTTTTACTTTTGCCACCAATAATGCAGGCAGCAAAAATGCAGTGGTATTTACAACACTCACATTATAAGTCACCTTCCTCCATCCCAAACCATTCCTGTCTGATCCCATGAATACGTGAAATAAGCTCCTGCTTGTATAACCTCAATCTTGGCTCGGGCAAAATTATGTTTGGGCTTGGTATTTACATTATTAAAACTTAACGTCCTCTTCGACTAGTCCCTCTGGTTCTTGTATCCTAGGGTGTGTTTGGTACAGTCTCCATCTAATGCAGATTTCATTAAATTCCAAGCCCATCCATGGGGCAGATACCTTGGGAAGTTCAGCGCAACTGGGAGGTGGGGGACACTCACAGGAGGCCCATGAAGTTTCCTAATAATCATGCTTTCATTACAGTAAATTGTAATGTTGTCCATTAAGCTTGAGAGCATATGAATACATTTTGATGGTAAAAGTTGAAGAATATTATTCTGTTAGGTTTCTTTATCTCTACGTACCCCTCATTTAATTTTTATCTTCTCATCTTCCCTTTGTTTTTCTTTGGTTTTACCACTTCCTAGGTCACATTCCCTTCTCAACTTTCCTTGTCATCCTCTACCAGTTTTTTTCAACATCTTTCCTAGGGGAAAACAAGTATGGGAGAATAAAAGAGTGTAAGTTAAGTTTTGACTGTTTCATTTTGTAGGCATGTATGAATAAGTTGTATGGAATTTTCAAAGTCTAAAAGATATGCCATAGTTAAATTTGTGAAACTTTGGTTTCCTAAAAATCTTTGTCTTTTCATAGGTCAAGCTTTAGAATATGGAAGATCAAAGTTCAAAATGATCCTATATAATATAATTTGTCTTTTTAAACATAAGACTTTTTATTATTCCCAAATCAATCACTGTGTCTTAGGATTGTGATTGTGTCAAGGAAAGTAGTTTCTCCCTTGTCCAGTAGTTTACACCTGATTTCTCTATAATATCCTAAAACTGCTCTGCATTTGGGGCTCTCTGCAAAGTGATTGAGTAAAGTTTGTAAATCTAGCAAAATCAGATTTAAACCACTATTTGGGCAATTCTTTCGATGTTCAAATATGAACACAGTTTGTCATGAAACTTCTCAGTAATTTGTGATCCTTAAGGAGAGAGACTGTAGAGTGGGAAAAGATCCTTAGGCAGAACAATCTTAAATTCCAAAGTCAGTCTTCTGAATTTCAATAGTCCCTGAGATCTTGACCTGAAAAATTCTTACTATTTGTTAGGTCTTCAGGATTTTGAAATTTTCAGAAAAAAATAATTTGTTCATCTTTTCTTTTCAGTTGTCTTTAACAGGACGATAGATTTAAACCAGGATTTAACCAGCAATCATATTAAATGTAAATGAATCAACTAATCTACTTAAAAGACAAATACCGCCAGAAAAAAAATCTATATGTTTATAAGACACACATTTAAAATATAGCAACACCAAAAGTGTAGAGAAAAAATATACAATACAAACACCACATAAAAGAAATCTGGCACGATTATATGAATATCGGAGAAAAACTTAGAAAAAAACTGCAATGAAAGCATCAGTTCAGCAGGAAGAGGGAGTCTAAATTTGTTTGTGTCAGATATCATGGCCTCAAACAATTCAAACAAATCCAGAAATAATCAAATCCACAATCATAGTAAGAGATTTGAACATACCTTCTATCAAGTCATCTTCATGATAGAAGACAAAACATCATTAAGTGAAAAGATAGAAGATTAGATATATAGGATTGGTCACATATATAGAACAGAGCTCCCAACAAATACATTACACATCTTTTTCTAGCACCCATGAAGTTTACAAAAATAATCATATACTGACCATACAATTATTCCTAACAAATTTTGTGTGACCAACTGGCTATGAGGCCAACCAGCTAGAAATAAAAATCAAAAGATTTCATTGAAACAACTTGTATTTAATATTAAAGAATATGCTTTTAAATGATACATGAGACAATAAAGAAATGATGAGTGAACTTAGGAAATATCTTAAACTAATGACAACTGAAAATGCTACATTGTAAAACTTGTGTCACCAACATGGTCCCTAAATGAACATCTATAACCTTGACTGTTTATATGGGAAAGAAACTAAAATATAAAAAGTCAAGCATCTACAAAGTTTGAAAATGCAAAGCAAAATGAACCCAATAAGCTAGAATGAAGAAAATAATAAAAATAAGAATCGATACGATATTTTCCTATCTGTCCATCCATCATCAACATTGACAAAAATTTATTATTTGTAAAATTGACAAAATTAGTATTCTTCTTGAATATCTAATCCAACAGTACAAATAAGCAGTATCAGTCACGATTATAAATCTAACATATAAATATAATAATTTAAAAATATAGATGAATGAGCATATTTTTAGAAAAGTATGACTTATAAACCTGATCTTAAAAGAAATAGAAAATTGATAACCATTCATTAAATTGAATCAATAAATAGAAAATTTTTCATAATTTAAACTATAGAAATGAATAGATTCACCAGCAGATTCCACTAAATATTTGAGAAGGAATTAATGCCTGGCTTTCACAAAATCTATGAGAAAATAGGAAAAAGAGTGAAAAGTCTAGAATTTATTTTATGCACCTATCAAAGCACTGACATTAAACATGACAAGGACATAAGAACAAAGAAAATTATAGGCCAATTTCCCACATAAACATAGAGGTAAAAATCCTAAACAAAGTATTAGCAGACTGTTTACTAAAATAAAGAAGAAAAATAAATAATGAACAAGTTATGTTTACTCCACAAATGCAAGGATGGCTTAATATTAAAATTCAATCAAAATTCACTACATTTCACATATTAAAGGAGAGAATACCTATTATAATAGTAATAGTTACAGAAATGTATTTAATAAAATTCAATATTTATCTATAAAATGTCTTAACTTCCTCATCTACTAAAAGGTATCAAATGAAAAAAACAAGTTTCATGCAAGGTGGTGACAAATTAAAAACTTTCCTCCTGATATTCAAAATGGCACACTCCTGTGTATACTGGAGGGTCCTACCTAGCTGAGTCATCCAAGATAAAGAAATAAAAAGAATATTGAAAAAGTGTAAATAAAACTGTCATTTTTATGAATAATATGGTTGTGGACAAAAACTCCAAAAGACTACAAATTGTTAGAGTTAATTTTAAAAGTTCAACAGTTATTTATAAGACAATTTTTTAAAAATCTAATGCTTTTCTTCTCTTTTTTATAAAGATTTTATTTATTTACTTGATAGAAGGAGACAAAGAGAGAGCAGAGGGAGCAGCAGGCAGAGAGAGAGGAAGAGAGAGAAGTAGTCTTCTTGCTGAGAAGGAGCCTGACGTGGGGCTCAATTCCAGGACCCTAGGATCATGACCTGAGCTGAAGGCAGACGTTTAACCACCGAGCCACGTAGGCACCCCCGATATCTTTTTATTCAATAACAACCAAACATTTTTTCTCAAAAAGTAAGATTTATAACTAAGTATATAGAAATATATTTTACCCATATATATGATATTTAAGCAGAAAACTAGAAATCATTAATATAGAGATCAAATACAGTGAAAGATATATAATATAGATGAGTTAAAAGACGCAATATTGTAAAGATATTAATTCTCTCAAACTGATGTTTAGATTAATTGCCATCTCACACAAAATCCCAAACTATATTTTATGCAACATGAAATCTGGTATTAATAGTAATATAGAAATGCAAGAGCCAAGAATAGCCAAGAAACTCTTGAAGATGAGAAATAAAATAGAAGGACTTGCTTCCCTGGAACAAGTCAGATTGTAAAGGCAGGTAACTAGAAGAATATGGCTAATGCAGGGATATTCCAATATACTAATCAGCCAGAGAGGAACCCACACTTACAAGGATACTTGATTGGTCACAAAGGTGAAACTCTAGGGAGCAGAGAAAGAAATAAAGGTTATTGTAGTTAAAGATATTGGGACAATTGATTTTTCTATTTGGAAGACAATCTCTATTAAAATGTAACAAAATCAGTTCTAAGCAGATTGTAGAATTCAATATACACAGCCCAAATTAAAAAAAAAATAATGCTTCCAGAAGGTAATATATTAAAAAAAAATCAAAACAAAGTATAAAAAACACTAAAAATAATCAAGGACATCTTTTCATCAAAGGGACACTGGTAAGAAAATAAAAGGCAAGCTAAAGAGTAGGAGAAGATCCTGCTATACACAAAAATCAACAAAAAGGATCAAATCAAATGATATATAGGAAAAATATATGATAGAGATAAATGAGAGAGAGAGAGAGAGAGAGAGAGAGAAAGAACTTCTATACATCAATAGGAAAGAGATATCCAATCCTATCTCAAAAGTGGGTAAGTAACAAGTCCTTGACAACAAAAAAAGATATCCAAAAGGCCAAAAAGCACATGAAAAGGTGCTATACTTCACTAGGAATCACAGAAATGAAAATCAATATCCACCAGAAAGGCAAAAATGAAAAAGACTGAGATATAAATGTTGGCAAGTATTAACATTTAAGATACCTTATATGCTATTTATGGGAACTTAAGTTTCACAACCACTTTGGAAACCTCTTTAGATTCTGTGAAACATACACTTGTAACATATGATAAACAATAAATAGAACATATCATTTCTATGTGTATTCCCCCTAAAGCATGTGTACATGCACACAAGCAGTCATATATAAAATGTTCCTAAGAGTACTGTTTGAAATAACCCAAAGGACTCAACTGACCACATTAGAAGCCTGGGGTACAGTCATAGAATGGAATACGATAAAATGAAAGTGAACAAGCTATAGTGACATAGCTCTAATAAACCAGGAGATAGTTCTAATAAACCAGGAAAAGTAACCTAGAGAGTTTAGAAGTGCATACCAAAAATAGAACTCTAAAAAGAAAACAAGGAAAAAATTACCAGGAAGATTAAAATCATCTTTAACATTACATTTAAGAAAAAGGGGGGATCCCAGAAATATTTGTTATTGGGAAGTCTTGTGGGGGCTTCTGGAGTGATGGCAACTTTGTATTTCTTGACCTATTTATGTTTGCCTCATAATAATTTATTAAGCTGTAACTTTATAGCTTATGCCCCTTCAGTATGTGTTATATTTCACAATAAAAACAAAGGATTTTTTTTTGAAATGCCTTAATCTCATATCCAAGCACGGATAACTATGTACATCTAGGGACAAATGACTGTCAGGGAGACATTCAAATACTTTATGAAAAATTTATACATTCATCAACCTGCTGACACTCATATCACTGACTAATAGATATACTTGCTATTGAACAAGTTTATTTAATTAGACTTCCTGCTTTCATGCTGTAACATGTCAGAGACATCAATTATTTGTTTCTGCAAAAGTCTGGGTAACAAGGTTGGAAATGAATTTAACTATTGTATATATAGAAATCTGAGACCCAGAAATTAAGAGGTGGGTTTCTACTGCTGTAACACCAAGTTGCTATTCAACTCCCATTTGCAAATCTGTTTCCCTTGAGGGTCTGATTGGCTTCAACTTATCATTCAAGCTGGCCCTTAGCAAAATATTAATGCATCAGGGAGCCTTTGACATCGTCTGCTTCTCTGTGTCTCTTTTATTCCTTCTATTCCTGCAATATTTCTTGTGCATTTGAGGCTACAAGGAGAGAAGGAGATGGCAGAGTCTTTCACAATTTAAGATGAAAGACGAAAGCACACAATTTCTTACATAGGCTTGTATAGTAAAGGAAGCCCATATAGGGCTGTTGTGAATGCCAAGATGACTTCTTTATGGAGGAACTTCTGACACGTTGATCGTCACTGGTCTCATTTGAGTGAGCTTCTAATTCACCTATGCCTAAAACTAGTCCTCACAAATTTAGAATTGAAAGAGCTATTATGAATTACATACTCCAATTACACACTTTATATGGCAAAACAAAGTTAGGGAACCTGATTAAACATCTTGAATGTAGGAAAACAGGATTTGACACGGTTATTTCAGTTTACAGTTTTCTTTTTGTTTTATGGGCTTGTAATTCTGAAAAAGTAGATTAGAAATTTGAAAGGAATATAGTATTAGGTGATGTCTACTTACTAAAAATTGGACTCAACGAGTATCAACTATCAATATCTAAAAGATACTTTAAAAAATAATTTTCTAAAAAATAATAATTTTCTACTCTTCACAAAAACCCTGATTTTATAGGTGAAGAAATGTTTTCAAAAACAGGTAAATACAACTTGATAAAAGTCAAAAGCTGGTAAATGGCAGAGCCAGAATTCCATTGCAGGTGAGTTTGGCAACAATATTCATGTTCTCTTCACGTACTAGGCTTTCTCTCCATCTTTTACTCCTGATCTCACATGCTAATCTACCTGTCAGTTCTCTTATACCTAAATACAAATCTTACAAGTCTTTTTTCCTGATTCAATTTTCCTAAAAACCTCAGCCCTCTCACTTAATTTAAGGGTCTTATCTAATAAGATAAATACGTCATTTTAGCTCCCACATGATTTCCCCTAGTGATTGACAACACTGAAGTCTAGTGAACAATCTAGCCCATAGTGTAGATATGCCAGTCAACATTGGTCAATTCCCAGAAAACCAGTCATGGTGGTCCCTTTCTCCAAAGACAGAGAGGTTGTGATGCAAAATATATAACCATGAAATAATAAAGAAGCAGTGAATCTATATCCAATAGAGAATGAAGGGGGGGGTAAATTTGCTGCAGAAGTTTGTGTGGCGTGGTTGCCTACTAGTTACAGGTTAGACACACCACTTCTCTCTTCCCTGTCAGGCCAACTCTATGTCCTTCACAGAAGTGAGTTGATTATATAGAGCAAGGATAGGTGGAGCATATTTTTAAGCAGGTTGGCTCTTGATTATTTTTCTCTACTGAGCATAGAACTTCTATGACTGTCCTACCTAGAAGTTGCCCTGACAAACTACAGAAAATAAATACATTATATACCACTGACTTTGTATACAGTGGACCACATTACTTTTTAGGAAGCATTTGAGACTAGGAAAACTAGCCACTTCTATTAAATTGAACATTTACAAATATTTGGCTCCTCTGGCTCTTATAAGGGTCTCAAATCAGCAGCAACCCAACAGAGAGGGTTAACAGCATTTAGTAGCATAATTATTGTATTTGCTTGAGAAAAATCTAAATGGGCATGGATTTTCAGATGATACATTGATGATCCCCTATCAGCTGCTTCCTGTACTTTGAGTCTATGTTCTTTACATTAAAGTTTGTGGTTATAAAGTCTTCCCTGATAGATTATTTTATTTTTCTTATATAATACTCTGCTTTTTGACATGTTTTTGTATGTTATCTGTGTCCTTAATGATATTCGCCAGCTTTCTGGGGTTACTATTTATTTGGTTATATCTAAATGAAATACAGGTAAATATGTCAATCTGTTCATCCTCCTCTGGAGGGAGATAAGGCCTCAGATTTCTACATGTCCTACCTGACCCTTTTCCCTTCCTTGTAATTAATTCCTCAACATCAAATATTCCTTTGCAGAGAAGGGATCCATGGAAAGGATAATAGCTCCTTTCTCTCTTCCAGGTTTGGTACTGGGATGTGCTCTACTCTTGGTCAGTGGATCATGAGGGAAGTCTACTGGAGCTTTTGGAAAATGTATCCTCACTATGTTTTGCTGTTGTTTCCCCCTAATAAATAGGAACAGAATAGAACCGCGTATTCCTCTGAAACTGGTTATTCCTGTATATCATTTATGGAACTGCTCCAGTTAATTTATGGCTCCAAAGTTAGCTGGCAAATTCAGGAGGCACCTGAAGTCACAGTCATATATGGGGCCTTTGTTTCTTTCTCTTTTACTCCTGAATGGTAGTGTAACTACCTAGTGTAAATCCCCATATAATTCTAGATTGGCAATGGTTTTCTCTTAGTTTCTTGAATGTATTATTTTATTTTCTTCTTACATATATCATTGCTTTTGAGAAGGCTCAAGGTCAGTCCAACTCTTAGCCCTGAGCAGTTATTTTTCTTATTAAATATTCTTTGGTTACATTTAATATATTTGCTTTATCTTTGATGTTTTCTAATTTCACCATTAGAGTTTAGGTGTGGATTTCCTTTTTTTTTTTTTGAACATGTAAATTTATTATTGTCCTATTTCACCATCAAAACCTATCATCTTCGAGTGCCTGGGTGGTTCAGTGGTTGCGCGTCTGCCTTTGGCTCAGGGTGTGATCCTGGGGTCCTGGAATCGAGTCTTACCTCAGGCTCCTTGCTTGGAACCTGTTTCTCCCTTTGCCTGTGTCTCTGCCTCTCTCGCTCTCTGTCTCTCATGAATAAATAAGTAAAATATTTTTAAAAAAACAAAACAAAACCCCTATCATCTTGGTCTTTCCTTCCTGTTTTGTATGAGGCCAAAAGAGAGACATTGTCTCCTTTGACAACCTTAAAGCAAATTTCAGAAACATTGCAGACAGCATGACATTTGTGACCAAATTCAGTAACCAGAACGTCATCCATTTCCTCAATAAAATTCAAACATCATCATTAAGTACCAAAGGCTAAGAGGGTTTTTGTTTTGTTTTGTTTTGTTTGTTTGTTTGTTTGTTTTTGCCATTCTTGATTTGGCTGTTTGGCTTCAATCCCTACTTTTTTCAGAACAATTCCTTTTGCATGGGAAGCACCTCTAAAAAGTCTGGGCTTCAGGGTTGTGCCTAAATGGGCTTTATTGCACTGTTTATTGTGATTTCATCAGTGGCTAAAGAGACTGCTGGCAGCACGAAGACCGCCACACTGGACCACTCTACCATGGCCACAGGTCTGAACAAAAGAGCGGATTTATTTTTATTTTTATTTCTTAAGACACTAGGATTCTCCTTCAAGTTGAAGACTTATAACTTTCTTCAATTCTGGAAAATTGTCTGCCATTATCCTTTTATTACTTCATTTTCCTCATTCTGTCCTTTAGTATTCATTAAGTTTAAGTTGGCCTTTTTTATTCCATTCTCTCCATCTCTTAATTTCTTCCTCATATTTTCATTTTCTTTATCTTTCTGAAATGCATTGTGGATAGCCTCCTCAAATCTATCTTCTAATGTACTGTCTTACTTCATGTATGTGTAATTCATTTTAATACATCTACCATTTTTTAATCATTTTTTAATTTCTCAAAGATGGCATTTATTTTTATAACGTGGTCTATGTAATGTTGCTCTTTGTACATTTTGCCTTTTTAAAAGTACTTGCTGATGTCTTATTGTGGTCTGTAAATACTGACAGGTCATCTTTAGTGGGAATGTTGTTTTATGGAGACTCATAGGTCTGATATCAACAAGCATTTTATGCTGCAGAGCTTTGTCTCTCTCCCCGGAGACTCACAGGTTACATTAAAGTGGGCCAGATTTCTTATGAATTTATCAACGTAAGCTTTGTGCTATGGTGAGTAGGATGGATTCAGATCCCACCCTCTTATCTGGAGGAAGTTTGGTTTTCTAGTTGTAAATGCATGAATCTTTTCCCACTCACAGCCCTGGGCATCCAATTTTCAGCCTACCCTGGACCAGGAGATACAGTCTTTCAAGAACATGATTTAGTAACCATGAATCTATCTATACTTATTTCCTTGGTGATTTCATCCTGTCTGGTGGCTTTAAATATTATCTATACACTGATAGTTTCCCAATTTACATCTTTAACCCAGACATTGCCCATCAAATCCAGACTCATATATCTAACTGTCTACTTGACAGCTACTTAGTTTTCTAATAGCCATCTTAACCTTAGCATATCTTTTGACTGAGTTTTGATTTTTCTGACAAAAATGGCATTCTCCACAATCATCCTCATCTCAGCTAATGACTTCATTCTTCTAGTATCAAAACAAAAATTTTGGTGTCATTTTTTTTTTACTTTTTTCTAACTATCTTACAGATACAAAATCTGTCAGCAAACCCTAGCGACTTCACTTTAGAACAATAGCCAAGATATTCTCATAACCTGTACTGTTATCAGTCTGGTCCAATTTACCATCATCTCTTGCTTGTATGATTACCATAGCTTCAGAATTGAACTTCTCACTTTTACTCCTATATCCCTTAAAAGTATCCATGTGATCTGGCTATTCATTAACACTCAACTTTGTAATATAATTTCCATATATTTTCGCTCACTTCAGCAGCACATAATCTAAAATTTCCATATATTTTCTTGCCCTGTTCCAACCAAAATGGCTACCTTACTGTTCTTGAATTTTCCTCCCAGGCTTCTGACTAAGTGTTTTGGTAATTGTGGTTTCTTCTACCTGAGTGTACACATGGATATGGCTCTCAAGCCTTGACTCACATCCTTCCATTCTTTATTCCAGGATAATTTTTTTTTTAGTAAACACTTCTCAAATGACTTCATTTAGACTTGCAGAAATACCACACTCTTTATATCTCTTACCTGTTTATTTTTCTGTGTCATCTAGCACAACTACTGTATACTGCTTTACATTATGTCTCCCCTCCCTTCCATACACCACAATATAAACTACACAGGATACAGAGTTTTGCTTTCTTTCCTTCCTTTTTTTTTTTTTCTCACTGCTGTCCTACCAGTGACTACTACACTGTGGACTGTCAATCGCTATTTGTTCAATAGGTGAATAAAAACAAAACAAACAAATAAACAAAAAGGAGATGTACAGACCTTTGTGTCTCTACCATGATTCAGGGAACTCAGTTCCTAACCCATTCCATACAGGGCCTTAGGCTTTGTCTCAGGACCCTTAGGAGTGTAAAGATCTTACTTCTTAAATGTATGTCAGGTGTAATGTTGCAATTCTAATCTTATTCAGACCCCTGTACCCACTTGGGATCTCTTTGCCATATTCATAATTTGTGTTTGGAGTAGGGAAAGGAAGGTTTCTTATATCAGTTCAG
Source organism: Vulpes vulpes (assembly GCF_048418805.1). Lineage (NCBI taxonomy): Eukaryota > Metazoa > Chordata > Mammalia > Carnivora > Canidae > Vulpes > Vulpes vulpes. The sequence continues at coordinate 110,292,130 of NC_132792.1, forward strand.
TGTGCCATAGTGACAAGTTTCGGTGTTTTGTTTATTTGTGAAAATATATTCAGAGATTGGAAAATTACCTGGATGCTAAGCATTACATGGATGATTGCCTAGCCAACACTCAATTGTCACAGAGATGGTCTTTACAGATATTATGTCTTGGGGTATAAACAATTGGCACAAACTAATCAAATGTGATTTCCTGAAAAAATTGTATCTGGCTTCTTCAACTTGTCAATCAATTCTGACACTTTTTTGTCACACTAAACTCCATTTACTACTCTCTGGCTCACCAGAGAGAGGCTTGTTTTTGTTTGTTTTGTTTTGTCTTGTTTTTGTTTTGTTTTACTTGCAAAACTCAGTGAAACATTCAAGTCAATTAAAAAAATAACAAATGTGTTAAATAACTAAATTTTCAGACTTAAAATACCATAAATTTAGAGACTATCTAAGCCAACCATCACCACAACATGAATTCTTTCAACCTAATTATAAAGTAAATATATTTTTTGTAAGAAAAGATTCACTTAATTCTATTAAAGGATCAATTTATTGTAAAATTCAAGAATAAAACAAGCTGGCTAGATTTCAACTGTCTAATTGGATATAGTAGGCAAAAGGAGAGTGTAAATATCCTCAAACAGCCAACTTTAATCTGTATTCTAGAATTTCTCCACAGCCTAGAATTCTATATTTAAATAGTAAACACAAAACCACCAACAGAAATGACTTTCCTCATGTACACAGCTTAGTCATGTTCTCTTCTTATGCTCTCATTCAATGCTTGTCCACAAAAATCCTTCAAGAACATTCGCTACAATAGCCAATGCATGGCACTCCCCCTACTTTAAATTCCTATAGTAATTATTACCAACTTTGATACCTAAACATGTACTGCCTTATGTTGTGATTGTTATTTGATGTGGTTTTGTCATTAGTCTAATGGTATAAAAAAAGATACAATCTTTGTCTCTTCCAATTTTATTTTAAGCTTCTTTAGGAAAGGAACAAAGAATTTTCCCCCCTCTAAGAAAGAATATTTTGGTGTGCCTACTATGTGTAGGAAACATCTTTCTCTTTTTAAAAAAATGTTTACCAAAAATGTTTATTTCCACAGAGCACCAAGCCCAGAAAATACATTTTTAACCAGCTTGAAATCAATTACTTTATTCTCTTGGTATTTGAACTAGTGCTAATTTTCAAAAGCTGGAGTAAAGTTGTTGAAGACTTAGGAGTGGGATTTCGCAAAACGAATGTTTGCATCATGTGTATAACCAAAACAGATGATATGAATCAGCAGGGGATAAATGAGATTCCAAAATCAGCAGATAACTTCATTTTAGCATTCATTCTGTTTTTGCATTAGCAACATGAACAACATCCAATTTATTTTCTCAACATTGCACAACAGCATCAAATACACATTCCGGCGTTCACTGTGTTTGTATCTGTGTTCACATCTGAACCTGGAACTATTCCATACCTTATTGCATTTCTTCTGAATACATTCAGCTTGGGGATTTCATGGTGAGCAAAGAGCTCTCAGAACATAAGTTGCAATATGTTGCTTTTAGCAATTCAACATATTCATTCCTTGGAACTTCCATCTTTTTGCATTTATTTTCCCACCAACATGTGCATATACATCAACACATTTGCATAAAGTATTCAAAGAACAAACCTATAGGTTTGCTTTTTCTCCCAAGAACTTTGTAAAGTTGCCAATAGGGCATCTTTCCCGGTTGGTCAAATTTCCTTTTAGTGTTATGAAGTGTAGGATATTTTAGTGCTTCAGGTACTCTGCTGGAAATGTGTCCTCTTCAGTCACAGCCCTACTGTCAGGCTGAGGGGCAAATCAAATTGACCTGTCAAGGAACAGGAACTGTTTGTGATTGAATTATTTCATTTCAAACCAAAGTGGCTTTTTTTTTTTTTTTCTTGAGTTACTGGTACTCACAACTGAATTTGTTTCCCAGTGAAAACTTATCTTCCTTATCATATGACTACAACAATAAAATAAAGAGATAACCCCTTTTTGCCACAGGGTTCAAAAAATTTAACACCGAGTGTTTTGAAGTTCAGTTCTCTGACTGACGCGAACAATGCCACATTTAAGTTAGTGCAGTACAGGCACAGAAGCAAAAAGCTGACCATGTCTGTCTATTTTTTCCTCTCTCCCACCCACACAAATACTTCACCCCCAGGTTCTCTTCTTACCACAAGCTCACCTGAGTGGCAAACCCTTATTTCTTCCACATCCCTTAATTCAGAGCTCTGGTCTGTTCTTCTTGGTCCAAGGCCAAAGCCTTCTTGCCAGCTCTTTGTCAATTCTCAGTTTAGTCCTACTGATTTTAAGATTCTTATCTCTTATCTATGTGTCCTGTTCAAGGTCACTGACAGCTTTGCAGAGTAGTTATAGATTTTATTTACTCTTTAGAGTTTCTTCCACTAAAGTTGCTGGGGAGGAGCAATGAGGATTTCTTATAAAATTCGGCTGTCTAATTTCTCTGAAAAGTCAAGAAATTTGACGTCCTCTATGACAAAATTCACCATTCGTCCATTCTTTCATTTAAAGGTCACTGCTGGAAAAAAAAAAAAAAATCACCACGCATCTTCCTAAGCTATTCTGGGCATGAAGACCACAAGTCTCTGTTTTTAGGCCTCACTGCATAAAAGACAGTGGGATTTAGCTATGGTGAGTAGGCATATAAACACATCATAATTCACTGTAATAAGTCCGTTAATAGAGGTAACTAGGGATGTGAAAAAGGGAGCAACTTACTGTGCCTGAGGCAAATGGGTAGACATCAAAAGGATGATTTGTCTTAAAAAATGAATTTGACTTCACCGAGTATCATGGAGAATAAAGATATTATTATCAGCAAAAGAAACAGCAAGGAGGCATGAAAGTGTCTAGCATTTTCAGTATAGCGGAATGAAAGTAAAAACATTATTAATCTGGGCACCTGGGAGGCTCATCTGTTGAGCATCTGCCTTCAGCTCAGGGCATGATCCCAGGGTCCTGGGATTGAGTCCCACATCCGGCTCTCCACAGGGAGCCTGCTTCTCCCTCTGCCTGTGTCTCTGCCTCTTTCTCTGTGTCACTCATGAATAAATAAATTAATTTAAAAAACATTATTAATCTTTGAAAATGATATTAAGATGAATCTTCCATATTTTCACCATACACTGATTGACTAGGATGGAACGGGAACTGACTGTACCTACATTTATCAACCGCATCATTTAAATTGGGTAGAATTTGTATGCAGTGCAAACTTGGCAACATTTCTATTCATTTTATTTATCTTAATGTGATTATAGAACTCATGATACTGAAGGAATGTAATGGTGAATAAAAGTCTAATGGGGTAAATAAAACGTTATATATCAAGCCTTTGAATAAAATATGTAAAATTTGGGGAAATATGATCTTATTTATATTTTCTCTCCTGTGATGATGACCTATGGTCTGAAAAGTTAAACTTCTCAAATGTACGTGAAATGACTTTTATCTTGTTGTCATATTATTTTCTCATCAAGTGGACATTAATCAACCATAAGTTAAACAATTATCAATGATCAAGAGGGGTGAGCATTTAAACATATTGAGGTATTGGGAAAAATATAACATTTACATTCATTTATTCTTTTAAATTTGCTTTTAAAGGGAACATCATCGGGACATCTGAGTGGCTCAGTGGTTGAGGGTCTGCCTTTGGCTCAAGGCATGATCCTGGGGTCCCGGGATCAAGTCCCTCATCAGGCTCCCTGTAGGAAGCTTGCTTCTCCCTCTGCCTGTGTCTCTGCCTCTCTCTCTCTCTTTGTGTCTCTCATGAATAAATAAGCAAAATCTTAAAAAAAAAAAAAGGAACATCATCAATCTGATAAAACACTGAAAAAAAAAACAATATTTTGTCCCTAAGACCAAGAACAAGGATGCCCACTGTCACCACTTGTACTCGATATTGTCGAGTATATACTTGTACTCGATATATTAGAGATTTTAGCCAGTCCAATAATGAGGGGTTGGGGAAAGAGACAAAGATCTTACATTGTCTACAAAGCTTAAAAGAGTTACCATCTGCACTCTTGACAGAAAGCTTGCTTACCCTTGGATTTTACAAAAAAAAAAAAAAAAGTTACTAAAACTGACAAGTGAGTTTGGCAAAACTGTAGTCAGTTCACTCCTAGGTATTTCCCTAAGAGAAATATCTATTACCATACTTCCATAGAACTACATGTATCGTAATTTTCACAGCAGCTTTGTTTATAATAGCCCCAAACTGGAAACAACCTAAACTTGCACCAGCAGGTGAATAGATAGATATAAACTGTAGCATATCAATACAATGGAATGCTATTCAGCAGGAAAAAGTAATCAACTATTGAAACATACACCTGTGTGGCTGAATCTCAATATAAGTTCACTGACTGAAATATGCTGGTCAAAAAGAGTCTGTCATGTATTATTCCATGTATATACAATTCTGGAATGTACTGCTGCAGAAACAGATCTGTGGTTGCCTGGTGTCAGGAAGCATCCAGAGCTGAGAGGGCTGATTACAAAGCAGCATCAGGAAACTTTGGAGAGTGATGGCTGTTTGTTATCTTGATTGTGGTCCTGGTTTCATGAGCGTATACTATGTGAAGACGTACTCAATTTTATGCTTTATATGCATGCAGTTTATTTTATATTGATTATATTTTAATAAAATGTAAGCAAATGTGTGGGATGATGGATCTAAAGCAATGCATAGAGAGAAATTTATAGCCTTATATGCATATGTGAGTAAAGACGATATTTAAAATTAATGGTCTAAGTCTCCTCTTAAAGGCATTAGGAAAAAATACAAATAAAAGTAAACAGATACTGAAATAAAAATAATAAAGTAGAAAACAAAAAGCAGTAAATTAAGAAAGACAAGTTGGTTCTTTTTTTTTTAAGGTTTTTTTTTTCTTTTAATTTATGATAGTCACACAGAGAGAGAGAAAGAGAGAGGCAGAGACACAGGCAGAGGGAGAAGCAGGCTCCATGCACCGGGAGCCCACCATGGGATTCGATCCCGGGTCTCCAAGATCGCACCCTGGGCCAAAGGCAGGCGCCAAACTGCTGCGCCACCCAGGGATCCCAAGTTGGTTCTTTTAAAAGACTAAACAAATTGATAAACCTTCAGGTATAATGATCAAGAAACTAGAAAAAAGATGGGAAAAGCACACAGTGCCAGGAACAGACATAAAAAAGGGACATAGACACTGGTTCTAGAGTCATTAAAAAAATACAACAAAGGGAGACATATATCAACTTTATCTCAATAAGTTTAACAGCTTATGAAATAGAAAATTCCCTGGGATACACAAATTTCCAAATTTAATAGAAAAAGGAATAGAAAATATGAAGTCATACTTATTTGAGAAACTAGATCAGTAATTTAAAATATTCCTCAAAGAAAACACCAACCCAGATGATCTAATTGGGGAATTCGACCAAGCATTAAAAGAAGAAATAATACTATTTCTCATAAACTTTCATAAGATTTAAAGAAAGAAATTATCTTTCATTTCATTTGATTAGTATAATCCTAACTAAAATTGAAATTTGAAAAAGAATGTTCAGAAAATTATACAAGCCAAATTCCCCTCAGTTCTAGGTCTTATTGAAACAAAATTGCCTTCTTTGAAAAGTAATCAAAATTAGACATTTTTAAAACATTACAATATACAAAACAAGTTTTTATGTGTATGCATATGCACGTATATATGTGATGCATAACACATATTTATGGTCTTCTCTTCAGTATGAACACATATTTATGGTCAATTGAGCTTTTTTAATGACTTTCAAAATCAAATTATTATATTCTTTTGCTTTAATTATTTTTGATTCATAAGCCTAATGTAAAATATTATAAGCTTAACTAAAATATGCATAAATTCATTCCAGAAGTCTTTTCTCCATGTGTTTAAGATAAGGAGTATTTGTTCTTAGACCTCTGAATAGTCTTCTAAAATTAAAATATTAATTAATACATCTCAAAAATACAGGTGTACTGGAAGATTTGTAAATGACCATTTGAAGAAAGGCCAACTTTATTTATTGTCATTTGACAACCATTAAGCACATTTTCCTGTTGTCCCTGGCAAGTAGAGGTCCAGTAAAGAACAAGCCTAAAATGAATATGGCATTTACACATGCTTATCTGGACAGATATAATTGTTCAAAGACACCTGCTAGATTTGGACATCTATTCAGAATCATAAAAAAAAGTGGAAAATCCCATTTAGTGTGAATGCTTCTGAGAATTCATAGTCCTGTTATAAATTTATGCTGGAAGAATAATCAATATTCTTCAAAATCTCTCTCGGTAAGTGACTTTAGGGCTTGTGTTTAGTTTGAGGGACATTTTAGGATGCAAAAATTATGTATACATTTCTGAAGCACTTTTCTAAAATTCACCATAGTTTCAGCCATGGGTATAGAGAACTAGTCATAACATTCCACCTTAGGATTCCCACAGAAGTTCTATGAATACCTATGAACAGTCCCTGCACTTAGAGAAGCCATGGTCAGAACACCCCTCCCCTCTGTGATGTGAGGACCTTTGTCAGATGAAAATGAAAATGTGGAAGTTCACATATGACACATCATACACAACACTAGAGGCACTTTTTGTTTCCTCTCATTTCTTTTTTCCCCAAATAAAGAAAATTATTTATAATTTGAAATTGCTTCACATATCTCCCATGTCGGGACTTTCTTTTTAATGTGTAAGGAAGAAGAAAATGAGGGAAGTTGAAAGTCAACCAGTGAGACGTAAGGGAAAGATTACTGATGGGTTTCCAAGAAAGGTTTATCCCCTCATTAAAAAATAAAAAAAAGAATGAAGAGAAATATATCTTTATTATGATCCTAAATCTGGCTAGGTGACAATGTGTTTTCTCACATTTGCCTATATCTTTGGCTCATAAGTGGTGGCCATAAGAGCCAGGCTGTGAACTTAGCATGACAGCACAGAGAGATGGAAAGAAACATGGAAGACCTGAGAGGATATTTTGGAGCTACAACAACAATGCAGAGTTCCTACAGTATTATTTCATCAGTCCTAATAACCTCTAATTCTAGACTTCTGAAGAGCTGAAATGCCAAAGTTTTTCACTTTAAGCCAGTCTTAAATTTTAAAGCTAAAATAAACTCATCTCAGCAGAACTTAGTTGCACTAGCAATGGTTCTGTTCAGTTAATTCAATCTGATGATGATGACTTGAGAGCTTGAAGAATCACCAATCTCCATAACAGGGACTGGCAAACTTTTTCTGCCAAGGGCGAAGTAGTAACTACTGTGAGCCATGTGGCATCTGTCACAATTATTTTATTCTGTCCTTATAGTGCAAAAGCGAATATGGAAAAATACACAAACCGATGGGTGTGACTGTGTTACAATAAAACTTCCAACTCTGATTGCAGGCTGGGCCATAATTTGTTAATATCTATTCTATGGCATCTTGTATTGGGATAGTAATAGGGACCCACAATGTTTAACCTTACAATGTAAACCTTACAATGTTGAACACAGAAGGAACATTATTATAGATGTTTCAGGGCCTAGATCCCTGTTGAGGAGCACTGAATCATAACGTAAAGCCAGCCATGAGGAATACTGTAGTGTTGCAAAAAGGTGATCATGCCTGGGCACACAAGAAAACCAAATCCGTACTCCACCAAGAAGAAATAGGGCAGGGTTATTGAGGGGCAGGATGTTGCCTGCCAGAGAAGGTCAGAGATTTTTCTTTACAGAGAAAGGCACCAAGGATGCCTATGGTAGGGCGTAGGTAAATGCTTAACAGGAGTAAAAAGGCACAGATTCAAACTCCTGCCATATTCCTTCAAAGACCCCCATATCACAAGTAACTTTTACTATCTCATCCAAATAGTTCTACAAATATTTGAAGAGTGCAGTGAATCTTGAAGATTTTCATATATCATTTGCCTTACTTTTTAAGTGTCTTCATGTCTTCCCTCAATCTAAGAAGTAGTTTTTAAGAAAGATTAGCAGACTATCTGTGTGATATGTCAAATCCTCCTTAAAGGTCCTTGGGCACCTGATTGCCTAGCCTCAAAATTTTGCCTCAATCACTGCAGGAAACTGGAAGAATAACATTAATTTAGAAGGAACATCAACATTTCCAGCATATGTTTTAGCCAATGGCACACAAAAAAATAGCCTTATTAAATGTACAGATCGGAGTGCGGTTCTCATTCAATTACAGGTCATTTTTTTACAATACACTTTCAAAAAAATCTTTCATGTCCAAGCAAAAATGATACCAGGTATTCATGTTCATATAAGTAACTGAGTGTTGATGAGCTGATTCGGCCCCCGAAACCGGCTAGGGTTACACAGAGGCCTCTTGTCCGAAGGAAGCTCTGATACAAAGGAAGAGAAGATGCATGAACCCCAAACACAGGTTTTCGAAAATCTTAAGTCTATGTCATCAAGAGTTAATCAGTAGCATAATTCCACTTTTTAAGTGTATGGGGCTGAGCGAAGCATGTGGTTCTTTTTCCAAAGCAAGGTGGCTCTTCGGCTGATGGGTAAACCAAGTGCTCATTCAGCAGTTTCCTTGCAGCACTGTTTGTACCACACTCCGGGATGGATAAATTAAAATGGTTTCCGCCTAATCCCCTCAGAGGGGTTTGATTGTGCATAGCCTATAGTATTTTAGTTGAGCAGGCTTAAAACATTATGCCTTTTAAAGCTTAATAGTGGTGTTGGTGTAATCAATTCTAATATGTAACATTTGGGATGTATGTTCAAATCTCCCAGGCCCCATTTTTGCAATAAGAGAGGGAAGGCAATGAGTCATTGCTGGTCTATATAGGGACATGAAAAAGAGCTGCTTAACAGTTGGGAAAAACATGCTCTATTTCACAGCAGGAAACTTGTCCACCCACTCCTGCTTGGGGATAGCAAAGGACAGAAATGTAATATGCTTGGTAGTTAGAAAATGTAGTGGATTAACACAAAAGTGAAATTTGTCAATTCAGTCTGCAGCAAGATGAGCAGGGTTGATCCAGATAGTCTGATACCTGTGGGCTCAGAGGCTTGAAGAGATAACAACACACTAGACAAGCATAACAGCTTGTCTTTGAGTGGACAGTCTGGAGACTCAAAGGTCAGGATCTGTTGCCCCAAAACCTCTAGATGAACTTGAGGTGGCTTGGGTCCTTGCATTGCCCTTCTGTAAAATGCAAACCATTGTGCAGGAACACCTGAACCATTCTGCTTCCTAAAAGTTCAAAATTTTACATGCCATACTTAGAATTTCTTCAAGACCCCTTGACACATTTTGAAGCTTCCTTTATATTTTATGTCAATTCCTATATTTTGAGACAATAGTAGAATCATTGTTAGGTGTAAGAAATAATACAGAGAAGTCCTGTATACTCTTTATCTGGTGCCCCCTTTGGTGACATCCACATGGTTGTACTACAATAGCCCAGCCAGAAAGCTGACTTGGATACATTCCTCCAAATTTTATATTTTACCAGTTTGCAGTCCTGTGTGTGTGTTTAGCTCTATGCAATTTTATCACATGTTTAGGGTCAGGTACTAATGTCATAATCAAAACACAGAACATTTCCATCATGCAAGGATCACTCCTACTATCCTTTCACAAGCTACACCCACTTTCCTCCCTTCTCTCTTCCATAACCCCTGGAAAGTCTTATTGCTCTCCTCCTCTATGATTTGTCATTTGAAGAATGTCAAAGAAATAGAATACTATGTTATCTTTTGGACGTGGTTGGTTTTTTTTTTCATTCAGCATAATTATACTGAGATTAATCTAAGTTGTGTCAATAATGCAGTCTTATATTTTTGTGTAGTGTTCCTTAATATGCACATACCAATGTGTTTCATCATTCAGTCAGTGAATGGCATTTGGGTAATTTCCAGTTTTTAGCTATTATGAATAAAACTGCTGTATACATTTGTATACAGGCTTTTTTTCTTTTAGAATTTGTATTTCAGTTTCTCTGGAATAAATGGCTAAGAGCAGAATTGTTGGGTCATAAAGTAATGGCAGGTTTAGTTTTATAGGAAAACGCCAAACTATGATCCAGAGTGGCTGGGATATTTTACATATCTACCAGTAATTTAGGAGTCATTGAGAAAGTGTAAGGATCCAATTTATTTACATCCTCCCCAGCATTTGATGTTGTCACTAATTTTTTAAGCCATTCTGACAGGCATTAGTAATATCTCATTGTGGTTTTAATTTTCATTTTCCTAACGGTTAATGATGTTGAATATTTTTTCATGCTCTTTTGTCAACTGTATATTCCTTTTAGTGAAATGTCTTATCTTCTACCCATTTTCTGATTTTTTTGTTTGAGTTCTGAGTATTCTTTATGTATTCTAGACACTGATCCTTTGTTAGATATGTGGTTTGCAAAAATTTTTTCCTATTCCATAGCTTGCTCTTTCATCCTTTTGACAGGATCTTTCATAGAGCAAATGATTTTAATTTTGATGAACTCCAGTTTATCTATTTTTCCCTTTATGGATCATGCTTTTTGATGTTAAGTCTAAAAACTCTTTGCTTCTCCCTGGATCCTGAAGTTTTTCTCCTGTGTGTGTGTGTGTTTTTTTTTTAATGCTTTGCTTTATTAGGACATCCTGAGAGTCTTTTTTTTTTTAAGATTTTATTTCTTTATTCATGAGAGACCAGAGGGGGGGGGTGCAGAGACACAGGCAGAGAGAGAAGCAGGCTCCATGTAGGGAGCTCCATCCCAGGTCTCCAGGATCATGCCCTGGGCTGAAGGTGGCGCTAAACCGCTGAACCACCCGGGCTGCCCCTCTCCTGTGTTTTGATCTAAAAATTTTAATAGTTTTATGTTTACATTTAAGTCCAGTGACTGGGATCCCTGGGTGGCGCAGCGGTTTGGCGCCTGCCTTTGGCCCAGGGCGCGATCCTGGAGACCCGGGATCGAATCCCACATCAGGCTCCCCGTGCATGGAGCCTGCTTCGCCCTCTGCCTATGTCTCTGCCTCTCTTTCTCTCTGTGACTATCATAAATAAATAAAAAATTAAAAAAAAAAGAAATAAATACATCTTTAAAAAAAAATCTTTAAAAAAAATCTAAAAAAAAAAATAATAATAAGTCCAGTGACTGATTTTGAGTTAAGTATTTCAAAAGGTGTTAGGTTTAGGTCAAGGCCCTTCTATCTATCCCCCTTTTTTTCTTTTTTTTTTCTATCCCCTTTTTGATCTTTAATTGGCCCTGTCATTTGTTGTGAGTGCTAACCCTCTTCCTCCACTGAATCACTTTTGCACCTTTGTCAATCATCAGTTGGGTATAGTTGTGTGAATCTTTCTCGGTTCTTTGTTCTCATCACATACACACGATGTATGTGCTCATCCCTCCACCAACACTATGTTGCCTTTACTACTATAATTTTATAGTAAGCCTCAACATTAAGAAGAGTGATTCATCTCACTCTATGAAGAATTATTTTTCCCCTAGGGACGTCTGTCTTTCCACAGAAATTTAGAATCAGTTTGTTTATATCTACAAGAAAATCTTGCTGAGATTTTGACAGAAAGTGCATTAAACCTATAGGTCAATTTGGGGAGAACTGACATCTTTTCTATGCTAAATCTTTCTTTCTTTTTTTTTGTGATAATAAATTTATTTTTTATTGGTGTTCAATTTGCCAACATACAGAATAACACCCAGTGCTCATCCCGTCAAGTGCTCCCCCCTCCAGTGCCCACCCTCCTCCCCTTCTACCACCCCTAGTTCGTTTCCCAGAGTTAGGAGTCGTCCATATTCAGTCTCCCTTTCTGATATTTCCTACCCATTTCTTCTCCCTTCCCCTCTATTCCCTTTCACTATTATTTATATTCCCCAAATGAATAAGACCATATAATGTTTGTCCTTCTCCGATTGACTTACTTCACTCAGCATAATACCCTCCAGTTCCATCCACATAGAAGCAAATAGTGGGTATTTGTCGTTTCTAATGGCTGAGTGATATTCCATTGTATACATAAACCACATCTTCTTTATCCATTCATCTTTCGATGGACACCGAGGCTTCTTCCACAGTTTGGCTATTATGCTAAGTCTTTCATTCTCTGATTTCAACATATCTCTCTGTTTACTTAGGACTTTTTTCCTCTTTATCAGCATGTTGTAGTTTTTGGCCTGCAGATCCTGTCCATGTTTTTTTTTACGTTTACAACTAATTCCATTTTCTTTGAAATAATCATCCTTTTATTTTTGTTATTCCCATTTGCCCCACACATAAGTCTTTAGAAAGGCAAGTGATTTCTGGTTTTTCTCCCGAAGATTGATTCTATCTTCCACACACTTCCTCATACTATTCCTTCACATGGAAAGCTTCCCCTTCCTCCCTCATCAAGGCCTCTAAGTTTTTTGTGAAGGTATTCCAATAGATCTACCCCTTGATAGAAAGATCAGGGATTATGTATTTATGGATAACTTAAAACCTGGTTCTGCAACTTGTGAGTTCTAAGCAAGTCACTTCATTTTTCTGAACTTTTTATCACGTGGTAAAACAACATTAACACATAGTTCTGTATGTTTAAAATGAAAATCACAAAGTACTTACTGATAAACAGACATAGATAGTAGGTGTTCAATAAACAGAAAGTATTTTTGTCTCCCCAAATATTGTTATTTAAAGGATTTGGGTATTATTATATTTTATTAAGGCTTTTTGTATTTATTGTTTATATTATCCTTAATGTTTTTCCTGTTGATGTAATATTTTCTGTGTGTGTGTGTGTGTGTTTGTGTGTATGTGGGTGTGTTGATTCCATGGATAATTTGTAAATTCTATACAGAGAAGAGATTGTGTCATTTTTCAATGTCTCTTATGGAATTTAGATATGTGTTTGCAGTTAGTGCATCACAGTGAAAGAGCTTTGACTTTGTGTCAAAAAATTCTGGATTCTCATTTGCTGTGTGGCATTGGGAAATGTTATATTCTCTGACCTTTAGTTTCCTCATCTTTAAAAAGGGGGTAATAATACTTCATAGGACTCTTGAGAAAATTGAGAGCAAACATAAAAGTGCATGCATAATGTACATATAACTAATTGTAACAGAATTAGTAATTAGATTGTCTTGAGGAAAGTATAAGGCAGTTATGGGTACTTTCTATTTCATATATAAACAAATAAAACTGAGATGTAGGTATATTTGCTGATTTACAAAGTATAATATAATTATTTGGTAACAAAATGTTCAAGAATCCCTCCTTCAGAGGTTTGGAGCTAGAAGAAACTGTATGGGTGAAGAAATTCATCCTGTTTCTTACACACATACTTACAGAAACACACACACACACAGAAATCTTCTAGATGGAATAAGTAGTTTCTCCAAGGTCACTTAGATGAATAGAGGTAGAGCCAGGAAAAACTCAGGTATCCTGATCCCCAGCCATAAGCTGTTTTCTCTGAACAATTTTTCCTCATTTGTGCCCTGCTCTTCCTGGCATCCTAGCCCAAATTGCTTCCTTACTCATTCATATTTGCTGCCTCCAAACTCATCATACTTTCCCTTCCAGCTCTGAGTCCATATGGCCATGCTCATCTGGGAGGTGGCTGTCTGAAATTGCCGCCATCACGCTATCCCCTTCCAACCATGTGAGTAGGCCAGAAAATGACTTTTGGGCACTATTACCCCGAGCTGGCTGGGATTCAGGGACACCGAGGTGAAACACCCTCTCCTGTATTTGCAAGCCCTGGAGCCAGTCTCTAGCCTTCTGCAAACCAAGATGCCTTTGAGAGCTTAGAATGCAGTTTCTGTACCTTTTTCAAATGACCCCATTGAAAGCAGGAGCACAGGGTGAAAAAAAAATGGCTCCTAGTTATGAGGAGTTATAAATATGAAAAATATTCTGAGTGCCCAATGGGTGGAAAACTTTGTAAGTGAGCAAATGCATCATAATTCCTCAGGTCCAATGACACATGAAGGCCTCTCTCCAATATGAGGAGTATGTTATTTACCTTTTACTTCTCTTTATAATCTCTAAGGTGGGATCACTGTGAACTAAAATACCAAGGGAACACTTTGCAGAGAAAGTAAGAATTGAGATATGTTAGAAAAATATCTATGGTACTAAGTTTTGTTTTGTTCTCTTGTAATGGCAAATTTCAGACCCAAACTACCAGTCATAAAAGTCGTATGATTTGCAGTTTCCAAAAGTCCCATTTGCCAAAATATTTATGTCTTGCCATGCCACTTAAAATTTCTACAGATATTTTTCCCTCAGATTAAAATAATCCGTAACCTCACTAAACAGACTCGTCTGATATATTTTGTCAGTTTAATTATTACTGACTGAAAAGTCCATAGGCAATAGCTCAAAGGACAGGGTAGAGTTGATGTAGAGATGCAAAGAAGAGTCACATGCTCAAAGTGCTACTTTGGGAGGATGTCTTAGATGAAATTCAATAGTGAAGTCACAGAGTCATACTGTCAAATGATAATGGAAAGGGGCACTATGAAATTCTAGGATACTTGACAGAAATAGGCAAAGATGAAGGTAGAATTAAGGTTAAAAGGACATTAAAGACGTACTTTTCACATTTTGAAATTCTGCCTAGAATCTGCAGAGGAGACTCTCCTCCTGGCCATGGCACAGCTGGAGCACAGCTGTTCACAGCACGACTGGCATTCATTGGGCCAGTCAAGAATTAAGGCCACCTAGAACAAAGACTGCTAGAGGGCACCAAGAAATAACTTTATTTCCCTAGAACAGGAGTCAAAAGGCCTGGGACAGATGAGGAGGAAATGTAGGCTGACTTCCTGGTCTCTCTGGCCATTAGCTAATGCCTAGGGGAATGAAATTTGTTTGCCCTTTTAACATTTACCTGTCTATTTAACTACAAATAGTAATGCTAGCCCTAAAATGATCCTTCATGCTTTAGAGAATTGGCCATTAATGTGTCCAATTGACCTTCTGCAGTAGTGAATTGTCTCCATTGACCACATTTCCCATGTACAAATCTTTAGTAATAAATTTACTGATTCTAGAAGTCAATAGACTGAATGGCTTTTGTGTCCTTAACAGGTATGAATAAATTAAACCTCTAGGCAAGCAAGACTTAGTGGAAGTTTGTATGCTTTCTTTTTGGAAAAGATGGATTTTTTTTTTTTTTTTTTTGGCTTCCTTTCCTGCTTTCCTGACTCAGCAGAGGATGGATCTTATGGCTCATCAACATGCATGGGCATTCTTCATATAAGAAAAGGATTGGTTTAGTCTTGCTTATTCATCATGAAGTCTATGTCTACATATGGCCAACAAATTGAGCATTTTGTGCATTATCCAGATTTGCAGCTGCCTTATGGCTCAGCTGATTGGCTCAGTGATGCTACAGACTAAATTGGACACTAAGATATCTTCAAGTCACACACAAAAAGTTTATTCACTTATTTTTTTTTCAATAGGGCTTGTAGAGGTATAATGCCTAGTTCTGGTCACTGTACAGAATCCATGTGATAGTGGATTGTGCGCAAAGAGGACCCGGGTAAAATATTCTTTCTATTAAATAATCAAAAGGAGTGAAGAAAATTACCTGATGTTTCCTCAGTGACCCAAAGGGGATAATCTGAACACTTTAACTTTATAATTCCAGCCTTGTTACTAATGGGGATGTTTTGCTCTACAGAATATTGCAGAGCCTTTATTTTAGATGAATTCAGCTTTATTAACTTTTTGAAATGCTTTACATGTAGTTGTGAAGTTTCTCAAAAGTTTCTCCTCTTTCAAAATGACTCACACTTACTGCCCACTCATGTCTTCCTTCATTTGGTGATTCAGCAAACATTTTTGTATACTCACTATGCTAAATGCTGGGAATAAAATGATGAACATACTTGGCCCTTCCCACAGTGAAATTTTAGTCTCCTAGAAGAGACAGAGAATAGAATTTCTGCAATAGAATTTAGAGGAATCAAAATGAGATATGCGTGAAATAACTAAAATATAGAACACAACTTTCCAAACCTCCTTCACAAAATGAGAAAAAAAATTAGAGTAGAGGGATTAGTTGGGTTTCAAATTGAAAATAATATTTGTAAGTAAACTAGGAGAGAAGGAATCCAAGTAGCATATATGGCATAAATGGCAGCGCAGAGGTATTAAACACTAATGACCTACTTGGAAAATTGATCATAGTTAGGTATTACTAGAACATAACCTTTGTGATGAAGAGCACAGGAAAATTAGACAATGATAATGGAGAGAGGAAAGAGTAGAAAGTGATATGGCCAAATCCTGAAGTGCCTGATGCTTAGATCCCATCTGTTCTCTAAGAGGGAAGGGTATTGTGCATAAAAATATCTGTACTCTAGAAAGCTAACTAAATTGGATACGAGTAGAAACTATAGTCAGGAAAGCTACTTGAGAAGCTATCTCATTGGTCCAGGGATAAAAAATTCAAATCAGGGCAGTGGTAGTTGGGGTAGAAAAAAACAGCTAAATGTAAGTGGTATTTTTTAAGGAAGCAAATAATTGGCAAATAATTGAATGCAAGGGTAAGTGAAAAGTAACAGGTAAGGGTAGTTGGAAAGATCTGGGTGCATGTTAATTCCACTAATTGTTATAGCAAATATCATAGTGACTCAGTGCTGGGGCAGTGAGAGACACAGAAAATGAATACAATTTATGGTTCCTTTAGAATATCCAGGGGACAATATTCACTTAATCATTGAAAACATAAGTATAGAGCTCTAGAAAAATATCCAGACTAGACATAGACTTTAGAAATATTAGATTGAAAGGAATAATGACAAATACCTAGGTATATGCAAATCCAAATATAAAGAATATATGATTAAGACAGGTTGATACTAGAAAAGCAAATATAAAATTCCCATGTATCAATCAATTAGAAAGACCAAACTGATACCAAGTTTCTAAAACACTTTGTTTTCTGGGGCAGTTTATTTTTCATACTGCCTTATTCCTCTACTTCTTATATGGTGTTTACATGGATTCAGTGTGAGAAAAGCATGTGACTAAAGTACATTATCAGACAGAAGGAAAAATATATATGAGAGATACATTCCATATCATAGATTAAATTATCAATATTTTCAATGAAATCTGATTCCATTTCCATACAGCCTGTGAGTTCCTTTGACTACTTCATCCTGAACTGTTCACACAAAGTTTCTCATAGGAAGTGATATCTGAACCTTATTTTAGTGGATAGGTTGTATAAAGGTACAAAGAGACTTAATAGTTATTTAAGGGAGTTATGTAAATTGCCAAATTGTTGCATTATATGGAGTAGAATTAGATATTTACTCAATTAGTACATAGAAAACAATCTTCCTCTTCATAGACAAACTAATTGTAAGAAATTTGCCTAATTTCTGATTTCACACACACTGAAAATCCCAACTGCTTCAATGAAACTACTGATGCTAGCATCATCCAGGATTTCTTCCATTATTATATAGAGGGGTCATTTATATTAGATCTGTCTGTAGCATTTTATTTTATTTTAAAGATCTGATTGATTGATTGATTGATTGATTTATGAGAGACAGAGAGAGGCAGAGGCACAGGCAGAGAGAGAAGCAGGTTCCATGCAGGGAGCCCGATGTGGGACTAAATCCCAGGACTCCAGGATCACGCGCTGGGCCAAAGGCAGGCACTAAACCACTGAGCCACCCAGGGTATCCCTGTCTGTAGCATTTTATACTGTGAAATATCCCTCTGTCTTGATATTCATTCTTTCCCTAATTTTTATGATGTCTCATTCTTTTAATGATTCTTAAAACTCTTTAGACACTTCTTGCCAGTCTACTTAATATATATATATTTATATTTATATATATTTATATGTATATATTCCTCAAAGGTATATAATTCATACCAATATGGTCATAAAAGAGAATACAGCTTACTCATTCAATTTTGGAATTCCAGAGGATAAATTAAAACCACATGATTTGGAATAATCTGCAATGCAAATAATATCAATATATTAATATATATCAATATATAAATATATATATACATCAATATATATTTAGAAAGAGAGAGAACACAAGCAAGAGGGGCAGAAGAAGAAGGAGAGAGAATCCCAAGCAGACTCCATGTTCATGTGGAGCCCAATGCAAGTCTCAGTCTCCCAACCCTGAGATCACAACCTGAGCTAAAGCCAAGAGTCAGACAGCCGCTTAACTGACCCAACTGTCTACTTCTTTAAATTACTATTTTTCAAGTCACTTTTTATCACAAAACACAGAAAGTGCAAAAATCCCTTTCTTGTAACTACTACCTAAGTCAAAAAACAGTTTTCCCAGCCACTTTAGAGGCCTGTCCATGCCATCAGGCATGCCAATCACAACCTCTTCTCCCCACTAAGCCATTATCCCAAGTTACAGAATCACAAATTTTTCCCTCTCCTTAGATCTTTTAAATTTGAATCCCTTTCCTTATCACATGCCCCTCCCTCACTTCCCTGCAACACACACAACTTTTTGTTTTAGAACCTGAATTATTTGAAATTAGCATTTCTTGAGTGAGTATGGTGTGATGTCTTACAAATGCTTCATCATTTTACAGGCCAGGTAATGGGCAAGAACGTTTGTCTTTGGGAAGGGATGAAATGAAAAGGTGGAGGGAGTAACATGATTCAGTTGCCAAACCCACTGTTCTTTCTATATTCTTAAAATTTCCAGCTACATGATGAATCTTTTGGACAAAGCTGCTGGGAAAGGGAACAAGAACATGCCAGATTATATATGTACCTCATCAGAGGACACAGAAGCCACAGTGAGTATATTCTATATGCTTCTGTGCTCAGCTACTCCAAGGGATATGGAGATAAGGATGCCAATGTAACTGCATGTAGTCGTGGCATACACTGAGATTACCCTTACAAGTTCTCCACACAAGCATGATGGGAATCGGATGGCTTATTAGAAAACCTTATTAGGTCACCTGAAAGGGTGAAGATAGCAAGATTTGAGAGGCCAAGAGATTAAGTTTAAGGTCACCAGCAAGGTACAGGTGGAGACAGAAACTTGGCTCTCCTCAAGGCTTCATGCAAAATGATCAGAACTGGCATGTTCAGGTGGTAGGAGAATGGAAGAGAGTGAGTAAACAGAGGCATTGGAGAAAGTTTTTCAATAAAAGAAAAGAGTGGACACACACACACACACACACACACACAGGGTAAATGGGAAGTCAGAATTTTATCAAGCTTCCAACAACTTTATTTCTCTCTCTCTCTCTTTCTCTCTTTCCAGCAGTTAGAGGAAAAGAATCATTGCCTTATCACACTGCCCAGTACTATGATTATGCCAGAGAAAATTAGTCAAATGGCCAAAATATGGAGAGTAGGAGGATACACTAAATGAGAGGAATGATCTATAAGGATTAGAATGAATTCCTAAAAGGTATATAATTCATACCAATATGGTCATAAAAGAGAATACAGCTTACTCATTCAATTTTGGAATTCCACAGAATAAATTAAAACCACATGATTTGGAATAATCTGCAATGCAAATAATATCAAAAAAGAATAAATATATGAGCGACAAATTCTTAAGAAGAAGGGTAGGAATTTGGAGAACAATTGGTAATCTATATCACAAAAGACACCCCAATCTCATTGTTTATATTATAAAAAGCATTCTCAGATTTCTCAGTAAAAAAATGTTCCCTGATGTCTTTATCACAGACAGAGCCCTGTATTTACTGGTAAACCAGGACACTGACTCAGTAATTAAGTGTCACCCAAAGAATGTTTTATTACTCATGTTCTGTTACTCCTACTACAACTTTGAAATCAGGAGAATCCATGATGTAGTTAAGCTCTGGAAAGGAGCATACTGTAAGTTTAAAGGATGTGGTATAGGTGGCTTGTTTGAGGAATCATTAACATAAGTTTTTTGGGGATGAAAGACAATTTCCTCTATAACAATACATTATGTAAAATGCATTTCCTTTGAACTTTCATGCTAGAGAAGGGAGAAGGGGGAAACAAAGAACATATCTGCCTCCTGAGCTGTGTTGACCATGCCCCTCCTTTCAATATGAATTTCTCCAAACTGTTAAGTTCCCAGCTGCTGCCACAACGGAATATCCCAAGAAGAGGTCTCCATATGCTGTTGCAAAGCTGATCACACTCAGCTGCTGGAGGAAGTTGAGAGCCTGTGAAGTAGCAGCTGCCAGGCACTTGCTTTCCATTGTAGCTGGACACAGGCTATGTGCAGAGTGGCTGCAGTGGCTGGAGGGCAACCTGAATTGAAGAGGAGGAAGGAGCCTGTGCAAGTAGGTTAAGGAGGAAAAAGCATCTGCTAGGTAGATTCTCAGTGGGATCCAACTGCTCCTGGGCCTCCTTTCAGGGCAAATCCCAGACACTAGAAGCTGAACATGATGCTGCTTCTCTTGAAATATGGATGTTGTTTTGTCCTAAAGAATAAATCCTAGAATGAGCCTCTTTCCTTTGTAAGAGAATACATTAGTGACCGTAGGAAAGCAATTGTTATTTCCTCCCTTCACGACCTTTATCAGGATCTACATGTGGCCACACTGCAGTGGCCACTAGACTCCATCTGTGCACTGTTGCCTCCAGAACTTTGCCTGTGCCTTACTCTCATGAGAAAATGCCACTATCTACCCCTTAGCTTTAGTTTTCATAATCTTCCATTTTTTAAGGCCCAATTCAAAAGACAATTCTTGAAGTCATCCATGTTTATTGAAAATATGATCAATGTCTTATTCTACCAGGCTAGTTGCTGAGGACAAAAAAGGTGAAAAACATTATAACCCAAACATAGCCTCATGGTTCTTACCATCAATCAGGGGTAGAAAACTATTAGTTTCAAAGTAAAACAATCATAAACTTGATTGGTCAATTGATACAGAAGGGTAAAGAAGGGTCAAGATGGAACACTTTGATACTTATACAAGAGTTAGGGAGGGGTGGTGGATCACAGTGGTTCCTGGAAGAAACTATGGAGAAGATAGTTCTAAAAGATAGGTAAGAGTGAGCTGGATTTCTTTTTCCATTACTTGAGAATTGGGAGGTAAGGATTCTGACCACCCAATTTCAGTGTGTGTGTGTATCTGTGTGTGAAGAAGGGGTGTTTCCCCACACCAACAAACAATTCTCCACTACCAGCTTGATGTCCTACAATTCAACTAAATTCTGACACTATCTACCCAGAGACAGCATCAACTTCCACAGATTAAGGGCTTGGTCCCACAAGATTGCCATCCACTTCAGATACCAGTCTCAAAACTAGGTTGGCACCTCTGTTTCTGACTGACCAGCTATAGACTAGAGGTTCCAACAGACACTTTCCTTGAGTTCGATTCATTTCCCAGAGCTTACAGAACTCAGGAAACTTATTTTCTCACTAGGTTATTGGTTCATTAGGAAAAAAAAAAGGTACAGTTTAGAAGCAGTGGGATGGAAGAGATATATAGAGCAAGGTAGGAGGAAAGGGTATGAAGCTTCCATGCTTTCCCAGCATGCCATTCTCCCTCAATCTCTGTGTATTCACCAACCTAGAAGCTATCTGAACATTGTCCTCTTGTTTGTTTATGGGGGCTTTTTTTACATAGACATCAATGTTAAATCATTGGCCATTGGTGATTGAACTTAACCTCAGCCCTTCTTCCCTCCCAGGAGGTCAGGGAAATGGGACTAAAACTTTCAAGCCTCTAATCATATGGTTGATTCATCTGGTAAGAAGGTGCTTAGGCATTTTCCAAAAGTCACTTTGTTAACATAAACCCAGCTATAGTGGAAAGGGGCTTGTTATGAATAGCAAGACATCCATTCTACCTTTATCTTTATGGCTCTGAAGTGATTTTGGGAAACTGAGGGCGAGAGACTCAATATTGTGACCAAAGATATTCCCATTGCTCTTATAGCTCAGGAAATTCCAAGGCTTTTGGGAGCTGTGAGTCAGGAGCCAGGGACAAAAATCACATATATATTTCTTAATATAAATCACAATCTCACATGTGGATAGGAAGAAAAACTATGTCAGGCATATGGAATAGCATGTGGAAAGTTCCAGAGCTGAGACAGTCCATTATGCAGGAGCAAAATGGACAGATGTTCAGTATGGCTGCTGTAGAGAGAAAAAGTGGCAAGAGACAAAGCTGAAATGCCAGAGAGCTGATATGATTTGGGGGTGTTCTAAGCCATGCCAAGGAGTCTATGCTCATTTAATAAAAATAATGAATCAAAATTCTTGCAGAAGTAGAGTCAGCTGACTAGGTATTTATTTCCAAAGGGAGAAGGGGCATTTTGGCTGCTGTGAAGACATGATGTGGTAGAGCAAGGCTAAAGGCAGAGACATCATGTAGTCTGCATTAGAGATGGTTGGTTCTCAAGTGGGGCAAAGAGGATTGTGGGAAAGGGAAGTGTTGAAATAAATGCAGAAAAGGCAGGCATGATGAACTCAGTTGGAGACTAATAAAATCTGAAGTGTCCATTAAGCATTGGAATATACATATGGAGAAGAATCAAAGAGGCAGATGCCAATTCAGTACTAATTGTCATCTATGGAGACAAAAGATTACCAAAGGAAAATACAGGAGTGAAGAATTAAGTCCCTGAGGATAGAAGTGAGGGGTACCCCACATTTAAGGTGGTTACATTGATCCTCACAGTGAACAATGATCTCTGTGCCTCTAAATTCCCATAATAATCTGCCTGTATTTCTCTCTGGCATTTATCACACTAGCCCTATAAAATATGATTATTTTGATCTTTTAACTTTGTTTTATCTGTTTTCCCCACAACTCAAGTGTTTATCAAGTACCAGATATAATTTCATATGTATTATGTCTCTTTTTGCTCAGAACAGATTTGAGAGATAGTTGCTATGATTTTTCCTATTTGGCAGGGATAAGGCTGTTGTGTTCTCCAAATCATCTCCCCCGATACACAACCTGACCTAATGTTCCAGCTAGTCTTATATTTGGGCAGGCAATCCCCGACACCAGACTGAATTCTACCTAAAGAAACATGGGTGGATCTGATATATGCTACTTATAGGGCTGGCCTCTAGAAAACCTCCCTCATGATACTCCAGGCTGTCTTTTTACCTTCATCTGATGTACAAATGAAGAATACAGTGATGCATTCCAAGGCTCTTGTGAGACGTTGGAATTTCAGTCCTAAATAGCTTCTTGGAAAAGAGTGACCCCCCCAAAAAAATCTCCTGAGCAGGAACATATACCAGAAAGTAATGTAAGTGAACAATAATTTTTTTAAAAATGAGTTTGGGTATCACTTGTCATAGCAATTAGCCTAATGCATCAATTTAACAAACAACAAAAAAGGGAAATTAAATTTAGTAAAATAAAAATTATTGATTCCAGGTGACACAACTACTAAGTGCCTTTGCTGGAATGTTGATTTATATATTTGAACACACACACACACACACACACACAGAGTTATATCTTACAAACTTCCATTCTAAAATGCCCCTTTCTCTGAACTCACATAATATTAGAGCACAGAATGATGGCTCGTCCATGGGACAAAGGCCATGACAACGTATGTTAAAAGGAACAATTGGAGCTGTAGTGATAATGTCGTTTCCATGCCACCTGACGGACAGGTCACAAAACTATTGATAGAAAATCATCCACAAAAGCATTGCTTGGGAATTTGTCATTTAGAAAATGAATGTCTAAAGGCAAAGCACACTAAGCCAGAACTTGATTTCTAGTCTTTTCCTCCCATTAACTTGTGGCATTGTCATGGAAAAATAACATACAAAATAACAGCCCTCCAAAGCCTCCCCTTATCTTTTAGAGTTCTGGGACTACAAAACACTGAATTTTTAAAATCCTTTAAGAAAATTTTGTTTAAGTTACTAATTTTTCTTCAAGCAATTCCATCTTGCAAACAGCACCATCCTTAACTGGGATTTTAAAAGAAGAAAAGGAAACTAATACCAGAAATACAGGAAGAAATAATCCAGAGAGCAGTGCAATAAAACAAAAAAAGGGAATTTCCTAACAGGGCTGCTTTGCAGGCCTTGTCAGCTATCATAGTTAGTAATATCATCATTAAAATCCTATTAGCAGCTAAATAAAATGTTCAGAAGTAAAATAATCAAAGGGGGCTTTTATATATGCAGAATTCTTGTAATTTGTTGTGAAATGTAGCACTCAGTACTAGGAATTGGGTCTGCAATTTGAAATCTTGCTGCAAAAATGTCTATACTAACAGTGATCTGTTTGTCTACCACAACAGGTGTTACTCTGATTGTTGGCTATCCAAATAAAGTTGAGAAATACATCATATAGAAAAAACAGAATGAAGATGAACTTCAAATAAATCAATATATCTTCATCTTTATACATAAACATATGTAAAACATATGTTTTATACATAAACAATTTCCAATGAAGATTAGTTGAAACCTGTTTGAACAAGCAATATTTAGATTTAGCTATTAGGACAACTTACCTTACAATGAAATTAAGGAAAATCTTAATCATGCCCAAGCTTAATTCAATTGGATCGCCTTGGTATACTTATTTGTGTCATCATAATGAATGCCTAAGTCCATGATGATAAAATCATACATCTGAGTTTGAGCAGAAAGACACCAAGAGAAAGATAGAAAGAGAGAACTTAATCAAAGTCCCAGCATGAATACTTGTGCTTTGGGGAAAGGTAAAAATAATATAAGTAGAGGAGCAAGGAAAGTTCCTAACTAATGGGTAAAGCCTACTAAGAGAAAGCACAAGTGTTATATATACATATACATATATAACACACACACATATATATATGCTACACACACAACATAAATATTTAATATTTATTATAACCTCTGTTGCGCCTTCAAGAGAAAAGATGTTTTTCTCCTTATACTTTAGACCCAGAACTCATTCAACTCATTTTTTTAAAATTTTCAATTAGAGAAACCTTATTTTAAAAGCATAGCTTCTGTTACAAAGAACAAATCAAAGAGTGGAAATACAGGTTGAAGTTGGTGGACAATATATGTTTGCCTTTCAGTTCAATAACCCCATGGCAAGGACCAGCACACAAACTATAGCTGATCCAAATTGCCTCTGAGATTCCCACCTTCAAATATACTCATCCAATGATTCCCATTTTATCTTTTTTAAATAAAGATTCTTAGAATCATAAAAAATAAATACACCGTGAGTTTGTGGATTGTTTTCTTCTTTTTCCTTTTGGCTGGTTCATGCTGTGTTAGTGGGATAATTCTTTATCCAAAGCGCTGGCACTCTGGTGCCATCAAGCCGTGATGATTTTTGCCTTATTGCATTTAGCAGCGCTTCAGCATTATGGCTGCATACTTCCTCAGGGAACAGGAGGGGGCTGGAAAAAAAAAAGAAACAAAATAAAGACAGAAAGAAATAATCATTGAAGAACATCCTCAGGGAGTGCAGAAAAGCAAAAGCCAAAGCAAGTAACAATGTACAGTATTGTGAAAATTGTGTGAACCTGTTACAGGGGGATATATGTGTTTGATAGAATTTCAATTATTTAAGACCCTAGAAAGAGATTTTACTCATTCTTCTTTTAGAAAAGAACCATCTGCAAATTATTTTGTTTCTTCCTCTTATTCTTTTTTCCCCCACCATCTCACTTTCAATCTTTAATGCTAGACTCAGGTAACCAAGGTTATTCTGCATTGTTGCATTGCTTTTTTATTTATTTGTTTTGCTGCAGTTCATCTAGTTATGAATGTCAGGATGACATATTATAAGTAGATATCACAAAGTCAAGTGAATTGCAGACAATCATTCTGTTTTAAATTTACTTCATCTTTGTGATGCCAAATAACATTGGGTTGTGGCTTTCCGCTCCTGGACATCACTGAAGATGGATATGGCTTTTGAGAGGCTGGGCATTATTAAAAATTTTTTTAGAGGAGTGAAACAAAGATTGCCCCAACTTGTCCAGATTTTAAAGTTGGACAATTTTTTATGAAGAGAGAGATTATAGTAGACAAAAGTAGAAAAAGCTCAAAGTGTGAGGAAGTACAAAGGGCATCCCATATAAAGTTAGTGAGCAAAGACAAGTCTTGAGTTTTAGCATCAGTAGGAAACAGATGGTTGTTTTTATGTCTAGTAAGCAGGTTTTTGCTTTCTGTAGCTCCTTAGGTGTGAGGGTGGTCATTTGTCTATGACACAGAAGAGATTGAAACCATCTAACTCCCGTGGAGCTGTGTTAATCTTTGTAAAGTCTAACAACATGATTTCAGTGGAAGATAGAGAAACAAGTTCTTCATCTTCGAAATGGGTGAGCTTTTTACAAAGACACAGAATCACAATATGAGCAGCAAAACACAAAGAAGTGTCATCTCCCATCCTCTTAAGACCCAGAAGAGAAGAAAGGGGAGGAACCTTCTGGAAAGAGTAAAGCATGACATTTCCTCAGCTATCAAACAAACTGACAACAATGAGGTACATTGGTGAAGTCTTTACAATAAGTTGTGTGTCCCCAAATAAGTATTTACAATAGGTTGCATGTCCCCAAAGAAACAGAGTTTTAGCTTGTTTGCTGCAGAAGGACTGATAACATCTGAAGCAGGTCCTCATTGGTCTGAATGGTATGGACCAAACAGATGTCCCATTCTTTCACACTAACATAAAGACAATGACATTGAGTGCTTCTGAGAATGGGATTAGCTGTGGGCCATTTTTGCCTAATGATAGCCAGGAATTTAAGGCATATATTCCTTAGGTAGGAGAAACTCAGAGTGAGCCATGGTAATACTTGGCAAAAAGCCAACCTTACATTGCACACATCACACTACTTACTACCTAAAGTCTAATTCATGGGGGACTTATTGATTTTCTGGTCAATATATTCAGGCTATAATTAATTTAAAGGTGTTTCAGTCACCAACAAAATGGCATCTTCTTAGGAAGCCACAAACTCTATAAAAACAGTTGTCCCAGAGAATGCTATCAAAGTAAGAGAATGAATCTAGACTTAATAAGGAAGTTAAGAAGCCACAAGGATCTTTATAAATCTAAGGAACCATCTAAGTGCTAGATGAACTAAAGTCTTAAAAAAAATGCACGAATTTCACATGATATTTGTCTGCTGCTTATCCTCTGTTAACTCAATAGAAAAGCATTTCCATTTTATAGTAGAGGAAATAGATTGAGTGCTCATAAAAATATCGCATATAATAATATGCTAGAAATTCTTGAAATTCTACATGGTGTCAGAATTAGGCCTGGAAAAATGGAGCCATCCACATTCAACTCCAAAACATGTACCCAATACCAGAGAAGCTGGGTGTCTATTCAGAAGATCCTTAGATCCCAACCCCAGCTCTCCCCACTTCTAGTTGAGTGATCTCACTGGGTAATTTAATCTCCCTTGTGTCCTGCTCTTCTCATTTATAGAATAGGGTAAATTGGATGCTTATTTTAGGGTTGCTGGGACGCTTATGTGAAATTGTAGGCATTTTCATTCTATTTTCATTCCATTGCTTCCCAGACATGGAATAAAGAACAACCAGTGGTCTTACTCAGTCCTAGTGTTAGTATCCTGAGAGAAGAATAATATTCTAATTCTTGAGACATGGATGCTCAGAGAGGGTGAAGAATGTGGAAACACTTCTTAATAGAAATCTTAGGCAACTGAGAATTACAATAAAAGCTATAATTTATTATTATGAATGTTTGTTTTGTGTTCTGTTGAAAAGGCTGAGTTGAGAAGCCAATAGATATACGAGCTTCTTGCTACTGTGAAGAATTCAGGATGCTGCCATAAACTGAGGAAACTGGTTTTAATTTTCAGTTTGTATAATATCCCAACAATTTGACATGGTCAATAGGGAAAATATATGCCTATGGTTTTTTTTTTATTTTTATTTATTTATGATAGTCACACAGAGAGAGAGAGAGAGAGGCAGAGACACAGGCAGAGGGAGAAGCAGGCTCCATGCACCGGGAGGCTGACGTGGGATTCGATCCCGGGTCTCCAGGATCGCACCCTGGGCCAAAGGCAGGCGCCAAACCGCTGCGCCACCCAGGGATCCCTATGTTTTTATTTTCATGTATTAATTAGTTACTTTATAATGATACAATCCATCTGAAAGACCTCTGTATATAGTACAAGTGATAATGACAAAATACTAAATGTGTCACTAAAAAATGCACTGACCAGAAACACTGCAAAGTTTAAGAAGCTGATTGCATACTTATGATGTGCTAGGAACTATTCCAAATGCTTTGCTTGCTTTATTTTATTTAGTTCATACACCAACCCTACAATTGGAGAATGTTTAGTCAATTATATTAAATATTTTCTGGTGAGTTACAGAGAAAGGACTCCAGTGAAGGCAGCTTGACTTCAGAATCCATAGCCCATCCTCTAGGCTATATGTCCGACCTAATTGCAAACAATGCAGGCGGGAAAAATGTAGTTCACTTCAGCCATAGGTATTTATCTCTGTGTGGAAGATTTAAGAACTACTTTTAGGACATGGTATATTTTAACTGATGCTAAACCCATCAGTAAAATGAACACAGTACTCAGAAGTGTAAGAATATTGTGTTAGAAATAGTATTATAGAAAATATGTAATAAATTGTAGTGTGTAGGGGAAGAGAATCAAGCTGTATTTTAGCAAGCCTGCATTGGTATAGAATCATAGATTCCTGATTAGCTCAATGGAATTCCAGACAGCAAATAATCTGGTCCTCTCAACTTTATAAGTTAGAAAGGAAACTGAGGGACAAAGAATACCGTAATAGTAAATGAACTATATTTTGGATTATTTTTAAAGGATTTTTAAATTTATTTGAGAGAGAGAGAGAGCACACATGAGCGGGAGAGGGGCAAAGAGAGAGGAATAGCAGCAGACTCTCCAGTGAGTACAGTCTCACAACCCTAAGATCATGACCTGAGCTGAAACCAAGAGTTGGACGCTCAGCCAACTGAGCCACCCAAGCACCCCTCTATATTTTGTATTATTAATTAACCTTTCTGTTTCACTTCTCACTGAGTAGCCAAGCTGTACAACCTTAAAAGGCAGTTGTGTCACCCAGGGAAAGTCACTGAGAGAGACAACATGCACAAAAGGCACTAGTGGTGCTGAGTTTACTCAAGAAGAGAGAAAGAGTATATAAGATGCAACCCCTTGCAATCTGTGCATTCCCCAGGGCCAGCATATTCATCGCCAGCTGACAAAAATGTGGCTGCATACATCCCACTTCCTGCTGCAGTAGAAAGATCTTGAACCCTCTCCCTTGGGGTCTGAAATACAGAAAACTGAGGATGTGTCTGAGGGCCAATGACACAGTTCTGGCAATCAGAAGTTTGACATGAGTCTCACTGGGCTAAAATCAAGGTGTTAGCGGAATTGCGTTTCTCTTTAAGGCCCCAGGGTAGAACCCATTTCCTTCCCCTTTTCATCTTTTAGAGGCCAAGTGCATTCCTTGGCTACCTTCCATTTTCAAAGCCAGCAATGGCTACTTGAATCTTTCTCACATCTCATCACTTTGCCACTGAAACCCCCATCTCTCTTTCACTCACGAGGACCCAAACTGAATAATGTAGGATAATTTCCCAATCTAATTAGTAATTCCATCTACAACCATAATTTCCTTTTGTCAAATAACATAACACATTCACGGGATATAGGAGTTAGGATATGGATATTTGGGAGATGGTGTATTAGTCTGTCTACCCCATAACTCATACCCACAGCATCCAGATAAGAAAGAAAACCTCTAGGCTCTCCAGAAACAATTCAGAGAGGAAACTAGAAACTGGTCTCTAAAAACGGACTTAGCAGGGCTACCACAGTCATGCCCAGGTGTCACAGAAACCCTGCAAATGGCCTTGGGATGGTTTTATGCTCAAAGACACTGAGATTCTGGAGAAATGCTTCATGACCTCTGATCATTGTTTACTGTGAAGAGTTGGATACGCAGATTGATGAGGAAGAGGGATTATTCTAATCCAAAACTTTCCTAAAACATTCCTAGGAAGATCAGGATTTCTGCCTCCTAGATTCATTCCTCAATTCATAGTATATACAACAAACACTTGAAACTAAGTCTCTAGCTCTGTCCCAGGGTTGTGTAGGTAAAAAGGTTTATATTTCAAATATAAGACAACAATAAATTTGGACTGACATGATCAAGATGACTCAAGGTAAATGGATTACCAGTGGCACTGGCAATGGTGTGTATGGTATAAAGTAGGAAATCAATGAATGTGTATAAATTAATCAATTAGCAAGGTACATTATCCTATATACACAAGAATAATGTTAGTAAAACAGCAAATAACATTTGGAGTCCAGATAGTAGGAATCCACAGAGCTATTTGTGGCTATAATTAGAAATCCAGCATGTTGAGGTCAACATGATCAGGAAAATGGACTAATCAGCAAAGACTAACTCATAAGACCATGATAAGGTTAAACTCTTTACATTTTAATGTAAATCTTAGCCAAATAAACAAAAGTCCTATGGAAGTCTGAGTAAGCCCCCCGCCACCCCCCCCCCCCCCCCCCCCCCCCGCCCAAGGATATCTCTGTCCTAATTCTTAGAACCTGGGAATATATTACATTACGTGGCAAAAGGGACTTTGCAGATGTAATTAAGGGTTATAGATTTTGAGATGAGGAGACTATCCTGGTTTATTCAGTAGACTCAATTTAATCACATGAGCTCTTAAAAGTAGACAATTCTTCCCTGTTAAACTTAGAGAGATGTGATGGATGAGGAGTCAGGAGACTCCAAGCATGGGAGGGACTTGACACACCACTGTTGGTGCTCAAATGGATGAAGGAAGCTATAGGCCAGGGAATGTGGAGGTCTCTAGAAGCTGGGAATGTTGCTAAACTGGCCACTAACAAAGCTGGAGAACTTCATAAAATGGCAAGTAACTGAATTCTGCCAACAACTTGAATGAGCAGGAAATGGATTTGCCCCCGGAGCCTTCAAAAAGGAACAGATACTGCTCGACTCCATTTTTTGACCTACAGGATA
This sequence comes from Vulpes vulpes, assembly GCF_048418805.1. Taxonomy (NCBI): domain Eukaryota; kingdom Metazoa; phylum Chordata; class Mammalia; order Carnivora; family Canidae; genus Vulpes; species Vulpes vulpes. Next base: position 110,323,159 of record NC_132792.1, read on the forward strand.
GCAAGATAATAAATTTGCATTGTTTTAAGCCTTTAAATATATGGTAATTGGTTACAGTAGACAATTCAGTCCTCTAATATAAAAAGTAGAGTACAATCATTATCTTTATGCTTTGGAGCAACAACCATACTATTTACATGGACAATTGACATCTATTTACTCTTATGTTTGCTAACTCTTCTCACTCTAAAATTCTACGATGTTCCAAGGTCCCATAAATATCAGCTTTCTCAGTCCAGAGTGTATGGGTCACAGATAGCATTCAGAGTGGTAAAGATTTCACTCTGAAAGATCCATGTTGTCTGTACCATTTTATTCAGAGAAAATCAGCCCATATTAAATGCAGAATTGAAGGTGAAAATATTTCACAAATGGATGGTTTTCTCCCTATATGATGTGTGGACAAGCAGGCGCATCTCCCTGCTTTAACTTAGGAAATCCTTGCAGATAAGCAGCTGAGCTTTGTTCCATTCTTTTCCCCACCCCCTCCTTGAGTCACTGACCCACAGTTACCAGTTCAGGGACTTCTAAAGTAAAGCCCTGGAATTAATTGCACCAATTTTCTGGGTCTAAGTGATGTCTATCTTGGTGACCCAGGGTTTTAAAGTGAATAGTTACCTGCCAGGATGTGAGAGGTGCTGTGTAGATTCATCCTGGAGGACACTGCATTACAAAGAAATCAAGCAGAAGAAACTTCTACTTAAACTGAGGTTTTGTTTTAATCAAGGTATTTTTTCTTGCTTTTATTATAATCAAGCCTTCTTATGTTATGAAATAGGAGATAAAGGATATAATCACAGCTAAGCTACTCATGGCAGAGCTACTTTGGTCCAAAAATGATATTGGATAGCCTGCTATTATGGATCTTAAATAACTGACTGCAAGCACATTACTTACACTCCAGTGTTCTGGTTTGCAGATGATGCTAAATTGGGAGGAAAGGTCATCCCTGAAAAACAATCCTCAGGTAGGAAAAGAATTAGCTCACTTAAATACCTGGGCTAATAGATGGAAAATTCAATGCAGATAAATGCAGAATAATGAGTCTCGTAGAATGTAATAAAAGGACATAATATCTCCTTAATGGGAAGGTACTACAGCATATTGACCTGAAGAGAGATATGAGTTATTTTAATAAAAACCTATATTAAAGATTATTCAGCTCCATTATTATTAAAAAAAAATGCAGTGTGTTTTGTTAGACCTCACCTAGAGCAGCACATTCAATCTAATCACTGTACATACTCCAAGAAGCATATTTAGAATGAGCCTTAAAGGGGCGATTTGTAGAACAAGCTAAATGAAGGCACTTATCAGAGACAGAAGTTTGAAAGCAATTATAGGGAAAACTGACCACTTTCTCTTTGGTAAGTCAGACATGTTAAAAAAGGTTGGAACAAAGGAGTGTCAGGACTGGGACAGCAAGCATATTGTACTGGGAGGACAGAGGTGAGCTGCTCATTAAATCTGCCTCTTGTTCTTCAGAATCCACTTTTATCAATGGTCTGACAATTCCATTAACTTCTTTAGCAATTATAAACCCTGGATAACAAACACAACACAGACACTCTGCTCTGACAGTTCTGCTTGTTTGGGGCCCACTACATTATTGAGGCTCTGGAATCCAGACTTTAGGATTCAGCCAATATCAAATGAGACTTTTGGGTGATAAGAATCTTCTTTCAGAGCTTTTGTCTTATGGGTATCCTGCTTAGATTCGATTCATCTGCAGATTTCTGGAAATTGGAGAGAGCAGGCTGACAAGTATTATTCAAGACCAAAATGGAGATAGGTATAGACAGAAAGACAGAGGGATGTGGAATGATTTGAAAACAATCATCAAAGATAGGCATGGATTCTTTGGCAAACATAAAAATGATCTTTCATAATCAAAGGATAAGATAAATTGCTAATTACAAAACTGCCATTGCAAATAGGTGAAACACTCTATCGCTTACCTGGATAAATTAAAATGTGCTCTCAAGTACATGTCAGACAATTCATATCTCCCCACATTTATCTGTTATGGTACATTTCGCTCTTTAGGAGGTTCCTGGAGGAATTAAACTGTTATCATTGATAAGCAAATTAGTACAATGCTTGACTTCAGACTCGAATTGAGTGGACCTAAGTTTCTAATTCTGGATCCTGTGGTTCTAAGTCAGAGATGCTCAATTTCAGAGCCATTGGCATTTGGGGCTGGTTGATGCTTTGTTGGCCTTCTCCTCATTGTAGGATGTTTAACAGTATCCTTGGCCTCTACCCTCTAGATGCCAAACCAGCTCCTCTTCCCACTACCTACCTGAGAAAACCCAAAATGTCTCCAGACATCATCAAATGTCCCCTCAGGGTAAAACTGCCCCCCCATCTGAGAGTTATTATTCTAGGACTGTGTCATATGCCCTCCTCAAAAGTCCATTTCCTCATATGTAAAAATAACAGGTTTTGCCTACTACCAACCTGTAGTCTTATGTCCAAGAATAAGGCAACAGTCTATGATTCCCAAAACAAAGAAACAGAGACTCAGAGCGAGTGGTTGACTTGTTTGCAGACTTACCAATCTTCAGGGGTAGACTTGGAGCTTTAACCATGTATGTGAGAAAAACAACGAAAGGGGAATGGGTTTATGAGACACGGGGATAAAATCATTCAGATTATGAGCCTCACATCTCTCTGTGTGCCTTATCCAACGGACCTTAGCATACCAGTAAGGAGTCACTGTGGACAGTCTATTCCAATAATCTTCAATAATTTGAGGATTATCCTGGTTTATTTTCTTCAGATATATGAATATTTGTCTAATCATGGCTGTGGACTGTTTTGCATACACAGAAGACAATTTTGAATAGAGCTGGAAGAAGCCCTGAACTAATGGATCAAGTTGAGAAAAATATTTGTGTTGTACAGTACTGCACACTCTGCAGTTAAACAAAAAATAAGTCATAGAAAAGGAAAGACTATTTTGTTTTTCCACAAGCTTGCAAAATTGTGTATTTTCTTCCCTTTTAGAATTTTTTTTGGAGAAACTTGTCACTCACCATGAGACTATATATCCTACCACAAGGTTTCTCTAATTTAAGCAGCCTATCTTTTACCAAACATTAAACAAGCCATAAAACAGGAACTTTGGAACTTCAAATGAAGCTGTCAGAGATTCTTCCTGCCATCAGATGATTTGCAGCTGTGTGACTCATTTGTCTCTTTATAAGAACTCAGGGAAAAAAAAAAAAAGATTATTAGCATTTCAATTCCTGTCAGCCACTGAAACTAACTAGGCCTGAAGATGTGCTGGCTTCCCTGTGCCAGTGCTACAGTGTGATACCCTGAATATAGGCAGTGATGTAGGAGGGACTTTTGAAAGGAAAGTACCTAAGAAAGGAAGCCTTACTGGTACTGAATGTCCCTGTAATAAAAAAAAATAAAAACCAAGTGTGTACATGAATTGTCATACTCAGCTTTGCTCCACGCAGCATGGGGACAGGCTGGCTAACAGCAGTTAAGACATGCTTCAATCAGGGAAGAATGAAACCCTAGAAGATGACACAACATCTAGGATAGCATGGGTGTGTACTATCACATCATGGCCCAACATACCTCTCCATCTATTCTTCTACTCCTTGTCTAACTCAGGTCATACCATTCTTCTGGCAGTTCTCAGATGTCTACACTCCATTTATACTTAATACCATTTTCCTATGTGATTGTCTCTACCTACAGGGTTTTTGCCCCCTAGCCTCCACATTAGGAACTCTTGCTGGACCTTGCATAAGTAGATCATATGTTACCACTGAGGAACAAACCCTGGTTCATACCAATAAAACACTTTCTTTCCTCTATGCAAGAAACTACAGATGAGAAACAATGATGAGCATGACAATCACTTCTACAAAGTATGTATTTGTCAATGTTTGATGTCTAACTGAAAAATAAATGATGAGTTGGATACAGAACAAGTCTATTTTTTTTCTGTACTAAGATTTAATCTCTTTCAAGCCCTAGGAAGACACATGTACATACACACACATACAATTCACATAACTTCCTTTCTTAAATAGATTCATACTTTCTCTTAACTTGACACTATTGTTGTTGAACACATGCCCTCTATCCTTCACCTCTTGATCCCAATCATGTAGTTCTATTATATCTGGTAATGTTATAGTACTTCCTATACTCAAGGGGTAGTTTTCACTTTTAAATAGTTTAAACATGAGAAAAAAGAGAAAAAATAAATATTCCAAATCATAGGAAAAAATTTCACATATAGTTGTGGGTCTGTTGTGGGTCTGTAAAGAGAACAGTTACCATGTAAATCAGGACATGGAAAAATATATTTATTTTTCTTTCAAATTTAAAATGCTCAGATTAGATAACCTTTCTAAGTTATATGTGGTTGAGAAGACAGTTGATCAGACCATGATTCCTCCCCTCCTTTTATAATGTCTAAAGACTTCAAGTGGTAGGTTTTCAATTTTTTTTCATTTTTTAAAGATATTATCTACCTATTTGTGAGAGGGAAAGAAAGAGAGAGGAAAACAGAAGGAGAGAGAGATCAGGAGGAGAAGGAGAGGTAGAGGGATAAGCAGACTCTGTGCTGAGTGCAGAGCCAGATGTGGGGCTCAATCCCAGGACCCCAAGATCATGTCCTGAGCCAAAATCAAGGGTTGGTTGCTTGACCAACTAAGCCACTCAGGTGCTCCTCAAATGGATAGATTTTTGTAAATTAGGGTTTTTTTGGTGAATGATTCTCATCTTCAAGAAAGACCTTTGGTCTTTGGTGTTTTCCTTGTGTTTTATTCATTAGCATGAAAATAATTTGAGCTCTTCTTTATTCAGTCACACAAAAACATAATAATAAATGCAGCCAGAGGGATGGGATGCATATTGATTTTCTAGTTGACTTTATAGAATTTTAAAATATGAAATAATCTCAGAAATCATCTTCATCCATAAATGTATTTTGCAAACAGGGAAGCTGAGGTCACCCAAGGTAACATAATTAGATAATGGCAGAGACCAACCAGATCAGAACCAGGGTCAGTTCTTGGTGTTCATTGTCTCAATATTCCCAGATACTCTAAACAGCTGGTGTGCTTTCCTATGCTGAGGGCTTCTCAGCAGCTCCACTCCTCCATGCTGTAAACCCATTCTCAATGGACATTGTTCTGGGAAAGGGTTCCTGAGATAATGATCATGGTTGCCTTATTCCTAAATATAATAAAAACAGTGTCAGATGTGAGGCAAATGCTTTGGGCCCAGCTCTCCAGTTCCCTTAGTAGCACCCTTTCCTTTATCTAAGAGGAGGGGTCTGGTCTTGCCAGAGGGATAGTATCCCCAACCAAGTTTGCCTTTAATTAAATGGTGTACAGATTTTGTTCAAGCATGCAAAACTCCTTTGTTCTCGGTCTCCATTGCACTGGTATCAATCGTCTGACTATTCAGTCTGAAATCTCCAGAGAACACTTTTCTCTAACAAGGTCAGTTTGGGGTAAAGTCAGAACAGGTGCTAAATCATCTGAATTCCTTTTGCCCTTTCTTTTAAAACCATCCTTACATAACTCCAGAGATTTTATTCACCTTCTTGGTCAACCTAGTGATATTATTTTGGCTCTGAGTACTAGACACTTTGATAAGTGATAATCAAAGCATTAGAACAAATAGGATCACATTCCAAACCTCCAGCCTCCCTCAAAGTGATTGATCCAAACTCAAAATTGTAAATATTTTTCTCCTGGTAACATTTTGCAGTGATTTCTCAGACAGTAATTATTACTTTTTTATAATTTGGATTTAATGATTTGAGAAAGCAGTGAATATTAGTTGTTCAAACATAAGAAAAATATTAAAAACAGCATATAGGGAACTTTCATTTCTCTCACCCTTGTTGTCCACATGCCTAGTCACTGCCCATTGCCACAAACAGGCAAAACTACTTTTAGTTTGTGTGAATATTCTTCTACAGAGTATTTATGTGAATATAACAGTGATAGAAATATACATATGTATAAAATATATATGGAAATATGTATACTTGTATGTACATATGTATTATATATGTGTGTGGCACATATATTTTTTTGTTTTTTACACAAATCATAGCACAGTTTACACAGCAGTCAGCACTTTATTTTTAATTAATCTCTTTGATATATTTCCCCACTAGAACTTCTTCATTCTTTTTCTTGATTTGTGTTTCCCATAATTGCATGCTATTTCATTATAGGGATAATCTCAACCATGTAAGATTAAATAGACCAATCAGAAAGATGTAGCAGTTACGTAGGTGAGAGATGATGTGGGCCTAAAATAGAGAACCAAAGCCCACTCAGGAAGCAGAACCATCACAATAGTGGCTGATTAAGCTGGGGATGGGGGAGTAGGGGTAGAGGAGGGACTTGGGATAATAGAATAGTGATCTTGGGGAAAAGGTGTGTGTTTGGGACACACTGAGTTTGAAGTACACCAGTATAACTAGTTAAAACATCCAGAAAGCAGATGATGTAAGGGTTTGCAACCAGCAGCAAATTCAGTGCCTAATCTCTGCTTTACAATGTCTTCTGGGTTAATGAGCAACCAATCGGGTGCCAAGTACTGTGCAAAGCACTTGCATGCAATATTTCTCAATCTACAACAATAATAAAGGAAGAAGTTATTATGCTTACTTTAAATATGAAAAAACCCACATTGCAATCTTTTTAAAGTGAGCAATCTTGCTTTCATGGCCAACTGCAAGCAGCCTAGTGTAACAATTTGATGTTAGAACTGGATTCTTCTAATAGTAGTCATGTACATGAGAGAAGTGATTTCTCATAACAAGCATTAATATTAACAGGTAGCTGTCAATGTATTATAAAGAAATTTCTAGGCATTGTTTGACTTACAGGAATCACTTTTAACTGATCATCATAGCACAACTATGGTGGCCCCTCAGATACCTACATGCCACAATTATACATTAGCTTTGCCATTTCTTTTTTTAACAGTTTTGGACAAAACTAATTCAAATGCCATATAAATTATCTATTTAAAATGTATAGTTCAATGGTTTTTAGTACATTCACAGAGTTGTACAACAATCTAATTCCAGAACATTTTCAACATCCCAAAAACAAACTCTATATCTGTTAGTACTCACTTCCCATTCCTCCCATCCCTGCTTTCTCTACTCTAGCTATCCCTAAATCTACATTCTTTGCCCATTCTGGACCTTTTATGTAAACCATAGAATAATACATTTCATATGAATGGAATTGTATTGTTCTTGTGAAGGACTTCACTTAGCACAATGTTTTCAAGGTTAATCTACACTTATTATTCCATTGTATGTATATACCACATTTTATTTTTCTGTTTATCATTTCATGAACATTTAGGTTGTTTCCAATTTGGGGCTTTATGAATAAGATGCTATAAGCATCTATGTACAAGTTTTTGTATGGACATATATTTCCACTTATCTTGGCAAGATAAACAGGAGTGGAATTTCTTGGTCATAATGTAATCCTATGTTTAATATTTTGAGGAACTGTCAAACTGTTTTCTAAAGTGAATGCACTCTTTTACAATCCCATTAGCAATACATGACAGTTTTAGTATCTTTTCCTTCTTACTAATACTTGCTATTGCCTATATTTAAAGATTATAGTCATCAAAGTGAGTGTGAAGTCATATCTCATTGTGGTTTTAGTTTGCATTTTCCTAATGACTAATGATGTTGAACATCTCTTCATGTGTTTATTGGGCATTTCTATGTCTTCTTTGGGGAGGTATGTATTCAGATCTTGGTCCATTTTTTTAATTGGATTTTAAATCTTATTGTTATTGAGTTATAAGAGATTTTTTTGAGTGTATGTTTGATATAAGTCTCTTATTAAATATATTTTGCAACTATTTTCACCACTGCCATAGATGGTCTTTTCACTTTATTGATGACTTTGTTTGTAGCACAAACAATTTTAATTTTGGTATACAATGATTTACTTTTTTTCTGTTGTTGCTTATGCTTTTGGTATCATAATATAAGAAGACAATACCTAATTCATGAAGATTTTCCCTATGTTGTCTCCTAATATCTTTGTAGTTTTAGCTTGTACATTTAGGTTTATGATTCATTTTGTATTTGTGTGGGGGGTGTCTAAGGAAGGGGTTCAATGTCTTTTGTATGTGGATGTCCAGTTGTTTGCATACCATTTACTCAAAAGACTATTCATAGCCCACTGAATTTTTCTATCACCTTTGTAAAAATCAATGAACCATTTTTTCCACTTCTTAGTGGGAAAAAAATGTTAATTCAGAATTGGTTGTTCTATTTCCTTTCATTTTGTGAACTCTAGGGTGACTCATATGTAGCTTATTAAATGTAAAGTACCCACTTAATATATCCTTATTTATCATTAAAGCCCCATATTATTTTAAGAGCTATGATAGGCACAATTACCCCCCCCCCAAAGATGTCCACATCCTAATCCCCAGAAACTGTGAACATCTTACTTTACATGGCAAAAGAGAATTAAGATTATAGATTTAGTTAAGGTTGCTAATCAGTTGACCTTGAAATCAGAAGATTATCCCGGATTAAACAGGTGACTCGATCTAATCACATGTCCTTAAACTGGAAGAAGTGGCAGAAAAGAGGATCAACAGATACAGTATGAAAGAGACTCAAGCCACCATTTCTGAGTTTGAAGATGGAGAAAATAAGCCACAAGCCAAAGTATGCAGATGGCTCTAGATGCTGGAAAAGGAAAGGATTTGTATTCTTCTCTAGATCTTTCTGAATGGATCACAGCTCTGTTGACAGTTTGATTTTAAACTAGTGGTATCTGTGTAGGAATTCTCACAGAACCATAAGATAATAAATTTGCATTGTTTTAAGACACAAAGTTTGTGGTAATTTATTAGGGAAGAAATAGAAAACTAAAACATCAGTATTTTAGGTTGAGTGGTTGTCTTATCCGTAGAACCATCTTTATGGCCTAGAGCCTTTTTGATCATCTAAAGACTGGCTAATCTCTGACCAATTAGGGACCACTGTACTGTCCTCTCATTTTCCACTTGGCTTTCTTTCACTATGGCCAAGTGAAAATCTCTGTGTCTGAGGCCAGGTTCAGAAAGCTGAACTGCCTGCCTCGCTGAGTAGACAACAACTCTGGTATCCTCAGCTGCTAATATTCTGCCACTAAATCTACTTTAAAAAACATAAAAAGAAAAATAGTGGCACACTAAGGAAAATAAATGTTTAGATGAATTCATGTGCTTTCCACTAGAGAGGATAATAATAAATCTGCTGGGCAGTACAAATTGCCCTCCAAGTTTAAAGTCACCTCGTCATTCCCAGGGAGATCAGCTGAATTAATGGTCAAACATGTTAATAGAATAATGGAGTGTCCTTAACCATTTCTAGAGGAGGAAGGGGAGGGGTGTACTGGATGCTTATTTTATGGCAATTTATGTCAGTGTAAAAGTTATAAAGATTGCCAGAAAGTAAAGGAGCATGATGTAGAATCACTGGAGAAACTGTAAAATCAATATCTCTAGGGTTTTCAACACTGTACTTGGCAGGTCCTTTCAAATCCATTGCCTGCCTGATATTTTATGTATGTAACTGGCAACGGTGATGGTGGATGATGTTCAACTCATGGAGTTGGCACCAAATCAATCATCAAAAACGAAAATGCATATGTCTCTCTCCATTTTCTATCTGCTTTCTCAGATGCTGTCTGAGATTAGATCCTAAACCCAAGAGAAAGTTATCCACAGCAAAGACAGATATGAAGAATTCTAAAAGTGTCTAAATATATAGAAAAATGCAACTAGCACCACATATTTTTTCTTGGTTAAAAAACTAATTTATTCAAATGGTTGGAAAGTGAGTTTTAACACTGAGACACTACTTTGCCTCCATGATATTGGAATATGTTAAAAAGATTACTATGTTTTTTGGTAAAATTGTGTGAAAGTGGAAACATATGATTACTAAGAGAATATACATTGGCAAATCATTTGTGAAGTCAAAATTGATCATATCTAATGTGATCCCTAAGCATAATTAACCCGCTATATGTGACTAAGCAGACGCTTCCTAGAGTTTTTACATATACTTATGATTTCCCAGTAAATTCTTTGGGACCATCATTTTGATGCTGCAAATTTATATTAGTGGTAACAACATCCCTGATATTCAATCCCCCAACTCATCCACAGGTTGTGTAAAGCTCTAATTAGCTGTATGAAAAGCATAATGATTGCAAGCATTGCTACTGACTGACACAGTGTGTCATATGGGAAACTGTTTTCTGGAAAAGAGAATCTTAAAAATGAAAATCTGGAATAAGTGCTTTGATCAGATTAGATTTGAAATTAGGGTTGCTTATTTACCCATGTGAAATACACAATCCTGGAGGCCAACTGGAGACAATGAAGAATCGATTTTCATTATAGGGTATAGGTGCTGGAATCAAGTATCTGTAGAAGGCAGGGCATTAGGAACCAAGCTACTATTAGAATAGAACAATTCAGTGGAAATTTGACTACATATGAGTATAAGGACTATGAAACTGACTACACTGGAAAGTTTGCAGACAGAAACTGATAGATGTGGGTATTTACATTTTTAGGCTATATATGTCAGAAGGGCAGAGAACTCCTTTCTTTGATAGCTTCAAGGTTAATGTCTCTGATCATCATATTCAATGCTTGGTCTTTCTGATGACTAAGGTACAGCATATGTTGAAGTCAAAGCTATATCATATCTCCTAAGTCAAAAGTGCAGCAATGATAAAGAAATTGTGGGATCCTGAGAATTGGCATTAGGGACATTTTGATAGATTCTACTACTCATGTTTGAGTACTTAGAAACCCAAAATACAATACAGATGCATATTTTACCAGCAAAGCAGCTCCTTCTTCCCTGTCTGAGGAGTTACCTTCTCCTTGCCTGAAGACATTTATTATCTAGAGCCAAAAAAATTGTCTTGCAGTGATTTGTCTTTGTAAGACCCATTAGATTTTATTGTTATCACACTGCTTACTTGACTCAATTCCTAGCAGAAACTGCTAGACACTCCCGTGGCTCCCCAACAAACTTTTGTAACCATCATTCTAATGCTTGAAAACTGGTACCAACTGCAATAGCTTTCCTCATGTTCGATCCTCCCAGCTCTTCCAATAGATGCATAAAGCTCTAATTCTCTTAAAATACATACAAAGTTTGGCCCAGAGGGATCACCATATAAATGAAAAGAATCACAAGATTTATATTTATATTAGCAGAATGTTGCTGAATATGTGTGGGGATTGATCCTGAAAGTGTAAGACCAAGGACAATGAAATTGTTAGATCAGGTCAAATGTATCAATACATGTGCATTGACCAGAGATTCTGGATTCAGTAATCTAGCCTGAGGAATGAGAGATTTTCACACTTTTTGCTAAATACCTAAACTCATAACCTCTACACTAAGCTTTGGCTGAGCCAAAACTTCCTTTTCATACCATGGTTAGGAACCTAAACACAGTGAAGTGTTGGATTGGATTATGTATGGTTACATCCATCCCCCTAAATATGCACCTTGGAGAGATCCAGAGTATACACCTTTCGCCACAACATTGAAAAATATATTGGGGAGGAGAGCACAAACACTTCTAACTAGATTTGCAGAAGCTGGCCTCTGAAAGTAAGAGGTGTTAAAACTGAGACAGACTCCCTGATTTCCCAAACTCAGAAATTGAGAGTCTAATGGCAGCAGTGAACTCCAGAGACAAGATGAATCTGGCTACTGTAATGGAAAGTAGGATTGGAGAACTCAGAATGGCTTAACCACAAAGATCTCTTAATGGGGTTACTGGATTGTGGTGTTTTCAGTATCAAAATAGATTGTAAGCCCTTTGAATTCATACCATATCTACATAAATAAACATCCCTGGGTCATAAATGGAGTCATATTCCCATAATAGACTCACAACCTTTCATCCAATGTCAAGTCCTGAGTTGATTCACCGATCTAGAAACCTTTAAATGAGGAGATAGGATAGTCTCCTTGAGAAACATGATCCCACAATTCTGCCAAAACTGTGTAACTATTTCTTGGTTTTTCCTTAAATGGACCGTTGACTATAGACCAGGATAACTCTGCAGTGAAGAAAGAAAAATTCCAGAGTTTTCAAAGATTACTGGCTCTGAATTGAAGATAGTTTCTGGGGATGCAAAATCTACTGTATTATACCAGCTAGGGAAAGGCTATAGTAGTCAAAGAGGGAATGAAATTTTCTGTTTGCCTTCCTCTGAACATATGATCCAGAAATGTATTTCTCCATCCTGTTTAAGTTAGGCATGGCCACGCGGTCTGCTTTTACTAAGAAAATATAAGTGGCATTAATGTGTACCACTTCTGGGTAGAAGACTTCAAAAGACAATCTGTGATTAGCTGTGTTCCCTTCCCATGCCAAAGTAACATGAAATATTTCCAATGACATTTCCTCTATTAGCCTCAGTCCCACAGCAAGGGCATCATGGAGCAGATCTCCCACTAAGTGGAGATGAAAATGTATCATGGTTAAGAAACACAGCTTTGCTATTTTAAGTCACTAAGATTGTTTGTTAATGTAGCATAACCAACCCTGTCCTGACTAATAGACTATGAAATATGATTCAGTTACTAAAGAGAAAGAAAGATATGCATTTAACATATCCAAGGTAAATTAAGTTTAAAAGTACATAAAAATGTATATGAATAAATTGATCCTATCAATGTTAAAACAGGCAAACATACAAAGAGTATAACAAAAATAATTTTTGCAATAGTTTCTGTGTGAGATACATAACCATATTTGTTTAATGAAAAGGTCCAGAAGCACACACAAATAATTCACAACACTGCTTAGGTATATGGAGAAGAGATGCTTCCAGGGGCAGGGACAAGTAGGAGGATGTGAGGAGGATTTTCCCTTTTTGGTCTGTGTTTCTCTATTGCTTGATGATAGACATATATTTTGCATTACTTTAAAAATTAATTTTAAAAGTATGAACAGACAGAGGGAGGATTTCAATCTTCATAACAAACATGATAAAAATGAGAAAAACAAGAAAAATAACCATATTTAAAGTACATTTTTCTCTCCTTTGGGATTTCTATCAGGCAGGTTATTATAGCTGAAATAAATCATAGACACCAATATGGTCCAAGCATATGTATGACAATGGAGAGTGGCAATACCAAATAAGTTCTAGATGCAGTATTTTCTTTGAGCAAAACTTGTATCATATTTTCCTACTCCAGAGACATGCACCTCACAAGGGTACTTGGCTCCATCCTGGGCAATTTCTCTCTGTTTCATACATCAAAGCTCATTTTTATTCTCATTTGGAATACTCTAACTCCACTGTTATCAGTGAAATATTGTGTCTGGCTATAAAGAACAGAAACACAAGTACTGTGACTTACCCAAAGAGAGCTTTATTTTACTTCTACAGCTAGAACCTTGGAGGTGGGCAGATTAAGCCACTACAGTTGCTTGAAAAGATCATGGAGAAAGTAGCTACTCTGCAGCATGTGGCTTCTATCCAAGTAATCTCTACCTATTTGGAAATTGGTTGATTCACCTCTAGCTTTGGAAAGGTACTTGAAGCAAGAAAAAAAAGAGCCATAAAAAGTAAATAGAATTTATACCAAGAAAGACAAACTTTTTCCAGAAATATCCAATAGATTTTCCATTTCCATCTCTTTGGATTTATTTATGTCACATGCCCTCTGTACCCATCATCATAAGCAGGGAAAACCAGAAACTCCAGTTTATTTTTCTGGAAATAGAGCTGAAAATGGCAAGGTTTGTATTCTGTTTTGAAGGAAGGAGGTGATAAGGACTGCATTGTTACCTATTGGTATCTGCCATCCCTTATCCTCTCTTCATCTGAACCTTAAAGTTCAGCTTTGGTTTAATCTCAGAGATAAAGCCTTCCCAATTTATTGCTGACTCCATTGATCTAACCCTTTGGATAACTCTGAGACAATTATTGCTTGTTGCTCACATTTTGTGAATTGTATATTGCAAGGCAATGTTACTCAAATTTATTTTGTCTCCATACTGGATTGTTAACTCCTAAAAAAAAATAGGTGTCACAGCTTTTTGTACCTCAGTAAGTGTAGAGTTCTAGGCACAGGAAAGTGAACTTTAGGAAATATTATCTAAAGGATGACTAAAGCAGAATAAGTACTTGAGGGAATATCCAAGTAATAAGACCAAGTTTATTGGATGGTTACATTGGATTCGGAGGTTTTAAACAGTATTTTGTGTAAAGGTTGTGTACTTTAAAATATATTGATTTGGTTTTTTTCTAAAGTGTTTGTTTGTTTGTTTATCTATTTCGCTGGGAGAGGGGGACACAAGAGGGGTAAGTGGCAAGCTGAGGGAGAGGGAGAAGCAGGCTCCCCATTGAGCAGGAAGCCTGATGTGGGACTGGATCTCAGGACCCTGGGATAATGACCTGAGCCAAAGGCAGATGCTTCCTGAGCCACCCAGGCACCCCTGATTTATTTTATATATTATTCCACTTTGACATATTCTGATGACCTCCAGGAACTATAATTATGAGCATGAGTAGCAAAAATGGGAGAAAAAGTTATATAACAATTTAATCTCATGTACCAAGTCACTAATATATGGAACCGGAGACTATGCTGGGTCCAATGTACAAAGCTGAGAATTGTTCAGAGGAATTCAGAACATGTGGTTATCAAAGGTACACTGAAGCAAGGAAATGGTGTGTCAAGGATGGAAAGACATGCTAATAGAAGTTCAGAGAACACACTCATTCTCCCCCCAAAAGCACTGATGTTTAATAGAATACCAGAAGAATATAGACTCATCTCTTGTTCTTCAGCACATTACACTATGGTCTTGATCTTCACCTAGGAGAATGGGAAACAAAATTTACTAGTATATCTCCTTTTCTCTTCAAGCCCTTCAGAAAAAAGCAGGCACTTTTCACAAAGACATTAAGACATCTGAGGAAATCATTCTGGGCATAAATCATAGTCCTTCTTTTTGGCATGTTTTCAAGCTATTAATGCAATTAAAGACTGGAAATCTGTGCTGTTACTCTCACTCCACTTCCCATTTCTGCCTCAATCTTTTTTTTTTTTTTTTTTACATTTTGATATTTTTGTTAATGGTAGTTTAAATATGACTAAGGAGATTGACCTTTTCTACCTGTCCTGATCTCTTAGTTTCCATCTAGAGAAATCTAAGTGAGGGAGCCTGGGTGGCTCAGTGGTGGAGCCTCTGCTTTTGGCTCAGGCTATGATCCTGGGGTGCTGGGATCGAGTTCTGCATTAGGCTTCTCGCAGGGAGCCTGCTTCTTCTTCTGCCTATGTCTCTGCCTCTCTCTCTATGTCTCTCATGAATAAATAAATAAAATATTTTTTTAAAAATAAAGTCTAAATGTGTAAGTGTGAGGTAGTGCCAACATTGAAGTAAGAAAAGGACACAAGGGGTTTAAGTTCTGAGGTGAGCAGACTGGTACCAGGAAATCGCTAATTTTCTAACTACTGTATCATACAAAGATGGCTTGTATAAGAAATTCATGAATGGGTATTTGTTAATTTCATAACCATGTTGGGTACCCAAATGATTGTGCTTCATTCAAAGCAGTGGTTTTTAAACCATTTTGCTGTGATAGTTATGGAAAACATTTTTAAAAATGAAATTATGCACTGCAGCTCCATAAACTAGAAAAGCAGATCTCCTCTGTTTGAATCAGAGTGAGGACACACATAATCCCCCTGCTGCCAACTGTTTGCTCAAGGACAGCCTTTCTTACTCTGGAAGATGATGAGTAAGGTGATGGTATAAACTGATTTGCCCAGTAGAGTATCTAATGGGTAAGCTCTGGTTTACATCAGGTCTGGGTCTGGTGGTTGTGGTGAATTTATAAATAGTGCCCCATCTCACTCCCAGAATTGACCTAATTTGAACAATAAATTATCTGGCATTCTTATCTATGAGCTACCTTAGGGGAACCTTGGCGCTTAAAGATTCATCTGGAAAATCACTGAATAAATTGAAATAACTACAATTTATTTGATAAAATGAAATAACTTTAGATTTACTTATTTTAGCATTTTATATACTTATTACAGGGAGATTTGTTGAGTCAAGTCATAACATGGCATGATTTTTACTGATTGCTTTAGACATGCGAATGTCAGTGTTTGGACTTTATGATGAGTGAAATATTAGAGAAGGGCTCAGAATCCTTGGCAGCGATAGTGCCTCTTCTGCTCATTACCTCAGTGAAATTGAAGAGTACTTTGCATACCTGGACCTCAGTTTCCTTTGTTCTAAAATCATGGGATGGTACTTGAAACTCATCTCTAATATTCTTTTATTCTGGGGAACTGGACATACCCTTACTTAGAAAATATACTCCTTTCCATTCATTGGCACAATGATAGTAATCAGTTCCTGCCTGTTACAGCAGATTTCAGGAATAGTTTCTAGCACTTTGCAACTCTACTTATTATAAGTTATTCTCACAGATAGGGAACAAGGGATTGATAAGAGAAAGCAGTCCTCTATGAAGTTTTCTCCAATAATAATTAACTTGAGTGTTGAATGCTGCCAATGAGATGCATTTGAGAATAGAGCTGGGTTTTTTTTTTTTGGTTTTGTTTTGTTTTGTTTTTTAGACACTCACTTCATTTGGCTGGTCTCTGGAAAGCCAAGTACTATTGAATATAGTTAAAGCTTTTCTAAATGTTTCTAAAATGCACAGGTGGTATGCTACAATGAAAGTAGATTACTTTGGCAAATACTGTTTCAAATAACCCCTTTTCTCAGGCAATGGCATAACGTAGGCACATTAGAAGAACAAACAGAAGGACTTCACATAAATCTTCCCTGGCCACCAAGGTGAATAGTCATTACCTTTACAAGTATGGTTCCTCCTTCTGGGAAGAGTTGGATCTCCAGGCACAGTCCTTTAGTGGTAAAATAAACCCTAAATGTGTACATAAAATGAAGACCCTATAAATCTGATCTCCAAGTTTAGAAAAGAATTGAATCCCCTAGTCAAGAGGCCAATGTCTTGTTGCCATTACACATGCATGGGTCTAAAATTAGAGAAGACAGACAATCTGAGGAAATAATGTTTAAGGATACCACTCAAAGGATGTGATGAGCTATATGGGAATATTTCCCACTAGTAGTGCTCTTTATCATCCAATGCATTTATAGAAACCATTTTGGCTGCTGGGTAAGAATATGTACCTCTGGAGTCATTTGGAGAGGCCACCATAAAGACTTCTGAAAATTGTGCATACCAATTATCATAAGAAGATAGGAATAACTACTTTTATCTTCAGAAAAATTTCACAGTTTGCATAAATCTGTATAGTTATTCAGGCTTTCAGTCTCGTGGCATAAAATTGAGAAAAAAAATTAGAGGAAGAAGGGGGTAAAAATACTTCTAAATGTTTTTATCTTATGCTTTTATTTATGTGTTTGTTCTTTTTATGATAATCAACTGCCTTAAGCATAGCACTGGTTTATAGATCTACTTTACACTTCCTTACTCTGTTACCTCATCTACTAAGCAGGCATCACTTCTAAATATGCTCAAAGGGAAGAGAGTTCTGGGTCAGTAGTAACAGGCACTGCAACAACTCAGAATTCAGCCACTAGTCACATGGTATTACCAAACTACAAAGAACTCAGGAAGTAAATCCAAGGATATGATCAAATGGCAGAGAGCTGGATATATGTAATAAACAGCATTAATGATAACCACAGTCTACTGTTCTGGTCACAAAATATTCAGGTCACATTCCCTCCTCAGACAAAAATGTATTTACTTCTTTCCCGAGTAGGACAATCCAAAAGATCTCATTTCAGGATCTTATGGAATATGAAATTAATAGTACATCAGGAGGTTGTGTGTGTTGTGTGTGGGTGTCTTTAATCAGGTCCACCTGAGAAGAAAATCTATGTATTTGAATGATGAGTTAATTGCTTCTACTGTGTCACAAACCTTAATGAAAGAGAAATAAGGTAATCACAGAAACAACACATTTACAGAAAGGGAAGACACACAAAACTGTCTCTGGTCTGCAGCAATTGTAAAATCTTCTTGGTGGATAAAGTGAAGACCCTACTCTGTGAGTGGGAAATGTTAATTAGATCCCGAGTCAGCTTCCTGGAAAGTATGTTCAGACTACTATTCTCCATGGTCCCTGGCTTCACTTACGGAGGTCATTCCTTTTCCTTTAGTCACACACAAACATCTGAAATGAACTTTTAGAAATCATACTTCCCTTGGAGGCTGAATAGCTTTTCTCAGACTACTTCTTGCCTATGGATAGCAGAGATCCCAAGAGTTTATTTAAATATTAAAACAGTAGGTGGGTTTTTTAGTCCAGGTTGGTGGTTCTTTTGAAAGTTTTAAGTCTCTGAGAAACTTAGTTGTTGTCTCATTGACTTGACTGCAGTATACTTCATATGTCAAAAGCCACACCTATAGCTTTCTTTCCCCTGGACTTTCAGGGTTTTTTTTTTTTTTTCCTGCACTTTTTCCTCTATATTCTCAGCTATAGGCTTGTCTTCCTTTTAACCTAATTGGGGGCTACTCTGAGTCTGTCAGGCTTCCATGGGAAAGATAACTCATGTCTCCCTTCTCTTAGCCATGTTGTTCACTTCAAGTATCTAATGGGTAAGTAACCACTCCAGTACAGGAAGGATATCTGCTCACAATTCATTAGTACATCTTGTCCCATGGCCCATCCAGTCACAATCGGGACAGAAGGTTAAAATTCCCTTTATGCTTGAAAGGTAGAGAGCCAGAAATACTTGACAAATAGATTTACTTCCTTAAATATGTGGCAAGAGAAAGCTACTAAGACTAGGGACACAAACTATAGATTATTACTGGAGGCAGAGGAGATCACTCTAGCCTAGTGATTGGCACAGGATATTACAACCCTACCTCAGCTCCTCCATAATAGAGATGATGTTGGTAAATCAAATTCACTGTTCCAAAATTTTGTTTCCTTATCAAGAGCTGACTTACTTGTCTCAGAGGCCAACCAAGAAACACATTGATTTTAATAGCCTTTGCTTCTAGGAATACAGACTTAACTAAATGACTCAGGAAGACTTTTAGGAGAAAAGTTCTGTTGATCAGTTTTTAAAATCTTTTGAGGTAAACTGGTATTTTCTAGCTTACGTCCCTTTCCACCTCTCTCTGGGGCTTCCCTATCATTGTTCCCATTCCAGCCCCTTTTCCTTTTTCTCATAGTTTCTACAGAGATAGGAGACAGCTGTGCTGTGTCCCTGGAAGGTCCATCCTTCCGAAGAGGAAATGCTTTCATTAATAGGGCAAGTCTGGACACCAGTGGCTCCTGTGTACAGATATTAAGAGGAGCATCTCTGCCAATGTACTTAGGCAGAACAATAAAGTATCTTTACAGCCCAGACTCACCAGAGCCACTATTGATTCACTGGCATGTGCTCTCTCAATAGTAAAAGGCTGCCAGGATTTACTCGCTCAGCTTTTCCCTTTCCTAGACCGTCATTATTCAGTGTAAAACTCCTTTAACCTGGTGGAGTTGTTGCTCTTGCTAATACTGTGTTAGCAAATTATTGATCCCAATGATGAGAACAGGAATCGTTTCTCCTGTAGCAGGATGTGCAATTGGATCTACATTCTGCCCTGGTAATTTTCTCTATAGATCTTCCAGGGGGACTAGATAAATGAACCATTAAAATAGGGGTAGGGGCGGGAGGGAGCTGCCCAAGGTTGATGGTACATTTGAGCTAAATCCAAACTTTATTGGTGTTTTTCAGCTTCTATTTGAAAACTTATAAACATTGCTCTTTGGCACTTTATGGTTTTGTTTTGTTTTTGGTACCTTTATTTGGCTTGTTTTTAACTTTCTCTGATGGCAAAGGAGGAACTTTCACTTCTGAGGCTTCTTCTGAAATTGAAATTAGTATAACCAACAATTTAGGGAGGTCTTGATAAAGGCAAAACAAAGTTAGTGACCTCTTCAATAAAAAGGAAAAGGAGGCAACACTGGTAATGAAAGTTGTTAAATCTCAGCCAGGATGGCTGGAATTTAGTGACATCAAATTTTCACTAAGATGACTTCACCACCTCTCTGCCTTTCGCCTCCCCATTTTCATTTCAGATAGCCACTGGGTGATTGTTAATCCAATTACATCTAACTAAGATTCAGAGTGTCTTCTGTAGTCCCAGCCTTGTAGATCTCAAAGAAAATCTGAACAAAATAGAAAATTGAGTTCATTGGTCTATCCTGAGGCTTTAAGGGTGATGCATGTGTTTTTTTTTTTATTTGTTGAAAAATGAAGAGGAGGTTTAAAAGAGAAACTCAAAAATAAATTATCCAAATTAGAGCAACTGATTCCCACACCCTTTCATGCCCACCCTAGCAAAGCTCTGGAAGTGAAAGCAGAATCTCCTATTCACTGTGGTAAAGTGAAAAACTGAGCTTTGGATGTGAAATAGTGCATTGAGCTGAGAATTCAAACAACATTGTGAATGAGCAGGGGGCAGGGGGATGCCCATTCTGTACAGAAGTATTAGAAGAATGTTGACATGTCAGATGGCACATTGCTTTCTATTTTCTTTCTGAGATGTACTGAAGGATATCAAAATCCTCAAGGCTAATTGTTTGTTTGTTTAATATGGGTTACTGACTTAAATATGTTTTTTAGTGCAAGAAAGTAAATTTATATCTCCAAGGTCCCACTTGAATTTCACATCAGGAAGAAGTGCTTAGCAAACTGTTGACCTTATACTGCTCATTAGGTAAGGAAAATAATCAAGGCAGAAAATTTTCACTTTACATTATACAGCATATGACAGATATGTAGGATATTTTATGTGAGCAATCTTCTGTCCTGAGTTATAAATTCCAAAGAGACAGTTACTCTTCTGAAATGAAATTTAAGTGTTCCTTTATTAGGCAGTAGCATACAAAACTTGATATCTCAATTTCCACACATATTAGTGGTTATAGGGATAAATGCCCATTTCCTGTTGAGATAGTAAACCCCTGAAATCATGGACCTTGACTTCTCATTTCTGTATTCTACCAGAGCAGTAATTACCGTGTGTCATTCAGTATTTGTTTTTGGTAGAAATGGGACTTTTCACTAACAGTTACTATAATTCTGATTCCACACAGTCTTCAAATGACATCATTGGATCATCTGACCTTATTATTGGCTTGTCTTTCTGGCTCTGGAGACTGAATGGAAAACTGGAACTGAGAAGAAAACAGTGGGAAGGTTGGAGGAAAAAAAGAGAGCGTTGAGAGACAATCAACCTATAGTCTATTTTTTATGATATCTTAATATCATTTAATATTTGGATTATTCATTTATTAATGACTGGGATTTACAGAGAACCTCCTGTGGGCCCAGTACTATAGCAGATTCTGAAAATGTGAACAAAATAGAAAACTGAATTCCACTGTCCACTGTGAGGAATTAATGATGGTTATTACTTTGAACTAGAACCATAGAAAGGAAGACTGTATCTGGATCTTGGTGGTAAAATTGTAGAGCTATTATTTAGAACAGAGAATATTTGAAATATAGGGAGAGTACAGAGAATATAGCTATATGTGGTTATATCATCTATCTATATAATTAATCTTGTGAATTGCTTTAATAAGGTGCCCTAAATGCATTTTATTTACATCACCAGTTTTTTTAGTTGTAGTATATTGCTACCCATTCTAATATTTTGTATTTAAATATTCTAATCAGTGAAGTGACATTGATTTTTTCCCCTATTTTTAAGTAAAATAACATTTGTATTCTCTTGGCTTGACACTACGGTTTTTTTGAAAATTTTAAAACTTAGAACATCCCGAAGTAGTTTCTCATGGATGTCAGTAACTACAGAGAAAGTGGTTTGGATGTAATATCTTTGCTGCTGAGAAGACCATTAATGTATAAAATCAAAGTAACATATACTTTATGAATAATAAATAAGCAATCATGGGGCACCAAATTTGATCTTAAAAATAAAGCTGTGGATGCAAATACTGTAATTGAAATTCTTACAATCTATTTATGTGCATTCATGAAAAGGAATGAATACTCTTTCTGCCCTATACCAACCCCTCCTTCTAAGTAGAAGCAATGAATATATCACTTGTGAGGTTTAGGAACTGGGGCTTAGTAAAACATGCTTGATTAATTTTTACTGAGATTTCCAAAATAAAATGAGAATGAAATCACCCCATTCATTATACCAGAGAGGGGAAAGGGATCTTGATGTTATCTGACTGCATCCAACTGATCAAATGACACTCTAGCCAACTCCAGAAACAGATTCCTCATATGAAATGAATTTCCTTCCTGAAGATGAGAATTCAAGCATCTCAGAAATTGCAGAGGTCCAGCGTCTTTATCCTACCAGCAAAAAAATAGATGAAGAATACCACAGCCACAGTCAAAACAGCAACAACAACGAAAACACTCTGTATAGAGATGATAAGGCACAGAGATCTACAGTCTGAAAAATCAGAAGTTGCAGTGAGAAAAATATCCAAAGAATTATGACTTCAGGGGTCCTTATTAACCTCAAGAAGATGGCATAGTCTTAGTTTTATGATGGGATGGAGATATTTGGATTATTGCTATTTTATAAGCAATTTTAATCTCTACTATAATAAATTAGATACCGTGCTCTTCAATTGCTTAGATTCAATTTTGATTTTCTGTTGTTTTTTAATATTTCAATATAATTATTAGAAGGCAATATTAGAACTCAAATTCATAGCTCATTATTGCAAGACTGCATTCTCAAAGTATATAGAGCCAAATCTAAGGCAAGAATAGAGGAGGAGAGATAATGTTCAAGCTTTAACAGACTGTTTTCAACTTCCTAAATAATCTTAAAAGCTTCTAAAAAAATACATGGAATTTGTTTCTCTCCTTTAACAGCTATCAAGTGTTGAGACATTCCTATATATTCGGCAGTCTACCAAATGCTGGGAATGTGGGCAGCATGGAAGGATATGAAAGTTGAAATATGGCTTCCATCCTCAGAAGAGTCAAAAAATCTAAATTGAAAAATAAGACAAGCACCTGTATGTACAATAAAAACACACAATATAAAATTTAAGATTATTTTTTTGGCAAAGGCCATAGATGTTTTATGATTTTCAGGATACCTGAGATTACTATGGAATAGGAAATATTCAAATAAGCAACAGAGGTCGAGAACACTCTGCAAAGTCAGCTTGGAATTCCTGCTAACCCTTTATTGTGGACATTTAAAAGAGCTTCGTGAAGGGAAAAACTGAGGTACATTCCTTCTGATTTGATTCTACTTGCTCTGTGTTTTGATTCTATTTGCTTTAAGGTCCTAATTTTGGACCTTTTCTTACAGCTTTTCATATTTCAAATGCCACTTGTTTTAATTTGATCCAAGATCAGGCTATCTTTAAGAACACTATCATTAGTAGTTGCCAAGGCCTTAACTTAAGTTGTCTTGCACTAGAAACAAAATTTGGGATAGAAATTTGTATCCACATAATTTTGGGGCGAGTACTACACAGGGACTTCCCTTTTATGAGTAAAGGTAGACAGAGTGGGTAGAGGGAGAAAACAAACTGTGATGTCATTGCAACAAAAGGCTCAGATAGTCCCATAGGCTCTGAAGATGGTGGCCCTTAAGAAGTGTCCCACCCTTTGAGAAAAGAATTCCAGGTCTTTGAATCCTACCATTTGGTGGATGTGGGCTGTCCCAAGGAAGGATATGAAATTGAAAGAAACTCACTATGATGGAGGAAGATTTCAGGAGAAAATCCAAATCTGAAGAATCGGCTAACAGTTATGATAAGTGGAGGAACAAGTGTATCAGCGCTGAAGAGGAGATCTGGCTAAAAAGTAGATGGATTGCTACATCTGCTTTAAGAACATTGAGCCAATTGGATCATTTACAGATGGCGTTTCCTAGACAGTATCTCTCTGAGAGAAGGATATATCTGTCTTGTTCTCCATCATCCTGCCAGAGCTTAGGGCTATAACTGGCACATTGTGGGTAGTCACTAAACATTTACTGAAATAAGTAACCAAATTAATTAACAAACAAATGACTAATAAATATAAAGTATTTTTGAACTGCTGGCTTCCAAGGTGGAAACTAGAAGATTTCCATAATAAGCCTAGTTTGCAAACAAATCAGAATAAAGGACTAGGTTTTTGTATAATAGCTAATATATTATGTAGTCACTAAGCAAATACCTTTGTTGAGTACCTACTATATACACTTCACTGAGTAAATTAAAATGGTATAAGATGTGATCGGCATCAAATACTAAGAGCTAAAACTGAACTGCATTTTGTTTCTTTTTTAATAAAACAAAGAGATGCCTTTGTTTACTCCCTGAGAGTAAAGTGTTTCTCTTGATACTTCCCTTTTTCTATTCCTTGAGACTTTGCATTAGTGTAATTTCTGACACATTTAAATGTCAAATGATAGTAAATGGGTGAAGTCATGAAAAAATGGCAAAGGAAACTTTATATCCATGTGTTAACTTGAATAGAAGATAGGCAATATTTTAAGTGGAGATTTAATGTGGGTTAGCACATACACTGACATATTAACGGCCATAATGCCCTTAACTCAAAGATGCAGGTGAGAAGGAAATGCACATTAATGTAAGTGGGAGGGGTATCAGGTTCAATCCACAATATAGAAGTTGCCAGCATGCTATAATGGTGTTTACCTTCACCAACAAAAGAACAAAACAAAGAAACAGGACACTGAATAGAGACAATAGATCTGTGAAAACAGCCAGCCAGTAATTCAGACTAGTAGCTTAAACAAGAAGATAAATGGAGGTTGTAGCTTTTACCATTAAGGAACCAGTTAGAGTTCCATGTGGTGCCAGAACTGTTCTGCCAAAAAGAACTTTCAGTTCCAACTAGCTCTGTCAGTCCTCCCCATAGAAACGTTTTTGGCTTATACATGCAAGCAAAGTGACAATGAAAGTTACGTTCCAATGACCTTGCCTTTGAGATGGTAGTGACACATCATAGAAGAATTAGAAAGTTACACTGAGGTCTCTAAATGCTATTATAACCCGTTGGGAGCCAATCCAATCTGGGTGAGATATTTCCTACGCTGTGCTCTCAGAGTGATGCATACAGCTAATTGTAAATATCTCATATAGAACTGCCACCTGCTTCCCTGAGTTACATCATTCACAGTTAATTTATATTCAGGTGGCACACACATCATTTTCTCTTAATTTCTACATAACAGTTCATTTTCTTTAGTTAGAATCAGCATTTCTCCCAGAGCATTTTGTGAAAGTACAGCTTTACCATACATAACCTATACAAAAGCCCCAGAATCCATGACAGATCTATTAAAAGGAACATAAATAATAACAGAGATGGAAAACTTCCCAATGAAGAAAGACATTTTAAAAAAATCTAGATTCCTGGTTTGAACACAAGGCTGTCCCTTTAAAACAGAAATGCCACCACTTCATTATGTATTCTCTCAGTGTCCTGGTTGTGAAGGGAGGGCTGAGGGGGGAATACAACCTTAAATTCTTCAGAGCTGTCCTGGTTGGTTTATCTACTGTGATTTACTGTTGTGATTGTTGAGTAGCTGACCACTGATTTTAACACTAGGGTATAGAGGAGACAGATTGACATGGGTTTCATTAAAATTCAAGAAACTCAACTCCATAGAGAGCATGACTAACTTCCTTATACATGACAGGAATCCCCACAGATGGTACTTCACCCTTGCTAAAGGAATTAAGTCTACCAAAAGAATCCCTGTCTATAAGCAGCCAATTCCCCAAATCTACAGGCTCATCTGCACAGATATTCTTTATACTGTCATTCTTAAGTACCTTAGGGTAGCTCTGAAAGACAGGGGGCCGAGAGGGAGCAGCCGCTGCTGCCTTCACTACCCCTCAAGCATGCTGGTGGCATGGGGATGATGGGATTATAAAGTAAACATAATAAAACACAGGACCAGGGCATCCGGTGGACACAGTCTATTTGCTGACTCCTCTTTGCCTGGAAAGAGCTGAAGATGAAATTCTTATTACAATTACACAGAATCCCTGCACCAAATTGGCAGTTATTAAACTATTAGGCAATTCACAAATGAGTATTGTATTTGGTTCCTGGTCCAATTAACTTCCTCTCTTCTTTTTCTTCTTCTCTCTCTCTGCTCTCCGGCATTACGTTCTTAAATTCCACATTTCATCTTCAAATATTTAAGTTGTCAAGGAAAAAATAAACTAGCCATCACACACTCATTATATTGTGTCAAATAGGACACGAAGGAGACAGCTTTCTTTTTTTTTTCTGTCCTCTGCTCTTGTCAATCAAAAGCTCAGTAATTAAATGGGGATGGGGATGCTTTCAAATTAAGAACAAAGAAGGAGGCACTTAATAGGAGGGAGAGAAAAGTAATTAAAATAAATAAATAAAGGCTCTAGCTGTGTCTATTGTCCTCAGATGAGCAGTCCTGAGCTGTGGCTCTTTCAGCTAACTCCCCCCCCTGCCCTACCCCTCCAACTTCACTCCCTCCCCATTCATTTCAAGTCACTGCTGAGAAAACAAGGCAGACAGTATGTGTTATATGCACTGCTCAGTGCATTCTGGGAGTTCAGTATAATGCTAAACACTTGAGTACAGTAATGACGCATACTAAATTGTTCTCTTTTTTCAGATTAGACATGGTTAGTAGATGCTGAAAGACATACCAGTTTTCATCCACACAAACGTATATCAATGTAAAGCCAATCCATAGTCATGTAGTTTGTCTTGGTTTAGGAATATTTTCTCTCACCTATATAATGTAAAACATAAGTCCTCATCCCACTGGCTGCCGCCCAGTCATGCCTCCTTCATTGTGAATCAGGCTATTGTGGCAAAGTGGCAAAGGAATTTATCATTATTCTGCCAAATTTTGAATCTTCAACACCATCTCTCTAGGCCTATAAATCTATTAGGTCCGGTAGGTCTGTCTCATGAATGTTCTTGAATAGAGAAGAAGAATATTTTCTCCCAGTTTTGGGATTCTTGGCAAGTAAGGACTATCTGCTCCTGACCCACAGAAAGTAAATAGGACAGTTACTCATGGAGGAAACCCTGGTTTATAGGATTGTATTAGAATCACTCTTTGTGTCCACTAGTGTGTGTATATTTGAACAATGTAATGATTTCTCTTTATCCTAACTTCAACACCACATGTCAGTTTTTTGTAATATGGATATAGCCTCATATGCACATTAAGATGTTTATCAAAATACACACTTTTTAATAAAATAATTTGTATACAAAGGGTTTGAAGTTATTATGTACATGTACTTGCATACTTTTCACTCAGTGAACTCTTTTCCCTTTGGAAGAAAATATGAACAAAGTGCTCTGTCTTTTCTCTATTTATTTGAGAATATTGTATCAAATGATAAGAAGGCAGAGTCAAGAAACTCTCAAGATCAGGTTCTTGTTTCTAAATATACCCTGAGCTAGGGGTATATTTAGGTGTGGCTGACAATCAAATGATAAGAAGCCCTGATGCAGGGAAAATTTACATTTAAAAATATTTTTGGGACACCTGGATGGCTCAGTCAGTTAAAGCATCCAGCTCTTGATTTCAGTTCAGGTCAGGATCTCAGAGTTATGAGATTAAGCCCTACATCGGGCTCTGTGCTGGGTCTGGAGCCTGCTAAAATTCGTTTTCACTCTCCCCTCTCCCTCTGCCCCTCTGTATACTCCTTCCTTCTGTAAAACAAAAACAAAAACAAAAAAAACAATAACAACAACAACAAAACCAACTAAACTAAAATGTAACACTTGCTTAATTAATAAAGTCTTTCTTACATAAAATAAATACTAAAAATGTTTATAGGAATTAGACAGAAATCCTTGCCATTTTTGCTTTAGTACTACAAATTCACATAGGAATCGATGCAAAAAAAATGGTTTTATACTATAGCAAACTACAGCATAATCGCTAAGCAATAATGCATACAGTGCAATATCTTACAAAACAGTGGACTAAACCTAAAACTATGGCTAACAGAACTTTTCATTCCTATGACACTATAATAAGGCCAATTAGGAGATTGGGGATGGGGCCCAATTTTGAATTGGCTTTCTGTGCTGTAGTTATGGTACTTTCATGCCTATTTATCTGGGTAGTTATTTCCCCTGACAACCGTAAAATGAGTTTTTTACATAATTTTATGAGCACCATGTTATAACAATGAATTAGTAACTCCAAGATTCCAAGTGGATATTTTGCAGCTTTATTACAAGGCTTTGTGTCAGAATCCTGGCTAGCTAGGGCCTCTGGAAGGAATGGCAATTACATAGATGGATTTGCAAACCTGTCCTTATCGAGCTCGGTACGAACTCCAAATTTCTCTCACTCCTGCAAACAGACCAAGTTTGAAGTCAGCAAAAATTATGGTGAAATTTTGGTTCTTTTCACATGAAGCCCTATAATTTTCAGGGAAAAAAAAAAGGGAAGTGATCACATAAGTACATCTGTGACTATAGTGGTTATCCCCCTAGCTCAGGGTATATTTAGAAACAAGAACCTGATCTTAAGAGTTTCTTGATTCTGCCTTAAAGTACAAAAAAGAAAGGAAGCTCAGGGGAGAGAAGAGAAGACATCTTGAATTTTGAGCATGACTTCACCCTTGCAGTAGAAGTTCATCTCTAGAGCTGCTGGGCCAGAGCACTGTCCACCACTGAAGTAAGCATGTCAGGTGCCTGCAGTACATTTTTTCACAAAGAAGGGTGTGGTTGACAATCAAGGGGTTCAGTTATTCTTATGAGGGAAGCATTTAGAACATGACCAGAGTCCTGATATTCTGCTTGTAGGAAAATCTCAGGCTTAGTGCACCACAGAGATGTTCATTCTCCAGCTGGACACCAAAAAAGTGAAGAAAAAAGATTAAAAAATTACATTTGATTTTCATTGTTTGTAGCACTTATGTTCCATAGAGTTGTTGCAAACCTTGAATTAACAAAATACTGAACTATATAGAGTTAGGTTCCTGTGAACCTCTAGTCACATTTTTATCAATCAATCAATACATAAATTAGTTTTGTGTGTGTTTCTGTATAAGGGCAGCTTCTTAATACATATGGTTAATTCATTAACATTGAAATCATGGCCAATGGCACTTTAACTCCTAAATTACAGTTAGAAGTTATAACGTGCCTAATAACTACATAAAGTCTATCTGAAACATATTTTCTCTTTAAGACACATTACAGCCTTCTGGCATTGAGGAACTCTACACAGCACTTCAGTCTATACTAGGGGGCCATTTTATTTTATTTTATTTTTATTATTTATTTATGATAGTCACAGAGAGAGAGAGAGAGAGAGGCAGAGACACAGGCAGAGGGAGAAGCAGGCTCCATGCACCGGGAGCCCGACGTGGGATTCGATCCTGGGTCTCCAGGATCGCGCCCTGGGCCAAAGGCAGGCGCCAACCCACTGTGCCACCCAGGGATCCCGGGGGCCATTTTAAACAGTGAAGTAACCAACAAAAGGTACAAGAGTGAAAAAAAATGTAGCACTACAGAGACCATGAAAAGGACACTTGTTTACAGCATGAGAGTTGATGCAAGAAAGCAGAGCCTTGTCTTGTTCTCCTCATTTGGGAATGTGCTGATTGAGTGACCTGAATTATTCACCACCCTGCACATGCCCACCCGTGACCACAAGTAAAGCAAGTATTAATTTGGGGGTTAAGGATAGATTTTAAGTGACTAGGTAAATTCACGAATACAGAGTCCATAAATACGGAGTCCACAAATAATGAGGACTGACCATATATTGTTGTAATCTTACCCTCACCCTAGCCTCCATCTAGATGTCAATTTAACCTTGTATACTGGGTCAGCGTGTCATCCATAATTAGAAAAATAACAAAGCCATTTTCCTACAGCATGTGTCTCAGTCATGTACCCATCCTTCCCCACCAGCCACACATTCACTTTCATTTCTTCATATCTACACCTTCCCAAACAGGCAATGCTTTCCTGGCCTCTCATTAGGCAATAAAATATCATAGCATTTAAATAGTGGCCTTATTTTGTTCCTTTTGTCAATGACAGCAGATAATTGGGCTGGGATCCTGGGGTCTTCTAGCAAATCATCATCTCTTCTAGAACTAGAAACTATAAAATTATTGGGAATTTGAGGAAGAGAGAATGTGGCAGTGCAGACATTCATGGCGACATGGTTTCATGGTGTAGTTCTAGTGCAATGAATCCCAGGACAGACTGCCAAAGATAGAGTCTTTGGAAGCAGAAGGAATCCAGGGGCTGGTTAAGCCCTGGTTCCATGCTTTGCATTGAACATGGTTTCATTCTAAGATGGAGAATGTATACAGACCCAATTTGGCCAGCTGAGGAAAACTGAGGCAGGAGAAATGTGGAAGACTCTTTCAGGACCTCATGACTCTATTATATCTGAAACTTAAAATTAAGTGAATATGATTAATGGTGGATTTCTTATAGTCTCATATTTCCTATGGGTACTTCTCAAATCGTAACTCATCCATGAAATTAAATGCATATTGGAGAAATTTTATGATCTTGTACTGTTAGACCATATTGGGAAATTTCCAGATTCACAAAAGGCCCCAAAGAAGAAATTATATGATCTATTTTCTACTCCAGGTCTTTTACAGGAGTATTTTGTGGATGATCACTCATTACATATAGTGTGAGAACCCCAATTCTTCTAATGTTTAATGTCCTCTTTGAAAGAAATTAGGTATTTTATGATCAGCCTCTTTCTCCTCTCCCCCACTATAGTCCACTCATGTGCCTCTCAGGTATTTACAAGGAACTAACTTTCCACAGGACTTCTATCATCTGCTGAAGTGTAGCAACTTTCATATATTCCAAATCAAGGAGGATCCATCTTAACTATTTGAGTAAGCAGGTTCTATTTAATAATGTAGAAGCGAACACAGAATTATCAGGGTTCCTAATTTAGGTTAACCTTGAGGACACTGTTGCTGATTGGAGACCATATGTCATACCAGAAGTTCTCACTGGGGGTTACAGGATCAACATAAAGCAAACATTGAGACAGAGACAACTTCAAATACTCTGAGGATTTCTAATTTATGGAAAGAATCCCAGGCCAATTCATATTATTTGAACACATCTTGTGAGATCATTTGCTCCTAGGATATAATATCCACAAATTTAGATTAAAGATCATATCTCTTGGAGCTTGAGTACAAAACCATTATCCTTCAATGATTCGATGACAAAACAAAGCAGTGGCTACTATGCTTCCTTTTCTCTTTCCTTCCTAATTTCTTGATTCGAAAGTTGGAGGAAACACAAGAGGAAAATATTTAGGCACTATTTTAAAAAATAGATTGATCTCTTTTGATCTTTTCCAAAATAATAATAAATATTGACTTGCCTTATTAACCTGACCTAAAAGAAAATGTACAATTATTTCCCATAGGATTTCTTCTGCATGTTTTTAGATGGCAATAATACTCCCAGGATATATGATGGAATCACAGAAACTTAGACCCTTTCAACATTTTGAAAAAAGAAGCCAATGTTTAAAGGAGAAAGAGGTTGGTAAAAGAAAAGAGAGAGCTCCTGTTGTTGGCCCATTAGAAAAGAAGTATGATTAAAGCAATGGGCATGAATGAATAAATGCAAGTATAGAGAGGTCTTAGGATAAAGTGTTCATACATTTCAGGACATTTCATTAAGCTTACAGAAGTATCATAAACTCAAACATTTCAGTGAAAACTATTCTTCCCAGTATGAAACTTTATATAAGTTAGACATAAGCACTATATAGTTAAATTAGGCATTAAGCAGGGGATGCAAACTGGCAGACCAAAGACCGAATTTTCTCCTAGCAAAGCAGTCTTACTTAAATTTGCTTTGTTTGGGAGTTTTGCTATCCACTCTACTGTTATTGTATTCCTAACCACTATTTCCTTTTACATTGACCAGCTACCTTGTTTGTCTGGATGCTGGAAGCATTTATACTTACAAATCATGGATTCACCCTATCAGGCAGGAAGATATTGAGTCAGAATTAATCTTTACAAAAGCATATAATAAAGTAGAATAGATTTTCCTCTCCGGTGTCCACCTTCTGCCATTATGTTAAGAATTCTAGTAGAGATTTTTTGATAAATCTTAAACTATTAACAAAGGTCAAAGTACTGATACTGTACAAGTAACATTATCCACAGTCATGATTTCTGATGAGTTGGATCCACTGATGCAAAGGAAAAGCAGAGCAAAATCTCACAGTACTCAGTTTTTAAGACCAAAGTTTAATTAAGAAAGAGAAAGCACATCCTGTGGAGAAACTTAAGAACAAAAGAGTTCCTAAGCTCTGGAATGACTTTTTGGGTTCAATTTTGGGTTGCTTTAAAAATCTTGCTGTTTTATTTTCAGTAGTGGTTGGGGTTGGGGGCATATTATAGTATTTTGGATGGATGAGTTTTGCAAAGTGCCAGGCAATAAAACATCTGTTATAAAACATGTGCTATAGCTTTAGGGTATGGACTGAAACCAGTCAGTATTATTTTGAAGTGAGAGAATGAATGTCCAAATAAATGAGCACAACCTGTTTTTTATTATTATTATTTTAAAGGACGGTATAATCTAAATAATTTATTTTTCCTATAAATAACACATTTTGCAAATATATCACCATTGCTGCTGTTTAAAAATTTCATAATATTCTGTAGGATAGAAAACATGTATATCTTAGATTCTAACCTCCTAGTATTTCACTGACTGGACATATTCTTGGAAATGGTACAAAGAAGATTCCAAACTTATTAATTTAAAATACATTTTATTTTAAAAATAATCATTGAGAATAGACTGTAGATGCCAAATTGAGATGGATGACTTGGTAAAATAAAAGGAGTTTAGTATGTCATCAATATTTCCGAGACTTTGAAAACTACATGGTGAAAAAGTACAAGGTTTTTTTGCATAAAGTTAAATAAAAAAGTGTTTCAAAGACCCTGGGATCCAAGGGTAATTTCTCTAATTAGAGAGGGACAAGAAAAGCATGTGAAGCAGCAGGAATAATGTAATAAATATTAAGAAGGTAAAAATTAGCATTAGTGAACATGAAGCATTTCAAACATACATAATTGTCAGTCAGGCTAAGCCATGTTATAAATATATATATATATACATATTTATGCATGCATGCATGTGCATATGTATGTTATGTATGTATAGGTTTATACAAACATAGTATGCTTTAATGTACATATGGTAAATATACTAATATATAATATCAGTATATTATGTATGTGTACAAATATGTATTAAAATGTACTCATACATGTATATATGTATGTATGGGTATGTGTATATATATATCTTTATGAGATACATATAAAGATATGTATATACATATCTTTCTGTATACACATGTACATGCATATATATGCACATTTTATGTATTACATACAATTATAAAAGTTTGTTTATTATTCTGCCCACTGAAGGTCTAGGCAGTTCCCAAAAGCAGATGTCCTTGTGATGGATCTACATTCTAGGTCATTTCAATTTTGTGGCATCTTTACATTAACACATCTTTTAAGATTAAGGGAAACAGACATAGATAATACTAGAATCAGCCAGAGAGATCACCTGCAAAAGAATGTTAATTATACTGACAGTTGACTTCTCAAAAACAACACAGGAAGCCAGAAAATAGTAGATCAATATATTCAAAGTACTTGTAAAATAATGACCAGATATGGTACCATCTTCCTTCCTTTCAAGCAATGCAGAGATTGTGTTGTAAAGTCCTGTTACTCCCCCTCACATTAAGTGAACAGCAATAGAGAGTGCAGCCCTCCCCCTCCCATCTAAAGAGTAACAGTAAAGTATGGAGAGGAGGAATATGGAGAAAGAGATTATTAACATAAGTGCATTAAGTCCTAGGCAAACTCTTAAGTAACCTATGTGCAAAACTGACCAGAATTGGCTGAGCCACCTGGGTGGCCCAGTCAGTTGAGCATCCAAATCTCGGTTTCAGCTCATGTCATTATCTTAGGGTTGTGAGATTGAGCCCTGCCTCAGGCTCTGTACTCTGTGTGGGGACTGTTAGAGATTTTTTCTCTCTCTCTTTCTGTCTGCCCCTTTCTTTACACACACACACACACACACACACACACACACACACACACACATTACCCCTCTCTCTAAAATAATTAAATAAATCATAGAAAAAAATCTGACCAGAATCAACACATTGAGTGTTTTGAAAACTGAACTACAAAGTGTAATATGACCAAGGATTCAAATTGGTCTCTGTAGGACAAGTACACAAACCAGAATAGCATTGCAAAAACTTGAAAACTACATTAACATCCAAACCACAGTTCGCAAAGTGAGCCAGGATGGGCATTCTAAACTTAGAATGGGGAATAAGCTCTCGTAGGAGTCAAAATGTCCAGAAAAAAAATTTTAAACTGCTCATTATACCCCAAATCAGGCAAATCTTAGCTAAAATAAGAACAGGTGATCAACAGACAGAAATGCCAAGATAATACAGATGTTAAAATTTTCTGACAAGGACTTTAAAGCAAAAAATCACAGAAATATCCCAATAGGCAACTGTGAACACTTGGGGACAAAATGCAAGTTTGGCAAAGAAATAGAAGTAGATAAAAATAAGCCGAATTATATTCCGGAACTGAAAAATGCAGTAACAAAAATGAGGGAGGAAACACACACTTTATGGGCTCAACAGCATAACTCATATGACAGAAAAGGCTCAAATTAAATATAGAACAATAGAAATGATTCCATCTGAACAATAGAGAAAAAAATATTTTTACAAGATGAACAATGTTGAAGAAACAATAAGGCCATAACCAAGGGTCTAATATTTGTATCATATGAGTCCCAGAGGAGAGTCAGGGTTGAAAAACTACTTAAGTAATTACAGCTAAAATTACTTAAAGTTGATGAAAGGCATAAATTCACAGATTCAAGTAAATCCCAATCAGGATAAAACTAAAGAAACTCATGACTATTAGAATCAAATTTGTGAAAACTCAAAAAATACATTTAATGCAGGCAAAGAATCAATACATTCCATATAGGTTAAAAATAATGAAATAACAGTAGATTTCTAATCAGAAATTATGGAACCAGAAGGACTGGTGCAATGTTTTGTAGACACTGGAAGAAAACAAAACCACTATCAATGCTGAATTTTATCTCCAGCGACAATATTTTAGGAAGAATGAGTGGGAAAAAAATACATTCTCAAATGGGAGAAAAATGAAAGAATTTGTCACCAATAGATTTGCCCTAAAAGATTTGTTAAAAACTGGTTTTCAGAGAGAAAGAAAATGATGAAGAGAAGGAAGCTAAGAACATTAAAGAAAAATGTATAGAAGTCATAAATATTTAGGTAAAATAATAGGAAGGAATTATGAGCAAAGAAATGATAAATATCAGGTAAATATAACAAACTAATTATATACGATAGCAATAACATTTAATTTATGAATTTAAAATATAAATAACAAATAATTTGAGAAGAGTAATCATAGATAAGGCTCTATCTAGTAGTTGAGTTGTTCTGAAAAGGAGAAAAATTTTGACCTCCCTTAGACTTTGTACGTTAAATATTAAAAGTGTCAGGTGAATCATCAAAATAATGGAAACAGAGTATTTAATTTCCATTTTATTAGAGGGGGATGAAAAACAGACCTTCTCAGTTGCGGGCAATGTTGCCTCTCAGGGAACGTTTATTTGGCAATGTCTGGAGACACCCTTATTGTAACTCATAGGGGAAGGGGAGGAGTGTTGCTGCTCCTGGCTACTTCTAGTAGATAGAGGTCAGGAATATGCTAGACATTCTATAATGTACAGGACTGCCCCCACAATAAGTACTTATCTGGCTCAAAATATCAACAGCACGGAGACTGAGAAAACTTTATCTAAGAGAAGAGGGAGAGAGAGAAAAAAAGAAGGAAATAGAAAGCACAAAAACATAGTAGTAATAGATTTGAACATAGTAAGATGTAATAAAATAAACATTTTTTAAAAGACAGCTATATAATAAAAGTAACACTAAAAGTACAATAATTTAAGAAGAAAAAAGATGGAAGATAGTATAAATTTTCTGCTACTGATATGACAAAATAGAATTTAAACAAGAAATATTACTTAAAATAGGTTAATTATATGATGTTAAAAGATTTAATTTTCAAGGATGATATATAATCCTAAACTTATAAGAATCTAATAAAAATGCCTCAGAGTATATAAATATTTTCCAAATACCAGGAGAAATAAGAAGGGAAAAATTCTGAGATATATTAATGTCCCTTTTGAAATTAATCTGTTGAGCTGAAGAAAAGGAATAAAGAACATTTGAGCAACACAATTCAAGAGCTGGACTACATACCCAGAACATCCAGAACAGTTAACCAAAAAAGTAGAAGACATACAACCTTTTAAAAATATCCCTAAGGACAGAGAAAGTTTCAAAAAATACCCCCCCACCACCAAAAAAATCGCTCTCTCATCACAATGTGATTTTTTTAAAATGATAAAATAATGAAATAAGGTATTGAACCCTGGAAGTTTGCTAAAAGAATATCATAAGTGTTCTTATCAACCCCTCCCCCAGAAGAAACGGCAATTATGTGAGGTGAAAGATGTGTTAATTAACCTGACTTCTCAATAACTCATTTCTCAGCAACTCATTTCACAATGTATATGTATATTAAGTCATTACAATGTATATCTTTAAAGAAAAAAATCACATTGTACAGACTAAAGCTACCTTACTGTGTCACGATCAAAAGGGCTTTTGTGGTTGCTCTTCTTTATGTATTTGTAGGAGCTGGAGCCAAAGTTTAGTTTGGTCCACAAAATTTGCTGTGACAACTCCCCCACATATTTCTTTTATGCCCTATTTAACTATTGGTTATATGAATTAAGCTTATTTGTTTTGTTGTGTTTTCCCACTCTCCAGTACTATGAAACTTTTATAAATAGCCATAGCTCCATTTTAATCTCAGTATTTTTCTAAGACCAGAGACAACTTCAAATATCTCTTGAATCTAGCATAATGCCTATCCTATCATAAAAGAAAAAAAAAAAAAACCTGTTACTACAAAAGGAAAGGGAAGGCAAGGAATAAGGACAAGAGAGAAGAGGAAGACAAAATAAAAGGAGAGCTAGAAAACAAAAGCAGAGTGGAATTTGAACCCAAGTGATTTTAACTGGATTGAGATATTCTCTGTGGACTCAAACCAACTTTCTGGCTTTCCTTTATGAATATCAAACCTTGAAGAAGGTGAGTGATCATTCTCCTCACTCTTGCTGTAGAAGGATCCCTCCTTATTTTGAGGAGACAGAAAATCTGAAAGCCTTTGTTAGTTATTACACAAAGAGAGACATTACAAAGGCATAATGTAGAGAAAATGAGTTTGGACTGGATCTCTCTCTTCCCCACGGCTGCCAGCAGTGGAGAAGGAAAACAACAGTATTATAAATGTGATTTTATTGTCCTTTTACTATTAGGCGGGTAGCACATTTGGTCCCAACACTTACCCAGATTGTTAGTAAATGAAAAAGAGAACCATTCAAGGTTGGGAGGAATCCAATCAGCCCTGTCATTATAAAAACACATTACCTCTGTGCTCTCATTCTATCAAGTCCCAAACATTGATTTAGCTAAAACATAGGGGAAAAAAATCTCGGGCTGGGTTCTCATAGTTAAGGAATATAGACATAATGAAAAAAAAAGTGTATACTCTCTAAATGTATTTTTTTCCCTTTATGATTCCATAGACCTGGCCCTATGTTTCCATAGAACAGGAAAAAGCCCTGGATAAAAGGATATAGAGCCAGAGTTGAACAAGGAGATGGATGATCAAGTTTTGTTTATCAATCTCAATATCAATCTGTGTGATGCCATTTCTCATGGGACATGTGTTTGACTACCTTCACTTCAAACCATCTTCTTTACCTCTAATAAATCTAAGAGGGCAGTTCTGGTGGCTTAGTGGTTTAGTGCCACCTTCAGCCCAAGGCATGATCCTGGGGATCCAGGATTGAGTCCCACGGTCAGGCTCCCTGCATGAAGCCTGCTTCTCCCTCTGTCTGTGCTTCTGCCTTTCTTTCTCTCTCTGTGTCTCTCATGAATAAATAAATTTTTAAAAAACCTAAATAAGAATAGCTACTTCTAGTAAACCTTGGAAAGAGCTCTATATAGTTATGCTTATTAAAGTTCATTCTAGATATTTGTATAGAAGGAATTATGTGGCTCCTACTTAATTTATATACTCATTTAAGAGGATGTCTGTTTTCTGTACCCACCTTTCCTAGAATAGTGCTAAGCATTGACAGCAGATGGTCAAATATCCTTAGGCATTAGACCTGGGAATGGAATTTATGATTTTAAGAGAGGAGAATCATATCATGACCAGAGGTTGGAGTTATATAAAAGTTGGGCTCTGGGGTTCTGATATTATAGCTGAAAGATATCTGCACAGAACTGCCTCAGTTTGGGGGTCTCAGTTGCCTTATCTATCAATTAAGTTTAATTGGAGATGCCTCAGGTATTTCACAGGGCTTTAGTAAGTGAGGATCAAAAGCAATAATTATTATAAAAAGTTTAGTAAAGTAAAAAAAAAAGTTTAGTAAAGTATAAAGTGCTATAAAGAACTAAAAGAAGAAGAACATAGATACTAGTGGTAGTAGTCACAAGAAGGGAAAAAATATTATTAAAGGGAAATAAGAAAGAACATGAAAAGACACATTTAAATCATCTGGTGAAAAAAGCTAGTAACTATCAAAAGTGACTATTTCATTTATATCCAAATAGCTTTAAAAATATTTGAAACTAAATACTATAATATTTTAAAGAATTGAATACAAAATGCCATTTGTCATCTCCATACAGGAAGCAACGTTATACTAAGTCTCTTTGCAGGCAATGAGACTTGAGCACAATGGAATATGTGGTAGAAAGTAGGATCTGTTCTTCACTATCAGAAATTCTTCAGTTAAAAACCTATTCAAATGGATTAGGTCTGCATCAGTGTCTGAAAGGATCCTAAAGATCAAGGAGAGATCTGAAGATAGGTGACTGTACTTCATGGAAATGAGCCTATAAATCCTGTCAAACAAATCAATCAATACTGTCACAGAAAAGATGTTTCTAAGTTCAGAATTCTAATTATTTTGTGAAGTTTTCTATATTCTGAAATGTAACAATTAGTAGTGAGAACTTCTGTTAGTTTCATTAAAGATAGTCATCGTTTCATTTCTGTGACTGTCTATTCCAAAATGCGGAATATAAATTCCGCATTTGTTTGTATGTCATTTGCATATAATGGTTAGGAAAAAGTTATATAGTAAACCTCTGCCTTCAGTTCAGGTCGCGATCCAGTCCCACGTCTGGCTCTGCTCAGTGGGGAGTCTGCTTGTCCACCCTCTTCCTCTCCCCCTGCTCATGCTCTCTCTCTCTCTCTCTGTACTTCTCTGTCTCAAATGAATACATAAAATCTTTAAAAATAAACAAATCAATCATTATTTTGATAATGAAAATTATTTCATTAATTAAGTAGCTTTGTAAGATGTAAAGGTTTGGGTAGAGTGACACAGAAAGTAACAATTCATCTCTTCTGCACAGACATAGATTGCATTTATTATTGTTAAAAAACAACATATAGAGTTTTCACTTTCCATCATTGGACGATGCATGGATCAGGGAGATAATATCAATATTCAATGATAATCACATATTTATTGAGAATTAATTCCTTCAAGTTATAGGAGTGGCTAGATCCCTCTTAGTATTATATTGGTACAGCTATATCTAGTGCTTATGAGAAAACTGATGAAAATCCAGAATATGAATTTGCAATAATCACAGAGAAAGAAATGAGAATCCGTATAAGTATCTCATAAAACCAATTAGGCTGGTAGAGAATGCTAACCCAGGAAGGAGAATGAGGAGGATCAGAATCAGGATAAAAAAGATGTTAAGACCAAGTACAAATGTTCCTGTTAGTCCCATTTATCTAAGGATTTCACCAAATCTCTAGTGAAAGATTTGACATTAATCAAAATCTCTTTATACATCAAAATGTACACTTTGAAATGGTGAATTTTAGATCATGTGAATTGTATTTCTCAATTAAAAAAGTATTTA
This sequence comes from Vulpes vulpes, assembly GCF_048418805.1. Lineage (NCBI taxonomy): Eukaryota > Metazoa > Chordata > Mammalia > Carnivora > Canidae > Vulpes > Vulpes vulpes. The sequence continues at coordinate 110,363,404 of NC_132792.1, forward strand.
CATATATCAACAGAAAATACATGTAAGTATATAAATACATATTTAATTCACATGTATTTTTAAATTGAGATATGTAATTCTTATAACATAAAAGGATATATATAAGCATGTATTTATTTTTTGTTATTGTGAATATGGGTAAGCCTACTTCATCTTTTTTTTTAAGCCTACCTCATCTTAAACAAAATCTATAGTATTCATAAAACTATAATTTTTCATTATTGTAACAAATATTATTTTATCATTATAAAATTATAAAATAATTTTCATTATCAAAATAAAGATTTATTTGTTTATTTTTAAAGATTGTATTTATTTATTTGAGACAGAGAAGCACAGAGAGAGAGAGAAAGCATAAGCAGGGGGAGACAAAGAGGAAGGACAAGCAGACTCCCTACTGAGTGGAGCCAGACATGGTACTGGATTCCAGAACCCAGAGATCACGACGTGAACTGAAGGCAGACACTTAGCTATCTGAGCCACCCAGGTACCCCTCATTATCAAAATAAAGTTTTAATCTAAAAGAATCCTTACAGATTCTTCATTAGGTAAGGTATATAAACCAAGTAGATGCTACTGCAATCAAACTTATGTAACAAATTTCTCCAAGAGAAAATAGTGTCAATACAAGTACTGTGAATGCCTGATTATACCATACATTTATCACTAATACTGGCATATTATAAAAATTCAGTTTATCTACTAAAAATCTCTGATTAGAACAAAGCCTTTGATCCTTAAAACTCAAAGAATTATCTATCTTACAGGAGCATTCCAATAAGATCCAAGCTATGTATTGATGTGACCCTTATTCTTTCCATACAGAATACTTACAGAAAAATAAACTGTAAATAAAATGTAAATTAAGAAAGAGGCAGCATTGAAGTCTTTGGATCCAGTTGCACTGCTCCCACCCACCTGAACACTATGCTGAAATGTACATTTTCTCTTTATATAAAGGAGGGATTTTCATTATAGTCAGACAATACTCTGACTCTATTCTGAACCTAAAAGAGATAAAATGCCTATAGTCAATGATGAAAGTAAGCAGTTCTATGTCCTTTTTAATTTCAGTGTAGAGCAGATAAAAAGAGGTTGATTAAAACCAAGTATACTTCCCACAAAAGATGTTTTAACTTCTTGACAGCATATGACTGACACCCATCCCATGTTCACAGAACATTGTGTTTCTTAACTTCCTGGTAACCAAATTATCCTATTTCTTTTTCTTGTACATCTCTGCCAATATACCCCTTTGCTGTTCATCTTTCTTAACCAAATTTTAAATACCAGAGTTTAATAGACTAGAACCCAGGTCTTGTCTTCTTATTCCATGTCTTCTCCTTAGGTGACTTTGGCCATGGCCTCAATAGCCACATGAGTGATCATCTCCAATATTTTGCATCAGCTTAGCTTATTTCACCTGTTAAATTTTAGGTACTGCCAAATATCTGTTTAATATCTCTACTAATTTTCAATCTGGATACCTCTAATTATATACTTCAAAAACACAGGAATCAGTCGTGGCATCTTCCACTCCCTATTCCGTTCACTTCAGTGCATGTTACGTTGCCATCTAAAACACTCTAAAATGCACTCTTACCCAAATCATCTCATCTCTGTTGTTACTCTGAGTTTAGTCAGCATCAGCCTCCTATTATCAACTCCTGGCCTCAAAGATCGACTCTCTACATTGCAGATTGAGTTATTCTGAGAGAACAAACCATGCCATAGCACCTGCTTAAAATCCTCTATTTCCATTGTTCTTAAAATACAGATCAAAATATTTGATCTATAAATCCCTGCAAAATCTGACCCTGCTTACCTCACCATCCTCACCTCAAACAACTCTTCCATTCCTCTGTGCTTTAACTACACTGGCCTTGTATTTGATCTCCAAATAGTCTGTATTCCTCTCCGCTTCAGAATCCTTTCTCACTTTGTCCACTCTGCCTGGAATGATCTTCCACATGCTCTCCTCATTTACTGAGGTAATTCATCTTTCTATAGTTTGTCAAATTTCCTTTAAAAAGTTGCTGGAGACAAGAAAGGTTCCCTTGTGTTTTAGTTCACCCGGACTGCTATAGCAGAAGACCACAGCCTTGGTGGCCCACATACAACAGAAACATATTTCTTACATTTCTGGAGGATGGAAATCAGAGATGAGTGTCAAGCATGGTTGGGTTCTGGTTAAGGCTTGTAGACTGACAACTTCTCACTGCGTCCTCACTTAATGGGAGGGGCAAGGTTGTTCCTGGGCTCTTTTATAAGGGCACTATTCCCATCGATGAGCATTCTACCTATTCACCAAAGGCTCCATCTTCTAATACCATCACAACAGCCTGAGAATGGTTCCACAATGTTGAAATAGAATAAGGATAAGGGTATTAGGATTTCAACATATAAATTTTGAGGGGGACACAAATATTCAGACCATATCACCTTGTTTTATGTCCTCTTAGCCCTTTCTGCCTCTTTTGTGTACTTATTACAACTGTACTTAAGCAATTGTGCTATTAATACTTGTCCATGCTGGAATATAAGCTACAAGAGAACATTTCTGTCTTATTCACTGTTTTAACCTCAGGGCTTTCTCTACTACCGTATTCCAGGAGCATGGGAAATAAGATCAATAAATATCAGTTAATGATTAAAGAAATAAGGAAAATCTTTTTTTTCTTTTAGAACATTTATAGAAAATGGCAGTCTACTTGCTGTCTAGTATGCATGAGATAAATTATCACCAACAGGTAAAATAAACTGGGTGACATTTTGCAATCATCCCTTGATCTAATCTCCTAAGAATTCTCTCAAGAATAAACCTAAAGCTGGCTTCTCATTTTTTATATTTGTTCCTGTTCATGTAACTCTCAGCAAAAGCCCTATTTTCCAGGTTAAATCAAGGAACTTATGTTTAGAAGATATTGCTCCAGGTAATTAGAAAATTGAAATGAAAATTCAAGTATTTAATTTATATGTTTAAAAAGGCAATACCACTCCAACTTGTGAAACTTGTCTCCGGAGTGTCGAGGGCAGCAGTAAGGGTCATAGAGATGTCGTAGCATTCAGTGCAGTAGTAACCAAAGTCATTGAATATCACCCCAAAACTTTATTAACTTGGGTATATTTTTCAGAAAGCCTCCAGGAGCAGGCAGATGGCATTCTCTTATTTGCACTATTCCACTGCAGAGAACTAAAGTTTAAACTATCAGCTACCTGCCATTTCTGGAATTGCTGCAGATAAAAACTCTTTGATGATTTCAGTTTTCTGCTGCTTGCTTGCAGGCTTTCAGAAAATAATTGCTACCATAAGAAACACTACTGAAATTGACAATAAACTGAATTTGGCTGGAAGTACATTGTAATTCTGTTCTATATTGGTGAGCTGCACTGCTGGGACGAGTGTTTGTTTAAAACCAAAACACCAAACAAAGCCCTGGCTTTAATGAAAATGTAGAGAGAATCATCTTTGAGATATTTATGACTACTACAATTGAAATTGTTTATTAGAAAGATAACATTAACTGCTTCTTCGAGTGGATTATTTGGGAGTGTAAACTGCTCCCAATATACTTGGGCATGTTTGGAGTGGTATAGAAAAGACAAAGAGAAACAGTGTGAGTGAGGCATTTTGTGGAAAAGAAATAAAGACAGGCATGAGTACAAGGGGAAGCAGGATAGTAGTGTAGGAAAAAAATAAGAAAAGTAGATATGAGAAATAACAGAAAATAAGTTGAGAAAAGTTATTAAAAGAAAAAGAGAGAAAAGAGAATCAAGAATAAATCATCAAAATAGTCAAGCCCAATATGAAATAAATGTAACATCACCACCAGGCTAACATCCTCCCCACTAGCAGCCATTACTAATGAGTACTGAATGTATTGATAAGCAATTTAAGGCAAGCAGAGAACATTCTATTCCAGAGAATTCCAGAATATTGTGCTGATCCCACAAGAGTCAGTTAAAATTGTGGAATCTTGAAGATAGGGCTGAATCCTAGCTGAATTCATATAAAACTTTCATATAAAGGTTTGGTTCCTTGGTTAATTCCCTACAAGTTTACCAATGTGCCGATATACATACTGCAACAATGCATACATTACAGTAAGCAACCAAAATATTAAGGGAAAGGAGGCAAAAACAAACTTGAAGACAGCAAATTTAATTTTATCTGGACTTACTAGGGTCTCTACCTCCTGCTGATTGATGTCAGATATTTGTGATATACAGAACATGCCCATAAGCAATAATGTTTTTTAAAAAATTAAGTGGATTGTATCATTGTAAGTTGGTACCTAGGATATTGCCACTGTCCTTTCCAAAGTCTCTATAAATCGGATATATACCAAAATTATTCCTATGCTTATTAACTCAATAAAGGAGCAACTCAAAGTAAAATGTTCTAAGAGGAGAAGAAAGGTAGATTGTCACAGATAGCCCTGATTTAATAAGGAAGTAGAAGAGAAGAGTATACAAATGTATCTGGCCAAGAGAACAAAGAGGTAAGGTGCATTAGCAAATATGGGTTTGAGTCTTTGCTCTCGTACTTTAACTTGGGTGTCCATAGAGCTCCCCCAGTTATACTGAAATCTCACACTTTTCAGTCACTTAATGATCTATCCTATTATAGTCACCTGATCTTCAAATGCAATTAATATTTACTGAATATCCTATGTACTAGGTGCTTCAATGAGCACTTTCAATTATATCACATATCTAATCTTCCCAACAAGCTGATGGGGGGTTATTAATCCTATCTTATGAAAGAGGAAAACTTAAGGCTGAAATTAAATGATTGGATCAATAGTAATAGCTATGTCAAGTTAGGGAGTGACTTCTGAAATGGCCAGATGATGGGCACATCAAATCCTCTCTTTAAAAAGTAAATCCTCTATAGAAAAAAAATTGTCAAAACAACACTTTCTAGACTGGACATTGGCAAAGGGCAAACATAGAACTGAGAAGCATTTATTCAAGAAAAACTCTTGAACCTTAGTAAAAAGGTCTGCTATGTTTTAGCCTGGGAATGCTTCTACAATGTTGAAATAAAATAAGGATAAGAATCACATGGGGGAAAAGCATTTGACAAAATTCAACACCCATTAATAATAAAAACTCTCAACAAATCAGAAACATAAGGAAATGTCCTCAACCTGATATAAGAAATTCCTAAAACCCTGCAGCTAAGATTGTACTTAATAGTAAAATAATATTTCTCCTAAAATCAGTAACATGGCAAGGATTTCAGTTCTCATTACTTCTATCTAACATTGTATTAGAAATTCTAGCCAGGGGATCCCTGGGTGGGGCAGCGGTTTGGCACCTGCCTTTGGCCCAGGGCGCGATCCTGGAGACCTGGGATCGAATCCCACGTCGGGCTCCCAGTGCATGGAGCCTGCTTCTCCCTCTGCCTCTCTCTCTCTCTCTCTCTCTCTGTGTGTGTGTGACTATCATAAATAAATAAAAATTTAAAAAAATTAAAAAAAAAAGAAATTCTAGCCAGTATAATCAGGTAATAAAATGCAACAAAATCAGAAAACAAAAAGCAAAACTGTCTTTCATCACAGATGATATAGCCGTGTACTGAAAAAAACCTTAAAGAATCCCTCCCCCTTTAAAAAAAAAAAGAATTCAGTCAGAATACAAGATCAATATTAAAAAGTCAGTTGTATTTCTATACACTAAAAATGAACAATCCAAAATTGAATTAGGAAAATTATTTCATTCAAAATAGCACTCCAGGGGATCCCTGGGTGGCGCAGCGGTTTGGCACCTGCCTTTGGCCCAGGGCGCGATCCTGGAGACCCGGGATCGAATCCCACATCAGGCTCCCGGTGCATGGAGCCTGCTTCTCCCTCCACCTGTGTCTCTGCCTCTCTCTCTCTCTCTCTGTGACTATCATAAATAAATAAAAAACTAAAAAAAATTTTTAAAAAAATAGCACTCCAAAATTAAGTACTTATGATTAAATTTATGAAACAAAGGGCAAGATTTATACACTGAAACCTATAAAATACTGCTGACAGAAATTAAAGAAGATCTAAATAAATGGCATGGTATTCTATGCTCATGGATTGGAAGACAATAGCATTAGGAATGGCAGTTCATCCCACACAAATCAACCAGGTTCAGTGGAATCCCTATCAATCTCAGCATGTTTTTCTGCAAAAATTGGCGACTCAATCTATTATAGGGAAATGTAAAAGATCCAAATGGCCAAAACAATTTTGAAGAACAAATTTGGAGGACTAATACTTTCTGATTTTAAAATATATTATAAAGCTACAGTAATCAAGACAATGTGTTATTGGCATGACAGAAACAGATCAATGGAAAAGAACAAAGAATCTAAAAATAACTCCTATTTATGGTCAATTGATTTTGATGAAGGTGCCAAAGTAATTACATGAGCAAGGTATGATCTTTTCAAAATATATTGTGTGGGGGATCCCTGGGTGGCGCAGCGGTTTGGCGCCTGCCTTTGGCCCAGGGCGCGATCCTGGAGACCCGGGATCGAATCCCACGTCGGGCTCCCGGTGCATGGAGCCTGTTTCTCCCTCTGCCTATGTCTCTGCCTCTCTCTCTCTCTCTCTCTCTCTGTGACTATCATAAATAAATAAAAAAAAATCAAAATATATTGTGTGCTGAGACACTGGATATTTACACATGAAAAAATTAACTTAGATCCTTACCTCATATCATATACCAGAATTAACTCAAAAGAGATTATAGACTAAATATGTTAAAGACGTAGCTAAAAATTATAGAACTTTAAGAAGACAACATAGGAGAAATATTCATACCTTGGGTTGGGTAAAAATCTCTTAAATATGACAACAAAAGCAGAATTCAGAAAAGAAAATAGCAAATTGAACATCTCTCCTCCTAGTTGACTTGGGTACCCCACCCAAATTCATATGTTGAAGCCCTAATTCTCTGATATTTAGAATATGACCATATTTGAAGATAGGATCTTTAAAGAAGTGATTAAGTTAAAATGAAATCTTTAGAGTGGTTCCTAATCTGATTTGACTGATCTCCTTATAAGAAGAGGAGATTAAGATACACAGGGATACCCAAGGGATGCAGAATAGAAAAAACAATAAAAAATAGCAAGAGAGTGTCATCTATAAGCCGTGAAAAGAGGTCTTAGAAGACACAAAGCTATGGGTACCTTGATCTTGGACTTCTAGCCTCCAGAAGAGTAAGAATATAAATTCTTATATTTAAGCCATTCAGTCTATAGTATTTGGTTAGGGAAACCCCAGAAAACTAACATACCCTCTAAGGCCATAATACCATGGGAGCCACAAAGCAAGATAAATATTGAAAATTACTGAGTTAAAGATAAATTAGGGGATAATGTCTTTATTGTTTTTTCTTTAAATACCCAGTTTTTCTACTACATGGATAGAATTTGATTATTAATATCACACATACTAATTATTTTCTGAAGACCTAAATTAATGGATTGGTGAACAAATATTCAGAAGACCTCATTTCTTACACTCCAATGTAAATATTTATAAATTTCTATGTGTTTATTTTCCCCATATCCTCTACTTATTTACTTATTTATTTTATACCATTGAGGTACTACAGGGTAAATTTTCGCTGTTGGTCTCAAAAGCAATTCAGAGGGTTAACTGAGCATTCAGTAATTTCCATTACATCACAGAATTTATTGCTTGAAAATATATATAGAAAACATGTATACATATATTCACACACACACACACACACACTCACACACACACACCTCAGTCCTTTGTTGTGTCTATATCGATTTCTCCTATAGACCTCATTTCATAATGTGCCCTGAAAATTAAATCATCTATTTAGTTTCAATATGACCTAAGAATTTAATTGGATTTGTAGGCAGTAATTTATGTAATATTAATGGATACTTTTCAAAAGTAGCTAATTAACAGCTGACCTTTAATTTCCCTTTTAAAGAAAAGGAACTGAGCATAATAAAAAAAAAAAAAAAGAAGGGAAAAAAAGGAAAGAGAAACTCAAACCCTTCTCTCCTCCTAACTGTGGTGTACATTTAATTAGCAGAAAGACAGCATCCATCAGGGACATTTGGAGAGCCGTGTGATACATTATGTATCTGATTACCTTATGCCTATGAAAATGGCTAAATAATTTAAATACAATTCAATAAAAATGTATTTTCAATGGGGAACTTAAGAGTTGGGTGATAGATTAAAAGCTCCCTATAACACAAAGATTTTATAAGATACCGCTATGAAAATTCAGAATAAAATATTACATTTTGCTTCTCCTTTTATGTAGCTAGATTTCTTAGTTTTGTGTTGTTTTTATAACAGCCTGGAATAAATACATATTACATTATCTGGATGCACTGTGAAAGAAAGCATAAGAATTCAGCATTACCATCACAGTTAAGACACACAGACAGAAATGCCTTCTTTGTGTGATCACTTTTTGAAAGTTTGATTCTAATGGGCCCAAGACCCTACCCAAATGGACCAACCTTTCATTCATCTACAAAAGATTAATGGCCTTGTTTTCATCTAGTTCATAGTCAGAACGCTTAGCCCCTCCTAGAATGGATTTTCCATGTTATGCAAAGTATGTTGGTGGGCTTATATAATTCCCTAGTGGGAAGGGATTTGTCTCTGAAAAAAGTACTGAAACCATCTTCACTAATTGGCCCCTATGTTGGAAGGCAAAGCAGAGAAGCCAAGGCCTAGATGGGCCATACAAATTTAGCTACAAGTTTCATCTAAAAGCTGTCCTTTTAGGTTAGCAATGAGGCTACCTGGTCCAGGCATGTGGGGGAATGACTCTTTGCTCTAACAGAAACTATTTTGTGGATAAACAAAACAGTGTTATTTATCTTAAATCATGCCTAATAATGTACCTCCCTCATTTACTATATTATCTCACTTACATAATTAGCAGTAATTATTCACTTACACAATTACTAATTCAAGCTCTCTCTATATATACATCAGTTTTCACAAAATGAGGTCCCTGAATCACCTGCATCAGTTTTACTTTGAGAGCCTGTTTAATATGCAGATTTCTGGGTCCTGCCCCAGAATCAGATTCTGCCTTTTGAAAAGGCCCTGGGGTAAGCCCTAAGCGTGCTGAAGCTGGGGAACCTTGGCTTTGATGATGAGATTTAAGCTGTATGGGGTCTTCAAAAGCTCTTCTCCTCAGAGAGTAGCTGCATCTTGTGCTCTTTAAGCACATAAATCTTATAACCAAATGTCACTAAGAAAAAGGTTGAGAATTGAAAATCAATATCACAAAGAGTTTCCCCTGGAACATCTTAATGGTCAACCCATTTGATTTCAGCCTCTTACCATCACAGAGATTCTTGAAGGAAATTCTATGATTGTTCTCACTTTGCTAATGGTCCATTAAAACCAGTTTATTGATTTGAGGAAGCTTTAATTCCTTGAAAAAAAAATTACTTGGAGCCAAAAGACATGGATTCTAGCCCTGGTTTGCTGTGTATAGTCCCTGCAGCCTTGGGCCAGGAAGTTCCTCACTCTCTACCTCAGTTCCCTTACCTGTAAATTTAACTTCATAATACTTGCCTAATTTACAGTATACAACTAATGAACTGAATTATTTAATATACCTTAGTGTCATGCTACTGATATGTTCCAAAGATTCCTAAAAATATTCAATATAAAAATACTCTAAAATAATTTTTATATTATATACAAAGAGAGAAGTATTAGTTTTCTCTTCTCCACTCTATTCTATATGGACTAAGAGATCTAGCCCAAAATGTCAGTTTTAAAGAAAACTGCTGGATCCTTTTTTCCTGTTTGTGTTGTTTGTTAGTTTGAGGTCTTTTTTGGCTGTTGTCTTTAGAATGAAGGGGGCTGCTATCTTCTGGAATCTCTTGCCTGTCATGACAGAACAAAGTTACATTACTGAGAAATTCAGCATTGAGGAAAAGAAATTGAACTACCGCAATATAATCATATTACCTTCAAACTAATCTTACCATATTTCTCCAGGAAAATGGGTAGAAAAATCTCTGCCCTAAGTTTGTTATTTACCTAAATAGTACTGCCATTTAGATAAGGACTCAAAATAGTCACAATGTGCAAATATTAGTCCACTGAAAAATTCGGCAAAGAGAAAAATGACAGTAGGCTAATGCATTTGGCTAGCGAAAAACAAACCATTTTCATGCATCTCAAAGATTACTTTATATAATTAGATTAAATTTCTGGTAACATTCAAAACAGACAATTTCTATATTTCATATTCTCTGGACCTCCTTGTAACAAAACAGCTTGTTCAATGAATGTCTTTGACACTGGTTATAAATTTATGCTGAAAATAATTATCTCACTTTAGTTTAATAACTTTGATTTGATTTATCTTTTTTTAAAGAATCTACTCAGACATATTGACAAAAGAAAAAAAGTCAACTCAATTGTGTTATACTACTTTTTCTCCTCTTTAAGTCCAGCAGAAGAATACCTAAAATTAGTTATGCAGCCTAGCTGAATGACTAATACTCTCTCAACCAAGTAAGTCCCTGCCTACACCAAATTGGGAGATCCTAAGAGTACACAGGGATGTTCAAATGATCCCATGAAAATGCACTATGATGGATCCACTTCTGGGTGTCTTTTGGAGTGCAATTCATGATCTTTAACACAAATCTTTCTTTAAAAATAGAAACAATCGACTCAGTCATAGGCTCTGGATTGTCTTCTCCACAATTCAGATATGTAAACACCATGCCATTCATACTTTTCAGGGTGTTTGGTCTTGGGTTTATGGAAGAAAATGGGACTGGCCCCTTCTTTCCCAAAAAGTACCAAGAAGACCTCTTTTTATGGTTCATGACAATGAAGGAGAGAGTAGAATATTTCTGAATAAAGAGAAACACTAGAGGAGACTGTCACTCACTACTAGCCTTTTAATCAGGGACCCAATTACTCAAAATTATATTGACTGAAAGAGGTATTGACTTCTGTGGGAAATCCACTGAATTTGAACTCACTTGTATGCTTATAAGTTTGTATCACATTTTTATGAGTCAAATAAATGGAGTTTAAAAAATAATGAAAATATTAACGGGGATATTAGATTTTTAAAAGTATAATACATTTTTTTAGAGTAAATGTGACTTTTCTCCTTTGCGTATCTTTTTTAAAGGACAAATATTCATCATCTTAATACTCTTCTTTCTACATTGTGCTACATTAGTTGCCTTAAAAAGTAGAACAACAGAACCCAACATTGTTCAATTAATGCATTAAGTCCAAGTAAATAGATCACCATTTCAGAAGCTTAAAACCAACAGCAAATGTGTCAGTAACATCATTCAGGTAAGCTGATTTTTTTATGAGTTAACGAGCTAGGCTTCAATTGCCCAAATTTTCAATAGTCTTTTTTAGTCCAAGGTGGCTATCAGCAGTGAACAGCTATAAACAATTTGTTCCCAAGCCAAAAGAAGAACTTGGCAACCTTGGCTGTCATCACCACTATTGTCGTTGACCTTACAACTACTTGCCAAAACTGCCAAAATGACCATTTTCTCTGTATACTATGTTTTTGGTGTTTTTCTTTTTTTAACTGTTACTCACCAATCCATGTAATCTTCTAAATTTCCTTCTATGCATTGTGTCATGTTTCTGGCTAAGAAAAAGAAAACATCCAGCGGTGTTATTTTGGAAATGGATAACACACAAGGCAGTGTATATAGCCCTAAATGTAGTAACTTTTATGATTATAAAGCTCTGGAGGGAAGAACAAACTTAGATTAACTATGATCTACTCTGGAGAGTTTTTAAATTACCAACCCCAGTGGGAAATGAGTGGTGACATAAAGCAAAACAAAACAAAAACATCCCACCAATCTAAAATGGACATAAGTTTGGGTATTAATAAGAAAACTTCCACCTAGGAACAGATGAGATATATGATGGTGTTGCCATCTGCAGTCATTAGAATATGGATTAGCTCTCCAGCTCTCTTTCTCTCTGTCAGCCTGAGTGATCACAGAGATATTTGCTTCTCAGTTAAGTAAACTAGCTAATTATCATACTAAAGGTCTGATTTTCTAAAAGTACAACTGAAAAATCAATTCCAAAATTAGAGAGATAGATTTGTAAGGCAATATCCTTTTCAATCCTTTCAGGATTGGACGGGGAAATAATAATCCTTCTTGTCAAGTATATACTCTAAACTTCAATCCATACCTCCAAATATTCCAATGCTTCCAACATGCGATCATGAAGAAATGAACTTATGAAGATAGATTCTTTTCTTTTCAACTTTTCCTTCCTCAAATGTGTCTCAAAATACAATTCTCTTTCAGCGGTTTGCTCCAATACTCAATACCTTGAGAGCTTTTCAGTGGTTTCTCTGTACACATTTAGAGCCCTAATTGCATTGATATATTGTTAAATTCTTTCAGTGGGGGCAAATTTCACTAACGGTGCATAGAAACAGGAAACTGCTGTCTGTCCTGCTCCTGCAATAAATTTCTGTCAAATATTCTAAAAATATATATATATACAAATAATTCCATCGAAGTTTGCTGGCAAAAACAAACAAAAAACAGGCACCGTAGTCTATTAAGAAGAACACCGATGCCACAGAACAGTAAGCATGCACTGCTCTCGATGTTCAATCACAGTCTAACAAAAGGAAAGTCCTTATGAGATCTGCATGAGATTATGCAGCCATCCTTACTAGCCAAAGAAAGGTAACATTTTAGCCTAAATCTCCTGGGTGCCTTACCTCTGGTTGAATGAAATTGAGTCCCATTTAGCTGCCTGTTATGCTGCTGTTCATAAATTGCTGTTCTTTCTCCACCTCCTCCTTAATTTCCTCCTGTGTGTTCAGCTAATTGCTTGGGAATGCCATTATTAAAACCGAAATTAGAACTTTCCCACTAACCCAACACCCTCTCAATTCTCAAAATGCCTGGGCTAAATGTTGCCTTCTCTACATTTCACTTCAGAGATTCATTCTCAGGTTAGCTCTAAAGCAACTCTGACACTGAAAAATGAGGGTTGGGGAGCTAGGGGGCAGTGAGAAGGAAGGTATCAGAGATTGAAACAAGCATCATTTGGCTCCAGATAACTCTGGACTTTCTTTATGGAGTACTTGATTGAAATAGATTGACCAACTATGATATTTACATGCCATTGAGTTTTGCACTCTTGTTTGTCTCAGGCTATGAAAGATGCCAAAGAAGATGGTTTTGTCTAAAGGAATAAAATCTTTCAGGATAGGTAATATCACATATTCAACATGTAAACCATTCAAAAAGATACCAAGTACTTTCCATGGATTAGGCTGTATTAATCAGTACTTGACTGACGGGAAAAAATGGTAGACTGTGAGAAGAACCTGGATGAGTTAAAATCTCTGCTAAACAATCAATTTCTTACCTATCCAATGGCAAATCACTTTTTCTTAAAAAAAAAAAAAAAAAAGATTTAGTGAGGGCCTCTTGTAAGAGTGCTTGGAAAAATATTGAAACTTGGAAAAAATTATGTTAATAAAATATGTCACCAAGAGGGTCTTCCAACAGAAATTAATGAACTGAAAGCAAGTTTCAAATGTTCACTTTTCTGTAACTTTCATGGCACATGCATTTTCACTATTTTCTCTGACTTTTCTTTAGATAATTCCAGCTTTATAATAAAAATCCCCAATACTGTATGGAGATAAAATTGTTTTTGACATTTAGTTTTTGTTGTTGTGATTTTTTCTTCCACTGAACTTATTTGGTAATCAGTTATCTGAATGATATAACTATCTTTTCAGTGATCTGAAAGACACTTTCTGCCTCACTGGGCCTATGCAATTCCTACGCCAATACATTCTGGCTGAGGCCATTCTGAAGTATCATTTGTGAGAAGAGGTGTTTGCTTCCATGTGTGTCTTTCTCAGTGTAGAGGCCCAGACAGTACCTCACAGACCAACTACACTCTACTCTACAACATAGTTGAACTTCACAATTTCCTAGGCCCAAATAGGACTTTGTATTAAAGGGCTAAATGAGTAATTTTTGCAAGAGCTGTACTTTGGTTAAAATAAACAAGGAGGGACTCCAAATAAAGAGGTAATCAAAGTTTACCTTTGAATCACAGAAATTTGTACCCAGAAGGCAATTTCATGATATTCTTAAATATTAACCATATTTTTAAGGTGATGAAGCTGACAAGTAAATAAAGGTGACATGACTTATTTTTCACCCTTTCCAAGGTACACAGCATAGAACTACTTAAAAAACTTATGAGAACCAGGGTGCCTGTGTAGCTCAGTTGGTTAAGCAATTGACTCTTAGTTTCGGCTCAAGTCATGATCTCAGGGTCCTGGGATCAAGCCCCGCATCAGGCTCTGTGCTCAGCATAGTCTACTTGAAGATTTTTTCTTTCTCCCTCTGCTCTTCCCCCTGCTCATGCTCTCTCTGTTTCTAAAAATAAATAAATAAATCTTGAATAAAAACAACTATGAGAGACTGCCTCATCAGAATGACTAAATCCTAAAGATAAAATTGATCAAAACTGATTTCAGAACTGGGGTCTTTCTTTTCCATGTACTTTTTACTTTTTTGGGGTCATAACTGAATTCTTCACATTCATAAAGCAGTATTTTTTTAGATCATGAACCCATCAGGTACTTCTTCCCTTGGTAACACATATTGCTTAAGGATCTTTTATTATCCCTAAGAGGGAGTTTCCCATGGCAAGAGATTGAACTGAGGTTCTCAACTGCAGTTGTGTGTAGGAATCGTCTGGGTGGCTTTCAAAATCCCAGTTGCTTATCCCACACCTCAGACCAAGTAAGCCCAGGATGGGTGGTGGGACTTAGGCATCGGAACTTTATAAAGCTCCCCAGATGGTTGCAAAGTGCAAAGAAGATGGAGAGTCACTGCACCGGAAGCCAATCTATCAGGAAGAGAGGGCGACCCTTCCACCTCCTGAGTAACAGCACGGGGTTTTAGTATACACTGTTTCCCACAGACTCTGACAAAGCTTCACCCATGAAACAATTTAAGCTAATTTAAGACTGAGAACAGACTGAACATTCTTCTTCCAATGGAACCCCTAAATATTTTATTGGAAGCTATTTTCAAACTGACAAAACAAGTTTTACTCGAGTTATTTTGACCCAAGCCTGGACACTAATGCAGATCAGATAGATATGAAGGATTTGATTTCAATGAAAAAAAAAAATAGCTTTCAAGTATGCCCTCACATCACACACTTTCATGCTAATTTACCTCCTATCAGTATAACTTTGGGCCATTTTGACTCCCAAAGACACCCCTCAGAATTTTAATCGGTCCATTTGTAACCTAAATATCATCTGGGAACATAGTTTGCTCTTGTTTATCAATATGCCCAAGCCAAATGGTACATTTTTGTTTGTATTTAGTTCAAACCCTGCTGTTTCAGCATATGTTTTATAATCGAATGGTGCCCCACACAGTCTCACAGGTAAATAGAAATCCTTGGGTGTCAGCTGCACATGAAACCATTCACTTTAAGGTATTCATTTCCTGATCCATGAATCCCAAACAATGAACAGGTTTGAGTTTATCAGCAGACAGCCTTGCCAAAGGGTCTGCAAGAATAACCAAATGGAAACCAGCAGACGATTCAGGAACACCTGCCTGATGCTTCTGTTGTTGGTTGCTTGCCCAAGTCAACCATTTCAAAAGAGGGAGTGTGAGCTACAATTAGATCTCAAGATTCGACATGGTTGTTGAATTGTAATGGAAAGCCATATGCCTACTCAATCTGAGGAGAAAATCATTTTGTGCTGAATTAGATATAGTGCTGGTTTTGTCCTGATTTCCAGAGAACTAGCAAACCATGTTCACTTTAACATGCCATCAGTTTGAGGACAACTGTATGGCTTTTATGATTTACTCTTTAGACCTCCCCCTGTTAAAACAAAATCTATCACATAGCCTTAAAAATAGATATTTAAACGAAATTATACTTAGAATCTTACATTTGAGGAATGGCTAATGGGGAAGTTAGGCTAGACTGTAACAGGGATAAGAAATTCCAGACAAGCACTATGTCAAAGACGTGTACAAAAATTTTCTTCTTCACCTAAGTCTTTTGTTCTCCTATTCTTGTATCTCATAAAAGGACTGCATCCATGAAAGAATTCAAATCTAAGGTGTAATTGCTTTCTTATTCTTGAAAAGATAGATTTCCCAGCAGACCTTCACCCACTACTCACCCAACAAATTTAGTTGTGTACACATCCTTAGCAATCTGTCTGTGGAAGAGAGCAAACATCCCATTTGCTTTCCTGCATTTCCAGGATGCCTTGCCTGTAGGTAGGGGCCATGTGACTATTCCTGGTCAGTGAAGACAGGAAAATTGATGCATTTCACTTCTGCCTGAGATGCTCAAGTGATTTGAAGTTATTTGGAGGTTTGTAAGGAAATAATAGTAAAATCCTTAGTACTTAGTAGGAAAATTCTATATAGTAAAAGCCTCTCATGTTAGTGATAATGGGTAGAAGTGATAATTGTGTTGTTTTATTATTTTTTTCTCATGCAGTCAGAACTGCTTTTCAAAAATTTCCCCAAAACTGCCTTGAAAGAAAGTTCGTCTACTCATTCCTCCATCTCCAAGCTGTGATCAAGAGTAATTGTCCCTGATAACTTTACTCCAGATATAGCACAATTAGTAGTAAGGGGATTCATTCTTTTCAAGGGCTAGGTCTTGAAATGCAATCATTCATCATTACTTAGTTGGAATCATATCTCCCATTAGACAGTTGTAACTCAGTATCTCGTGGACTATGTCATCTGTGACTGCATAGTGAGGTCACGTTATAATTATGCAAAATTAAAATGTATCTGAATACTTCTTCCACTATAGCAGGGATTTAGTGTGTAACAAAGTGATCTCAAAAGTCTGGCTCGTGCTCAGAAGTCAATCTACCAGATGCATCTTCCACATTATTTCTCAAGTGTCAATGGCTGATATCTCCCAAACTCTTGGAAAAGGCCTTTATGCTAACAATGCTGACAGAGATTCCTGAGGAAACATAAATTTCTATGAGAAGAGTATGAATTCTTTTTTTCAAAATCACATATCTTCAGGGTAACAGAATGCTTGATTCCATTAAAGGATAAAGAGAAGAACCTCATGCCCAACTCTATATAGTAAACTTTGTCTTCTGTTCAAGGACACCATTGTTCATGGAAGAATCTCAGAATTGACCATTAATTGTTTTTAGATGTCTTCCTCTAACTATAAAAAGTGGCTATACAGAGAATAGATGTAAATAAGTCACATTGCCAGTACAAGGTACCAAAGTCTGAATATTTCCTCAATCAGATCAAATGCCCTGATGGATATCTCAACTGAAGATTAGCATTGATTCTTACACATAAAGGAAATGGAATCTGACAAAGTCACATGCCCAGGAAAAGTTGGCAATAAATGTTGCTCTTCTCATACATCACAAAAAAATAGATTTTCTCATATATCCTCCAAGTAAGTCCCCCATTTTGCTCTCAGGAGGAACAAAGACCCAAGAGAAAAAGACTAGCATGATAGCATAAGACAGTGTATCTTCTGTGTCCCAGTGGAAGTGGAGAAGAAATGAACATATGAGTACCTTCAATTCCTAAATGAGAGTTCAAGGTGTAACTGGGGGCAGAAAATGTCTCAATAATAGGAAACAGGCAGAAAATAAATTATTTTAGATAGGCAAATAGAGATTGATTTGTCTCAAGGCCTGATCTGATACACAGCTTTGAATGAATAGCTTTACTAAGCTGAGTATTTTCCATTTGCCACACCAGATCTATTTTTTACTTTTCACCCTGTTCTTTGCTTCTGGGGGCTGACCCTTTGGACTTTATTGACCAGACTCCTTTGCACTCTGGCTTTTGTTTGGGTTTCCTCAATGGGAGGAAGGCAGGAGACAGACTGGAGACAGGAGACAAAAGTCTGGGCATTTATGTACCTATTCCTTCCCTGCAGGGCATGAGTTGGCACTGGCTGTGTTCTTTTACAAGGTCACAGATCCTGTAGGATTGACTTACCTTATGGGTCATCTGCAGCTACAGTATCAGCTCTTGCTGCAACTTTTTCTGGGTTCTGGTCATTCTTTCCCTTTTTCCTCAGGCTCAGCCTACTGAGTGCTTTGCTGCCTCCTATTGATTTTCATAGCCCTATCTAAACCTCTTTGAATAATCCATTAATCTCCCCCCAGTTACTCATTTCCTACCCCGAATGATACATTTACCACGTCCCCCCTTCTTGGGGGCTTACTGACTTACTCTGGATCCCACACTTGATTCTTGCATTTATGTTTTGCACAGGGTGTTCAGCTGACGGTACAAGTGGGATTTGAAACCCCAGCTCCTGTCATCTTCCCAGTACTGGACCTGTGAGCACAGCTCCTCCATATGCAAGGGTGAATTTCAGTTACTTGTAAAAAGCCCCATGCAGGCTAGCAATGCCACCAGTAATCTTGCTCAGCAAATAGAAAATGCTCTATTTTAGGTGCCTTGCATCAGGCCTGGTAATGTTGACTGGATAATTTTCCTGAGAGAAAAGAAAGAAGTTGCAGTCCAAATGAAGCATGATTAAGCTAGAATTTTCACTAACAGTGCAAGGAGTCCAGATTCTGTAGGAAGCACAGGGAAGAACTGTTAAGAGCTATGCTTGTTCCCTCCTTTTAAAGGACAAGGCATTGTCTTCTACATACTCTATTCTCTGCAAACAAATGATACATGGTCCAGTTTTAAGTAATTAATAAAGCTTATGGCAAATTGTCTACTAGGCCTTCTAATCTTTTCCTCAAAAAACTCAATGATATATAACCTGCTTCTAGGTAATTTTCAAAGCCCGTGGCAAAAATGTCTACTAAATCCCCCAGACTTTTCCTCATAAAATTCATCTGTTATACTTGTTTTTTTTTCCCCAGAGACATATTCCACATAGCCAAATACTTTATTTCTTATTGGAAATTTTTCTAAGTATTTAGACAAAAAATATAGATGGCAGCAATCCTTTTTTTCCCTAAAAATTAAACAAACAGCATACTATATGATTTTTGAGAAAATTCCTTGGTTAGATTGGAATTTTATATATTTATTCCTTAGTACCCCTGATATGACTTTGCCATTCAAAAGTTTAGAATATAGGGGTCCCTGGAAATCAGTCAATTAAGTACTTGACTCTTGATTTCTTTTTTTTTTTTTTAAAGCAACTAGTTAGCCATACTCATATGATGGTTGCAGATTTTTTTTTTCCAAAGGTTTATTCATTTATTCATGAGAGACACAGAGAGAGAGGCAGAGACAGGCAGAGGAAGAAGCAGGCTCCTTGTAGGGAGCCCGATATGGGACTCCATCCTGTATCCCAGGATCATGCCCTGAGTCAAAGGCAGATGCTCAACTGCTGAGCCACCCAGGTGTCCCTGACTCTTGGTTTCAACTCAGGTTATGATCTAAGGGTGATGAGATCCAGCCTGTGTTGGCTCCACATTCAGCAGGGAGTTTGTTTGGAATTCTTTCCCTCTTCCGTTCCATCCCCCTTTCTCATACTCATGCTCTCTTTCATTCTCTCTCTCAAATAGATAAATAAATAAAATCTCCAAAATCCTAGAATACAAAGGATTGCATCTATTCTGATCTTTTCTTAACCTACGTTTTCAGATCATGCACTCTATAATTGCCATTCTGTTTGCCAAAGTGTATCACTTGCTTTTACCCCCCTCAATAATTTTTAGTCAATTTCTTGTTTCCAAAATGGATTTTCTTAAGTTTTTGGAACTTTGAAATTTAGATTTGAAAGTTTTAATGTAATCACCTGTTATTTTTTTAAATCCTCAGATGCTATCTTGCTTTATATGAAAATTTATAAAAACTGTGCTTCCTTAAGACAAAGTATATTTTCTTTCCAATGTCTTGTCAGAGGTCTAATAGTCCCACAACAAAAATTATTTTTTACAAACATGATCAGAAATGATAGCAAAATCTATAATTGCTTCCACCTTTATGGTTTATTGAACAAACTGCTTGATTTTCTTGTCTTTGTTTTATGAAAAAATAGTTTTATATTTTTAAAGAAATGGAGAGAAATATAAGAGCTATTTCTGATTCATTTTCCTTTCTAGAGTATTTGCATACAACTTTCTACAAAATAAATTAACAAAAACCACTCATTTACAAATCTGTTACCCCTGAAATCTCTATCACCTTTTCCTATCATTCTTCTCTTTCTCGTATCTTTTAGAATATAATGTTAATAATCATGTATTGGGTCTTATTTGATATTTAGAATCATTCTCCCTACTTCCTGTTTCTCTGAACACTTAATCATCACATATAACACCATGAATCATATTCCTAAACACCAAACTTAGTAATATGGTTCTTAGTTTACATTGTGCAGCATTACCTTATCAGCATCTAGAAGTATAGAAGGAGAATAGAGTGCAATATTTTTCTACTCTTCAGATTTGAAGAAGAGAGTCTAATAGTACACAAGTTTTAAAATAAAGAATATCCTGAGGATATTTTCAGATTCAATTTACAGTTGTAACATATTCAGAAAAGTTAAAGGTTATTATAACATGTGGATACTTCACTGAATTGAACCTCAAAAACTTAAGAGCTCTGCCCATCAATAAGGTAGCCTCCCTAGGAAATTTTATTTTTAACTGTTATCTCTTTGAAGCTGTGTACTTGATTTTTCTAAAGTTGTAGAAACATCATAAAATTGAGCTGTTTGCGACATATTTCCCCAGTGAAAAGTCAATTACTAATGTTGTAGCTCTTGAAGAATTTTTTGATGTCTAGAAAACATTCAAGGAAAAGAGAAAACAGGCAAACAAGTTTAAAGTTTCCAGTTGAGATGGGTAGTCTCATGATTAATAGAACACATCTCCATTTCTTTCCTAATACTGGTTTGAATTAGATCTATGTTAAGTTTTTGTGGAAAGTATTCAAGTATGTTTGCTATTAGCGGTGCCTTACCTTAATAGAATACTTTGCAGTTTTATAAATACAGTATCTATTAGTCTTTAGTAGCACATTATTGCTTTATAATCTAACTACAGATTATGTTAAATTCCCACGTTTTCACTAAAAAGGAGATCAGTAAGGTAAGACATGTATCATCTGAATTACCATTATAAGCAAAAATGAGGATACTGAAATGGCATTTTCATTGGTTTCCAAAATCTCTCAAGATTGTCTTCACATTTCAGAAACTTAAAATTCAGAAATGATAGGAGGCAAACAACAACAACAGCAGCAACAACAACAACAACAAAAAGAATAGCACTGAGAGTCCTGAAATAGCAATATACCCAAGTCCTCAGGACACTATAAAAGCTAGGATTTCTACTTAAGGGAATTATAAATCACCCTTGCTCTGAATTAAATAGTGCTAGAACCAGTATGTGCAAGGTTTCATTTGCCATCTGAGTTAAATATATAGTAACACCTCAAGTTTTGGATGGTGAGGCCCAACTTGCCTCTATCAAATGTTTATTTTATAATAGTATCAAATTAATAGGAGAAATAGAAATCCCTGAGTAACTAGAGAGAATTTAATGCAGGAAATTTATTGCACAATATCAAATCTGAGAAACCAAGTGGAAATAGTAAAGCAACCCAGAGATTACATCAAAAAGAAGCTATTGCCCATAGGCTGAAGCAAGAAAGTGTAATTATGAAACACAGAAGACTTCCCTGTGGGAGATGGATCCAATGTGTAATATAATCCAATTCCACAGATGTTTTTTGATGCAAAGAACAAGGTGGGAAACAACTCAACTGTGCTCTTTTTCCAGTCTTCTTATCTTTCACTTTTGCTTCCCATTGGCCAAATACAGCAGGAATTTCAGTTGTTTACTTAGAGTCTGGGAAGCCAAGACCGCTGGAGTTACCACTTGTGATACCAGGAAGTACAGGATATAGGGAGGTACACATAGAATTAGTTGGTCCACGATGAGTACAAATGCATAATCTGATGGTCCTCTAGGCTCCAAAGAGTGTGTGGGTTTTAGGCAGGCTTATTTCTGTCATTCTTTTTCTGCTGATAGAAAGGCCAGGGTTAAATGGCGAGAGGAGTTTCTCTATAATCTAAATCTTTGTGCTGCCAAGCACACCTGATAAATATTTGAGTAAAAGCACTGCCTTCAATACGTAAATTCAGTTGCTCAAAAGTGACAGCCTAGCCTCTCCTTCCAAATATATTGTCACCTCTCACTGTTTCCTGTAAGGACTTCTTAGACTGCCCCTCCAGTGGTCCCTGGGCACGAAAGGAAATCTCAGTCAGCTTCTCCCTCACTCAAACTTTTACACAGAATCTTTATTGTTTTTTTTTTATTATAATCCAAATTCCCTTAGTGTTCTTCAATTCATCAAACAAATCTGGGTATAGCTGAACTCCAATTATATGGATAAGGATGGGAATTCTCTCCCCTCAAAAGTTGTGCCACTTACCACTCAAGGAATGTGGAACATTCTTATGACAAAGTTCTTGAGACATTATAAGTCCTTTAGGGGGCTGGTTTTCATAAAACCTAGAGGAGTGGCCTTACCTCCTTCACTCTCCAGTCAGATTCTCACCAGTGATCCTTTCAAAATAACTGTCTTAGTTCAAGCTGCTATAACAAAACATACCATAGACTGTGTGGTATAAAGAAGTTTATTTCTCACAGTTCTGGAAACTAGAATTCCAAGATCAAGGTGGTGACATGCTTGGTGTCTAGTGAAAGTTCACTTCCTAGTTCATAGGTGGCGATCTTTTCACTATCTCCTCACATGGTAGGAGCAAGAGAGCTCTCCGGGGTATCTTTAATATGGGCACTAATCCCATTCATGAAGGCTCCACCACCATGGCTGAACTATCCCAACTTTCTAGGATCATCACACATTGGAGATCAGAATTTCAACAAATGAATTTTGGGAAGACACAAACACTCAATCCATGAAAATAACCATCATGGAGATTTGAGAGTCCCTTGGGCAGGAAATCAGGCCTCTATGTCACTGTCTTCCCAAAACTTTCAGCTGAGCCTAGCTATGTGCTGTCAAATATGACCATATAGCTTTCACACTGTACAACTCCATGATGCCATCCTGAGGTGCTGACAGTGCCCCAGGGATTATGCATCAGGGTGACCTTGCCGAGGCACACAGCAGGTGTTAAATAAATGCTTGTTAAATGCTAAGTAAATCAGTGAGGTTAGCAAAGCCTTATGATACAGAACACGGCAAATATCATTACATGGAAATAGGTTTTATGGAGAAATGGATATTGGTAAATTATCCTAAGAATTTTGCTGGTTAAAAAATTGCATTTTGCTTGAATAATAATAGGATATGAAATTGCCAGAGGAATGCTATTAATGAATTAGGATCCACATACTCTACTCAATTAAATTATATAAAAAGGCATGTTGAACATAATGAAGCATCATCTAATTAGAAGGTTCAAAAAGGTCTTTGAAAATCAGGGATATCATGGAACCTTTTGCCTTAGGACTCTGTCATCACAAGTGTCCTTTCTGCCCAAAATGATCATTAGTTTTTGCCCTTAATTGCAGAGATATGGGTGGGTATGTTAGAGATTTCTTTCCTTCCCTCTCAAGCAGAAGCAGAATTTCTTTACATATTCTCTTTCCTCCAGTGGTACAATATGAATGGCCATTAATTCTATATGGCCTTTCTATCTAATCTTGTATTGTTGATCTTCCTAGGCTTTAGTCAATTTCTCACAAATAACTTTTATCCTTTGAGATCCCAGTCTCAGCTAAATCCACTTTCTTTATTTCCTCTCCTCCTTTCCTATTCTTTTATCACCCAATAACTAAATTCAGGCTGAACACAGTAACATTGAAACATATCTGGAAGACTTGCCAGATGGAGGGATGTTGCAGGAAGTTCATGGTGTTGCCATGAAGACATCAACTCTTGAGTTAGCAAGACAAGTCAGAGACTACATATTGTGTATTTTTAGACAAGATATACGTAACTAATAAAATCAGCATTGTCTGAGATATGGCCCTTACTACTGAAAGGAAAAACTGCTGTCTGCACAACACCCCAAGCTTGAACAGATACAAGCATGCATATTTGTACTCTCTAATCTTCTATCAATATAACAATTGACAGTTAAATACTTGCCAAACAGCCTGGATGAATATGTGCTCTGACCACCTCAGTCTCTGATTATGGAAGTGCTAGACAGAATATCAAATTATAATCAGAAATTTAATTAGTGAACATGGGAGCAGAAAATGTTGATATTCTTGACGTGAAGAAGAGCAGTTCACACTCCTGAATCAGGGCACCCTACACCCTAGGGGTGGATTTAGATAAACGTTCCTAGTTTACTCTTCCCTTTACCTGAGATTCTATTGCTGACTGCTGCTTACTCTTTTTTTTCCCTTAGACAAATTAGTCTTCAGTCAGACTATAATTCTGTCTTACTATCTCTGGACTCATTGTAATGCTTTAATATGTCTATGAATATTTTTATGGTGAATTATGTATTTATTTTATAGTTTAGGACCTGAAGGCCAATTCTGCTTCCCTTATTTTAAAGTTCTTGGGGGTATGAACTGTTGCTCCAAGTAACATACTGATTTTGGCTGGGGAACTACAAGGATCATAATAAGATGCATTAATAAATTCAGCATTATTAAGATAATGTAAAATATTACATTTGAATTAACAGAACTGAATTATCAAGGAGATGCTGACATATATATGTATATCTCCAATTGCACAATAGAAGAAACTCCTAAGTGACATTTAATTAATTTTGTTATTGTAATTCTATTGATATCTAAATATAGTTGTTTTGTTTTCTTCTGAGACATGGTCGTTTCTCCATCTGAGAACTATTCTTAAACTTAAAAATTCTTAAAAATTCTTAAACTTGAAGAACAGCTTTTTGGTACACAGAAAAATTTTGTTTCTTTCAGCAAATGGTTTCCTAGCCAGCCATGTTCAGAAGCCCCAGTTCCCTCTCTTAACTGTTGTTTGATAGCATCTCTTCTCTGAAACACTGGAATATTTTATTGCTCCTTTCTCCATGTGTCCTTTACTCTGCCTGGCACCAATCCCAACTCTCTTACAAAAAAAAAAAAAAAAAAAGGAAAAAAAGAAAGAAAGAAAGAAAGAAAGATCTTTCTCCATTCCACCTTAAAAATTCAAAATTCTATTAAATGCATCAAACAGGATTTAAAATATGTGTACAAATGTACTAATACAAATATTTCTAAGCAAATACATAGAGAAAAAGAGCAAAGCTTTATCAGTTAATTTCTTTGGGTTTGATATTATGAATTATGTTTGATGTCTTCTATTTTTTCCTTCATTTTTGAGATTGTATAACCATGAACATATACTTCTAAAAATCATAACAAAGAGGTATTTGATTTTTCTTTTATGGTACATGAATATATGAATGTGCGTGTATTTGTATGCTTCTTTTGGGAGGGAGGGAAAGAGGAATAGATGGGAAGGAGAAAGGATAGGGAGGGAGAGAGAGAGAGAGAGGGAAGGAGAGAGGGAGAAAGAGAGAGCGCCTCTCCCCATTAGTTCATATCAATCTATTTCTTCTAAAGGCAGCAACTTTCATGGAGTGCTGAAGAAAGGATTTAAGGAAGAAAGACAGGGACATGTCTTCCTCTTGAGGAATATTGGGAACCAAAGATATTTAAAAGCTAAAGAACTTCACACTCCAGCATGTTCTCTCCTCTCAGGCTATCAGTCTTTTTTTTTTTTCCCTATGGACGCTCAGTACATTTTCCCAAACATAAAAAAGAATACTAACTAATTTACATTTATAATATGAAACATATCTCTAATATAATTAGCATTTTATAAGACTGAATTTCTTTTCAATATATGCTTTTAAGAGATTTACTGCATTCTTAAGTATGATCATATTATGTCTTAGGGTTAAGTTGTATTTTGTTTACTTCTCAAAAATATATGCTTAGTTTTACAATGGAAATCGGAAAACTAAAATTTACTTTTCACAATTCAAAGCATAGACGTGTCTATCTTCAATAGAATTTATACACATGTGTACATTATTTAATTTCTGTATATGGAGACACAGCTATATTTAACTTTTCCTAACTTTTAAATAGGTAATATCACAACTCTTAAAAATACACACGCACAGTCTGACAAAAACAGGGACTAAAGGACACACTATCCAGAAATGGACCTGCCCTGGGAAAATCAAGAATTACACAGCAACGCATGTCCTGTGAGTAGTATGTCTGGGGGATGACTTTTCCTTACGTAGCTGTAGTTCTTCAGTGCGATCATTTGAGTTGGGAGGACAAAATATAAGTAAGAATTCTATAATATAACTTTTGGTTTTTAACACAGTGGTTTTCATAACTAAAGCCCTACAGGTTATTTATGCTGATTGTTTGCTTTTGAACCTGTCTGATCAACAACTTTGATAGATTTTGTCTTGTCTGAAGGAAGGTAAGATGCAGGATATAATACCACATGACCAGCTGATACATGTCCTGTTGCAACATACAAAGTAGGTACAAAATCTGACCAAGTTTGATGATTCCTGTTAAATATGAGGGTGACATAATGAATGTCTCCAAAGTATATACTCTGATTTTAGAATCTTCAGGTTCAAATACCTGCTCTATCTGTGACTAGCTAGGTAACCATGGTGACGTTATTCAGGCAGTCTTAGACTCAGTTTACTTTCTACAAGATGGAAATGATAACACCAACTTCACATGGTCAGTGTGAAGATGATATGGTATAATCTATTTCAAATGTAGGACACAGGGCCTGGAACAGAAAACACCCCAAACATGCTTATTGTTATTTTCGTGGTGGTGATGGTGTAAGGTTCAGTATTCGGCAGCCAGTCTGACATTGAATAGAGGGAAAATACTGTTAAGAAGTGAATATTTAGGAATTAAAAAAAAATCTCTAAATAATCTCACCACTCTGGTGATAAATTAAAGCTTGATTTGCATGTTACCGCTGTTCCTTAAAACTTGAATTTGTAAAATTTGAATGCGAACCAACCAAATCACTCAATATTAGAAAAAAATCTTAAGGAATGCAATAGGAAGGACTTTAGGTAAAACTCTTGCCTTCATTTATATGTGAAGGCAAAAGTCTTGCCCCAGTGACAGTGCATTCGTAACCTGACCTCATTTACCCTGAGTATTAAACGTTATATTGGGATGCCGGGGTGACTCAGCAGTTGAGTGTCTGCCTTTGGCTCAGGGCATGATCCTGGAGTCCTGAGTTCGAGTACCACATCGGACTCCTCGCATGGAGCCTGCTTCTGTCTCTGCCTCTCTCTGTGTGTGTCTCTCATGAACAAATAAATAAAATCTTTAAAAATAATTTTAAAAATAAATGTTATATTGCAATACGCATTTAGCTTACATACAAACATTCCCTCTCATTACTAAGCATCCTCATCTCAGTGGTATTATTTGCCAGTGTGTTGCACTAATCTGTGGCCAGAATTCATAAGGCACTGAAGCATATTTCCTGTTGCATTAACATTTATTGAGAGTCTATCTTGTATAAAGCTCTGAACTCAGCACTTAAGTTTTTCTATTTGCCCTTACCGAAATTCACTACTACCCTTCCCTTAAGTCCTGTAACCTGTGAGGTGTGTGTAGCATGACTGCACCGGTGCATTTCCTCTCCTCTGGACCCCTCCCAGTCAATGGAGCCCGACAGCGAAATTCCTACCGAGGCGTGGAGATGTTCATCTGAATTGAAGTTTGATGTTCACCCATCACTTGCCTGTAGGCAGTGACAGCCTCAGACTTTCATCTGCCAGTTCATCCTCCCTCCTAGCAGACACAAGCAGATTAACATATCCCCAAGAGGCTGATGTCTTTAGTTGCCAAAGCCACTCGATACTTATTACCTGACAGTGTTCTATAGTGAGACTTATTTATTTATTTTCAAATGCTACCTGCTAGGATATCTTCATGAGATACATGTGTCATTTTTGAGGGGGGCCCCCAGGGGACAACAGCTCAGGGCTTCTCAGGTTGCCTGAAGCTGTCAAGACTTACCAAGTGTAATTTGGTGGTGGCCCTTATCCCTCTTTCGACTCCCAAGTTCAGACCCAGTTTACTCTGCAAAAAAGTAATGTGAACTATAGGGAGTGATATGGCAGTAGTAGGGAATAGTCATTGGGGAGCTCTAACAATGTGAAAATTTTGGTTCTGAATGATATAAGGTGGCTGTCTACACAGACTTAAATCTCAGGATAATTGTCCTTCTTCTTTTCTTTGTGACAGAGTCTTGGCCTCAGCAGCAGAGCGTGTCACTCTAGCAACTTCTGCCACTTTGTTGTGGTGATTGTGAATTGATGCTTGACACTGATAAGGCCTAATTTCCCAGTGGACTTTGGGAAGGGTCTGACAGTGGTGTGGATCACTGTTCTTGCATACAGCAGCTATTTATATCATTTTTCTTTCTGTTCAAGGACACTACAGGCAACAGTTATCTGTTATGTGCTTATGTGTGTGAGAGAGAGGAAATGTATGTGTTTTTGTTAATCTCTTATTTCATGCCAGAAACACATGTGTTAATATTGGGCAACACTGAGAAAGGATGGGTCAACGAGTCTGAAGAAAGGAGATGGGCCATGCAGGTGAAAATCAGGCCTGTATCTGTAGAGCACCTTTGGCTTACAAAGCATTCTCTCTTCTTTTTGCATAACACTTCTTCAAGGTACAAAGGAAATAGAGTATTGTGATCATATCTCAGATGAGGAAAGTGAGGATGAGAGAAATTTGTTATGTACTGGAGTCATCTGATGGAAGCTGGAACCCAAACCAGCTTTTTCTTATTCCAAGCTCCATGTACCAAACCACATGTCTCTCCGAGATCTTACTGTTCAGTGGGAGAATTAAAGAGGTATGGAAATAAAAATATAGGCAATATCAGTGCAAGTATAGAAATATGCAGAAGGTTTAGTGAAAGAATAAAAGAGAAAGAGAAAGAGAATAATTCACTTGGAGGTGGGGCAGTTGTGATCAAGGAAGATTCAAATAACCGAACACTTGCTTGGAAGTTTCCTGGATCTAAAAGGAATGTAAGCGTTCAACAAGCTCCATAAAACTATACTCCAACATAAAAAAACTTCTTTGGTTAAAGACCAATGGGGAAGCTGTATTTAACATTATTGTAATAAACTTTGTGAGAGTTTTCCTATAATGATTGAATGTAATTGTTGCAATGGATTGTGAGGCATTATGATGAATTCTAACAAAAATGAGAATTTGCACATCCATTATAACTTCAAGTATGATGAATTTTTAAACTACATAGAAATGGGGCAGTCAATTGAAAGAAGATTGTCATTACAGATATTCATGGCTTAGGAGTTTGATATAAGCAAGGAAGAAGAAGGCTTCAGCAGGATAGTGGCTAAGCTGAGTTGTTGGACCTATCCCTTATTTCTGTTTGAAGCATCTACCTCCCCAGAGAGAAACATGGAAGGTCCACAGGTTTTAATATCAAGGTGGTATAAAAGTAATATTTTAACAGCCTATTGGGTCTAAAGAATCTGTAGTAGGGAGAAAGAAGTATGGTTTGTGTAGCACAATTGACACATTGATCTTCAAAAACAACTGAAGATCTCTACGGGTGGTGGAGAAGTCTAGTCCTGGTGTCTATTACTGGGTTTCATCTGGTTACACTATTAGGATGCTACTAATTTCTAAAATGCCTATTTATATCAGGAGATTCTCATCTCAGCAGGTGGGTAACCACCAAACAAATGGAGTTTGTGAAAATGTAGTAGGGCAGTAGGACTGTAGTATTATTGATGGAGTATCTAAGAATCAAAGTGAGACACTGGGATTTTTTTATGTGATATCATTATCACTACAATCAGTTAAATTTACATCAGTAGCTCCACAATGTAGGGCTTATTGAAGGAGTTTGCAAAATATCTGAAAGCCAAGCACAAATCAGGCACTTATTACTCCTGGGGTTAAATATCTCAAATGTACATAATTCCTTCACTTTCAGTGGTGTTCCTTCAAACTGAATTCATTATCTTCTCTTTCAAATACAAACTAAATACAAGTCTGTTATCCAGTCTCAAATGCTGAAAGCCATATAAGCTTGTTTCTCCCAACTTTTGAGAGACTCACAACCAATTCTATCTACATAATATTTTTACAATTCTTACATCTGTTCCACTCCAGCAGTCAACTCACTTCTTCGGATCCCCAGTACTCTTCATTTGTGAGACTACAGTGATCTCCTCACTGAACTCCATGCCTCATTGCCTCTACTGTCATCACCCTTGACATGAGCCAATATACATTTAACCTGCCTAACATGAAAACTCTAAATGATTCATTTCTGTGCTTAAATAGCAAAAACAAAACACTGGAACACCAACTGAACTACAACAACTACAACAACAACTAAAAAACTAATATTTTCTACTGGTGGCTGAATATAATTTTTTCTTATGCTAGAGTCCCGAAACCTCCAAACACCAGTCTAAAATGTCCTTCTAGTTTTATTCTCCACTACAGTTTTTCATGTGTCTTAGACAAAAACCACAGCAAAGTACTTCTCTGACTTTTACTTGCCCTCATTCTTATACTGTTTTCTCACTCTAGAATACCTTAGTCCTACCTTTCACATGGACATAAAGCATATTAATTAATGCTCAAATCAAGGGCTACTTATTAAAAGTGGCAGTACTGAAAGGATTTTTTAGATGAAATATATTTAAATGATTAAGACTTCAACTCCTGATTCTGCTACTAGACTATGTGTGACCACATTATTATTCTAGCTGTGTGACCATGAACAAATTATATTACCTGTATCCTTCCTACCCATCCACAAAATGGAGATAACAAAAGCATCTCAAAGATTGTTGTGAGGATTAAGCTAGCTAATATATATATATATATTATATTGCTTAGAACAATGTCCATAGTAAGCACAGAGTAAGCACTATGTTATAATAACTATTACTATAGAACTGGAGCACTTCCAAACTTTCCTTTGGGATATGTATGGACAACTATTTTTTCCTTTTCTAACACCATGCTCTTCCTCACAGATACAAGGCATGAAACTAAGACTAAAATGATGTATATAGGTATTGCTGTTGTCATGATTTTTAATCCTATCTTTTGAAAGTAGTCTATGAACTCTAGTTTTCCCAACTCATTTTCAGATTTCAGAGCATGAATAAATGAAAGATTTGACTTATTGTAGTTTGTTCATTCGTTCATTCATTTACTAAATGTGTATTGCACACTATATTAGTTTTCTATTGCTATTGTAGCATATTACCACAAACTTAGTTGCTTAAAACAACAGAAATTTATAATCTTCTGCTTCTGGAGGTCAGAAATCTAAAATAGGTCTCACGGCTAATATTAAGGAGTCAGCAAGGTCTGTATTACTCTCTGGAGGCTCTAGGGAGAAATTCATTTTGTGGCTTTTCCAGCTACTAGACACTGTGCACACTCCTCCGTTCAGGGAAAGCCAGGGATAGCCATGGCCAGTCAAGTCTTTTACACATCGCATTAGGCTAACACTAACTTTTTTGCCTTCTCTTCTATATATATAATCAAAAGAGACCTTTTGATTATATTGGATGCATCCAGTAATCCAGAATATTCTCCCTTATGTAAGGTCAGCTGATTAGCATTCCTCATGTCATCTGCAACTTTAATTCCCCTTTTCTGTGTAATATAACATTCTCAGAGGTTCCAGTGGTTGGGATGTGGACATCTTTGGATAGCCATTATTCTGCCCCTCCTCCGTACATAATCACCAGAAATTCTCTTTTTTTAATGAAAAGCTGGAAGAGAAAGAAAAGACTGTTGTGTAATTGTGTTCTAAGTTAGAAGAAAGGGGAAGAATCAGGGGATCATTTCTCTTAATGGATATATTTCTTTAGGTCCTTTCTTGTGCTGAATGACTTTATAGACTTTTATTCCACACCTGAGATATGCACACTCATTGAGTAAATATAATGTTACAGAGTATCTTATACATGCTCATCTTGTCCTAGATGTTGGCTTAAATAAAAAAGAAGATAACAAATATCATGATATGAGGGAAGAAAGAACAGCATCTGAATCAGAGAAGTCTATAAAGTCTAAATGTTAAAAAGACTAAAATTGGTATTAATAAAAAGTCACAATACACAGAGAAAATACTTTATCCTCCGATTTTCTTCTTTTCAAAATATGGGTTATAAGAAGATAATAAGAACTTGTAGGGGATTTTGTGTCCAAATATTATAATTCTGCCTTTTTTTCTTCCCAGATATGACTGAATGCTTCCGTTTCCACAGCATACCTTATTAAAAATTTCTTTGGAAAAAGCAGCGTATTCAGAATCCTTCAGACGCATTTGCTGCCTATGAAATGAGGATGCAAGTATTTGTATCTTTCCTTTTTGAGACATGAGGATGGATGGCAGAAATCACTGGTAAAATACTTTAGATGTCTTGGAAAAAGAGCCTATCGAAATGGAAATTATTATCATCGGAAGAGTCATAACAGTCTTCCAACTGTCATTGTTATAGTGGAAAATGGTGATTCATTCTACTTTCCTTCTCCTTTGTCCCAGTGGATGGAAATCAGCTTATTAGTTTCTTAGTGTAACTGACAGTCTCTCCTTTATAAAACCCATTCCTAATTCACATTTTCACTGAAATTTTAATCCAATGAATTATACTTCCTTCCCTATATTGCCAATTCAAAATCATTCTTTGGTGACCATGCTTTCTACTTTCCACTTCTTTGGGAAATAGAATTACTCTGAGAAAAGACAGAGCAGAGCCCTCCTCTGGACATTCCAGTCCTGTGCCTTTAGAAATAGAAATCTTGATGGAAAAATGTATAGCCCTTATGTCTCCAAAGAACAGCCTTATCTAGAAATGTATAGCCCTTATGTCCATCTTCGAGTCACTAATCCCTCCTTTGCATAGATTCCAGATGTTAGAGTCATCACTGTGGGAATAAGGAGGTATTAACTTTCTCGTTAAAATTAGAAATTTTCACTAAGGAAAGTCATATATCCTGATGTTGGTGTAGTGCTTTCAGGAACAGAAACAATTACACAGCATGATGGCTAGCTGGCTAGCTACTGCTTCATGGAGTCTCATATAGGTCAGTGTGACGTGGGATAACATCCAAAATTCTCTATGCTTTTCTTAGAAGATGTAGAAGTATCTGAGAGCAGGCCAACAGACCTGGGAAGTCTTTAGGGCTAAAGTGAAAAAGACAGAGAAAGACATATGTGGGCCTGGTGCCTGGGAAGCTGAGAGACATAGACACTCCATGTGGAAACAATCATAGTAGAGGCTGATGATCAATGGAGAGTCTTCAACAGTAAAATGGGGAATTATGGTATCTACCTCATTGCATTAGCGTGAAAATTAAAATATACACAATGTATAATTAGCAACTGAAACATAACAGATTTCAGTAAACCGTTATTTTTATAATTTTTATTCTGTTCATCATTATTGCTGTTGTTATTCTTGTATCACAAAAGAAGCCAATTTGGAGACACTTATACTACAGTGATAACTCATATCTAACCTTAGTGCATCAGAACTTATCTCATTCCAGAAGAGAAGGGAATAAGAAATGGAGAAGAAGGAAACTCTCCATAATTCCTACATTTTATCCCAAAGAGATGGCTATTAGACAGAAATGACTGAGTTTACTCTGAAATGATAAGATTAGGTTTTCTGTCATTGGCATAATGATAGACTTGAGAAGTTAATTCTCCAGGTTGTTGTATCTTTGAAATTCATACTTTCTACATCTAGTATTATTTTTGCCAAGATAAACCTTATTGAATCTTTATTTCTACCCATTATAGGTAGTACTATTAAATATCCAAAATTTTAGACTTAAATTCCTTGAGGAATTGATCCCCACTGGATTTCCACCCCCTGGCACAGTGATCTGCAGGTTGAAAGAAAAAAAAATGAGGGAGAAATAGAGAAAGAATGATGAAATACACAGGGAAAAAACAAATTATAAGCTAACAATATGTGCCAGATACTATATTACCTTACTCATGAGCTGTACACTATTATAGATACTGAGAATATTAAATATTTAGATATGGTATATGGTAGCTGCTTTCCACTTTCACCTGGGAAATTGAAGTAAATTTCTCAAGTTCTCACAGCTAGTAAGGTATAGAACCAAGACTTTATTCCTAGCCTGTTTGAAGTCAAAGTTCATACTACTAAACATGATTTTATACTAAATATGGTATTTTCAACCAATTCCATCAATAGTTGATGTAACCTCCTCTTTTCTCATTTCAGAATCAATGAGAAAGAACTCTAGAATCACATTTCAGTAGGTTTTTTTTTTTATGACCTGCTCAGGACTCTGAATAAGTTATCCCAAGTTTCTAGTTCCTCATTATCTGTGGCATCCTTAACTCTCAAGAGAATTTCACCTCAATTAGTCAAATCCATCATTATTTCCTAATTATGGTTTGTTGTTTTACGTTTCATCCAAAAATCTGTGTCTGTTTTTTTTTTTTTTTTTTCCTGGAATTCTAGAAGACCACTCTGTGTCTGGCCAGAACTGCCCCAAAATTAGCACCCTCGCCAACAGTCTTCAACCAACGACTCTTGGTAGTTGGTCTATAAATAATCTAGCTCTCTTGCTTTGTGGATGGGATAATTTTGAAGCATGTTTCCCTGAGACTTCTGGTAGAAGTAAATTCTAGGAATCTCCTGGGCTTACTATCTTCTCTTCCCTGCCTTATTTCCCACTCTGGAAACTCCTAGATGAACCCTGTGCACTTGAATCGTTGTCTCAGGGTTCACTGCTGGGGTAATCAAACCTAAGACAAAGATCAACTCTCCTACTTCTGATCATTCAAGGTCAGCATAGCCTTTAGAGCTGGAATTAAAACATCTCTTTTAAATCCCATTCAAGGAAAATAAATCTAAATTTACCTTCATCTAAATCACTTTGGTGTCTTCTTTCTGATTCTCTAAAGTATAGCTTGCCTTTACTGCATAATTTATTATGTCATGATAATAATACTGATTTGAATTGTACAATGCTATATGCTTTGTCAGAGTGCTTTGAGCTACAGAATCTATTAACCCATATCCTTTGTTTGATTTTTCTCCTATGTATACAGGCTATAGGCTCTATTTACCAATGATATTTTAAGGTCCCTGATGGAAAGCACATATATATGATTAATGGCTGGAAATTGAACATGTGATAGATTGTACTGAGTTGAACTGAACTGTGTTACAGTTCAGTAATTAAACAACAGAACTTCAGAACTTTAGTATAAAATTCTAATATGAAAATCACATATCATGATTTTAAACTGCAAAGCATATTCTTTCCCCAAGTTTCCATTTCTCAGAATTTATTACATTACTAATTTTTGCATATATTTTTACATACCAAAAAAATAGCAATATCAAGAATAAAAGGTCATTCTCAATATGTAGCTTTGTTTGGAGAGACTAAATAGTTATTTCTTTTTGGCTCACTTGAGTTTAGTTCTATTTCCCTTCTGTACATTTTACTTTCCTCACCCCAAAATGCAAATGTCATCCTTTAATTTATTATATAAAAAAAAATGTCATCCTTCTAACCAACCAAATAGCCAATTGCACTGTGTGGTGGCAAGTGGGGAATTTGACAATTCAAAGTGTAAAGGCTGATAAGATGGAGTGAGAGGTAAGATATGGAAGGAATGAAGTCTGGCAAAGAACAGAGTTGTTAGATGATAAAAATGAGAAAGAACACCTGATACATATATATAATATACATCACTATTTTTCTCGTCAACAGATATGAAACCAAAAATGAATATCTGTGTCTCAGTAGGGGACATGCATTTGGAGTTAGTTGTGGGAAGAATTTGTGGAGGGAAGTAGGAGCCTAAAAGATACACCATATGAGATTGTTTTAGCAAGTACAGATGAAACATTTTAACTGAAAATGTCTCTTTTATAGAGAAAGAAGAAAAGCAGGATACAATTAGTGAAATAAATTATTTTTTCAGGTGGAAATGTTAAAATCATTAAGTCTGGATAAGAACTACATCTCTCTGCAAATTGATCTTTTCCCATCAACTAGACCTGATGCTTAATGTTGCAGGATTGTGAATCATGTGTGAGGAAAGTATTGATACTACTAAAATACCATTCAGCATGGGGTAATAGAGCAATGTGTTGGGATATTAAAAACCTAGAAGCAAGAGACTCTGAATCCAATTTCCAATAACCAGTCCCCTGAGACATCCAATTCTGCCATTGAGCCAGTTTAAAAAAAAAAAAAGTGAAGAATGTCAACAGCAGTAATATTGAGATGCATTAACTGTAAAATTGTGCTGGTGCACATAATGACAGTCATAGGACTAATAACACTTTGCAATTAAATAGCACTTATCTTCCTAGGAGTTCAAAGTGCTTCCCAATACAATATTGAACAACCTTGTGATGCAAAGAGGGAAAAAGCTTCCACAAAACTCATGGAGGAAAAAAAACATTTTATACTTACGCCACTAGGATATGGCTTCTCATCAAAAATTACAGGAAGTGTCATAATGATTGGACTCAGGGCCCAGGTTGCAAAGCATTTCCCCTGACAGAACAGGAGGACACACAGTGAAGTGTGGCTGTCCATTGTTATCTTAGCTTGAATCTGTTGCTGGTTCTGTACTAACTGCCTGAGTAATGAAGTTTGCTTTTTAACTGCTTTTGTTTCCTCATCTTTAAACTGAAGATAGCACACTCTGAATATGTGTTCAGGTAACATGATTTAGTTGAAGAATCCATTTGTTGTTGTTTTTAATTGGATTATCATTACTTTTTTAGGATATTTATGAGAAGGGTGTATGTTATTTGCAAGGCTTTCAATTTTACAAAGTCATCATTGTCTTTTAGCTAATACTATTGCCAAACACTACAAATCTCTGCCTCATCAACTTCACTAGGATGTTTCATCAGATATCATTGATAACTAAAAGCACTTTAAAAAGTATAGAATATTAGATAAATGAGTTATTAACCTAATTTCCCCTCATCACCCATTATGGGTCAACCATGAATTTCTTATATAGTTGGAATAATAAACTCAGTATTGGTTACACTAGAAAAAGAAACACATGTCCAATATGAGAACTCTACATGCACTGTCCCCCCATTTGAGATAACCTGTTTGGGTATAAACCATTTGTGGAAAACTCTCTCCTATCCCACTGTGTCTGTACTTTCCTCTAAATTCACAATTTTCCATGTTAATTGATAGAAATAAGAGAGTGGAAGATAATTTGCCTCACTGGTGTCAGAATGGGTACTTACAATTTTAATCTTGAGTCAACAATTCTGGTTTCTACTCTGGCTTTATTGCTATCTACCTGTGGGGTATTGGCAAGTCACTAAACCTTTCTGCTACTTTGGTGACCTCTTCTAGAAAGTAGAAGTTACAATCCTATAAAAGGCTGTCAAGATAATCAAATAAATAAAGTATGAACATAGTTTACTGAATATAAATTATTATAGACAAGCAGATAATTGTTCTTTTGATTTTCAGATGGCTGACTAACCAACACTTGTGAATAGTCACTGCATTGAAACCAAATAGCTGATTTAATTAAATCTAAGTCTAATAGCTAAAGGGAAGTGGAAACATTTAAAAGTAATCCTGGGAAACATTTTCAAATGGTATGTAGTATCTTAAACTATCCTCGTTATCTGAGTGGATCTAGATAAAGTAAATATTTCCAAAATGTATAGAGTATGTATGAGAAGATTTGTAAAAGGGTTTTGTTAACTCCTAAAAGATTTGGTATGTGTAAGTCATTATTTTTATATTTATAAACCAGCACAGACAATTGACTAACAGTCCATATGGATGTTCACATTTGGAAAATGACCATCCATAAGAAAATTTATCCATCAAGTTAATTTCACTATCCATCAACTTAATTTCACTGTTTAACTACTGAGCTCTAGGAGTTTGAGAACTTCAGATTCAATTTGTATTTGTGTACATACAAACAGAGCCCTGCCAAACTAATTGGCCAGCTATTTGATATTCTCTTCCCTTCAATGTGTCATTCAGAAACATTGTTCCTGGACAGAATTCTCTATAGAATATCTCTGTCATTTCTTTTTCTCTGGGCATTTTGGATGTGGGAGGGTTAAAAAAAATGATTATGATGCTAACTTGAAACAACTCAACAAGGTAACTTTGGGCTGCTTTGGTTTAGTGGAGACTTTAAAAGCTTTGAAAATGCTCTTAAAGTTATATGGATTTTTTTTCCTTTTTATAGTCAGTCAAAAATTATATTTTAAAACTCTACAGTTCAAGGGGAAAAGCAATTATCAAAATGCAATAAACTTCTAAGTAAAGTACAAATTGCTTCCGTGGCCTTAACTATTAAAATAGAGAGCTTCTGGTAATGTGTTTCATGAGTCAATCAGCAGGATTCTTCCCCCACATTCTGACACCCAGGGGAGGGGGAGAGGTCAACACAGAACTTTAAGAAGATGCTCATGAAGAGCCAGACTTGAGCAAATGGTGAGAAGTTAACATTTGGCTTTTTCCCCCCCTGGTCCTTTTTTTTTGACAGCTTTTTCTCTTGGTTACTTCTTTCCTGACACCAAGCCTGATTCACACTCTCAAAGATCAGGGAGTAAGTAGGAAAAGCAGCTATCTTCATGGTGTGAGATGAGAATCCTGGCGCCTTGCACACTGTAGAAATGTAATAAGTATCTGTTGGTTGATCGCTTCTCTTATTTATATTCTGTTCCACACTACAAAGCATTTAGGGCCCTAGAGGCATAGAATTGGGGATTTAGAAAGGATTTTGGCTGACATCTAATCCAACTTCAGACAACACAAGGAGTCCTTTCTGCAATATCCCAGGCTGATTGTCATCCATCTTCCCTTTGAACTCTTTCAGTATGGCAGAAATTACTTCTGAGATAACCTATTCCATTATTAGAGTCTTGTGCTTCAAAAAAAATTTAGTAAAATCTTTATCTTTTAAAATTCTACCCATGTTTCTAGATATGCCTTCTGGCTGGTGCAAAAAAAAAAGACCGAAGACTTCCATTTCCAAAGATTTGCATGAGTTGAGGTAGAATGAAAAATGATGGATCTTCAGCATCTTGCAGTCCTGAGTTGGGTCTGGACCCCACCACTTACTGCTATGGGCATGTAGTATAAACAGACTTCTAATTCCTCACTTCAACTTGTTGGTGGTTTATTGGCTTTAATATATAAGATTGGTGATAAAATACCTAGCTCATAGGTTCACAGTTTGTTCTGAGGTTTACATGTGATAAACTCTGCAAAATGCTTCAAAGATAGCCTTCTCTTCCTCTCCCAAGTATTCTAGTTTGGCTCGTAAAATAAAATAGTTCAATTATTGCAGGAATTTTATTAGATAGTCTTGTATTATATTTTCCCAGGCCAGAGTATCAATCTATCTTACCTGCCACAGTTCCTATAATGTCACCTCTAAAGGTCCATATAAATATTTGCCATAAATATTTGCTGGTTTATTAATTTTCCAATATGAAAATGTCCTTGGAGAAGTAACACAAAAAAACATTGACAGTGAAAAATAGATGAGTTAAAATCAATAGGAAATCAAGTAAAAAAACAAAAAAGCAAATCCAGAATATCTTATAGATGTCTGTCCTGTCCTGAGAATGGTGAGAAAGAAAAGAGATAGGTCTACATGTGATGATGAATAGGGGTCTACAGGGGGAATGAGCTGGCATCAAAGATAATTTTCACTTACTTCAATTTTGCAAAGACATTGTACTAAGTTATCAATCCTTATTAACATTTCCAACTTCTTAGAGCTCATTTCCTTACGCTCAAGTCTCCAATACATACATATTAAATACAAGCATACATACATATAAATAGTTAATGCAACTCTACTACAGGTCAAAAGACATGTAAATCACTAAAACTGGATAATAACTATCCTCTTCTTATAATACCCCTTACCTGCCAGTTGGATCACCATTCTTCTCTCTCAAGCTTTTCAGAAAAATCCCTCTTTTCTAGATGTTTCTTTCTTGCTACCCATCTCCATTCCTCTACTCCTGGACTCTCATCTCATGCCCCCTCTCAGTTTAGTGGAGTCTCTCTTCTTTGGCTCACGACTGCTACTTTTGCAAATCAGCC
The DNA here is from genome assembly GCF_048418805.1 of Vulpes vulpes. Classification (NCBI taxonomy): domain Eukaryota; kingdom Metazoa; phylum Chordata; class Mammalia; order Carnivora; family Canidae; genus Vulpes; species Vulpes vulpes. The sequence goes on from NC_132792.1 coordinate 110,403,613, forward strand.
CCTCTTCCTTGATCATGCAAAACAGTTTAGCTCTGTACTTTCAAATAAATTACCATACACTTTTTTTATATCCAAAGGTTTATTAACATGCTAGGTGAAATAAAGGGGTCAATCTACTCTAAACCTCGCCCCTCGGGCACACTCACACATTGGAGAAAGACTCTGACATTTCACTTTCACCTTTCTCCTTCCCCTATAAAAGGAACTTGTCACCTGGCCCAACCCAACAACATAAGGCCAGGATATGCAATTTTATTCTGTGCCTGCAAGGAGAATAGCACCAATGACTACCACGTTTAGCGGAGGTTATAAAACTGAGTGATGATTCATATTCACACTTCACTCTGTGGGCTCCAAACACTCTAACATCCTATTTCTCTATGAGAAAAAGACATTAGCTCGAACTCTAACTTGCTGTAATAAATGTGGGTAAGTGCTAGAGCAGAGATGCCTAACTTGTTTATGCATAAAAGTCATCTGGGTAGCTTTTCACAAGTGCAATGCCCAGGCTACTTCCCACTTGGGTATTATTCAATAGGGAAAAGAAGCATTTTTGAAAAGCCATCTTGATCTATAGCTAGCTGTGGGAAACACTGGTTTAGTCAGCCTGGACTATTTTTTTTTCTTTCTCACTTGTAAAACTGAGATCAGTGTTACAGAACCTAGCATGATCAAACCTGGGGTCCTCATAAAAAATACAGTTTATCGGATCCTTTCCCCATAAAATCAGCTTCAGTATGTCCTCAGGCCCTGGTACTCAAAGTTTGCAGATGAACCAGCAGCTTCACCTGAACATTAAAGATGAGAAATAACTTCCAGCTCAGAAGGGCTCAGGAAAGTGTTTTGATAAAGCACACTGGGGAATTCTTATAATCAGAAGTTTGGGAGTCTCAAGTAAATAATTAAGTATATAATTTAGGAAAAATAAAAAAATAAACAAACAGGTTTTTTTTCTCCTATTAACTTCAAACTATTTAAAGAAAGGAACTGCATCTAGTATTTCTTTTCATCCCTAATTGCAAAAAATAACGTGTAATGAATAAATCTTATTGATGTGAATGGAGAGAGGGATGATGGAGAGGAGGATAGGATTTTGTCAGCATAGAATTTTTGATATAAATAATGTTATAAGGCAAATATTGGAAGAGAAGGGTGGCTAATTGATCCCAGGAGATAGCAAAACTCACTTGGAAACAGATTGTTTCCTACTCCCTTTTGTTTCTCCCCAGAATGCCATACAATGGGTTTATTTTCAGTGAGCATTAAATATTTGTTAAACTGATCATGATAAAAAGAAAGGCAGAGATAAGGAAAAGATTCTAGAATAAGTAGAATTATGCTACAGGCATTTTGCTTATTGGGGGTATTTTCATCACTTTGGATAGTCGTTTTTCACAGATAAATCAAAATTCAGTCTCAAATTTTTGTCAGATAGTGAAGGAGATGTAAAAAAACTAAACTTTTGTTTACATCAGAAGATTAAATAGGCACAGCGTTAGAATATTCAATAGAGGAACCATGATAGATAAACTGTCAAAGAGAACTTCAGAAACCACTCAATGATTTAAAAAAAAATAAATATACAGCCTTATCTTCTGATGTGAAGACTCTTGCAACTTCACTTTTGAATATGTATGACTAAAACCTTCTTGCTTTATCCTAGTCTTCAAACCACAGAAAAGGAAGCTCTTTTACAGATGGCTTGTAAACAAGCAGACTGAGAAAGAAAATGAAGTCAGGACTCGTTGGTGTGTATATGTGGGGAAGATGGAGTTGATGAATGATAGTGAGCTAAAAGCAGCCTTTCTTTTACGGGAAGATTTCCACGGTTCTGTGCGGTCCTAACATGTAGAATTCAGTGTCAAAAGTCTTACTTATCATCAAGTAGCCAAATAAAGACAAAAAATCTGAAATCTAAGCATTCAGAATATCCAGATATGTGGAACTGTTTGTGGGTAGGGTGGGAAAGGTAGAATCTTTATTTCATTCTAGTTTGGATGTTTGACCTGAAGTGGACAACCAAAGGACAGCAAGAAGAGCTAGCTAAAGAAGAAAGGGTTAAAAATATCCCGACATATGTTGATCCAGTGTCATTATATTCAGGGCCAATTTTAACTTTCTGAAGTGAGTGATTTAAGGAGCAGTTTAAGTGCAAAAATTATATTTTTCCCCTTTGCAAAGTCTCTAAGCTGCAAAATTGAACATTTCTATGAAAATCGCATTTTTCAGCATAGTGATGCAGTTGTGAAGGACAGGGCAATTGAGTGCACTGAGAAAAGTTAATGTGTTCTATTGACATGGCACTCAGAGGCCACAGAGATCAAATGCTTTTACTTCAAAATTTAGTGTCTTTCTTCTGTAGACCTAGGGAAGTTTTCTACCAGGAGGTTTGAAGATGCCCAAGTGACCACACATACCTTAATATGAGCTAGTGTGTATTTGGTGAGGAATGCCTTCACCCTCTCTTCACCTCTTAATCTAGACTAAAGAGCACTGCACAGAGAAGTTAGCAGCTCTGAAAATCTGGGTCAAATAGTAGACTCTAACTACAGAATAAATGTCTAAGAAACTTTTTTGGAATCAGTTTGTTTGACCTAATGGAATCTTTCTGATCTCTCATTTAATGTTGACCTTCTTTTTTATACTTTCCTTACTGAATCTGACCCGGATCCTTCTTTCATGTCCATTCAACCTTGGGACACCATGGACTCAGGTGTAGAAAGTGCTGATGCATTCAGCAAACATTTATTGCATAACTACTGAGTACAAAGCAAAATATGAAGAATCAGGACACGGAGTTCACTTTTTAGGAGCTCCTTTTCTAATACCTAAAAGCATTTATTGTTTGTAACATGTTTGCCCCTTAATCATGTGCTGTATTTTCACATTAATAGTTTAATGAAAGTGGATTCTATTTTCCTAACTAAAGAATACATTTCATAAAGCCAAGTGAGTTGTGTGGTATTTTGTGTTTTAATTTCCCATAAGGTCTAGCACATAAGATGAGATTTAAAAAAAGTTTTTGTATTCTGCTCAATTACAAAGCATGGTTTTAGATGCCTTTTTAAAAATTAAAAACATTTGGATTAAGAAAACTAAAGTAGAGCCTTTCTTTTATAATGATGGAAGAAGTTGCAATACATAACAAATGCTAATTAAAGGTAGCTTATTTAGTCTTTGTTCTATAAGAAATCCTTAGGTAAAATGAGGCTTTAGAAAAATGTGTGCAGATTATCACAGGTTAACTCTTCATCATGGATGGAAGAATACGTGTAAAATACCACCTCAGGGATTCTAAAGTAAAAGGAGATGTTAAACTTTAATGGAAATCTAAATATTAGGATAAATGGGTAGACTTTTTAATGAAAATTATGCACAACTATACTTTTTCTCAAAAAAAAAGAAAAATTTGGGAAGCCTGGGTAGTTCAGTGGTTGAGCATCTGCCTTCAGCTCAGGGCATGATCCTGGGGTCCTGGGATCGAGTCCCACATCAGGCTCCCTGCATGGAGCCTGCTTCTCCTTCTGCCTGTGTCTCTGCCTCTCTCTCTGTGTGTCTCTCATGAATAATAAATAAAATCTTTTAAAAAATTAAAATAAAATAAAAAAGAAAAATGTTAATAAGTATTTTCTAAGTGTAGCATGTAAGAAAAAAAATAGAATTTAGAGCTTGACTCTGATGGCACAGCGCCTCATCTAGAGAGTGCAAAACATTGTAGAGAATTGGTCTGTGAGCCACACCTTAAAGTAACTTGCATTCCTGAGGAAACTTCTGACTTCAGCTCAGAGAGGGGTGAATCAAGAAGCATTTACCCTTTGATAAACTAAACTTTTTTTTTGTATGTATAACTGAAAGATACTAATGGCCTTGGTAAAATTCTGCCTCTTAGATATTTCCAGCACACACACACACACACACACAAAAAAAATGTGTGGAAAATGACTAGTTATAGCCTAGTATCCATTCTTTACTTAATTTATACTAATAACATTTGGACAGGTCCATGGCCATCTAGCTAAAAATTACATTCCCCAGCCTCCTTTGCTGCCATTTATGGCCATGTGACCAAGTTCTGGCCAATGAAATTAGGAAGATTGACGTGTACCAATGCCAGCTCTTGCCCTGGGGGAAAAAAAATGGTTGGGTGCTCTCCTGGTTTCTTTTTCCTACCAGCTGTACAAAAATGGTGAGAGCTGGAGAATTTCCACATGTTTAGAATGACAGTACCACTGCCTGCCCTGCACATGTGGAATATAACTTGATTGTTACACAATAGGAAAATAAACCTCTGTTTCAGACACTGTACCCCTGACTTATTTTCCTTTCTTCCTCACAAACCTTAGCTACTCTCTCAAATAATATCAATAGTTTGTTTTGTCAGTTAATGTAATTGTCACTGAAAAGTGAATTGTAAATACATCTGTGAATGGCACACACACATTGTACTAGATCACATATTAAGTAATATCCTCTAATTTTATTTGGAAGAAAGTAGAAGGGACAAAATGAAGATCAGAGAAGAAAAATCAAGGGGTCATGAAAAAGAAGCTAGGATTCAGCTAAGAAGATCCACATCATTATCAAAAGTGGTAAGCTTCTTTCAGAGGTAATGAAGGCCTGAAAATGTTTGAGGAAAATCATATGAATTGTGACTAGATGTTAATGTTCATCATTTTTAGTCAAGTAGCTAACAACAGTATCTCTTTACCTTCTGTTGAGTCAGGCATAGACCAGGTGGTATATTCATACCTACTCTGGTCATTTTAAAAATGGTGAGAATTTGAAAACATTATTCCTTCGAAATACTAGTTGGGGTGGAGGATTGGGTTAGAGGGACAGCAGACAGGCAAGAAAAATGACAGAAACCCACCTGTACCAGGTAACACCTCAGACTCCTGAAAGGTTAGGCCTGTTTAGATTTTAAGAAGTAGAAGTCAATGTATTTGTTACATCCATTGTCTAAATTTCTGTGGGAAATCAAAAGGATGACCCTAATATTGTGTAGGAGAATGAACACTTAGTTATTAAAGTATTAGGGAAAAAATGTTTCTTTCCTTGCAACTGACCACATAATAGTCCCACTTACTTTCTTTTCAACAAATTAACTAATCACATATTTGCACATGAAACTGTGAATATCTACTGCTATGAGCAGTGCATTTACATGACCCCAAACAAAGGCATGACAAAGGAGACATTTTCCATGTCACTTTCGAGGCAATATGAGATAATGGTATCATCTCTGACTTGGCCTTAATGAATAGCAGGTTTCTCTTGCAGCCTTCTGACCTCTTCTGATTTTTGACTAATACCTGTGGGCTCAGGGCCCATGAGCAGCTTTTTTTTTTCCCCATGAGTTTTTGACTCACATGCTATTTTATTCAGAGCCATTGATCAGATGGTTCCATTTAGATGAAATCATATCCCAAGGATGAGCCTATATTTTCCCATTATATTCATAAAGATATTTTAGGTTCCCAAAAGGGATGCTTTTCAAGGAATTCAAACCCATGTAAAAAATGTGTTTCCCACAAAATTTAAAATATAGTACACTATGCAGCTATCATGAATTAACCACCATTATATATATACTGAAACATATATGTACTGAAACACTTGCTTGTAAGTAAAGTGATATTGTAGACAAGAGCCTTGTACTTGATCAAATGAGAGCACAAAGGATAAATAATTCTATCTTATGATTGAGGTGACTTCTTTCTTTGCAATGCCTCCATTTCAGCCTTATGGAATACCAGAATTTCAGAGGAAGGAGAGGAAAAGGGGCTAGGAAAGGGACCATATATATTAGAGGCTGAAGAAATAAAATGAGTATGGTTTCACAGTTCTAAAGAGTTCAAGAAAATAAGAAAGCTATGTAAATACTCCTTGAAAATTAAGTATATATACACCATATATCATGAAATCTGATTATCAGGAGAAGCTTGTAAAGATTTCATTCTCCCCTTGAATACATGGCTAGTTCCTAATGAAGACAAATATCTTAAGTTTTTAACCTAATCCATGGCACACATCTTAAATGCCTTCTTTTTGCTTTTCCATTCACTTAAACTGTCTGCTCTGTCGCTTCACCAGTCTCACTCCCAACTTTCAACTTTTTGACCTTGATTCCATTTTCAGTTTTATCTATACTCTAGTAGATAAATTTTCTTACTTGTGATAAATTTTCTTACTCAGATTTGAACCAAGATTTCTCTGCCATGTGCCAGCACCTACAACCATACCTTGCCATAGATTTCATTGAGGGGAGAAAGAGAAAGGTCTTCAGTGTGTAACTCACAGATATACTCACAGATCTATGGGATTCCCAGAAAGAGGAGGAAGGTAATGGTTGAAGTGTCTGAGTGGGTGGCAGTGTCAATAAGTGAAAAAAATTTATGAATTCAAGAATCAGGTCATTATATTCCAACATCATGAAATGGGAATGAGAGCATTCTAAACATTCTTGGTGTCTCTTAAACTCTGTACTTCCTCATACAAGTCATATTTCCCTTTGCTGTAGTCTTTCATACTCAACACAATTCCTGTGTGACCCAGGTCTAACTGGTCATCTTCTAGTACCACTGATTCACGTTTCATGGTTTTAAACTTTAGGAGAATGTTCTCTGCAATTCTTTTGAGCTAATAAGCTCATCCAAGCTCAGGTCAAACTTCACCCTTCAGAAAACCTCCTATAATCCTTTTCAACCATCTCCAAGCTCTTCTTTCTTAGAGTAACTGCACTAGCTACATTAGAACACAGTATTTAATACACAAGTTGTGCACAGGTTCATTATTTCTGCTGATAATTTAATATTTATACATGTTTTAACCTTCAGTTAGGTTTTGTTAGTCATCTAGAGTAGAATGCATATGTATATGTATGAACATATATATATATATATTTCTTATATCGAAGAAATAAATATGTAAGTTTAATATGTCTGTTTTTACAGATGAACAAAATGGGGTTAAATTAAAAAGCCGTGCATAATCCTACAAAACTATTTAATTTTAGAACTGAGTCTAAGGCCCTAATCTCATGCCTTCCTTTAGAGTGCCCAGGACACTGCTAACCAAACTCTCAGTGTTAACTGTTCTTGACTTTAATAAGCTCTAAAATAAAAAACATGGACATCTTGACATAAAGACATGGATTAAGCTGACTGATTTGGGATGTAGGCAATAACCTTTGAGGGGATAGTTGTCCCTGAACCTCTGCCTGCCTATCTCCTGTACCATATAGTTGCTATACATTAGGTTTTGCCCCTGTTCTGTTTTCTCTCTCCTGTGTCTCTGCTCTCTCTCTCTCTCTCTCTCTTTCAGCTGGAAAACTCACTTTCTTCATTCTTATTGCTTTATGCTTTGTTGATTCATTTCCTTTAAAAGCACTAACACTGCCTTTCCATTATTTATTAATATTATTGTTACAAATAATGTTATTATTTGACTTGCTCTCAGGGAGATTTCAAGTTCTGGAGTCATTGCACATGAGTTTCTGTCTGCATATCCACTTGCCAGAATAATCCATATGCCTCCTTTTCTGAAAATTCCCACTAGGAATGTTGGAAACCTTACAAACTTTGATTGAGCTGCCCCAGGTCAAATTGAACATCTGGGAAAGAACTTCTGCATCAGCTGCAGTTGTGCATCCTTAAATACCCCAGTGACCAAGTTCTAGGAGGAGGATTGGCGTGGGGTTTCATTTCGTGCAAAATGTATGGATATATTTAAACATTTCATTATATGGTCCAATTAGGCTGTGTCTACATGGGCACATAATAAAGTAAAAATTTGGCAATTATCTGGTTCATTTCATCAAGTCAACAGCCAAAGGCATAGATCTAGTCTGGCAAAAAAAGGTTTTCGAAGGGAAAATAGGAGAGTCAAAATAATTTGAATTTGGAAATTACATTCCTTGTATGTATGTGTAAAAATGTGTACTTCATTTTACTTTCCCCAAATGGATTATAGCTTAAGTATAGTGAGTCTTCATGATCTTTACTACAGTGCTATATGTTGCAAATAAATAAAATACATATAAGTTCTACTCTTACTTCAGGTTCTTTTCCATTGTCCTGGACATATATATCCAGTCTGAGGAAAAAATAGCCACCTGAAGACTAAACTAAGACTTGTCTAACTCACAAAATGGATGTTTTAGAGTCCTTTCTAAATTATATTGGTGTAATTAATGAATTAATTCATTAGCATAAAAAGAAGATGGGGTAGGGTGAGAATGAATTAAAATAAAGTTATGTTATGGTGTCTTTATGAGCACTGTTTAAACAAGTGCAAAAGCCACTAGCTCAGCATCCTTCTTTTCTACCCTTTTATCTACACCTCCCCCTTCTATACCTGCCTGTTAAATCCCCTTAAGCTTTCCTTCCTTTCTGGGAAAACTGTAGATCTTTAGGCTCAGAATTCCATACAAGCAGCTGGAAAAACTGCTGAAACCATGAAATAAGGAATACGGTGGATACTGAGCATTAATGTAAACTAATTATACATCTCATTTTGAGAGGAATACGGTGGATACTGAGCATTAATGTAAACTAATTATATATCTCATTTTGAGAGTTTCCTATTGTGTCTCTGAAGTTAAGAGGTAGAGATGAAAGAACAATATAGATATCTAGAATCCATGATATTCTATTTAAATATGACATATTTATTCTTCCTGCCTATCTATTTAGAATTTTTCCTAAAGAAATGTGTATACACTGATCTTGTCCTAAATTAACAATACAATTGTAAATCTGTTGCAAAGGCATCGCCTACATGTCAGAAAGGATTGATTTATGAAGAACCAAGTAAAATGCAATCTTCATAGCTCAAGGGAAGAGGGATATGATTATCATTTTCAAACATTTGAAAGGATTAAAGACTGGTGATGGGTGAATCTCAGAAGGCCAGAGTTGGATGCTTACCCAGAAAACTTTGGAATCACATCTCAGAGTCTGCAGAAACTGGTGGAAACCTATTGAGGATGTGCTTATGACATTTTCGCTACTGTTTGCTTCCAGCCAGCCTGGAAGCCCCCGCCTTAAGGTCTTGGCACTGAAGCATTAATACAGGCCCTCCTAGGGAGTAGAAGGGGAGTATGATAATTACAAGTGGAGGTGGCCTGCAGCAAAATTGTAGAATGGGTGAAGTTTCCTTTGGCAATTTTCCACCTACACTCTTCAACTATTCTAAAATCCACCAAGTTCTCAGCTTGTAAAGGGGTTTTGATTAATACACTTTCCAACTACATTTGCATTTTAATGGGAGATTCTGAGACAAAACAGGTAACAAAAAACTCAAAGCTCAAATAGTATATAATATTAAGTAGCAAAAAAAAAAAAAATTAAGTAGCAATGAGTATTAGAATTGTCTCCCATGTCCCACCAAGGGCTGGGGGCGGGCTTCTAATGTTCTCCTTCACTCCTGACCCCTCCTTTGTTTTGCATATTGATCTGGACCACAATTAGTCTTCAGTCACATCTTAGCCATACTGAATACTCCCATTTTCTAAAACTGACATAAGTTTTTATCATTAACCTTTTCACATGTGCATACATGTTCTTCCTCATATTAATTCTCTTCCTTGTACTTCTCTGTGGAGGTGCTCAGGTGAGATAATGTTGCCTCTTGGAAGGCATCATAGACCCTCCGAGCCTGAGGAAGGTCTCTTGCAATGGGACTCAGAGACATTTCTTTCCGTCACACTCACAAATTAACTGTAAACCTGTATTTTAATTACCCATTAAGCTCTATTTGTCCTATGTGCTCATTAAAGCAGGAATAATGCCTCCCTCCATGCATTTTCACTATTTTCTCAGGGCCTTACAAAGTATTGTGTATAAAGTAGGTTACTTAGTATTTGTTGAATATATGAAAAATTAGCTATTCAACACTTCTTAAGCTTACTGGTCCTTTCATACACTGAAGAAGTATACAGGAATCGAGGCAAAGGTTTTAACTTAAATATCATCTTTGTCCCTCTCAAACATACATTTTAAAGGCAATTATGATAGTATAAATTTGAATGAGGTAGGATGAAAGTATACAGACATTGAAGTGACAATTTTGGATAATCCTCAAAAAAGCAAAATTACCTATGAAAAATTCTCAGACTGTGAAATAATGTTTTCCCTGAAGTGGTGGGTACATCAGTTCCTTTGGACAATTATAAACTTAATTGGCCAAGACACTGAAGAGCATAAGGCAGAGAATAATGCTGCAGTAGGAGACCCAGGGACCAACAATCAACACTGGGAATTGGTAATTAGGCAACCTGAATTCCCTTTTCATCTTTTGAAAATGGTTGCTCTGCCTCACCTTTGTTTTGTTGGCCTAGAGTTTAGTAAGACACTGGTATCTCCAACTCCGTGCCAGTTAACTGTAAGATTCTTATTATAGCACTTGAAACTCCCAGCATTTCTTCAAGTTTTAATCAGACAATAAAAAGACATTCCAGGAGCACCTGGGTAGATCACTCAGTTGAGCATCTGACTCTTGGTTTCAGCTCAGATCATGATCTTGAGGTGACTGAGCCTCAGGTCAGGCTTCATTCTCAATGTGGAGTCCGCTTGGGATTCTTTCCCCCTCCCTCGTCCACCCCTTCTGCTCCTCCAACACTAGTGCATGTGCATTCTCTCTCTCTCTCTCTCTCTCAAATAAACAAAATCTTAAAAAAAAAAAAAAAAAAAAAGAAAGAAAAGGCATTCCAAAGTGGTATGTAAATTCAATTATTTTTTTAAAAAGATTCTAATTTGCTATCAAAATGACCCTCTTCCAGGAGGCCATATCCTAATATAAACTCTAAAATTCATCTTTTGGCAATTTAATAGATCTCAGACTCATTTGCTCATCTACAAAATCAGGATGTTAATACCTACTTTTCAGAATTATTGTGAAAGTTAGCAATAATGATTGTAGATATAAATATATTTTAGTGTTCTTGTGTTTGTGATATTCTATAACACATTCTTATGAGTGCACAAATTCTATGCTAATGAAGTGATTTCTCATGCTATTCTGAGGGTAGCATTTACTCTACTTATATATCTTTGGAGGAATTCAAGGGACACAAAAATATTCATTCTGCAAAAAAAGTATAAAACACCTACTCTGTTCCACCTATTGCATTGTATGGTACCAGAAAGCAGTATCGATCTTTAAGAAACATGGGTATTCATGAGAAAGAGAAATATTTGCCCTGTGTTACAAAGATGGTAATAAATATTCCAAGGCACCTGACAAAGGGGTAGGTCACTGGACATTGAATTTCCGTAACTTTCACTAGCCTGGAAGGAAGGATAAGCCCATTCAGTTCACAGGCTATTGTTGAACAGGCAAAAGAACAATTATTTGAAGTTTGGTGAGGTGTGTGAGAAAGGATAAGGGAAGCAGCAGAGAAAAAACCTCCTATATTCCATAATATCAGAGGGGGAAAAAAAGTACTGCTGAAAACCATGTTTGCCCTCTAGGAGAAGGAAGATTGCTCTCCATGCAGAGGATTCTTTGTTTAGATAAATCCCTTGACAGACAGATTTGAATACAAAAGAGGAAAATCCCAGGGAAGAGTCTGGTGTTTTGGAGGATGGATTTCTACCATATGATATAAATTATTTTCTGTGGTGTACTCTGATATAATCACTTCATTGCAACCTCCTCAAATTTGTATAAAATCTGTGACATACAGTCATGCATCAGTCGTATTTTGGGAAATAGTTGCATCTAGTACAGTGTGGGAGCGTAAGAATAGGGAGGACATAGATGGAGATAAGAGAGAGCTAAGACAGAGATACCAGTAAAAAACATCAAAGACAAAAAATAAATAGCAAAACAACAGGATCAGATTTGAACTTGGGGGGAAAAAATCTGTGATTTCTTTACATGTGAGCCAGAAAGACCAAATTGTGATAGTCTTGGTGAATCAGTGGTGATCAAAATTGAATACGGAGATAAATAAACGAACAGAGAAATGCAAAGAAGGAAGTATCAATAGGACATGGGCTCAATAACATGCAGGGATTTGAATCACTATGTTGTACACCTGAACCTAACGTAGCACTGTGTATCAACTATACTTAAACATCTTTAAAAATAGGGGTGCCTGCATAGCTCAGTCACTTAAGCAACTACCTTCAGCTCAGGTCACGATCCCAGGGTTCTGGGATCAAGTCCCACATCAGGTTCCTTACTCTGTGGAGGGCCTGCTTCTCCCTCTCCCTCTGCCTGCTGCTCCTCCTGCTTGTGCTCACTTGGTCTCTGACAAATAAATAAATAAAATCTTAAAAATAAAACTTTAAAAATAAAATAATCTACATACATTAAGGGTCAAAAAACAAATAAACAAAAAAATACTACATGGTATCAAATGTGACTCTGAAATTTACAGGTTAAGAGACCAAATATGTGGATTTCAGTACCAAAGAGGGGAGTTTGAGGAACTTCCAAGAGAATAATTTAGACAATAAAATTAAGGTATTTGTATTGAGTGCTAATCATTACTTTTATGTTTGTTTCTTTTAATGCTGATCTTCTTTTAGAGGAGTGTTCATTCCAAGTCTCTGCTCAGATCAATACTTCCTCTGGTACCTACACTCCACAAACTATTCCTAGTTAAAAGATGGATTTATTAAAAATACAGGATGCCCCTCTCCTTCTGCTAAAAATTCCCTAAGACCAGTACCCAAAGATGCTCTTTGCTTCTCTTTTCCACAAATTCTTTAGAATACAAACTACCGGGATCCCTGGGTGGCACAGCGGTTTTAGCGCCTGCCTTTGGCCCAGGGCACCATCCTGGAGACCTGGGATCGAATCCCACATCAGGCTCCTGGTGCATGGAGCCTGCTTCTCCCTCTGCCTATGTCTCTGCCTCTCTCTCTCTCTGTGTGTGTGAGAGAATAAAATAAATAAATAAATATCATCATAAATAAATAAAATATCATAAATAAATAAATATTTAAATAAATAAATAAATAAATAAATAAATAAATAAATAAATAAAAATTTTTTAAAAAAAGAATACAAACTACCCTAATTGTTTTCATTTGGTTTACAAGGCTACTCTGGGTTACTCATCTGTGTTAATCTGTCTTTACTCAAAAAATCACTAACTGAACCAGCACAGCACTCTACTACTAGTACTACTGATTCTACTTCTTTTATTACTACTGCTACTGCTACTCCTCCATCTCTAGCAAAAGAAATGCAAGAGAAGTTATACTTAAAGAAACACCTGAGAATTTTCTAGAATCAAATAAAATTATATATCCTTAGGTTGAACTGTCATATAGTTAACTAAGGAATATGAAGGATCCTTCCTATCTTAAAGCATTAGATCTTGGATAAAACAATTTTAAAACTGGGACAACTTTATTACTGGGATTATAAGGATTAGAAGCTATCTGTAAGTTCTTTGATGTCCAGAAGAAAGGAAGGAAAGGAAAACAAAAGAAAAAGTTGGAAGGGAGAAGGGAGAGGGAAAAAGGAAAAAAAGAAAAGAAAATAATTTGAGTTATATCTAGAGGCAGAACCAAGAGTGTTACATGCTAATAGGTAGACAAAGGGCATGGTTTCCCTGAAAGTAGATGCCAACAGCATCACTGAGATCTTGACACTGAGCCATGGTCAACCAGAGAGGTATGGAAATTGAGCTCAGAACACCTGTATTACATTAGAACCCTCAGCTGGAGACTGAATTGGTATAATCAGAATTCTCTGGTGCCCAGAGGACACATATACAAATCCAATCTGGAGGAAAGCTTCACTAAAGTATGCATGCAGGTTTCCATGGCTTATTATCATTGATCAGTCCACAAGCAAAGATCAATAAGCACAGAATTAGAGAAGCCAAGATGTATGCATGTCAGAAGAACTGAAGACAATAGTGCTCATAAGGGAATGAATAAGGATAAAAAAATGGAAATATCAAAGAGAAATTAAGAGATTTAGAGGATGAAGAGACTTAAAATGCTTCTAATTGGATCCTCAAAAGAAGACAATAGCGAAAATGGACATACAGCAATGATAGAGACTATCATTCAGAATATTACAGAATTGATTAAAAGCATAAATACCTAGATGCATAAAGTAGAATATACCCCAAGCAGGATAATTATAAAGAAATAGATACCAAAACACATTGTAGTATAATAGAAAGATATGAAAAAACAAGAAACTATCTTAAAAATAGTCACAGGAAAAAAATACAACTCAACCACAAAGCTGAAAAATATTTTCAACATTAAAAATGGTAGCCAAAAGACAATGGAAAAATACATTCACTATTTTGAGAGAAAATAACTTTTTTTGAGAGAAAATAACTGTTAACTTAGAAATGTGTTCCCACCAAAATTTTCTTTTAGGAAAGGAAATAAAATGAATATATAAAGAGAAGTGTGTCAGAAAATGTACTCCAAATGTATTTCCAATGAATGGGCATGATCTGAGAAGCACAATTTGAGATTTCGATAGAAGTAATGTAAAGACTATAACACATATACATGCATATGTTATGCTTATGTATGTAAATAATTTGTCATTTGTAGAATTAAAATGTAGGTGTAAACCATGAAAGTGTTAGTATTAAAAAAAAGTATATTCAGGAGAGAGTGATCAGAGATAAATTACTGCAGACTTTAAATATTTATGAAAAAGATAAAGATTAACTAATAAATATGATGTGTAAAATCCAAAAATGAACAATAAGAGGAAAGAAATCTTAATTCATGTAAAAGTAAGAAAAGAGAAAAAGGCATGGAAAAGAAGGATAGCAAAAATTCAAGAGTAGAGTAGTCAAAAACATATTCAAATATATCAATAATTACAGAAAATTTTAAAATGTATAAATATTAAACATATTTATATGTTACATAAATATATTTTAAAGCTTAAAAATAATTAAAAATACAATATTAGATAAAATATCTGCTATGTGAAAGATATTATAATATTTTATTAAAATATAGTTAAGAAAATAAACCTACATGCCATTTATAAAAGGTATAATTAAAATATGAGGCTTTGTAAACACTAAAAGGGAAAAAAAGATTCAATGAGCAAATATTAATCAAAGGAGACCAAATGTATTTATCTCGAGCAAAATATACTTTAAAATTATTTTGTTACTAGAGATATACAGGTCAGTATATAATAAAGTATTCAATTTAAATAGATATAATAATGCATACATCTAATAAAATATCCTTAAATTACAGAAGTTTTGACAAAGGCTCCAAGAAATGGACAAATCCACTATCATATTTCAAGATTATTTTAAAAACTCAAAAGTCAATCAGCTCCCTACACCTCCAAATTAAAACTACAGATATATTGACACCACAATTAACAATCTTCACCTACTTGACACATACCTGAAGTCTTTACCCACAAGCCATAAACATATTTTTCTTCAGCACACATCGAATAGTTATAAAAATCAACATGAAATAAGAGATAAACTTGTCTCATCAAATGTCAGTATGCATTAGTATACTTAATTTTTTTTTCTTACCACAATACAAAGTAAAATGGAAATATAAAAGCATAATTTAAGGTCCCAACTTTAAGAGGGAAAAAAAAGAAAAAAACCCATTCTTGAGTTAAAAAAAGTCATAACAAAAATTTTCAATTCTTAAAAACCAAAAGGATAACTATGCCACGTAATTTGTGGCATGTAGTTTAAAAACTTTATTTTGATTGACATTCAGCCTTAATATCTTATATTAGAGCTAAAGACAAAAAAATTAACTAATCATTCAACTTAAGGCCTTGAAAAGGAACAAGAAAAATTTTAATAACATAAAACAAATTTAATAACATAGGTAATAGAAAACGGATGTTCAAAATATCCAAAATTTGATTTTTACAACTAATATGATATACAAATCTATGATGAGAACAATGTAATAAAACAGAAAAGACACAGATAAATAATATTGTAAAATGAGATAATATAAAACTATAGAGCTTAAGATTTAAAAATTTATAGAGATTTAAAAGATAATATTTAATATAATTACATGCCACAAAATTTAAAGACTGGCACATAGATACCATTGTAGAAAAATTTACCTGGATAGAATCCAAAGGAAATAGAAACCCTAAATAGTCCTATAACTATGAAATAATATTAATGAGTTTTAAACTACCTAGAAAGAAGAGATCAGCTCCAGACAGTTTTATAGAAGACAGCAAACAAACTTTTAAAAAATATAAAAAAATAAAAAATAAAAATAAAAAAATAAAAATAAAAATAAAAAAATAAAAAATATATATGATTTCAATATGTGGAGAATATTTTCATAAAAGTCAGAATTATTTTATGAATATAGTTCTTAGTAAGCTCAGAATGGGAAGGACTCTCAATCTGGTAATCTATTTTTTTAAAAAAGTAATCATTTTATTTAATGGGAAATCCATTAACATTGTTTTTATTTAATCAATCACCTCGACGGCTTAGCTAGAATTCAAACCTCTGCTTTGGTTGTGTCTGTTTCCTCCCTCACAGTTCATTTGTTTTCCATATTATATCTCCTTATGACTCAGTGGTCATTATCTTCAACAAGTTGGTCATTTATACTTCAACAGTTAAGTTACCTGGTGAAGCTAGAAGCTGGATCCATTGCTTGGAAAAATTTTGCCTCTGCCCTCACCTTACTCATTTCTAGCCTCAACTCTTATTTAGATGTCAATTTTTCTCAAGTTTATCACACATTCCTTGAATCTAAAAGTATTAGTCTGCTAAACGCACTGATAGACTCCTGAAATCTTATGTATGCTCAACTTTTTCATCATAGCACTTAAATCTATTTAACAATCAGTATAAATAATATACTTGTCCTCGATATTATTAGCTTTTGATATTTTGAATTTAATATATTTTCTCTATAAATTTCTGTATGAATTTTATACAACACCTCTGATGGTAGTGTAATAGATCTCTAGTAGTTCAATACAGCTAAACTGGAACTATGTTTTCTACATTTCATTTCCCTGCATAGTTCTGAGATTGGATAGGCTTCAAGCAACACTGAGATTTGGAAAATGAAAAGTAGAAATTTTGAATTTGGAGGGTCAGTGCAGGAGCATCAGGCACTGTTATAACTGAAGTGCCCTGTACTTACTGATGAGTGGGCTCATCTTGTTGGTGTGGGTGGGGCGATCACTGGGCCTGAAACTCCTTTGGCTTCCACTGGTTCCTTTGTAGTTTTACTAACCTCTGGACCAGGTATGTGTCTTGTTCCATGATGAAAGATCCATAAGTTTGCCCACATCATTGAGGGTTGGAAGTAATAAGAGGTAAACATGGATTCCAATCCTGTGTGTTCTCTTTCATCCTCGTGATTTCTAGTTGGTCTTTGTCTTATCCTACTTAATTACCTATCATCCCCTCCTGGCTATCTGACAGGATTTTCAAGCTCAGATGCAAAGAAAACCACCTTGTATCAGCTCTCAGAATTGAATATGGTCAGTTCCTATTAGAGGTATGTCTGTCTGTCTCCCCACCCCCTGTCTCCACACACACACACACACACACACACACACACACACACACACGAATATATCATTCTTAGTAGTTCTGTTTTTCTGATCAAATACTGATGCATTTGGGGAATATTTTGCATGCTGCTATAAATCCATAAATACTTTGGATGCTGCCTAAAGCTTCATTCCACAATATCATTAAATACCCTGTCCCAAGGCTCCTCTGATGTCCCCAAGTGTAATTACCATCTTCACTTTACTTCACTTTTTGATCATTTCTCTTGGCTAAAGAAATAACCTACTCTTCTGTTAGTACTTAATGTGGCTTCTACTATGAATGGCTTATCCATACTCTAATAGGCTAACGTTTGCTCAGACACAAAATGAGGATGATAATGTTTGTCTAACTTCACAAGGCTGTTGTGGACAGCTTATTTGTAAAAATGATAATTGTGTAAAATATATAAATATGAGCATCAATACAGTTTCTTTTCTGTAAGGCAAATGTTTCCTGGCTCTTTAATCACTGGGCTAAGTCTCAGAATATCTTCCAAATCTGAAATTTGAATTTGGAAAGAAAGTGCTTCAATTGCTTACTCAGTGTTACTTAATCATATTTAGAAGTAGGATCTAGTTCATTTGAAACTGGCTTCAAATTGCTGGGTTAGAGCCTTGGTCTTAGGAGAAGTTAAAGGGAATCTTAAAATATGTCTTACCACCCAGATAAATAGAACCAAATTACATGTATTTGAGCTGGAACCAATGATACTTTGCCTGCTTCCAGGTGGTCTGAATGCTGCTTCACTCAGTTGATTGTAATTGGCAACTAAAAGCTCCTTGATGCCAGGAGAAGAAAAACTGAAAGGCTGTTGAGAGAGTGTTGATCAAATCACACCCTTTTATCTACTTTGTTTCATAGCTTTCCTCTCCCAGTTGTTTGCACCTTGGCTCAGGCATATAAAGTGAGCCTGTTAATAATTTAATATGTGCATCTAGTTCATTTTATACTGAGGGATCTTAAAATAACAGCTCTAAAGTGCAGCTACATCCGGACCATAATAGTTCATCTTCTTTATTGGTTTCAGGAACATTCCAGAATGATTAGAAAAGAGATGTATGCTCTTACCTACTCTGATTTGGAAGTTATGTGTCATTGACAAAGATTTCCTTGGCAATTGCTCTCTGCTGTTTACTTTTTTTAGGCTTTTAAAAGTGATTTCCTAAGGGTCCTTTCCAGGAATGAGAATGCATGTGAATCTTCTTAATAAACCCAGTATTATTCTGATTTAGATGTTTCAAGAAATTGGGAGACTATGTAGACCATCCTAATATTATTCCATCCCATCTCATTTATTCTATCATTTGGAAACTATTTACTATGCACACTTACACTGTATCTGGCATGGTGCTCAGGATAAAGAGGACAGAACCCTTTCACACATTTAGTGTGAAAATATTGTAGTAGTATGTAGGATATTGTGGTGCAATAGAGATAAGTCTAGGGTGCTACTAAAGCATAGAGAAAGGTAAGTTGGCTCTTGGCTGTGTGTATGTCTGAGAGATTCCAAAAGAAGATAATTCTGGTGGAACAGGGAAGGATAAAGAGATCTTGCTAGTGAGTCCCTAACATGAACTTTTACAAAGTCTCTTTCCTAACTCTGGACAACATGGATTATGTAGAAAGACATGGCAGCTACACAATAATATCAGGTAATTTCTCCAGGATGTATATCTCATCTTCTGATTTGTTCTGCCAAGAAAGAGGAAACAATAAAAAGCTTCTACCCAGAGAAAGTTGACAGGACTAGAGAAATATAGTGAAAGATCAACCACTAGAAGGAAGAGAGGCTGCAGGATAGGAATTAGGGCTGGTAAAAACAGGTTGTTCCAACTTTACAATTATGTTTTTAGACATAATTGTCTTGTCTAGGTCATGATTCATAAGGTCTTAGAATTCCTTCTTCAGTAAATATGCCTTCCGGTCTTGTTATTTTGGATACAATGTAATAGTATGACCTAATGGAAACACCATGGATGCTGATCCTTAGTGTCAACCTTAGAGTTTTAGTTTCCTCAATTCTAAAACACCCATTCCAGACTAGAATTTCTGTAAGAATTACGTGAATGTATGGAAAAATACAAGTTTTATACACTTTAAGAATAAAAATAAAAGATGTTGCTATTACTTTAGTTTTATTATAGTATTATTAAAATTCTTAAAACAAGTTGACTTCTGACTTAACTTGCAAGAATTACTCTGTCTGCCCCCTCACTTTCCAGATCAGGTGCTTGCATTCAAAATCAACTCTCTTTGCTTGAGGGCAAGAGTAAAGTTTCTTAAATTAACAATAGTTAATGACTCCTATAAAAGGTATGTTGTAATGTTGTACTAAGATTTAAAAAAAGCTATCAGTCAAGAGGAGAAGAAATGAAATTGTAAAAGGGCACCATCAGAGTCTCATTTTTAACAACTTCACTAATTTTTGTGACTTGGTGCTTAGTAAATGTTGATTTATATTTTTGTATACTAGTATGTTTTTCTTACCTTGGTTTTAAGCTGAGAGTAAAATTGTCTACATATTTTTATGCTACTGAATTCTCCTCATAGTGTCTTGCATGTAGTAGGTGACCAGTTAAATTTTGTAGCTGCTACTGATGATAGGAGTTCATGAAAATTTGCAATCCCTGGCAAAGACAATAAAACCAAGGGATTACAAAATATTGAATGTACACTATTTAGAGAAAAAGTGCTGTTTTGCTTGAGTCCAAACCTGTGAAAAAAATTATAAAAGTTTCTGCCGTTCTGCTGATAGATTTATGAAAACAAGTAGAAAGCAACTGATCAGTGGCATCTGTTAACTGGCATTGACACTGCTGTGTAGACCAGCTGTCAATCATCCCACTTTCTTCTACTTTTCTTTACAGAACTAATTAGTACTGTGAGACACTCAAGTACTCACCTAGTTGCCAAGAGGAACTTGGAACCCAGCTCCTGGAGAATAACATGAGGGGATTCCCCCTTCCTCTTTCGTGACTCACCTTCTAGCCTGCTTCTTCTGGCCTCATCGGCATCCACTCTCCTTGGGTTTGGAATGAAGATAGTATTTTGAGATCAAATTGAAAAAATGAGATGGATAAGGCTGAACAAAGACTTATAGTGGCCTTGGAAAGCATAAAACATAGACTCAAAACTCCGTGGCTCCTGCTGTAAAGTAGCCACAATGCTAATTTAGTACACAACGCTACTATGAACCTGTTTGGTTCAGGTTCATAGCCCAAATAAATAAATAAATTTTAAAAATCAAATCATATGATGTATTTGAAAAAGAAAAATACTTCATAAATGTGAAGAGTTATATATATAGGAAAAAGATTAATGAATGAGAATAAATGGAGGCAGGGGGAGTTTTAAAGAGAAAGTTGAGACCAAATTGTAGAAAAATGTGAATAAACTAACTTGTGAATATCTTGACAAAGACTCCCTTAATGTTCCCCCTCAGTTTGACTAAACTTTAGACAGGTTTCTTCCTGATTAAAATGACCTCCATTATCTTAGAGCCCCTACTTTAGAAAACTTGCAATTGTAAATTTTCTCTGTCCCTTTAAGATGAAAATCTTCTACAACGCAGAAGTGTTTTTCTCCAGGAGCTAGGTGTCATTCCTTTGAAATGTAATCACTGAAGGAGACAGCACTCCCTAACTCCAAGTCACCTTGGGAGGGTCAAGCCTAACTTCATTAAGAGAGGACTGGCAAACATAGATGACCTAATCACACTGACTAATCCCTCCAGGTTAATTGTTAATTATGTAACCAATGTTATTATGTAACCAATGTTAATTATGTAACTATGTAACCAATGTTAATTGGTGTAGCCATTACAGAAAACAGTATGCAGTTTCTTCAAAAAAATAAAAAATGAAACTACCATAATATGATCCAGGAATTCCAATTCTGGATATTTATCCAAAGGAAAAGAAAATACTAATTCAAAGACATATGCACCCTAATGTTCATCCCAATATTATTTATAATTGCCAAGATATGGAAACAACCTAAGCATCCAATGATGGATGAATGGATAAAAAAACTGGTATGTATGTACATATATATGCACACATATGTGTGTAATACATATGTACATATACATACATGTATACATGTGTCGCATACTTATGTATGCATATATGGGTACATGCAATGGAATATTATTCAGCCATCAAAATATGAAAATTTTGCCACTTGCAACAACAGGGATAGATCCTGAGGGCATTACATGCTGGGTAAAATAGAAAAATAATCTCACTTATACATGGAATTAAAAAAAAAAAACTACTCCTCCCACAAAAAAATGCAAGCATATAGAGGAGAGAACAGATTGGTGGGTGCCAGAGACAGGTGATGGGTATAAAAAAACAGGTGAAGGGGGTCAAAGGGTACAAACCTCCAGTTATAAAATAACTAAGTCATGGAATATAGTATACAATATGGTATAATTACAGTTAATACTGTATTGCATATTTGAAAGTTGCTAATCTTGATTATCATCACTATGCGCATACACACACACACACAAATCCTCTCCCTTTTCTTTCAATGGCAATGGAGTTCAATTGCTCTTTCTTACAGTAATTGTCTTGAAAAAAGTCTATTTAACTCCATCTGGTTCAATGGTTCAACTTATTATTTTTCTTTTTACACTCTGAAGGGCAATGAAGAAAATGATAATGACACTGTGAAGATAACATTTGAGGGAAAGGTCTGCCAATTATTTCCACTAAATAAAGGAAATTTAGGTATAGTCTCAGATTTCCAAGGACAAATTTAAGGTTCGAGATTCCTGGTCACTGGACTGTTTCTGGTCAACAGTCAACCATTCCTAATATGGCCTAAATGCTCAAAGTCATCAGTTCTGGTTTAGCTCATAGTATCAGGTCAGATCTTGAGGAATTTAGTCAATTTTGGAAAGGTATTCTTTGATATTGCTTCATTTCCCCTTTTACCTACTGGTCCTTGAATTTCTCTATCAAGGTATTATTGTCTCTGTGGTACAACTCTCTCCCATCCCCAACTTTTCATAGCCTTCTTTGAGGTACTACTTTTCAGTCTTCTGAATCAATAATTCTTTTATATATCCTGTTTTCCTGGATTTACTCTAGCTCTGTGTCAATGTTATAAGCCTTCCTAAAATTTAAATGACTATAAATGGCTTAATGTTCCATTACTTCTAGGTAAAGTATTTGCATTTTTACAGAGACATTTTAGAAATAATACCCAAAGGAATGATTCCCTAACATCAGCATGGTGGTTTAGGGGATATGCATACATTTGGGCAGTGAGATTACCTGTCACCCTTCAATCATACCAGCAGACAGGCACTTACTCAGCCCTTGCCTGTAGCTAATCCTATAGGGCATTTAAGTCCCATTCAAAAACCTACTCAATCACAGCATTGAATCTCTCTTTGCCATATGTTTCTCTGGCTCTCTACTGGGGTGAGTAAATGCTCCTGCTTTTTCCACAGGCAGTTACCTATGGGAAAAAAATTAGGTTTGGGCTTTGCTATACTGAACATCAAAATATCCATACTTTAATTTTATTTTCTCTTTAGTTTCCAGATGTAAAGTGGAAAAGCTTTGAATTTTGTTGGGCTAAAGTGACATTAGTTCAACCTGCATAGCTAGGAAAATGAATTTATATATCAGATCAGACAGTGACATGCCTTAAAAGGCAACCTAACTGCATTTGCTATACTGCAACAAAGTATGGGCCTCCCACTAGACCTAGATGCCAGGAGGCTGACATCCTGTACACCATAGACAAATGTCAGATACAGAAAAGCTCTTATGGGATGTGTATGCTATGCTTCAAGAGCATTCTTGACAAAGTAAAAGGCTATTGCCACAAGGGTTCATGATGTCTGAGACCAACTGGTTTGTAAATTTTGTCAGATATGTGGGAGGGATTTCACAGAATGGGTCTAAGTTGTATATCCCCTAAATATCAAGATTGCTAAAATTTTCATGGGAAGCTGGCAGTCTCATTAAAAGTATATTTTCTTGGAGAATTCACAAGGACTAAGACGCATTGTCTGTGAAAAACATGAGCACACTACATGTCCTTGGCAATATACTGGATGGGAGATGAGTTCACCTTCAAGAGAGAGAGAGAGATTTGTGTTTAAGTTTGATGGGAGACTAGGGGCAGAGTCAGAGGTAGAGGAGCATTGATTGCACGGTAGTAAAATGTCACTCATGTTTTTTTTGTGTCCCAGCCTTCTTCAGGTCAGGGTGAGTCTCACGAAGAGGTGGTAACAAAGAGAAAGTCAGGTGAAAATCTATACTACTGGAGTTTATGTGTGAAAAAAGAGGACATGTGTCAGTTCTGCTCTGTAGCATAAGGAGCTCTTGGTAGGAGAAGGGCATTTTTCTTCAAGACATCAGAAAAATCTTCTGGAAAAGAAAGGAAAACACTGGGGCAATTTTTAGTGTAAAATAAGATGGACTGAATGTGAACTGGTTTCTTTGGCTGAGAAACCTTCAGTAATAAGAGGAAAAGTTTGTAAGTTATGATGGTAGCCTCTAGGACACATGACCTCATCATCGGAGAAACAGCTGTGAATTAAAATGTTTTACCAACTCATGATAGCTATCAAATGGGTCTTGCCCCTTGAACTAGAGGAATAACAAGGAAAGACCCTCCTGTACAGCCCACAAAGCTATTTATCTGGAAAGGGGATGGGTGTAAGAGCAGATGAAGCCACTGAGTTACTATTACATTCGTACTACTGAGAGACTTATATTTTTTCTATGCTGGTTTGGCCTGAAAGGATCCTTCCACACAGTACAGTTGAAGGAACTGAGTGTGCATAAGCTGGAGAGCAGAAGAATCTTGAGACATAATAATTCTCTGCAAACAGTTTTAAGGGATGTTTGGTAGAATAGATTATCCTGTTATTCCAGAGGGCAAAGTTAATACAAGGGAGATTTACAGATATATATAACTGACATCTGTATCCTGCCTACTTCTAAAAGTGGTGGAAATCCAAATGACAAAATAACTACCATGTAGATGTGGCTGAAGAACAAAACCACAAAGTGAGTATCATTTATATCTAATCCATTCTTCATTCAAACCATGCCCAACAGACAAATGCCTGATCCACTGTAAAGAAGGATAAAAAGGGGATCCCTGGGTGGCGCAGCGGTTTGGCGCCTGCCTTTGGCCCAGGGCGCGATCCTGGAGACCTGGGATCGAATCCCACGTCGGGCTGCCGGTGCATGGAGCCTGCTTCTCCCTCTGCCTATGTCTCTGCCTCTCTCTCTCTCTCTGTGACTATCATAAATAAATAAAAAATTTAAAAAAAGGATAAAAAATGCAAGTTTGTTAAGTTTTAATAATCAGAAACCTAAATTTCAAAATTACCAAGACAAACTAAATGATATATATCTTCCTCCTTTATCTTCGTTATACTAGGGTCAGGAGAGAAATAGCACTTCTTTATAGCATAAGATGAGAGTTATAGTGTGGTTTTACTGTTCATAATTTCATAATTGTAAGGACATTAAATAAGCTATATTAGCTAGATGAATTCATAATTGCATAAATCATTTTTATGTGATGTTAAAATATATCTTAGATATATGTGCAATCAAACTCCACATCTAACAATCTGTTAGTGTATATAACTCCATGTTCTAAAGACATTTTTCCAAATGTATAATTAAATGTAAACCTACTAAGCCACAAAGGGAAAGTTAACACTGACATGCGTTCGTTTGTTTACCTGCATATTTAACCAATTTTGATGACTAGTTTTGCCTTTATTTCCTGTCCAGAATATTACTGTAACAAAGTAACAACTCCATGAAGGGAAGAACTTCAAACTTTGTCTTAAATATGAACAGTTTTTGGTTTTTTTTCCTTCGTTTGGTAAACTTGCAACTTACCAACTGCCTATCTGTAAACACAGTTTGAACAATCTAGTGTGTGTGTGTGTGTGTGTGTGTGTGTGTGTATCATAAACATTACTATAAGTTTCAAATAACTCATAGAGAAGTGTTTTATCAGCTCAAATGAGAGAAGATACTCAATAAATCTATTTTTATACTGTTTTAAAATATCAAAAGCTTTAAAGATTGCATTCAAGAAGGATTGGAAAGCCTAAGAAACATACTTATGATGTATTCAAAATCAAGAACTCATGACCACTTGAATAGCTTATATTTATATAGTTTATACTAATAAAAATAGTTTTACTAATATTCAGGAAGAAAAAAATACAACCAATATTTTGACTCAATTAACCAGGAAATTTAGCAGACAGAGCTGATCAGTTAGTCTCATGTGGAGTCACATGAAACATTATGTGCCCTCACGGTTAACAGTAAAATAAATTCCTCCATGAGTTGTTCTAAACGTGCATCCATATTTTGTCCCAGAAGATAATCTTTTCCAAAGAACTGGTTCTAATTCATCTTTATAGTATTTTCCATCATTGTGTAGCATTGCTAAAATATGGAAGTAGTTCTCTCTTCTAATTCTCTGAATTCTGTAGTGGAGCACTTAAACTTGAGCAAATGTGTTTACCCTTGGGTTCAGCAGCCAACTTTGAGAAGGCCCAGGTAGGTGGAGGGACAGAAGCAGAAAGATTCCCGTGTTCTTGCAGTATTGTTAGTAGGCGTACTGCTTTACAGTGGAATCAGGTCATTTCTGTTACTTTTGGAATCCCCTTTAGAAGACATGATCATGCATATGGGTTTCAGCATCTAGCAACCTCTAAGCATCTATTACTAAAGGAATGAACCACTCCTAATAAACTATCTTGAAGGGCTGGTGTTAATGATGTACTTTCTATATTCAACTTCAGCCCCACTGCTTTAAAATGTCGTCCTTAACACAATCATGTCAGAAAAAGGAAAACACACAATCAACTCTCTGTGACCCTCAGGATTTGAAAATGTCACAATTGCTGAGTTGCTGGTTTTAACTGCCCTTCACTTGTTCACGGTGTCTCCTACACCACTCCCTATCTCCATAAATGTGTGGGTACTTGGTGTTACTTAGCTTCTAATTTTTTTCTCTCCTCAATTTCTAAGCCTAATGAGGCTGAGCTGAGTTAATAATGGATGTAATAAGTAATGACTCATTGTTTTGGGGCCCATGCGTCTGTGTGTGCTGCGGAACAGGAGCCAGGACTCTGATGCTATTTGTTCTGCTATGTCACTTGCCACCAAGCAATGCCACTCATCAATAAAAGGCAAGATGACGGATGAGTTCATTTAATGGAATTCCTCTGAGTAAGCTACAGCCCAACTCTTCAATAGGTCTGCTACCATACTCTCTCCCTCCCTCTCTCCCCTCTTGTGGTTCTTTTTCCCTTCCTCCTAAATCCAGGACAGTTGGAAAGCATGCTTGGCCGAGAGGGCCACCATTTGTGCCAGCAGCTCCTTCTGCTCTTAACAACTGCTATCCTAAATCAAATCAGCAGCTCTATGCCTGGAGATTAAATCTGTGCCACCTGATAGCAGTGGCACCCATGGCCTTTGGCCACATGAACTCCCTGCCTGGGCTCATTTATTTCCTTAGAGGCTAGGAGGTGTTGGGAGTAGGCTCATGTCCTAGGGCATCAGGTTTAAGTGTTCCATTTTGTCCTTTGCTGCCTAGATACCAAAGCTCAGCTATTCTCTGGGAAAGTCTGTGGAGTAATCTCTCTCATGTTGACCCTCTGTTTGCAGAGCCCTCACTAACTAACCACAGTGTGCTGCTTCATTCCATGATCTGGGGTTCATCCACAGTGAGATCAACACTGATGACAACAGGCAGACTTCTCAGTGTGAAAGAATGAAGAGGACATTTGGGAACCCAGATATCCTACAACTGCAAGATATGAAAATAAATCAGGTATCCAAACAAACACAACAGCTGCTAATGGAAACACAGTTTTAAGATGTCAATTTTTTTTTAAGAGTAAAGGGCCCAGATACAGGAAATCAAACATAACCATCTTGTAGAATTAAGGAAACAATGTTGAAATAGAAAAGGAGTACTTAACATCTCTAAACTGAGTTGGGATGATAGAATGTAGCCTCGAGATTTCCCATTATGCAGAAGTGACATAAGGAAGAAGTAAAGTGACAAGGTGGGAAAGAGAATCACAGGATGTTACAGACAGCAAGGTTTACAGATAAAAGAAAATGAAGAGATCTTGGGAAAAATACTTTTAAATTTCTCTTATTTTGCGAAATGAAATGAAGAAGTTCTATTTACAAGCTAATTGGAACATCACTGACAAATAGCTAACAAAATCACTCAGGTCTAATCTCTCTGATGCCAAATTTACATAAATAGGTTGGATAAACTGTGCATACACACATACACATATACACATATTCATATTTAAATCCATGGCATGTATATTTAAGGGCATGAGGTATTTCTCTACCCCAGAAACTCAGAAACTCTGCATGCTTATGACAGTGAACTCCTTCTGAGCTTCTGCTGGGGATAGTTCTAATATGCACTATCCATATCTAACATTCTTGATTTCATATGGAGCAAAAAGTGTTGATTCTCTTGATGCTGACATTATATTTCATATTCAGGCCCTTGCAGAGCTGAATCTATTCACAATTAAAGTCAGTGTCAAAATAGGAAAAGTGATGAGAAAGGAAGAAATATAGTATAAGGAACTAAACGAGGAACAAAAGTGTATTTTAAAAACCTACAGAATAAGGACAGCCAAGAAATAGATTAACAGAGCATTACATTTTATTGTTGAGCACAAATGTTCCATTCCTTTCTCTGAGCTCCTAATCAGCATTTTTCATTATTTTCCTTCCACTGTATCTGGCTCCTATGCATCAGTGCCCATAGCAACACCTCTAGTATTACTAAAAACTTCCTCTTATACTAGGGTTATCCACACAAGGAGCCTCACCAGGGCTGACCTTCCCTCCACTTAGACTGCCACACTACTGGGGGCTGTAAGTTTGGATGAGAATTCTCCCTTTGGATGCAAACCATTTTAGGAATGATTGTTCCTATGCATATGTAGTAAGGAACAATAACCTTCCTTCCTTCCTTCCTTCCTTCCTTCTTTCTGAATTCATTTTTTAGGAAGGGGCTGCTCTCAATGCCTCCTTATCATATGGCTTCTCTGGAAGGCCTCCTGGACCCTTCCATTTGTTCCACAGACTTTACAACTCCAGGCTGGTAAAAGTGTAATGGCAACACCATATCACTGAAAGACAACTTCTATGACTACTTTTTTTCCTTAAATGTGTTAAGTATGAACTCCGTGATTTCAATGTCCTTATACAGAGCTTGCCCCAAAAGCACTGTAGTTATCACTTCTAGGATCCCAAGGACAAAGGAGAAATAATAGGCAACTTAATTATTCAGGCCAGAACTGTGCTTAAACTTCACATAACCATACCACCTAGTGCAGAACCTCTGCTGACTAGATGCTCATTAATACATGTTGAATTTAAATAGATTGAATAAAATCTGGTCTTTATCCTCTGTGCTCACTCCTCGTCTCTTGTTCCAATTATTCCATAAATATGTTTTTCCCTTGCTTTTAGAAATTTGGCAGGTGGCACTTTAATTTAATCTGTTCTTAAATATTCTGACTCCAACAGAAAGGAAAGCCATATGTGTATTGTGGTAGGCTAAGACCTGCAGACATAAAGCAAATTTGGTTCTGCAAGTGTCTGTTGATCACCTACTATGTGTTTGGTGTCCTACACAGCATAGTTATGGTCAAATACTATCTATAAACAGAATAAATTATTTTAGACCCCTAGAACTCAGGAAATCAAGACTTTGATATTTAGAAAGTGACTTAAGCTCTAGAATTCGAGCTTTAAGAATGGTTACTTTTGTAACATCAGAGAAGGAATCTAAAAAATGAGTTGGTTCTAATTCAAGACCTGTCCCATACTCTAAACTTGAATGGCAACCTTCACAGATGGTATTTTGCCTGTTTGAACATACCCTGGTTAGGAATTTAACTGGCTTGTAGGAAACAGGTCTTCTGATCAATATTTTCCCTCCCTAGTCTATATTGGCTGTCCCACCCATGGTCCCTACAGGTCTCTGTGTCATAGGAGAAGCAAGATTGGCCTTTTGCCTTCCCTTCCTTAGAAGCCAGGCCACAATAAGAACAGAAGACAGGGGATCCCTGGGTGGCGCAGCGGTTTGGCACCTGCCTTTGGCTTAGGGCGCCATCCTGGAGACCCGGGATTGAATCCCACGTTGGGCTCCCGGTGCATGGAGCCTGCTTCTCCCTCTGCCTGTGTCTCTGCCTCTCTCTCTCTCTCTCTCTGTGACTATCATAAATAAAAATAAAACAAAAACAAAAAACAAAAAAAAAAAAAACAGAAGACAAACTACGATTTTAGAAATGTACTGCATGGGAAAGGCAACTATCCCTGCTATTCCTACTTGGCCAAGTATTTTACAGGTACCACTGCAAAGCTCAGATCGCAGTGAAGATTAGCCTTCTGCCACCCATTCAAAATAATTGTGCACTATTTATCAGGAAATTCTGCAGTTTACAAATTGAAAATAATCACAGGAAGAAGTGGGAACCTGGAGGTGAGATATTAAAAGGAATGAAAGGGAAGTCTCCAATGAGTGAGCATAGGCTAGTCTACATCACAGATGTGTCTGTCCTATTTGGTCTTCACGATGCATTGTTTTTGATTTGGGGAATTTATTTGAAAATATATTTTAAAAATAGGGAGATATTTCAGCTATTCTTGAAATGCAGAAGATCTGGCAGCATTGAATTAACATTTCCAGGGGCATAAATCAACTGTAGTTGAGGACATGTACTTCTTGAGATAGAGCATGGAATCTCTTATTCACCACAACCTTCCAAGATTATGCTTTCACTTTTACTGTCTGGCCCCCATAGGCACCCAGGTTCTGCTTCTCTGGCATAATAGGACTCAGAAGATATGGAAAGTAAAAGAGCAAACAGAGGGTTTAAGATGAAAATGCTTTTTACACCAATGGATGAATGGGATCAGGACGGCTAAATAGGATTCCTGAGGGTGCCATCCAATGCCTTCCCCCCAAAAAAGTGAAACCAGAAGATGGCAAAATAAATAAGCAAAACCCTGCCCCAGTGACTCCAAAGTACAGCACTGTTTTACAAATGTTTTTTTGATTCTGATAGTCAGTGACTGGTTAGCAGTACGCCCCTGCCATAGCTGACTCTAATGGTGGGTTACACCAGAATGTTGTACGACAAAACTATGTTGTTGTTTTCTGTTCACTTGTATGTTGAATATTGTATATATCAAAACTATTGAAGACATGGTATTGTTCCAGGTACTGTGCTAATCTCTGGATATACTGTTGAATAAAATAGAGTTGGTTACTGCTCATCATGCTAGATAGCTCTGCCTCGCCTGGTGGAAGCAGTGGTGCCTGGCATATGTAAGTGATCCTGTGTATCACTGGCTCACAGAATTGGTAACCATACTGAGGAATGGCAGTGTAGAGTAAGAGATCCTTTAGTAAGAGGGCAGGTAGAGCCAATAAAACATGGATAATTACCATACATATCTGATGTATCAAAGCAAATCATGTGACGGGGGATTAGTTTCACTTAACCTTCATTGGTAATTCTATCTGACCCCATTCCTTCCATTCAAACAGATGTCTTAAAAGGCCTTTCAGTGGTTCTTCAAAAATATTCACAGTCCTCAGCTAATTTAGGCTTTGGAATTTTTAGAACTAATTAAATATATTTTTGCCACATATTTGTATTCACATTTGAATTCACATCTTTTAATAGATTGCTTTTAATTATCTGATCATCAGAGAGCTCCATGTACAATATGAGTACAATGGGATACAATAACTTTTGAAATAAAGTTTGGGTGTATATGCCATTAACTGGATTAAAAGTGCAGATGAAAAATATCAGCTATTCTTTCCATTTTATTCTATCTTGCTAAAACTAATTTACTTAGCCCTTATCATATTTTCATTTATGTAGACATGACATACATATGTTTGGATGTACATATATGTATATGGAAATAGCTAGGCTCCCATGAATAATTTAAACAATTTGTCCTGTATTTCCCTGAACTTTATACATTCACATGTCTACAAAAACTGACTTAATGGTGCTTTAATAACTTCATCTGCAGCAGGTGGATACACTATATTAAAATGTATGATCTGAAATAAAAAGCCAGTTTCATTTGCTCCATTTTCCTTAAGCCAAATCTTGTGCACATGAAGCACAAGAAAGACGTAAAACTAGTGCATATTGCCTAGTCTGAGTGTATATAACATGATACACATTTTTCCCCAAATTAAGACAATTTCAACAGAAAAATATTAATGAGAATGCTTCCTATTTGCATATATCATGTTTGATATCAAAGTATTTAGTAATCAGATACAATTCATGTTCATGATGACTCTAACTTCATACAAATTTAATGAAAAATATCTTATGTTTTAGGGGAAGTGAGAAGGTGTTAGTCATGATCTTCAGAGAGATTTTAATCATAAGATATCTTTTGTGAAAAAGCAATTCTGAGAAAATGAAACATATAAATAATGTAATTAAAATAGAATGTTAGAATGGTCAAATCTCCTAGTCAAGAAGGATCTTGATCATGTAGACAAATCTTGCCACTTTCCTCTTCACCCACACCCACATTTCATCACACAAATGCTTCATGTATTCAACCTCTATTCAGATCCTTTTTTGAGTCTCACTTCTTTGATCTCTTTTATCATGAACCTTTCCTCCATTCCATTTTACTTACTCCCATTGCTACAGCCCAAACTTTGTCAGCACCAACAACTACTAATGTAAAACCAAGAGCCCAACCTCCTACTCTTCTATAAATAAAATTCCTCTATTCTTGCCAATAACCATTTCAGAACTTTTGCCACTCCTTCCCCATCTCAGAAAATGCTATTACTCTTCAAAAGGCAAAGAACTCAGTCATTACCAGAAATTTTGTCTCTTTTCAATACTAATGCCCATCCATACCAAGTTCTATTAAGATCTATTCCTAAATACATCTCAAATCAGGCATTATTTTTCTACTGCTGCTCTTTTGTAATTTTTTTTCCAAATCCCAATCATTGTCATCTAGACCATTATAATAACAGAATAAGTGATTTTGGGATGTTCTGTCTCAGTAGCTCCAATCTATTCTCCATTACTGTACTTATTTTCTTATGCATATAAACTCCTATTTCTCTTGTATATATGATAGAAAATTGAGACCATTTATATTTTTTGATTTATTTATTTATTTATGATAGAGATAGAGATAGAGATAGATAGAGATAGAGATAGAGATAGAGATAGAGATAGAGATAGAGATAGAGATAGAGAGGGGGGGGGCGGAGACACAGGAGGAGGGAGAAGCAGGCTCCATGCCAGGAGCCCAATACGGGACTCAATCCCAGAACTCCAGGATCGCGCCCTGGGCCAAAGGAAGGCGCTAAACCGCTGAGCCACCCAGGGATCCCAATTGAGACCTTTTAGAGAATAAAATCGATGTTTGTCTAGTCTACAAAAAAAAAGTGTAATCTCAGTTTTCCCTGGCCCTCAACCTTATTATTTGCCTTTACCTAAAATTTCTAGAGTCACACTTGTCTCTTAAAACTTCTTCAACACACAAGACTATTTTCTTCTTTCTACCCCTGCACACCCAAAGCCCTGCACCTACAAGAGATGCATATTAATTAGCTATTCTACCTTAAATTTATCAAATGCTTACTCTTCTACAGCATTTCTAATTCAAATCCTGGAATTCTCCTATGAGAGAACTTGGATTGTATAGCATCAACTTATAAATATTATCCTTTCTGAACCTCGAAAGAAACACAGGAAATTATGAGAGTAATAGCTTTTAAAAAGAACAGAAAATGTACTTTAGAAAATGTTGAACTTGTAATCAACTATGGTATAATAAATCCATGAATTTTATTTATAGAAAGAGATAAAATGTTTGAGACATGGGTATGAGGTAAGAGACTATCAAGTGGCACCTGTGTTGGAGCCCAAACTCAGGTTGGAACAAGCCTATTAACCCAAGAGGACCTGAAGTGGCACATAAGCTTTTACGACCTCTTCACTGTAATATAGTCGTAGTAGTAGCATTAGCAGCAGCAGCGCAGTAGTACTAGTAGTAGTAGCAGTAGTAGTAGTAGCAGCAGCAGCAGCAGCAGTAGTATCTAGGTTTTTGGAATAGTACATAAAGTACAAATGCTAAGTAGCTTATAAAGTGACATACTAACAAAGCATATTCTTTTTTTTTTTTAACAAAGCATATTCTTAACATATCTAGTATTTCCCATATTGAACTCTTATCAATAAAAGCACTTCTAAAATTTGTGTACGGGTCCAGATAAAATGAAATTGGCCAGGTTTTGATTATTGAGACTGGGTGACAAATAAGTGTATAATGTATCAGGATCCCTACTTTGGTATAAATGTTTGAAGTTTTCCCTCAAAATACTTTTTATTTCTCAAGTTTCACAACAAACAGCTCCAATATCCAAAGTCACCCAAGTATACTTTTGGTCTTATTACAGTATCAACTCCTAGCTCCTCCTCTTACTGGTTCTAACTATGTTAGAACATAGTTAACCCTTTAACTTCCTAACGTTCACTTTCAAGAATTCTGGATTGTTTCTTTTCTCCTTTTCTGAACTTGCCTGTTTTCCTCACTCAGTGTTGAGATGAAATGCAATTCTTCCTCACTAGATTATTAACAAATTGCATACAAGCTCTATATTCATTTTGTCTTACCCAACACTTAGTGCAGTATTCATCATATGAAAGATCAATAAATTTTCATTGAAAGACTAGGACTCACAGAACTTAGGATATTAACCAATTGTATTTATCTTAAAAGCAGGAAGCAGATACAACCAACAAACTTAACTTTGTTAAATTTGTCAAATTACTAAATTAAACCAAGATTCTAATCCAACTTCCTAGATGTGTAGTTGACCATCTTTACTACTAAACTTACTATATCTAACAATCATAATGCAGGAAAATGAATTGGCCATTGTTACCCATACTTTTCTCAATAATTTGGAAATTTTTCATTGTGATTGACAAATCAGTCAATATGAAGTCCGTATTTTTTCATAAAAGGGATGGTTTTTCAGTCAAATACCTTTCTTCCAGTATTTCCAGTTTTCATAAATCATCCTTCTCCCTCTTTATTGAAGTTGAATGTATTTCCTATAAACTAAATTCAATGTTATAGTGTTTTGATTCTAAATGGCCTGACTATCCTAAGTCCACAAACAAGTCTACTTTCCTAAGTCACTTTTTGAAATTCCAAATGATTTTATATTTAGAATAATGAAGAGATATGCTTCTACATGCATGGAGAAATATAAACTGAAACCTAAAGAGTAGATTTAGTCCTTTTCTTCTTATAGTTATTCCTCTAGGTAGTAAAGTGAGTGAACAGCTTTACTTCTTTATAATTTCCACCTTCCTTATTTCCAAATAATTACTTGTGACTCCTTGCCCTTTATGTTTTGTTTTGTTTTGTTTTAATTCTAGGCCATAATATAGTTACTCAGGAAGAAAAATCATACAAATACAGTTTCACCTTAAAAATCGAATTTGCAAAGACAGTACTTGAGAGTAATTTTATAAATTGTCACAGAAAAATGGAGTCTGTAACTTAACATTTAGTTTCTCCAAAATAGACGATTCAGTAGGCTAGCGAAAATGGTGTCTATTTTTATTCCTAGTGTATCTTCCCCCATGATTGGTATACAATAATTCAATAAATATTTCTGTGAATATACAGATGGATAAGTTATTAATATGCCATTACCATAATCTTGAGACTAAAAACAGGTAATTCAGACTGAAACTTCACTTAGGGCTCTGCTGGCCCACATAAAACATAGCAACTGAATAGTAATTAAATAATTTCCATATATTCATTTTATTCAAGCATTTAAAACCACAGTTAATAATCTCAGTCATTCACCATTAATTTTCCATGTTTGTAGTCCTTGAACAATTTCTTAGATTCGTTAATCAAATAGACTCCAAGATGGCCACAAATCTCAAATGGCCATTCAATACAGTCAAGACAATTCTAATAAATTTCCCATGAACATGCATTTGCTCACATTACAAAGTGATTATTTCATACTAGTTCCTTTCTTTTCAAACCCTTGATCTTCTTTCCTCCTCTAGTTCATTTGCTGACCTCATCTCATATTTCATTCAGAATATAGATGGTAGTTGAGAAATAACTAATTTTCTCACTAGAAAATATGTCCCATATTTGAATCTAGATCTCCATAATCTGTCCTTCTGTAATGGAATATTTACCTCTCTTTGATCTAAGGACAACTCCTCCTGTGTACAATCCATCTCATATCTCTCACCTGTTCCAGAATATTTCTCTAAAATCAGCATTTTTCTCATTCCATTACATGATTATTCTCAGTATGCAAATATTTCTTAACCCTCATTTTATATATATAAAATCTTGCTTACTCTATCCTCTGATTTAAACCCCATTTATTACCCAACCACTTTAGTGGTAAAACTGTTCATAAGAGTTATTTATTCTCAGTGTCTAATTTCTCACCTTTACTTCCCTCAATTGTATCTAATCAGTTTAATCTCTACAGTTCCCTGAAAAGGTTTTTAATTTGGCAAATCCAAAAGTTAATTTTCCAACCTATTGGTATCATCTGACAGAGATGAACTCAATTTCTTTCATGAAATACATTCTTCTCTAGATTTTATGTCATTGCCCATTCAATTTATTCACCTCTCCACCTGTATTTCTTTTGCTGGATCCCCTCTTTTGTTTGAATCCAAATGTACTCTCTATCCTAAATATATTCTTCTTCCTCTTTCTTGTCCCTCTCTCCAATACATCTATATTAAAGAAATAGGTAATGGAAAAATGCAGAAAGACAAGTACATACACATGAATGATTAAGAAATCACTCCCCCAGGTCAAGAAATGGAACACTACCAGCACACCAGAAGCCACTCTAATAGCTTATATGATATAATACCATATCCTAATTCATCTTTTTTGAAAGACTTTTAACTTCACTCTAATTACATGCCCTAATTCATCTTTTTTGTATGATATTCCCTATTTTTTTAAAAAATATATATATATATATTTTAAACATTTATTTGAGAGAGAGGGAGCAAGCACAAGTGAGGGAAAGGGCAGAGGAAATGGGAGAGAGACAAGTGGACTTCCCATTGAGCAGGGAGCCAGATATGGGGCTCCACCGCAGGACTCCAAGATCATGACCTGAGCCAAAGTCAGATGCTTAACCAACTGAGCCACCCAAGTGCTCCTAAAAAATACATTTTAAAATTATATAATCATTAATAAATATATAATTTTGTATCCAGCTTCTTTTGGTCAATATGATATTCATGAGAGCCATCTGGCTTAGTATATGTACATGTACATATACAGTTATAGTCTGTTTATTCTCACTGCTCTATAGTATTTACTTTTATTACTAACAACATTTATTATCATCCTACTGCTAATAAAAATAAGCAATCTGAGTGTCTAAGGATATTATAAATATGGGCTATAAGCATTCTTGTACATGCCTATTTGCATACAGAGGTGTGGAAGTGCTGGATCATTAGATAATGCCAAACAGAAACCTGATTCTAAAATGTACTAGTTTACTTCTCCACCAGCAACCTAGGAGAGTTTGTTTTTGTTTTGTTTTGTTTTTTAAGATTTTATTTATTTATTCATGAGACACAGGGGGTGGTGCAGGCAGAGGGAGAAGCAGGCTCCATGCAGGGAGCCTGATGTGGGACTCGATCCCAGGTATCCAGGATCAGGCCCTGGGCTGAAGGTGGTGCTAAACCACTGAGCTACCCAGGCTGCCCAGAGTTCCAATCACATCCTAACATGTTCTCCCTATCATCAGTAGTGGTTAATTTTAGCCTTTCTGATGGATGTAGAGTGGTGTTTCATTGTAGCTTTAATTTGCAGTAAGAAAGCTGTATAATTTTCACATGTTCTTGTTTGGGGGGGATATTTTCTTTTGTGAAGTGCTTGTTTAAGAGTTTTGCCCCTTTAGTCCTGTCTTTAGGTCATAAAGATATCTACCTATATTTACTTCCAGAAATTATATTGCTTTGCCTTTGATATTTAGGATTTTTATCTGAAATTGATTTTTGTTTGTATTATCAGACAAACTTGATAAGGATCAAGTTTTAATTGTTTTTCATTACGGATATCTGCTGGCACCCACCACTATAAATTGACAGGCAGTATTTTCCCATTATTTTACAAGGGCAATTTTGATGTAAATCAAGTAACCATATATGTACAAGTCAGTTTCTAGATGCAATTTTGTGCTATTGGTTTGCTTGTGTATCTTTGTTCCAGTAGGAAACGATCTTTTAGTTTCTGTAACTTTTGTAATAAGATTTGATAACTGATAGTCATCCCTGCTACTTTTTCATCTTCAATTTGGCTTTGCTATCCTTGGCTTTTTTGCATTTCTATGTAAACTTTATAATCATTAACAATTACTAAAACGTGCTGAGCTTTGGTTGGGACTGCATTAAATATACAGATCAGTATTGACCCTAAACTGTTGGTCTTCCAGTCCATGAAAAGGAAACATTCTATTTATTTAGGACTTCTTAAATTTTTCTAAATGGAGTATAACTTCCCCTCTAGAAATCTTCATATCTTCAATTTTTCCCCTGTGTATTTTTATGACATTGTAAATATTTTTAAATTTCTCTCTTTGTTGCTGAAATATAGAAAGGCAGTTTTTTTTCAGATATTCAACCTATGCATTCGTATTCTATCACTATTGTAACAAATTTACAAACAAAGGCTCAAAAGACTACTCATTCATTATCTTGCAATTTAGTCACAAATCTGGGCACAGCAAGGGTTAATTGGATCTCTTCCTAGAGACTCGGGAGATAAATTTATCTCCCAAACTCATTCAAGTGGTTGACAAAATTCAATTCTGAAAAGCTACCTATTGACATCTCCCACTTCCTTACTGGCTTTCATCCAGGGATTATTCTCCACTTGTACAGGACACCCACACTCCTTGCTCAAGGGCCCATTCCTCAATCTTGAAAGGCAACAATGGCAGGTCCAGTCCTTCTCATGCTTCAAATCTTTATGACCTCTCTTTTGTTCTGCTTCATTTCTGTCTCCCTCTCTGCTGTATCTCGTAGACTTACTTTCTCACCTTCCTATTCTTTTAAAGGCTCATGTGATTATGTTGGGCCTAACAGGATAACACAGGATAGTCACCTTATTTTAAAGTTAGCTAATTAATAAATTTAATGCCATCTACAGAATTCCTTCAGAATAGAACCCTGAATAGTCAGGAGACAAGAATCTTGGAAATACATCATTCAATTTTCACTTACCACAGCTTCTATCTGGCTACCTTGCTGAACTTGCATTAATTAGAAATATTTAGTATATTACAATTATATAAATTGTAATAATTACAATTATTAATCCTAATCATCTGTATATTTTTAGATGTGTTATAATTATATCATCTAACAATCTAAAAGCTTTATTTCTTTTAAGTTATATTTATTTAATTTTCTTCATTGTATTGTGTTAGTAGTTAGGATCACAAGCACAATATTGAGTTAATGTACTTTCTACTTTTAGATGTTTTCAATATCTCATCATGAGATATGTTGCTGTAGGATTATTAGATTTTTTTATTTTTAGGTCAGAGTAAAGAAGATCCCTTGTATTCCTAATTTGCTAAGAATCTTATCACTAAGTGATACTGAATTTTATCAGATGTATTTTCTGAATATTTTGAGGTCTATGAATCTTCCCCTTTATTCCGTTAATGTGAATTACATACAGTAATTTGGCTGTTAAATTTCAAATTAATATTATATTCTAAAATCAAACTCAATTTAGATATGCTGATTTAAACGTTATAAACAATGTGAATTCATAACGTTAAAATTTAAGATTTTTTAAAATGTTTAAGTCAAATTGCCCAGTAATTGGTTTTTTGGAAGAAAAATACCATTGTCAGATTTTGAAACCTAAGTTGTTAAAAACAACTAAGTTCGTGATCATCTTCTTTTTCAATTGTCTAGAACAGTTTGCATAGGAATGGTTATTTCTTCTGTCTGTATTCAGTAGAATTTACTGATGAAGCCCATCTAAATGTGGGGTTTTCGTCGTAAGACAGTTTTAATTATGCATGTTATTTCTTCAATAGTTATACAAACCTCCACATCCTTTTTTTTTTTTTCATTTGTTTCCAGTAAATATCATCTAAATTTTCAAATACACTGTTGTTCATAACATCTTATTAACTTTCTAATATCTGAAGTATCTGCAACCCGGTCTCATCCGTCTCATTTTTCATCTGTGTGCTACTGGTAATCTGTGTCATCTTCCTTTTTTGATCAGATGGTGAGGGATTTTTCATTTTATTGTTTTGAAAGATCAATATCTTACTAATTTTGTCTATTATATCTACAATTATTAGTATTGCTATATACTAAATTTTGACTCAGCCCATTAAAATGAGCCAGAATGTGAATTATGAACCTAAACAAGTTGAGGATCTGCTAAAACACAAGAGTTAATATGAACCAGAGTCTTATAATACTCAATATGTTGAGCAACTTTAACTGTGTAAAGTTACTGGACATACCAAGAATCAGGACAATCTCAACTACAATAGGAAAAAACAGAAACAATAGCATTCAGATGACACTAACAGCTTTCATAAACATAGTCTAACAAGTAATGATAAAGACTCTTAAATAGGAAGTCTCTGGAAAATAATGGAACACAAAAAGTACTAAATGAAAATTCTAGAACTAAAAAATACAAATACAAAAAAAATCTCTTTGTATAGGCTAAATTATAGAATGGAGATAACAGATTAAAGGAATCTAAAAAAATCAAACATGGATCAAGAGAGTTTATCCAATTTGAGAAACAGAAAGAATTATTTAATAAGTCTCAGATTTTTGCTGCAATTGAAAAAATATCTATTGTCGTGAACTGTACTGCTCCTAATTATTGTAGTGTAATAAAAATAGTTATGTGACAAAAAAAAAAAAAAAGAAGAAGAAAAGAAAAAGAAAAAATATCTAACATTCTTGTCATTGGAGTCCCAGAAAGGAAGGGGGGAAATGTAGTACGAAAAAGCATTTGAGGAGGAGAGGCAAGATGGCAGAAGAGTAGGGTCCCCAGTCACCTGTCCCCACCAAATTACCTAGATAACCTTCAAATCATCCTGAAAATCTACGAATTCGGCCTGAGATTTAAAGAAAGAACAGCTGGAACGCTACAGTGAGAAGAGTTTGTGCTTCTATCAAGGTAGGAAGACGGGGGAAAAAGAAATAAAGACACAAAAGGCCTCCAAGGGGGAGGGGCCCTGCGAGGAGCCGGGCTCAGGCCGGGGCGAGTGTCCCCAGGACAGGAGAGCCCCGTCCCGGAGGAGCAGGAGCTGCACCGACCTTCCCCGCGGAAAGGGGCTCGCAGGGAGTTAGAGCAGGACCCAGGAGGGCGGGGATGCCCTCGGGCTCCCTGGGACACTAACAGGCACCTGCGCCCCGGGAGAGTGCGCCGAGCTCCCTAAGGGCTGCAGCGCTCGGCGGGACCCGGAGCAGCTCGGAGGGGCTCGGGCGGCGGCTCCACGGAGGGGGCTGTGGGGCGGGAGCGCGAATCCAACAGCGCAGGCCCCGGAGCACAGGGCGCGGGGACACAGCCCAGGATCCGGCCTCCCCCCAAAGCCCGGGACAGGCAGAGGCCAGGAGGGCCCAGGACAGCAAGGACGCTCCTGCCCGGAGCTGAGCAGATCAGCGGCCCCGCCCCGAGCATCCAGGCCCTGCAGACAGAGAGCTCCGTGGTTCCTGCGGGAGCTGACTCCAGGGCTCCAGAGCTGGCCCCGCCACTGCAGTTGTACCTCCTGGGGCCCCACGGGGTAAACAACCCCCACTGAGCCCTGCACCAGGCAGGGGCAGAGCAGCTCCCCCAAGTGCTAACACCTGAGAGTCAGCACAGCAGGCCCCTCCCCCAGAAGACCAGCTAGACGGACCAGTTCCAGGGGAAGTCAAGGGACTTAAAGTATACAGAATCGGAAGATACTCCCCCATGTTTTTTTGTTTTTTGTTTTTTTGTTTTTTTTGCTTTTTGATTTCTGTTTGCTTCCCCCACCCCTTTTTTTTCCTTTCTTTTTTTCTCTTTTTCTTCTCTTTTTTTTCTTTTTTTCCTTTTTTCTTTTTCTCTTTTCTTTCCTTCTTTCTCTCCTC
This sequence comes from Vulpes vulpes, assembly GCF_048418805.1. Taxonomy (NCBI): domain Eukaryota; kingdom Metazoa; phylum Chordata; class Mammalia; order Carnivora; family Canidae; genus Vulpes; species Vulpes vulpes. The sequence continues at coordinate 110,445,411 of NC_132792.1, forward strand.
TCTTTTTCTCCTCCCAATACAACTTGGTTTTGGCCACTCTGCACTGAGCAAAATAACTCGAAGGAAAACCTCACCTCAAAAGAATCAGAAACAGTTCTCTCTCCCACAGAGTTTCAAAATCTGGATTACAATTCAATGTCAGAAAGCCAATTCAGAAGCACTATTATACAGCTACTGGTGGCTCTAGAAAAAACCATAAAGGACTCAAGAAACTTCATGACTGCAGAATTTAGATCTAATCAGGCAGAAATTAAAAATCAATTGAATGAGATGCAATCCAAACTAGAAGTCCTAATGACGAGGGTTAACGAGGTGGAAGAACGAGTGAGTGACATAGAAGACAAGTTGATGGCAAAGAGGGAAACTGAGGAAAAAAGAGATAAACAATTAAAAGACCATGAGGATAGATTAAGGGAATCAAATGACAGCCTGAGGAAGAAAAACCTACGTTTAATTGGGGTTCCGGAGGGCACCGAAAGGGACAGAGGGCCAGAATATGTATTTGAACAAATCCTAGCTGAAAACTTTCCTAATCTGGGAAGGGAAACAGGCATTCAGATCCAGGAAATAGAGAGATTCCCCCCCTAAAATCAATAAAAACCATTCAACACCTCGACATTTAATAGTGAAGCTTGCAAATTCCAAAGACAAAGAGAAGATCCTTAAAGCAGCAAGAGACAAGAAATCCCTGACTTTTATGGGGAGGAGTATTAGGGTAACAGCAGACCTCTCCACAGAGACCTGGCAGGCCAGAAAGGGCTGGCAGGGTATACTCAGGGTCCTAAATGAGAAGAACATGCAACCAAGAATATTTTATCCAGCAAGGCTCTCATTCAAAATGGAAGGAGAGGGCAGTCCCAGTGGCGCTGCTGTTTGGCACTGCCTGCAGCCTGGGGTGTGATCCTGGAGACGAGGGATCAAGTCCCACATCGGGCTCCTTGCATGGAACCTGCTTCTCCCTCTGCCTGTGTCTCTGCCTTTTTCTCTCTGTGTCTATGAATAAATAAATAAAATCTTTAAAAAACAAAATGGAAGGAGAGATAAAGAGCTTCCAAGACAGACAGGAACTGAAAGAATGTGACCTCCAAACCAGCTCTGCACAAAATTTTAGGGGGGACTCTTAAAATTCCCCTTTAAGAAGAAGTTCAGTGGAACAATCCACAAAAACAAGGACTGAATAGATATCATGATGACACTAAACTCATATCTGTCGATAGTAACTCTGAACGTGAACGGGCTTAATGACGCCATCAAAAGGCGCAGGGTTTCAGACTGGATAAAAAAGCAGGACCCATCTATTTGCTGTCTACAAGAGACTCATTTTAGACAGAAGGACACCTACAGCCTGAAAATAAAAGGTTGGAGAACCATTTACCATTCAAATGGTCCTCAAAAGAAAGCAGGGGTAGCCATCCTTATATCAGATAAACTAAAATTTATCCCGAAGACTGTAGTGAGAGATGAAGAGGGACACTATATCATACTTAAAGGATCTATCCAACAAAAGGACTTAACAATCCTCAATATATATGCCCCGAATGTGGGAGCTGCCAAATATTTAAATCAATTAATAACCAAAGTGAAGAAATACTTAGATGATAATACACTTATACTTGGTGACTTCAATCTAGCTCTTTCTATACTCGATAGGTCTTCTAAGCATAACATCTCCAAAGAAACGAGAGCTTTAAATGATACACTGAACCAGATGGATTTCACAGATATCTACGAACTTTACATCCAAACTCAACTGAATACACATTCTTCTCAAGTGCACATGGAACTTTCTCCAGAATAGAACAGATACTGGGTCACAAATCAGGTCTGAACCAATACCAAAAGATTGGGATTGTCCTCTGCATATTCTCAGACCATAATACCTTGAAATTAGAACTAAATCACCACAAGAAGTTTGGAAGGACCTCAAACACGTGGAGGTTAAGGACCATCCTGCTAAAAGATGAAAGGGTCAACCAGGAAATTAAGGAAGAATTAAAAAGATTCATGGAAACTAATGAGAACGAAGATGCAACCATTCAAAATCTTTGGGATGCAGCAAAAGCAGTCCTAAGGGGGAAATACGTCGCAACACAAGCATCCATTCAAAAACTGGAAAGAACTCAAATACAAAAGCTAACCTTACACATAAAGGAGCTAGAGAAAAAACAGCAAATAGACCCTACACCCAGCAGAAGAAGAGAGTTCATAAAGATTCGAGCAGAACTCAACGAAATCGAGACCAGAAGAACTGTGAAACATATCAACAAAACCAGGTGTTGGTTCTTTGAAAGAATTAATAAGATAGATAAACCATTAGCCATCCTTATTAAAAAGAAGAGAGTGAAGACTCAAATTAATAAAATCATGAATGAGAAAGGAGAGATCACTACCAACACCAAGGAAATACAAACAATTTTGAAAACATATTATGAACAGCTATACGCCAATAAATCCAGAAGAAATGGACGCATTTCTGGAAAGCCACAAACTATCAAAACTGGAACAGGAAGAAATAGAAAACCTGAACAGGCCAATAACCAGGGAGGAAATTGAAGCAGTCATCAAAAACCTCCCAAGACACAAGAGTCCAGGGCCAGATGGCTTCGCAGGGGAATTCTATCAAACGTTTAAAGAAGAAACCATACCTATTCTACTAAAGCTGTTTGGAAAAGTAGAAAGAGATGGAGGACTTCCAAATTCGTTCTATGAGGCCAGCATCACCTTAATTCCAAAACCAGACAAAGACCCCACCAAAAAGGAGAGTTATAGACCAATATCCCTGATGAACATGGGTGCAAAAATTCTCAACAAGATACTAGCCAATAGGATCCAACAGTACATTAAGAAAATTATTCACCATGACCAAGTAAGATTTATCCCCGGGACACAAAGCTGGTTCAACACTCGTAAAACAATCAATGTGATTCATCATATCAGCAAGAGAAAAACCAAGAACCATATGATCCTCTCATGAGATGCAGAGAAAACATTTGACAAAATACAGCATCCATTCCTGATCAAAACTCTTCAGAGTGTAGGGATAGACGGAACATTCATTAACATCTTAAAAACCATCTACGAAAAGCCCACAGCAAATATCATTCTCCATGGGGAAGCACTGGTAGCCTTTCCCCTAAGATCAGGAACAAGACAGGGATGTCCACTCTCACCACTGCTGTTCAACGTCGTTCTGGAAGTCCTCGCCTCAGCAATCAGACAACAAAAAGACATTAAAGGCATTCAAATTGGCAAAGAAGAAGTCAAACTCTCCCTCTTCGCCGATGACATGATACTCTACATAGAAAACCCAAAAGACTCCACCCCAAGATTGCTAGAACTCATACAGAAATTTGGTAGTGTGGCAGGATACAAAATCAATGCCCAGAAATCAATGGCATTTCTATACACTAACAATGAGACTGAAGAAAGAGAAATTAAGGAGTCAATCCCATTTACAATTGCACCCAAAAGCATAAGATACCTAGGAATAAACCTAACCAAAGAGGTAAAGGATCTATACCCTAAAAACTATAGAACACTTCTGAAAGAAATTGAGGAAGACACAAAGAGATGGAAAAATATTCCATGCTCATGGATTGGCAGAATTAATATTGTGAAAATGTCAGTGTTACCCAGGGCAATTTACACGTTTAATGCAATCCCTATCAAAATACCATGGACTTTCTTCAGAGAGTTAGAACAAATTATTTTAAGATTTGTGTGGAATCAGAAAAGACCCCGAATAGCCAGGGGAATTTTCAAAAAGAAAACTATATATGGGGGCATCACAATGCCAGATTTCAGGTTGTACTACAAAGCTGTGGTCATCAAGACAGTGTGGTACTGGAACAAAAACAGACACATAGATCAAAGGAACAGAATAGAGAACCCAGAAGTGGACCCTGAACTTTATGGTCAACTAATATTCGATAAAGGAGGAAAAACTATCCACTGGAAGAAAGACAGTCTCTTCAATAAATGGTGCTGGGAAAACTGGACATCCGCATGCAGAAGAATGAAACTCGGCCACTCCCTTGCACCAGACACAAAGATAAACTCAAAATGGATGAAAGATCTAAATGTGAGACAAGATTCCATCAAAATCCTAGAGGAGAACACAGGCAACACCCTTTTTGAACTCGGCCACAGTAACTTCTTGCAAGATACATACACGAAGGCAAAAGAGACAAAAGCAAAAATGAACTATTGGGACTTCATCATGATAAGCAGCTTTTGCACAGCAAAGGATACAGTCAACAAAACTAAAAGACAACCTACAGAATGGGAGAAGATATTTGCAAATGACATATCAGATAAAGGGCTAGTTTCCAAAATCTATAAAGAACTTATTAAACTCAACAGCAAAGAAACAAACAATCCAATCATGAAATGGGCAAAAGACGTGAACAGAAATCTCACAGAGGAAGACATAGACATGGCCAACAAGCACATGAGAAAATGCTCTGCATCACTTGCCATCAGGGAAACACAAATCAAAACCACAATGAGATACCACCTCACACCAGTGAGAATGGGGAAAATTAACAAGGCAGGAAACCACAAATGTTGGAGAGGATGCGGAGAAAAGGGAACCCTCTTACACTGTTGGTGGGAATGTGAACTGGTGCAGCCACGCTGGAAAACTGTGTGGAGGTTCCTCAAAGAGTTAAAAATAGACCTGCCCTACGACCCAGCAATTGCACTGTTGGGGATTTACCCCAAAGATTCAGATGCAATGAAATGCTGAGACACCTGCACCCCGACGTTTATAGCAGCAATGTCCACAATAGCCAAACTGTGGAAGAAGCCTCGGTGTCCATCGAAAGATGAATGGATAAAGAAGATGTGGTCTATGTATACAATGGAATATTACTCAGCAATTAGAAACAACAAATACCCACCATTTGCTTCAGCGTGGATGGAACTGGAGGGTATTATGCTGAGTGAAGTAAGTCAATCGGAGAAGGACAAACAGTGTATGTTCTCATTCATTTGGGGAATATAAATAATAGTGAAAGGGAATATAAGGAAAGGGAGAAGAAACGTGTGGGAAATATCAGAAAGGGAGACAGAACATAAAGACTCCTAACTCTGGGAAACGAACTAGGGGTGGTGGAAGGGGAGGAAGGTGTGGGGCGGGGGTGAATGGGTGACGGGCACTGAGGGGGGCACTTGACTGGATGAGTACTGGGTGTTATTCTGTATGTTGGTGAATTGAACACCAATACAAAATAAATTTATTATAAAAAAAAGAAAAAGTATTTGAACTAATAATGAGTAAAGCTTTCCAAATTTGGTGAAATATATAACCATATAAATTTAAGAAGTTGAGTGAATACTAGAAAAGATAAATTTAAAGAAATCTATGTTTAGACAAAGTAGAATCAAACTCCTGAAAACTAGAGACAAGAAAAAGGCAATCTTGAAACAAGCCAGAGAGAAATGACATTATCTATAGGGCAAAGTTTCTGAAAGTCAGTACTGTTGACATATTAGGCCAGATTACTATTTTTGTGAGGGGCTGTTAATGCATATTTTAAGATGTTTATCAGTATACTTGCCTTCTATTTATTAGATCACCAGATAGATACCAGTAGCACGTACCCCTCATTTGTGACAATGAAAAATGGTTGCAAACATTGTCAAATGTATCCTTGAGGGCAAAACTGTCCCCAGCTGAGAATCATTGCATTTGATTTTAAATTCACCATCTTACTATTTGATTTTTATGTATCCTACACCTTGTGATGATTTTCCCTAGTACATTATTACTGGAAGCAGAAGTTTCCCCCCCTTTTTGACTCTATTCTTAGATTATGTTCATTCAGATTTATCATTTTGAAGAATATATCATTCATTTTAGATTCTAATATTCAGCTTTAGTATTTTTTCTTCAACTTCAAATTGTTATTCCCCAAGTCCACTTGGATGTCAGACAATTATTATAGTTTAATAAGTCTAAAATAAAACCCATAAACTGACACTCTACCACCACATGATCTAAATATGGTCCTTCAGTTCTCCCTCTTAGTTAAACTAGAATATCTTCCACCCAGTAATTCATATCCAGGACCTGAGAGTAAAAATAATTTCTTCTTTTCACTCAGAAACTCAGGAAATAAATACACCTGCAAATCCTGTATCTCTAATACATTTCTTCTCACTATTGACTCTTCCAAAGCCTAGTTCTAGATCCTGTCTTTTATTACTGGACTCCTGTTTTCTGTTTGTTCTTTTCTGACAACCATATAACAGTCAAACGTGTCCCTCAAAATGTAAATCAGATCTCAACATTTCCAGATGTAGATTGTGCCAATACAATAAAAACAAAATATATTTGCCTTACAAAGCCTTCTGTCGGCTCATTCATAATTTGGGATTTCTTCCTCAACATTTCCCATACCTAAAGTGCTATTTTGGTAGAATTTTTGCACAGCTGACTCTTAATCATTTAGTTATCAGGTCTCTCTTCAACACTACATAGAGTTCTCAACTACAATAATAGAGTCATTCCCATTCCCCATTTTTCTATTGCATATTTTCCTAATTATTTTTTCTTTATGTCCATTTACCACTATCTGTTGTTATATGTATTTTTTTGCAGTGAAATAACCAATAAATATGGGAGCACTTCTTTTGGCATCTCAGCACTGATTGGTAGACTTAGGGTTTACAGTTCTAGTTCTTTTTTCTTTTGCACTATGTATTATTGCACTCCCCCCCCCGCCCCCAAAACACATGTACCACCACTACCATCAAGCTTTAAGTTAGGCATGGCCATCTGACTAAAATTGACTCGCCACTTTTAGAAAAGAAAAAAAAAAGACATTAAGAGACTGTGTGCACTCTGCCATGTTTCCCTTTCCCTGCCACAGAAACCAAAGTCCTTCCAAGACTGTACAGTCTAGGTCAGTGTTATTTCCTAAATGACGGTCACTTGAACAGAACACTTGGGACCTAGAATGGGCACGTGGCTTGGGGAAACATGTGGTGTTTTAAGGCAGTGTGGTTTTATGGCTAGTTGTTCTGTAGTACAACCTAGCCTGTCCTGACTTAAATGATATAACATTTAAAAATATTATAGAATGAATAAATTCAGCTTCACTATCATACCTACAAGACTATAGTACAGCTCAGTCAAGAATCAATTGTAATGTACCAGATAATTGGCATTTATTGTGGAATATGGAAGCAGTGATCTCTCTAAAATATTTGATATGCTAAACATCCTTTGTCATAGCTTGTCTCTTTACTACCACTGTGCTTAACATTCCTAGGTAGAAAATAATCAAAGTCAATGACCAGCAAAATTCTGTGCATCTATCTTAGGAAGTAATTTAAAGTTTCTTATTTTTCTTTTTACACTTATTGCAGGTTTTTAATGTTCAAAATAAAAATAGATTCCCATTCCTGCCTCCTCCCCCTCCCCCTCTCTTGTTTATCTTTCTCATTCTTCTAGGTAAGGGAGAGCAATCAGAAGTTTAAAGACGACTGGTCACACAATTAAAAAAATACTTCAGCATATTAATCTGTTGTCTAACCTTACATAAACAACTTATATCTATAATATCCCTCAAAGGAGATTTTAATTCCTCTGTCAATTATTTTAAACTTTTCTTGAAATACCTAAAATACACATGCTTCAAATCGCAAACACTACACATTTCTTACTAGTCTTCTCTTCCTTAAACAACAGAATGTAGAATTCAAAACTACATCTTTCCATACCTAAAAGCATGTTCTTATTCACTATTTGATGCAGTCTTTTTTTTTTTTATTTTGCTGCTGTGAATTCTCTGCTCTGTTCTCTCCTCTGGAATGGCCTTCCCCTGTGTCTCCATATTCCAATGGCCATCCATTTTACAAGAAACACTTCATGTTTCCTACTTTATGGTGGATCCCATGGTAATTCTAGTTCCCACTGATCTTTTCCCGTGAGATGTAGTAGCACTCAGAATTCACAGACTACTCTCTGCACTTTGGCAGATTTATGTTCTGTCTGGTAATGGTCTGTAATTGCTTCATATATGCTAACCTTGCCTCCAAAACTAGTTTTTGAAGATTAATGAGACAAGAGCTTGACTTTTCCTTTCTGTGTAATTCCCCTAGCAGCAAGAAAAATACTAGACACACAGTAGGCATTCAAAGAAAATGTGTTCTTTTGAATTAAACTGATTTGAGTTTAACAAGATTTAAATGAAATTGTCTATCTTGTGAAAAGTGGCAACTTATACCTACACAAAACATTAAAGGAGCTCATGCTTTCTTGCTTAAGTTTTATGTCCAATTTGTTCCAGTCCCAAACCCCTCGACAAAAACAAAATCTTTTAATCTGTTTGCAAAATATTCCTTCCTTCCTCCCATCTTGCCACTGCAACTCTGTGATATACTGCCCTTGCCTATTACCCCTTTATAGCTGTTTTGTTAAAGTTCATACCGCAAAGACCTGTAAAAGAAATTTATGGCTCTAGGGATTTCAGCAAATTCTAAATAACCATAACAGGAACATGAAGCATTAATTAAAGACACTAGAGTCTAAGTTATAACAGGAATCCTGACATTTAAGGCCCTGGTACCATGTAAATTTAAAACAGTATGACAAACAGAGAGTAATTTGATGGTCAGGAGGTTATAATGGATACCTTAATACCTTTATCAAGAAAAAGTGCCTGTCCTTGCTCTAACCCCTATCAGGGGCTTCAGGGGCTTCCTTCTTAAAACACGGTGATGCCTAAATATTTTTGCCATAACTCACATATAAGCCAGTCTTTTCTTTAAGTACACCAGAGACAGTAACCCCCAACATTCACACAGCAATTTTCATTAAAACAATTTAATATTTAACATATGTTTGCTGCAAATTGTCCATTTTTTAGTTTACTGCAGGGCTATACTTAAGGCCAGGGCACAAGGAACACATCATGATACATAAGAGCAATCTCTCTCCAGGGAATATGAGGATTCTTGTCTAAAGGCAGGAGCTGATATTCCTGACTCACTCTTTCAAATCAAGCAATGGAATATGCTTTGCCTAACTTGAAATAAAAATGAAATAGTAGAGACTCAAGCTGTTTTAGGTGTTTAATACCTAATACCCTTCTTAAAATGTTGGATGTACATATTATGTATACTTGTTGAATGTATGTTCACACAAGGGACACAAATTGGTCCTCCAAGCTCAAAAGTGCTGCAAATACTTGTGTCCCACCCTCTTTTGTAGCTATTTTAATTCCTCCTAGAAGGGTAAACAGTCTCCTCTCTGTAAAATTCTCTGGCATATATTTTACCGTTTGTGATGTATCATTTTATCTTATATTGCTAGATTTCATGTATACAGTCTTATTCGAGTAAATGACAAATACTATAATTTATACTTGTATCCTCTGCAACACTCGGCATGGACTAAATATATTAGACACTTAATAAATATCTCTTGGTTGATTCATCAATTTACCACATGTGCTAATTGCAAAGTGACATCATTTGTCATTAACAAACACATAAATAAATTACCAAAAATCATATAAATTTGCATACAATCAGATTAAGCAAAATTAGCATCGGAGAAGCTAACCACCCTCTCCTTCAGGCCCTCCTCACACTTTATATCTACTTATTCCTCACTTACAATTCAGCTACTCGCTTGCCTTCTTTCTCTTTTCAGCTTTGTGCTGTTATTTAATATCTCACCAGTTGTGTAATTTCAGCTCCCAAATTGAATAAGACGTTCCCTCCAGTGGAACCCTCACCTTGACAAATAGCCAAATAGTAATTATTATTCCTTTCAGGGCTTGAGCTATGGAATCATGCCTGCAATATCCCAAGCTTGAGTGCCTAGAAATTTATGCTATACTTCCCTGTGTCGGAGTTTCCATCTGAGATCGTATTTCAAGCCCTCTCATTTTTTTTCCAATGTGATTAAGATAATTCCTTTATGAAGTTGGAGGCTCAGAGAGACGTTCGGAAAGAAACTTGATGTTTCCTATTTTTGCAAACTTGCTCTCCCCATTTCCTTTCCTATCATTTTAGCCACATTGAGAGAGAGGATTAATTTTGCAATGGTCTCTAATTTTTTTCTAAATGTGTGACCTCCATATTAATAGGAGCCAGAGGACTCATTCATCATATCTGGTCACTGTGAAACTGACATTTACAGGGTGGAATGTTTCTCGCTCAGGATAAATGGGTATCATTTGTAAAACATGCCGCACCCAATCGTAGGCTCCCATGGCTCTCAAACTACATTTTTAAGCAACAATATAAACCATTCCCCAAACTGAAAGGTCTTTTCAAATATTTACTGCCTACCTATGGAATTTTTATTCTGCTGGCTGCTGCCATCAATAATCCTGGGAGCTCCAAGCTAAGTGTTGTGTGTGACCTCCAAGGAAAGTCTTAGTGCTGCAGAATGGGGGAGGTGGGTTCTGTATCCTGCATTCCTCCTTCTGTCACTTTCTAGGGCCTATTACAGAGAAAATAAGGATTATAGAAGGCTTCTTTCAGCTTTATGATGAAAGCCCTCAACCTTTGCATTGCAAGTAAGCTCAATGTTTTTAAGCGTTTTCCACTTAAAGTGGAATATTCTTGCCCACTTTCTCCATGAGGACTTTGGATTACCCTGGCACACTGTAATTTTATAACTAGCCCTTTGCGTCTATCTTTTCTAAAGCCCAGTTTTGAGTTCAGACTCCTCTGTCACTTGGACTTGACAATCTTATTTCAGGCTCCTAATTCCACCATGAGGACCAGACCACCATCACCTCCCATCCCACCCCCGAAAGACAGCTGTGAATTTTGAAACTTTTGCTTTCTTTAGGATGCGCTCCATCTCACACTTCGACCTTCACATGCTGTTTTGCGTCCTGTCAGTGAGTGCACAACACAGTTCTTCAAATGGTTTCCACAAAAATTGACAGTCTCCACCCTAAGAATTCTGTAAGCTTCAGTAAGTATTGCAAGGTGGCAGATTCTCTTTTCTTTTCCCTTTCTCTCCTCTTCTCTCCCTCCCACCTCTCCTCTTTCTTCTCTCAATCTTCCCAAAAGCAAAATATTTTTCTTGCCTCCTATAGAATATTTTTAATCCCTTTCTCCAGACCCAGACACAAGTTCAACTTCCAAGTTTTACAAGAACTCACTTACTCTAATTAGGGTTTCATTCCAACAACAACAAAAATCTATGTTCCTCCTTAAAGGAATTTATGAGGTGGTAAGGCTAAAAAAAAACTACATTCATCTTATGCCATTCCTAGAGAATCTTTCTTGCTTCAATTAAAGTATAATTGCTCTGTCTTGAACAAACAAATGGTAAGCCTGGGCAGATAGTTTATGGTGACCCATGTCTGTCACTGGTTATAAGCTTACTGTCAGAATTTAAACATGTCCTTCTAGGTACTGCACTTAATAGGAAACAAGATAGATGGTTCTCAGCCCTTACAGAATTTATACTATGAATGAATGGTCAAAATTACATGGAAATTCTGTAAGAACCTATCTAAAAGGCTAAATATGAAGATTAAAAAAGTAAAGACGTTTAAAGTATTTAGACAGTCTGGCAATCACAGTCAATAAATGTTAGCTACACAATCCCTCAGTAGCTATGTATCTTGAATCCTCATAACAATGCAAATAGATGTTGTTACCATTTTATAGAATAGGATACCTAAGTATTAGGAGTGATTAATTAATTGTCTAAGGACATATAGGCAAAAGGTAGAGGACCCGCAATTACAATACAGTTGTTTCTGAACTTTAAGCATCCTGCATTTTGGTTTTGTGTACAAACTTCATAATTCATAGAATGAATATATACACATATTCATGAAAATTTCATGAAACATTAATACAGAAATTGAGGTTTTTAAAAAGTTAACCACATTTAACCATCATCCTGGACAAAAGGACATTTCTCTGTACCAAAAAGCCTCCTTAATGCCCCTCTCCATTCATAAACACTTTCCATTCTTGGAAAGTAGCCATTATAAAACATCAAATCACTTGCTTTCATTTATACTTTTACCAAATAATTATACATTTCCAAATAATACATGTTACCTTTGCTTGTTTGGGGATATTATGTAACTAAAATCATAGCCCAGACTCCTTACTATTATTACCTTTGTCATAAATCAGTGTTAAGTGTCTACTATATATATATTGGTCCAGGCATTTTTTTCTTGCCGTCTATTTAATTACCTCTCAGCAATTATCATGCTGTCTCAACTACTACAGGTTTAAAAGATTTACTTTCTGGTAGTATAAGTTCAAAAACCTCGTAAGAATGCTTTGGCAGAAGACATGAATAGACACTTTCCAAATGTGGACAACAGAAACATGAAAAGATTCTCAATATCCCCAATCAAGGAAAAGTATATCAAAATCATAATGAAATATCACCTGATACCTGTCAGAATGTCTAAAATCAACAACACAAGACATAGGTGTTGGTGAGGATATAGAAAAAGGGAATCCCTCTAGTACTACTGGTAGTCATGCAAAGTGGTATAGCTATTCCATGGTGGTATTTCCATTCCAGAAAACAGTATGGGGGTTACTCAGTAAGTTAAAAATAGAACTACCCTATAGTCCAGCAATCATACATTTTGGTATTTACCCCAAAAATACAAAAATACTAATTCAAAGGGATACATGCACCCCAATGTTTATAGAAACATTATCTACAATAGATAGCCAAGTGTTCATAGATTGATGAATGGATAAAGAAGATGTGATATACGTGTGTGTGTGTGTGTGTGTGTGTGTGTGTGTGTGTGTACACCCAATGGTATATTACTCAGCCATAAAAAAGAATGAAATCTTGCCAGTTGCAACAACATAGATGGAACTGGAGTATTATGCCAAGTGAAATCAGACAAAGACAAATACCATGTGATTTCATGCATATGTGGAATTTAAGATGTAAAGCAAATGAGGAGTGAGAGAGAGACCAAGAAACAGACTCTCAACTATGGAGAATAAACTGATGGTTACCAGAGGGCGGTGGGGAGGTGAGTAGGAGGATGGGTTAAATAGGTGATAGGCATGAGAGTACACATGACATGGGATACCTGGGTGGCTCAGTCAGTTAAGCATCTGACTCTTGATCTCAGCTCAGGTCTTGATCTCAGAGTCATGAGCTCAGATCCCACACTGGAAATTAAAGAGTATACTTGTGAGACGCACAGTGTAATGTATACAAGTGTTGAAAGTACAATATGGTTTACTTGACACTAGTAAGTATGCTGTATGTTAACTGGAATTTAAATAAAAACTTAAAAAAATACTTTGGCTTGTCCATATATATTTTGATTTTCTTGTGTTGATTTTAGCCATTCTGGCTTGTCATTCACATTTTGCCTTGTCATATATATTTTAAGTTTACTCTATTAAATGACATCTCATGATATAGTAAAAGATAGTTTTTTTGTTTTGTTTTGTTTTTTTGCTGCTTCATAGTGTCTATAGATGAAGGATAAATGACATCTGTAAAATACTGAATTTCCTAACCCATACAAATGGAACACTTCTGTTACTCTTAGATCATCTTGATTCTCTCTCTCTCTCTCTTTTTCTAGCACAGGATTTGTTATATATCTAGAAATTAAATGTTTATGCTATGTTATATAGTATCATTTTAAGTTTTGTTCTGTGTTTATGCTAGTATGTAAAACATAATAATAATCTTTGAATAATAAACTTGTTGAATTCTTAACTATAATGGTTTTCTATAGATTCCTTTGGACTTTCTACATATAGAAATGTATAATTTGCAAACTATGAATATTTCCTTTTTACTTTCCCATATATATTTTCTATGTAGTTATACACTTGTACATATCTATGTGTCTTGTTTATAATTTTTATTTTCTGTGTATTATATTTTGATATCTTAGTTGTTCTGGCTAGGGTGAGATTGTCCCTTCCAGGTCTATTGAGTTCTTAGAGAGGGGAAAATTCTCAGCCAGGAGCATGCCTTTGATTGCAAACTAGCCAATCCAGAGCAATACCTTCTCTATATGGCTCATACTGCACTGGAAGCAATATGGCTCTGCCTTAAACAATCCAAGACCAGTTGCTAAACTATCAGGGACCACCCTTATGGCTTAGAGCCTGTCAAAAGTATTCAAAGTAGCCAATCCAAAAGTGTTGACCCTACCCTGCATGGTTTCCATAGAAAATCCAAATAAAGGTTTTAGCCTAGAAACTCTCTTTGCTCCAGCTCCACTATCCCCTGACTGAAGCTGGTGCTTTCCCAGGTGACCTTGTCTGAAAGGTCTTGACTCCTGTTTCTAGGATCTGTGAGTATAAAAAACTTTGTTTTCTTGAGTCTCTTCTGTGTCCCTTCTTGTGATCATACCTGACTGCCCATCACATAAATGAACACAAAACAGTATGCATATGATTTTGGTTTAGGAACTCAGACTGTCCACACAATATTGAACAGAAACAATGATAGCAACTACTATCTTTATCTAATTCTCACTTTAACAGAGAATGTTTTCTTTTTCCAGTAATTATAGTTTCTATTGGTGTTGGTTAGTTTTGATAGAGATTCTTTATCAGATAAGACCATTTAAATCAGATTAGCTCTCCTCTAATCTTAATTTGCTTTAATGAGTTGCTTAATTTGCTAAAATGATGTTGACTTTGTCAATTTTCCTACATCTTTGCATGACCATCCGGTATTTCTCTTCAATTCTGTAAATCACAAGTTTTATTGATTTTTAAAATGTAAGCTGACCTTACATTCTTGAGATTAACCCAATTTGGTAATACATAAAATGAGCAAAGGACTATTGGTAGATACAGTTTAACATTTGATTTTTTTCATTTGTATTCATAATATTGGTCTAATTTTCCTTTATCAATTCCCATAGATTTTTGGTATCAAGTGAGAATGGTTTTCTAAAATATGTTGTGGAACATACTCTCCCTCCATTGTCTGGAAGAATTAGCATAATAGAATTCCTTGTGCCTTAAATGTTTAATAGAACTTAATGATACAACCATTGAACCCAGAGGCTCTTTCTTTATGGAATTTTTAAATATTAATTCAATTTCTTTAATAATTATAAGACTATTTAGGCATTCTATTTCTGCCTAAGTAAGCTTTGGTAAATACTTCTTTATGCAACATTTTCAAATTAACATCAATTTGTTAATTTCTTCTTATATCTATTAAATATCCAAAGGGTCTCTAGTGATATTTCCTTTATCATTCCTGAGATAAGTTAATTAAGGTTTTGTTCCTGTTAATCACATTTGCCTGAAGTTTATGGATTGTATTAGTCTATTTAAAGAACATTTTTGAGCTTTAAGACTACTGTAATAATATTTTCTATATGCTTTGTTTTTATTATTTCCTTCATTATCTTTCATTTTGTTGTTCTTGCATAAATTTGAGAAGGATGTTTACTTAACTAATTCAATTTCTCTTCATTTCATATATATATATACACCAAAAATCATAAATTATATTTTAAGTTTCTTATGAAGACCTACCAAATGACCTAAAAATATCATCTTGGGGGGAAAAAAAAGACAAATTGGAATCCATCATCCTTACACAGTTTTGTTATTCAAAAGATACTTAATGTAAAGCTAAACCACAAACTCAGAATATATTGGCAAATATATCAAGATATGATTAAGAACTTATATTCTGAGTATATGATGTAACTCTTACAATTCAACAAGACAGATTTAAATATGAGTGAAATATTTGAATGGGTACTGCTATAAAGATATACCAAAAGTAAATATGCATTGAATATACTTATCATTAGCCATTCAGGGAGTACAAATTAAACTACAGTGAGACCACCATCCAACACCTACCAGAATAGCCAAAGGAAAAAAAAGACAAAATACCAGCGTTTTTAAGGTTGTAGAACAACTGGAATTCCAATATGTTAGATGGTAGGAACTCAAAATTATAAGTCACTTTAGGAAACTGCTTGGCAAATTTTCATAAAATTAAGCATATTTTATAGGATCCAACAGTACTACTCCCAGGTATTTTTGAAAAGAAACAAAAATATATGTCCAAATAAAACCATACTGAGTGTGTCATAATAGCTTTACTCATAGTAGTCAAAAACTGGAAACAATTCAATGTCCATCAGCTGTTGAATAGGTCATCAAAATGTCGCATAGTTGTTAATTGAAATACTATTTAGCAATTAAAAAGAATGAACTGTTGACATGTGGCTGAATCTCTTGAGCACTATGCTAATTGAAAGAAGTCAAACACCAAAGATGGAACACTTCCTTCCATTTATGTGAAATTCACAGAAGATGAAACTAATGACTGAGCACTGTCCAGTGGTCACCAGAAGCTAAATGGGAGGTAATGAAGGGCTTTGCTACAAAGGAGTACCAGGAGCTTGAGAGAGTTCTAGAAAAATTAGATATCTAATTATAGTGGTCATTATATAATAGTGTAGAATAAAGCCACTTGTAAAACAAATTTAAATCTTTGTGTTTTAGAAATTAGGTAAATGTAGATTTAGAAAATGAATATATAGGAAATAATGTCAGAGAACTTTAATTTACAGAACAAGACTTAGTGTTTTGTATGTGTTTAATAAAAAAGTAAACTAGAAATTAGAGCTGATGTCTGATTAAGGCAAATTCCTCTTACTTAATTCCTTCCTTAGCTACTTTGATAATACAGGCAAAGAAGTTTATTATTCAGTAGATCTACTTGTATCTTTAATATCTGCTCTTCTTGGCTCATGTAGAGTACCAGGGTAAAACTGAGGTCTGTGTCTCTCATGGTCAAGTCCTTTTAACCATTATCCAAGTAGGAGTTTAAATGAACAAAATTCAGGAACAGGACATAACTGGACTACTATTATGTCAACTAACTGGACATAATGTTCAACTCAATATGTATCAATTGTGGTAGCTGAACCACATCCAATTGGTTTGGCTCGAACTACATCTCCCAGAATCACCATCCCCTCCGCTTGCAGGGCCAGATTAGAGCTGGACAAAAGAGCAAAAGAGGAAGTTGTGTGAGATTTGGATGGTGGAAGTGAAGCAGTAGTCCTTACTCTCTCAAGGTTGTTATGGCTGGATTTGGTGAGAGCAGTTGCAGAGATCGTGGCAGATTCTAGCTATTTCTATCTTTACTTTGTATTTAGCTCTTAAACCTGTTGACCAACAGCAGTCCCAGTCCCATCTCCAAATGCTTGGGGGGCAGATCCATAGAGGTATGAGCATAGCATCCTGTAAACCTACCCATTAGCCTCATGTCCATAGTTCCTCCAGTGGCTTTGCTTCTCAGAATAGTTGCTTGGCGATTCTTGTGATGCTCTATCTTCCCTCTCTTGTCCAGCTATTCCTACAATATTAATTCTTATAATAAATCACTTATTCTATTAATTCAGAGGAAAATATGCTGACTGTATCTAAGAATATTACTACACATGTGCACGCACACATACACACATACACAAACACACACAGTTGTTTAGGCATCCCGGATTTTTTGTCTCTTGCAGCATCATCTGAAGGGATAGGTTTCAAATTGCATGAACAAACTCCATGATAAGGCATAATTTTGAATTTAGCAGAGAGCACTTCAAATCTCTTATATTAACTACTCTCTTCAAATCCTCCATATTTAACCAATTTCCAAGTTGAAGGGAACTAGTTGGTCTAGAGAAGACAGTTACTGAAGGCTCTTAAATCTGTTCCCCATAGGCTCTCACCTTCCATTACATTGGCCCAGAATAGTCACTGTGGTAGTGGGGCTCCAAAATAAAGAAAGAATATAAATCTTCTTGAAATTGAGGGTCAAAATCACACATTTCTTCTGTTGTATTCCATTGGCTAAAGCAATTCAGAAAGCCTGTTTACATTCAAGAGTGGAAAAACGGATTCTTGTTTAACAGAAGAAGCTTAAAGGATATGGCTTCCCTCCCCCAAATTACCATTGTAATTTTCATAATGAATTCTCTTTTTTAAAAAAATAAATTTATTTTGTATTGGTGTTCAATTTACCAACATACAGAATAACACCCAGTACTCATCCAGTCAAGTGCCCCCCTCAGTGCCCGTCACCCATTCACCCCCACCCCCCGCCTTCCTCCCCTTCCACCACCCCTAGTTCGTTTCCCAGAGCTAGGAGTCTTTATGTTCTGTCTCCCTTTCTGATATTTCCCACACATTTCTTCTCCCTTTCCTTATATTCCCTTTCACTATTATTTATATTCCCCAAATGAATGAGAACATACACTGTTTGTCCTTCTCCGATTGACTTACTTCACTCAGCATAGTACCCTCCAGTTCCATCCATGTTGAAGCAAATGGTGGGTATTTTCATAATGAATTCTCTTTTTTTTATGATTTTATTTATTTATTCATGAGAGATGTGGCGGGTTGGGGAGAGAGAAAGAGAGAGACAGACAGAGACTAGTGAGAGAGAGAGAGAGAGAGAGAGAGGCGCAGAGATATAGGCAGGCCTCCTGCAAGGAGCCGGATGCAGGATTCGATCCCAGATCTGGGATCATGTCCTGAGCCAAAGGCAGACGCTCAACAACTGAGCCACCCAGGCGTCCCTGAATTCTCTTTTTAAGTGAGATTCAGAAAGTATTGTGAAGAAATAGCTTTTTAGCAGATGAATAGTTCCCTGACATTAATCTTTCCTCTCCCTGGGAGAAAGAAAAGAAGTCCACCTCTTCCTCTCTCACAGTGTTATACACCACCCCACCTTCAGCCTCCCATCAACATGCACTGCTCTGAAATCTCAGATAGGTGTTGAAAATCTATTGGGAGAAATAAAACCAGAGGTCTTCTACATACTTCCTTACCTATTATTCAACTTGAACTTTAGATCTAATCAAAGATTAAAAAAACAAAGTCTGAGTCCATTTGATGCCATTAATATCTTCTTTTCAGTGTCTATAGTTGTGACTCTAAAACCAAAGGTTTCCAATCTTGCTGATAATCAAATGAATCTGGGGAATTTTATAATATATAAGTTCTTGAGCCATAATCCCATATGCACTGAATTAACAGCTTTGTGAATATGGTCAAGACACCCATATTTTTATTGCCACTGACAAATGAAGAAGTGAGGTTGCAAATAGTTTAAGTCACCTCTCAAAAAACAAAAAGAAAACCCAACAACCACCATTAGAGGAGTTGGTAATAGAAACCAAAGATCTGGATTCCTTGTTCAATACACACAAGGAATTCCTTTTATTCACATTAGGACCTTTTAATGCAATTTCAAATAATTCTGACACCCTATCTTTGATTATACATCATTAATTTGACATGCTCCAGGAGAATTCCAGCATAGGTTATCTAGAAGTAATCTGATTTCCATGTACATTGATTTTGCAATTTTCAATCTTTACTATGGTTCTATATCTAAATCTATTTTCAAGAAATTTACCATCATCTGCAAAATTTAATAGACTTATGATATGACATGCTATATTTATCACTTATATGACATCTCTTACATAGAAAAGACAAAATATTGTAATTTAAGTTACTTTGGCCTATTGTCAATATTGTCAGTGTCTGACAGAGAATTTCTCTTTTTTACTTTTTCCCTGTCCTTCAAGTAAAATTGCCCTTTTTATTCATTTTTGCCCTACCCAAGACTGGCAGCTGATTTTGAAGTGTCAGACCATTATTTGTTTTTTGGGGTGTTACCATTTATTGCAAGGAGGATAAAATCAATGTGACATTTCCAGAACAATGATAGATGACAATTGTGAGTGGTCTTTAAATGCAGAAGACTAATTTTTAAAAATGTCACAAGTGTACTATTTCAGACTTTGTCAAAGATAAAGCAGTAAAACTTATAGACGTAAAAACTAATATTTCACTATGTTACTTGCAGATAAACCTATAACAATGTAAGTATAGCATCTTTATCTAAATATTGCCTTACTACTAGCTAGGATAACTATAGTATAATATAGAAGTCCATTGATTTGGGCCCTTTAGAAGCAAAATTAGAGGCTTTGAGTGTGTGTGTGTGTGTGTGTGTGTGTGTGTGTGTGTGTGTGTGCGTCCACATGTAGTTTCAGACTGTGGATAGAAGGACTTTAAGCTTGTATGCTCTATGTATCATATTTATCTATTCCTGTCTATATGACCCTGAGAAAGTTACATACCCTCTCTATGTTTCACTATCCCCATCTTTCATAAAAAAACACCACTGGATGTTAACCCAAAGCTTAAAAGGAAAATATAGACAAAAAAATCTTAGAATAGTGGCCTGACACACAGTAAGCACTCAAATGTTAGAAACAGTACAATAGCTTTTGTTTTAAAATGATACAATGTCAACAGCCGATTGTTCATATGAGCAGAAATTTTTACATTATCATTTTGTTATTGCTCATGCTTTCTAATTGATCTTTAAATTCATTTTATGCAGGGCCTTGTTTGCATTTTACCTTGTTTCAGTGAATCCAAAATAAAATTGTGTGCATTCTTTAAAAGCAAAGAGATGTATTTATTTATTTACTTTACACACACACACACACACACACACACACACACACACACACACACATAGAGGGCATGAGTGGGAGGGGGAGAGAGAGAATCTCAAGCAAACTCCACATTGAGTGCAGTATCTGGGGGCTCAATCCCACGACCCTGAGATCAAAACCTGTTATGAAACCAGGAGTCAGACACTTGACCAACTGCTTCACACAGGGGCCCCAAATTTTGTGCATTTTGTTAACTCTGGGACTGATGGTTAAGAAGCAACTGAGCAGGAAACTAGGAAGCAATTGCACAGTTCCCACCGATGATCCTTTTCAGAAATGAGATTTGTGGTTTGAAGGGACTAAATGTAAGTCACAATCTGGAATTTTCCCTCTAAAGACTCTGACTTTTGGAAGGGGCAAAAGATTTAGCAGGAATTTAGAACAAACATATCAGAGAGTCACTTTCTTGCTCTGCCCAATTGAACTCCTAGTAGGAAAAAGAAGAGAAAAGCAGAAAAGCAAGGGGAAAAATGCCCCATTGCTTTCCATACTGATAGTTACTGGATACCCTATTGATACCTAGTTACCCCTTCGAGATTATTCAGTCTGCATAAATCCAGGGGCTTCCCTGAAGATGAAGGTTTCTCTTCTCTTAATTATATGTGTATAAAAGCCATCTTGCTTTCTGGAATATTAGTTTCTTTGAAAGAGTTCTTAAATAGTAAACCATAAATTCTAAATAACATCAGTATGCCTGCTAACATTCATAATGTGTTTAACTCATGAAATCTTATGTTTGTGAAAGACCTGCATTCAAATTTCAACTGTAAAACTTATGAATTTTGTGATATTGAACAAATTATTTAATATCTCTGCATCTCCATATCCCTCACCTACTCAGTGGAGATAACAATGCTTAACAGCAGCAAGTGTCTTGAGATAGCTTGAGGATTATACTGTTAGCTTGAGAATTACACTGTTACACACACACACACACACACACACACACACACACACACACACAAGGCTTGAGAGAGGATTCCCAGAGCCCAAAGATTCTCAAATTATGTTTTTACTGCCCATTCCTTTGCTGTCCTGCCCAACCCTTAGTACTTTTTGCATAGTACTTACATAGTTACAAATTGCTTAGTTTACAAATTGGTCTTAGTGGTTGTCAGTGTTAATAGTATTCAAGATAATGAGATCATGAGTCAGTAGAGAAGTGGAACCTAGATCCCAATAGGCTTTTGTGCTACTGCCATCACTTCATAACCATCCTTGCCCTAACCACCACAATTATGAAGCTTCAGAGGAAGAAAGAACTTCAGGATAAGGCCAAGGGTGAGCAGGGTGGGAATACATATATAACATATTCTTGGCCAGTTTCTGCCTCAAACCCAATGAAAGCTCCTCAGCTGGACCTTACAAAATAATTCTTAGGTCACAACAAATCACCACCACCAAGAACAGAAAGAACAGAAAAACCAGCACAGACTTCTTTCCTTTTTTCTGCTTGTCCCATCAATGAATCTCTGTCCACTGTTTACTAGTCTATTGACCAGACAAAACCTATCAGTCTAAAGAAAAGTGTGTCAAAGGTGTGCAAGACAAACAACACCGCTTGCTGAAACACCTACAGCAACAACTTGGATGCTTCCAGGTAGGAGAAAGCCTGGACATTATTTTACCCACTGAAGTCCCATAAAGAAGAGCCATAAAACCCCCTTGGGCCCCATCCCTTTAATATTTTCATTCAAGTTTCACCTCTAATATTACTATAAAATAAAACACATAATGCTTAACCCTGACTCGTTGTGATTGGAGAAAAAATAAGCAGAGGGCAGGGTTGGGTAGGGATAAATCCAGAAAGCAGAGAAGATTTTGCAGCACTTACTGGAGACCAAAGACATTTTAATCACATTCCAGAAATGGCACCTCCAAATCAGGACTTACCATCACAGTCTTTGATGTCCTCTGTTCTAGGTTCCAGTAAGAATTGTGTGCAAAGAACAAAGTCAGGCATATGAATGCCCTCTACTTCCTTGCCAGTTAAAGTGTGGCCTTCAAACGAATAGCACTGGTATCATCTGGAAGTTTATTAGAAAAGTAGAACCACAGGCTGTTGGTCATGACCTCTAAAATTCCTCAGGTGAAATCTGCAACCAGTCTCCGTACACTGCAGGCAAGGAAGAAAGAGGCAGGCCCCTCCAGGTTGGAAGCTGGTATTTTAATGAGCACAGGAACTTAAGGAGGCTTGTCCCTGGGGGCCAGGCAGAGCAAAGAGATCTCCAAACTACCTGCCACAATCTTAAGAATTTATATAAAGGCCTTAATTGGGCTCAGCGATATATCTCATCCCGATAGTCTCCATAACACACATTGCTTCTCAAGGATGCATCTTAAAATGGCTTCAGCTATAGGAACAGGGGGTGGAAAGTACATTCCAAGAACAATGGAGGGGTGAGGTTCCTCTCATTGCCTGGGGCGGCTCTTGGGTCAACTGGCGGTCACATCTTCTCCATGACCTTCGCCAACACAGGCCCACCTCAGACTCAGCAAACCAGGAACTCAGGGCACACAGGAAGGATTCTGGGTTGTAACAAGATTTTCAGGTGATTGATTTACTCATTAAATTTTTAAAAGCACTGCTCTAGTCTTAAGAGATATATGCTGTAAAGTTTAAACCAGTCACCAGTGAGGACAGTTGTATGAACCCAACCAGGATTCCTTGCAGAAGCCAAAAATAGGCCTAAAGCCTAGATCAGTGGTTCTCAAAGTGTGGGCCCTCTAGGGGGCCCAGCAGAAGCAGCATCACCTGGAAATTTGTTAAAAATTCAGATCCTTTGTCCCTCTCTAGAAGTACTGAGTCAGAAACTGGGGTGGAGTCTAGCAATATGGGGTTTGGCAAGCCCTGCAGGTGAATCTGATACATGCTAAAGTCTGAGAATCACCCACCTCCAGCTAAAATGCAGTTGTTAGACCACTTCTTGGCCTAAGAAAATAATTCCCTTCAGAGGGAAGGGTAGCCCTGCAATATCTTAATTGTGGACTTTTGGCTTCCAGAGATGTGAAAAATACATTTATATTGTTTCAAGCCTTCCAACTTGTGGTAATTTGTTAGAGAAGCCCTAGAAAACTAATACTGTCCTACTCCTCTAATTGAGAAGATCAATATGGCTACTGACAGTCAAGTGGAAGGCTTTTAAGTATGAAAACATCCTAAAGTGATTTTATGATAATGCTATAAGAGCCAGATCAAAGAACAACTAATAAAGGGGGACTGTTTATGTATTCTCCACCTTTGAATCAGAAAACTACCTCTAATGTCAACCTTGTGCTCAGCATCTTCAACCCTGTGTAGGACTGGGTCCCTACTACATCCTCCCAGGCAGAGGTCTGTCCTCAACATCCAAATGTTGACAAAAAACACATCATAATTTATCACCTCTCCTGTCAATACTTAGTAAATCATAAAGAGTTATCATTTTGTGGTATTTTGTTGTCTCCTTCCCTATATTTTATTATGACATAAGTGATGCAAACTTACAGGACTAAAACCACCAGTAGCTCAGCGATTGCTGAGTCTAAATGGCTCAGATTTTAAGTGTTTGATTTAGAAGAACTGATTCTTGAATGTGCTAAGCCTCATGCCCCATATTTATAACCCAGTGGTCTTCAAGTATTTGGCTTGCTTCCCATTAAAATAATTTTGAATATAAACATAAATCCTCATACATTTTTGCACTGACATCTAAAATCTTTTGCCATAAGTTACAATGGGTAGTTTTCAATCTCTTGTCAATTTTGACACTTTAAGATAACATTAACTTTCTCTTAAATGTATCCAGTGGAATCTGAATATCATTACTATATCCACTTTCATATATTTAAAACTACATTTTTCACAGTGAAAAAAACTATCGACAAAATAACAAGGCAACCTACTGAGCAAGAGAGATATTTACAAATGATATACCAGTTTAGGGGTTAACATCTAAGATATATAAAGACCTTACACAGGTCAACACCCAAAAACAAACAATCCAATTAAAATGACATTTTAATTAATGACTGAATAGATATTTTTCCAAAGAAAACATAGAAATGGCCAATTGATGCATTAAAAGACATTTAACATCACCAAGCATTAGGGAAGTGTAAATCAAAACCACAATAAATCACCGTACACCAGTCAAAATGGATAGAATAAAAAAGACAAAATATAACAAGTGCTGGTAAGGATATGGAAAAAAAGAAACTGTCTTGCACTAGTGGTGGGAATACAAATTGGGCATCTGCTTTTGGATATGGTATAGAGGTTCCTCAAAGAAATAAAAATTGGTTTACCATAAGATCTCACAATTCCACTACTGGGTATTTACCCAAAGAAAACAAAAAGACTAATTCAAAAAGATACATTCAACCCTATTTATCAGAGCATTATTTATAATAACCAGGATATGGAAGCAACCCAAGTGTCTACCAATAGATTGGTACACATGTGTGCGTGCACATACACACACACACACACACACACACACATTCACACACTCAGGAATATTAGCCATAAAAAATAATGAGACCTTGCCATTTGCAACAACATGGATGGATCTAAAAAGTATATAATGCTAAATGAAACAAGTCAGAGAAGGATAAATACCATATGATTTCACTCATGTGGAATGTAAGAAACAAAACAAAAGAAAAAAAAAGAAGAAAAAAAGAAACAAAACAAAGAAAAAAAAAAGACAAATACAAAAAAAACCCACACAGACTTTAAATATAGAGAAGAAAGTACTGTTTGCCAGAGGTGATTTAGGTGGAGAGATGGATGAAATAGATAAAGGAGATTAAAAGTATACTTATTATAGTTATTACTGTTGAGTCATTATATTGTACATCTGAAACTAACATAATAACACTATGTTAATTATACTTCAATAAAAAAGATTAAAAGTATATATCAAAAACTTCAAGAGGGGCATCTGGGTGGCTCAGTAGGTTAAGTGTCTACATGGTTTTGGCTCAGGTCATGATCTCAAAGTCCTGGGACTGAGCCCCACGTAGGGCTACCAACTTCTTGAGATTCTCCTTCCCCCTCCCTTTGCCCCTCCCCCCACTCTGTGTCTGTCTAAATAAATAAATAAATAAATAATAAACGAACAAATAAATAAATATTTTAAAAATCTTTAAGAGTTAGAAATTTTACATCCTCTTTTTCCTATTTCCATGATGCTATATTCACTTTATATATATAAATATATTTCCTATTTTGTGCCAATCATATGTAACTTATGCTGAAAAGCCTATTATTGATCACCTTGCCATTTTATCAGATTCCTGTACAAACTACAAACAATATGTAAATTGAAATTTAATTTTAAACTTTCTGTGACTATAAGTTTCTAAATACTGTAAAATTTATCTTAAATAAGTTATCACAATTATTAATATAAATTGTTCACACTAAAAATTTCAGTAATTATACTTTAGAAGATTCTTTAAATCTCCTGATAAAATAAAGCTGCTTCCCATGAATGTTACTGATTCATCATCAATTCTATACTTTCCTTATGTCTGTTGAATTTTCTACAGGTAACATGCAGAAACACAGTATCAGTCAGAAAGGACCAGGTTATGAAAAAGTAATTAGCAACCTCCAAGTTAAAGCAAGCAAGTAAACAAACAAAATTGCCTATTTTTCTCACACTCTATGCATTTAATGCAAGTCAGCTGTGGCTTTGCTCCATGTCTGCTGATTCCAAAATTCAGCCTGTCAGACCAGCTGCCATGTTAAAAGTTGCTAGTGGCCATGGCAGACAGAATATTACCAGGAATTAAATCCTTCATCCCATCCCAGAAATATGCCATTTTGACTTCCAAATCATTGGTAAGACATGAAATCCTAATATGTGCTGGAAGGGTAGGACTCCAAAAATTCTTGACTTGCTGTACTGATTACCACAGTTCCTTCTTGCGGCCACTAAATATTTAGATCACCACCCCCTCTCTTATAGGTAAATTGGAAAAGATGTGATTATGAAAGAGAAAGTAAAAAAGGCAAAATGGAGTAAGTCTTCAATTGGAGCAGGTTAGTTGTAAGAAAGGACAAGTTTGGAATTCGAGGATCAGACAGTTGATTCCCTTAAAATTCCCCATGCCCAGGCACCTTTCAGGTGGTCTTCATTGAGTCCTAGGGTAGATATAACAAGTTTGATGACCACTGGTTCTAGCCCAAGAGGGAGGAAACAATGGTATGTACTTTAGGCAGAACAGAGGATATCATTTGCTTTTAAAATTGAAGAAATGAAATTTTAGAAGAATTAAGGAGTTTTCCCAAAGAGTCACAATTAGTGACCTACAAAATTGATATAACAGAAAAAAATAACATATTTTTTATTGTGTATGTGTAAGAGGCAAAGAAACAAAAAGAACAGCAAAGACTGAGGGAAAAAAATGTATAATTTTGGTGTTGAGCCTGGATTCCAGATCTTTTCCTGGATACAAGAACCTACTGCAACATGTAAGGCTGAACATTAAAAAATAATAATAATAAAAACAAACAAAAAACAAAACAAAAACAAAACATCAGTGGTCATAAGTTGAATAATTTTATAAGATGCTATAATGATATTCTCATGATACAAGCCAAACTTCTGCCTAGACCTATTTTGGTATAGTTAGGAAAGTGAAGAAAGGTGGCATTTAAAAACTTCTCTTGAATTATTTGTGTTCTTATTAGTATGGATTATGGGTAAGCATGTACACAGCTTGTCAGTTCCTCCATTTTCTCCTTGCATTATTGGGAAAACAACACGTGCCTACAAACCAAGCTTTAGGGCAATGACTTACTGCCATGATATAAAGCATTCATAATTGTTTCCTTGAAAGTTTCAAGACCCTAGCTCCCAAGGTCATCTATTATCTGCACTTTGCCATCTGACCATTTATCTAGTGCATTGGGATTGTCACTTCAAAGAACTGACCTTGCATTTTGATGATACAACTGCATATGAAAAAGTGGAGTAATTTTTTTGAGGACTACTAAGAAATCTCAGTAGGAATATAAGAAAACCATAATAATTGTTTCAAAAAAACAACTGTTTACTTATCTGCAAATTTCTATAATTCAAGTTTAGAATAAACTGAAAACAGTTTGACAGATGCAAAACTGCTGGAAATTTTTATTACTAGGTAGAAATGAGTCATTTTTCTTTTTGTTCCAGGAAAATACTCTCCCCATAGAGGAGAAAAATGAGCTCATTTCAACCTAAAAAAATCAATGGGTCCAAAAAAGAAGAAGAAGAAGAAGAAGAAGAAGAAGAAGAAGAAGAAGAAGAAGAAGAAGAAGAAGAAGAAAGAAAGAAAGAAAAATTCTAAATTAAAGGGGCCATATTTCATATAGGTACGATACTACTGATATATTGTCAATAAGACATGCTCTTTGAACTTCCTTCTATGGGAGAAAACGTTTTCACTAAATTACCCACAGTTACTCCTTTAGTCTGTGTCTTTCTTTCCCTCTCTCTTTTTCTTTTCCTTTCTTCTTTTCTTTCTTCTTGAATAGAGACGCTTTTGAGCTGACAACTATCTTTTCTCTATGCAAACTATTCATTTAGCTTCATTAACTCTACTCTCTAACCCACTGATCCTCCAAGACTCGTTAAATGCACCACCTTCTTTATGTTACCTTGCGTGTATATAAATTTCACTAAACTCCTTTAGGGTGATACTCTGTCATCTAAAATAGACTGCTTGCTGTTAGTTATCTTTTGTTCACTAATTGATAGAAAGTTCTCTGAAAAGAGTTATGGGAAGGATATCAATTTTCTTCATTTTCCATGGATACTCAGAGCACCAAAGAACTCAAGATGAGCTGAGCCCAAATATATGAAAGAAAACATCATGCTTTAATTTCTATCTGTATTCCAAACCCTTACATTGTCTCCCATCAAGTCAGTTTCAAGTGATATGGGCTGAGATGGCTCTTTTCTCCTTAGAGACTAATGGCTTAGAAGGAAGCAGGCAGAATGATTAACTAACTGGTTGTTTTCTCCTGAGCCCCACCCTGAGTCCTACTTGACCTAATTAGGATGTATAATCAAAGTAGGTAGAGTTGAATTTGGTTGCTACATTGGTTTCAAGGGCGCAGGGAAACTTTCACAAAGAAAACCTTCCTGCTCTCCTCTCCAGCAAGCCAAGATGCCGAAAGGGAAGAAGGCGAAGGGGAAGAAGGTGGCCCCGGCCCCTGCCGTGGTGAAGAAGCAGGAGGCCAAGAAGGTGGTCAACCCCCTGTTCGAGAAGAGGCCTAAGAACTTCGGCATCGGACAGGACATCCAGCCCAAGAGGGACCTCACCCGCTTTGTCAAGTGGCCGCGCTACATCCGGCTGCAGCGCCAGAGGGCCATCCTGTATAAACGTCTCAAGGTGCCTCCCGCCATTAACCAGTTCACCCAGGCCTTGGACCGCCAAACAGCTACACAACTGCTTAAGCTGGCGCACAAGTACAGACCAGAGACTAAGCAAGAGAAGAAGCAGAGGCTGTTGGCCCGGGCCGAGAAGAAAGCTGCGGGCAAAGGGGATGTCCCCACTAAGAGGCCGCCTGTCCTTCGAGCTGGGGTTAACACTGTCACCACCTTGGTGGAAAACAAGAAGGCTCAGCTGGTAGTGATAGCCCATGATGTGGATCCCATTGAGCTGGTTGTCTTCCTGCCTGCCCTGTGTCGTAAGATGGGGGTTCCTTACTGCATTATCAAGGGGAAGGCCAGGCTGGGGCGTCTGGTCCACAGGAAGACCTGCACCACTGTCGCCTTCACACAGGTTAACTCGGAAGACAAGGGAGCTCTGGCTAAGCTGGTAGAAGCCATCAGGACCAATTACAATGACAGATATGATGAGATCCGCCGCCACTGGGGAGGCAACGTCCTGGGTCCGAAGTCAGTGGCTCGCATCGCCAAGCTGGAAAAAGCAAAGGCTAAAGAACTGGCCACCAAGCTGGGCTGAGTGGACGCTGTTGAACTTTCTGTACATAAAAGTAATAAAAGGTTCTCTTTCAAAAAAAAAAAAAAAAAAAAGAAAACCTTCCTTATGAAGAAGTGTTTCAGTGTCTGGCTCTATCTTCACCCCTTGTATCATTCTGAAATCAGGAACACACTGCCTGTGCTTCTTAATCATATTTTCCTATAGCTTAATGTATTATTTCAGATTTTGATGAATGCTTCAAGATGATGTAAATAAGCTATTTGCTTATTCTTTCATTGACTAAGATCCTAAGGAATGAGGACCAGTATTGTTTTATTTGCAATTATCTACTTATATATCATTTAATATCTGTTGCATCACAGGATCACAATGAAAATTTGATGGAAAAATGAATGTCATAATGGGATTCTCACCAGCTATATTGGAACTGCTCTGAATTGGTGAGGGCTTTTTAGAATTTTTGGTGAATCTGTAATACACTCTCATAATATATCCTTTCACTTACCTCCAGTGAACTGACTAGTTAGGCCTGTGGTTTACTAAGATTCTTTTTGTTCCTCTCAAAGAAAGAGATCAAGATGGGTATCAGATAAAGCCTCATGAAGATCTAAACAAGAATTGACTACATTATTGCTTCTATTTGCCTAACTGGAAGTGATAAGAATAACAACTCAAATTCATAAGTCAATGTTGTTTTGTTTCATTGTTGTTGACAAGACCCTCTGAAATGTTTTGGGATTTTTGTATCATTGCTGGTATTCCTGGTCCCTATGATATAGAGTGGTATGCACCACAATATCTTGGGAAGATACCTGTGAGATATATATATATATCTGCCACAATATCTTGGGAAGATACCTGTGAGATATATATATATATATATATATATATATATATATATATATATATATATATCTGCCTCCAAACCCTGCTCCAAGATTCAGTTTTCCAGGAAAGAAATTTTATCCTATGTGTTGTGAAAAAGCATTCAAAGTGTTTTTGATAAGCACCACCAGGTAGGCAATACTACAATGAAATGATGAATTACCATACAGTTCACTTCATATTTCAAATTACACCCACCTATGTTGTTCAATGTAGTCTTTTATTAATCTTTAAAAATAACCAAGGCCGGGGCACCTGGGTGGCTCAGTGGTTGAGCGTCTGCCTTAAGCTCAGGTTGTGATCCTGGGGTCCTGGGATCGAGTCCTCACATCAGGTTCCCCACAGGGAGCCTGCTTCTCCCTCTGCCTGTGTCTTTGCCTCTCTGCGTCTTTCATTTATAAATAAATAAATAACATCTTTAAAAAAAGAAAAATAACCAAGGCCTTTTTAATTTTAATTGGATGCTTATTGTTGGGGGGAGCTTTGTTGTTCACTTATCGACCACTACTTGGGGATTTGTTTCTTTTATTCCTATAATTTATGCTTTTAACTTTAGTGATTTTCCCTTTTCCATTTTTGAGTTTATTTTGTTTTGTTTTTTTTTGAGTTAACTTAATAAGTGGACCTATTTTCAATTTTTCTTCTCTCTTGCACATGTTTTTTTTTTTTTAATAAATGCACTTGAAACTGTAACTGTCTCTTCAAATATCACTTTGTTGAATAAAACAGGCATTTCATGTTTATTTTGATTATTTTCCAAATAATGGTATTTTCATCATTTAATTTTTATTCCCAGATATTTGATTTTTTTTAATGTCTAACTGTTATCCTGAACAAAACATGCTGATATCAAATGTTTGGTATTTGTTCAGATCCCCTTTATGCCCTTGAACTCAGTTCATTTTTATGTAAGTTCTATGTTTGTTCTATTTGTTTAAATTTCTACAATATCTTTACTCATTTCGGATCACTTTAACTGTGAAATTCTTATTTTCTATTTTAGTTTTTAAAAAAATATTTATTTATTTGAGAGAAAGAAAAAGCAAGCATGCTTGCACAGTGGTGGGGAGGGGCAGAGGAGGAGAGAATCTCAAGCAGACTTCCCACTGAGCTCAGGGTTCAATCTCACAACCCTAAGATCATGACCTGAGCCAAAATCAGAAGGTAGCTTCTCAAATGACTGAGCCACCCAGGCACCCCATATTTTACTTTCAATTTTTATCCATTTCTCTTAGAAGTTCAAGGTTTTTCTTTTTATCCTCATATTTTGAAACTATTTTGTTAGATACCTAATGACTTTGATTTTAATGTTACTTGTGAGTTGGAGTTTAATAAACATCAGCTATTTAATTCTACTCTTTTTAATACTTCACATAAAAATAGTATTTTGTATATAATTACTCCTGTTTTTTTTCATTAATAGTTTATTAAAAGTTTATTTGTCTCTGCCCTTATCTTTAGTCCTGCCCACCATTCATTCTAATTTCATCTAGAAATGAATTCTATGTAGCTACTGATGTGCCATTGAATGAGTTTTCTATTGCGTTATAACAAATTACCACAAACTTGGAGGCAATGCAAATCTATTATCTCACAGTTGTAAAAGTCAGAAGTCTGGGGTACTGAGCTGGGTACTCTGCTTAGAGTCTCACAAGGCTGATACCAAGGTTTTGGGGGAGCCTATGCTACTTCCTGGATGTTCTGAGGAAGAATCCACATCCAGGTTCCTTCACATTGCTAGCATTTATTTCTGTGGTGGTAGGACTGAGGTTCTCATTTCACTGGCAGCTAACAGCCAGTGGTCATTCTCATCTTCTAGAGGTTACCATCCCCTTTCCCTTCTCCTGCTTTACCTGGTTTACCTGAAGATCTCTTTCATCTTCAAAGCCACCAATATTGCTAGAATACTCTTCACACTTTGAATCTTTCTGAACTCCACTTCTGCCTTACATCTCCTGCTTTTAGCTGGAGAAAGCTCTTTGCTTTCAAGGATTCACGTGATTAGTTTATAGCATCATAATACATCTGCAAAGCAACCTTTGCTCTGTGACTAAACATATATACAGGTTCCAATGATTTAAGGTAAACATCTAAGAGAGGTCATTCTGCCTACCAAAGCCCTTTAACATGGAAACCACATACCACACCGAAATACTTGTATCACTATGACAGCAATTCCTTCATGGGTCCTATAATTCTAATGTTTCAGTAAGTTAATCAACTACAAATACCCACAAAATCTAGAAGCCAAGGACCAACTGTGACTGCTCCAAGAAGCTATGTGCAAATTTCCTTAAATAATATTATTTTTGGGATGCCTGGGTGGCTCAGTGGTTGAGCACCTGCCTTTGGCTCAGGGCGTGATCCTGGAGTCCTGGGATCTAGTTCCACTTTGGGCTCCCCGTGGAGTAATTATACAAATTATAATCTTCCCTTCCATTCCATGATGCTATATTATTACACGGTGAATTGGGAGAGAACGCTATAACTTCGATGGCTTTGGGTGAGTTATTTAATCTCCTTAAGTCTCATACTTCTCAAGTAAATTTTATAATAATTCTTAAAGAAATGCATAAAATAATGTATGTGAAGCATGCAACATATTTTGTGATGCATAGGAATTGCTCAATAAATGATAGCAATTGTTATTTCTTGGTCTTAGTAGACATGGATGGCAGTCATCTTTGTTTCTGGCTCTACTCCAATATTCTCATTTATTTCAAGATTTTTTGATCATTTGAATGGGTATTTAGGAGGGAGGAAGTTAAAATTTATGGTTTAATCAGCCACTTAGAAATAGAAACCTTGACTATACATTTTAAGCACATAAATCTGTAGCTTATTAATTATTATTTTAATCATATGCCTTCTGTTCTTCTAAACTGCATCTAAGCAGTTAAAATCAGGTACCATGTATTCTTTACTTGTTATTCTCCACCGTACTTGGCACAGAGGTAGGGATATAGCAGGGTCTCAATGAATGTATGTTGAATTAAACCACAACCAAAGCAGTTAAAACATGCTAATTTTCCTCCCAGCATTCATACTCGGGTTCAGTCTCAAACTAGATGAATAGTGTAGTAGAATCATTATCTTCCCAGGACTGTTTCTCGGAGGCATGTGAAACATATCAGAGTTTCAACTCTGTTCCCAAAAGACAAGTGTACAGATCACAAAACACATTCACTTGCCCTTCTAGTTGTCAGCCTATGCAGAGGATCTAAGGATGGAATAGGCCCCAAAGGCAAAACTATCTTCTCATTTTCAGTGGCAACTAGGGCCAAGGTTGAAGCAGATTAACGGAGGTGGTACAGGGCTAGTGCAATTGTCCTCTGGAGAAAAAGAAATTCATTTCTAAGACTTGTCAATCACACTCATGAAAGCTGTATCTGCTCCTGTTAAAAAGAGAAAATCAACCTATATAATTTTCTGATATTTGGTTTCAGATTGACCAATTTTCTGTAAGTTTTAATGTATGTACTTCAACCCAATAAAGTAGCAATAGCCTTAGGATAAGGCTTTATTGTGTGTGTAACATTTTATTTTTATACTATTTCATACTTCAAGAAAACTTTCAAGAATAATACAGGGAATTTGATTACACTGGTTTTATTTCTCCAGAATAACCAGTTGTTTTCCTTTTGCCTCATCTGTTTTATTATTCTCCTTCTGTCTGCATGCGTGTGTATGTGCCCATGTATACATGTACATGAATTTCAAAACATTGGTATCATAATCCTTTACAACTAAATATTTACATTTAGTTTGTTTAAAAAGTATATTCTCTTACCTTACCAATGTACAGTTATCAAAATCAGAAAACTTAACATTAATCACTTTATCTAATCAATTATCTAATCCAGTCTATGTTCATTATTTTTAAATATAATATAATATTATTTCTTTTGGTGATCAAATTGCCCTAGATTTGACCAACACAAGACCCTTCATTCAATCCTACTTCTGTTTTCTTCTCACATCTTTAATCTTCTTGAGCTTTTTCTTAACACAGAATTCATTATCTTCCCATTTTATGATGTCAATCCTTTCTCCAAGAGTGACAAATATGATTCCCACTAACCTTACTATTTTCATTTATTTTCTTAAGACCAGATAAACCTAAAGTAGTTTCTGAATTGCTGAACCATACCATCATTCCACTGAAAAAATAAACATACAAAATAGAGTTCAGTAAGTAAAATATGAATATCAAAAAATGCTAATATATTTTGTAAAATTGACATAAAGTGAAATGCATCAGTCTTGAATGGACAATTCAGTTTCAAAAATTCATATACCCGTGTAACCTACACCCTTATCTAGATAAAGCACATTCCCATTACCTCATTAAACTGTCCTGGAATTCCTTGATCAACCTTACTTGTACATAGTGTTCTATCCTTTTCATATATTGCTATACATAATTGCTAATATTTTTTTAGTTTGCATCTACATTTATAAGATATATTAATGAGTAATTTCCTTTTCACTTATTTTGATATCAGGCTTATATGCTAGTTTTACAAAATGAGAAAGTGCCACTACCTTCTACATTTTCTGGAAAAAAAAGTGTCATTAAATTGCTATTATTTCTTAAATATTTAAACATTAAAGCCATCCTGGCCTGGGGGATTCTTTGGGATATTTTTAATGATTAATTTACTTTATTTAATAGATACAGAGCTATTGATATTTTCTATTTCATCTCATGCCAAAGTGTAAGTGGTGTTTTCTTAAGAATTTGCTCATTTCGTCTAATATTTCAAATGTATTGGCAGAATATTAATAATACTTGTACTATATTATCTTTTTAATGTCTGTAAAATCTATAGAAATATCTAATTTTTCTCTCTTGTTATTCCAATTGATCAGTCTCGTTAGCTATTAATCTTCAAATAGACATCTTTTGATTCAACTTCTCTAAATTGTGTTCCACTTTATTATCTTCTGTTCTTACATTTATTGTATCTCTCTACTTTGGTTTTAGTTTACTCATAAGGTGTAAGCATTGATAATTGATTTATCATAATTCTTCTTTTAATCAGAATATTTAAAATATAATTTTTCCTCTAAGCACTATTTAGCTACATCCTGCAAATTCTTTATATGTTCTATTTTATCATTTGTTTGGAACATCTAATTTCTCTGTGATTTCTTATTTTCATGTAGGTCATTTAAAAGTGTGCCATTTAGTTCAAATATATTTGGGAATTTTGTTTCCTAGGTTTCTATGACTAGTTTCTGATTTTTTTCATTACAGTCAGAAAATATGCTTAGAGAATTTCAAATGTTTCAAGTATATCAGGCCTTCTCCTGTGGCCTGGCACATGATATATCTTGGTGAAAATAACATTTGCACCTGAAAACAATGTATATTTTACAGTTACTTTCTGATGCTTTCAAAAGCTGTCAAATAGGTTGTAGTGTCTAATTGTGTTATTCACATCTTCCATCCTTACTGATTTTTGTGTGTCTAAATTTTCTATATCCATCACTGAGAGAGGTATGGTAAATACTTAATTCCTGATAAAGTAAACTTCTATTATTGTTAAATGTTTCTCTTTATCTCTCAACGATAATTTTTATCTAGTAGTTTATTTTGTCTGATATTAACATAGTGTATCCAGCTATTGGTGGGCATAGTAGTGGCTCAACAAAGATGTCCATTTAGTAATCCCCACAGACTGTGAGCATCCAAAGGGGAATTAAGATTGTAGATACAATTAAGGTTATTAATTAGCTGACCTTTGACGATCAGATTATACTGAGTTACCTGAGTGGGCCCAATGTAATTATAAGAACTCATAAATGAAAGAGGGAATTGAGAGGGTCGGAGTCAGAGAAGGAAAAGTCAGAAGGATTTAATTGCCTGCTTTAAAGATAGCAGTAGGCCATGAGAAAAGAAATGAGGACATTTTCTAGAAACTGAAAAAGGCAAGGAAATGAAGTCTCCCCTAGTACCTCTAGAAGCAATGCAGCCCTGCCTATACCTTAAATTTAGCCCAGTAAGACTCACTTTGGACTTCTAACCTCTAGAACTGTAAGATAATACATTTGTATTATTATAAGGAACTAAATTTGTGATAATCTGTTATAGCAGTGGTAAGAAAGTAATAGACCAATCTTCTTATGCTTACTATTTTTATGGCATGTTCCTTTTTACCTTTTTATTTCTAGCCTATCTGTATCATATCTGAATGCACATAGATGAACTGGTTTACATCTAATTTGGCAATATCTGCCTTATAACTAGAGTTTTTTAGCTTAATTACATACAATGCAATTACTGATATTGTTGGATTTAGTTCTTCAATTTTCTTATTTTTTTTCTAAATCTTTTCTTCTATTTATCCTTTATGTTTCTTTTGGGTTAAACACATACTGTTTTCATGTTCTATTTTAATTTGCCCATTGGATTTGAGCTATAGCTCACTGTATTCTCTAGTAGTTGCTCTGAACATTTTTAAATGTATCCTTAAAAAATAACACCAAATTTAGAGTAAATATTGTAGAACTTTATGTATTTAAAAAACTTGTAACAGTATTGTTGCAATGATCACTCCTTTCACTATTTTTGCTGTTATATGCATTGCATCTACATATGTTGGAAAAATCATCACTCACAAGAGAGTGACATATTTTTTTCCTTAGAAAGTCTTATGTCTTTAAAGAATTCTTTAGGCTGAAAAGAAACATTATCAGATGAAAACCTGAACCTACAGAAATGTATAAGCAGCACTAACAATGACAAATATGCACATAAAAATGAAAAAAATATATATATTTGTTAATCTTTTAATTTCTATTCTTCTACTGGATCTTTTTTACTGACTTCTCTACACAAATTTGCTTGGTATTTTATTCTGCTTTCACAAGTATGCAAAGTCTATCTGGGACTTTCCCCCAGACATTGTAGTTTCTCCAGTTCTAGGAATTTCCATTTGGTTCTCCTTTTTTATAGTTCCCATTTCTCTTTTAAATTCTCCATTTAATCATTCATTAAAGTATATTTTCATTTAGTTCCTTGAGCATATTTATAATAGCAGTGTTAATTTTCTGGCTCAATAATTTTAATATCTAGGTCATCTCAACATAAGGCTCTAACAATTGCCTTTTCTCTTGACAATTGGTCACATTTTACTGTTTCTTTATATGCTTAAAGATTTGGATTCTATATTGGGAATTTTGGAAGATATGTTGTAGAATTCTGGATTCTGGTATCTTCTAGAAAAAATCTAATTTTTATCCAGCAGATGGTTAACTTGCCTGTACCTAAACTCCAAACTCTTTAATTCCTTTGGTGGGCAGTAACTTAAGTCCCTATTCATTTATTCGAGATGTTATTTTCTGCTAGGCCCCTGGATTCTTCTCTGTGGGTCTGTCAATGAAAACTTGCTTATTGAATTAGGCAGAGTTTCTACAAATTTTGAGGCACCTCTCTCTGTAGCTTCCATTCTGGGATTTCCCCTGTCAATTTTCAGACACTCTGGCAGTCTCAGATTTTATCTTCTAACTCCTTATTCCAGAAAGAGTGTAGCTTTCTGCTTGAGCCTCAATTATTCAATATAGCATAGAAATGTATTCTCAACTACTTTGATACAGTCTAAATTAATGACTACAGAATCCTGATCAAGAAAACACAGAGCCTACACAATCAGATAAATCATTCTTTTAGAGATGTTGGATAGTAACATGGCCATTTCAGCAGGATTAAGCATCTTACAGAACTGGCTCCAGTCTTCTTATATGACTTCACTTTAATATGTGCAATAATTCATAATGAAATGAATTTTAATACCTATCAGGAAACAAAAATGAGCTGATACATTTTTATAAAATTGAGTTTGTTAATTTGGGGAAGAGGATAGAAGGCTAGAAAAGACTGCAATTAAGAAATTGAACGGTTAGGGAACAATGTCAGATAAGAAATCATGTTACTTGCTCTTAAAACCTGCAATGTAGTGTCGTCATTGAGAGCAAATTGCTAGATTACTTTATTCCACAGGATGCCAATAACTAGGTAATTTACTCTGTGCATATACTGTAATTGCCATGTAATTAGAATAATTGCATTTTGGGGGCAGGATATGCACTTAAGCTAGGTTATGATTTCACTCAATAGTCAGCCTGTGCAATTTAGTTTTCAGATGTTGAAAACTTAAGATTAGGTCAAAATTTCTTTTTATCTTTAGCTTCAGACATTTTTCTCATTGCTAAACTGATACCATTTTGCAAATCTTATTGTCCTATTTCTGGAGTGTCCTCCCCTCACTGGAGCAACATCAACCTTTCATGGTTAATGCAACTAAGTTTCTACCTATTTTCAGCTATTCTTCTAGGTTCCATTTATGTTTCTTATCCCAAAACATATCTTTTTACCTCAATCTCTTTCCTGAGTTCCAAATTTAAATATTCTAATATCTTCTCAATATCCTCCCCCCAAAAATCTAATATACATTTCAAAATTAACATGCCTAAATTCTGGATTCCTCCTTAGGAAACTCAACCTGTCCTTCACAGGTTTTTTCCATCACAGTAAATATATCATTAACCCAGATGCTTGGACAAAAAAATCTGCAGGTTATTGTTGATTCCTCCACTTGCTATTCCTTCATATCTGACAAAAAATACACATGTTTTGAACCTGGGAAATTTTTGCCTCCTTCACTACTGCTTCTTTAGCTCAAGCCACTATATTCTCCTTTCTTGATTGCT
Source organism: Vulpes vulpes (assembly GCF_048418805.1). NCBI lineage: Eukaryota > Metazoa > Chordata > Mammalia > Carnivora > Canidae > Vulpes > Vulpes vulpes. The sequence goes on from NC_132792.1 coordinate 110,484,455, forward strand.
GCAATAATTCTTTTAATCTTCTTCTTGTCTTTGACATATCCCCTCTACAATAAACCAATGATCTAAATAATATATAAATTATATCATAGCACTACCTATTAAAACTCCACCATTTATTTCCCAAAATGTTTAGAATTAATTTGTAATTTTTAACAAGACCTAGAAGTCCCTCATAATCTTGTTTCTACCTATTTCTATAACATCAAATCCTTATTATTTACCTTTTGACTCTGTAAAACCATAGTCCTCTGAGTTTTTTGTTTTTGTTTTTAAATGCTAAACCAACTTCTACCTTAGAGCCTTTCACTTCTTTTTCTGCTGCTTAAAATGCTCTTACGCTTCATATTCTTTACTCCCTTGCTTCATTCAGTTTTATCTCAAATGTTAACACATTAGAGATGTCTTCATTCCAGCCTACCTGGTTCCATCCTCATCCTACTATGCTCCATCACCTGTCTCTTTTATTTTTCTTCACATCATTTATCACTTGAAATGATAGATAAATGAATAAATAAACAGTATGTATTTGTGTAAATATATAGATACATAAATAAATACAGATATAGTTTAGAGATTTTTTTTTACTTGTTTCTTCTCATACTCCTCACCTAGAATACGAATTGTACTACAAACCTGGAATCCTGTATCCATTACAACTGTATCCTCAGTTCCAATACGTGTATCTAACACATAGGAGATGATACATACATTTTTTTAAATCGGAATTAATTATATGTTTTGAGCCAAGAGATCTAATAAAGATAATAGGCAAAATTATAATGCCATTCCTCACATAAAAACCCAGCATCACTACCCAAATGGAAATGAAAAATTACCTCAGGCTCATCTTACCAAAAGTGAAGGTATTATTTGCATGAACCATTCATAGGAAACACACTTTCTCATAAGACTTTTGTAGTAGTCAATTATATATTATATTTTAAGTAGTTTTTATAATTACAAGTATAAAAAATACAAATATAATATATACTGTATTTGTGGGAAAGGATTTTGGAAAGTGTAAAACTTAGGAGAATCAAAAGGAAGAATTTTAGTTATAATTTCACGATCTACAGTGAGAATTACTTGTAAACAATGCTACAAAATCCTGCGTTTTCATTTTCATGCAGTTTTTATGTATTAAAAATTGTACCACTCCACACACAGATATTTGCTATGCTTTTTGCATGGAATTTTATATCATGAGCAGTGTCTCATGTATTTTTTAAAGTTTGAGTTTTGATTAAACATGTTATCTCATCTTATGGATATCATATACCCCTGTGTTTCTGCTTCTTCACTGGCGGGTATTTAAGTTTTTTACCAATTTTCATTTTAAGCAATAATAGAAAGAATATTCTTTGAGAAATCTTTGTAAGAATATATATTTGCTAAAACACTAAGGTGTGAATATATTCTGAGCGTCTGATACGAAGTACAAACATACACCTGTACACACACACACACACACACACCACAATTTTGCAATAAATTTCACATTTCTAATATGGGAAAAAGAGGGACAGATCTCATGACTTGGGTTTGTTTGATTTTTAAGTGACTTATGATTTTTGTGTTCCTGTTAGTGGGCTGATGCATTTAATTCATCTTAGCCCAACTCTTCTGGTGTCTATAATTTACATGGAAATTTGCCAGTCTGAGTATTGGAACAATGGACACATTTCCTTATGGTCCCTATTTATCTTCAATATGGATGCCTACACCTTATTTGTTACAAACAGAAATGGAAATCTTCGGTCATAAGACAGTTTTCAACACTATTTCTATCTTCATTCCCTCTATGAAGCTCTAATTCATTTACACATAGGAAAATGGAAATGGAAAATAATTGGTCTGTTTTCCATCTATAATCTCAAAAAAACAATGACTTTCTTATATTTCTTACATGTGCTGAATGTGATCCCAAAGTTTTTAGACATCATTTCCTAAACTTTATGATGTAACTCTACCTCTAGAACTCACAACTGAAAGGATTCAGACAATATATTTTGTGTATGATGGCCCAGAATTATTTTCTAAAAACTCTATCAAGTTAATGAGAGGATACACCAGTTTTATGCTTTTCATAATGTTTCATCAGTAATAGCATTTGTTTATTAATATATCAATATTAGCTTAATTATACATGACTCAACATAATTTGGAAGTAAATGAAAAACTTAAATTTCAAGAAAATAATATAAAGAAAGCCTATTTAGGTAAAATTTATGTTTTATACTGTGGATTCCTCTAAAGAAATAGACATTCAAAGGGAATCTGTACCCAATATCTGAAGAAGCCAAGAGATTATTTTGAAGCAGAAACAAAAAATCATCTTTCTAGACATTTGAGAATCTGTTAGGTCTTTAAGTTTTACTTCTTCAGGGAAGGTTTTAACAGATTGCGTTTATAACACATTGCTGATGCTAGCAGTTGTCTCTGTATATGATGTCCATTTGTCTCTTCTCCAAGGCAAGCTGTAGGCTTTGCTTCATCAGGGATAAGTTACGCAAGTTTGGGGGCTCCCTTATGTTATGTTCTGGTTAAGCTTCTTTCTCATAAATATCGCAAATAGATAGTTTCTCCAGAGTGTCCCAATTACACACAATGGCTATCGAATTAGGCTGGGTATTATCCAGGATTATGGAGAATTGTGCTTTTCTTTTCCCATTCTAGGGCAAAGCCTAACCAGGGCACCTTAAACCAACTCTTTCCATGGGTCTTGTCTTTTCTAATTGATTGTTTTGAGTATCTGAGTAAGGCTCTAAATTGGCCAAATACTGTTCTAGTGATTAGATTTTTATATCATACACACAGAAATAGAAAACTGGACATTTCCACCATATTTCAATTAAATATCACATGAATCCAGTGAGTGGCAGTGGTCAAAACGATTGAGTTGATTTTTGCTTGACAGACTAACTTGATTATTTTTTTGAAATTGAAATTAATCCAATTAAAAGCAGATTCCATTGCCTCTGGCACATTAAATTAAATTGCTATATAGGACCTGTGAGCTTGAGCTCTACAGGGGAATGGAATAGTATTAGCAATTTATGAGAAAACATGGTTGTTTGTTCAATACAATCCTAACCTCTTACTAGTAATATAGTTTAGAATCCTGGAGAGTCTTTTAATTTACCAATCTACCAAATGTTTTTACATATGTTACTAATTTCCAATAATCATCACCACCACCACCACCAGCACCATGTTCATGTGTAGATAACTAAATAAAATACTAATCTAAAAAAGAAAAAAAAACCTACTAAACAGTTGGTAAGATGTGAAGAAACAACAAGCTAGTTTATAGTACTACAAGTATCAGCGTAATTGGCTTTTAATTTTAAATAAGTTCATTATTTTGTTTAGTTTTCTAATTTATTAAGATAAATTAAAACTATAGTAATTAATAATCTTGAAAAGTTAAAATAACTGCAGAATTGGAGGCAGCCCGGTGGCTCAGCGGTTTAGTGCTGCCTTTAGCCCAGGGCCTGATCCTGGGTCCAGGATTGAATCCCACATCGGGCTGCCTGCATGGAGCCTGCTTCTCCCTCTGCCTGTGTCTCTGCCTCTCTCTCTCTCTCTCTCTCTCTCTCTCTGTCTCTCATGAATAAATAAATAAAATCTTAAAAAAATAACTGCAGAATTAGAGATACATAGATAAAGTATGTATCTAGGGAAAATCATCAGCTTGAAAAGCAGCAACTGAGTCATAGATGTGTCCCCTTGCCTGCCACGTAACAGCAATTTGCTAAGTCAAATTCATCAAATATAGAAAATGGATACATTCATTAGGTTTTATTCATTTTTTTCATAAAAATATTCTTTTAAAATTTTCATGGCAGTGATAGAAAATTAACTCTGAATCGAAAACATAGGTGTTAAGTTTGAAAGGCAGAGTTATAAGAAATTATATTCAGCCTTACTATTTTTATTCTGCTTTCTTCTAACACCTCTTTTGCCCATGACTAGCTCATAGCTCTACAAAAATCATCATTACAGTAGCAGACAACTCTGAGCTAGAAGCATATGGTTAGCCTTACTCCTGGTGCAGACACAATATCAACAAACAACCCCTGGAAAATTGGCCTAACTATGCACTGTTTCTCCTGATATAGCACAGGGTCCCAGACAACATCTAAGATATAGCACAGGGTCCCAGACAACATCCCTCCTGATGACATCCCCAGAGCTCTATGGAATAGGATAAGCGTATCACGTATGCCAATCAAATTAATGTGTGAATACATAGAAATATTACTCATAGTTTCTAATTGGCTCTTGATAATGCTTAGCTATGAACTCTCAAATGTGCAGAGTGATTGAAAAGTGCTAAAATTAAATATTTTCATCTGGCTACATGTCTCCAATTCATTCATAGCAGCACGTGAACTATACTTCAGATACATCATCATCCTCTATGATGAAAATCAGTAGGAAAGATGCCACAACAATCTAGTATGGATAAGGTGAGAATGGTCACTCAATGACCTAGAAAAATAGTTACTACACTTGAGAGAGGTCCTATCCACGGGATAAGGAGAACCAGGAGACTAATGCTAAGGAATTGACCTGAGATACAAATGTCTCTTTGTAGTTTAAGAGACTCCATCTAAACATTGCTATCCTATCTAATAGTATGCTATTTATTCTTTGTATGTTGGGTTATTATTTTAAATCAAGGATGGTATAATCCCTCTGACCAGCCTCAGTGTATGGCAGCCTGAAGCCAAAATGTTTTATTCATGAATGCTGTCTTTTTTTAATAAACGATAAAAATGTGAAACAATAAAAGTGATATATACCTAATAATGAGTGAACCAATAAACCCACCAGGCAACTTTGCTCTGCAAGTGGAAAAATTGACTTTGTATAACAAATTGCAGAATTATTAAACCTGTTTGAAACCCTTTTTATATCACACCATTTACTTTAATTCTTACTAGTTTGACCATTATCATACATTATGCATTTTTCTTTGTACTTTTTGGGAGAGGGAGTGGTTACTAAAGTATACTCCTGAACTTTCAAGGCCTCCAAGCAAGTTGAGGGGAAGGCCCTCACCAGCTGGCAAAGGGAGAGGAGAGGGAGGCACCGGGCTGTGGAAGGCTCTTCTGACATCTTGACTGACAGAAACCTCCAGTTTTCCTCTGGAAGGATGCTCTTCTCCAGGCAGGGTGGCAGAGAAGCAAACATTAGAAATAAGCAGGTGCTTGCCTCCAGTGGCTTCCAGAAGGTTTATTGCCACACGTGCCAATGGAGATTCTTCTATAATTAAATAAATAATTAGGGATAATACGAAATCCCTGAGATTTTAAAGAAATTCTGAGAAACTATGTAGGTTTAAAATCTATACTAAAAAGTTAGCTACCTTGCAAAATTTTGCAATGGGGAAAAAGAGAAACACTGAAAACTTACAGTGTCAACACACTCTGAGGGAGGCCTATTAGCAATGCAAATATGAAACTACCTAAACTTGCATTGATGAATTAGAGTGAGAGAAGTATCACAGAAGTGTTGGCTTTCTATTAAAAATTTTACATGTTTTGAGAGATGTAGATCCTATCCACCTATTTTCAGCAGCATTCTCAGCTTGAACCTCAGTTATATACACCCTAGGTTTTAGATTTTTGTCAGATGCATGGCACAGTGAGCACCAATATAGAGGGAATCAAGGGCAAAATATAGGGTAAAGTGGGGAACACATAAGATATGTCTGTTTCTCAGATTCCCAGAATTGTGGGATAAATGGGCTATCATAGGAGAGTAGAAATAATTACAAATATATATTTCATTCAGTTCCCTCTGGGCATTGTCAGCATACAGTGCAGTGACATCAGTGCCTATAGCCCTGAAGGACTTAGTCCTCTCACTTCAGGCCTGGAAGAATGATACCTGCTTTTGTGGGTGTTCCTGTATGGCAGTCATCCTGTGCAACAGGAGAGATGCACTGTACACCCAGAGTGGGAAAAGTAAAATTGGCAAGATGACAACAGGCTGGTTTTGCAAGGGCTTTCTATAACAGTCTTGAGATTATCATTGGAATCTATACTTATTCCCATAATATTGTAGCCCAAGAAACCTGTGCTGCATACTCATGTGGAATGGAGCCCTGGAAGGATGAAGTAACTTCTAAAATGATCACCTATCTGAGATAGTGTCAGGTCTGAACTACAACTCTGCTCTTCTGATTTTATAAGACTTTCAATATATTCTTCAGGCTCAAGTTTGAGTATAGGTATATTCTAATGTATTGACTCATTCAATCATTAAGTATATATTATCTACTATGTATTAGACTCTTCTGAACCCTGGGAAATCAGTATTAACATCATGTGATTTATGTTCTAGTCTGACTGACAACAAAATGACACCACCACATGATGATATAATACGTTAGGCAGTGAAATTTTATGTGCAACAATAGGTAAAGCAAGATAAGGAGTTTGAGTATGCCAGAAGGATTATTTGTGATAAACTAATCAGAGAACCTTTGTTCAGGAGGAGAAAATTCAGCAGAGACATGAAAACAGTGAGAGAATAAATCTTGCAATAATTTGGGTGAAAAGACTAACTAGTAAGAGGGAAGAGCAAAGATAGTGGAGGAGGACAGGGCTCAATTTACCTGAGCATCAATCAATAAGAAAGCTGGTGTGGCCTGAGCAAGAGAGAGCATAGCAGGAAGAAGGAAGACATGAAAGTGGGTGGACAAGGCCAGATCATGCTGGGCACCCTAGGCAATTGTTCAGGGTTTGGATTTTATATTAAGTGTTATAAGAAACCATGGCAACTTGAGGGCAGGTCATTGAAATGATCTGCTGTGCAATTTAAAGGGATTACTCTAGCTACTGGTGGAGAACAGAGACTCAGGGGCAAGGAAGGGAAGTGAAAGGACCAGTTAGAAATCTAATACAAAAAAAAAAAAAAAAAAGAAATCTAATACAGTTGCTTAGTAGACAGAGGACAATGGTGACTTGCATTAGACAAGTATCTATGTAATGGGTGAGAAGCAAATAGATTTGGGATGTGTAATGGGGAAAATGAATCTACATTGTTCACTGTTTTATGTGCAAGATGGTAGGGGTAGAAAGAATCAACTATGCAACTAGGTGAACTGTAATGCCATTTATTGAGGGAAAGATAAGTGTTGGGGGGTTAGAGCATGTAAGGTTTATAAGATTTATCTTAGATATGCTGTGTTTCTGTTACTTATTTGGACATCTAAGTTACTCATGTACAAAAGGGTTGGTTTTCACACATAAATGGTAAAAGGTATCCCTATAATATTTTATATTATTGGCAGAATCATAAACTCAAATAAAGCCAACCTTAGAACATAATATTTCTTACCAAATACTCTAGGTATTTCAGGAAATAGAATCCTCCATTTCTTTAGTAACATAAGGAATGTTTCCTTCCTTCCGTCCTTTCTTCTTTCTTTCTTTCTTTTCTTTCTTTCCTTCTCCTTCCTTCCTTTCTTCCTTTCTTTGATTGATTGATTGATTGAAGATGGAGGCAAGACAGATGGGAAAGAAAATATTCAATAATGTGCTGCTGCTTCTGGACACAATTCCCAGTAGACTGTCATTATAAAAATATGGAGAACACAAGCCTGTTCATAAACCATAGATACCAGTAAAAATTAAAGAAAAAAGTTTTATGTACTTTTGGTTTGCAGGTTTAGACATACTATGGCTGAATAGCCTTACCATGTGAGTATCCAGATGTTGTGACTTCACTGGCATTTTGGTGATACTTAATTACCATCTCTTCTTTTCTACACACAGTTACAAACCCCATCCCAAAATGTTTGATGGCACCGAGGACACTAAAACCAAGGCCCAAAGAGCCCTGGTAAATACACAACTCTCTGTATATAATATTGTTTATTGTATGTAGTATATTTAACTATAATTATTTGTTTACTAGTTCATGAATTTCATTAGAGAAGAGAATTTATGCTTTCATCCAGGTGTCCCTAGAGTTCATCATAGTGACTAACATATAGCATGTGTTCAATGCACAGTTTTTTGTGTACACAAATAAAGAGACTTTAATGAAAGAAACCAAACTTCAATGAAAGAATTAGTGAAAAGGAATGTAACATTATAATTCCACTCCAAGTAAAATATGAACTTATTTTATATTTTAACATTTTTTAAGATTGTATTTATTTGTAATTTATTTATTTTTAGAGAGAGTGAGGGTGGGGGAAGAGCAGAAAGGGAAGGAGCAAGAGATAAGGGGAAAGAATCTCAAGCAGGATCTGTGGTAAGTGCGGAGCCCCACACTCTATTCAACAATCCTGAGATCATGACCTGAGCCCAAACCGGGGGTCAGATCCAGGTGCCCCATATTTTAAGATTTTTAAAATAAAAATGGAACAATTCAAGTAGCTATGATGGTGACACAGAATTTGTTCAGACATTAATGAGGATTTGCATTTCAGCAAGACCTAATGTTGAGGGCTCCTAGAGAAAAAAAAAAAGATTTAGTATCCATAGATAATAGGAAGAATTTTGAAGTACAATGTGAATCCATATTTGGTAATAAGAATTTAGACTGCATACATCTAATAAACATATGTTGAAAATGTAAGTGGGTACAGAAATCATTTAGATAAGTTCATGGTTTCTACCAATATTGTACATAAAATTTCAAAAACATGTACCATGTGTCTGAGATATGTCTTTAATAAATGAGAATAATTTCAGAGAAAATACAATACCAGGCCTTCCCAGATATATAATCCTTCTCTGAAGGGACTTTAGATCTGAACCATTGTGTCATTTTTCCTTTTCTTATGTAACACAGAGTAGCACTTCATTCCTGCCTTATTTTTACCAAAAATCAGTATATTTCCATGTCTCTTGCTTTCTGAAAGATCCATTTCTTAGACCCCAGTTACTTCTTCCTCAACCAGCAGCATCTTTGAGTGAAAGAAGATGAGATATTTTCCAACTTCAGTTCTTTTTATATCCTTTGCAATCTAATATTTCTTATGGTGCAGGATAGGTCTGGGTTTTCAGAGGAAGGTTTGTAAAAAAAGATAGTAGCAGATATAACCACATTGTACACCAGCCTAGGAGGGAAAATTTACTCATTTCACTTTAAGACATTCATTTTCAAACAGCTGCGGGGAGAGAAACACAAACACCTTCATTTTAATAACTGCCTTTCAAAAGTATTTATTTAACTTTTCTAGAGAGACAAGTTGAGGATGATGTTCATTTTCATGAACTACTGAAGATTTAAGGGTCTGAATCTATCCTTTGGTAAGTTTTATTCTTGCTTCTCACAATCTTATCTATTTCACTATGGCCACAATAGGGATATCCTGTGGCAGAGACAGAGCTGAACAATTTAAGGCAAGGACCTTGCCCCTAGACAGACATGGTTCAGCACCTTGGACCAGCAGCTGAAGTGATTTGCATGTATTTTCCTCTGGCTGTAGCGGGCAGCTGGCCAAATCTTATGCATATTAATCTGTTAATCTTGCATGGTACATACATCTTATCATGTGCAACAAATAGACTTAAAAATTTTCATTCAGCAAGCAAAGAAATCATCCTACTATACTCTTTAAGGACTAATAAAAAATACTAAGTGATAGATTTGATTTCTGAAGTTGTCAGGAGTGGGAAGGTGTTGGGGAACTTGCCCTTCTGGAAGAAGGAGGATATAATGCTATTCTGTTAGAGCAAAACAAAATACTTTATGGTTCTCAAAGTTCCCAGGGGGATCACCATTAAAGCCTGGAAATTATGTTTTATCTACATCATGAGAGGGGAGTAAGGGCAGAATGGTATTTAATGCTTTCCCTTTCAGGAAAGTTTGTAGCATTTCGAAGCCTTTGGTGTCTCCAGCTTAAACTAAATCAGTACAGCCATAAAAGTGTACCTCCTCCCCCACAAACCTTCACACTGCCTGTTTTAAACCTACTGCAGTGTGTAACATGGAGAATTTAAGACATTTTATGTATTTGGACAATGAGTTTGAATGCGGAGCTTTATAAGACTAGAAAGGTACATGAATTAATAACCTTATAATTTTATTGACTAGGTAAAAAAGTGGAGGTATGGACCATGGCAAGAAAATTCATGACTGAACTTTAAACCACTAATCAAGGGCTGTCCCTCTCACGTGAAAGCAAAGCACAGGCATAGCCTATGGAGAAAAGAATATGTTGTTATTTGTGGTTTGATTTCAGCACAAACTTCTTAAAACACTTTTATCTGTTTAAACCACATTTCCCTGAGCTACTTCACACCAGTGACACAAGAGGGAAGTTTGAGGGAATCGTGAAATGTAGTTTTTCCTTTTAATTAGGAAATACTTCTAACATCTCTGAAAAAGGGGTTCCATTTAAGAGAAGCTAGGTGTCTTTCTGTTCTCCCTCCCCAAAATCTGCCTTCCTGTTCCATTTAGATGTGCCTAGCCTTCTCTTTCCCTGCCCTGCCATGTGACACTCAATGACACATCCCACGTCTGAGTTTTCTTTCACCTTATCTTCGCACACTTTTCCTTATGTTGGTACCCCTCCATGGAGTTCTCTTCTTCCTTAAATTCAACTGACCTTTCACTTCTCTTTGAGGTTTTCTTAATCATAATCAAAGGTGCACATACCCAATGTCTGTTGACTACCCTCTAAATGTAGGCCACAAGTGCTTATTTGCAACATACTTAATTGTAAAACATGATTCTGAATTATATATGTACTAAGTGTAGACATTATACATACATACATTATACATAATATAGTATAGAAATACATACAGAGAGAGGGAGACAGAAAGACAGTTCTTCCTTTGTATTCTTCATAGCACCAAGTTCAAGAAATAGGATGCAATCATACCAATTAAGCCTCTGTTACCAAGCCAAGGGTTTCTCCTAACTAAGCATCAGGGGCATTGGTATGTTTATATGACCCAGAAAATGAAACGAAAATCTAACAAACTCATACATGCAGAACATATTTTTCTGTGATATGTTATTATTTGAAAATTGAAATGGGAAAAGTATTTAAGGTTAAATAACATTGAAATTATGTAATTAATGTATTGTCTCAAATAGTACAAGGTCAGAATGTTAAATATACTAGTCATCACCACCAAATCACAATAGCAAGAAGTTACTGGGAAGAGGGAAACATTAGGATTACGGGTGTGAGCTTTTCTTTACATATAGCCCAGCAGAAGCTATAAAATGTTAGAAAGGGGATATATGTTGACATTTATAAATCATTTACGTTTTTCTCTCACACTGTATCAAATGGGATTATAGTGCTTCTTGTGTTGCGACATCCATACCCAAGGAAGCATATAGCTAACAAATGTGCTTATCCGCATATTTACAAAGCACTAGACAGTGTGCATGTATTTGTGTACATGCACACATGCATATGCGTGTGTGTTTGTGACAGGGAGTGAATTTGATTTCTAAATCTTTATTTACACTAACTTGAATTTTCCCCAAAACAAAGCAAAGCCTCATTGTGCAGCATCTTAGGCTGCTAATCTTACTGGCAAGAAGAGGAACCATGCAGAATTGGAACAATCTTGGGGAAAATATGGAGCTTGAAAATTATCAAGCTGGTCTGCAATGCGAAACAGAGGACAATGTAAGCAGGGCTTCTGTCAGATAATATCTTCCACTCCACAGAACATGTTATTTAGTTCAATTTTTTGAAGCAAATTATGGAGAAATTGTCAAATATGCCATTTGCCTTCATTTCGTAACAGTAGAAAACCATTGTGAGATTAGATGGCTTCTATTCACATGCTTTAGTCACCATCACAAATGTCCTAAGACAGAAACATCCATTTCCTTTTGAAAAAGATGTTTTACTGGAAGGATATATTGGAGGTGGAATTCTACTGGAACAGTCTTAGGAAAGTGTTTATTTTTATTGATTTCTCTGCAGCCAGGAAATCCAGATACCTGTAAACACTGAAGAACTATTTGGGCATTTCTGTTCAAAAGACCTTAACGATGTTCTTTGACAAGACTCAGCCTCATTTTGCAAAGCAAGATATGAGAACTTTTTCTTCGTTTGCTAAGAATAACCTTACTTTTGTAAATCTTGGCTTTATCCAAATTAGTTCATCAAAATTTGTTGTCATCAAAGTAAAGTTAGTATGGATTGTTTAAAGTGATATGTCAATTTGTATGTCAAAGATCATATGAAAATTTTAACGTTTTTACTTTGGTAAATTTGAAATTCACTTTTGTGTAATTGCATCTGAAATTTTACCTTACTTGCATAATTTTGTTATATGCTTTTTTTTCAAAAAATGTCCATTTTTTAACAAAGACAAGAGTTAGAAAGAATATACGCACAAAACTAAAGAAAGATAACATTTAGGACATAAAATAAAATAGAGTTCATAGTCTCACATGTCATAAATGCTAATCATATTCATAATTTTTAAATAAATAAGTGAGAAAGAAAAGGCAGTTCTTCAGTAAAGTCAAGTTCCATATATAAATGTAAAAGGAAAGAGGGAAACAGAAAATCACCATAAGATAAACACCACAATAAAAATTGTCAGGCGAGTTCCACTAAAAGATCTAAAATTAGTGGATTGTTTAAGGTAAAGGATAGACACATTCTTAGAATATTTCTCCCCATTTATTCATTGAGTACAGTGAAAAAAATAGTAATATTACAGTAGAGAAACCCAAAACACACCACTTTAATCAAGTGAACACAGTTAATATTACCAGTAATAAGACATATCAACATCACGAATTTCTTGATAACTGTGTATTGAGAAGGACACAACTTAATTTTGGGGGTATCACAGCTAAAAATACATGACTTCATCCCAATTATGATAAAATATCAGATACACTCAGTTTTAGGAACATTCTACAAACAACAGTTTGGTACTTTTTAAAAGTGTTAAGATAATGTACGTCTAAGGAGCCATTAGAAGCTGGTAGAAACTAAGGAGGAATATTGGTAAATGCACTGTGGGGTCCTAGAGAGACTCTTGAAGCAGAATAAGGACAGTAAAGGAAAAACTGGTAAAATTCAATTAGGTTTATAGGTTTAGTTAATAGCATTATACCAATCCTTATTTCCAGATTTTGATAATTGTGCAATGGTTATATAAGATATTCCCATTGGGGGAAGCTGGGGAAGAGTATAGGAACTCTGTGATTTTTTGCAAGTTTTCTTAAATTTAAAGTACAGCTGGCCCTTGAACAATGTGGGTTTAGGGGCACAAACCAGTGCATAGTAAAAAAAAAATACATATATAACTTTTGACTCCCTAAAACTTAACCACAGATAGTCTGCTTTGACCAGAAGCCTTACCAGAAACATACACAATTAATTGATGTTTTTATGTTATTTGTATCATATTCTGTGTTCTTACAATAAATCAAAGTGTATAAAAGAAAAGAAGAAAACGTTATTAAGGAAATCATAAGGGAGGGAAAATACCTTTACAGTACTGTGCCATATTTATGAAAAATATCCACATATAAGTGGACCTGTGGAGTTGAAACTCATGCTCTTCAAGAGCCAACTGTAGCTCAAAAACTTAAATTTATTTGAATTAAACTGTCAGTGATAAAAGTTTACCATTGTGTATGTCTGTATGTGTGTATGCCATAAACCATTTACCAATAGATAATATTTATTGGTTTTCATCTTACTTGGGAGAAGTTCTTATCTTTCTTTCATCAGATTTTGAAAGTTGATCCCATGTTTTAAAAATCACTTCTCTGAAGACTTAAGATAATTGTGTTCAACGTTTGACTTTATAGAACAACTTTTCACATTCCCCAACACCTTCTCATCTTTCCCACAGCTCTTACCATTCTTTAGGTGATTTACTATGTCTGACCTTATGAATTATTGAATGAAACCCAAGGAATAAACTATTGGTTAATTTGTATTTTATATCTTCAATTTCCCAGAATAAGGGTCTAAAAAAATATGTGTTCTGAGAGAAGATCATGTGGATCCAGAAGAAATGGTCTTAGCATTGCAAAGCAAGTAAATGTAACTACAGATGAGAACTCCTCACTTACAATACTGGCCCTACTTTCAATTTGCTATTTAACCAGCCAATCTCTTGGGCCTTTCTGTTTTACTATGTAACTGCCAACATCTTGTAACTCTGCAAAGCTGCAGTTTCCTGTCTATTAAACAGGAATAACACCTAATCTGCACATTATTGTGCATATCAAATGCAAGATATGGAAAAAAGCACAGTCCAGGGAAATGGCAAGTGATAAGTAAAGCTCTTTATAGTTCCATTTGGTATCCTTAAGGAAAAAGTCAGAGACAAAATTAATTAAGGATGGCAAGACTTTCTAACCACTCTTCGGGTACATTTGACAGTAATTGGTTGACAAGCAAGCAGTATGGGTATATGTCACAAGAGGAAAGATGTTTAAGCTCAGGGTAAGAGTTTTCTGAGGCCAACCTGCTCCTGGAACAGGTAGGGGTGAACTAGGTGCTCTGCAGTAGTCAAACTGTCAAAATGACCCTTACTGAAGTGGCTGCCATGGCAGGCAGTATTAGACTTCTCCCTTTTGGTCTTTTCTCTATCAGAATCAAGAAATTGACCTAGACTCAGGCTACCGTGTCATCATCATTAGATCATCATCATTGAATCTGTTGGGTGTCATCACTGGCTTTCTCCTTGATGATAATTATCCTCATAGTCTATTCTGTTGTCTGGTCAAGTAGTACCTGACCAACTGTTGTACAGTCCATTAAGACTTCCCTAAAGCATTTAACACCTTGAAAATACAAACTTGATGACAGATATGTACTCTTCCACAGAGGTTTAGGAGCAGCCTTTCTATGATACTTTTCCACTAAACAAAATCTCCTGTTTAAAGATCATGAAACGGCTGTTTAGGAGATGTGGAAGGGTAGATTTAAGCTGTCACTGACAATACTAGTATAATACGTGATTATTGGGGATCCCTGGGTGGCTCAGCGGTTTAGTGCCTGCCTTTGGCCCAGGGTGCGATCCTGGAGTCCTAGCATCGAGTCCCGTGTCGGGCTCCTGGCATGAAGCCTGCTTCTCCCTCTGCCTGTGTCTCTGCCTCTCTCTCTCTCTCTCTATCATGAATACATAAATAAAATCTTTAAAAAAAATACATGATTCTTTTATTTTGCCATGTCTGCATGTCAAAAGGTAGAATCCATGATATAGGTCATGAAATACCTACATGCATCTGTCTTCTAGTCCCAAATTCCTAGGGAGATAACTCCCATGCCCAGAAAGGTGTGGACTGGATGGCCACAACAGCTAGGGCCATGCTTTTGGCTAGGGTAGTTCAAGAGTTTCTGAGTTTTGCCAGTCTCAACTCAAGAATACCATTGGTTTGGGGCACCTGGGTGGCTTAGTGGTTGAGAGTCTGCCTTTGGCTCTCAGGTCCTGATCCCAGGGTCCTGGGATTGAGTCCTGCATCAGACTCCCTTCAGGGAGACTCCCTCTGCCTATGTCTCTGCCTTGTTCTCTGTGTCTCTCATGAATAAATAAATAAAACCTTTAAAAAAAAAAGCCATTGGTTCTCTTAACCTTTCTAGAAGATTGTGGGTGGGTTGGGTAGTTTAGTTTTTGAGTAACAGGAAAAGCTACAAATTTATTCTGTAGTAGTTCCTAAATAATATGTGCCTCCATTAGCTAAATAATAGTTTGTCTGCCTCAAGTTGAAATTATAAAATAAAGCAGCATTTTTAAACAGTGAGGGCTATAGCTTTTCAGCAAGGAAATATTTCAATTTAGCCATAGCTTAACATTTGAAGTACTTACTAATATGTGGATTAATTGATAAAAGTCAGGTAAACCAAAGTCATAAACCCTGTGCAGCTTTTCACTGACTAGTCTGTCTTTCTGAGGCTTAGGAAAATCCCCCCAAAATGGCTTTTAATTATTCCTACGACCAAGGTTTAAATTCAATTGTGAGGACATTCTAGGCTCATGACCTGAGTGGATTCATAAAAGGAATTGGAAGATAGAAGTAGTAGAAAGCTTGTGATGAAAATTCTCAGGAAACAGAGAGGGAATAGGCAGTCCTGAAAAAGTATAGTGAGAACAAGTACAGGTTATGAGAAAGAGTGAGGTATACAAGGGGGAGGGGGGTGTGGTTTTAATGGGGAAAAGCTGTCCCTTGTTTAGGATCATCAAAATCTTGTCTAACATCAGCCAAAGAGTCTTGTAGAGAAGCTTATTTGGACTTGGAATGTTACTTAGAAAATTAAAAATTGTGCTCATTGGGCCACCTGTGCAATTTTATTCCCCCTTTTTTCTAAGATATCTCTTAAATGAATAATATTTGCTAAATGAAACTCTCTACAAAGTGACATTGGAGACCCACTTCACTGGCATTCTCTACATGGCACTGGTGACATTCTGCCATTTAGAGAAATAAGCACAAGACTTAGCATTGTAATATTACATCTAGAAAGCAGTTTTCTCAGAGGTGGAGGAGGTTTACATTAAGAAGAAACTATGAGAGCTGCCCATACTCAGTAGAAAGTAGTTAGTTGCTTGGTGTGTTTTGTGTCTCAAGCTCATGAAATAAGAGTTGCCTCTAAACAAAGATTTAACAATCTATTTCCCATTCCTCCCCACTAGTGGAAAATCAAAGGGAACACTCTCTGTGGAATGAGATTAAGCTCTTGGGATGAATAGTTAGAATGGAAGGAGAATCTCACCCAGTTTTATTGGTGTTCAATAGCAAAGGTTTTTTTGTTTTGTTTTGTTTTGTTTTGTTTTGTTTTTTAATCCTCAGAGGACACAAGTCTGGGGAAAATCACAAAATCCTCAGTCTGAGAGTTGGTTGGACAACAGATTCATACCTTGAGACTCTCTTCTCCTTATAACTGTACAATATTTAAAGGTACAGCAAGCAGAGGCAGATTACCAATGATGTAAACCACACAGGAAACTTCCAACACATGCAAATACCCAGGAATGAACAAACAAACAAAACAGCAGAGGAACTCTTATTCAAGGAGAGTGGACCTCGAGGAAAAGACTGACTGTTTTGGGCAATTGAAGGAGCAATTGCAGCTCAAGGGGCCTGGGTGAGTACCACTCCTGTTCAAGAGCCCAAGTGTGCATCACAGGTAGATATAACAGGATCCAAGTATGGCACTAAGACAACTGTCAAAGACAAAAGTAAGACCTCAACAAAGTTAACAAAGGCTATATATTTATAAACATACTGCCAGGGTACCTGTCTTCCATCACTTTCATTTCAACAGGGGTCCAAAAGTGTTACAAGGGATAGTAAGCCTTACAGGATAAAAAGAAGAAATATTGAGACCATCTCTAATTGGCAAGTGTTCTTGGCAATGGGATTTTCAGAAGTGGGGAGATTTTCTTACTGGTGTTCTGGAACATGTGGTTGCCCATGGCTGACTGTAAGAGAGCAAGTGAGCAGTTTGGGGACATTTCAAAAGAGGAAAGATTGTTTAATGTTAGGGCAGAGGGTTTTCTGTACCCAACCATTTTTTGAAAAAATTAGGGGTTGATGGGATGCTTCTTTTTGCACTGTCATAATTGTCTTCATGGGGTAAGGGGTGGCTGTGATGTCTGGTAGTTTCTCAATATCCTATTACTGTAATATTATATAGAGTTACAGAGAAATAAACATTCAGAATCTCAACTCCTTCACTGAGGATAATTAGAAAATGCATATTTCTCCTTCTTCTGGCCATTTTCTTCTTTTTATCTGATGAACTTTTATATCCTCTCTAAATTAAAGTTGTCCTTTGGATTAGATTTTATATGAAAAGAAAATGCTGATCTGATTTTCAAGACATCTGATTAGATCTTGCCCATATCTAGGAGTTTGTACAGACTTTTCAAAGAGCAATATTACTGAGTTCTAAGAAATCCAATGGCCACAGCTACTTGCCTGGATGCCTTCCAGCCCACTTCCAATTAAAACCAACCTGATCATAAATAAGAGACTAAGCTTTGCTAATGTGCTCACTAAATACTCCATCTTAAAATGATATACTCTGGAGGCTATATTTCTTGGACAGCATATGCCTTTCCTGAATGATGAAGCCCCCAAGTATAATGTCACAAAATGATTTATTCATAATACTATTTTACATTTATTATCATTTTACAAATTTACTTTTTTTTTGCTGTTTTCCTAAATAAACTGAGACTTGCATAAACCCTTTCCTTTCACAATGTTTAACATAATACCACCTATTCCTGGCAACAATAGATGGGGAGAAAAATAGTGTTTTTTAATTTTTTTTTTGTTTTTTCTCCCGTATTGGTTTGATGTGATAATTGGCTTTTTTTTTCCCCTTACTCAACCTGATAAAATAGATGACTACCTTTAGGATTATTTGTTTTCTTCCTCTTTTCTCTCTTTCTTATTTTGGGGAGATTATTTGTTTTCTTTAAAATATATTCTGCTACATCATGCTTTTAACATCTTAACAGTTTAATTCTGTTGCTCTATTCTGTGTCTGGGAACTAAGTTTCTACAACCAAGATTGGAACAGAAACTTCCTCAGTGACAGGATTTTATTGAAAATGGGCAAGTGCTTACAGCTATTATATTTTTCCTCACAGAGAACCACAAATTCTTATTTACTAGCATTTCATTTTTATGGTTTAAGGTTTGGTTACCTTTTAAAAATACAAATACTACTTGGAGAAGTAATAGTTTAAGAGGAGTCTGGGAACATACCTCATCCTTTCTTTGTAGTACTAGAATATTCTCAATATGTCTCTAAGTTTCCTCACCTGCAAAGAGGGTGCACCCAATTTGTCCCTATGTAATAGAATGGTTGGGCTAACTAATGCATGTAAATATACATGATTCATACAAAATTTTTTAGGACAGTGGCTGACATGTAATAAGTGTTTATGGTGGACATGAACACTATTTACTGGTATTTCTAGTTCTCCTTCTTCCCACATAAACAGAAGACTGCTTATCCCTCCCTGAATTTAGGTGTGGTTGCATAACTTTCCCTGGATAATAAAATATAAACTCAAGTGAAGTGTGTCTTTTACAAGCAGATATATCTTAGAATACATGCAAGAGTCTCTCTTCATAGTAATCACTAGAAAATATATATATATATATTGGCATGCTCTGTGCTATAGAACCAAAGTGATGTGGAAAGCTGAGGCAAGATCTGAAGGTTGGCTACCCTAAAGAGGTACACAGCCCCAGAGCATACTGGGAGCGAACAATATTTTTACTTAGGTAACTAACATTTAGGATTGTTTGTTCTCACAGCATAACCCAGCCTACAGTAACTAATATTATAATAAATATAAGCTACTATTTTTATTTACACAATAGGTTTTGGAAGGGGAGAACAAATAGAAAGGGAAGGATTTGTGGATAGGAAAAAAATATAAGGAGAACTTAAAGTCTGAGGCCTTCAAATGTGAATTTCCTTCAAGTTAGAATAGCTTCAAATGTTCCTGTCACTTCATTTCTTTTTGAATTAAGTCACTTAATTATTAATCAATCAATCAACAGAAATTACTGGTTATGTTATGTGCAGCAAACATTTTCCTCTGTCCTTACTAGATTTTTTTTCTCTACTTATGTTCAATAAAATTTCCTTCTTCTA
This sequence comes from Vulpes vulpes, assembly GCF_048418805.1. Taxonomy (NCBI): domain Eukaryota; kingdom Metazoa; phylum Chordata; class Mammalia; order Carnivora; family Canidae; genus Vulpes; species Vulpes vulpes. The sequence goes on from NC_132792.1 coordinate 110,504,055, forward strand.
TCAGGTTACTTCATTGCTTCCTCTCTGTCTTTTCTTCACCTTATACATATTTGTAGGGGAAATCTACATTTAATTTTATTTATAGATGAAGAAAATAATTTCCTACTCACAAAACAGCATAGCCTTACTAGTAACAATGACACAAATTTCAAACACCTTAATCTGTTACATAAGTTCTTTCAAAATCAGACTCCCCACTTGCCTTTCAAACTTATTTTCAACTACATCCATTCCAAGTCTTCACTTGAACTCGCAACACTTGACACATGTTATCAATGATAGCCAACTTCTATTCCACTTCATGTCGCTTATTTTAACATCTTATATGGTCTCACATCTAATTTTACTATCTAAGTAAACTATATTAGTATAATATTACATTGCATGCCTTATTTTGCCTAACACACTATCTTAAATTTAACAATTTTTTAAATTTAAAAATGTATTCCATATACTTACTAATTGAATGAACAAACGAATGTTAATTTATAAATAAGAGAATGAATGGATTTAAGGTTTCTCAGAAAGTCCTCTAACCACCATAAAAACACTGTATTTTGTTACCAAGTTATTTCCCTGATTTGAAATTTATTTTTTTTCAATTTTTTATAAATTAATTTTTATTGGTGTTCAATTTACCAATATACAGAAAAACACCCAGTGCTCATCCCGTCAAGTGTCCGCCTCAGTGCCCGTCACCCATTCCCCCCCACCCACCCCCCTCCACCACCCCCAGTTCGCTTCCCAGAGCTAGGAGTCTTTATGTTCTGTCTCCCTGACACTTCCCACACATTTCTTTTCCCTTCCTTTATATTCCCTTTGACTGTTATTTATATTCCCCAAATGAATGAGAACATACATTGTTTTTCCTTCTCTGATTGACTTACTTCACTCAGCATAATACCCTCCAGTTCCATCCAGGTTGAAGCAAATGGTGGGTATTTGTCGTTTCTAATGGCTGAGTAATATTCCATTGTATACATAAACCACTTTCCTTTCTTTAAATTACAAATGATTGTGGGGCAATATTTAAATAAAAGACACTGCTGAAATGGCCAAAGGTAGGTAAATTAGTAAGTAAAAAATCACTGAGATCACAGAACTCACTGAGAAATAAGGTAAGATACAGTTCTTTAAATTTCAAATCCTAAAGTCACAGTGATTCAAACTGAGGTATGTTCATTGGTCTATTAGTCAAATACCTGTGTGTTTAGCAGCATGGCACATAGAACCTAAGGGTTTTTACTCCAAACTTGTGTCCTTTCAGTGACACAATAACTTCTGTAATTGTCTTTCCTTAAATTTATAATATGGATTATATTTGACAAAGCCAATAATTCATTTGATTTAAAAGAGCCCTGAGATGTTAACAGGGAGAGCTGTATTCCCATTTTACAGATCAGGAAATAGACACAATGAGATCAAAGCTATCTACCTGAATCCCCACAGGCAATTTCCACCAAAGATCTTGATAGTTGCAACCATTCTTCTACAACAAGCTTGTTATGTGTTCTAAACTGTCATTCTGCTTGACTTTCCATGAGGAATTATAACAAACTCAGGGCCAAAAGGAAAGAGTCAGCTAACAGAAAAGCAAAACTAAGGATGAAGGCTGCCCATCACGACCATTATTCTATTAGTTCAGAAACTAACTAGAGGAAGGGTCAAATCTAAAGTATTATATTGTATGTTTAATAGTACTTTAGGTATATCTGTGAGAAATGTTTGACTTTTAGCTGTAGGCCATCCAACAGAATCACTGTGACTGCCTCTCTACCTCATGATGAACCAATGTAAACTCATTGAATAGCTGGAGCAAGACAGAATAAGTAAGGCAGTTCTGCTGCAGCAAAAGTGATCAAATACAATCTGAACACAATTGTGAATAATCTCTTTTTCTTCTCATCAATCATGCAACTGTTCCTCTCTATTAGCTCATGTAATTGAGAGTCAAATGTATATGCAAAGAATGACTATTTCAACACTGAAATTCAGATTTTCTCAAGTTACACTGTTTTGGATAGAATAAAATAACCACCTAGAGTCACCAACACATGCATAATAAAGAACAGCCAATATCAATTTGACTTCATGACTCAACTTGGCCTTCCAGAAACCTTTCAATCTGAAGTATTTAAATAGTCACTGCTTCTAAAATCACATGAAGGACCTGGAAGTATCCAGTCCATAGTTGTAATATAGACTAAAGAAGAAAATATTTTACTCTGAACATGTTCTAAAAGTATGAACTTCAGACCATAGGCATTTAAAAATATGTATGACTTTTGTTTTCAACTTTTCTATCACTATCTGTCCTCTTACCTTCAGGCTATGAGATTTCAATTTCTTGTGTTTTATTTATTAAAACCACATTAACACTCTTTCAGTCAAGCACATTATGAGTAAAAAACAATAAAACCCTCATAATACATGAAAATTATTAATTATAATTTAGTCAAGAGAACTATACTTCAACAAAGATTCTTCTGTTTCAAATTCAGAGAGATTTATTTATGTTTTCTTGATTTAATTGGCAAATTCCACAGTGCTTCAAAAGTTTAAAAATGAAAGGAGGAAAAAAAAGAAAAAGCAACAGCTCAAGGATGATTTTGCATAACTTCACACAACAAGCAGGTGTTTGTAAGATCAATTTACAACAGGGACCACAGTACCCACCTAGCTTGGATGACTTCCAACCCATTTCCAATTAAAACTTACCTGATCATAAATAAGAGATAAAAGCTTGCTAACCAGTACAGTAAATAATAGATCTTAAAATAATGTATTTGGGGCTATGTTTAGAGACAGTAAATTAATTCCCTTTAGGTCAGAAAGTGTTAGAAGGGGATTTGAGGTCAGGATTCCCAGGAAGCCAATAGAATGTTGTCTTTTTCAGCATTGACTCTGATATTTTACAATATGAACTGCTGAATCACTAAGAAGTTTACAGTGTGGGCTGTACCTGCCAGACACTGCAATGAGGTGGTTATTTTTCAGCCCCTATGAAAGGTTCAATAAATGTAGTTGCCTGGCAGTAAACAGGTTTGTAGTGGGCAGCATGATATACTATGGTCAAGCTGGGCAGGAGGCCTGTACATATTGACTGCTATAGCCAGGGTTCCTCATATTTTTGATTTCCTATTCAAAAGAGCAGTTCGTATCATTTTCATGGGAATGCTATTAATGACAAAGACTGGGAGAAGAAATATAAGTGGAAAACCTGCCTTCCTCCATACATTGGGAAACAATCTTGGAAGCTGGAGGAACAATGAGTATCATGAGTATCACAAGGAAGGAACACAAGGAAAGGGAAAGTCTACAACATTCACATCCTTCCTATTATGGGTGGAATTGTATCCTCCCAAAAGATATGTTGAAATCTTAACCCTAATACTTGCGAATGTAACCTTCCTTATTTGGAAATAATTAATATAAGGATATTAAGGTAGGCCTTAATCCAATATGATTGGTGTACTTATAAGAAGAAGAAAATTTGGACACAGACACCAAAGGAAAACAACTGCATGAAGATGGGACAGATCGGAGTTATGCTGCCACAAGCAGAACCAAGCCTGGGTCCACTAGAAGGTGGAAATATAAAGCAAGGATCCTCCCTTACAGCCTTTAAAGAGAGTAGGGCCCTATTAATGCTTTTGTTTCTGACTTCTAGCATCCAGTTCTGTGAGATGCTAAATTTATGTTACTTTAAGCCATCTATTTTGTGCTACGTTGCTATGGCAGGCTTAGGAAACGAATGCAACTCCCTTTAATATTCTATAGACTCTAGAAAGACTGGCGTCAAGACCCACCCAATTTGGCTGGAGCATTTCAAATCATATTTCAAACCAGAAGACTTTGGCTCACATGGTGACACTGCTTTAGAAACATTGTAACAACAGGTCAGCAACTGATATCCCAGCACTGATATCTTTATTGAAAGACTTATTGCTCTTTCATCTTTTTCCAAAAGGACTTGACAATTGAAGTCAAAGAATCCAATATTCTCATATCAGCCAGAGTATTATCTTGGAAACATAAACTTGTACATGTTTCAAGTCAAAGGAATTTAAGAAACACATTACACAGAGAAACATGTTGCAAGAGCTAAAATGCAAATCAGAGGACAGTGAGGCAATCCAGTAACTGGCAACAGTGGAAAATTGCTCAGTACTCTAGGCCTGATAGAACGAGCTGGTGTTATTGAAGCCGAGGCTACCCAGTTGAAGCCAGAACCACAGAGATCCTGCCTGGTAGGAGATGGAGCCATGGAAAAAGTGAAAAAGGAGACAGACACAATGACTGCTTATTTCCTGTGATTCTTGCTTCCTGTGGGCCAAACCTACTCATTAGACAGCCGAGTTTGGAAAATGCAGTTTGTAGGCAGATCCTATGATAAGAATGAAACAGGGAAAAGGCAGAGATTGAATCTGAAAGCAAGTGAGCAATGAAGGCACATTCCCTCTTCTGTAATAGTCTTGCTGGCTACTTAATTTCCACATAATTTATTCAACAAATATTTATTGAGTGCATATTATATACCAGGTATTGACAATTTACAGTCATCAGGGGAAAAAAGAGAGAGAGAAAGAGAGATAATATATGTTCTCATGGATTTTAATGTCTATTATAGAAAGTAGACATTAAAAAAAATGTCTAATTATATGGTGAACAAAGTTTATGACAATTAAAAAGAAAGGATACTCTGGGAATAGATAATTTGGAGAACCTTATGGACCTTGGTGAATCAAGAATGTCCTCACTGAGGAAGTGATTCTGAAATATGAATCTAAGGTGTCCCATCAATGGTTCAGCAATTTTATGTGTCAATATTATGTGTCATCTTGATAGGGCCATGGGGCACCAAGATAACTAGTATTTTTCCAGGTATTTCTGTGAAAGCTTTTTTATATTAGATTAACATTTAAATCAATAGACTAAGTAAAGCAGATTACCGTCTTTAATGTAGGTGGTCCTTATCCCTCCCATTGAAAATCTGAAGAGAACAAAAGGCTGCCTCCTCCCCTGAATAAATTCCTCCTGGTTGACTACCTTGGAGCTGGGACAGCAGTTTTTTTCCTGCTTAATAGACACAACCGGAAACACTGGCTCCTCCCAGGTCCCAGCCTGTTGTCCTTCAGATAGGAGCTTATACCATCAGCTTTCCTAGATTCCAACTTTGCTCACTTGGAATCTTGGGAATTCTCAGCCTCCACAATCATGTGAGCCAACTCCTTACTTGATGTATGTGTGTGTGTGTGTGTGTGTGTGTGTGTGTGTGTGTGTGCACGAGTGCATGTAATGGAGGATAATCAGAAGAAAGGCAAGCAGGGGCAAGCCACACTCCTTGCCCCTCATCCTAAAAGAAAACTACACTTAAAAGCAAAAAGACTCCATCCTGTTACTCTCCGCCCTTCCCCGTGTAAATAACTACCTGATAGATAGATAAGCACATGGACAAAAACCTGACTGGGTGACAGGTGCCATCGAGGGTTCATCAGATTAAAACAGCCCAACAACAATCTCATAAAACCCCTAGATTTCAAACCTCCAGTTGCAACCGTCTCAGGTCACCTTCCTCTTGGAGAGCTTTGTACTATTGCTCAATAAACTTTGCTTTGCTGCCCACTACTCTTCATCTGGTCTCCCTCTTCATTCTTTGAAGCAGCATGACTCAGATGCACAAGATGATACTGATGAAGTACAAAGGGCCAAATCATGCAAGATCTGTTGGTGGTAGTTAGCAATCTGGATTTTATTCTACTCATAACAGGGAAACAATTTAATAGTTTAAGCAACAGAGTGAGGTGAAATCAATTTTTAAGAAATAATTCTGAACAACAACAAAAAATAATTCTGAATGCATTAAGGAAAAAGAATTGTACAGGAACAATGTAGGAGTTGAAGCAAAGAAATAAAAAAACAGGTACTGCACTTGCCCAGGTAGAGAATGATGGTGGGTAAAACTAGGGTGTAAAATATGGACAGAGTAAATAGAGCTGCAACATATTTTCAAGTAAAATTAATAGGATTTGATGAATCCAAATGAATCTCATACAAATTCATATAGTCATAGAGTTAATATATAGTAAACATTTTCACAATGCTGCAAAAATTCTAAGGTTACTAGTTCCTCACAAACTCCGATGTGATCACCTGTGAGAAAGATAGATGTTTTTTTTTGTTTCACAGGATATAGTTCTCCAGTTGATTCAGTCTATTGAATCAAATCATTAGTCTTATCAGTTGCTTTTCTTGAATCAACCAACCAGTTGACTGCATTTTGTTTGCAAATTAGATTTTTAAATAAATATTTGCTAGATCTCAGTTTTTCATATAAATTATTTTAAGCAATATATTTACATGTATTGAAATTCTCTGTTCACTGTTATATGAAGAAACATGCATTCCCATATAATTTGACCTGAGAGGTAATAGAAAACATGCACTTCAACAACTCAGTGGAAAAAAGTTCAGATTAGTCTACATAAGAATAAATAAAATTTTAGAATTTCTTTGAGATGAATTACACTTTTTAAAATATTCTTATATTGATGGACACATTTTCAATTGAATATCCTTTTAAAATCTATCATTTTGCTAAATGTTTTCTATTCCATTTGTTTTTAATTTCTTTTTTGTCCTTTCCTATTTTTTCTGAGGTCAACTGATCATTCTTATTATTTACTTTTATCTTTTTTATTGACATAAATGCGTTTTTCCTTTTCTTTTTTTTTTTTTACTCTAGGGATTACACATTTTTAAATTAATTTAGGATTACCTTCAAGTAATATACTGCTTCATGTGTACTCTAAGGATCTTACAACAGTGTATTCCAAATTCCTACCTTAGGTTCTATGCACTATTGCTGTCACATATTTTGCTTTTTACATATGCTACAAACAATAATAGCTACTATTTTTGCTTTAGATAGTTATGTTTTAGGGTATTTATATAAGAAAATTAACTTTTTTCCATCTCCAATGCTCTTTATTTCTTGTATGTGTCATTCTCTTTTATCATGTTTCTTCTTCTTGAAGGACTTCCTTTAACATTTCTTATATAGTAAGACCATTGGCACTGAATTCTATTTTTGTTTCTCCGAGCAAATTTTCATTTCTCCTTTACTTTTGATAGATATTTTTGCTGGGTTGAGAATTCTCAGTTGAAAGCATTTTTGTTGTGTTTTCTTTTTCATTTCAGCATTTTAATTATCTTATTTATTTATTTTATTAAGTAGGCTCCATGCCCAGCATAGAGCCCAACACAGAGTTTGAACTCATGACCCTGAGATCAAGACCTGAGCTAAGATCAAGAGTTAGATGCTTTTAATTATAATATGTTGCTTCATCATCCTCATATTTGCCTGGATTCTGATGAATTTTTGACAATGCTTTGTGTTGTTCCTCTGCAATGCGACCTTTTTCTTGTGTTTACTTTTAATATTTTCTTTCCATGTTCGAGTTTTTGCATTTTGAACAAAACATGCCTAGTTATATGTGGGGGAGAGAGAGACCATTTATTCTACTTGTAGGTCTCTGAATTGTTGGATCTATGGTTTGGTACAGTCATTAGTTTTAGAAAGTTCTTGGCCATTGTTTCTTCAAATATTTCTTCTGTTTTCTACCTCTTTTTCCTATAGAATCCATATATATATATATATATATATATATATATATATATATATATCCATTTGATATTGCCCCACAATTACAGGATGATTTCTTCTCTTTGTTTTTACTCTCCCTTCTCACCTCTTCTGTGTTCCAGTATGGAAAAGTTATATGGACTTACCTTCAAATTCATTTAATGATTTCATCAGTTGTGTTGATGCGTTTCACCTACTGATGAAGCCACCAAATACATTCTTTGTTTTTGTTAATATGTTTTTCATTTGGGGAACTTTGATTCTTTTTTAAAGAGTCTATCTCTCTGCTGCAGTCACCCACCTGATGTTGTATCTACCTTTTGCATTAGAACTTTTTAATATTTTTATAACATTTACTTTAAATGTGTCTGTCTGATTATTTTAACATGTGAAACATATCTGATTCTAGTTCTGGTGATTATTTTATTCCTTGAGATTGTTTATTTTCTGCTTCATTGCATGGCTGATTTTTTTTTTTTAAATTGAAAGTCAAACATCTTATATAAGACAGTAGATACTCATGTAAATCCTTTATCTAATGCTTGGAGATGAGCATGACTTTCCTAGGGCTACATCTTCTGTGTGTACATATGTGCCTATTTTAATATAGTCACAAGTTAGGTTGTGTTTGAGTTTTTCTGGCCCTATTACTACCCTCAGGGACCATGGGGTTTATATTTCTCTAGCAATTACTTATGTTTAGGGCACTGGCTGCATTCATAAATTATTTTCTCAATGTCTGAACCTCACTCTTAGCTTTGTGTATTCTCCTTTGTGCTCTGACCCTGAGACCCTCTTGTATCTCTCCCAACTGTATTCTACATCTATCTTTATTCGACGCTTGTTAGTCTGGTGGAGAAGTGTGGGAGAGGGGGAAGTTCTCTAACGCTTTGATTAAGCAGCAGTCTTAGACAAACACTATGTCAAGGTGAGGCTCTCACAATTTTTATTGCCCTGTGGAACTAGGCTAACACATATTCTACTTCATTCTGTAGGGAAGAGTTTTTTCCCTTATTCTTCTGCTATAGCTCTTGTGGGTTTCCATCAGTGTCTTAAGACTTTTGCCCTTGAGGAGAGATACGAAGTGTTTCTTTAGTGGCTGCTGTTCCCCTTCCCCGGTCAACCCCACATACCCCAAGGGGAGCTGTTCCAATATTCTTGCTGAACTTCCTGACTTTCTGGTGAGATGCGTGGAATAAAAAGTCTTCAAGAGGAAACAAAACACCCCTGTATTTGTGATCCATGGGGACTTCATACTCTCACTCTCTCTCATGGCAATTCATTAAAATTGTTAGCTAAATTGGCCTATTTGGTTCCCAGTAAGCAAATATTCAAGATCCGTTTCTCCTGAAGCACCTGTCTTTCTCAGATTTTGGGTTAGTGAGGTGCCCTGGCACCTGAGTTCTCCAATGGATTCAGAAAAACTGTTATCTTGCAGTTTTTTGCTCAGCTTTTTTCTTGTGTAAGGGTGGAAATGAGGCCCTTTCTAACTCTATACCTCCAGGATAAAACCAGAACACCAGATACCCTTTTAAATATTAATTTATGGGCAGCCCGGGTGGCCCAGCAGTTTAGCGCCACTCTTAGCCAGGGTTGTGATTCTGGAGACCCGGGATCGAGTCCCACATCAGGCTCTCTGCATGGAGCCTGCTTCTCCCTCTGCCTGTCTCTCTCTCTATCTCTCTGTCATGAATAAATAAATAAAATCTCTTTTAGAAAATTAAAAAAATAAATATTAATTTACCTCTCTGTGTGTCTCATAAATAAGTAAATAATGAATGAATGAATGAATGAATGAATAAATAAATAAATAAATAAATAAATAAATATTAATTTGGAGGACAGCTGAAAGGGTTTGTAGGATCTACTTTTGAATAGTTGGTACCCAAAAGATTCAGGTTTCTAGCCTTTTTCCCACACCCCTACCTGTGTTCATATTTGAGAAAGCCAGAAATCACACAACCAGGTACTAAAATCTTCCCCCAAACACTTGCTTTTCCCTGTTCCCTGGTTGCTTATCTCTCTCCTCTCCGAGATGATGCAATGCTTGTCAGTCACGGTAATGGGGAAGAGAAGAATGGAGAGAGACTGTTTATCTAATGAGAGCAGAACTGCTTTTACTTTGGTATCTTTCTTCTCTAAGATACTGTTTTGTTTTCTGTCATTGCCTGATGACCTTGCAGTTCCTCTGATATTCATTCATGTGCCACACACACAATTTTGAAGTGAAGGCCAGAAAGGGTGTAGAGGTCAAAAGCGTTTTAGTAACAAAAAATTTATTTTTACTAGGAGTTTTCTCAGTTAGTCACAGACAGGAACACAAGGAATACTGCAGATTTGGTCAGATAAGTACAAAAATATTGAGGGCCTTATTTCATATTCTTCCCTATGAATAGGAAATGGAAAATGATTGGACTAGTATGGGTAAGGGACCAGTATTTGTCCAGTAATGACTGGACTGACTCTGTGTCTTCTATGTTTTCTCAACTTATCTGCTATGGGATTCCTGTCACTTGAAAATTCAGTTGTTTAGGTATAGTATGGTTTATATTTGTGAAAGGGAACTGGATTACTTCATTAGACTTATTGTAAGCCTCTTTAAAAATTATTATTGACATAGAAACTTTTTATTTAATGTGAAGTGGGAATCTGGCCAGAGTTGAAGGCAATTTACCCAGACCCTGATTTTACATTTGGTTTAACCAGCTGTATGACCTCAGAAATTGAATTAATCACTCATTAACTCTGCTTCAAAACTGATCAAATGAGAAGAAAGTATCTATCCTCTCTTTTTTGTCTCAACATTTTATTTCCATGATGCTAGCAGTCTGGTTGAAGAGTAAAGTTTGAAAAACAAACCCACTTCAACATGGACACTCACTGATTTATCAATCCAAATTCCTATTCAGTGAATCTTTAAGTTATGGGTTTTTTTGTGGTATTAAGGCAAAATTTGCATTGGTTATCAGACTAGATTCCAGTTTATTTTTTAAAAATTTCCATCAGGGAAATACAAATCAAAATCACAATGAGATACCACTTCAAACCAGTGAGAATGGTGAAAATTAACAAGACAGGAAACGAATGTTGGAGAAAATGTGAAGAAAGGGGAACCCTCTTGCACTGTTGGTGGGAATGAATGTGAACTGGTACAGCCACTCTGGAAAACTATGTGGAGGTTCCTCCAAGAGTTAAAAATAGACCTGCCCTACGACCCAGCAATTGCACTGCTGAGGATTCACCCCAAAGATACAGATGCAGTGAAACGCTGAGACACCTGCACCCCGATGTTTCTAGCAGCAATGTCCGCAATAGCCAAACTGTGAGAGGATCCTCAGTGTCCATCGAAAGATGAATGGATAAAGGTGTGGTATATGTATACAATGGAATATTACTCAGCCATTAGAAATGACAAATACCCACCATTTGCTTCAACGTGGATGGAACTGGAGGGTATTATGCTGAGTGAAATAAGTCAATCGGAGAAGGACAAACATTATATGATCTCATTCATTTGGGGAATATAAAAAATAGTGAAAGGGAATAAAGGGGAAAGGAGAGAAAATGATATCAGAGAGGGTGACAGAATATGAGAGACACCTAACTCTGGGAAACGAACAAGAGGTGGTGGAAAAGGAGGTGGGCAGGGGGTTGGGGTGACTGGCTGACGGGCACTGAGGGGGGCACTTGACAGGATGAGCACTGGGTGTTATGCTATATGTTGACAAATTGAACTCCAATGAAAAATATACAAAAAAAATTTAGAGACTCATAACATGGAAATTTAACTACTTTTTGGAAAATCTCAATCCCAGGCAAAGGAAAAGAGAAAAAAGTAGCATAAATCAATAAAAGGCAATGCCCTTATTATCAAAAACTTGCAGTTTGGGAAAACTCAATGAAAATCTATAGTTGGAAATACAAATTGCTACATTTTTGGTGTTTTACACCTATATTGAATTTTCATAAGCAATTCAGAAACAAAGGCAAATTGACCCTAAAATAATCTCATCATACTAGACACAGTCATTCCAAAAGCATTGCAGGATTATTACCTTCTGGTCTTAATCTGGTTATGAGTCTTTATGTTCTGTCTCCCTTTCTGATATTTCCCACACATTTCTTCTCCCTTCCCTTATATTCCCTTTCACTATTATTTATATTCCCCAAATGAATGAGAACATGTAATGTTTGTCCTTCTCCGATTGACTTACTTCACTCAGCATAATAACTCTGGGAAGCGAACTAGGGGTGGTGGAAGGGGAGGAGGGCGGGGGGTGGGGGTGAATGAGTGACGGGTACTGAGGGGGGCACTTGATGGGATGAGCACTGGGTGTTATTCTGTATGTTGGTAAATTGAACACCAATAAAAAATAAATTTATTAAAAAAAATCTGGTTATGCCACTTAATCTTTTATCTTTGATGAAACAAATTAATATTCAAAAGAAAGAAAAGTGAAAAATGGGTGTAAATCATTTGTATTCACAGTATTAAGGAATGGCATTCACAGACAAACTTCCTGAGATAACCATGCTTTCTCTCTAGAATATCCACTATAAAGAAAAACCTCTCCTTCACTTTGTACCCAAACTGTGATTGATGGGTATGCCAATCACTTCATGGCGCTTGTTGATGTTTGCTGTCATGACTGAAGCTCTGTGAAGTTTGTAATAAAGTGACAGGAAGGATTTCAGCTTGTTGGTGGTTTTCCTTAAATAAGGTGGGATCTAGTGATAAATGGGACTTAAACTAGAGAAAGCACCATGAACTCCAATGGGAATTCCTTCAAACCAAGTTAATATCCACACTGGAACTGTACTAAGGCCAAATACTCAGGATGAGGAACCTTTTGGCATCTTTTGGTTGAGGTGAAATATTTTCTTGGCATTTTAAGAAATTTGATTCAGAGACAAGTACCCCATGATCTTTTTATATTCCAAAAGACTTATTTTCTTGACAGTCCATGCCCATTACTTACTGTACCAATATTAGAATTAAAATCATTTATTATCATTTTTATAATTATATATTTTTATAATTATTAACCAATTATTAACTGAATATTTATAGAATTGATAAATGCAAATAAAACATTATCAGTGTCATAAAGTATTTACTATCTAATAGTTATAATCTATATATAAATATGTGCTATGACACAAACACACTTCTATGAAGAGTACAGAATAGAATCCATTAATTCTTTCATGGAAAGTAGAAATATTTCCATGATTGACCAATATTTGACATAAATTATAAAAGTTTGGAAGAGTTCTCTATACAGTACATAGGGTGTGTATATTTGACCTGAAAAAAAATAATTTAAAATGTGTAGGCCAAAATTTGCATGAGTGAGGAATGATATGCTAAATTGATGTGACGGGTATATATAGAGCATAAAGGTTTATTAACCATATATAACTGTGGTTTTCTAGATTTAAGTGTTAAATTTCATTGTCAAGTCAAATGTTACATTCTTTGTTCAGAATTGGGGTATGAAAAAATAATGGGATGAGCAAAGAGGATGAAAAGGTAATCTAGAATTAGACTGAGAAACATCCTAACTTTAATTCCAATAAGTTTTTAACATAATTTTGCAGTTACAGGCAGAATCAATGAGGAAGAGCTGTTGCCTTAATTGCTACTCTTTTCTGATGTGAACTCCCTGCTCTTTTAAGTTCCATCAATGAAAAAAAAAAATAGCACCTACAACTCCAACCACTAATATATTTTTTTCCTCCATGGCTTTGATCATATTTTTTCTCCTATTTACAATGGATTTTTCTCTTCTCAAGTAATCTCAAATCCTACTCATCCAGTAGGACTGAACATCCAGTTCAGCCGGAAAGCTGGTGTCTTCTTCATATTCCTCTTCCAGAAGGTAGATCCCATCACCAGCATGAGCACTGACCAAAGTGTAGCTGTGAGGAGTATGGATGGAACTTAGACATGTGAACTGAAGTAACTCTATGCCTACGGAAGATGTGTCCCTGGCAACACAGTCCAGGGCCAGGAGTGCACAGAAAAAGATGTAACCTGCTACAGAATATGGGCTGGTGTGGGCTCTTTCCGAGTCTAATATTCCAGCAGACCAACAGGGACTCTGAGAATCCCAAACTCAGACTTGGCCTTTCAGTTTCTTATGAGTGCTTAGAACTTCTAAATGCTTAGATACATGATACATGGGGTCATTTACATGACTGTCCTACTCCCTGAAAATATTATGTTGTTTCTGTGCACAACTAGTAAAGTAACATATAACATTTACTCTTACCCTGTTTTATATGATAATTTAGTAGATTCTATTATAAGACTCTATTTCCTCAAATAGAGTTGATGTTCTTGGAAGATGGAAACTATACTGTTCAGAACCCAGCAAAGTCGTATCCATATAATTCTTAATCAATAACTATTTTTACTGAACTAAGAAAAATATTTTACTGGTCAAGAGCCTAAATTGTACAGTTGTACACTATGTGGATGCTTTATAGTACTGGGAACTTTCCTTCTGTTTTATACATACATTGGAACATTTCCTATAAAGATTGCATCCAGAAAAACTACCTATTTGTTTAAAAAATAAACATAGCTTCTCTACTATCTTAGGGTATTGAAAGAGTGGAGAGGAATCTTAATAGAATGAATCAAGGCTTCTAAGTGTCAGGAGAATAGCACTTAGATTAACATTCTTTTCATTTTGATGGAATGAACATTTAGATTAGTAAAGCCATGGTTTTTATTAAAATTCAGCCTCATTATTCATAATACATCTTCAGTTTCTATTAGTTCCATTTTATATAAAATAAGAGGAGCTAGGTACCTCTGTAGGGTCATTTCAGGGGTATTTTGAAGGACTCTTTTCAGCAGTATCTCTTACAGTCTAAAAATTTACTAGTATATCTTTCAGTACCTTTTCTCTGCTGTCTTCCTTAAATATACAAACAGGCAAGAGAAAAATACATTATAATGTTATTGTTCCCTTGGCTTGGGGGTGCTTATCATATATTCTGAGTATCTTGAGGAAATTAGAGAGCAGTGTGCTGGAGTTGCAGTTACAAAGGCAATGACATCACAGGATATAAGCAAATGTGATGGTAAGTCCAAGTCATCATGATATATTTGGTTTCAATCTCTGGGACATAAATGAACAAGTAATAAACATGTCTAATAATTAGAAGACAATTTTCTACAGCTATGACACAAACCCTATCACACATGGTTGGTTGATGGTATTATAGGGACTAAAAATAGACATAGTGCTTTATGATTAACATAACCAAAATATGATTTCACAAGTATGAACAAAACAGGACAGTTGCCTTTCCTGTTCTAGGGGTTACACTTCTACTACTGCAGCCTAAAATTAGAATTCTCTCTCTCTCTCTTTTTTTCTTGTGTTTTTTGTTTTTGTTTTTGTTTTTGTTTTTGTTTTGTTTGTTTGTTTCCTTGCCACCATAATTACCTGGCCCTCCAAGGTTTTCACCAATGCCCCCAAGTAAAGATTGGCTCTGTTCCAGTTCCCAAGATAATTATGTTTAAGGAAGTTTTCCAGTTATTTTTCCACTGCTTCTCATTTGCCCAAAAAGACTTAATGTGATCTCTCTTTCACATCTAGGATCATAAATGATCATACTAAAGGATTTTCAATTTTAAGACAAAATTTCATACACACATACTTTGATTCTTTAACGTTTCACTTAAAATTCATTGACACATTTTCTTTGACATTATGCTGACTAATTTTATATGTGAACTTATATAGGCAGTGAGGCCCATGTTCCCTGAAATAGCCAAGCTATTTTTCACCAGGGTTGATAGTTTATAGAAAAGTCTGTAAGCCTTGATACAGATTTATACTCAGCCAATTATGCTTGATGGCTTTAAACACTGGAAATCTACCAGAGCTACCACTGAGTGATAAGTAGACCTGCTGTCCTGCCTTATTTTGTCCATCATGCTAGACATAAGGCTTTTTTATATGTTCTTCCTAGTGGCTTGGAGACAAGGGGTATGTTGTTTCTCTAAGAACATAACTGCATTATCCCCAGTCCCCTACTCAGATGTGTTACTATAGTTAGTTTCTATATTCATTTCCTATATCACTACCTTGTCCGAGGAGGCAGGTACCATGTCAGGTCTCAAATACCTCCCCACCCTTCCCTGACCTAGCCTCTTACAAACACATTTAGAAGCAAGCATAATGCATTATGGGTAAATCCAGAGAGCAGTATATATGTGTTTTTAAACTTTATTTTTTAGAGCAGTTTTAAGTTCACAACAAAATTAGGAGGGAAGTACTGAGATTTCTCATATACTATTTGCCCTCACACATGCATAACTTCCCCAGTTATCAATATCCTCCACCAGATGGAATATCTTTTATCAAAGATAAGCCTACACTGACACATCATAATCACTTAAAGCCCATAGTTCACATTACAGTTCACTCTTGGTGGTGTGCATTCTATGGGTTTGAACAAATGTATAATTACATATATCTACCCTTATAGTATCATACAGAGTATTTTCACTGCCCTAAAAATCCTGTTCTTTGTCTTTTCATCCCTCCACACACAACCCCTGGAAATTACTGATCTTTTAACTGTCTTCATAGTTTTGCCTTTTTCAGAATGTCATCAAGTTGAAATCATACAGTATGGAGCCTTCGAGATTCTCTTCTTTCACTTTGTCATATGTATTGTTTCCTTTATGTCTTCATGGCTTGATAGCTTGCTTTTTCGTGTGTGTTTAATAATATTCCATTGTCTGGATATATCATGGTTTATCCATTCCCCTACTGAAGGACCTTTGGTTCCTTCTACGTTTTAGAAAGTATGAATAAATAAACATGCAGGTTTTGTGTGGACATAAGTTTTCGAGTCCTTTGAGCACATTACTAGATGATATGGTAAGAGTATGTTTAGTTTGTAAGAATGAGAGCTCTTGTGGCTCCACATCCTCTTCAGCTTCGATGTTGTCACCAACCCTGATTGTGGCTATTCTAATGGATAGCAGTACACTTTCTGAGAAGTATATTTTGAAAAGCATGTTGCACATTCGGTACATATTGAGAATGTCGTAAACTAAAAGGCTTTTTTTTTTTTTTTTTGAAACATTGGTTTTTAAGCCTTCTGTATTTATGCTGTGTTTTTGTAATTTATTTTTTTATTTTAACTAAATGCATTTGCTGTGGCTATATTTTGCTTTGACCAAGATTACCAGCCCCTCAAGAAGTTTTCTCTTCCTATATTTCCTTTTTCTTTTCTTTTCTTTCTTTTGTTGTTGTTGTTGTTGTTGTTGTTGTTGTTGTTGTGTGTTAGATCTATTCTCCATCCAGGCCACTGTAGTTTGCAGGAAGGGGGGAAATACCCATAAAAAACCCAAACTACTATCTTAATTCTTTGTGTTTTCTGTTCCTTGAAACAGAACCCATTCTTACCAATCCTTATATTCCTTTCCCTTTCTCTTACTTCTGGTTTTGAGTAGGCTCTTTATTTTTTTTCCTGTTTCTTTTTTTTTAATAATAAATTTATTTTTTATTGGTGTTCAATTTGCCAACATACAGAATAACACCCAGTGTTCATCCGTCAAGTGCCCCCCTCAGTGCCTGCCACCCAGTCACCCCCGCCCCCCGCCCTCCTCCCCTTCTTCCTATATTTCTATTTATCCCTCTTACCACGCCTCACGTCTAGATAAAATATGATACTTGGACTTAGACTCAAGTTACATGTCTACCAACTGACTGGCTGTGAACCCTCAAGAAGTTACTTCTCATCTGTGAATTGAGTTTTCTTTTCTTTAAAAGAGGACTAATACCACAAACTCCACCGGGCCTGTTATCAAGGGCCATATGAGATTACATATTCATAACACTGAACAGAATACCTACTTAATGACAGTAAAAAGCATAATGAGCTAACAAAGTTATAATAATCAAAACAGCTTAATTCCCAAACTACAAAATATGCATTATTCTTTTAATTATAGATATAACACTTTATGCTTCAGCATGAAGGGGACTGGAATATATAACCCCAAATCATATTGGATTAATTTGAGCTGAAGGTGACTGAGAAACAGCAGACATAGGAAAAGCTCTTTAGCCTCCTCCTAACTGCCTAAAAACAGAACATAAATTTCTCTTCCATAAAGGAAATCTCCATTTATAAAGGTGTCTTCTTCTCCTGTGCCAAAAAAAAAAAAAAAGGAGAAAGAACAGAAGACAACTTTCATCATCAGAGATGATATGGGTTTGCATGATGAACTTTACTGAACATACTGAATATATTTACCATATATTTCCAACTCATTTTCCACACTTTGTTCAAATGGTATATAATTCTCTGGGCTAATGGCTTCTTTGTGTTTTCATTTTTGTGTGTGTGCAGGAAGCTCCCATATGCAGATTTGTAATAAACCCCTTTTTCCTACTAATCTGCCTTTAATCAGTTTGATTTATGGGCCCCACCCACTTAACCAAAAGGGTAGAGATAGAACATTTTCCCTTCCCTATAGTAACTAGGATTTACTTTTCTCTTAATGGGTTATGTGGTTTCTACTTCCCAAAATTCAGGTTCTCTCCCTTGACTTCAGTGCTTGCCCTTTAACTTCTCAATCACTGTTATACTGCAAATTCCTGCACCTTTCAAGGTAAATAGCAGGCTTTGTCCATCCTAGATTTCTTCTCCCATCAGTCTGGGCTTAGTTAGCCTTCATCTAGTCTTTGTACACAAGGTTACTAAATTCTGCAGGGAGGGGAAAGAGTGTGGAATAGAGACAAAGTAATCTCAGAAAGACATTTTAGGGTTGTAAAACCACAGATTGGATATCATATTTTAATTAAAGTCTAGTTTTATTTAGAGTCTTCTTATGGTTTCTCTAACAAACACTAAATTTATAGTGCCAACATTTCCCATATTTTTTATCCCTAATTAATGTACTTTATATCATTCATTATGAGAATCCTGTATGAAAACTTCCTGCAATAAACAGGTGTGTCTGTATGAAATCTGTATGAAATATGAACTTGAGTCTTCCTCCGTCTGCCCCCCATCCCTCATGCTTCCCCATGCTGTGTCTGTATGAAATATGAACCTGAGTTTGCCCCAACCGGGGTTTTCCCCCCATCCTGAATTATATCTTGTCATCATTCAGAGGTTTTGACCAAGTCTGCATAAATTACTTTGTCTTTCCTTACTCGTGTATATCTTTTTTAAAAAAGAGTATACAGTGTGCCTACTCAGCCTTTGAAGATTATTTTCTTAAGTGAGCATTAATGAAAGGAGAATGCATCATTCTTCATCAGCCGATGGGCTGAAAATTGCTGATGGCAAATGTTGTTAATAAAAACACATTAAATGGAAGGAATGAATTTGGCAGTTAAGTGAATGATTCTTAGTGGAAGGGAGGCCTTATTTGTTGGATGACTAGAGAAATTAACATTTATCATATACAGACTGGCATCAGAAATAAACCCAAAGAGGGCTGCTTTTCCCCCCTTCATTATACTTATAGATGGAGAACAAAAATATCACCTGGGAAACAGCTAACCCAAATTTCATTTTTTGTCATTGTTGTAGCTATTTGTTTCAAAATGTTTTCCCCAGGAGAGCCAGCAATCCCTCCCTATCCTGAACTATCAAGTTGCAGACTACAAGTTTTCAATGGCAGCCAATCTGGAGAGTTGCATATATCTACCCCTAGACAGCTGCATTATGGAACTAAAAGAACTGCATCTAAATTCATGAGCCGATAAAAAGTAATCTGGCTAAAGTCTTTTTTTATACCAGAATATACAATGATAATCACACCCCCTTGAATTACAAATGTTCCATAACCATTCAAACTGGTACTGAGTTACTGACATTATTTGAAGTAATGACATAATAAAACACATTTTAAAAGACAAACCCATAATTTACTTACTTCTTGCTTAAAAAATGTTTCAGAAATCTTTTGAGATCATAATTGATAGAATACCATGATTTCATAGACCATCAAAGACTTGAATAGGTTTTAATAAACCAGAAGAATAAAAGTAGCTCTGGCTTGCTTGCGAACTATATTTATTCTACCTTCTTCTAGCCCTTTTAACATCTAAAATTACAGCTAAAAATTAATTAAAATGTATAGTGACCTGAAGCTTTTTTAATTAACTAAGTTTTTTTTTTTTCTAGAGGGAATGCAATAAATCACAAATATCTCTATTCTCTATTTAAAGTAATTTTTTAGAGTAATATTGTAGAGGGTACCTAGTCCAGGCAAATTAAGCATCATAGTACACAGAAGCATGCATTCAATAAATTGGAATGCAAGACAGTTGACAAAATGCATTTATAATTCCCCTTATATTCATATTTTCATGGCTAGAAATTCAAACTTTAGTATTAAATTATTTTTGGAAAAAGCAAGTCATGATTTTGTCACTAGCCAAAGATTGTTTGGGGAATCTTTCAGTGGCTATAATGATTTCATTGTCTGGTTGAGCTGATTAATTGTGCTCAAATATACTTAATAATTGTGATTTCCAGGGATTTATTTTATAGTTTTGAGCTGGGAGTTTAATTTCAAACAATTCTCTCCTGTCATTCCAGATAAACCCAACGGAGCAAAATTACCTTCATGAGGTCTTTAATCCTTGAAGCATAGGTATGGTTACAGTGAATATGTGTCATGTTCATATGCCTCAACTCAAAGCAATATAAGGGAAGCACTTGACACAGCTGAACCTCAAAATTAAAATCTATGATGTTAAAACTGGAATTCAAGATCTGTCGTTAAAAATATGATACACATATAAACAAAATAGGCATATGGGGAAAGGCAGCAGATCCACTGAATAAGGACAATTAAAATATGAGGAATCAGATTTCTGTTCAAGCTCTTCTTTGAGCAGTACCAAAGCAATAACTAAGGCTTAAGAATGTTCAAAAACACCTGGTTAAATACATCTTGAAAGAGGAAGGAAACAGAAATCAAGGTAAATACACCAAGGAGTAAGACATCTAGAGCCAAAATGAAATGAGTAAAATATGAACTTAATGGGGGGCAAGAAAACAGGTAAGATACAAGAGAGACCTCAGATGGAGCAACCATCAATGCTGTCATTTACTTTAAGGAAAATAAGCTTTCAACTTCCATTAATTTATTGCAAGGATTATACTGACTAGACAAAGACCATTTGGAAGAGGCAGAAAACCAACCTTTTTCACCTAAGTAATTAGAAAAGCTTAATTTCAGCCATAAAGCTGTAGACCGTTTACTCTAGATTTCTTTGAGGAATACAAAAAACTTTACCAAGAATAGTTAAACATTACTTACTATAAGCTATGTAAGTAATATAATTGAAGGTAAGAAATAAAATGGAGGCTTCTAAATCTAACCACAACTGGAAAGCATAGGTATGTATGCCAGGAAGCAATCTTAGAGACAAACTAGTCCAACTCTCCCATTTTACAAACAGAGTAATTGAGCTTAGCCAATAAAGTGTGTCTTAATATCAGAGATTAGAAGGATTAGAAGTCATTTGGGTCACTAATAATCATGAAGTTTACAAATAACATCACACTCACATTTTCATACTATAATGAAATTGCCCTCTGATGTAGGCTATCTCCCTACAAATAAATCATAAAATTTGTGAGTTTCCTAAGCACCTATCTCCTAGTTTTTTTGCATTCGTCATAGCTAGCAACAGGTCCAGTGATGGGCATACAATGGAATTCTTAATTTCTCTTCTGTGAATGATTTGAAGGAAGACAGAAGACAGTAAAAAATAGGTGAAAACAGTTCTAGGATGTACTTAGTAGGAATAAAACACCAATTGAGAAGGAGTAAGGCAAATAAATATGCTCATTAAATATAAATATCAGGCTCTGGTCTAGTGTCCCAATGTTCTAAGCAGAATTTAAAAAAAATAGATCACATTGATTTTTATTTATTTTATTTATGATAGAGAGAGAGAGGCAGAGACACAGGCAGAGGGAGAAGCAGGCTCCACACACCGGGAGCCCGACGTGGGATTCGATCCCGGGTCTCCAGGATCGCGCCCTGGGCCAAAGGCAGGCGCCAAACCGCTGCGCCACCCAGGGATCCCCGATCACATTGATTTTTAAAACAAACACTTTGCATCACAACCTCCTACCTAACTACCCCCCTTCTAGCTGTATATTTATCAGTCAGAACATATTCTTAGAATACAGTATTTTTTTTCTCCTGTGGGAGTGGAAGTTTGTAGGTCTCTCTGATCTCCTTTTTCTGGTGTGAACACATGGGCTCTCTGGAGACTGTCCCTGAGAGAAGCAATGGTTGAGAGCACAGGCTCAGGAACCTGAATCTGCCTGCAAAGTGCAGCTCGTAACAATCTCGCTGTGCACTCTGGGACATGTTACTTTAAACCCAGTGCTTCAGATTTGTCATCTATAAAATGAGCATAATAACAGTGCTTACCTCATAGAATTGGTGTGCAGAGTAAGCAGTTTAATACTGATGAAGTTCATAACACATTGTAAGCCTTCTACAAATGTTAGCTGGCATCTTCCAAGAACTCCTAAAATCTTCCGGCACTCTAAATGGTAACTTTAATTTCTGAAAACTTAGACTTACAAAATAGCTTTTCTATAATTTTCAAAAATTTCAGCAACTGAGAAGACAGACTCATATCTTCAAATATCTTGGTCCATTTATCAAGAGACAGAAGGGCAGAAATCATTTAATGAAATACTTTGTTTTTTTAATCAAATACTTTGTTTTTGTTTGTTAATTTGTTTCTGCCAGATGAAGGAACAATTCCAAGGACATTCATGACTTGATTAAAACCACCCAGTGGATCAGTAACAGTGCTTCCTCCCATAAGATACAGTTTCTTCTCATGATCTAGTAAATTGCTGAATCCAGAGTTCAGTTTTATTAGACAAAGGGATAGAGTAAAACAAAATTCATGAATAGAGTTAAAATTAGATCTCTAGACTTTTAGGAGTTACAGAGACTGAGTTTTAATTTTATGGTGTAAATATAGAAAACCCTTAAAAAGCTTAGGTGTTTCTGTCTACCAAGTGCATTGACATGCTACAGCCAATTGAGAGCCTCGCATGGACTTCGCTGCATAAAGGATTATAATATTTCTTGGGTAGGGTTTTTGCGTATAAGATACAGAAAATAAGAATTCTTTACACTTAAGGAGAAAACACTGGGTAAGGATAAATTGAAACCCCATTCAATCCTACACAGATTGAGAGTTGTGGAATATAGATCTGGCACGCACAGAAAAGGTGAGGATTTGACTCCAGAAAACCTGACAAGGCAGGAAGCTTTTTTCCCCTACAAATAGAAGTATTCCCAAATCTTCCCATTTTTATCCACAGTTTGAGTCTCCTAAGATAAAACGGTGTTATAGAGAGAAAGACTAATGTAACTCTGAAACTTTCTATCTTCTCGATTTCTATTGAAGTGCCAGGTTCCAGGATTCTGTATTGGAAATATTTCTATTTTGGGGTATAAAGTTTAACAGATGCTTAATAGTTATTTACTCATCACACAGAACTTTGCATGATATAGAAAGATGAGAGAAGTTTAGGTCAGTGGGCAAAGCACTGTGCAAATAAGAAATCTGAACTGTCATTGCAGGACTGTTAGAATTAACTCAATAATGATACTGGCAACAATTTCACAGCTTCTCTGGGCTTCAGTCTCTCACTCTAGAAATTGAGGAAGTTGGATTACTAATGCCCATTTCAACTCTAATATGTTATGAAAGTTAGAGTGGATGGAGCACACTGTAAAGAGCAGTGTTATTTTAAGCCAAGAACTCTATCTCAGGCCTTCAGACTAAATTATTGTTTGACCTTAAATCAGTTATTTAACTTCTACAAGACTCTTTTCTTCTCAATTGCAAAATGAGGTGTTTGACTATTTGATCTCTAAAGTTTCTTGTAGGTGTAAAAATCTATGATTCAATTCATGACCCTGTCCTCAAGGAGCATTCCATCCAGTTAGGGAGACAAGATATATACATAAAAAGGTCAATAGCAATATCAGCCAAAAATAGAACAGATGTCACAAGGCAATGGATGCCTTAATGCCAGATAAATGAGGCAGATAGTAAGTGATATAAATGTGAGGCAGGAGAGAACATTCTAGGTTGGAATAGTAAGACAATTATTCATAAGAGTCAGTCTAGCAGATCCTTAAAGGGTAGATTAAGTCTGCTACAAGCAGAAGCTGATGTGGGGCTGGGCATTATAGTGAACAGAAGCCTAAAGGTAAAAAAGAACATCCTGAGAGTGGGGGAAAAAAGACAATGTGGTGTCAAAAAGGGAATGGTAACGTGGTCAAGGAATTTTTTTAAATGGTGCTTTAGAAGGAATCATCTGAAAGTAATATGCAGGATGGATACTGCTTTCACTTCTTAAACAATTGCCTATTGAGTAACTATGTGAAGCTGGATTTTGTATGAGACCAGGTACAAAAGGTAGAAGTTAGAACTTCATTTGTCAGTATTATTGATGACACCTCTTATGTGCTTCATGCATTATTTCTTCCAAATACTTAAAATTAATTTTTACCTACAAGGATTATTCAGTCCAACTGTAATTTCCAGCTAACTTCAGACCAATACAAATGACAGATTTTCTGAAGCTGGAGAAGTCTACTGTTTGAAGCAAACTGTACTAGGAATTTACATGCAAGTATTTGTTTGACAAACAAAAAGGTGGTGTAGCCCTGAGGTTTATGGTTGTGATTTCACAGCCAGTGGACCTGAAGCTTTATATCACAAGGAATGGAATAAAGTGGTGTTTTATAATGTTGGTAGAAAATCCACAATCAAGCGCACAGTGTCTGCGCTTGATTTCTTGAAAAAAGTTCCTCAGACCCATCTGGGAGGAGCGCAACATATTCTTTGAATGCCATATGCTGAAACAAGGTTGTAGCTTGGGCAGATGCTTCATAAGATAAAAGTATTTTATTCACTCCTCTCAGATAATTTGTCTAATACATCTCTGGCTCCAAACCAGGCCCTTGATTCAATAACCAACCTCAATCAGAGATATCAAAAGTCTCCCCCTGCCCTAGAGTATAAATTGAACTTTCAACCTCAGAAGCTGTCCACTCTGTTAACAATGTATTCAAATTGCAAGCAAGCATTTAATGAACGCTGAGTTTCAGAGCAACAGCATGAAGGCTGGAAGAGCCTTAGGAGTTGCTGAAATAAAAGGGCTTTTCTCTTAGTTTCAAATATCAGAAGACTTGAACAGAACATGGCATCTTAGCCATCTGAGCTTTTTAAATGTGACATTGGCAGACGTACAATGCTCAGCTCTGTGGTACCTGAATAATTGAGGCTTTGAAACATCAAAGTGTTGACACCTTCAAACACTCAAGTAGCTTTATTTGAAAGATTCTTCTCACAAAAGAAGACTAACTCTGCCATTTGAGATCAATGCATTTCTCTGAAACACAGTGTCCCTACTTTATATTGTAATAAACTTGTTTACCACATATTGACTAGCTATGTCCCACTGCAGAAGATATTTGATTAAATACATTTATTTGTGATAATATAATACCCAGCAGAATTAAGAATGACTTAGAGGGGGCAGGGGGCACGATAACAGCATTACTTATTTTCTAAGCAGTGAACTTTCTCAGATCTCATGTTATTCAAGAAGTTAGAATGAGTATTGGAAGATAATCAAGTTCACATTAAGGATTATATATTCAACAAAAACGATAATAATAACAACATGATTCTACTTATTTACTTTTTCAGTGATAGCCAGTGAGAACTCACTATATCTTGGACATTGTACTAGGGTCTGTAAATACAGAGAAAAACAAGATACAGTAGATATTGTTCAAATTGAGCTTGGACTGTATTAGAGGATATTAAAAAGTACATAGAATACATCACCCAGCATAGTAGTTTCCTAAGTAGCTGGGTATAGTGATGGGGGAACTACTTGGTTCCATAAGAACCACAAGGGAACCCCACAGATCAGGGCATCGGATAGATTTCTTGGGAAATAAAATCAAAGCTGCAGTATAAGGATGAGAAGAAAAAAAAACTCAAAGCAAAGTGGAAAGGCATAATTAGGTGTTAGTTACAATCTTTTGAAAATGTGCAGAGTTGGTATAGAGATGAAACATTGCGCCACAAAATATCAGAAGGGTTAGGCCATCTATTTCAAAGACCCAGAGCAAGAGATGAGGCTGGAGAAGAAAAGGAAGGCCTACATCAGAAATGCTTTTGTATATCATGATTAAAATTTAGAGTCATTGCAGTTCTTTAATCATGGTCAAGGAAGAGATTGGTTTTCTGTATTTTTAAGATAGGAGATCTGAGCACATGTAAATGTTTAGGTGAAGAATTTGGCAAAGAGGGAGAGAGAAAAGCTCTAAAAAATAATGGGAATAGCTGATGAACCCAGATGCAGAGGAGGGGAAAAGGGAGAAGTAGAGGTAAGAGAGGAGGAAAGGTAAGAGATGAAGCAAGAGAAGAGGAAATCTATCTGAAAGTGTTTTCACCAAAGGCCTCAAATACACAGCTGTTCTTTAATTCCTTGTACAAATACTCTGCATATGTACCATGTGCTAAGTACTATCCTAAATGCTGGGAATACAGTAGTGAACAAAGCACACAAACTTGCCTCCCTTGTGGTTTTTTTCTTTTTTTTTTTTTTTTTTTTTTTTGAGTTACACTCAAATGTAGATGGTCAAAACCTTTGTGGAAATGACTGAGAGACAAGCTTATATCTTTTCCATGCAAGGAATTGATATTTTTTACCAGGAGCTCTGGGAAAACACTTCTACTACAGTTTTCTAATTTACAGGATACTTAACATAGTGAGTCAGGCTAGTGGGAGAGGGATTTGGAAGAAACAATGTGATAGCAAGAGGTTAGTCACCAACTCTATGTGCAGGACTAGACCTATGTTTATAGTGGGAAATATTAAAGAGAGCCTTTAAAAGTCAGCTGTTTCCCTTACAGGAGCCATAGAATTTCTTGCCAGTGGCATTCAAGTAATTGCAAAGGCAAAGTCTCACTGCTTATTTCATACAAAAGTTAAAATCCATTTTTGTTATGTGCACTAGTATATGGACAAATATGTATCAGTGCAAAAAAACTGAAGAGTGTTTTGATAAACTTCAGAAAGCTGTTCTGAGAAAACTGAACACTCACATATTTGCCTATTTCATAGGCACCTTGAAGCTAATGATAGGACTCCAAGGGGCCTATTGATCCCAAGGTAAGAACTCTAGACCTATTGCATGATGGCTGCTTTTCTGGAAGAAGAAAAAAAAAAAAAAAAAGAAAGAAATAAAAAAGGGGAAAAAAAGATAAACTAATTACAACAGGATTAGATGTAAGCAAGAATGGATAAGATAAGAGAGAATGTGAGAAATGAAAAATGCAATAATAGAATTAAAATCTATAGCCAACATAATAGAGCACATTCACATCTAAATAACTCAAGGCTCTGCAAATTCATCATTCCCTGGTTCTTTTTCAGGAACATAGCCAGTTTCTCTTTTTGATCTCCTGATTTCTTTAATTAGCACAATTATAAACTGCCCAGATCTTACTGTTACAGGGAGATTTCTCGATGTTGAAGATACACTCTCTTAGACTGCAGTAACACAATGAAATTCTGAATTAAGGGTATGTTCTAACACAGTAAACACAAACAAACAAAGATCACAAAGAATGTTTTTCTTCTCAGTGCAGAGATCATTTTCATCAGTGTTTAAAAATAAAAATACTGGGACACCTGGGTGGCTCTGCGGTTGAGCGTCTGCCTTCAGCTCAGGGGGTGATCTCAGGGTCCGGGATCTAGTCCCACATCGGGCTCCCTGTTAAGAACCTGCTTCTCCCTCTGCCTGTGTCTCTGCCTCTCTCTCTGTCTCTCATGAATAAATACATAATTTTTTTAATTAAAAAATAAAAATATTAAAGACAGAAGAATTTATAATTCACCTTGAATTTCAACTTACTGACAGAGATGTTTATATTGTTTTCTTAATTCAAATCTAAATCACAATTCAGCTGTTCATAAAAATAAAGCCTATTCACACAGGCCATCAAACTCCTATAATTTTTATATCCATGAGTCTAATATCTTCTTAAGCCTTTTACAGTTTGCTAATAATTGTTGCTCTGAAATTCCTCTTGCTTCTCTTTCTTTTTTCAATTTCTGTCACCAATGCTTTGGTTCAAATAAAATATGGTCTCTTTCACTAAAGACTAAAATAGGGCCCTAATTTCCCTTTTTACTCAGTTTATGCATTGAAGTTAATCTTCCTATAGCACTGAAATTAATTCTATTTGTGTGTGTGTGTGTGTGTGTGTGTGTGTTGTATGTTTTTATTCTCTTTGTTAAATTTGTAGGAGTGGAATTGCTAGATCACATGGCAAATGTATCTATTGACTCTATAAAAACCCATTAGTTGTTATGCCCCCAGTAGCATTACAGAAGAATTCTAGTTGCTCTACATCCCAATGAACATGTGTTACTGTTAGTCTTATTAATGTTTCATGGTATTGATATAGGAGAGCTAGGTTTTTGTCTCACGAAGTTGAAGAATGAATCTTGTGGACAATGGAGAGTGAGTAAAGCTATAGAAGTTTATTAAGCAAAGATGCAGAGAAAGCTGTCAGAGGTGAGAGAGGTCCTGACAAGGTTGCCACCGAAGGCTTATAGGGTTGGTCTTTTATTGAGAACCTAACCAAGGCACTTATGGCCTTGAGATTTCTTTGTGCTGTCTTGAGTGAATGACATTTGTCTGCTTTTGGGTCTGCTGAGTTTCTGTGATTGCTTGGTAACCATCAAAGGGAGATACTCCCTAACAATTTTGGAGCTAGGGAGCCAGGTTTATTTGTTTATTTGGTTTGGGTTGTTATTTTTTCCTCTGTTTTTGCTGCCTTATCTCGGTTCCCTTGGGATGGGTAGGAGCCTGACTCTGGGGCCTATCAGTGTCCTTGGGATTTATGGGAGCCCAGAGATTTATGGGAACCTGACTCTGGGCCTTTCTTTTATCTTTCCCTGCCTAGCCCCATATGCCCCTAACTCAGTATCTTATTGTGACATTAATTTGCATTTCCTTGAAATGACATTGCACATTTTTTCACATGCTTATTAATCCTTTTTCTATGTTATCTTGTGATATATCTATTCAAATCTCTTCTTTTTCTTTCTTTCTTTTTTTTTTTTTTTTAAGTAGGCCCCAGCATGGAGCCCAACTCATGACCCTGAGATTAATACCTGAGCTGAGATGGAGACTTGACACTTATCCAACTGAGCTACCCACATGCCTCAAATCTCTTATTTTTTTTGTTACGTATTAGTCTGAGATATACAATACAGTGATTCAATATTTATATATACTATAAAATGCTCATGATTGGTCTAGTTACTATCTGTCACCAAAGTTGTTGCAATATTAACTATTTTCCCTACGCTGTGTATTACAGCCCCATGTCTTATTTTGTTACTAAAAGGTTATACCTTCACTTATTTCATCTACCACACCCATGCCCCACCCTCTGGCAATCATCTGTTTGTTATCATATCTACAAGTCTGTTTCTATTTTGTTTTTATTGTTTCTCAGATTCCACATGTAAGTGGAGTCCTATGCTATTTGCTTTTGTCTGACTTACTTCATTGAGCATACTATTCTCTAGGTTCATCTATGTTGTTGGAAATGGCAAGATTTAAAACTTTTTTGTAAAAAAAAAAAAAAAAAAACTTTTTTGTGGCTGAATAATATCCCATTGTATATATATGCCACATCTTAGTTTTTTTTTTTTTTTTTTTTTTTTAGATTTTGTTTATTCATGAGAGGCAGTGCCATAGGCAGAGGGAGAAGCAGGCTCCATGCAGGGAGCCCGATGTGGTACTCGATCCTGGGACTCCAGGATCACACCCTGAGCTGAAAGCAGATGTTCAACCATCACCCAAGCCACTCAGGCATCCCAGATTATTTTTATTTAAAAAATGCGAATGCTCCCAAATAATTAGCCTTTCACCATCATTCCAAAGCAACTTTTTAATCCTCTTTTACTTCTCTTTGAAATGGACCCTACAGATAAGATTACATAGACAAGATAAAGCTCTCCTACCCTTATCCTTGCTTCACACAAGAACAATTGTTTAGAATGCATTTCCTCCATCTCCCGTACAAACATATGCAGGTCTCATAGATAATACTAGTCATTTCTGCTTCCTAAAACATATATCAAATTTTACTTTTTCCAGGAGGACTCCTTGAATCATCCCAGTTGAAATAACCCCTTAATTTCTAAACCATTTATTAAATACTACCTTGCCTCGAGATACAGACCACAAGTGACTATCTTTAAATACTATTGCAATTTTTAATCTATAATTTTTATACATTGCATGTTTCACTGAGAGGATTTTTTTATGCAGATGCTTCTTGAGGCTCTTCCTGCTTCCATGTGATGACTATGCTGATGATCATTCAGACGACAAAGCAATCAGGCTAGGCGCTAGATCTCTGGTAAGCTATCTCAAGAAATAAGAGCCAATCACATGACTTTGGCCTTTTACAATCCAATTCTTTCCCACTAGGTTTTAAGAGCTGAGTTCAACACACTTTTCTTGCTGACTTAGAGTACTGATGGAAGCATGGAAGCTTTATTGTAGTGTCCTACCCCAAGGATGTTATTGGCAGACAGATGGAATACCAGTAGATTTGCCAAGAGTGGCACAGGTTGTCATTGTAGCACCAGGGTGCTATTATATATTGCCTACATGAACTAAGTGTCTTCTTAATTGTGGTGGGAAATCAGATGGTAAGACTTTTTTTTTTCTCTCTCTTTTTCTTGGTAATAACTATTCCTTAGTACACGTTATATTATAGCTTATGGGCTTAAATGCTGACATTAATCAACAGTTTTGTTTGTTTTCCTGGAATAAAAACTATTCACTAAAGAATTGACTTTGCAGTTCTGGAGATTATGGACCACATTAGGTCACATTTGGTGACTTACTGTATCTTTAGGGTTGGGTAATTTTGTCATTATGGTATTTTACTTCCATTCATGACAAGCTGAAGATAGTATCAGTATTATTTTAAAATTAGGAAGATCTCTGAATAAATAATATATGTTACTAACTACTTCTAAAAAGTTAAAGCTCATTAAAAACTAATTATATGCCTTGTGGACAAATTAAAAAATAAACAAATTATATTTCAACAGTTAGAAATGTTTGTGTTTTCTTTTTTCAAATAATTCTTTTCTCTGAAACAAGATCAGACCTGAAGTGGAAAAGAAATATGAAATCCAGCCAGTTTTGGTAGACGTGTAAATCCAGAATATTTTTCTCAGTAACATTTTAAGACTTCACACTACCCAACCTGAATATCAGTTAACTGTGTAGTCATGTATAGCCTTTCTTTTATGGATGTCAAGAATGTACTGCTGTCACCTGAATGATGTCAAGGTCAGATCAAAGATGTGGATATTTTGGGAAGGCAAACTGCACAGTAAAACCCTAATACTGGAGAAATCATTGTAGGAACATTTACAAAACACCTGTCCAAGTACATATCACTGAAGGGAACAGGGTTAAGGCAACAGTGCATTTTCTTAAAAGATAAGTACTTGTGCTTCTGCTTAGAATTCTTGACCACTACTTTTTTTATTTTAAACAGGTCATGGCACCACCACCAAAAATAACATCCTCAAAAATCAATTCATTAAATTTCAAAGTGAATCGAACTCTTTCTTTCTTCCTTTTTCTTTCTTTCTTTCTTTCTTTCTTTCTTTCTTTCTTTCTTTCTTTTCTTTCTTTCTTTCTTTCTTTCTTTTGTTATGCCCCCAGTAGCATTACAGAAGAATTCTAGTTGCTCTACATCCCAATGAACATGTGTTACTGTTAGTCTTATTAATGTTTCATGGTATTGATATAGGAGAGCTAGGTTTTTGTGAGAGCTTTCTTTTTTTCTTTCTTTCCTTTCCTTTCCTTCCCTTTTTTTTTTTCCTTTCCTTTCCTTCTTTTTCCTTTCAATATAGGATATTCCATAAGGTGGATAGGGTTAGCCTATGGTGGAGATGGGAGAACTGACCAGGTGTCAAAGTTCTGCCCCCTGTGTTTTTCTCACCCTTCCATTTACTCATTTAGATTCTCTTGATAACCTTTGGAGATCATACCTTGAAGAAAGCTTTAGGAAACCTAAAGTACACAAAGTGCCCTCTCTCAAATACCTCCAAACACTGTGTTCAACAGAAGAGTCTCACAAGAGCAAGAGTTAAATTGAATATATCTGCATAGGGGAATTTTTATATTTCTACATTTGAGAAGTAAAATTTTCTCTTGAAGTATTATTTTACGTGTATAAGGAGAAACTTTTGGAAAACAAAATGCGTAAGGCATCTAACATCCCAGTAACTACCATCTTTCATGGTCTCCTTTTGTGAGTGGCTGACAATGTTTTGTTTTGGGGGTTTTTTGGGGTCTGTAATTTTTTAAAATATTAGGAAAAAAACCTCATTTTCAATATTAAAGAATAGTTAACATAGGCCAACAAAAATAATAGTTCATTAGATGTTTCCACTGGAGATAATAAAAGAGCCAGAACCTCCTTCTCATCTCCATCTTCTCCCCACAACTTTGCTAGTTCTTTGGTCTTCGCAGAGGCTCAGTTATATCAAGACAATTGCTGGGGTACCTGGGGGGGGCTCAGTCCATTAAGCATCTGACTCGATGTCAGTTCAGATAGCAGTCTCAGGGTCATAAGATCAATCCCAGAATCCCCTGTTGGTTCTATACTGGGTGTGGATCCTGCTTAAAGATTTTCTCTCTCCCTCTGCCCCTACCAACATCTCCCTTGCACCTCACTTGCAGGTACATGCATACATTCTCTCCCTTAAATAAAGAAAAAAAAAAAAAAAGACAACTGCTTAGTCGTATTCCTGATTAAGTGAGCAGTGTTAACCTTGGGAGCCCTGGGCCTGAGTCTGTTAAACACTAAAACATACTACCATCATGTCAAAGAACAAAGCAATGTGGGTATTAGGTAGATGTCATTTGGTGGCATGCTTAAGAAGGAATAAAAGATTATTCCAACATTTTGACTAATCCATATTGTTTAAGTATCCTGAAATTTACATTTAACTACATTTTAAAAAGCGTATGATACTATCTGGCCCACAGAGATTAGACAATCCTGATCTGGGCTGGTCCTTACATATATCTATCCACTGAGAGTATACTCTGTCCATTTTGAAGCTGTCCTCCATACATTAAGTACCTAGATTTCTATCAGATACACTGATATGGAAAAACCCAAGGGAATATTAGCCAACAAACAAAAATCCTGAGAGCATTAGCAGGCAATGATTAGAATGTTTCATGGGAGATACTATTTTTTTAAATGTCACTTTTATTTAAAGTTGGAAGGAATGGTACTTCAGCTCAATGTTATGATAATTATCAATCCAATCACTGCAAATAGCAATGTGAAGATATGTCCCACCTGAAATCATTACACTTCCTTGCAACAGAAGTAACAGTCCCCACCTCTGTGTTCACATAGTACTACTTATGTACTGTTTCTAATGGTATATATAAAAATAATACTTTGTTGTAGTTATTTTCTATTTTCTATTTCTATTTTCTATTAATTATTCTCCACTGTGAATAACTTTAAAAATAAGTGCATGAGGGATGCCTGGGTGTCTCAGAAGTTGAGCTCTGCCTTTGGCTCAGGGCATGATCCCGGAGTCCGGGATAAGTCCCAAATTGGGATCCCCACAAGGAGCCTGCATCTCCCTCTGCCTATGTCTCTGACTCTTTTTCTGTGTCACTTATGAACAAATAAATAAAATTTAAAAAAAGTACATGATAACATTTTGTTGGGCGTACTTGAATTGCAATAGACTGAGTCTTCTCATGTCAAAGTGAAATGGAGACATAAAAACCAATAAAATCCATTTTGACTCCTAGTATGTCTAAGATGTATACTAGTATTTCATCTTAAACAATAGGTGTTTCCATAGAGGACGTGTACGTAGATTTCCTAAGACCACCTGCATGGTGATGTGGTCAATGGAAAAATCTGAATCTGGAACAGGAGGACTGTCTACCCAGGTGGCTAGCAGATGTCTAGCTAGCATGCTTTACCACAATTTTAAAAAGACAGAAAGAGGCAAGATTTCAAATGAAAAAAAAAAACAATAGCTTCTGTGGAAAACTGAATTGAAGCTGTTTAGCAGAGGGATAGAAAAATTATGCCACAATCTAATAAGGGAAGCAGTTAAAGCCATCTGTGGGTATGTGTTAACCAGAACAGGCTGGGCAGAAGGAGAGGCTGAGGTATATTGCCAAGTTTTGAGACACAAGTGAGGTTAAAGTAAGATACAAGAAGATCTGGAACCAGTGGTTTTCCAGGTGAGCCACTACTGCTGATCAGTTGAATGATATTAGAGAAATTATTTATTTTTCATAGGCTCAGTTCAACTGTTCATAAAATATCAGGTTTATGTAGCTGGCTTCCAAAATCACTTTTAGTTTTAAAATAATTTGAGTCTCTAACAAAGGCAAGATGTTTTCTACATCCTTTAAAATTCATTCTGAGAAATAGTGCAATCTTGGATAAGTCAATTAGTTGAGTTTCTGGGAGAAAAAAAATATTTCTGGGGACTAATTTACAAATTGTACTTCATAAGAAAATGAAAGTTATGTATCATAATGTGTTTCCCTTTTTTTACTTTAATTTCTAAGAAACTTAGAAATTAGATTAGATGTTAGAAATTTTATAGCAACATGAAGCTTCCAATAATAGTAAGAATCACTTCTCAAGAGCTTTCTTTTGCTTCTGGAGATAGGATTTTATATTTTAAATGTACATAATTTTCATTTTCTATTTTATTTAGCTGCAAGACACTTTCATGTTTATTAAAATGCAGAAGTGTAAATAAATAAACGAATAATTAGTATTTAATAATTGGTTCTAGAAAAAGAATGATTAGAAAAAATTGCCACATCTCTAACATTAATTTCTACAACTTTCCAGTGCTCGCTTAGGTAGCACATATACTGATTTCTACAACTTTTCTATATTTTGCCATTTTCATTGAGATGCATTGTCTAATACACTAATAAAGTTATGTTTTTGTAAAGGATCTTAAATCCACTATCTGACTCAAGACCATTTATCTCTAAGACACCATGAGTAAAATCAAAGCTCTAAATTACAATGCCATGAATCACCTGATGGTAACTTCTTAGAAGTGTAGGGTTCAAAATATAAGATAAACAATCTTCAGATAGGCATTTTATAAATCTAAATCATCTTGAAAATGGGAAAATTTGGTATTTGCTAGAGCCCCAGGTCCTTGCAAGCAAACTTTCTTAGCACACTATATTATTCCCCCACTTTATAGTTCTATTTGGTTATTTAGTTAAGAATTAAAGTTAACATGGGCAAAAGGAACTGACAATTCCTTGTTGCTAGTTCTTCTGCTGGACTTACATCTACTCTTTCTTTCTTTCTTCTTTCTTTCTTTCTTTCTTTCTTTCTTTCTTTCTTTCTTTCTTTCTTCTTTTTTTTTCTTAATTTGGCAATTGGGCTTACAACCAACAGAGATTCTACTCTTACCTTCATTAGCATATGCCTGACTTGCAGAAATTGCATGCTATGGAGATTATTTTGCTGGATTCAGATTTTTAATTCATTACACACTGATTTCTCCTAAGAATTTTAGGTTAATTTTTTTTGAATACCTTGATATTCATAAAACTATGTTTTTGTACCCATTTGTCATTTTGACCATTTTGTTAAATAATGCATAAAATATTTTTGAACCTAACTTTCTTAGAAAATATTATTTTAATAAAAATCATGTATTCAATATACTTTGATCTAAATGATATGTGTGCACAAATAGAGGCAACTGGATTTATTA
The DNA here is from genome assembly GCF_048418805.1 of Vulpes vulpes. Taxonomy (NCBI): domain Eukaryota; kingdom Metazoa; phylum Chordata; class Mammalia; order Carnivora; family Canidae; genus Vulpes; species Vulpes vulpes. Next base: position 110,539,630 of record NC_132792.1, read on the forward strand.
AAAAGCTAATGATTGGTCTTATTGGATATGGCACAGGAACCAATGTTATAATGCTAAGCATGTAAGATGAAATGAACATGGCCACATCAGGGACAAGGTGAGATTAAATTTATCATTTCATATACTTAGCATGGCTTTTTAAATGGTTTTTAACTTACATAATTTTCACAAGTAAAACAGAAATACCAGAATCAGAAGCATTCTGCTCCAATCTACAGTGAGAAGGGAGGCCTCTAGATCTTGGATTTTTTAACCTTAATAAGACTTTTTTTAAATAAGACTTTATTTATTTATTCATGAGAGACAGAGAGAGAGAGAGAGAGAGGCAGAGACACAGGCAGAGGAAAAAGCAGGCTCCATGCAGGGACCCTGATGTGGGACTCGATCCTGATCCTGGGACTCAGGATCCCTGAGCCAAAGGCAGGTGCTAAACTGCTGAGCCACCCAGGGATCATCCTTAATAAGACTTTTAAAACTTGACTCATAAGTAGTGCATTTGGCCTTAAAGATATCAGGTGACTGATTAACACAAAGGTTTTCAAAACCGGTTGATTTGCCAGTTCAATCAAAAGAGTTGATCAGGAATCCCCATCAATCTTATCTTCTAAATTTCAATTTCAACTACAAAAGGCAAAACCATTTACAATGTACTGATTGAAATTACTGGACAATATGAAATGTCCAAATATAATATGATCTATATATGTACGTGATTTTTCTCCCCAAATAGAAGAGTGCCAGCTAAAATAAAACACTTTCTCTTCCATCCTGTTAATTTTAAAAAATATTCACTGGATTTTCATGTTTTTCAGATTTAAAGGAGATTTATGAAAAAGAAATGGAAGGTGCTCATTTTCAACACGGTTGATATTATTGATTAGCTGATAGTCAGTCCTGAGGCATTATTTTCATTGTGCAAAATAAGCATAAAAATACTACAAGCAATTAATTGCCTGCTTTTCGTATCATGCTTTGCAATGGCCTATCAGCCTTTTATTAATATTAATGAGGAGAATTAGCACGGAAGATCAGGGAGCCATGATCGCGCCGGGAACCTGTAAGGACCCTACGGCTCTCATGCTTTATTATTTTTTAATCAAAGTAGCTGACTTGAAGGCACAAAATTAAAGAACTGAGTCTTTTATGATTCCACAATGATTCAAATTAAAATGATCTATACTTGCATAATTCCCGTGAACCATTTTGTGCTTGTTAAAAACAGTTAAAAATTGCATAAATTCATGATTTAAGGGCTATGGTTTTCTTTTCTTAATGAACAGTCCACTTTATGTGTTTCTCCCAACTCACACATGTGGACATAATAAAGCAAAAGAGGGTGGGCAGAATGAGCAAGAGAGAATTTAAGCTTATGATTTACATTAAAAGAGAAATGCTCATTTGTTACTTCTTCCAGCTCACTAGAAACTCTTGGCATTAATACACAGCATTACTGAATGTCCTTGAAAAACGTGTGTAAAAGAAAAGTGCCCATTTTTCAGAAAGAAGCACAGAAGCTGAGCCATTGAAGACAATGGTTCCAAATCCATTCTACTCAGAAATTTAGAGCCCAATGGAGGAGCTTGATTGCACCTATAAAAATTATTTTCCTTTCAACAACCAAAAATTAAAGTCTCTAAAGAATTTATATATTAATATATTGGGCAGCCTGGGTGGCTCAGCGGTTTAGCACTGCTTTCAGCCCAGGGCGTGATTCTGGAGACGCGGGATCGAGTCCCATGGCGGGCTCCCTGCATGGGGCCTGTTTCTCCCTCTGCCTGTGTCTCTGCCTCTCTCTCACTCTCTGTCTGTCTCTCATGTATAAAGAAATAAAATATTTTTAAAAAATAAATAAATAAAATAAAATATTAAGGTCCCAGGACAATGTTACGTAAAAATTATCATGCTGTGCATAAGTTTTAAGACTACTGACTTACATTAGACAAATAATATAACTGGAAACACAGAAAGCCATTGATTCTTTTAAAATCATCATAGCAGGGCACCTGGATGGCTCAGTGGTTGACTGTCTGCCTTTGATCCAGGTCATGATTCTGGGGTCTTGGGATCAAGTCCTGCATCAGGCTCTGTACAGGGAGCCTGCTTCTCTCTCTGCCTCTGTCTCTGCCTCTCTTTCTGTGTTTTTCATGAATAAACAAAATCTTTAAAAAAAATCACCATAGCAATGTAGATATCTGAATGTGAACACTATGAAAGACTATATATTCATTTTAAAAGGATAGGTCCACTCTCTATTAACAGAATTCAGAATTCAAAATCATTCATGAGCAAGAAGTTACTGTGGCCAAGTTCAAAAAGGGTATTGCCTGTGTTCTCTTCTAGGATTTTGAAGGATTCTTGTCTCACATTTAGATCTTTCAAACATTTTGAGTTTATCCTTATGTATGGTGTAAGAGAATGGTCCAGTTTCATTCTTCTGCATGTGGCTGTCCAATTTTCCCAGCACCATTTATTGAAGAGACTGTCCTTTTTCTAGTGGATATTCTTTCCTGCTTTGTCAAATATTAGTTGACCATAGAGTTGAGGGCCCATTTCTGGGTTCTCTATTCTGGTCCATTGATCTATGTGTCTGTTTTTGTGCCAGTACCATAATGTCTTGATGATCACAGCTTTGTAAATACAGCTTGAAATCCGGCATTGTGATGCCCCCGGCATTGGTTTTCTTTTTCAATATTCCTCTGGCTATTCTGGGTCTTTTCTGATTCCATACAAATTTTAAGATTATTTGTTCTAACTCTGTGATGAAAGTCCATGGTATTTTGATAGGGATTTCACTGAACGTGTAAATTGCCCTGGGTAGCATAGACATTTTCACAATATTTATTCTTCCAATCCATGAGCATGGAATGTTTTTCCATCTCTTTACATCTTCCTCAATTTATTTCAGAATTGTTTTGTAGTTTTTAAGGTATAGACCTTTTACCTCTTTGGTTATGTTTATTCCGAGATAGCTTATGGTTTATTATAAAGAGGATTGATTCCTTAATTTCTTTTTCTTCAGTCTCATTGTTAGTGTATAGAAATGCCACTGATTTCTGTGCATTGATTTTGTATCCTGCCACGTTGCAAGATACAGCTATGAAGGCAAGGGAAACAAAAGCAAAAATGAATTATTGTGACTTAATCAAGACAAAAAGTTTCTGCACAGGGCAGCCCCAGTGGCACAGCGGTTTAGTGCTGCCTGCAGCCCAGGGTAAGATCCTGGAGACCCGGGATTAAGTCCCATGTTGGGCTCCCTGCATGGAGCCTGCTTCTCCTTCTGCCTGTGTCTCTGCCTCTCTCTCTCTTTCTCTCTCTCTGTGTCTCTCATGAATAAATAAATAAAATCTTTTTTTTTTTAAAAAAAGAAGCTTCTACACACAAAAAACTAAAAGACAATCTATAGAATGGGAGAAGATTTTTGCAAATGACATATCAGATAAAGGGCTAGTATTCAAGATCTATAAAGAACTTATCAAACTCAACACCCAAGGAACAAAAACTCCAATCATGAAATGGGCAGAAAACATGAACAGAAATTACTCCAAAGAAGACATACACATGGCCAACAAGCACATGAAAAAATACTCCACAGCACTTGCCATCAGGGAAATAGAAATCCAAACCACAATGAAATACCACCTCACACCAGTAAGAATGGTGAACATTAACAAAACAGGAAACAAGTGTTGGAGAGGATGTGGAGAAAGGGGAACCCTCTTGCACTGTTGATGGAATGCATACTGGTACAGTCATTCTGGAAAAGAGTGTGGAGATTCCTCAAAAAGTTAAAAAAAAAAAAGGGTACCTGGATGGCTCAGTGGTTGAATGTCTGTCTCTGGCTCAGGTCCTGGGGGTGATCCCAGGGGTCCCAGGATCAAGTCCCACATCAGGCTCCCTGCAGGGAGCCTGCTTCTCCCTCTGCCTATGTCTCTGCCTCTCTTTCTCTCTGTGTCTCTCATGAATAAATAAATAAAATATTTTTTAAAAAGAGTTTAAAAATAGAACTATCCTATGACCCAGCAATTGCCCTACTGGGTATTTACCCCAAAGATACTGATGTAGTGTAACTCTAGGACACCTGCACCCCAATATTCATAGCAGCAATGTCCACAATAACCAAACTGTGGAAGGAGCCATGATGTCCTTCAACAGATGAATGGATAAAGATGTGGTGTATATATTCAATGGAATATTACTCAGCCATCAGAAAGGATGAATACCCACCATTTGCTTCAATGTGGATGGAACTGGACGGTATTATGCTGAGTGAAATAAGTCAATCGGAGAAGGAAAATCATCATATGGTTTCACTCATATGTGGAATATAAGAAATAGTGAAAGGGTTTATAAGAAAAAGGAGGGAAACTGAGTGGAAAAAAATTAGAGGAAGACAAACCATGAGCGACTCCTAACTCTGGAAAACAAAGAATTGTGGAAGGGGAGGTGGGCAGGTGGTTGGGGTAACTGTGTGATGGGCACTGAGGAGGGCACTTGAGGGGATGAGCACTGGATGTTATACTATATGTTGGCAAACTGAATTTAAATTTTAAAAATGTAAAAAAAAAAGTTATTTGCAATTCAAAAAAATTCATGACCAATCTCTTTTATAAGACTAAAACAATATGAAACATATAACATACAACAATAATGAAATAATGAATTTCAAGGAGAGAGATTTCTCATAGTGGTAAAAAGGCAGGAGTCAGTGTTAATTTTAGAGTCACCAAAGGGAAGTTTCTATGTATCCAAAGAAGACCAGATCTGCATTAGAGGAAGGAGAGCTCCAGGACAGAAGGTGTGTTGGAAATGGCAGGAGGTAAGTATCAAATTAATCTAAAAGAAAATCTTCCTGAGAAGTGTTTCTCAAAGTTTGGTCTGGACCACATTGTCAACCCAAAGAATAAACTAAAATAGATTATTGAACCCCTACTTCAGACCTATCAACTGTGATCTCCAGAAATTTTGCCTTTGCATTCTAAATGATTCTTAGATGGGAAATCAGGATGGTGATGTTCACATTAATATATACATTAATAATATATATTATATATAATAATATGTATAATATAATATATATAGTCCTCCTCTGCACACAGCTGTACCTCAAAAGCCATGAGAAACTTCCCAGGAGCCCTTTACTGTGAGGATTTTCTTCCTCCTCCTCTTTGAAACCCTTCCAGTCTTCTTTACCTTACAGCAGCAATCCAAAGAGAACATAGCTGCAATGCCTGATTGATCTTGACTTGGTTTATATCATTTTTATATCAACTTTTATATCATTATTTGCATGAGTATTATCGATGCCATTCAAATTACTCTTGGCTAGAAGTTCAGTATGTGGACTCCATATTGGCAAAGAGATTTGTATTATCCAAGACACATCATTGTTAGATGTCTCCAAGGATAAACTATATTCTTACCTGGAGTTCCTTCTCTTTCTCCTGTCAAAATTGCATCTGCTTTACCAGAGGCTCATTTTCTCTGGGTGAGCTCTATATAAAATAAAATTTCATTTCAACATTTTACATTTATTTAAGAAAAATTAAAAATATATATGATATCTCATGCTGTGAGAACAATGCTTATGGTGAACTACACTCAATGAGAAATTCCTGTCTTAACTGGACCCTGTTTAATCTTTCTTCAACCAACATGCTCCAGAAATTTATTCTGTCTTTTCTTGCTCCAAAGGTCAGCACCCACTTTCTGGTTTAGATAGCTCTTCAATTGTGGTGAGAAGTAAGATGTAATGTGCCTAATTCTGCAGTCCTTGTCCACTAACATTATAACTGAAACTTCATGCAAGTAAAAAAAAAATTACTACTAACAGAAAACATATTTATAACTGTATGTAAATGACTTCATGTGAGTGGTAGTGAATGGTCTAAGGACCAAGGGCAGCTACTGGAAATGGACAGTAGATACAAACTGCACAGAGTTGACACCATGATATAGAAGGAATTTGTATTTGTCAAGGCTTAGCACAGTACATGGTATATGCTCAGCAAGCATCACTTGCTACTATTGCCCTTTATTATTACAGTTGATGTTTTCATTAGTGACTTCTAACTTCAAAAATAACCAGTGCTTCTTACTGCCATCAAACCTATAGACTAATGTCCATCACCCACAGAATTACTGTGGGGTTCTCTCTAATACTGTCTGCCTGTCCCACCAAGTGAGTTTTACACTTACCAAAACTAATTTGTGTTGGTTGCCGGAAGTATTTATGTCATCAGTAATTTATTAATTTATTTAAAGTTTCTGTAGTATGTGTTTTAAAAATAATTCTAATTAGAATCTTTAGAAGAAATGGATAAAGTTCAGAGAAAAAACATTAGAAGTAACAGAAAATGTTTTATATATATATATATATACATATATATATATATGTATATATATATAATAGATTTCCAGCTCAAACTACGCTTTGCAGTTAACTAATGAACATTATAATAAGAGGGCTCCCATTATATTATCATCATCATGAGGACACTGAAAAACCTGGATAAAGTAATAACACAACGGACAGGGAGCTAGATGGAAGGAGACAAGAAACAAATGCAGATTTGTGTGCATGGCCACCTTGAGTTTGCAAAACCCCTCTTTAAGAAAAATAATGGTAGCTTGATTTTAATTATTCTCAAAGATAACATTGTTGTTATTTTCCCTAGATACTTTTCTTATAGCTCACTGGACTTAATAGTCACGTCACGTTGCAAAAAAAAAAAAAGAGAGAGAGAGAGAGAAAAAGAAAAAATCTTTTTTAAGTTACTTTGTTAATAATACTGCAGGCAAAGATTTAAAAAAAAAATGTTTTTCTTGTTACACTTTCTTTTTTAAACCTAGGAAAATGTATTGCATTATGTTGTGTTGCATTGTACTGTATTGTATGGTACTGTATTGAAACTTATACTATTGGATTTTCTTACTCAGAATTCTTACCTAAAGTTACAAGTGAAAACATGCTTCAGACTGATTCTGAGATGAGAATATTCATAGTTTCTTCCTTTAGAATATGGTAGGTGAATTGGGAGAGTGAAAGAACCCTTAGCAAATCTCATGTGCGAAATTGTAATGTGTCATTGTCATCACACTTAAGATTTAAAACCATCTACATTTTAATCAGAAGTGAAAAATTGCAACGGGTATTCATGGGTCTTCCCTTGCAGGGAGAGTTTGGTACATTCCGTCCTCTCCCAAGGTGCTAGGTAGTCCATAAAGACTGAAGAGTCTGCTCAGACTAGGCCAACTGCCTAATGCATCTGAGGGCTGACAATACAAATAAACTTCATGATAAACACACAGGGCCTACCTTAATTTTTCAAACTGCATTTTGCATTTTGATGAGGAAAACAAAATCTGAAAGTGAGGGCAAAGCAGGGAGAGCAATGGTGGTGTGCACACTACATTTTTCATCTTAAACAGCATGATTTACTTTAGCCATTTCTGGAGTAACAAATCCTGTAACTGAAATTCATGCTGGGAATGCCTTACAGAGTTGCAAAGGCAAGTTGATTTTTTATCTTATAAAGCTACTCTGGTTAATTTGGTCTTGATAGGGGATGGAGGAAAGGTAGGATATCAGGTGTGGGTAAAATACACTCATTTCTCTATTTGAGGTTCCAGACTTGAATTTCATTGTATATTCAAGAAACCCACAATAATTTTTCACATGCTTGAAGCATTCTCTTGGGTGGCATAGACATTTTCTTTTGCTAACTCTACAACAAGGACTTCTTAGTGTTTAAATAACAAATTATATTCTGGGAAATACTACACCAAAAGCAGAATCTCATTTGCACCCTTTCTACCAATTACTAGTGGTGATAATGATTATTATTGTTAAAATAATAGTTAATAACATGTGAGTAAAAACACCTAAACTACTGTCACTCTAGAATATACCATGAACATTTTCACAATCCTTTCACACATCCTCATAAACCTCATAAATGATCTATTACATATGCTGTTATTATATGTATTAGTTGACTTTATTTCTTTGCTTACCCTCACAGAAATTATCTTCATCTACTAGGTGACAATAATTTACTATTATATGTTCTCCACATAATATTTATATGTGCATTTATGTATGCAGAGAGATTAACATGCACACATAAACAGAATTTTTTCTTTGTTAATGTTTATTCTATCAAAATGAAATCTCCTACTTGCATCTTTCTTTTTTTAATAATATGTAAAATTTTCTCTCAAGTCAACAGGTTGAAATCTAATGCATTCATTTAGGCGACTGAATAATACTCCTTGGTAAGGATTTACCACAGCTTAGTCAATCCTTTTTTTTTTTTTTAATAAACCTTCATTTTGTTGGCAAAATATTGTCACTAATGGAACTTTTTATTTTTAGGAAATAGATTTCCAGGAATGAATATCTAGGCTGAAAAATATCTGTATATTAATTTTAAGAAATGCTGCAAAATTTCATTTCTTCTCTTAGTTTTCTCCATCACCCTTATCAGCAGCTTATGTCTTCTGTCCTTATTTATTTTTTATCCCATTGGGAGAAATAATTCTATGAGAAGTAAGGTGTATCCATGTTCATTTTGTATCTTCAGTGACTGCTACATATCAAGCATGCAATTAGTGTTTGTTGAATGAATAAATCATTATTTTAGAACTGCTAAAATCATGATGATTAAATATGATTCTTAATGAAGGGTCTCTCCTTTTTATTTCTGATTTAATGAAAATGGCATCGTTCTTCCATTTAAAATAACATTTAAATCATATGATTAAAAACTCTATAAAAACCAGCATGCTTTTCTTCGGTTCCTCTTTGCTTAGCGTTTTTTGTTGTTGTTGTTGATGTTTTAATGAGGAATGATGGATATCATGAAACAACTTTTCAGCATTAACTACTTAATTACATTTTTTTCTCTTTGAATTTACTTATGTATTACATACACTGATTGATTTCCTAATACTGAAGCATCCTTGTGTTCCTGGAATAAATATCATTGAAATATAGCATTTTTACATATACTATTGCATTATGTTTATTAATAATTTATGAAGAATAATTCCCTCCATACCTATAATTAAGATTGTTCTAAAGGCTCTTGTTCACTTGATTTGGGGTTTCATTTTTGTTACGTTTTTATATTAGAATTGTACTGCCTTAATAAAATGACTTGACAAGACATTCATCTTTTTATAACCCAGAATATTTTAGATATTGTTGGAATTATATATTCATTAACACCTCATAGAATTCACAGTGAAACCACCTGGCCTTTGGTTATTTTAATGGTAGATCTTAAATCAACATTCCAGTCTCTGCTAAAGTAACTGCTGTATGTAAGTTACCTATTTCTCTGAAGTTAATTTTGATAATTTTTATGCTTCTAGAAAATTGTTGACATTTCAAAAGTTTTTAGAGTTATTGCCAGAGAATTGTATGTATCCCATTCCATAACTTTAGTTTTAATATCCTTCTACTTTCCAAATTACATTATATCTAACTTTTTTTTTCTCTCTTTTTTCGAAAGGAGGCTAGGGAGTGATTATCTGTTGAATTATTCTTTTCAAAGATTTACATTTAAATTTATACACAAATACAGACATATATATGCATATTTTTATGATTCTAAATAAAGCTTTTAATATCTAAAAATCAGTTCCAGAAGCCTAACCTGTGTTTTGAACACTGGATTTCTGTATATCCCTATATAGAGAGCCTATAGGAAGTATAGGAAGTCTGGACCATTAGAAGTTCAAAGACAACACTATATGAGTGTTTATTTAGTGAGACAGAGCTGATGTACATTCTTGGTTAAAGTATTTGAAATCGCTTGGCCAGCATTTACATTATTAGGAGAGAAACATTTCCTATATAGTATTATCTTTTATATATCCCAGACAAATAAACGATTTCACAAACTCAGCTTCATGATTCTTTTCTGCCAAGAATGCTAAAGAAGATGGGGCATAAGTGACATAAATTCACCTAAAGTTGAGTGAAAACACTCTCGGTGTTTTTACTATACATAATCTCAAAGAAAATATCATGCTTAATAACATACTCAATTAAATGCAGAAGTAACGTCATACATCTCCATAAAAATTATCATCTCATTGGAGGTGTGAATGTTGATATGATGATTCCCAAGGTCATTGTGTCAACAACTTTAAGTGACAAGATTTACTAAACTTACTGCAGTGAATTAGCTCCTATCTAGTTTTAATTTTGTCAAGAGATGACTATATATGCCAAATGATGTACAGGGTTTATTCTGGGGTGGAAAAAGCAGCATTTAATTGACAGATAAAAGGGTATAGAAAAGGTAATTTCATTTTCCATCAGTAGAAGTAAGGTTTTATTGTTGAGAATTAAATTAACAGCACATGAAATTGGCTTTTCTTGAGTTCATATTTTTTGAGGAAAAAAAAAAAGAGGGGAGCACCCCCTAACCAAAGTAGAGCTATAAAGCGCCCACCAATGAACACAGTTATTGCATTTTCTTTATTTATTAAAAGGGAAAACTATAAAACTCCTATAAATGTGTTTGTAAGGTTTTTTCTTAGGGTCTGGCTATTTTCTACTTCTGTAGTACTAGGAGGTTTTGCCTGTGAATGCAGCCTGATTTCTTTCCACTACTCATCACTCATCTTCAACTATTTTTTTGTAAGCTTTGCCCCTTCTTTAGCTGAAACATGTTGCTTATTCTATGCTATGGTTTTCTAAGCAGATGGTTTGTTTACACCTTACTTAGAGAGGGGGGATATCTCTTTGGTCCCGCAAAAGTATATGAGAATATCAATTTGTGAGTATTACATATGATTACCACCAACAGTTAACCAGGAACTGAGGCAATGTAACCCATGAGGAGCACCATACTTAAAAAATGTAGAAATATATTGTGGAAAGTATTGTGGGTTTTTTTGTGTTTTGTGTGTGTGTGTGTGTGTGTTTACTTTGTTTTCTTTTACTATATGGGAATACAATAGTAAAATCCTCCAGAAAAAATTTGAAAACAAAATTGTTTTTATCGTGCTAATTTTATACTCTTCATAGCTTCTAATGAAATTAAAGGTGAATTTTTTTTTTTTTTTTTAAAGCAACAGGGTATGGTCAGTGGAAATGGACCAGTTAGGGACCTTCAAAAATTCTTTTCTTCACAAAAAAAAAAAAAAAAAAAAAAAAAGAGAAAACTGACCAAAACTGTCAGCATTAACTTGTTTCAGAATTCTAGAAATAACCAAAGTCTTACAACTGTCTTACAATCTGAGGAACAAAATTCAAAGACACCTACTAATTTTTATTAAGAACAGCAAGCCTTGTGTCATTTCAACATGTTCTTTTCCTATTCCTCCCCCTACCCCATCCAGAACACTGTAACTTTGAAAATCAATAGCCTGTAATCATGGTAAAAAACCAGCAGCAACCAAGAGGGAGTAGAATTGGCATTAAAACTCTTTCAAAGCTTCATTTCCAGAGAAGTATTCTCTGAAAGACATAACTTGCAAGTTTGTCTTTATTAACTGGTAATAGAGCTCTCCCAATGTGAATATCTTTTTTCCCTATGCATCTGTCAAAAACAATTAGAGACAATTGATTCACTTTGAAAAGGTCCAACATATTTCTGGGTATCCAGAAAGCTATGCACATACATGTGCATGTGCAGAGCTGTGTACATGCTCAGAAAAGACGTGAGAGGGCCCTAGCTTATCAAAAAGCCTATTTCTCAATACCATCACTTTTTTTCACTGCCTTAGGGGCTAGATTTGAATATAAATTTAGGGTATAAATTTGGGGGCACAATTATTCAGAATGTAATATATATTCAGAATAAATACAAATTGGTATGTATGTATGTATGCATGCATATATGAATGTAATTGGTTCATGAAATTATGGAGGCTAAGAAGTCCCAATACCTACAGTCAGCAAGCTGAAAACCCAAAAAGTCAATGGTGTAGGCCCAGTCCAAGTGCAGAAGACTGATATCCCTGCAACATCAGTGAGGCAGAGGAAGTTCCCTTCCTACTCAATCTTTTTGTTTTTTTAGGGCCCTGAATTGATAGGATGAGAGCCACCCATATTAGGGAGGGCAATCTGCTTTACTCTATCTACCAGTTGAAAAGTTAATCTCATCCAAAAACACCTTCACAGTCACACCCAGACTAATGTTTGACTAAATGTCTGGAACCCTATGGCCCATTCAAGGTAACACATAAAATTAACCATCACAAGCTCCATAACTAGTCATAATAATCAAAGTGTTAAAAGACAAAGTGTCAAAAACAAAATATAAAGAATTTTGAAAGCAGCAAGAGAAAAATGAAAGAAAGTCTCAAGAAAATTACCAATTAATTACTCATCAGAAACCACGGAGATCAAATGCAGTTGGAGGTCACAAGGTGCTTAAAGACATATTCAAAGTGCTGAAAAGTGAGTTGAATGTCATAAACTAAAAACGATATATGGCCGCAAATATACATTGTCTACTTAAAAAACCCTATCTTTTGCCTTTCTGACGGCATTAGGCAGAAGCTAAGCAAGTGCTAAGGTGTTAATAAGGGAAATGGGGAATTTCCATCTCAAAGTACATATTAGTCATCTTTACACATCATAAAGCCAACAACATATTCATTTTATTATAATATATCCATTTGCTTTGACCATACTAGATCCTTATAGAGCAAATAATTTTGATTTATAATCATGTTGTCTTTATTTGCTAACACTAGATCATAACAAGTAAACTCTTCTTTAGTTTTATTCTCTAATCCTATTTTGGTGAGATAGTACCAAAGCTGAGTCTTAGATCATTTTAAAAATTCATGAAGAGTTACTTTATATTGTTAATTGAATTTTTTTCAATTATGATTTCGCTTCCTCTTTGATTTAGAATAGTGATTCTTATAGTCACATCAGTTACAAAGTTATCCCCCATAGCCCCTAGCCCAGTTCTCCTCTTCAAAGTTAGATCAGAAGGAGAATGGATGTTCTTCAAGATGCAATCTCAAATTTACACAGATCATCAAAGCATTTTATTTTCTTGTATTTTACTCCATTAACTCATCAAACTCACTTTTAATCTACTCACATTTTTTTGAATAGAATTTTAGCATTGTGCTCCATTGTGCTAGGAGAAACATTATTTTATTTGTAAAAAAAACTCTCATCTTTCAGAGTCAGTGCCTGTTCTTAGATTTGTTATTCCATGGTGAATTGATCCTTCTAGTCTGCACATTTTCCCTATAGGCATTACATCCACATTCATTCCCTTTCAATAACTAGGTTCAGGTACTGACATAAAAAAAGAGCTGTGGGTCTATCCTTATGGAAGTTATAGTCTAATTAGGGAGAAAACAACCAGTATACTCAGGCAAGTGAGTGTTGATAAGCACCAAGAAGGAAAACAACAGAATGCTGTGAGGCATAGTAATAAGCAACCCACTTACTACTGAGTAAAAGAGTAAGTCCTCTAGAGGTAAAAATGAGCTGAGGTTTGAAGGATAAGAAAGATCCAATTAGGCGAACAGTGAAGGATGCTACGATTGGCTAGCATGACATAGAGCTTCAATTTTACTAGTATGAGCTTCAATCATCTCCATGTTATTTTCAAGTCCAGAGTAAATGCTGATTTGCTTTAGAATTTACAGATCAGGATCTCACTGTTAGACATATCATTGGCAGGGAACATGGCTTCTCTGGTGCCAGGGAGGAAGTAAGAAGGTACATCTCTAACATTCTCTTTAGGAAAATGAAGCTACTTCTATCTTCATAGTGAAATACATATATCTCAAAACTGTAGAAAGATTTGAAAGGTATTCTGTCAATGTTTCCAAAGAAGAGAGATGAATTTTTTTTAAGAAAGTCACTATTAGCCAATCATTTACCTTTTTTTTCCCCGAGGTAGCTTGTATTTTTAAGAAAACATTTTTGTTTCCTAATTGTAAGTTGAGGAGGTATTTTCTTTGTACCAAGATACAATAAGTCATATAATTATTTATTTATTTTTTTTGAAAGGGTAAGAGAGGACATGATTTAAGGTGCAAAGCTTTTGGTTCTCCCATGAGAATAAACTGAGGTAATTTGTTCTTTCATGTTCTTTAAACAAACAAACAAACAAACAAACAAAAATCAAGTATCTAAATCTCATACTTAAAAAAAAAGATTTTATTTGTTTTTTCATGAAAGACACACAGAGAGAGGCGTAGACATAGGCAGAGGGAGAAGCAGGCTCCCCGGGAGGAGGAGCCTGATGCAGGACTAGATTCCAGATCCTGAGATCACAACCTGAGTCAAAGGCAGATGCTCAACTGCTGAGCCCCAGGTGCCCCAAGATTTAGATATTTGTATGCTGAAGCAACTGGGTACAAGTTCCAAATTAGCAGTTCCTCCTGAAGTCACACAAATCTGAAAAATATTACTATAAAACTATTTTTCAATACATATTTGCATATCTTTGGAACAGTAATGATCGGTTAAAGGGGAGTTACAAGTACCAAAGCTAAAATATCTGAAAAGTTACAACAAAAAGAGATGTAATTTCTCCCCTAACAGACAAATATTTTTCCGTCATGATAGAACAGTAAGTCAAAAGAAAGACAACTTTCATATGTTGGTGGTAAGAAGCTAACTCAGTACATCTTTTCAAGGGGAGACACTTGGCAATAATCAAGTTTAAAATGGCTATGTTCTTTGACCCATAATCATATTTTCAGGAACTTATTCTTAGGACATTTTAGATATTGCTAAAAAATTGTGAGCAAAGATATTTATAAATATGTGTTTTATAGTCTCATAAACTTGGGAATGAATTATACCCATATTAGAAACTGCTTAAATACATTATGGTATATTCATATAATGTAATGCAAGTGTTACGATAATATGATTAAAGGTGTTTATTTTTGTTAAAAATATTTATAACATATGTTGGGAGAAAATTAGTTCATAAATCATGGTAAGATGGATTTAGGGGGTTCTGATTAAAGATTGGACATAGGAGGATCCTAAACATACCTCCTCCATGAACACACTGAATCTACAGTTATCTATGGAAAAACTCTCTCTGAACGAAACCCAAAAGCTAGTTGAGTAACTCCTACACATTGGGAAAATGAGAAAAAGAAACCCACATCAAAATGAGTAAGAAAGGCTGAGACACAATCCTATCATAGACTCCAACCCTGGCAAGGTGACCTACAAATAGGAGAAAACACAAGTTCCAGACTTCTCCTGAGGAGCAAAGGTTTTGAAACTTATATCTGACACTCCATCTTTTAAGACCGACCTCTAAGAGATGGGCCCCAAACATCCATCTTTGAAAGCCAAGGAAACTTGCGTCCAGGAGATCCACCAGGCTTTATTGAATTTAGAAACAATTCTTAAAGTGCTCATGTGGACTCAGTGTGATTACCCACAAGGCATGACTCAGAGGAAGCTGAAACTCACCCAGTCTTTCTGTTTATCTTAAAAGCTTTAGCCTGAGGGTCAGGGGCCAGCTGAAATATTCTCCAGAGATTGCAGAGACCAATCCATGCCATCTTTGGACTCTCCCTCTACCTTACTCCAGGTTACCAGTATCTCCCAGAATGGAACTTATGCACACATCTGGGGCCCTAGTTTTTGCAGCTGCCTCTCAGGGGACACCCCTTGACCTCCTGGTTCTGATAGCCAGTAGGGCTATCATTACAGGTCCACATTTTAAAAATGGGAAAAAATTACTTCCTAATCAGCTACTACCCATCCCACCAGGGGGCACAGTGCAGAGGGAGCGTACAGAAACAGTCTTTCCATAAAAGAAGGCTATTAGCTGATTTTCACAGCTGTGACCTAAGGGGCAGATTTCTCATTGAAAACACCTCGAGGGGCTGTCTTCAATCTTCTCCAGAGACTGGGAAGGCTGGTGAGAACCATCTTCATGCTCTCTCTCTGTCCCACACTAGTGTCTCTGAGAAAGGAACTTGTGCATACATCTGGAGCCCTAGTTTTTATGGTTGTCACCTAGAGAACATCACTGGATAGCCTGGCTCAGGTGGCCAGTGGATTTGTATTCACAGGTTGGGCAGGTTGATTCAAACAAAGAAACGGTTCTTAATTGTCAATCACCTCAGGACTCAGTGCAGTGGGAGTAGACAGAAATGCCCGTCTCCCAGTCTTCTCCTGGAAGAGGTATATTTGCACACTTTATTCTCTTTTACGTCCTTTGAAAGTTGCTGCCTGACAGCCAGCCTTCCTCAGCCTGAATCTAAGCACTGAAGGAGATAATCCCCTTTGGAGCACTGACAAGTCTTGGCACATCCTTTACCACTGGGGGCTACTAAGAACAAAGTCAGTGTCTTGGAAAATCTCACAGGTTTGAGAGACAACCAAAAACTAAGGCAGGGTTAAACAATAAGTTTCATTTCTTACATGAGGCCACTCCTTCAAGACTGGGAGAGTTGACTGTTTTATCTAACGGATAGACACCAACAAGAGTGTCAAGGAAAATAAAGTAACAGAGGAATAACGTCCCAAATGAAGGAATAAGATAAACCCTGAGGGGGAAAAAAGATCTTAATGAAATGGAGATAAGTGATTTACCTAATAGAGTTCACAATAATGGCCAAAAAGATACTTACCAAACTCAGGAGAACAATACCTAGCAAAGTTAGAATTTCAACAGAGATAGAAAATGCAAGAAAGTATCAAATAGAAATTATAGAAGTGAAGCATATAACTGGACTGAAAATCTAACAGAAAGCTTCCACGACAGAATAGATAAAGCAGAACATAAGATCAACAAGTAGAAAACAGAGGAGCAGGATTCATCCAGTCAGAGAAGCAAAAGGGAAAAAAAAAATAGACATCAAGTGAGCCAATTTTCTCATGAAAGTGATCCCATAACATACAGAGAGAGAGAAAGGGGCACCAAATTTATTTGACAAAATAATAGCTGAAAACTTCCCAAACCTGGGGAAGGAAATAGATGTTCAGTTTCAGGAAACACAGAGAGTTCCACAAAAGATGAACCCAAAAAGATTTCCACCAAGACACATTATCATTAAATTGCAAAAATTTAAAGATGAAAAAATCTTAAAGTAGCAAGAGCAAAACAACTTGCACACATAAGGGAAGCTTAAGGCTATCAGCATATTTTCAGCAGAAAACTGTAGGCCAAAAAAAAAAAAAAAAAAAAAGTGGCACAATATATTCAAAATGCTGAAAGTAAAAAAGAAGGGAACAAAGAATACTCTACCTGGCAAAGTTATCATTCAGAACTGGAGAGATAAAAAGTACCAAGCAAGATTTTTTTTTTTTTTTTAATGATAGTCACACACAGAGAGAGAGAGAGAGGCAGAGACCTAAGCAGAGGGAGAAGCAGGCTCCATGCACCAGGAGCCCGACGTGGGATTCGATCCCGTGTCTCCAGGATTGCGCCCTGGGCCAAAGGCAGGCGCCAAACCGCTGCGCCACCCGGAACATCTTAAGTTCATCACCCCTCAACCAGCCAAAACAAAACAAAACAAAACAAAATGAAAAAAAGTTCAAGAGATTTTTAAGGCTGAAACAAAACAGCACTAATTAGTAATAAGAACATATGAAATTACATATATTGCTGGTAAAGGTAAATTTTTAATAATCTGCAGAATTATCTAATGTTGTAAAGGTGGTGATTTATTACAAATCTAGTATGACAAAAGTCTAAAGTAGTCAAACCATGAGAGACTCTTAACTTTGGGAAACAAACTGAGGGTCACTGAAGAGGAGGTAGGTGGGATGGGGTAAATGGGTGATGGGCATTAAGGAAGGTACGCGATGTGGTGAGCACTGAGCGTTATAGCCATGTGGTGAGCATTGGGCATTATATTCAACTGACGAATTATTAAAAACTACATCTGAAACTAATGATGTAGTATATGTTGGCTAATTGAATTAAAATTTAAAAAAAGACTGAAGTAGTAAAAATAATTGTAAATAAAATAATTTGTTAATGGATATAGAAGACAAAAAATAAATCGTGACTCAAAAACATAAAACATGGCAGGAAGTATAATAATGTAGAGATTTAGAATGCATTCAAAATTAAGCTATCAATTTAATATAAACTCTTATAAATACAAGTAGTTTTATGTAAGCTTCATGGTAATCACAGGAAAAAACTATAGTAAATACACAAAAGAGAAAGAGAAAGAAATCTAAGTATACTACTATAGAAAATAATCTAATCATAAAAGGAGAGAATAAGAGAAGGAACAAAGGATTGCAAAATATCCAGAAGACAACAGAATAACAATAAGTCCATACCTATCAATAATTACTTTAACATAAACAGACTAAAGTCTCCATTCAAAGGATATAGAGTAGCTGAATGGGTGAAGGAAGGAAGGAAGGAAGGAAGGAAGGAAGAAAGATGCATTTATATGGTGCCTCCAAGAGATTCACTTCACAAAATGAAAGTGAAGGGACGGAAATAGATATTCCATACAAATGGAAACCAAAAGAAGCCAGTATAGCCACACTTATATCAGACAAAATAGACTTTAAAACAAAGAGTGTAATAAGAGACAATAAAGGGCATCCCATAATGATAAAGAGATCAAACCAACAAGAGGATATAATATTTGCCAATATTTATGTATCAGTATAGAAGCACCTAAATATATAAAGCCAATATTACAGAAGGAAGGAATAGAAAGGGAGGAATAGAAAGCAATACAATAATACTACGGGATTTTAATATTCACTTTCATCAATAGATAAACCATTCAGGCAGAAAATCCATAAGAAAACATTAGCCTGAAATAACATGTTAGATCAGAAAAACTTCACAGACCATTACAGAACATTCCATCCAAAAACAACAGAATATACATTCCTTTCAAGAGCACATGGAACAATACCCAAGATATATCATATGTTAGCCCACAAAGTAAGTCTTAATAAATATAAGACTGAAATTATATCAAGTTTTTTTTTCAACCACAGTAGTATGAACTAGAAATCAGTTATAAAAAGAAAAGTCACAAATATATGGAGATTAAACTACATGCTATTGAAAAACTAATGGGTCAAAAGAAATCAAAAGATTAAAAAAAAAAAACTTGAAACAAATTAAAATAGAAATATAACACACCAAAACTTGTGGGATGCAGCAAAATCAGTTTTAAGAGGGAAGTTCATAGTGATAAATGCCTACATTAAGAAAAAAAAAAAACCTCAAATAGCTTAACTTTATACCTCAAGAAACTAGAAAAGAAGAGCAAATGAAGCCTAAAGTTAGTAAAAGGAATAAAATAAATATGAGAATGGAAAAAAATGAAATATAGCCTATTGTTTGAAGAATAAATTCAGTAAACAGATTAAACACTTAAGTGTAAGACCTGAAACCATAAAACTCCTGAAAGAAAACATAGGCAGTGTGCTTCTTGACATCAGTCTTGGGAATGATTTTTTTGAGATTTGAGACAAAAAGCAAAGGCAACAAAAGAAAAAATGGGACTTTATCAAACTGAAAAGCTTCTGAATAGCAAATGGAACCATTAACAAAATGAAAAGGCAACCTACTGAATTGGAGAAAATATTTGCAAATCATATATGCAGGGTTAATATCCAAAATATATAAAGAACTCATAAAACTCAATAGCGAAAAAAAAAAAATCCAATTGAAAAATGGGCATTGGATCTGAATAGACATTTTTCCAAAGACGATATACAGATGGCCAACAGGTGGGTAAAAAAGTGCTCAACATCACTAAGCATCAGGGAAATGGAAATGAAAACCACAGTGAGATATTATCTCATACCTGTTAGAATTAATTTATCCAAAAGATAAGAAATAACAAGGTTGGTAAGGTTGTGGCAAAAAGAGAATCTTTGCACACTGTTTGGTGGAAATGTAAATGGGTGCAGTCGCTATGGGAAAGAGTAGGGAGGTTCCTTGGAAAATTAAAAATAAAACCATGTGGGCACCCAGGTGGCTCAGTCAGTTAAGCATCTGCCTTTGGGCTCAGGTCATGATCCCAGGTCCTGGGATCAAGCCCTGCATCAGGCTCCCTGCTCAGCAGGGAGTCTGCTTCTCCCTCTCCCTCAACCCCTCTCCCCTTTCCTGCTCTCTCTCTCAAATAAAGAAAGTCTTTTAAAAAATAAAATAAAATAAAAATAAAAATAGAACCACCATATGATCCAGCAATTCTACTTCTGAGCATTTATCCAGAGGAAACAAAAGCACTGTCTCACAAAGTTATCTGCACCTCATGTATGTTGCGGCATTATTTACAATAGCCGAGAGATGGAAATAACTAGTGTCCACTGATGGGTAAATGAATAAAGAAATATATATTTCATTTTTTTTCATATACATGAAAGGATATTAAACAACCATAAAAGAAGGAAATCTTGCCATTGTGATAAAATGGATGGATCTTGAGGACATGATGTTAGGTGAAGTCAGATAAAAATATATACTATATTATCTAACTTACATGTGGAATAAAAAAATAACAACAACAAACCCAAGCTCATAGCTGTAGAGAACAGGCTGGTGGTTTCTGGAGGTAGAGTGGGTAAAATGGGTGAAGACTGTCAAAAGATACGAATTTCCAGTTATAAAATAAATCCTGAGGATGTAATTAATGTACAGCATGGGGACTATGATTAATAATACTGTATTGTATATTGAAAGTTAAGAGAATAGATTTTAAAATTTTTGATTAAAAAAAGAATTTTTAACTATGTGTGGTGATGTTAATGTGGTTGATGAGGTGATCATTTCACAATATACTATGCTTATATTGAATCATTATATTGTACATCTGAAACTAATGTAATGCTTTTTGTCAATTATTTTCAGTGAAGGTCATTTTTAAAAGATAAATTTAATAGATAAAAATTGTAGAAAAATTCCTAGAATGAAACATTCACACTAATGTGTGTGTTTATAAATACATGTGAGATAAGAAGTGATTTATTTCTTCTATGTTTCGATCATCTACATTTTCTATGATAAAAGATTTTTCAGTTAACTTTCTTTTTTTTTTTTCAGTTAACTTTCTAATGTAACTTCCAATAAGAAGTAAAATGACACCACCAAATATAAGGTTAGGATGCTTTCAAATTTTGCTTTCAAAGTTTTGACTAAAGGTTTTAAGTGCTAGGGATGCAAACTTTTAGAGTAATATTAAGAATATTTTTTAGAAAAGAATATTTTTTCCTGTATTTCCAACTTCTGAATCATATTCGTAGGTTAAATACTTATTTGTAGCATTTTATGACCAGATACATGAAAGAAGCATTATTCAGGATTTAGCTAAGCCTTACAAAATACCTACAAGATGCAGTTTTCATATGGAAACAGATTTGGAAATAAAAAATTATTGTGTATTGTTTTCTCTTATCTCTGTGATGTTTCCTCAGGTGGTATCTATCTTGGTTTTATTATTATAAGACTGTAATGTCTCTACAAATGTTTATACCTCTAGTGCTGGTTTCATGAGTGATTTTTTTTTTCAGTATTATCCCATTCAAGGTGAATTCAGAGATTATTCAGGTGAATTGCATTTCCCAGAAGGAAGTGGGCATTTGAAGATTGATTGCTATAATTTTTTTCTTAAAAAATAAAATAAAAAGTTCCATGATTTGAAGAAATTTTCAGAACCATTTACTTATGATCCAATGATTGTCTCCAGGGGCTTTGTGGAATGCTGCAAAAGGTACCTGCTCTTTACCTGAATGTTTAGACCTGAGAGTGGACAAACTCCTTTAAATATCTTTTCACAGATGGAAAAAATCTACCAGATGAGTAACTGCAGGTAACATAATGTTTATTTTCTCTTAACCCAAAATTTCTCTGGTATATTAATACAGCATCTTATTATTTTTACCATTGTTGGAGGGCTATTAAATAAATGAGATTTATACAACAATTTCTAAAGCTAACAATGGAAACCAACAAGTTCAGGTGCTTCAAATCCTGCATGTGTGTAATATCCTTTAAGACTTCTAGCAACCTCTGCAGGGGGTTGAGGAAATAGTGTTTCATTTACTGCTGAGGAAACTTCGACTTAATCCAAGATGAGTCACGGTGAGAAAGTGGGAAAATGAAATTGCAACTGGATAGGCAATTTTTCCTCCATTATTTTACATCTCTCTGCCTATCTATCTGAAAAATCAAACTTCCCTCTAAAAATAGAAATTACCTTCTTCATTAGTGTTCAGAAATCCCTGAGGGATTATTTTTGCTTTAGTTGCAGAAAGTTGGAGGGAACATCCTTGAAAGCAGAGAAAGAGATGGGGAGGGACTAGCACATTGAGATTCTTTGCTGGCACTTTTCAATCTATTTACAGTTGCTTTTCCCCTTGAACTGTCTGGCAAATTGTTGATTTTATTGTCATTGATATTTGTTTCATTTTCCCCTCTGATTCTTGTTGTAAACTGCATATGAAATAAGAAGCAAGAAAACAAATAGCTTTGGTGGATGGTCTATTCTTTAGTCAAAATGATTCATACCAGAAAATTTCAGATGAGTCCATGGTTTTAATCAGTGCTGAACTGACATTCATGTATAATTCTAACTTCCTCATTTTCTCATTTGTGTTTCATTCACATTGGGGCTGAATAAGGTAGGAACACTTTTCAGAGGTGTGGATTTTTCTTCCTGATAGGATTTCAGACATAGAAGAGGATTTCTAGATTTAAGCAGATGGATGCTAAAGCTGAATTATAAGAGAACCAATGACACTTTTGAGGGTCATCTATTTTGTAACTAAAAAAAGAATAAACCTCATATGCTGGTATAAATTATTTTAATTGTTTATATTTTTTAGTGAAAGGACATATTTTTTAATGTTGCAATTGATTAAATACAGAGCCATATCATTAGACTATTAAATTGTTCATGATTTGGTGTGCTATTAAAAATCATGGACCAAACCATCAAATTCTATCTTGATAACTTTTCATGAAGTCTTCTTACTAGATCCTATGAGTCTTGGATAAGCAATTAAAACACAGTTAACATAAGCGGGGAATAGCTGGGAAAATATTAAAATATGGCATTCAATTTTAGATCTGAAATGAACTTTGAAAATGACATGGCTCAACATGATATCTTTTCATAAGAGGAGAAGCTCAGAAAGCTCAAATGACTTATTGAGGTCAGAGAAATCATTTGTGGAATGGGTGGGAATAAAGCCCTCTTCATTGCATTTCATATGTAGAGCTTTCTGCCACTTCCTTGAAACGACTAGTATTCCCATCTATTCTCATCTATGTGTAAACTTCTGAGCATGACATTTTATCATGTAATATTGATCCAAAAAGGAGCTTAAATAATTTTGTTGTTTGGCTCTTGTATTCACTAATTGTACGACTTTGAACATCTAACGTAACAATTCTACACTCCGTTTCCTCATTATATAGGATATAAAATAGAATATAATAGAATTTTGGTGAAAATTCAATGAGAGAGTTCCCAAAATAGCCTGGCATATCAACTGGCATTAAACTTGGTGTTATTTAAGTTGTTATTGTTAATAATGATTATATTCAGACTGATAGAAGCACATCACGATGAGGAACTGTTCATAAGGAAAAAAAATATATATATAGGAGAATAAGTCTGCCCAGTAAATGATCTTTTTGAAAAAAAGAGTCCATAAGTTTGAACTTATATGATTAAAATGATCTCCATGGATGAATGCTCAAAACATATACAGCCAGAGAGTAGAAACAACCCAAATGTCTATCAATTGATAAATGAACAAACAAAATGTGTTATATACATAGAGTGGTATGTTATTGAACCTTAGATATATTAAACACATGAATAAGACTTGAAGACATTGTGCTAAGTGAAATAAGTCAATCACAAAAGGACAAAGTCTATGTGATTCTATGGTATCTGGAGTAGTCAAGTTTATAGAGACAGAGAGTAGAATGGGGGTTGCCAGACGATGGAAGAAGGGGAAAATGGGGAATTGTTTAATTACTATGGAATTTCAGTTTGGAAAGATGAAAATACTGGAGATGGATAATGGTGATGGTTATACTGCAGTGTGAATGTACTTAATACCACAGAATAGCATATATTTTAAATGCTTAAAATGGTAAGTTTTATGTTTATTTTATCACCATTAAAACAAACAAAATAACAAGGAAAAGAGGTTGCACTGAAGTGAACAAATTTGAAGGTCTGTATAGTAGAGATCTTAAATTACTGATTAAAGGGCTGCAGTATGCAGTAGCAGAATAATGGGTGCATAAGAGAAATGTGCATCCTTCACAACAACATACTGGTTGTTATTATTATGATTATTAGTGCACAGAACAGACATAGAAGTGATCATGGTTCAGAAATGCTAGGGCGTTCCATATTTTCCAAGCCAAGAACAAGGAAAAGGTGGCCAGAAGAGTGGTTGATCACCTAACTAAAAACAAAACAAAACAAAACAAAACAACAGAATTTGAAAGAGCGGAGTAATTATGGTTGTTCAATTTTATTCAGATATTGAAAAAGAAGAAGAGTTGAAAAAATTACTTTCAAAGCTTTCTATGTATCAGGATCATGATGGTTACTTTATATAATCCGAAGTCTATGATAGATTCAGGAATGCTGAATGTTTTCAGGAATGGAATAGGTCATCTGTCAGGAGCAAATATTCAGCCCAAAATTTCTCCCTCATAGTCTAATACATAGGCTAAATATCTACCATTAGAACTTGCAATGTGTCATGTGTGTGTGTGTGTGTGTGTGTGTGTGTGTGTGTGTAGCATTATCTTCTAAAAGGACGACACTATAATTTCTTATGAATTTATTTATTAGTGGCCACTTACGGGCATGAGTTTCTGAAAGAGGTAAAAAGAGCTACCTAGTTCCTTCCAAGAGGGCTAAGAAATGACACCTTAACACTACTTCTCCTCTGCCTATAGACTGAAAGCCATCAAAATTGGATAGGTCAGATACTAAAGGACACAGTTCTGGAAATTAAGATAGGTTCACTGATGTGGTCCACAGTCCTAGCTGGAGACCAACTGGCAAGTGTGGATGATAATTACTGGGGCAGGCTACCCAGACAGAGCTCAAAAGGAGAATCTCATAGGTCTGAGATTTACCATTTATTCTCTAACCTTGCACACTTCACTTAATTTCTTTATGCTTCAATTTTCTCATGTCTGAAAGGAGGATTTTAATAGTACTTAACTCAGAGGGCTCAAGGGAAGATTAACCACTAAAATAAGTAAGACATGGTAAAGTCATATAATGTGTAAATACATTAATAAAGGTTATTGATAGGGATGCCTGGATGGCTCAGCAGTTCCTGCCTTTGGCCCAGGGCATGATCCTGGGGTCCTGAGATCGAGTCCCAGAATGGAGTCCTGCATCTGGCTTGCTGCATGGAGCCTGCTTCTCTCTCTGCCTATGTCTCTGCCTCTCTTTCTCTGTGTCTCTCATGAATAATAAATAAAATCTTAAAATAAATAAAATAAAGGCTATTGATAGTAATAGCTAATGGCAAAATATTCAATAATAATATATTTATTAATATCAATTATAGAATTACTATTACATCTAATAAAAATAATTATATTGATTATATAGTATTAATATTCATAAGGCATATTACTTTTGTGTCAGGCATAGTGCTAAATGTTTTATAATGTTTTATAACTATCACAGTATTAAATATTCCCAACAATTTATAAGGTCTGTGTTATTATTTTTATCTCCTCCCCCTCCATACTGTGACTAGGATATAAGACACAAAGAAGATAAATAACCAAAGGCCATTAAGTGGCACAGTAAGATTACAATTCAAGTGGTCTGGCTTCAGAGCTCATGCTCCTAACAGAGACATACATGTTCAATGAATGGTAGTCAATGGGATTAGTTGTATCTTATCACACCAGCAAGTCATTAATTTAAAGGGGAAGGAGCATAAGGCATATTAGCATATGCAAAATGTCATCAATTGATTAATTTCTTCTACTTCTATTTTTAGCTTTAAAATTGCTGTATTTTATTTCTACTAGTCTTTTTATAAGAACAGTAGCTCTTTGGTACTACTACTAAAAACAGACCTGTTCTTATATACAAAAACAGGATATGATGCCCACTTGGTACAACAGGATTTCTCCTAAATACCTATCAAATTTAACTTGTAAATCCAGATCTCAAAATTGGGAAGAATTGGGGAACTTGTAAAAAAAATGATGTAGAGGACAAGTTATTAGCACAAAGAATGAGAAGGCAGGGAAAATGAAATTATTTTACTTGCTTCAAAGTTATCTAAATTGTTGAAATAGATAGGCTTACAGCAAATTCTCTAGACTGAAAAAACTACAGGTAGGCAAAATAATTCTAGGATAGAGAAAAAAGGTTATGGCATAGTTTTTGATTTGGAGAACAATCATCATTACATGTGGTTGCAACCATGTTTCACCAAGCCAAAATTCCTACTCCTATGGTGGGAATAAGGCTTAGCTTTAGGAAGGGATAGGATTAGTGTTCTTCCACATAAAATTATATGTTTGAAGAGATCTTCTTGGTTACATAACATTATAAAACAAAACAAGAATGTCACCCAGGATGTTAAATGACCTGTCCCAAGTCATAGAGCCCATGAGTGTGGTCTTAAACATCCCAACTCCTTTTCCTTCTACATATCTACTTTTACTGTATGTCTCATTTTCACTTTACCAGTTTACCAGGGAGCAGACATCAATCATTGAAAGGTGCCACATACATAGTTTTCTATTTCAGAAAACTTATTAAACCATTATCAATGAGCTGGCTGTATTTTTGTTACATTTTTGAGAATAGAAACTAATCTACATTATAGTTCTCTCTCCATTACTTTTTCTTAAACCAAAATGCTGGCAACTAGAAAGCTGGATGCAGCATCTATGGGTAGTCTTCTTTATTTTATTTTACTTTTATTATTTTTGGTTGTCAGCCCTCTTTATTTCATTTCATTTTAAAGATGTCCCAGAAATGGTCATCTCATGGACTACCACAATGTCTTCTGGTATTCTATTAAGTGCATCCTTGCTAATAATATCATGGGGTCTTCTTTTTATTTTATTTTGGTTTTCTCTCTGTGTTAAGAGGTTTCATGGCAAAATCTAGCAGATGTCCCTATCAACTTGCAAATCACTATGTTAAAGAAGCAGAATCTATCAATATAAGAATGCACAAGACAGTCTTAAGACAATCTCAGCAATGCAGAGGGTAAAAAAAAGGAAAAAGAAGATACCATGAAAACTTTCGGCAAATTATATTTATATATAAAACTGAAATTACTATGAAGAGTTATTAAGAAACAGAAAACACATCTTTGGGAAAACACTGCTTATATTGTTGAATTGCTCTACAATTTAAAGTGTAAATTTGTTTTTGGCTTTTTCATTCAAAAGAAACCATTTGGCATTCTGTGTAAAACATAAATGTGTTAAAAATGTGTGGCAACATTCATTAAAAAAATATAAGGGAATAAAGGTTAGGATTAATTTCCCTTTTCTCTTTTTATTTGAGGGCTATCACTAGGGCATTTCAGACGGGTTAAACCAGATTCAAAAAGCTTTCACCAGTAAACACAAATGACTAAGAACTCAATCAGCCCATATCGTTTAAATACATTCAATAGAGGAATTAGACTGTTCATTGCGTTATAATTTATAGGGTTTTTGTTTTTGATTACATAAGGGAAATGCATTTTTTATGCCTTAAAAGCATTCTTTTGTGATGTCAAAAATGTATTACATTATCGTTCAAAAAGTGGTGTTTCAATTTGGTGGGGGAGTCTAAAATCACCGGAGTGGAAAAGATAACAAGTAGATTCTTCAAAGTCTTACCATTTGTGATTTTTTTTCTTCCAAAGCTCTTTTCCTTGGTTACATAATGAGTGCAGCTCTGCTCAATGGCATCTTCCAGTTCTTTCTAAGTGTTTAAATCGTATATTTAGTATATTTGTGGAAAGGCAGTTTAAACAGGATTAAAATAAGTAGTTACTATTCCACACAGGCATAAGGAAATAAAATTATGTTGAAAATAAAGTTTTTGTATTTTTTCTTTTATTCTTTTACATTTGGTGGTAGTATAAAAGTAATTCAATCTCTACTTGGATAATACCTGAGGTAACTATGTGGATCAGCTGTTCCATCAAAGATGATTACAGGAAATAAACTGCTAAAGAAGCAAAGCAGCTTTTCTTATAGTAAAGTTTATCAACACACTAAAGAAGGATAATTTTCTGCAGAGAAGGCCCCTTGTAACTATTTTCCCCCTCCCTCAAATGGCAGCCCATTTCTCTCCTAAGCAAGCCCCTGTGGCCCTGTCTCCTCTGTTTATTCCTCTGATTGCCTTACACACATTTATCATACTCTTAACGAAGACAATAAAGAATTGCTGCTTATTCTGAAAATATTGTGAACTCCTACTCCTTATCAGTCAAAAGGAAAAGGACACTTTCCTTTCACTGGGAGTTTGCTGTAGTGACTCTTTTTGTAGGTCAGCCTAGGAGAGGAAAGCTTTCTTTTAGATTGTATCCTTCATTGTTCCGAGGAGAGCTCAAAATCGAGATACAGTTATCATTCTGAGAAAGGAGATACCCAAGTCATACATATCCCCTCCCTCACTCTCTTCTCCAAAGGAAAAGATTTGCATACACATGTTTCCTTCTGAGCTTTGTCCAAGGCTGCTTTTGACAGATGCTATCTGGAAAAGTGACTGGAGAGGGAAAAAGAGTACATTAATCAGGCATTGCCAATGTGGGCTGGGCAGAGCAGAACTCTTCACTTCTGAAGAGAAGATGACCCTGGGGAAACATCTGCCCCATTCCAGCTCCTGAAGACTTCTCTAGATGCCTTTAGAAAGAAATTTGCTCTGTAAATGCTGGTGAGTAATGTATATTAACTATAGTTGTACTTACTCATTCAAAATTAATTTGACTATAAATGCTCTACATATTGTGGGGTTTTGAGGCACAGAAAAAATAGTATGTATGAAATTGTTTTGAGATATAATTATAAATCCACAAATATAAAGATTTGTTGTACTTAGCAAAGCAGCTTGAACTAGTCTCAAAAGTCCTAGCTAGTTAGCCCCACACTTCCAACTGATCTTTAATATTAAAATATTCATATATATTTTTATATGTGTAATATTTGTTTAGCTAATAAACTCTCTAAAATCACATTCTATTATCCTGACCTGTGTGAAAACAGAGGCAGATGCTATCTTTTTATTGAAATTACACAAAGAAATCTACCTATGCCTTGCTTTATTCCAATGTCACATCCTGCAAGTACATACTTCTAATACAGTACTTGTTACTGTGTCACAACTAAGCTAGTCTTTACACTAGTGCTTTTCAAATATCTTAAACTGTGCAATTTTCAAATGATATCTCATTCAGAACTCCAAAACATAAAACATAAATAAAATTGTTTCATTAGCAATAAGTAGATTTAGAATATGGCATTTATTTTTTAAAGATTTAACCATTGAAGCAATGCTACTGTTTGGTAAGGACAAAAACTGCAACATTTTAAAATCAGTTACTATGGGAGGACCCTTTTTTTTTTTTTTTAATTCTGTCTCTTGAACTAATAATTTCTAGATGTATCTACTGAAAAGCAACAATTCATTTGCCTGTTTGTCCTCCAGAATCTGGCCTCTTTCCTCAAGCTCCAACATGAATCTTTTCTGTCCTTACAGAGCCATTGGATGGGTCGTTCTAGGCAGCATATTTAGCTCTCTCTCTGTCCCTTGGTTCATCATTTTCCCTAATACAGAGAAAGCAAAACCTTTAGATTTGACCTTTCTGACATGGCTATTGTGGTGCCTCATAATATTAGTAAAAGAAAAACAAACATTTGCTGAACTCTTACTGTGTACCAGGAACAATGCTAACTGACAAATAACGAACCTTTTTTTTTTTTTTAATTTTTATTTATTTATGATAGTCACACACACAGAGAGAGAGACAGAGAGGCAGAGACATAGGCAGAGGGAGAAGCAGGCTCCATGCACCGGCCGGGAGCCGACGTGGGACTCGATCCCGGATCTCCAGGATCGCGCCCTGGGCCAAAGGCAGGCGCTAAACCACTGCGCCACCCAGGGATCCCAATAACGAACCTTTCAATTAAAAAAAAGTTATATCAGAATACGAAATGCTTATTTTATTACAAGTCTTATTATATTTTTATTCTATTAATAAATGTGCATTAGACATCAGTGACCCATTTATAGATAACATGAGATATGAACCTGAGAAACCATATTCACAAGGTAAATCAAAAAATTCTCTTGACTCTAGAGGGATCATTTGTTGGCTGGAGAAATAATTGGCCTTCACTGGGTGTAATCTATCAATTCTCTCAAAGAACTGGTTAATTGAAGAAAATTTCAATTTGTCAATCTTACAAATTCAGCCATACTTAAGGGCATGAAAATCACATCAGAGTCCTGCTTTTTGCCCCTCTGCATCCATTTATCCGTGCTAAAAGGGGATATAGAGATGTTGTCATGGAAATCCATGCAAAACCTTCAAACAAATCATACAACTAGAACATTTGCAGTCATGTTACTTAATTAAATGGCATTTGTGTACATGGTTATAAAGTAGACATATATCTTTATATGCCCATATGCATATACATACTATATATGTACTATATGTGTTAATAGGTGTGTATATAAGTATATACATTGTGTTTGTATGTGTATATATAAATATATGTATATGTATGGAAGATATCTATATCTTCTATTACTTGGCTGGCTGCCTTAGGACACATTTTGCTAAATGAACTCATACTTGCATTGACATTTAAAATATATTAGTGTATAGAATTTTCCTCAAAATTAACATAGAATTTGAAATAGCAATTGATAAATTAAGCGAAGAAATATCTAGGATCTATTTATTTGCAGAAATAAACTTCTATTTATTACTGTTCCTCCTGGTGAGCAGAAGTGGGGGAAATATTTATAGAAGATAACCGCAACCTTCAAAGTGTCTAGCTATCAACATGCATTAGAAAATGAAGAAGGCTTTATTCAAGGTAGGGTATACTCATCAAAGCTCTCAAGTGACTCAGTTATGCTGTTAAAAGCTGACAGGAAGAACCCCAAAGGTAAGGTAATTATTTTATAGTCTCATGTCCCCTGTATGTGGACAAGTTGTGGGAAAAGCAGAAATATACTCTTTATGAGAAGATCAGCTCAAAGATAAAGTTTTCTTCCTAAAAAGTGACTTTTCCAAGCTGCCTTGATCCAAACAACTGGCATTTGGTGCATTTTGAAGATGGATTGGCAGCTGTGCCCCCACAGCTGTGAGAGTCTGACACACTAACTCTCTAGCCAGCTACCAGGAAGACAGATACTGTCATTTGGGGAGGGGGTGGATCACCCACAGATGTTTGGAGGAGGAGAAGTGTCTACATCCTTTGGCAAGCTCATCAAAATCAACCTCTTACACACAGGCACAAAAAGAACTGGAATCACTGCCCAGCCTGTCATCACATTACCCAGAAAACTTTTAAAAAACCCTTTCATTCATCCATAAGTGGAAAAAAAATAGCTTGAGACGAAATCTTTGGTCTTGGAGCAGATGGCACCATATACCTCCCTGTGAGGGAAACTCAACACACCTGGATTTTTGAGCCCCAAAGTTCCTTAAGAGCAACTGCGTCCTATAGAAAGCCAAAATCTAATTTTTTTTTCACTCTAGAAGTATTCCAAATGCAGAATTCATGTTTGCTTATGAGTAAATTTTTGTTCTCTCCTGGTCCTATTGTAGTGGTACAAAACCTATTTGACACACATGTAGATACTTGAAATCTTTTGTTTGTTTAGGATGGCCTTGTCACCTAAAAAGAATGATATTGTGAACCAAGAGATTCACTCCTAAAGAGATAATGTAGAAAATTCTTCATTAAAAGGAAAAGGCCAGAAACATTATTTCCACAGCCTGCTTAAGTTCATTAATAACAACATTTAATGGTCACAAATAAAAACAACACTATACTAAGAGCATCCAGCACCAGATTTTTCTTTCCCTAGTGACCGCAGACCTAACTACCTCTTTCTTTTAAATGTTTGAAGTAACAAATGACTTTAAGGCCAGGGGCCATTGTGACTAGCAGAAATACGGCACTGTAGAAACGTGTCTCCTTAGTCTTTTTTTTTTTTTTTGTCAGAATTCTTTGTTCCTGCAGACAGTTTGCTCTTACTCTTCACCATAACCCAAGTATAACTATTCCACTCTCAACTCTACTATTCTTATATAGTTTCTTGCCATAGCTAGCTGAGCTATTTCTCAGGCTCAACAGAAATTCCTGGAAGAGAGAATCTGACTGGCTCAGCCTATTTAATGCATTAGCTTTTCCTATGTCAGGTATTCTCTTTCAGTCCAAACAGACGTGGCCAAGAAAGGACAGTCATACGTTACAAACATGGCAACAAAAGTCTATTTTATGAGTAGTTTACAAAAGGAACAATGTGAGTATTGGGTAGGCATTCTAAAAGTTTCATTATCAGCTACTTTTTAAGCTAGGTCAGCAAGTAGTAGGATAAGCAAAGAATAAAATTTCTATTGCTTGTTTTGTAGATTAGGGACAGAGTTGTAATTATTGTATGTATATTCAATTGACTCATCTATCTTGTCACTATTTAAAAATCTAGACAATTCTGCCCATAGAGTTTAATCATTCAGAATTTATACTCTGGTCAAAGTTCAGATAAATGGTATTATATCCTTATGTCTTCACACCCTGTAAATGCCTGAAGTATGGGGTTTATGTTTGAACAAATGAGTTAATAAAACTTTTGAATGAGTATATGTGGTCATACAGGCATTGAACCATGATATTCTAAAAAACTGGAAGGAAATTCTCTTCCAAATGGAACACCGGAGACATTTCTTTTGTTTTTGTGGTTCCATCTAGCAGTATGCATTTTTTTATTTTGTCTGCTCTGAAATTAATTGCTATTTACTTTTATTAAGAGAATAATGTGCTACTCTTTCATTTTCACTTTTTGAATTTGTGTTGTTATAAGAGGGATCATTCACACAACTGGATTTTTTACTTCAGTTTTCATTTAGATATTGAATATGTAGAGATATAGTATGATTTCAGTCCTCTTCTTTTTGTTAGTGGCATCTAAAGGCCTAAATCTGACTTGTTTCCTTCAAATAGCAACCAGTGATCTGGGCTTCACTGAGTATATGAAATCAAATTTTCAACTGTGTTTGAATCTATTTTTTCTGTAAATAATTATGACTTGGGTCTGTGTTGCCTGTTATCAATTATAGTTTGCAAGATCAAGAATATATTGTTTCCTGTTATATTTGAAAATGTACCCCAATGCTTTTAAGTGCTCAACTTGGCCAAAATACTGTAAGCAAAATAAACGAAATGGAAACTTCCTGTCAATGGAGCTATTTTATCCCCAAACTGAGGCATTTTTGAGCAGCAGTTCTCATCTAAGGATAAAATGATGGCCAAAGGAGGTTGTTTTTTAAGTATGACTCTTTCTGGAAAGTTTAATGGATGATGAAAAGAACAATGTTTCTGCTTTGAGAAATAAATAGTACATTAAACTAGCCTCAGCATAAATGATACTTTGTATGTGTCACTTCATATATGTGTCTTTCCTATTACCTAAATATAATTCCAAATTACTCAGACTGATGTGACATTCCTCAAACTGGTCCTCTTCTACATTTACAACTTTGTAGAGAAGCCAGTCTTTTCATTATCCTACCTCTCAATTTCATTCCAAATTTGAGGCATTGCTCATCACTCTGCTCCTCATTCTCCAGTGAATCCCCTAAATGACCCACTTAAATGATTCCAGATTTCAGACCCTACCTCAATGATCAGTCTCTCTCTGAATGTATTGTTTCATTATTTTATTTTATTTTACTTTATTTTTTGCCTTTCCAGAGAGAATTAGTGGTACTCCACTGAATACCATTAATACCACTGAATGCCATTAATTCATAGGATTAGTAAAGGGTATGTATTAGTGAATCATTTTGGTGTGATTGTTATAAGTATCAAATGCCCTTTTATAGAGGCAAACATGGGTTCTTTTTTTTAAAGATTTTATTTATTTATTCATGATAGAGTTAGAGAATGAGAGAGAGAGAGAGAGAGAGAGGCAGAGGGAGAAGCAGGCTCCGCAGGGAGCCTGACGTGGGACTCAATCCCTGGTCTCCAGGATCACACCCCGGGCTGAAGGCGGCGCTAAACTGCTGGGCCACCGGGGCTGCCCTAAACATGGGTTCTAATTGGAAAATGGTATACCAGAAGAATTAGTCTTTTAAAATGGGCATGGTTCATGAAAGGCAAGTTTCCTCTCTGCACATCCCCCACCGGCATTGCAAGCTATTTATTAATTAGTGTTTATATCAGATAGTGGTTTACATTGTAAAATACTAGCATGTTTTAAACTAAGTGATCATTTTTTAAGCTCATAACTACTGTTTATGTTTTTGGCAAATGTAAAGTGCTTAGTTATTCATACAGAGAGGAATGCTTTAAGGGTGATCAATAAGTTTTTTAAAAAATAATTTTCTTTGCCTGAAGGGTTCCCTACAAGGACCTTAGTTCAATTGTTTTGTTACTATACTTTGCTGAGTTAACTATTACTCAATAGCTTGGAATTACCTCCTGTCTTCTATTCACCTAGACCAAATTCTCCTATCTTTCAAAGTTACATTTACTTCTCACATCTTCCGTGAACCTTTTCCTAAATACTGAAATGACTTCTTGATTTTTTACAGTAATTTTGGGCTTTACAAAGGTTTATTTATTTTAGAATTTTGGATCTAGAATGGATATTAGAGATTATCTAGTCCCGTTTATAATTTTACAATGAAAAAACCAAGACCCCCACATTTCCTTCTGTTCTATGCCTGCTCTGCAAAATTCAATGTTCTTAATATACTTCAGCTTTAATTTTTAAAAATAAATATCGTATTTTTTTCTAAAATGCTTTTCTGTGAATATTGTTATCATTCTCCTTGTGATATATCTTTTACATATATAAATTTTACATATCTATGCATGTAAACACATATGACAAATGTACATATATATTAGATACATAGATGATAGGTAGATAGATAGATTAAAGCTTCTATATTATAGAAGAAATTACTATACTAAGAAATTTCCCTATCAAGTTAGGGCTCCTATTAGTTTGGTTAGCAATGAAAGTCTCACATCTCAAGAAACCTCTCTCTCATCCCAGGAAAACTGGGATTGTTGGTCTCCGTCCATCAATGATGGGCTTTGTCTTCTTTGTAAATAATTTTAATGTCCGTAATACCTCATTAAAGTATTGTACAGTATTTCACTTAACCATTCTTCCAATGCTAAATACTCAGGTTTTTCTAAGCGTCAAATACACCCAGCTTTTTATATTTTCCTGAATCTGAAAACTCTAAATTGAATGACATGGACAATTCAAGGGCAAACATGTTCCCCTAGGCCTGAGCTAATAGAGTAGGGATGAGACATCTGCGGCTATTGAACAATCAAAATGTCACTAATCCAAATTGGTATGTTCTGTGAGCATAAAATACACCTGAGATTTCAAAGACGTAGTATTATAGGAAGAATATAGGATATCTCATTTATATTTTTATACTGATTATGCATTGAAATGGTAATAGTTTAGATATATTACATTATATAAAATGTCATCAAAACTAATTTTACCAGGCAAAATTATAGAAATGGAAGATAAATTAGTAGTTGTAGGGGATTAGGAATGTGCAACACAGGAGTGAGGAAGAAAATGGCTGTGGTTGGAAAAAGGGACGCAGGAGGGTTCCTGGAGGTGATCTACCTGGTGCATCTTGACTGTGTAGTGAATATATGAAATGACATATGATAAAATTGCAAAACTCTAATTTTTTTTCTCTCTCTCTAACACACACACAGATGAGTACAAGTAATATTGGGAAATTAAGATTAGATTGATGAATTGCATCAATATTAATGACCCAATTGGGATACTGTACTCTAGGTTTGTAAGATCTTATTTGTGGGGAAACTGGATAAAGAGTAGAGAAATCTCATTGCAGTATTATTTCTTAAAACAGCATGTAAATTTATTATCATCTCAAAATAAATGTTTAATTGAAAAATCATTTTACTTTTTTCTTGGTATATATATATATTTTTTTCTTGGTATATTTTTGATGTGACTAGAAAATTTAGAATTTCACATGTGAAATGCATCATACTTCTGTTGGATAAATGCTGCCTTAGAAAAATTGTGTATTTACCACCAGTAATTACTCAAATATTTTGTTGGACTAAATCACACTTTATTTACCATTCAACTATATATATATATATATATTTTAATAATTCCCCTCCTTATTAACACATATATACATTGTGAGGGGGTATACCATAAATATTATGGTGAAAGTTTATTTGACATGGTCAGTCCTTAGTTTTTATGCCAATAAATTAATAATTGTTTTAAATTTGGTTTTCTCCTAAAAATTCTAGAAAAGTGAGATCCTGAAATTATCTCTGTAAACTTACACCTAAGCTCCATATAGCCCATCTTTTTTTTTTTTCATATAGCCCATCTTATGTCTTTATAATTTCAGAGCCTCATTCCTGTTGAAAAGACTTATGTTTACTCCACCTAAAAAAGTTCTCAAGATTACCCAATCTAATGCTAAACTCCAGAGAGTCTTCATTCCTTTCAATACAAAAAAGAACAGGATACTATTCTGGGAAGGCTCAAGTCCTGCTTTGTGAACTGACTTATATATCTAACCTAATGACATTCCTGCCCCAAATCTTCTTGTTTATTTTATTTTGAGGGCCTATCACTATGGAAAACTAATCTCTTTGGTGTATAGAGTCCAATAGCCTTCCTCATTAAATGGCCATATGTCTCACAATTATCTCACAATATTATCCTTTCCAAATTTCCCATCTACTAAGGGCTTAACTGGTTTGCCTTTTTCTCACCAGTATTCCTATTAGAACTAAACAGGCCTATCTTTGCAAGTTAACTATCTTTCCTATCAAAGAGATTTGGGGATCTTATTTATATATTCTGGTTGAAGTGAACTGGCCCAATTCTTTGACTGCCATTTAGGCATAATCCATGTTTTTATATAGTCTTAAAATGTGTAAAGATTGTTTCCTCTCAGACTTGATACAAAGATAGCTCAGTCTGTAAAATTATTATTTTGAACAGCATAATAGCATCCTAAATGCAAAGACTCTATTACATTATTTGACTATAAGAGACATAAAATATTATTCATAATCTCATCTTTGAGGTATTTTAATCACTTTTCCTTTTAACAATTGTAAGGCAAAACCAAAGAAAAAAATAAAACATATCAAGAATAAACAAACAGAACAACAAAAACAAAATGCTTTTGACCAGAGAAAGGGTAAGCAGATTATATTTACATCAGTTAATCAGATCCTACGTTTATAGAGTTCTAATTTGTATTAACTTTACAATAAGATAGAAATGAATGAATTAAAGTTTATATTACTCCTGTAAATGTATATACAAAGTTTCAAGGTATATTTGTCAAAGCTATCTTAACTTGTCAGCTTTCTGACTTTTAAATACTACTCGTACCCAACATTGATTAATTCATTTTAGATATTCAACAATCTGGGTTGGTAATGACACCCTGGTTGAATAGGGAATTTCTTCTCCCATCAGCCAGAGCAAGCAAGTACCCACTTGGCTAGGCTGGAGTAAAATAAACCCAATGACATGTATTGTGTTTGAAGGTAAGATGCTGGAGCCACAAGAATGAGTACATAAACAAGTAGAAGATGAATGCTGTTGTGCCCAAGATTGTGAATCCAAGAAACCACCAAGGAGCCGACACTGATGCAAGTATATGAGGGTTTATTAACAAGCTCGGGCTTGGGTCCAAGTATACTCAACACAGCAGAGCAAGGACTTGGACCCCAAGGTGGGCTACAGCTGGGTTTTTATGGGCTGGTCTAGGGGATTTTCATAAGGGGTGGAGGAATTTTTTCATTCCGATATGGGGAAAGGGATGGGGGAGTTTCTTAAGATCTGTTTTCCTTCCAACACAGGACTTTCTGTCCCTGTCAAGGGCATTTTGAGCTCTGTTTTCTTTCTGATATAGGACTCTCTTTCAAGGGTGTTCTGCGGTTTTTCCTGTAAAGTTCAGCTCTTATTCACAGGGGCCTGAGATGGCTGTACTTGTGCTAATGCTAAACTTTAGGTGGAATGGCCTTAATTTTCTCAGCCTCCACAATGCCATGAACACCTAAATAGGAGGAAGGAAAAGATGGTATGTGATGGGGTGGAGGAAATTCACAATTGTTGAGCACCACCTGGTGTACTAGGCACTTAATTCTTTTTTTTTCTCGTTTCATCATCTCAGTAACACCACAAAGTAGACAATGTTATATTGGTTTACAAATGAGGAACTAAATCTCAGGTCACACACAAGACCCAAATAGCATTTAAATATTTGAACTCAATTTTTTGCCTAACTCCAAAAGTCCTTTATCTACGTTACTACAAGGGTTTGTGGGAATATTGCTTTCAAGGTCACTCTTTAAGAAAGAAAGAAGATGCCTCTCCATTCTGGCTATTAAGGAAGTGGCAACAAGATTATACCCAGATCACTGGAAGAAGTAATTTTACCACACAT
This sequence comes from Vulpes vulpes, assembly GCF_048418805.1. Lineage (NCBI taxonomy): Eukaryota > Metazoa > Chordata > Mammalia > Carnivora > Canidae > Vulpes > Vulpes vulpes. Next base: position 110,578,292 of record NC_132792.1, read on the forward strand.
GGGACTGTTTAGTAGTCAGGCAGCTCCATCAGCAGAAAGAGGCAGAGGCAATGACCTCAAAAGGGTGGTAGTATATTCTGTCAGCTTTTCCCTTACTCTTCCTGCTAGTTATACTGATGGATGTTTTGTCCATCCCAGGTGGTGGGAACTGGGGAAAACAGGTATCAGCAAGCTCTACACAGTAGACTCTAGAACTCACCATGCCAGTGGTAAAACCCTGGCATCTGCAGGGATGTAACAATCTTCTACTTTCAGCTTTTCTTCTTGTTTTCTTATGTACTCTTTTATTTTAAGAGTGGAGATTTTATCATTCTGCTTAATTTCATAAGTCTCTTGTCAAATCTGATCATGCTTAGCCCCTGAAAAAGTCATTATTTATATTCATAATAGATCTACAGCATTTGCCATGGTTTAAGTATTATTTGCCATTTGGACTTCATTGTCTGTATTCAACTCTCTCAGATGTTAACACTTAATCAAGAAGAATTCACAAAATGTGCATACTAGTTGGCTACCATTAAGGGCCACATGTATAACTAGATTAATTTCCCCATTCACCATCCTGTCCAATTCAGCCTCCATTTTTTTTTTCCCTTCCCTGCTCCTATGGTTGACATCCTAACATTCCATACAGCTAAGCCTACGAAGACAAGGCAGGGTCAAATGGATTGACTCAAAGTATTGTGTTCAAAAGGGACAAGAAAGAAGACTGACAGCAGTTAGATGTAACTCCTTTCTGTGTCCCGATATAATACAGCAGATAGATTGCCATTGGCAAAGCCACAGGCAAAGTTGTTAAATTTTTGTTTTTAAGTTTTTGGGAGAATTGATCTTAAAGTCTTCCAAGTGAAAACTCCTCAACAACCTAATGCTTCTTCTCTCTCTCTCTCTCTCTCTCTTTTTCTCTCTCTGTCTCATATATTTAGGTGCAGATTTCAACCAAGAGACATGCACTAACTTTATAAATGTAAAGACATGCACTAACTTTATAAATGTAAAGAGTCCTTAGAGTACAGGTTTTATTTTCATTATTATTATTTTTTTTAGAGTACAGTACAGGTTTTAACAGTACCCACATTGTTGTGAGAGAACACTGTCTGCAAGAAAACTACATGTGGCATTCCATAGGAATCTCATGGATATGGCATGCTTTAATTTTAGTCCATTTTCTTTCTCATTTCTTGATGTTTTGGTTCCAGTAGTAGTCAGAGTTCTCCAGAGAAACAAAACCAATAGGATGGATGGATGGATGGATGGATGGATGGATAGATAGATATATAGATAAGAGATTTATTATGGGAATTGGCTTATTTAATTCTAGTGCCTGAGAAATGCCATTATATGCCCTCTGCAAGCTTGAGAACCAGGAAAGCCAGTGTATAATTCAATCTAAATCCAAAGTCCCAAGAACCAGGGAGCCTATGTGTATCTCCTAGCCCAAGACAAGAAACCTCATTTTATTTATTTATTTATTTATTTATTTATTTATTTATTTATTTATTTTTAAGACTAGAAACTTTAGAATGTAAGTCCTAGAATCCAAAGGCCTGAGAACCAGGAGTTCCAGTTTCTGAGAGCAGAAAATGATGAATGTCCCATGTCAAGAAGAGAGAGTTTGCTTTCCACCATTTCATTCTATTGGGGCCCTCCATGGTTTGGGTGATGCCCGGCCATATTGATGATGGCAGATATATTCTTTAATTCAGTCTATTGATTCAAATGCTAATCGCGTCCGGAAACACCCTCCCAGAGACAGCAAGAAATAATGTTTTACCAGCTATCCAGGCATTCTGTTAGCCTAGGCAAGTTCCTATATAAAGTTAACTGTTCCAGTTCCCATGCTATTGTTTGTTTCTTATCACTGCTTCTCTTGATCTCCTATATGCAATTAGCACTCTTTTGCCTGCTTTCTGGCTTCTCACTTTGTCTTAACCCCCTTGATATGATAACATACCCCTCAAAACCTATGGCTATAGCCATAGCCCAGCCTCCTGAAGAGGCTGTAGTTATCTTAGTGCATCTACTTTATTACCCAACTCTTTCTACTTTTGCAATGGACAAGCTGAAGTAAATACAGGGAGGAATGGTTGGGAGGAAAAATGCATCCAGGACCCAGGTTCCTTTCTTCCCACTAGTTTGAGCTTTCCATTGATATTTTCTTCGTCCTCTTTCCCCACCCCTTCCCCTTTGTCATCCTCTTCCTTTCTCCTCCTTCCTCCTGTATCTTTTCCCTCTTTGAAATAAAGGTAGTTATAAAGTTCTCAGGGTTGAATTTCTTTTCTTCATTCATTCAGGACAGTCTTCCTATCTTAAACAAACAGATAGTCTTTTTTTTTTTTTTTTGGCTCTGTAAAATGAATTATTTGAATGAGAGTCCATAATGAATTTTTCTTGGTCTTAATTAGATCATTAAACCAGGGGTTGAGATCATAACATGTCATCCTAATGATATCTATTTAATCAAAATGTCCATTTGTTTTCATTACACCAAGTTTAGAAAGCAATTCCAAAGTGCTTTCCAGGGTGTTAATTGGTCTTTTAGGTTTCTTTCTTTATGTGGAAATGAAGAATGTGCTGCAATGGACAAGAAAAGAATGATTTTATTAGGTCACTCAATGACTCTCCTTTCTCGTCTCTCAAAATCCTTCTGTTCTTCACTGTTCATTCAAAATGTCAATTTTTCTTAGAAATCCACACAAGAGTTGTCTCTAATTTTTAGCACCCTACAAAACCCCTAGGACCCCATTTATCTACCAATCTGTAAATGAGCTAGTAAGGAAAAAAAGCTCCCAACAGAAGAAAACTTCTTAAGGTCTCTTTCAGAAATGACCACACATGGCAGCAGATATGTTAGCTATCCCAGCAGAGAAAAGGACCACATTGGCTGACAAATGAACTTATGCTGAGGTGAGTTTTGGTTATCTTTGTGCAGTAAAACAAGAAATATTCTCTAAAACAGAGTTTCTCAAAGTTTGATCCCAAATCAGTAGCAACAGCTTCAGCTGACGGCTGGTGATAAAGTCCCACATCAGACCTGTTGAATCAGAAACTCTGGAGATTTTTCCAGAACGCAGGCTAGAGTTTGAGAATACTGTATAAGAATGGTTCTATTAAGCACTACCTGGGTCGTAAAGTGTTCCATATGCTACACCTATATATAGTGGCAAGCAACTTCTGCCATGGCTCCTTGTGATCACTGATTCCTCGCATTTATACCCTTGTATAATCCCCCCCTACCTTTGCATATCAGCTGGACTTAGCCACTTGGAATAAATGAGAGTATGGCTACAAAAGTTTATAACTTTCATTTTGCCAGTACTGTCTCCCTGTTTTTTCCTCACTTGTTTACCTTCATAAAGCAAGCTGGTGAGTCACATGTGGTGAGGAACTGATGGCAGCCTCTGGACAATCACTAGGCAGGAACTGAAGCTCTCAATCCAATAGTTTATGAGGAATTCAATCTTTTTTTTTTTTTTTTGAGGAATTTCAATCTTGCCAGCAACTCTGTGAATGAGCTTAGAATGAGTCCTTCCCAATTTGGCCTTCAGATGGGTCTGCAGTCCTGTATAAGACTTTGTCATTGATCTTAAAGCAGAGGACCTGGCTTATCTGTGTCAAAATTCCTAACTGACAGAAATGGTCAGATAATAAATGCATGTATTGTTTAAAACTGTTAAATAGTGAGGGGACTTGTATATAGTAGATAATTAACAGACACGAACACACAGATATACACATATTCCATATATGATTTATTTATAATGTAATTCAGCTTAATATATATTTAATGAGTACATACAGCATTAAGCATTTGGTTCTCCAGTAATTAGGGTAAAGATATTAAGAAATATTACCTACTCTTTAAAAGAAAATATTTCATTTTAAGAAATAGAAAATTTTACTTAAATCGCATACTTAGGATAGTAAAATATAAAACAATAAGCCCATTTTTCAGATGAAAAAGAGGCAATTTAGACTAGAAAAAGAACTTATCCAAGTTGTTTATATAGCAGAGCCAGGTTTCAGATGCAGGATGTCAGACTCCAGAACTTACACTCTTAACTGGCAACATTTTCACTCCATGATGTAAAGGTGGAATTTATCTTGTTACCTACATCTATATGTTGGGACACAGCTGGGAACAAGATATGTACATATATGTGTTTGTACATATATACATGTATGTGTATAAATGATGGACACTTGGTATTTTTTTAAGAATGAATGAATGAAACAATAGGATCAGTTTGAGACCAGCATTACCAGCAAGAAAAAATAATTCTTGTCTCTTTGCTTCTCTATCCAGAACACTTTTCACCTACTTCTTAGATTTCTATGTTAGGAAATAGTCTTACTGCTACACCACAGAGGCGTGTACTCAGCTGAAAGTTATGATGCTTCATTCAAGGTTAATTCAAGGTGTCCTCTAAATATCAGTTCATCAGTATGGTTCTCAGGTATTGGTCTACATTTGAATCACCTAATAAACTTGTTAAAGTTACAAATAGCTAGACTTCATCCTTGAGGTCTACATCTGAATCACCTTGTGAACTTGTTAAAACTATAAACATCTAGCTCCAGCCTTGAAGATTCTCATTTTATAGTTCAGTAGTAGGACCTGGGATCTGGAATTCTTTTTTAAATGCTCCCCTAGAAACTTCTGATGGACATAAAAGTTTGAGACTTTTTTTAAGATAAAAAAAAATGCTTTAACAGATCTACATAGGCAATTGTTTCAGCTCCAAGGCAAAAAAATATAGGCAAATTAAATGGATATGTAAATAAAGTGGGGGAAGTCATAGTCTTTCCTGTTGTAGTCATTATATACATACCATTTTCAGGACCAAGTTACAGGTTCTTTATAATCTTTCATTGAGATATAAAATAGGGATCCCTGGGTGGTGCAGCGGTTTAGCGCCTGCCTTTGGTCCCGGGCGCGATCCTGGAGATCTGGCATCGAATCCCACGTCAGGCTCCCGGTGCATGGAGCCTGCTTCTCCCTCTGCCTGTGTCTCTGCCTCTCTCTCTCTCTCTCTCTCTCTCTGTGCGACTATCATAAATAAAATTATAAAAATCTTTTTAAAAAGATATAAAATATACTGAAGATTAATTCGAGAATATCAGATTTCAAGATTGAGAGAAAAATGCTTAGTTTTAATTAGGGTTGATTATATTTGGTATCACTTGCACTAATTGAAGTACACTGGTCTTTGTTAACTAGATCAGCCAGAGGTCAGAGAACAGGTGGTTGAGCACAATTTCAAAACCACCTGTTTAATATTTGGCTCTGCAATTTCCCTGAAGTTGATCAAAGTGGGGATATTGTCATTACCCAAAGATTATTTAGAGAGATTGAGCCTTGACTGATGAAAAAGAAACTAATTAGAAATCAGCTTTCCAAACTGGAAAGTAATAGTTTAAATAAGAAGGGCAAGCAGTGGACTAACCTGATGAAACCAGACTCTTGCCATTCTTCTTGTCCCTCCTATAACCACACTTTTTGTCCATATTTTAATTTAATTATCTCCTTGCTCTGTTAGAATGCCCACTTTTGTTTCCTATTCCCATTTTTTCTCCTCCTTTTTGAATAACTGGATTTAACACTGCTATAAATATTTTAAAATTCAAATAGATTGCATACGTTGTTTGTTCTTATGCACATGTAGATTTGTCTTCTTTAATACCTTTAATAGATTATTTGCACAATTTTTTTCTTTATATAACTCATACAGCTTTGATTGTAACAGGTATTGGGAATTCAATATATAATGAACACTAATGTTCTCTTTTTTCAGTTTCAGTAACTACATAGGGAAACATTTTGAGAATTAAGTATTGTGAAATATTATGAAAGTTTAGCATATGGATATCTCAGCAAGAGTTTGAAAATGAAGTATAAGAATGAGTGACAGAAGAATATATTGAAGATTTGTATCTTTTTACACTGGAATTAATACATTTTTTTAAAAAGTATTATACAACATGATTAAAGTAGCAAATTATAATATTTTTTTCTAAAGAATTAGAACAAATTGCAGTGATGATAATACTATTTCACTTTCATCAGCTTCTGAATGTCTTAAAAATAATCACCATATTTTATCAAAAATTGCTAAGCTCTAAGCAAAGAAACTGCTTGAAAAAAGGAGTAAACTTAAAAAAAACCTTTTAATAGAAAATCATATGGTAAATTCCCATTATGGGAAATTGGAAATAAGAGAGAAGAGTAAAGAGGAAAATAACAATTACCGGGTTATACACTTGGATAACAACTTCAGCATCTGGCATCCCATCTCAGGGCTGAAGATTGGTGACTCCTACAAGGAAATCCAAATGTAAATGTAAATTTTTCACTTTATTTTCCCCCTTTATTGCTGACATAATTAATTCAACAAATATTTATTGAGGATTAGCCAATGAAGCTATTATATTAGAGAACCAACAGTAAAAACCCTGTCCTCATAGCACTTACATTCAAATGAATTAAAGGTAGTAAGTTTTATATAGATGAAGTTGAAACATTTTCTTAATAGATTATCTTATTTATCATATAGGCAAAGTCTCTGAAGCAGAGTAACCAGCCTAGTCAAGGAAAAAGTAGTGCACCAAACTAGTACAATAAAGAAGATGGTTCAAGAGACCTTGATATTGGTAAAGCTCATGAAATTCGTATGAGGAAAGGGTATACTTATGGTAAATGATGAGAAGATAGTATACTAATTCAAATCCACTAAAAAATATCTTGACAGGTATGAATGAGCTTATATGGCTTTTCCATGGCCAAAGATGTAAATGAACCAGCATCTCTACAAAGAAAATTAGGGTTTATTGGCTGCCAAATAATACTAATGTATATTTAAAGTATTTTGAGGCAATGTATAATGAGGTCTGGATTGAAATGAAGGGCTGTGGGAAATATAAGTGGAATATAGAATGTGACCTCTGATATAGAAATAGTGTACACTTGCACTTTGATTCAATGTATAGGCACAATTATGGATCGACATTTTGTTTGTTTATTGAAGGAGCTATGAAAAGGCCAATTGTGCTGGTCAATCAAGTCTTGCATATTTTAGAAAAGGGGTTGTTGTAAGCTTGTAAGGGTTGATAAAGTCACAAGTGGTGAAGAAAAACAATTCTTGGTTCTGTTGATGAGAGCAGAAATAGGAAACTCTAGGAGGATACAAGTGTTAGAACCTCTCCTGTTGAAGGAGAGAGAGAGAAACAGAGAGACAGGGAGGGGTGAAGAGAGAGAGAAAGAGAGAGAGATCCAGAGAAGAGACAGAAGTGAGAGGGAGTGGAACAACATTTTTTATCTTACATGAATAGAGTCTGACAATTATAAATTCAGATATAAAGGACTCCCTCTTAAGGATTCTTTTGGAAGGTGGCTGATGTATTGGAGGTTATGGGTCTGGAAACAACTTCCCAATCTTCTTCATTTTATTTTTTCATTTTTGGCCCCCATATGCAGACACCTATCATCACTGGCTTTTATAAGGTCTTCATTTTATTAATTTTATCTATTATGCCTTATCTATTATGACTACCTAATTATCTTCCAATACACATATATGTACCTATTCTTCATTTTCCTATTTAAGTCTGTATTGGTATGTCTGTGTATATTTTTAAAAATATAGTGTATATTGATTTTTTCAAAATGTGTAAATGATATTGTGCATGAGATCTCACTCTAATTTTTGTTTTAAATACTCAATACTATATTTGTAATATGTATCCTTGATCCTGTATATGTCTATTTTGGGGGTTCATAAATGTTTCTGTTCTGTAGATCCCTTTAGCAATCTTAACTCTTAGAATAATCTTTCAGAAACTCTATGTCTCTCTTTTTTTAAGATTTTATTTATTCATGAAAGACACAGAGGGAGAGGCAGAGACATAGGCATACTCCCTGCAGGGAGCCCAATGCAGAACTCCATCCCAGGACCCTGGGATCATGACCTGAACCAAAGGCAGATGCTCAGCCACTGAGCCACTCAGGTGCCCCGAAACCCTATGTCTTTAATAACTGTGATAAACATAGTCATACACTGGATTGCAAAATAAACCAATTAAACTGAAATACAGTTATCAAAATACTAAAACAACAAACGTGTGGTATAACAATATATGTGCTTATTTACTTGTATATCAAACAATATAATCCAGTTGCCAGTTTAAAAACTACCCCATTCCATTATGGTGATTAGCATACAAAATGTCTTCAGATGTATGAAACAAGCTTAATTTGTAAATAAATGTGACTTCTGTTAGTGATAAAGTCAAGGTATTGCTAACAGAACTGTGGTTTCTTGACTTCATTCTTTACATAAAATGCTAAATATCAGTTAGAGATTTATGAATATAAGAAGTGTTTTTTTTCCACCAAAATTCATTGGCCCCTCAAATTCTATCTCCCATAACCCGGGTTAGCAATTCTTGTTCCAATATACTGATTCTATTTCTACAAAATCCATTTTCCTGATTCATTCCCTTCTTGATGAGCACCTAGGCTGCTTCTGACTTCCCAACTCCACAAGCAATAATGCATTTTATTCATCACAAAGATGTAGTTATATTTGCAGTTATGTAATTATTATTTTTGTATGAGGGGTCCAGTTTCTCCACACCCTCTCCAAACTTGGTATAGTCAGCTTTTCAATTTTAGCCATTCTAATACATATGTAGTAGTATCCCATTATGGTTTTAAGCTGCATTCTCCTAATGACTAATGATGTTAAACATCTTTTCCTGTGCTTATTTGCCATTCATATGTATTCTCTGATGAAATATTGGTTTAAACCTTTTGCCCAGGTTTTCAATTGTTTTGTTTTCTAACTGAATTTTGAGAGTTCATTATATGTTTACTCACTTTGTATTTTATAAAATAGTTACACATATAAATACAGTTCAATAAATATTATTATATATTATCCTACTTAATTTCCCCCATAAGTCTAAGAGTGAATTACCTTGACCGTGAGGAAAAAGGACATTCACATTTCATGTATCGAAACCACAAAATTCCAACAGCCTAAAAGCATTAATGTAGGCATATCGTTGTGCATAATATGTGCTACTGATTTTTTATTGAAATATATATATATAGTATTTTAAAATTCTAATTATCTCTGGAAGCAACATTTTTGTGTGTGTAGATAAAATTGACAGTTACTAATTTTAGAATAAATCAAAAATGGCAAAGTAAGTTTACATATATACACACATGGTTATATATGATAAAATATACTACAATTAAAAATTAGTAGTAACGGAACTTGACAATTTTTATTTGGTGAAATTGGGACTTGTTTTACTTATTCAAAAACCCAAGATTAATAAGTGGTGCTGAGGGGTGCCTGGGTGGCTCAGTCCATTAAGTGTCTGCCTTCAGCTCAGGCCATGATCCCAGGTCCTGGGATAGAGCCCCATGGGCTCTCTGCTCAGCAGGGAGCCTGCTTCTCCCTCTTCTGCTCCCCCTGCTTGTGCTCTCTCTCTTTCTGTGTCAAATAAATAAATAAAATCTTAAAAAAAATAAGTGGTTCTGAAATATCAAATATCCAAATGCAAAATAATAATTATTACACCTCATATCATACAAAAAATTAACTTTATGTTTCCAAAATCTGCTGTTAAAAAATGAAAAGATCATCTACTGCCTCAAAGAGAATATAATATATATAATGTTTATTTAATTAGATTAATATATGTAACTTTTCATAAAATATGAAGTGCTATATATACACATATAGTAGTTCCCATCAAGTTTCTGACTCTGACAGAGATCATAAAGGCGGCCACTGCAAGGAACACAGGGCCTAGGCAGCTGTTAGTCAACCTTTGGGGCCTGGTAAGACAACTAACAACTTTAACCTTTTAATCCACTTCTAATCAACTTTTAGTTTTAGCATAATTTAGAGCTTTCCAGAGTGTTGAAGAGATTCTCTCAGTCTCAAGACCAGGTTGTCTGATATGGAGGGTGTTCCTGGGTCAGAAAGGTCAAATCAACATCCTTTACTCTGTTTCCGTTTTTCAGGAGAGCCACTAAAGACCTAATTTCCAATGAAGGTAGTGAAACTGATAATTGCTGAAAAAGAAGAAAATGTTCCTCTTTGTTTTAGGCTGCTATTACCATTACTGACTTAAGCATTATGTACTTAAAAGAACAACAAAAAACCTTGAGCTCTAGGTCCCAGGCTTATCTGCCCACCTAGACATCCAGTCAGGCATTTGGAGAGTAAGGTATCAACTTGATGTGGGAAAAGAAAGTAATCAGGATGACTATTTCTGGTCTAACCTAATCTTGACCTTACTACCATCCCAACCTGGGATCAGTGACATCATGGTACCAGCTTTTGGGAAAAAGTAAAACTCAAGACCAGAAGGCAAAGTATGAGAAAATGAAAGCCAGGCCTGCAAACTATCTGTTTCATTTGGCCTCTGACTGAATCTTCACTTGCTATGAAGTGGTGGCTTCAGGAAAGGCTCAGAAATTCCAGCACTGATGGTATTGGTCACCTGGTCCAGAAGACCAGAGCTACCTCACCTCTTCTGCTTATACTCTACAAGCCAACTGTTCTTAAAACTAGGCCCAGAGTGATCATAGGAGGTAAATAATCCACTCACTGTAAGAAATAATTCTCTAGCCACAACCCTTCCTTCGGGGAGAAAATCCTGAATGTTGTTGATGATCCCAGACCAGCTGCTGCCTTAACCCTCTCCTGTGTCTTTTCTCTCTGATCCTTGGCTGACACCTGTGTTAGATTTAGAACCCCACATTTTTCTCCTCACTCCTATCTCCCTTTGCTGCCTTCCTTGATGAAGATTTGCTTCTTATTTAATGCTTCTAAGTTTGAACAAAGTGCCTGGCTTATTTGGCTTTTTAACCCCTCTTAGGAAGAAAGCCTACTGCATCCTTTGAGTCACCCAGTGCCTCTGATCACCTTCTCCTGGATGCTGGATGACTCTTAGGTCTCCCCCAGCACAAAGGCATGAAAAGAATATAGAGAAGTGGGGCAGGTAGATGTGAGTTTCTGATGCAGTGTGTGGTGGTTGAGGAAGAGAAGGAAGAGAAATTAAATATAAAACTGAGAGTTCAACAACACAACAATGGGCTGACTTTACCCTGAGGTCTCTAATTTCAATACTAACTCTAATAACATCTAAAGCAGAAAAGTAGAGTTTAAAGAGTCTTTAGAGTTCCTGTATATCTATCTTTTAATTTTCAGATTAAAAACAGGTCCAAATATGTCTAAGTTTAAACATGGAAACTTAGTTTATTTTCTGTATTATTTACACTGTCATTAAAAAGTAAATGAGAGACAGGACAACAAATTGTAAAGGGAAATATCTCTGGAATAAGAACCAAATTTCAATTTGAGCTCTGTTCAAATGACTTCAACTTTCTCATCTGAAGATAGGAATAATCAAAGAACCTTAAAACATTATTGTGATTGTTAGATGAAATAAAATATGCAGGTGCTTGGCATGAAGTCGCCTCAGTTCTCCTCTCCTCAAAATATATTCAAGTTTAATATCACAATGGTACTCCTATATCTAATTATCAGGAATTGCTCTGGATTCTTATTTCTTATGTATCTTGTCTTTCAAATCATATTTTAGTGTCTTAAGGGTAATAACCATGTCTACTACTTAATATCTCTCTTTAAAATATCTAGCTCATAATGGGTTCTAATTAAATATTATTTTCCATTATCAATATATTATATATGAATACCAAGGAGTTATTTGGAATAAAAGCATCATTTCTTCATACACATAAAATCATGTATTTGACATTTTCACTAATATTCTGATAGGAAGTGTCAATCAAACTGACACAAATCAAGCTTGCTCCCTTTCTTTCTGAAGTCTTTATCTCACTGTTCACGTCTTTTTTTAAAGGTAAAATCATTTTGAGCCCAAATCTGATATCCTCATTGTTGAATCATGGTTGGGAAATATTAAAAAAGGGTAGCCAGATGGCCAAATCCAGGTGTGACAGAGAGATTTGGAGAGGTTCTGATGAGAATTCAGTTAAGGACCTTCAAATTAGTCTGCTAGCACTTGGGAAATCTTCTAAAATCACTTCATATATATTTTTCACCTTAACGCTCTATCTTTCTAAAGACCATCTCAATATTGGGTCAGATTACGCATATTAAGGGATCTGTAAAAGCCATGCTAATTTAAACTGCAAGCACTGTGCATTACAAATGACCCACACCAGTAAAGCCTCTAAATCTATGCATGTGTGACTCATCAACTTCCAGAAAAATCGGGTCAGGAAATGCTCAGTTTAGAAATTAAGTCTCTGCAATGTAACAATAGCCCTTTAGATAGAATGCTTAGTGGTATCATAGGGCTGCAACAGATTTTAGAGCTCAAGTCTTTTCCTTAACTTGCATGTAAAACCTTTCTGAGATAGTCACTGTTGTCCTTTTATGGATTATCAGAGAACACTACCTCCCACCCTTGGTTTATTATGTATTATTCTGTTATCATGCTAGTTCTTTATTCCTTCTTTGATTAATGCTATCAAAGTAACTGGTGAAGAAAAGAATACATTCTGAACTGTAATGTGACATTGAAGGTCTTTGGCAATGGGACCCCAAAGCATCTTTACAATTTCATTCATTAAATATTTAACTGGCAGTTATTACAGGCCAACCAGTTGCTACAAGTTGCTACAAGTCCAGTGGAAAAGATAGATGAGTACTCAAGAAAATACAATACAATGTCAGCACAAACAGATAGAAGATATAATTGAAAACAGTGTTAAAAGAACCCAGAGGAGGGAACCTAATGAAAGCTAGGGCTTTAGGGAGAGAGTTTAAGATAAAATATCAGCCAAACAGAATCTTGAAGGATGAGTAAGAGATAAGAAAAGGTAAATGGCATATATTCCACTCAAAGAGAAGGACATATATAGAGGAAAACATAACAAGCACATTATCTACTTTGGAAATTGCAATTAATTCGGAAGGGTTATAATATAGATTACAATGCTTAGTGTGTCCAACAGTGGAAGCTTAGCCTAAAACAACAATAATGATTTGTTATCTCACAATCTGTAGGTGAGAAATTTGGAAGCAGCTTAGCTGGTTGGGTTTTTGTTTTGTTTTGTTTTGTTTTTAGCTGGTTGGTTTTGATTCCAGATCTTCTCCTGATGTTGCTGACAAGATCTCATTCAGGACTCCTGTCATCTAAAAGCTTGAATTGGCTGGAGGATTTGCTTCTGAGATGTCTTACTTATGTGGCTATCGTCAAGAAACCCTCAGTTCCTTACTTCATGGACTTCTTGATAGAGGAAAGACACAACATGGCAGCTGAATTTCCCAGAAACGAATCAAGAGAGCAGGAGAGAAGGTATATTATTGTGAGCTACTCTCAGAAGTCACACATTATCATTTCCATACAATCCTGTTAGTAATACAGGTCGACCATTTAGTGTGATAGGGGACAGCAAAAGGCACAAATACCAGAAGGTGGGCCATCTTGAAGGATAACTGCCACTCTAGGAAAGGTAACTATCTAAAGAAGTGAATGGTTCTCAGTGTATAAGAAAAATATTTGATACAACTGCAGATTATTTTTCCATTTCAAACTATCAAGTTTCCTTCACTATTCCATGCACTCTTAAAAAGCCACCAAAAGGTACTTTGCCTTTCACTTATCATGCATTTATTTACAAATAGTTATTCAGCATTGTTTATATGTCAAGCCCTAAACTAGGATGTATGGACACAGCACTACACAAAAAGAAAATTCCTCAATTTATGAATCCTATACTCTAGTGATGCAAAGGAAAACAAATAATAGATTTATGTAATAATTAAGCTAGAAATATATACTATGACAAAAAATAAAGCAAAGTTATGGGAAATAGTTGAGTAGCAATATGTATAGATAGACTTGACAGGATATACACCTTTGAGGAGTTAAGTTTTGAGAAAAGTCCAAATGAACTTAGGGACAGGAAAATGTTTAGAAAAAAATAACAAAACAAAACCTGGTGTATGCACCTATTGTTACCTAACAAATCATCTCCAAACTTAATGCATTTACATTTTAAAACAATCAGTTTTTGCCCACAGATCTGTAATTTGGGGAGAGCCTTACTACAGTGGCTTGTCTGTGCTCTGCCAGGGTCAGTTCAAGCACCTTGATTGGGGCTGGAAAATCCATTTCCAAGATGTTTTACTCACATGGTTGGCAAATTAGTGGTGGCTGTCAGTTGAACTTTTCAGTTGGGAGTCTTAGTTCCTTTCTACAGGAGGCTATTAGTGGGACTAATTAGGCTTCCTTATGGAATGCTAGTTAGGTTTCAAATTCAAGTATTTAAAGAGGTAAGAAATGTAAGCTTCCAATCTCTTAAAAATCCATGCCCCACTGAAGTGGAAGTGTCACTTCCACTACATTCTTTTGATCAGTCAGAGGCCACTCAGATTCCAGAGAACATAACATTTAAACTGCTATAATTTTTTGTATATTGTTATTTATTATTTCTTATCAAGAGTAGTTCCCAAACTAAACTGTAACTTTCTTAAAGGCAAGCACTAGCTTATACTCTGTTTAATAGAACACTGGAATAGCCTAGAAATAATATAATAAATACTTGTTTAAATGAATATAAGAGTGTTATAAATTTCAAAGGGATATAGGATCAAACATCACTGTATTGAGATAAACATTCTTAGAAGTATTATTTTTTTTAAGATTTATTTATTTATTCATGAGAGAGAAAGAGGCAGAGACATAGGCAGAGAGCAAAGCAGGCTCCTTGCAGGGAGCCTTATGTTGAACTTGAACCCCAGACCCGGAATCACGCCCGAGCCAAAGGCAGACGCTCAACCTCTGAGCCATCCAGGCATGCCAGAAGTATTTATTTTTATTGTCTTACTTCAGCTCCATCATTTGAACAAATATGGGAGCATAGCACCAGACAAACAATTTATTAATTAAAAGGAGGACAGAGACAGTGGTTGAAGAAGCACAGGAGTGAGATCAGAGAAGACAAATTTTAAAAGTGTTATTACATGTCTAGAGAATGCCCTATTGAGGTTATGTTGGGAAAACAAAAATGGGTATTTTGAAAAGGGAAATTTTAGTTATATAGTTACAAAGTATCTCTACCAAATCTGCTTTTATTTTTATTTTAAGCAAAACATTTATGAGCCATATGTTTTGTCAAAGTAGCACTATACTTGGAGTCTTAAACTCAATGACTTGTAAGGCTATTTTAGCTTTAAAAGTCTGATTATGAGATGTGGGTTCAAGTTCTCACTATACCACTGAACTTCTTTGAGATACTAGGAAAAGACCTTCACATTATTTGGTCTACAATTTTTTTTTTATCTATAAGGCAGAAATCATAATAGAGTGCTACCTTAGGGAGTGGTATGAGAGACAGATTGGAAAAAGAATTAATACTTTCTCTATCCTTTCAGATTCACCTTCCTCAGCAAGTCCACTCTATGGTAATTAGTTGAGGATGAAATTAAATAACCCAAGATTCAGGGTTCTCCAAAGACTGACCCATCCTTACCTGCCTTACCTATATAACCCTATCTTTTACATTTTCAAATTAAATGTTCCATTGTGCCTATGCCTATGTATCCTGTGAATATGGGACAATGCCCCTTTTGGATCTAAAATGTTGTACCATACAATTACAGGTAATTGAAAAGTTTAGGATTGAAAAGGTCCACAGAGATCACTGTCATATCTCCCCTTGTTTTACACATTAAAACAAAGAAAACCCAAAATAACAATAAACAAATACAAACAAAACAGAAGCTCAGAGATCTTGAGTTGCTCAAGGTTGGAAGTTTAGAATTTAAATTTCCTAATTCCAGGAATAGTGCTTTTATTATTCTATCATGCTGTCAATCTGTATTTCTTGCTAGAGTTCTATGTAAATCTTTCCAAATAATAATAAATAAGTAAACTAAAATGAAATGAAATAAAACAAAAAAGGTACATCATCTAATTCCTACTTGACCTTTTAGTTTAGAATGCACTTGTAACAAAATTATGGTGATGACCCTTCGGCTTCAAACATACGTACGTTTATGGCAGCACCTACTGCTTTACCAACTCTCATCAAATTGACCTGATAATATTTGGCTTTCCTTTATTTACAGTCCAGCATGAATATGAGCTATTGGAATGTGGCATCAGGAAGAAAATATTTGCCCCACAGTAAAGTAATTCCTTTAAGAAAGTAAACAAAAGTATATCCTAAGTGGACCCTTTCCTAGAAAACATAAAGGCACACCACTGTTGGTGGACATATATTTGGTCTTCCCTCCATGATCAGTGTCACAAAAAATAAGAAACCATTTCATTTTGAATAAATCTATGTTCCAAGCTAGCTATGTACAAAAAATTTTACTTAGTATAAGGGTATGTGCCTGATGCATATAGGACTCCTGAGTGAGCAGATAACGTAGGAAGGAGGAGAGAGACTTAAGGGAACTTTTATTTCTGACAATGATCTTGCAGATACTAAACAAATAATACATAAAGCTGTAAGACCTACTAAGCTCATCCAAAGCTATCATGCTTTCTCAAACCTGCTCCTGCTTGAGGCTTTCATTTCATCAAGGCACATTTACAAGCAAAATCATATACTGCTTGAGTTTAAAAATAAATTCTCAATCATGTTAATGTTAATGATATGTTCTATAATAGCTAACTTCCCCCTGTGGACAAGTGACCTCACCGATGCTCGAATTTCCAATTTCAATTATTGCATTTATGTATTATTTTTAATCACATTTTAACATACTTCCTCTGCCTCCCCTCCCTGAGCATTGCCATTATGAAAGTCTCTCTTAGGAAAAAAATAGTAATACATATCAGACCTAGAATTTATGATTAACCATTAAACATGATTCAATCATTCTTCATTGTTATTTTGTTGTTGTTTTTGTTTAATGGATGAAGATATTAAGGTCTGGAGAAGCTACCTGGACGTGCAAAGTCACATGGTAAGATACAGAAGAGATGGAACCAGAAGCCAGGCCTGGGCTCCAGTTTTCAAGACAAAATATAATTACTCACAGCTTATCACCCAGTTTAATTCAGCTGACTTGTGTCCTCCCAGTCCATTCTGACTCCACCTAGATTCTATTTCATCTTTTCAATCAATATCCAATATTTATAACTCCGTGATTGACAGTGGCATCATACCAGCAGGCATGAACACTGTTCCCAAGTCTACTAGGATTTTGCTATGTCCTCTATGAAGATTAAAGAGCAGATCCCATGGTTTCCTGAGACTCTCACATTCCTGCAGCTACCCCCATTCACCTTGTTCTTGCCGTTTCTCCATCACCAGAAGGCCCACCTATTGCCTCACCTGGCTCAGACACTTACTCAACCTCTTTTTCTGTCATTTATACAACCCTCCCTTGATGGCAGTTGCTGGCAGCTTCTTTTGCTCAAGGTATTTCAGTCTGGAAAAAATTAAAAGCATGGAAGAGTGCCTTGAGCAACAGTGGCTGCTGTTAAGTGCTTTGGCAGTTTGTCAAGATTTAGCCACCTGCCTGGAAGAAGTTTTATTCACCAGCAAATGCCACCCCCTCTGTCACCTCTCTGTCTGCCTCCTCCAAAAACTCAAACACTCATAAACACTGAATCATTTCTGCATTTATTCATTACGATCTTCATGAAAGTCAAAGGCATTTGACTCAAAAACCACTATGGCAAAAAACCAGACATTTTTTAATCTCCAATTTATTTTCTTCCGGATGACTGCTTTCCAGCATTCCTTCAAACTCGGAATCATCATTTGCCAGAACACCTGATGGTTATGTAAGGACAAATCCAAGTGCAAACAGACTCATCCTCCTTTCAAATTCTCCTCTCTTCCCCAGTGAAGTTAAAAAAATAAATAAATAAAAATAAAAACACACTAATGGAAAATAATTTAACTGAATCTTAATATATTTTGTAAAGAAATAATTTTGACTGATGCTAAAAAATCCTCCCCTCTTGCCGAACTCCACACAATAATTTCGTTTATTTTTTTGAAAAACAATTTACAGAGGAGAGGTCTCTTTTTAAAGATGTAGATTCTTGAAGGGAACTATATGAAATTTCAAAGAAAAGGGCAGACACAGTTTGGAGCCTAGAACTCTTGGGATTTTTTTAAAGAGGGAGTAAACAATGGACCCCAGCATCTGAGGAAAGTGAAAGTAATCATTTTAGAATTGGGCTACCCTGTAACCCTGAAAAATTAGTTTTTGCTGTGTGGAACACAACAAACATTCTATGCCAACACCTCTATACTTAGAGAACTGATTCATTAGTACAGCCACATGAGTTACACCAGTTCTTTACTGGGTCATCTATACATTTGTATTCATGGTGATGGTCTCATTGGGACTAATTTCACAGAGGTAAGAAAAGGAACAATAAGAGAGGTGTGGTCTAAAAAGTAAGTTCTATGGCTTATGCAAGGAATAAAAGAAAGGAACAGTGATGTTTGAAATCAGGCCAGAAAAGCAAAGAAAACAATATTTTGCTTCCTTTAATGTTTACTTTTAATCCTATTTTTTACCTTGTTTTTACAAATTCCTTGAGGAAAGAGAGCACACAATACATTCATTTCATAATTCCCAGTTAAACACTGACAACTTCCATGCCCAATATCTCAGTGGTGGGTCAAATTTTCGGTAGCACATATAGAACTGCAGAAGTAGAAGGAAGCAAATGGATAGAAGAATACAAGTCCTTTGTTCTCCAGGAGAAACCAGACCTCCAGGCAAAAGGTCTATGGCCAGTTTGTGGCAGAGCAAGGACAGGTACACAAGTCTAAGCTTCATGCTTGTCCAGTGCTAGTCTGACTCAGCTTTCCTTCATGGTGGGCTATATTTGACCCTACCCAAACTACATGCTTGTAGCTGCAAGTGTTTATATTTGACTAGGTAGTCTTTTTTTTTTTTTTAAGATTTTATTCATCCATTCATGAAAGACACAGAGAGAAAGAGAGAGAGAGAGAGGCAGAGACACAGGCAGAGGGAGAAACAGGCTCCATGAAGGGAGCCTGACGTGGGACTCCATCCCGGGTCTCTAGGATCATGCCCTGGGCTGAAAGCAGGCACTAAACCGCTGAGCCACCGGGACTGCCCTAACTAGACAGTCTTCTATCTATTGTGTCTTCCTTCATGTTTCTGCTTTCCTGAATCTTGTGAAACTCAGAGAAAGCCTCATCTCCTTCCTCAATTATTCCATCACCCAGTTTTCCATCTCAGCCATCCTTCATCTAATGGCTAGGGATGGCCTATGCCTCCCTGATAGAAATTATGACTGCAGAAATCCCCACTACCCACTGGCTGGTGCCACACAAAGAGAGAGTGGCCTCCCTTACATCTTTCTTTTCCTGGCGTTTTTACCTCTACCTGGGAATCCCTCCTTAATCTTGCTATGATTGGAAAACATTTTGATATATTTAAAAAAAATTATATTTTATTTGTCTTCCACATTCCTTCCTTTTTCCTTTCCTTCACTCAACTAGTTCTCTGATTCTACTGTTATCATGCTCAGGGTGAAAGGCTAAGATAGCCTACAGCTGTTTCTACCTTTTTTTTTTTTCTTGAAAGGTTATATCCTTCAGAAAAGCTTTAATGTTTTCAAAAATCAAGTGACATAAGGGTATAGTCTGAAAGAAGCATTAAGAAGGAATGTGAAAAGAGAATCCTTCCCCATAATAGAAAGTTCTCCCTAGCTGGTTTGGAACTGGGGAAAGAAAATTCTGGAGGTCCCAGAGCAACAAGCCTCTGGTCCTTGAATCCAGGCAGCATTGCTGGTTAATGGCAAGACCCTCCAATTAAAAAGGCAACTGGGTGTGTGGGCTCTAGGTACAGCATTCTCAGACCTACTCAAAACTCCGGTCTCAAGCATGGATTGGAGGCAACATAGAACCTGAGGACCTAAACAGATCAGTAACAGTGGATGTCTCTGAGGTAATCTATATAGAATGATGATGGGGTGTCAGCATCTCTTCAAACCTTCAATCTACACATCAGATCTTAGACTCTTATCCTATGCTAGGGACATTTCAAGAACAACTAAAATAAATTTTCCAAAACCTGGTGGAATATAGAATCATATTTAGAAATGGAGTTGAGTTAAAGAAAAATAAGAAAAAAGATATTTTCTTATATACCTGAGGTGGTACTTTGAAATGTATCCCTCTGTCTTACCCTGCTAGATTCTAGAGTCAATTCAGGCATATAGGGGCTGAACTAACTGTGGTGAATGATTAGGACCAACGGGAGGCTGGACAGAAATAACATCCCTTGAACAAAACCTTTCTTAGTGCAGTGGTTTCAGGGTATCTTGTCTCAACACTGGTCTTCTCTCAACACTGGTCTTCTCAGCAGCATTCTGGGGCCTCATTCCTTTTGAAGAAACTGTCATCACCTCATCACCTGTGAAGCTCTTTGATCTTGGGCAGTGCCTCAGCTTTCTCATCTGTACACAAGGGTTAAGAATTATACTTATGGTTTAAAATTATTTTGAATATTAAATGGTTAATACATGCAAATTATTTAAGGCATCATGTGGCACATAGTATGTAATCAATAAATATGAACTGTTACTATTATTTTTTATATTAGTGTGTTATCCTCTCAGTTCTCTGACTTACTGGATAGGAATGGCATGACTGGTTCTGTTTGTTCTTTGAAATGTAAATTATTCTGCATAGATTTTGGCTTTTTCTCTAGGGTTTAAGCTACAACATAAGAAAATACACTGAGGGAAGAGGAGATGGGAATGGAAGTAGAAAAGGAAATAGCCTTTTCTTCTGTATCTTCCTCGCCTTCAAATAAGTAGTTAAAAAAAAAAAAGCAAACAAATCTTAAAAATTCTTAACAGAAGTCTGCAATCCTTTCAGGGATATGCTAAAAGGAGAGAAAAGTTGTGAGGCCAGTCCTGGGGGAGAGTAAGAGAAACTCATCCTTTTCTTAGGGTACATAAATGAAAAACCACTCTGTAACCAAGGACTGGCCAGGCCAAACCATGACCCCAGGGATTAATACAGACCAGAAGCCCCAATTTCTCAATTCATCACCATCGTGCTCTGATACTTCAGTACCTACCTCTATACATCTCTAGGCCCTGGCCTGCTGAAGCTCTGAGTAGAAATGAAAGAGGCCCTAAGGACTTGGAGTTAAGATAACTTCCTACCCACTACAGCAAGCAGAGACCCCTTCTTGGAGATGCAAATTTAAATTCTGAATGCATTAACCCACAGAAACATTGGTAGGCTTTGTATTTAGTTTCCATAGTGTTATTAGGACATTACTATAGTTCAGCTACATTATGACTTAAATAAAATAGGCTTTTGTAAGTGGCTTGGGAACTAAAACACCATGTCTAAAACACAATTCTACAGGAAAAATGCCTCCCAACTTCAAAAATGAACTTGTAAATCAAATTTCCTGTCAATGTATGAGAAGGAAACTATTGGTAATAGCATATGTTATGCTTTTATTTGAATGTGTCCTATAACTCGAAGTGAAATGCTAAAGGGTAGATTTCTCCAGAACCTCTTTATAATACTCCACCTATAAACATCCTCCAGCATTTATATGCATGGCCAACATAGTTTTTTTGTTTTTTTTTTACATAGGTGTTCAATTGTTCAATTAATACCAGTTGAAACTGACTCATTAGGCCTGCCAGAGCTGGCTTTTCTAAGAGACTGCTCTCGGAATCACCTAAACAAATTTCCTTGTTAACTAATTTGTTTTGATTGAAATTTATTTTTCCCAAAGTTATTCTTATTTCTAATATCCAAAAGGAGACAAACACACACACACACAAAACTGTGTACCTCATTTGCAAGAAACTACTTGCTTGAATAAAAGCAAATGGCATGGGCAACAACAAGTCTTATGTTATCTGCATACTGGCTGGTGTAAGAGACCACTAGGAATTACCTCTAATGATATTTCATTTCCTGCTCTTTTGTAAAAGGGCAAAACCATCATGGAGGTCACTTCTGACAAACCTGTTTGTTTTTCCCTTCTCAATGTTTATCTCCACAATTGAGACCCAACCTCCCCTCATTTCCTCCACTCAACGCCACCTCTCCTCCTTACCCTTTTCCTCCTCCTCTTTCTTTTTTTCTTTTCCCCCCTTTGAAAACTCTAATGACTAGAATAAACCAAAATGTCAACATTTGCAATTCTGGAGCTTCATTTAAGCAATAAAAATAATAATTAAAAGGGTAAAACCTTAGAGAGATTTCTTCATTTTATATGGTTTGCCAGTGATGATACACATTCAAAAAAGCCAGTAAAAGAATTAATTAGAAACAGCCAAAGCTCAACAAGCTCTGCAAGTTAATGAAGCAGAGAGGAAAATGTCATCTTTGAGACCCAGAGCTGCATTGGCTTGGATAATATCCACTCCTGCCTTACTCTCCTAACTAAACCTCTTTTAATCTCTCCTTGAGAAATCAATGCTAATGACACGGATTTACCAAGAAATGACAGCAGATAATACCACGAGAGCTGCTCCTGTTTAATGTAACTTAGTTCTGATGGGAACACTCAGAGTTTCATTCTGACAGCAAGTTGTTGTTTTGCATGCTCCTTATGGGACTGAAAATAATGGAAGAGCTTTGTTTTATTTTATTTTGATTCCTTCCATTGTGAGTTTGTTTTTTATATTGCTCCCTCTATCCCTCTTTCCAAAGCAGCTTTTTCTTCTCTAGCCATAAGATTCCCACCCCTGCCATCCCCATCCACATTCTACAATCCAGTCTTATTTCGTCTAGCTTCCTTCAGAATGCTTCTCTTGTGGCCACAGGTGTCATTGTAGCATATACAGTTTCTTCTCCATGTCTCTCATGCAAAGGGTAATTTATGTGCATACACCTGTTTATTTGTGTTTCTATTTCATGTATCTGTTTGGTTGCTGTGGTCAAAATATATATGATATCCCAAAAATACGTGTAGAATACACAGTTCACATACATTTAATGAATATCAGTATTTTATTTAAAAACATAAATGTAATGTTCATACTACATAGCAGTGCTGGTCTTAAGCACATCATACTAACAGAGACATATTCCACAGGGTATTTACTGCACCTGTAAAGAACTGGGAGCCATAAAGAAGTGAATGTTTCTATTTTGCCACTTACTAGATAAGTGACCTTGGGAAGGAAATTCAATCCTTCATGATGTTTTCTATTCTGTAAAAAGATATGAATAATATGTATTATGCATTTCTCTGTCCATAAGAAATAATGAGAAAATGTAAAGTGCTTGGCATATATTTGGTCCCCAATAAACCTGCTTTATTTCTTGTTCCCTTCTCTAATTCCTTCTTTTGGAGTTACCAAAATATACTGTATTTCACTTTTGCACAGAATCTATCAGTCTTTTAAACACAGCCACTGCAGCCACACAGACTTCTTTTTTGGCATAAATGTAGTAGAAGTGTCAAGCATCCCTCTAATGACAAAGATATCAGAGCAATTTGTCCCTATTCCTCTTAATTTAAAGCTCCACAAATGAAAATGATACTTGCATGGACAGATTAATTAGTGAAAATATAATATTTAGTTCTATGGCCTTTCTAAAGGTATGGTCAGGTATAGCTTTAGGTTTTGTAACCTAAAGCTTACATAACTGGGGGAAGGGGTTTCTCTCTTAATAGAAAAAAATACAAAACTGGATACAATGCTATGGATGAAGTTCAAAGTTCATTTAGTTTCACAAAAAAAGAGCAAATCACACAATTCCCTCCCCCACCACACACACCACATCCTACCATCTATTCAGGCACATTAGGTGAACCCCTAAAATTTAGTGGAAATTCAGAAACTGGTGGCAGGAGGAGAGTTAGGGATGTCCTTAATGTATTAAGATAAAGTTTCTATCACCTAGTGAAATGTGACCTAGAACTTTCTAAATATGAATTCAGTATGGTTTTAGAAAAAGAAAGCAGAAAGCTACATTTCTAGAAAAACTGAATATATAACCAGAGATTTATGAATACACAATAATTTCAGATGTTTCTATAAACACAAAGAGGAAACAAATAGAATGCCACTGATGGAAAGTTCTAGAGAAATGGTGGTGTTGGGGGAATGGTGACCTTAGATTGGGATGAGGGAGAGTAAAGTTGAGACTCTTTTTTTTTTTTTTTTTTAAGTTGAGACTCTTGAAGGATAAGAAGAGTCAGCTATGCCAAGAGGCAGAAGAGGAGGCCTAGCAGAGGAAATGAGTAGCACAGAGACCAGAAGTCTGGAAAGACTAAGGAATGCATACAAAGAAAAAGGTCAAATGGTATCAGGTTAGTTTAGAAGAGTTGTATCTCAGCTATTCAACAAAATGAAAACTGCAATGTAAGTATCAAAAGACAACAATGTCCTTTATCTGTATCTGTTTCTTTCATTTAATTCTGTTAGAGTCTATACATGCCTTACCTTTCTATTACAAAGTGAGTTAGGGAAAAAACTGATAGTGGATTTTGAAATTTAGGTGTACAACTTTATTTATAGCGAGTACAGTGATTACCTAAAGTCTACAAACTCTTAAACTCTAAACTAGTTGTCTCAATAAATACACATAGTTTAAATAAATTCTCTGAAAATTGTAACATGTTAATTGTTGGCAGACATCAGTGTTACTCAATTTCTCTTTGACTTTCAGCCTTTTAGTTATACCTTCCTTCACAGATTATACAGCCTAAAATTCAAAATTCAAATGCCAAGTTCCTTTTAAAGGAAGCTAGGTCCCTTTCAAGACACATTACTGTGGTTAACTTCTCTTAGCCAAATTTGGAATCAGGGGTTCGATGCTTGGAACATCAACACACAAGAATAGATGAGTTACAAAGATGAGTGCTGACTTTACACTGGAATAGAATCTACTCTATTTGGGGGTGGAGGGAGGGACAGAGAGTGAGGAAGAGAATCTTAAGCAGGTTCCATGCCTAGTGCAGAGCCTGACACAGGGCTCAATTACATGACCCTGAGATCATGACGTGAGCTGAAATCAAGAGTTGGCTGCTTAACTGACTGAGCCACCTATGCGACCCTAGAATTTAAAGAGCTCAGAGGATAGTAGCATAAATATTATGTGGCAGAGACACTTCACTGTCTACCAGTTTTATTTTTCCCTTTTATGTTATTGTGTTGTTGCTAGTTAACAATTATCTAGCCAGGAACTGCAATTCCCAGTCCCCTTACTCCTACTTCATGGATTGAGGAGGGGTTGACTGGTTTTTGTCAATAAGATGTATACATAGGTGATATAACCTGAAGCAGGTTAAATAGCCAATATGTCTTCTCTGCCCTAATTTAATGGCAGAAAACAAAGGCCCATTAGATGCTAGAGCCATCTTGGACAGTTACATGAGAAAGAAGTGTCTATCGTGTTACGCAGCTGAAATTCTAAGATTTGTTTGTTATAGCATCTTACATTGGCCAATTAATACATGAGGTCCTCAAAATTATTGATCTATAGTAAACTCTGTTGACTATGTAGCCTACTAGAAGGGTAAAATTACACTTAAGAGTTTAGTTTTATTTTTGTTTTCTCTTCTCAAATGAAGAAGGTGGCAGAAAATCTTCTGGACATGGTTGAAAGTGGCTCTCCCTGAAAGTTAAGTATGGAATTTATTGGAATTATTTTAGAAGACTTTCTTAGAAAAGTAAATTATTCCAAGTTCAAATTCATTTAAGTTAGCCTCCCATAGAAGGACAAGGGAGTACCTACACAGAACAAGGAATTTAGAAGTAAATCTTGCTCCTCTTGAGAATGTGAATTGATAGGCAAGGAAAAGGATGACTATTAATGGATTTCTGGTGTGGTTGATAGTGGACCTGAAGTGACTGCAGTCCCTAGGGCCTGGTTGTGTCCAGAAGATACAGAAATGTAAGTGGAAACAATGTAAAGAAAATATTAGAACTTTCTAAGAGCTGCAGTCAATGCAGAGCACTTGGTTGACTTTAGCATGAGTAGGATCATCCTCTCTGCAAAGCCATGGCAACATGATTGGAATATCTGCAGTGGCCCAGCACAAGCTGGTAAACAGTATGCAATCAATTTTTAACAGCAATACCATGTCACAGCAATAAATTCTGGCAGTGGTGGACTGATTAACTTCTAGCTCTCTCCCAATTATAAAGTGAAAACTATACACAGTTTCTTCTTAGAACTGTGTGTCCCCCATTGGATGTTGCTAATAGTCAATAGGGAGACTCTAGACTTTCTGCCAATAAGAAAGGGCAATTGAGCCATTCATAGGTCTCTTTTATAAATAAAATGTGAAAAGAATCTTTAAGATTTTATCTATTTGGAGATTTTTCAACACATAATATTCCTAATATTTGTATAACTTCTTATAATTTAAAAAGGATTTCACAGGCTTTCTTTTATTTGACCTTCTTGGCAACTCAATAAGGTAGATATTATCATTTCAATTTTATTGATAAGGAAACTATGGTTCTTTGAGATAAAGTAACTTGCTCAAGATTACACTAAATTAAGAGGTGAAGACACAACTGAAATCCTGAATCTTATCTAACCTGTAATCTTAAACTTTCCCCTCAAAACTATGATGTAACCAACTATAAGCCAGATAACCAATATTTCAAAATTTATTCTTAAATCTTTTTTGTAAGTGCCTTATAGCTGTCTCTGTGAATCCTTTACTCCATTATCTCCTCTGATTCTTAGCATAGAAGAGGCTATAACATCTTTACTCTGTTTTCCTGCTCTATTTGTTTATTTCCAAAAATATGGCTAATAGCTAACTGCATTGATTTAAGAATTTTATTTAAGTGGAAAAGTATCTTCTACATATGCTCACACCCCCCCACATACATACCACAGAGATACTTGATTTAATACAAAATAAGCTCATTGTTTGAATTCTAAATTGATAAATGATTGACAGTATTTTACTGAAAATAAACAATGACTAAATACTTATGTCCAGCCTCTATTTTAATAGATTCAGATACAACTCATGGAGCTGAACATGGTGGCAGATGAGATAGAAAGCAAAAACATTTTTTTTTTTTAAATCACAGAGTTTCCTTTACCCTTGCATGAAGGAGAAATCAAATCGCAAAGGATTTCTGTGCCATTTAATCCTGAAAAAAATGACAATACTTTGCAATATTCAAGTTTACTCCTTGAAACTTATTTCAGTGCTTTAGCCATTGCCCTGAATTCTGAAATTTTCCTCTCAGAGATTATCTTCTAATTCTCTCACAAACTAAATAGCTAAATAGTATATATTTTTCCCACGTGATATGGATGACCCAACCTCTGGGTGAGGGAATGAGAATATATACAGAAAAGCTGGATTTCTTTTATGCCAAAGGGCCAATGGGGATATTTTTTTTTTCCTTACAGAAAAAAAAAAAAGTTTTATCCTGTATCAGCATCAGAGAATGGTCCCCATGCAGCAATTTTCTCAAATAGTGACCCTTTGGGAAATGATGGTCATGAAACTAATTTACAAAAGCCTGAGATAAATATTAAAATAGAAACACTGAAGGTTTTAGCCTCCTGCAGGTTCTAAGAAAGTTGGGAGTAAATATTTACCTTGACTTTTCTGCCATGGAATTACTTTGTGAATCTTACCATGAAGAAGATGACTTTTTTCCAGTTATTCTCAATAGCATTTCTCTCAGGGTGATCACTGCCTTTTCTTTTTCACACTCTAATGTTATATTGAAAATGCTGTAAGCGTGCTCACATACTGTTGTGAATTCAAAGGGGTACTTATGCCAAGAAACAAAAGATATTCTCTTTCCCGATGGCTTCCACTACCCTTACTTGGGAAGGTGATAAATTGATCCTTTATGAAGGCTTCATTTGAAAAAAATTAAAATGTGGAGATTTATGTGATAGGGGTTGGAAAGAAATCTTGGTTTTATAAAATGAATCTTTTCATCTGAGTCTATAGACAAGAACCCCATCAACTGTAAGCAAAAAAGTCCAAGTTTGTCAGAATGCTTTGTCTATGTGTATAACTTGACGGACACCTAGGTTAATGGATTTTTTATACTGAGTAGAGTGGCTGTCTTTTAGTTTGGGGCAGCAGTGTACTGTCTCTGGGAATTTGCTCAACCTGTTCATATGCTCATCACTTACATCTCTGCTCAGAAATGTATAGGATTATGGGTCTACTGTGCATTTGTTTATATGAGTAGTATTTTATCTGCTGTGTATGTGTATGCACCTATGTGTGTTTACCTGCCTATTGGCCTTTACCCTTTCTTCATGATACTTGATGGTTCCTCAAGTTGTGTCTCTTGTGGAAATAAGTTATTGCAGCGTTTCAAAGAAATGGTCACTTTCTAACCAAACCAAGCATGTAATAATACTGCTTTAATATTTAAGCTAGTCAAGCATGCCAAGGTAGCTCAGTTAATTAAGCATCCAACTCTTGGTTTCTGCTCAGGTCATGATTTCATGAGTCTTGGGATCAAGCCCTGTGTTGAGCTCCACACTCAGCAAGGAGTCTCCTTGAGATCCCCTCCCTCTGCCCTTCTCCCTGTTCATACTTGCTCACTCTCTTCTTCTCTCTCTCTAAAATAAATAAATCTTTAAAAAGAACATTTAAGCTAGTCAGTTATCAGGTATTACATATCCAAATATGTATCTCTTTTCTGCCCAGAGAAGAGAAACTTCCTCCAGAAGAAGTGAACTCTTCAGATAACCCTTCTTCAATCCTCCATATTTTTAATCTTTAGCTTCTTATCTTCAGGCACCTACTGTCAGCACTGCAATGAGTAATAACACAGACATGTTTCTTGACACAGCTGCCCTTACTTTTTGCGTAATATCCTACTCACAGCTCTAAGCAAAGCAACATGGCATTTAAGTGAATGACTCCACAAGAAGGACCTGATATCGAATTTCCAGCCTCCAGAACTGTAAGAAATAAATTTCCGTTGTTTCTAAGCTACCTAGTCTATGGTTACAGCACCCTAGCAGACCAAGGCACTACCCCAGTGAATGGTCCTTTATCCATCCAAGTGTCCCAGAAAAAAACCCTGATGACTCCTTAATCCCCATTCCCTACCAATCACACAATCTTGTTTCTCAAACATCTTTAGAGCTCTACCATATATCTAACTCTCCCCATCTCTACTATCAAAACTTTAACTCAGATCTCCATCATCATTCACCTGGATTGCCATATGAATTAAGCATGGCACACTAGCTCTATGAGAACGGGTCCCCAATTTTCTCTTTGCTCTTACCCTCCGACCTCATTCAATTCTCCATGCAAACTGTCCTGCATGAATTACCACAGACACAATATTCTTTTCCTCACTTCTGGGTCTTTTGGAATTTTTTTGTTCGAAATTGGATTACCTTTCTATCGCCCCCACACATAGCATTTCTTGACTATTCATCTCCTGCTTACATAGCACATCCTCTGGGAAGATCTTCTGATTCCTCCATAAATGCCTCTGTGTCAGATTACCCTAACTTTATATTGATCAAGTTTATTTATTTGGCTATTTTTTTCAACTGAAATGCAATTTCTACAGAGAAGGCCCTACTGCCCAGCAGAAACCAGGACATAAAAAAAGTATTGAAACAATCTGTATAAATGAATGAATACTTAATACATGCTTATTATTTCATTGTGTGTCTATAAATGTCCTTTGTGTACAGGTCAGGAAAGCGAAGTTTACCATGGCTTAATGTGGCTTAATACTATACATTGTCTAAGTCTCTTATTATAGTGCCCTTTATCTCCTAATATGGTATATAGCTGATAAACAACACTAATGTATCTCATTTGAAATGACAGACTTCTACGAAGCTGCCAGTTCTGCAAACCTTCACAATACACTCATGTACATATGTCTGAGATTGGTGATTATTTTGGTAACAGAATGATAATTACCAGAGTCTTCAATATCATCCTTAGCCCTCCTATCCCACCCCTATAATTGCTATTTCCACAAAACTCTTCAAATAGCTGTGTTACTACTAGAAGATCTACATATAGGTGCAATTTTCCAGGTGATTCCAATGAGAATAGATGGCCTCTCCTTTTCCAGGACTGTTTTTTTCTTAATCATTGAAAGATAGGCTGTCTGCAAATACCTGCAGTTTGTTCATTTCATAGTTTTCCAGATGGAAAACCCAACCACTTTTATCTTCCATGCTTAGATGTAATCAGGGTTATTATTAAAGGATGGTTACTAGTACAGTAGGCTCTGTCTCAAAGAAATCATTTCAGTGAGTACCAATATTCTCTTGATATCTACACTTTTTTCTGTATATTAATCAGTTTAACTTATCACAGAATTTTCGCACTTGAAAGAACTTTAGAGATCACATATTTTAATGATTTTTCCTCTTAGTTTTTTTCTTATTTTAAAAGTAAATAAACTAAAAGCTTCAGAATATAAATTGCACACCTGTTAGTGCTTGAAGTGAAGTTTAGAACACTCATTGGTAAGATTGAAAGTTTTATGTGGACATCTATGACACCACATCAGATTGAATGTTCTGAGTAACATTCAATCGATTGACTATTTACCCCTCCCTCCTTCTTAAAATAAACCTTTCCCTTGACTTCTATTGACTACATTTTCTGATTTTTTTCTCAATCTTCCTGATTATTGCACCCTAGCCCCTCTTATAGGATTCTTTCTACTTTCTAACCAAGAAATTGGTATTACACATTATGGAAGGCCTGGTTAAGTGTCCTTTTGTCACTCATGACTGCATTGGCTTATTATTCTTTCAGTGGTTTTGAGCTTGGCAATGGAAATACGGTCCATTCAGTTACACAAAGAAATTGGAAGGTTTTCTTCTACATCTTTATTTTCCTTTTTCCTCACATCTAATACATCACTGACCTAATTGATTATTGGTCCTAAAAAAAAGAAATCCCTAAACAGATTATCTAAACAGATAATCTCCATTATCACAACTGTATTCTAAGTCACTAAAGTATGTTTCTAGGACTACTGAAATCTCTTGGTTGACATCGTTTCACCTTCACTTTTGGCCTTTGGCCATCCATTTCCACTATAGAGGTCAGAATAATCTTTTAAACACCAGCTCCCTTCACATGCACAAATCATATGCATTCTCCTCCCGCCCCCATCACTCCCACACACACAAATGCATTCCTATACTACATAAGCTTAAAATCTTTAAATGACTTTTCATCATCTCCATAATATAAATCCAAATCCTGCATATATATTTCAGTCAATTCAGTTTTCCCCATATCTCTCTCTTGCCTCACTTAAATTTTCTCCATATTTCAGCTGCTGTATTCTTCTTTAATGTTTTAATAACACATTTTATTTTCATGATTCAACTTTTTTTACATGCTGTTCCCAGTGCTTGCAATATCTGCCCTTAGCCTTATTTCTATCATCTCTTATTTCTATTTGGCAGTACAGCCATTATGCTCATTAAAAACTTGGTATGGAATCAGGCAGACAACATACAAATTTCAGTTTCACTATTTGATAGCTGAACAATTACAACTAGAAATTATTACCTTTTTGTTCTTTAGTCTCCTTATTTGAAATATGAGAATAATAATTACTAACCGGTTCTTAGGGTTATTGTGAGAATCAAATGGATGAATTCACAGAAAGTGCTCAAAGGAGTGCCTGATACTCATAAGCAGTCAATAAAAATAGACATTTGTATTATCACATTCAGCATCATCGTGTATCACCATTTTGAGTGTCATCACCTTCATCACCCAGGTACAAGAATTTCCATTAGAAACCTTTCTTGACCTCTAAACCAAATGAGGCTTTCCTTTTGTATCTCTGCTTCATAGCTCTTATCACAGTTGATGAAAGGAAAGGCATATTTCTCCCTTATCAGTCTATATCCTGTATGAAGTCAATAATCATGCCTTAGCACATTTAGAGCATTTACTGGATACTCAATAAATATGTGTTAAATGAATGAATAAATAAATGTCATACTATCTAAACACTAATAGTGACATACATTGTCAAACCAATGCTTTATATATGTGTCCATATGTCTAACACTATGATATATCTGGTCAATATACCTCAAGAAAGTTCAAACAATGTTAAGTGTCAAAGATTAAACAGAGAATCACTGATTACATGAGAACTAATGGTCTTAAAAAAGGTTTATACTCATCATTCATCAGATTATAAATGTAACAGAAGAAAGAACTCTGGAAATTTCAATCAAACCAGAGTACTTAGAGTGTAAAGAAGCACTCATACACTAATCTTAAAATAAAAATAGAGTAGATGATGGAAATACTATTTTTCAGGGTCTAGTAAGCATATGAAAGTCCAAAAAGTAATGTAAGTCCAAAAAGTAATATAAGATAAATACACAGATTTAGAAAATTTTCAGGTATATCCATATACAGATATATAGTAAGCACCACTGATACATGAAAGAAAAGATGAATATTTAGAAAGACAGTTCCATTATAAAGGACAGTCTCACACTCTCACAAATCATGCTGGGATTGTTTGACAGTGTTCATTAAGATTTCTTCATTGCATACATACCTCAATTTTTAAAAATTACAATATGCACTCCCCACATGTGTATTTATTTATTTATAAAAGTCTTATGTAAAATATTATACACATTATTGGACAGATTCCCAAATAAATAGAGTGAGTAAAAATTGAACTGATAAGTTTTGATACTTTATTTATATGCCCTAATGTATTGCAAATTTCCTGGGCTTTGCATGCTGTATTTTAACAACTCCTGGAGAGGCACAATGGAGCACTAGACTGGAATGTGCCCTGATATGATCCAGAATTACTTTTTTTCTTTACCTTTATCATTGCCACTTCTCAGCAGAATCTTTTCCAAAGATGTTAATTCCTTCATTTCTTTCTTAGCTCTTTTCCCACTTTCTACATGTCTCTGATGGAAAAAGTCATTTAAACTTGAGAGCTGTGGTACATTTTATTCAATATCAGGAATTTAATAAAAGTATCAAGCCTGTACTTTCTTCAAATTAAGATACTCCTTGTGGTTCATTTCCAGTGATAGGTAATCCCCATCTCAAATCACTTTGCCAGGAACATTGGTATTTGATAAATACATTTGCAGGGAGTAGTTATCTTCAAACTCCACTCTCATCAAGCATTGTCCCACCACAAAATATGATCAAAGATTAAGGACTCTGGGGACTCATGGGCTCTGAACTCATCAGCCTTGAATCCTACTATAAATTATCCAAATGAGGCACTTGGCAAGATTCTTAACTTATTGTGCTATTCGGAACACCTCCATTTCAATTAGAGGTAACCATGATACATGACAGCAGAGAACAAAACTAATAATTTCACTGATGTCAGGAAAGGTTATAAGACTTGAGGGAATTACAGCAAGTGTTTCAAGAAATGCACGTTCACAGCAGCATTCTTTGTCCATGTGTCTGCTTCCTGTATAAGAAGCTTTCATTTTAGTTTCCTTGTTCCTATCAGATAGGTTCAAAGAATAACCATACATAGAAGTCTTGTTGTCAGGGAACACTGGTATGCGAAGGACTGGAAACGTAAATACTGAACACCCAAATTCTACACCCCTCAGGAGACCAGATGTGTCTTCAATTTTAATCCTGACTCTGGCATACAATATGTAGGCAGAGAAAGCACCCAACTATAATATAGACATCAGAGAAAGTAAAAAGTTTCAGAGGTCGCAAATATCTACTCCTCCTGCACAAGTAGAAATCTTGAAATCCCCACTTAATGTTATATCATAACATTTTAACTGGGTGAATCTGAGCAGTATATCACATTGGCTAACATAATAATTTCCTACCTTTTAATACTGTCCTAAATATTAGCTTCCATGAAATTTTGAGAGTTCTCTAAACAGAAAGTGGATCAGTTCCTTTCTAAGATCAAATTGTGGGATTTGAGAAACTACACATGCCACATACCAATAGAAAGCAATTTGATTTATTAATTTTGGCATAAATATGGAAGTCAAGGAAACCTATTTTCTTGTCCTAACTGGATTATCAACTTTATGACTTGGGCCTCTTTTTTTCTTGACTCTAATTTTAAATATTAAATTCCCTACTCTTCCTTCCAGATTAAAGAATTTAGTCACTTTTTAATTAATTCAGTAAATATGCAGTCAGTACCTACTATCTAGAAAACATTTTATTAACACCATTAAAGAATAAAGAAATAAAAAAGACATTCTTCCTTACATCAAAGAGCTTTTGCATACTCTAGTAGAAGAGATAACAAATAAACAGAACTAACATCCCCTGATATGACTTCACCTCTATTGTATTTCTCCCAAAAGTCCATAATCGAGCCTAACCATAAGAACAGTATCAGACAAACCAAAATTGAAAGACATTCTATAAAATATCTGATGAGTTCTCCTCAAATTGTCAAGGTCACAGAAATCAAGGGAAGATTGAGAAACTGTCACAGACCAGAGGAGACTAAGGAGACATGATGAATAAATGCAATGTGGTATTCTGGATTGGATGCTAGAACAGAATATTTTTTAAAAAGACAATAGTGAAAAAAACTGGTAAAATCAAATAAGATCTGGAGTTTAATATACCAATAATGTTTTCCTAGTTTTGACAAAATGCCATGGCACTGTCAAATATTGACATTAGGGGAAACAAGGTAAGGGTTTTATAGGAACTTTCTGGTACTGCTTTTGCAACTCTTCTGGAAATGTAAAATTAGTCCCAAATAAAAAGTTTAAACAAAATAAAAATCACAAAAATAACTGTAGTATGATGCAAGGTATGTCAATTTCCACAAGATAAGAGCAAATTTCTGTCAGACTTTAGAAGTGAGGGATATGCATCTGAGTGAATGGAAGATGAGTGCTTTTATAGAGTTTGCAACATCTATTTTGGAAATTTACCCCAATCCTATCCCACCTATCTCTACAAACTCAAACTACCTCAGGGATCAATTCTGAGTATCCATCCTTAGACATAATGGGAAAACGTTTTTGTAGAATGAAAGACACAGAGACTCTGTGTTCCTCTGGCTACAACTGGTATATAGAAGCAATGGGGAGAGAATGTTGTGGGAGAACACACTGTACAGGCAACAAGGGAGTACTCTTCCTCCAAAATATTTTCTTAATAATAAAAGATGATTAAAAATTGATATTTTTTCAAAGATTTATTTATTTAGTTGAGAGAGAGAGAGAGAGAGAGAAAGTAGGGGGGAGGGGCAGAGGAAGAGTATCTCAAGTAGATTCCTCACCTAAAGTAGAGCCCCAGTTGGGGCTCGATCTCACAACCCATGAGATCATGACCTGAGCCAAAATCACAAATTGGATGCTCAACCGACAGAGTGACCCAGGTGCCCCCAAAGCTGATGTGTTTTTTTTTTTTATCATCACCATCCATCAGCAATTTTAAACAATCTCCATAATAAAATATTTCTCTCCTTTGGGGTGGATCAGTTTCACCACCAGCCTCCTCTCAGCTTTTATATTCCACTGCCAGGCAGTTATATCTCTGTAATAGAGGCTGGCTCCATTTTGTCAAGTTTGCCTGCTGACAGTTATTATGCTTCACCTTTCCTCTTTCTCTTATGTATCACCTTTGGGCAAAGCTGATGTAGAAATCTAGACATAGGCACTCACTGCCTTGGCATAGGTGAGAAGTTAAAATCATGTAGTCCTCTGCACATCCATATAAACCCTCATCCCAGCTACTTTTCCTAAACAACACAAAAATCTAAAGTCAATTTTTTTTAATCTCTCAATTTTCAAGTCTTCTTGAGAGCCACCTTGTTCTCCTCAGAAAGCCTCATTATTTGGGGGAATTAACCTTTTCATTCTTTCTTGGTATGTGTGTGGTGGTGGAGGAAGTATCATCAGTCTTGACAGTGAGGAACATTTTATGTAGGGGTTTATTTTGTGTAGCCAAAATAGACCCACATAATCCAGAACTGGTAACACCATTTGAGACATAATATACAGAAATCTTTTGAAGTGGAGATTATGTTGCCCCCCCTCCAAAAAAATCTATTCCTGTCAGCCTCCTCTTATTTTCTTTAGAGTTTGCTTCCAGTCTTCGTCCTTCCTTTGGTAGGCTTCCCTCTCTTTCTATTTAGTCTTTGCAGGGCCCCTGCTTCATCAAGCCAGGTCCCCTGTGCTGGAGCCAGTAAATCCCATTCATCTTGAAATCTCACATTTTTTGAAACAAACAAAACTTTACTTTTCCTAGCTAAAACTGATTGCTTGCTATAATATCATCCCTTGCTTTACTGTGCAAAACATTCTCTCCTCTCAGTGTGAAGACATGAAAGTGAAGGCTAGGAAAGTGGCAGAACACTCTAAGTCCTATTGCAGAGGATACACCATTGCAACCTCTTGTACTTCCCTTAATTCCATTTGGCTTCCAATACCAATCAAAATTACAAGAGTAGCAGCCAGTTTAACTCACCTCCTGACACTTACGAGGAAATTTGAGGAACGATTCATATACAATGTCAGGTAAAGAAAGAGGCCTTTTTTAGTGTCACTCACCAGTTCTTTGGAAATTATAAGTCCTGTAACATAGGTGTTACATAGAGAGTAAAAAGGAGTAAAGAAAGGTAGAAAAGAGTACATCTATTTTAAAATTCAGTTTCAATCCTGAATCAGATGGTACAGGTACAGAATGACAGAGAGGTAAGTCCTGAAAGATTGATTCCATCTACTTTGGGTGTTAGTAATATGAATTTTATTTTATAGACAATGAAGATGTACTGTTTTTGAGGAGGAAAATCAGCCTCCTGAAAATAAGTTCTATCCTCTTCAGATTTTTGTTGTTGTTGTTAAATGAGTAAATAACAATGGGAGAAGATTCGGAAAATTTTTATAGAAAGAATAATAGCAATAGAAATGGGGTTTCAGATATAAGAAACATTGAAAAGAATAAATATAACTTGGTAACTAATCAACATGGCTTCTAGGATATAAGCATGACTAATTAAAAGAAGGAAATAAGGCAAAGGAAGGGATTGCTTTGAATATTGGAACATTGGAAGTGAAAATGTGATAAATTAGGTAATAGATGTCAAAGTCCTCTAACTATTTAGAAGCATTTACAAATATGAGTTATCATTCTCGCATCTTTCTCATCTGCATATTATGTGTTGCCATTGTGCATATACAACACGGGGAAAAGATCTGACTTCATAACAAATAGGTGGACTAGTAAATACATTTTAAAGACATTACATTCTATTTGGTAACTGCTAATGAAGTGCAGTTTTGCTTCATATAATGCTATCGCAACACTAAAATGCCCTACCAAACTGAGATGTGCATGCCCAACTATAGCAGAGCTAGTATCTTTTTGTCCTTTGGGCTTATGGTCCTCTAGAACTAGGACTTTTGTTACAATCCAAAAAATATGAAAGAACACATTTCTGCACAAAAGTAGCTCTTTTCTTTGCTCATCAATATCACCAGCCATTGTAGAAGAAAAATTGAAAAGGAGATTAATCTCTGGTTCTTGGAGTTGTTATGTTAGGCCTTTCACGCCACTTTACAAAAGTTCATGAATGATTTGGTCATCACAACATGCAGGGAATTACATGACTCTTTTATTGGATAGATATATATCAACTGACCTAGAGGGGAAAGACAGTGTCTACTAGTAGAGTCAACACAAGGAAGTTTTAAGCCAGTTAGTCAGATTAAACTGTGCCTTGAACGTAAGGCTGGTTTCTTTTCGTATACACATAAATAACTGAAACATATCTTTGGTAGTGAGGATGTAAGGAAGATAATTTTTTGTTTCATATTTTCACTTGGAAATGGAAAAAGTTTAAGTTTTCTACCATGTGACTTAGGGGAGCATATTACACAATACAATATTTAATGATGCACCTTTTTTTAAAAAAGACTTTATTTATTTGAGAGAGAGAGCATCCACGGGGGGGGGGGGGGGGGCAGTGGGAGAAACAGACTCCCCTGCTGAGTAGGAAGGCCAACACGGGGCTTGATCCCAGGGCCCTGGGACCATGACTTGAGCCAAAAGCAGATGTTTAAAAGACTGAGCCACTCAGGTGCTCCAATGATACATTTATTATACAATTTAGCATCTTAGTTTTATGAGTATTAGAATGGCAGACATTTTGCTTTGTAATTCTCTTCAACCTTTTATAGTACCCTCCTCTACCATCATGGGACTGGTCAAGAGAAATTTTTGCTACATGTTTGGTAGAGAAGATGGATTAAGCAGTCATTTAGCCTCTTTTCCAGATTATTACCACTTCAGTAGCAAGAACATTAGATCTGAGGACTTCTTGTATTCCTACAGTTTATAGAAAAGATCACAATAATGCCATTTTATTGATTAAAGTTGCTTCAATTTCATTTTGTTGTTACTGAGACAAGTTTAGGCAATGGACTGATATATTACTAGTTACCAGCTTTGAACTGCTAATACAAGATGGTATCTAAAGAAGTACTGGGAGAAGGAAAAGGAGAGAGCTTTGCAAGTCTATTCTAAAATGGATCTAATATCAATAAGATAAGTGTCCTATCTATCAAGTTATCATAGAACTTAAGACACACCATCAATTTATTAATAACTCTTCAAGGAAAAGAGAAACACCAACACATAAATCAAATATAACAGTTTGGAGACACTGCCAGTGTTCAGACAACTTGTCATTTTAAAATATCTCTGAATGAGCTTTCCATTTTATATTGGCTCCACAACCTTATCTAGGAGGATAATACCAACATATTACCAGTTAGTAACAATTAAATTATTTTTTTTATTTTTTCAAAGCCCACTCCATTTCTTTTCCTACAAATACTGACCATATTTGACTGTCTGAAATCTACTAGATTTGTAAGACAAATTCAAATTTTGTAACTGATGGTTTTGACCTTAGTGATGGCCTTGTGTTAGACTTTCAAAAAGTTAACTAGTGTCCAGAGCCAGCATTATTAAACCCTACATCAAAGCACAGATGAGCAAAAATAAATAAATAAATGAAGGCTGAGGCAGCCACAGGGCAGGGGGAAGGCATAAGTTGATGGCATGCTTTTCTGCGTCTGGGCTACATTCAAACTCTGCTTAGTTCTGCTCACTGCCACATGCCACTGTGCTTTCCCGTCCCCCGTTCACACAACTATTGCAAATGGTATCATTTTGCAACTAATTTACTCGCTTAGTTTTGGCCATTAGTCATTCCCAATATCCTCAATCTGCAGGTAATTTTCCACATTATTAGTTACCCACCTGTCTTATTAAACTGGACTTTCTGAAACCCTGTGTGCCTGCATTTTCTGCACCTTTAGATCAAGCAAATAATTGCCCGTACCTGGATGGAAGAATTTAATAGGAAGATTATAGTTGATTCCAAAAGTTAATAACTATAGCATCTGGTTTCCCTTTTTAACATTTAAATGATAAATTCAGTGTTCATGGAGAGAGAGAGAGAGAGAGAGAGAATAAGAATGAGTCAGCTCACTAGAGTCTAAAATCTTCTTAATCTTTTGTGGTCAGGTTAAATATAGATGGGCAGAAGGTAGGTTTTAATCTCCTCACTAACGTACTTCATCTTTGACCCTAAGGGACCCATCTTGATCATATTAAAAGAAAGAAGCTCTTTTCATTGATAGGAAACTTAGCTCCCTGATAAGGAAGATGGCCAAGTCTTCTGTTTTCATGCAGCGTCTCTGATGTCTTTGGTTGCTCTGAATGAGAGACTACAGCTGCTTTGAGACGTCTTCAACTCATTTTCATTCACATCTCCATAAAACCATCTGCACAGGATGCCTTTTTAAATATTGCTGGGTGAAACTCAGAACATTATTTTCTAAACCAGGTCAGGAAAATCCAGCACGAAAAACCCAAACTTTCAGCACTGAGGGCCAGGATTGCAATTTGCCATGAGTCTAAGGAGAGTGCCTCATTTGCAATTAAATTGACATTCATTTTTATCAAACATAAATGTGCCTGGCCACAATATTTGCTTGGAGTTATAAGTTTGATTTTTAGCCTAAAAGGAGTTCCATATTTGCCCATAATGAAAACAGAAAGCCAATGTATTTCCTTGAATTGTCACACATGTTTTTCTTAAACAACACAATCATCAAACTCTGAGGCTCACGGGCCCCAGACTGGGATACATAAAATAGAGAAGATAGCAATTTCACAAACTTCATATATATGGTACTTTCAAGTCTATTTAAGCATCAACTTAAATTTCAGAAGTCCTTGATTTTCTGTATCTTCCTTCTAGACTTTTTCCTCCTACCTCTTCTAAAGAAAAATGTACCCTCCTTTGATAGTCAGGGATACTTACCAGGAAAGGGAACTACTTAACAGAGGAGAACCTATAATGATAGTGCCTTTTAGGATTACAGAATTTAAATGAAGACCAAAAATCCTATCCATGGCTCATGTAAAATATAATTATTTTTCCCAAGTATTGATTGCTCCTCTGAATTTTCCCATGTCTTATTATCTCCACTGATGATTTGGTTTTTATCATGCTAATACCTTTAATTGTCTCTTTACATGGTTCTATATCTACCCAATTAGACTGCAGACTTACTGTATCCAGGAGTCTATTTTTGTAAATAAAGTTTTATTGGAATTCAGACACAATCATTCATCATATATTATCTATGGCTGCTTTTTTTCTGCAAAAGCAGAGGCTATATGGTCCCCAAAGCCTAAAATATTTACTTTCTGGCTCTTTGCAGAAAAGAAGTTTGTAATCTTTGGTCTATACTTCTATGTTTCAGCCGCCAGTGAAACACTCTACCCCTAGCCACTCAGCATGTTCTAAAAACACATTTTAAGGTTCTAATACACATCCATTCTCTAAGATATATTTGTGACCACATAATATTAGATATTTTATTATGCATAGAAATTGCCTCCAATGTTTAGGGAATATGGCAAAGTTTTCAATCTAACCCTCCTCAAATTGGGGACATAGTTCCCAGAGTCAGAAGTGCCAATTTCAGTGTACTTTCCCAAATCTCTTTCCCTGAATCAGATATCCATGTGACAAAGGGAAGGAGGGCAAAGGAACATTATCAGGATGGTTTATAATCTTAACCTTTGATCCTAGAAGCTCTCTAATCTTGTCCTTATAAATTATTGACACTTTATCAATTCAGTCTCCATACGTGAACATTAAAAAAAAAAAATCAAGTCTTTCATAGGATATCTGGTCCTCTCTTCCAAACCCAGCCCATGATATGTCCCTTAAAGCTTGGACATGTACATGTAGGATAGATTGACACACAGTGCAGAATCACACCCACTGCCTTATTTATAAATATCTAGGAGCATTTGTTTATTTGTTTCTTTAGAGATATTCCAACTCCACTGGGGTGGAAAAAGAGAAAGGAAACACAGATGTTTCATCGTTCAGATCCCTTTCATCCAAAGAGAGTTTCTAAACTGAATGTGGACATTTTCCCAACAAAATTCACATCACCTGTGTGAACCTCTCAGGAATAAAATTCCAAAAGTGAGATAAGCAGAGCCCTTATGGCACTAATTGCCACACCCCAGGGAAAGCAGCTGCAATGTTCCCGATGCCAAGAAGAGGTGGGGAATAGAAATACTGAATTTTAGCCTGCATTTTTTTTTTTTTTACATCTGATTGTTGGCCTCTATTCATTCGAATCCATAAAGCATCAAAGTTTGAGTTTTCTGCCTCATAGGAGTTCGTGGCTAATTCTTTTTTAATTACTAGACTTCAACACAACCAATATTATAACTTAACACATTTGATCTGAGGCTGTTGGGGCATCTGATTACTTGGTTGAGTGCATCACATGAAAATCATTAGTTACAGGACACTGTTTAGATGTTGTTACGTGGTATGGTTTTGTTAATTGATAGGTACAGACATATGCCTAGAGTTTACAGAACTACACTGTCCCTTCCCATAGTCATAGGCTTATGGCAAAATGTGAGAACCAGGGAAAACCAAAAATCTGCTTGTCTTCCCAAAGGTACCTATGTAGAAGCACCCCCCTTCTTTAAAATAATGCCATCCTTTATTTCTGATTCTCATTCCTAGAAATCTGTTTTTTTTTTTTTTCCAACTTCTTAAACTGAAGCAACCTGTAGCAAAGCAGCCTCTGACATCCTGCCAAGAGCCAAAACTGAGCAACTGTCAGCCAAAAACTGGGAGAAAAGGAACAGAACTTCAAATGAGAAAGCAGTTGTCTGGAGCCTCTGGGAATCCACTGGCATGGAACCAGAGGAACTAAAATCCACAGGTCTGTTTCCTGCATAAACAGGTGAAGACAGGGCTGGGAGAGGTGTGAAAATAGTTCTTCAACCACACTTTATAATGTATGGTTCCCAAGGTGCCCTCCTACATCTGTTCTGCATTTTGGCAGGAAGGCATGCCAGGCACTAACATTCTGCAGTAGAACAGGCAGGTTATATAAAGAAAAAACTAGTGAAATCTTGATTATTTCCTTCTTCAAAGTTAATAATATATATTTCTTTTGAATTCTTTCATTTCATTTTATTTTCAAATGAATTTAAATATAGAAAAGTAAACTATTACCATCAAGCTTCTATTGGGTGGAGATTTCAACTTAAAAAAATGTGAACTTCAAAAATGAAATTAAATATACAATAAGGCTTTGGATTTGCATATGTCCTAATATCTATAGTCTTTTGGGGAAATATTATAATGTGATGGGAAAATGCTTTCCATTTTCTTTCATTTATATCATTCAGAGAGAGAAAAGACAGAGAAACAGAAACAGATACAATATCCTATGCTAGAGTAGTATGAAAGGTTATACAAAGTGAGTAATTCATGGCCTATGTTCTCCAGGATTATAGTTACACTGAGCAATGGGAAGTTCCCACTGAAAACACTACATGGAACATAGTCACCAAAGGAGCTACTAAAATAACGTGGCTGAAAAATTAATAAAAACAAACAAACAAAAAGCCATGAACTAAGTAAGGCATTAGCAGTAATTTGGGGGAAGAGAAAAACATTTTAACAATATTTTGTTTTATTTTCCCATCACAGAAACAATACATGTTCATACATATTCATTGTAGAAAAAGTAGATGATAGTGTAGAAAAAGTAGATGATAGACATAAGCTATATAACAAGAGAAATTTCCACATTTTACCACTTGGTGTGTGGTATCTCTATGTGTATCCATTTTAGAATTTATGTCTAAAATATAAATATAAATGAGCAGGAATTGACAAACTTAGAATTAGGTATGCAGAATGAGGTGGAGAGAATTATCAAAGATGATTTGTTACTATCATGTCAATCTGAGTATTAAACAACACAGATAAAATCAGTAGGACTTGCAAGCATGTTTCTGTCCTTAGTATTACAGGACTGCAATATCTATAACCCCTTCTTGAAGAAATAACAATACTATTAATGTCATTAATATCTAATAC
This sequence comes from Vulpes vulpes, assembly GCF_048418805.1. Classification (NCBI taxonomy): domain Eukaryota; kingdom Metazoa; phylum Chordata; class Mammalia; order Carnivora; family Canidae; genus Vulpes; species Vulpes vulpes. The sequence goes on from NC_132792.1 coordinate 110,621,720, forward strand.
ATTTGAATATGTTCTATGTGCCAAGTGCTTGGTTAAACACTTTCCCACATTGCTCTGTTTAATCTTCACAATAACCACATGATATAGATGTTTTTTTTCTTCACTCTGTGGATGAGATGAAGCATCCAGAGCTCAAAATAATTTAAATAGGGATATATGACTAGTAAATGGCAAGCCTTTATCGGTATGTGGTTAATACTACTCTAGGATCCAAATTCTGAACTGGTAAGTTCTAAGGCCTAAAATCAATATTATAGTTTCCTGTTATTTTCCTTTCTTTCTTATTTGTTAAATACTTTTGGGTAATTTTTCCCTGGCTTCATTGTAAGTTTGTACATTTCAGTGCCATATTATATATTTGTTCTCTTCTTCTGCATTTCTACCATGCCTGAGAATAGATATTTTGAAGGATTGCTCTATCACTGGCAAAGTTTGAACATGGGTAGGATATCCTCAGAGAATCAAAGAATTTTAACTTTAACATTTTAACTACTGGATAAATGCTATCATTAGTTAGCATTTTACTCCTACTGTTATGTAGCACGTACTGCAATTGAAATCTAAATTTTCTGGCAAATTCAATCAACAGAAATATTCAGAATACTTAATTCAAGGCATAGAAGCCAAAGAATTTTGAAAATAATTTGTTATCACTGATCATATTCTATTGGTACCCTTCTGAACTTTATTTTGTGTTAGCCAACACAACCCAAAACTAGTAAAAGACTGAAATGAAAGCATTGTCTCTCTTCTCTGAGTCTGTTAGTGCCTCTCAGGTATGAGGGCAGTGTCTGTTTAGACACAGTGAGGCTTCTGTCCAAAGGCGTTAGTGTATAACCCTCTTCAATCTATTTTGAAATTTATGAGAATACAAAGTGTGAGACTATGTGAGGTCAAATACCCCATTCTGATGATCACTGCATTGGTAGTCTTGCTGACTATATACCTAATGGTGCCCAAATAAGCTATGATTAGATAGACAAGGAAGACAAGCAAGTTTTCCAGATCTCTTAAGAACATATTTATTTCGGCATAATCTCACTGCTAGGCTCTCCTTCTTGGATTCCAGCTGACATAGGTGGGTCCTTCCCTTTGACTCATTACCCTGAAAATAAAATTGCCATGGCTAAATTCCCCCACAGGTTACTCATGTCAGTGCCTTGACTACTCCACATCTAAAAACACGTCTTGCCATCCAAGAGCCTGTCACCTCCTACCTTGACGGCAGCTGCTTGTGTTGGGAGCACACTATTTAGTAGTGAGATTCTGATGAATACTGGGAAGAACAGTGACAAGCCTAAGTGCTGTTTTACACCCCATTTAACCAGGGGAGACACATCTGTTTATTTTCTATCAGTGGAAGCACAAGGCTTAGTCTTTGTGACAAGGTCATGAGTCCAGCCCTAGGATTCCTTGTGGAGAGATAACCAAACTTCTCCAGACACTCAATAACAGAACGCCAACTGCGAGTTCTTCAAATAGAGATCCAAGGACACAATTGTGTCTGGCTAAGATGGAACAGGCCCAAATACAGAACAAGCATGAACAGTCCTCTTTTGTCTGCAGGCTCACAGTCTGTCCTGCTGTTAGCCCTAAAGTTCTCATTTGGCGGAAAGCCATGCTCCTACTTCATGGGGCCAGTATTTTTCAAATGCAGAGAGGTATACCACTGACTACAGGGAGCAAAATAATACATTTCCTTTTTCCATATTTTGTTCAAATATGTGTTTCTCAAGAGTCATCTCTTTACAAAGTGCTTATAATTCTTCACACTCAGAGCTTAGTTATCAAATGGACTTTCATGATGCTTCACAGTAATGCTCTGTACCTATAGGGACTCTGAAGTCAAACGGCCTGAATTTAAATCTGACCTCCACTACCTTCTAGTCTGTCATGTTTGGCAAGTCACTCCACTTTCTGTGCCTTAATTTCTTCATCTATAACACAATAAAAATAATAGCACCTATCTCTCAGGTTAGTATGAGAATTAAACAAGAAAATATTGGTGACAAGCTCAGAACTATTCCTGAGATAAAATTAGCTTATAAATCCTAGTTTTTTAAAAATTATTGATAAGTTTTTGTCTGTTATGTTTACCTTCACAAGTCACTGTGAGTAAAGAAAGTAGTCCAGTCTAAATCCACTATGACTTGAAATAAAGTACAGCTCAAATTAGTCAAAAATATTTTAGCAGAGTAAGTTTCAATTATTTTTTTCTTTCACTAACTCTACCTTACCTGGTTCTTCTGTAACATGAGACAATGTATTCTGAATTTAGAAAGGGTAGCAAAGCTACCTTAGCCAATCAAAATTTTCCTTGAGAATTTCCCCATTTATCTGGTTATTTCTTTTGGGGTATGGAGTTTTATTATATGAATTACTACTTGATTTAAGAATATCAGTTTAAACTCTACCAATTATTTATAATATATGTGAACAATTAATATTTTTTGCTATCAAATTTTGAAAGGAGAATTAAAAAGAGTATGTTGTCAGTGTTTATATTTAGAGAAGAAATGGAAGCACACAGAAATGGGACATAATCCTGTGACAGAAAATTGCACAATCCAAAATTCTGGATGCAGTCAATTTTTCCATGAAAATACTTACTAAGTGCCTATTCCAGACACTTGTCATAGTACACTGCCCTCACAGAGTTAAAGCTGGTTACTGTACTCGAAAGGACTATTTTTGTCCTGCTGTTTCACTACAGGATTAAATGATTCAATAATATCACATTCAAGTGACAGAATTCTTCAGGGCCCTTTCATCCAAGGATCTGAGGTGCTTCATAAACATTAATTAATTCTCCTAACACCTATATGAGGAAAAAAGTTATATTTTTTTGTACTAGTTAGACATGCTAAAGAAATGCCACCAGCATGTAGACAGAATCTAGGCTACAGAACAAATCCAATCCTTTTGTATTAAGTAAAAATGTTCTCTAATTGGGTCCATGGTAAGTAAGGTGAGGAAAGGGACAGAGATGTTAAATGCATCACAGAAAGGAGCCACAGCAAGATTCACAAACCCAAGGATCCAGCAACTAAGCTGAACCTTCTCAGGGTACCCTTAATGGCAGCATCATAGAGGGACAATGTATTGAATCAAAAAGAAAGTGAAAATAATAAAATTAAAGCACATTACAAAACAGCCTTTCCATAACCACCAACAGTCCCTATACTTCATATATCCTGATTATTGCTATTAAATATAGCCAGAAATGTTTTCCCTCTTTTAATTCTTTCCTTAGAAAAGACGGATTTTGTGGTGGGGATAGGGTAGGGAATTCTCTTGTCTTCTTTTTCTTCATCCTCTTTCTCTTTTTACCAAACTCTACCATTTGGCATCTCTGTAGTAATCTTATCTATTGGTAGTAACTGATCAGTACTTAAGAGTTTGAGAAGTTTTCCTTAGAATCTTTTATGTATTTTAAGACAAGCTCTCTTAAATGAGATGTTTGATTTTATAGAGAAACTAATAATTGTCTTTTCTACTGTGGCAGAGGTGGTTAGGGCTTCTACATAAATTGATGTCTCTTAAATGAACAAATAGAAGTGTTATAGTTCGGAACTACCATCTATAACTTTGCTTGAACCAATTTCTACCAGGCAGGACTGGAAAAAGAAAAATAATTCTTCTATTCCAAGAATGAATGAATAGGCCTCGAAGTACAAAAATACATATATACCTTTTTCTCTAAATTTGAGGAAAATAAAAAACAATATTAGGTTTGTATTTTCATTAATTTTATATATATATACATATATATATATATTTCTTGTTTTCATTTGAGAGTAAGAATTTTCAGAAAAGATCAGACTAAGAATAAAGAACTCCCAAGTTTTAGCTCACTCTGTCCATAACTAGTTATATCTCAGTTTCCCCATTTGTTCAATATGTTATTTATATATATCTTACAATGTCAACATAGGAACTATAATTTACAGTATTCATATAAGAATAAAGATCATATTAATATATATGTAAAAGGCAGTATTAGATGGTACAGTCATAAATTAAATCTATAACATGCATTTTCAAAAATTAGGGGTATGTCTAGGCCAAATAAAAATTTCAGGCTTCATCCTGAGTGCGATAATTTATTAAACAAAAAAAAAAAACTTTTTAAAATCTAGTTGCTGTTACTCAGCTTTGAAAAAAAATCTTAAACTCTATCATTTATTGACTACCAACTATATGTCACACATTGTGCTAAATGCTTTACATTTTAATCATCACAATTCCCCTGCAAAATATACACAATAATTCAATTATATAAATTATATTGAATAAATTCAGAAAGGTTTAATAACTCCAAAATTACCAGAAATAAGTTGTGATGTCAGAATTAGAATCTAACTCCTTTCACAGAAAGTCCATGTTATTTACAAATACTCTGAATGACTACTGCATTTATTTTTCAGATGAAATTCAGAGTTGTACATTCAAGTTCTTAAAAAGCAAAATAAGCAAACTATTTATTTGACTGTAGTTAAAATTTCCATTCACTTTTAAATAACTGGAAAGATTTCGCTCTTTATATAACTTAATCATTCCACTTAAAAACATGATGGACTTATCCACTGATTCAAACATTTTTTTTTAATCTTTATATTCAAAATCAACTTTTTAAATTCGTTAAGCTTTACTTGTGGTCTATGATATAGTGTATCTTGATCAATATTATCTGGTACCTCAAAACAATTTATATTCTGAATTGGTTTGGTGGGATAGTCTACAAAATGCCAATTTAATGTTATGAATTGATACTGTTTTCTACATTTTTGCTGATTTTCTATATAATTGTTCAATTGTTGAGAGAGAGAGATGTTGATATTACTCATATATTTTTGATACAAATATAATACTACATATATATGCATATAATTATGGGCTTTTCTATTTTTCCTTTTAATCCTATCACTTTTAGTTCAACATATATTGCAGCTATGTTGGTTGGTGTGCACACATTCATGCTATATGTTCTTTGTGGTGTATATGTGACAGCATTCCAACCAGTCTTAAGGGTTAACTTCCTCCAAACTTATGCATTCCTTGCTTGCTGACCTAAGCACCTTAGTTTGTAGCAGAACTAACCTACTTTCCTTGAGATTTTGCAGACCACTGGCTTTGAGGAATGAAGTACCAGACTTTCCTGAAAGATAAGTCCTGACCCCATTCAAAAACAGCCACCACTGATGCCAGCAAGTCTGTTCAGGCTCATGTGAACATATGATTAACCACCTCAGCACCAGCTTCTTCTAACTCCCATAATTTCCTGCTCTTTCCCTTTTTATCTTATTAATTTTTTTATAAAGATTTTATTTATTTATGAGAGACACAGAGAGAAAGAGAGATATGGAGGCAGAGAGAGAAGCAGGCTCCACACAGGGAGCCCAATGTGGGACTCAATCCCCGACTCCAGAAGCATGCCCTGGGCCAAAGGCAGGCACTCAACCATTGAGCAACCCAGGCGTCCCATCCTCTTTAAAACTCTCCAGCTTTACCTGGGCTGGGAAGATGGTCTTTGGGACATTAGTCTATCATCTTCTCAGGTTGCCATCTTCCTGAATAAAGCAACCTTTCCTTTCCCACTATCATTTGTCTCTCAAGTATTGATTTTCCAGCAGTGAGCAACCAAACCCAGGTCTATAACATATACACATTTTTATACATTTAGGATGGCTATATTGCCTTCTTAGATGACCCTTTTATCATTATATAATATTTCTCTCTTTCTATGGTAAATTTATTTGCTTTGAAGTCTACTTTATCTGATGATAATAAAACAACTCTTCTTTTGATTAATGTTTGCATAATAAATCTTTTTCCATTCTTTTACTTTCAATCTTCCTATATTCTTATGTTTGAAGTCAGTTTCCTCTAAATCATATATAATCAAGTTATGTTTATTAATCCACTCTGCCAATCTCTGTCTTTTAATTGGTATATTTAGACCATTTGCATTTAATGTGATTATTGGTATTTGGGGGCTTAATTTTGCCATTTTGTTTTGTTTTGTTTTCTGTTATTTTTCTCCCTCTAGTTTCTATTTTTCTGTTTAATTTTTCCCACCTTCTTATTGGGTAACTTGAACAATCTTCAGAAAAAAAAATTGAAAACAAAATGTAGAAATCTATACGTTTATGTCTTTTGTCAAATATGGGAAGTTTCAGCCATTATTTTTCCTATGCATTTTTCAGTCCTACTCTCTTCGCTCTTTATGAAACTCTGATAACATGAATGTCATATGTTTTATAATAATCCCACATGTCCATGAGATTCAATCTATGTTTTTACTCAGTTTATTTTCTTTCTCCTATTCAGACTGGGTAATTTCTCTTACTTTCTACTTCTTTTATTCTTTCTTTCCTTTCTGTAGCCTCCATTCTTCTGTTGAGATCATACACTGAGTTTTTTATTTCAACAATTATATTATTTCAGTTCAAAATTTCCATTTGGTTCTTTTATAGATCTTCTATTTCTTTTCTGATGCTTTCATTTTTTCCCAAGCATGTTCATAATTGCCCATTGAAGTATTTCTATCATGACCACTTTAAAATCTTTTTCTGATATGCTAAAATCTCTGTCATCTTGTTGGAATCTATTGATTGTTTTTTTTTCTTAATTCCCCTTTAGTTTGAGGTCTTGTTCTTTGTATGATGAGTAATGATTTTTTGTTGAAATCTGGACGTTTTTGTATAATATCTAAAGACTCTGGTTTTAGGTGAATATCCCTGACACCACTCTCATAAAAGTATGGGAGTATTGTCTCGCTGCTAACAGGAGAAGCAGAGGTAAAGGTCTCCCCTCAGCCTCTGATGAATTATTGGTAATTTGATTCTAGGTGGGTCCCTTTTAAAATTCATGCCCTGTACAATTTTTGATGTGTACGACTGCTCACTAGACTCTCAAGTACTAACAAATGTTCATCTAATGTAGTTGTACTTAAATGATAGAGGATCATATTCTAATCTAACTTCCATGTTTTGTGGCAGTCTGACTCAACAAATTATGCAAAAAGTGGTATCTCCTACATTAAGTAATAACAGGCTCTTCATATTCCTCCATTTCCTTTAATAATCTATTTATGGGACTACATATTTCCTGGAATGATATATTTTATCCTCTTTTCCCACACTGCTACATGTGCTGGTTTTCAAGTTATTTCCTCTGGATGGGGAGTAAAAGGTGACAGCAAGGGAAAAGCAACACAATGGACACTGAGAGAATAAAGTACCAGAATTAATTTAATACCTGCCAATTTTTCTGTTTGGCACAAAATTTGCCTTTCTGGACTAAGGACAATGAGTTTGTGAAATACTATTTTTCTTCATATCTTCTTACTAGTAGACATAGACACTTTACTTCAGAAATATATCATAGGCAGCCTCTATTATTCTTAATCTAGTTTTAGCAGTTCTCACAGTATACATGTTTAACTGTAATGCAAACTCATTCATTTCAGGTGAACAACGTAATAATTCAACTTCTCTATATATTATGCTATGCTCACCACAAATGTAGCTACCACCTTTCATCATACAAAGCTATTACAATATAATTGACTATATTCTCTATGCTGTGCCTTTTATTTCCATGGCTTGTTCATTCCATAACTGGAAACATGATCTCCCACCCACCCCCCATCCATTTTGTCCATTCTCCCATCCCCTACCCCCTGGAAATGGTAAGTTTTTTCTCTGTATTTATAGATCTGATTATGCTTTTTGCTTCTTCAGTGACTTATTTTACTTAAGAAAATACCACCTAGGTCCATCCATGTTACTGCAAATGGCACAATCTCATCCTTTAAATAGCTGCATTCCTCTGTGTATGTGTACATACACTCATGTGTCTATATCACATTTTTATCCACGTGTGTATCATACACTATTAAATTCTTCCCCAATTGTATTTCATAGATTTGTTTTGTTTTGTTTTGTTTTAAAGAA